>NC_054866.1:43258999-45658999 GCF_018320785.1 Cheilinus undulatus | reverse complement strand
TCACCAAACTAGTGTCATTTGGAGCTGAATTTAACATTATACAGCTGCAGAGAGGCCATTTCAAAATATCATGATATATATCGTGTATCAATATATAGCAAAAATATATCGCATATCAATTTTAGGCCATATCGCCCAGCTCTTACTGGTTATGTAAACTAACATTATTTTTCATCAACTGAGATCCACATTCCCAGTGTAAACTGGGCTGGAGATCCCTGCTGCTAAAATCCACTGTAGTTCCAGTGAAAAGGTTGCAAGATTATCAGTCCAGATGTAAAGGAAAAAGTTTAGGGACCAGGATACATTGCTGTCTCTCACCTCTGCTCTCTATCTGCCTGTAATAGACTAAGATTAAGGGCCAAACCCATTTCTACCTCTTAACCCTTCCCCTTAGCCCTTCCCCTTCGTCTTCCTCTTCCTTGAAACAGAGCGGTATGAGGTAGGGGTGAAAACCTTCCCTTTTAGAAATGAGACATCACTTGATTGCTTTTCATCATCACACATCGCCGATAAACAGTGCGTCATTGGAGGTGACAATAAAGCTTAGACCATCTTGTTCATACTATGGATCTCTGTGTTAATCTTCTCCATTTATTTCTACAGTTAAAAGCCCTGGTTTACATGTGTACGTACTGAAAATACAATAAACTCACATCCCCAGTGGTTAAAGATTGAATATATGAAGAAACACAACTGTTGTGTTTTCTTTAATCATTATGCCAAAAATAATTTTACATTTATGCGTCTCCTTCGTAGTCTGTTGTGCCATTTCGCAACTGAACACAGTGCATGGAGGGAAATTCATCATACCCCCTGTTTCAAGCAATATGTAGCTCTAGCCCTTAGTCCTTGATTCAAAAGAGAACTGGGACACCCCTTTACCTGATGTGAACGTGCAAAACCAAGTGGTAGGGCTAAGATAAGGACTAAGGGGTAGAAATGGAATTCCCCCTAAGACATGCATCTTCATTAGGCGCGTACGGGACTTAATAAAACATAGCCCATGTCTCCCTGAACATGCTGAATGAAGCCCCAAACTTAAAACATCTACCAGACTGTCTACTTCTCTGCTCCTCTCTCAGCTCCGCTTGACTCAGCCTCTTTTTGCACAGCAGACATGTGGCGTTTTTCTTTTTTTAACACTGAAAAAGTTACCGGAAATCAGCAAAACTACCATATTGTGCATCCATACCCTACATAAAACTAGTCAGCCAAAGGAATGTGGAACCACATTCAGGTTAGGCATATGTGTGCAAGGAGGTTAAAAGGTGGGCTGTGCTAGGCTTGCTTATGTTGGCCACACCTGCATAAAACAATTTCACATAATTTACATGCAAATAGTATAATTCTGTAAAATAGATGTTAAAAATTAAAATCAGGGACATCCTTAACAAACACTGGCATCTACTAGTCCTTTAATGTTGCGTTCATGTCTTTTACAAACAGAGGAAGAGTTTGCTAGCAACTTTTGGTGATTAAAAACAGGAAATCTCCAATACTGGGTGCCCAGGACTCCTTTTTGATGCTAGCTCCACAGCTCTACTGTCCTACATTTGAACGAAAAGTGAAAAAACTTGATTATAAAGCATTTATACGAGGAGGCTAATATATCACAGCGTGTTCGTGCCTCTTTTGTTTTGTCCAGAGTTAATTTGAATGAATAAGCACACGGCAGCAGCTGCATAGCCACACACGCTGCTCCTCTGCATGCAGGGACAGATTTGGTGAGCCGCTAACAAAGTGCTTCTTATCTGTTTAGGTGATCTGAGAAGTTTGGGGTGAGTTACAGCGAGCGCTGCTAAGGTGAGCTATGAAAGAATAATGTGATATTGAGAACATTTCCACACGACAGAAGACATTTAAGTACCTCTCTATAGGCTGAGTGTCAGAAGAAAGGCCCTCTGTAATCTGTAACTAGAAAGCACTTATGCTAAGCATTTTATGACACTTATGACACAGTCATTACGCTTCACATTAATCTCCCAGTGCGTGTTATTCTGCGTCCCTCTGTGTGCTCGACTTTTGCATGTTTTTGCATACAGTCTTTGCAGACAAAAGTTCTCTGTTCACGCTGCTGCTGCTCCTCTGCATTTCAAATTACATTTATATACTGAAGCACACTCAGAGCACTGTGTTCAGCCTCTTAACAAGGGCTTTTTCCAGGCAGGTGAGAACAATGCCATGTGAGCTCAGGTAAGCTCCAGCTCTCTAAACTGGCAGGTATGTTGCTATTTAGTCCTTTTACAAGCAAACTGTGGTGCTGCCTGCAAGAAGTGAGAACGTAATATGAACCAACCACAGGGTTTAACCTCAGATACTGTACACAGTTTCACTGGTGCAAGAGGACGGATGTTCACCTCTGTTTGTCAGCACTTAGTTATGCTGAGAAGGCTTTGTGTAACAACTGTCTCAGTGAAAGCCTACGTTTAGATGTAGTTTCATCAAAAAGCTCTTGTAAACAGAAGAAAACATGATTTAGCCAAGTGTACCTACGTGGTTATAGTCAAAGTTAGACTTTCATTTATGAGCTACTTCTGAGCTTGTGGGATATTTACTCACAAGCTTGAAACTGGTCTGTTTTAGAGACGATGACTCAAACAGGAAGATGCATCAAAAAGCTTTCGGATATTAACCAGGTGTGATCAAAGACTTTACAACCAATGAGCCTACGTTTCTTTATAAGGAGGCCTGAGCTCTGATCATACTTAACAGAAATCAAAGGTTTTTCACAGTGAGAATTAAGTAAGATAAAGGCTCGTGTTCTCCCTTAAATTATGAAAATAAATACAGATGCAGATGTGTCATATGCCAATATTTCCAGACTCATTTTTAGAGATGATTATCGAAATCTGGTACCAACACATTTGATATAATTGCAAAGCAGATGGATTCACCCATTTCCGTATTTCTCAATATCCTCTTAAGAACATGTTAAAGGTGTTGTATAGTTGTAGTGATAACATGGTTGTACAGATTCTCTCTCTGACACCTAGATTTACTTTTGAGCCTTGCCACACCATTTGAAAAGCACAGTCTACATGATGACCATCCTGTGAGGATGAAGGCTTTCAACAACTTAAAATGAAGAGCCTGACACACTGTAGCAATTAAAATATGAAGAGATGCTGAAAATCATTAACTTACTTCCTGGTAATCAAATGTTTGACTCTCTCACACATTTCTGGATCTTTGTTTGAGTTGCATTGCCAGCTGTATAAAAGCACCTTAGTATTTAATGCAGGAATGCAGCAAGGTATGAAGTGAACATTGGTTTTGGTCGATGCTGGCCCTGTAGACAACCAGAGCCACTAGTGTGTCTGTTGAGTTTCAGTTATTGTGTAGAAGTAGTCACCTGTTTGACATGCTCATTGGTTTTTACTTCAAATATACGCCTACCGGCCTCTTTCTTAGGTACACCTGTTCAATTGCTTGTTAACACAAATAGCTAATCAGCCAGTTACATGGAAGCAACTCAATGCATTTAGGCATATAAACGTGGTCAAGATGACTTGCTGAAGTTCAAACCGAGCTTCAGAAAGGGGAAGAAAGGGGATTTAAGTGACGGGCCAGATGGGCTGGTCTAAGTATTTCAGAAACTAGTGATCTACTGGGATTTTGACCCACAATCTTCTCTAGGGTTTACAGAGGATGATCATATAAAGGGAAAATATCCAGTGAATGGCAGTTATGTGGATGAAAAGGCCTTGCTGATGTCGGAGGAGAGTGGGCAGACTGGTTCGAGATGACAGAAAGGCAACAGTAACTCAAACAACCAGAAAGTACCATCTCTGAGCGCACAATATGTTGACCCTTGAAGCAGATGGGCTACAGCAGCGGAAGACCACACTGGGTGCCAATCGTGTAAACTAAGAGGAGAAGACTGAGGCTACATTTCACACAGGCTCACCAAAATCGGACAATAGAAGATTGGAAAAACATTGCCTGGTCTGATGAGTCTCGATTTCAGCTGCAACATTCAGATGATAGGATAAGAATTTGGTGTGAACAAGACTAAAGCATGGATCCATCCTGCCTTGTATCAGTGGTTCAGGCTGGTGGTGGTTTAGTGGTGTAGGAGATATTTTCTTGGCACACTTTGGGCCCCTTAGTACCAGCTGTGCATCATTTAAATGCCACAGTCTACCTGAGTATTATTGCTGACCATGTCCCTCCCTTTCTGACCACAGCGTACCCATATTCTGATGGTTACTTCCAGCAGCACCATGCACAAAGTTCAAATCATCTGAAACTGGATTCTTGAACACTACAGTGAGTTCACTGTACTCCAGTGGCCTCCACGGCCAACAGATCTCAATCCAGTAGATCACCTGTGGGATGTGGTGGAACAGGAGATTTGCATCATGAATGTGCAGCTGACAAATCAGCAGCACTTGCATGGGGCTATCATGATATAGCAAAATCTCTGAGGAATGTTTCCAACACCTTGTTGACACTGTGCCCTGAAGAATTAAGACAGTTCTGAAGGCAGATGGGGGTCCAACGCCTTACTGGCAAGGTGTACCTAATAAAGTGGCTGGTGAGCGTATAGGGCATGTTGGCAGGGTGGGAGCACTGCATTGTCTCTGAGAAGAATCAGTGTGGGAGACATGCTCAAAAGAGGGGGGTCTACTGATGATGGTTTTGATAGATGTAATCACATAGCTCATTTGAGAACAGATGAAGAATTACTGGTTTTGGCAGTTGGCTAATTGTTCCTCTAAACATCTGCATCTGCCCAGATTTTCACAATCAATGCATCTCTAATTTGATCAGGGTTCAGGGAGTAGTATGTGCCATTATTTCTTCTGAGTTGCGAACAAATCCTTTTGATTCTGCATCCAGATGCATCAAGTCATCACGTGAGCATCATAGCTATGTTATGTTAAAGTTAGATAACAACAAGTTTGAGAAAATCATTTTAAAATAAAGTTATTTTTACATTACAGAAATGTGCATACAAATGCCAAACATAAACAGACACTTTATGGTCTGGAGGTAATTTCCACTGTATTAATGTCCACTGAAATGTATATTCATTCCAGTTGAACTGTCCCTTTTTCTTTGCCCTTCTTTCATCTTTGGGTCCATCTGAAGTTACCCACAGCTTGCATCATTGCTTCACTTCAGGATGACTTACCTCTCACTCTGACCTTCACTGAACTCTCCTCAGTTTTGACCATCTGCTAGGAGCCATGTGTGGGTTTGGTGTAACTTCAGTCTGTTTTGATCTGGCTTTAATTGTAGTCCTTCTGTTCTCAGGGTAATGTGAGGCTGAGTGTCATGTAGTTCAGGTCAGGTTATGTTTAGGCTGAAGTGTTTGGTCTCTGTTTATGTTTAATTCACTGTTGTTTTGGGAAGATGATGCTGTGTACAACCCCAACGCTCCCCAGAGGAAACACAATTCCTTTTTTTTTTTTGTTCTGTAAGTTTTAGTTCACAGAATCTGTGGAAAAAAGGTCCAAAGAGAAACTAAGCAAAACAATTCCTGTGCACAAAGTGCAGATAAGTGCCGTCTAACTCCTCCTGACCTGTGGGAAAACAAGGCTCTGTGTCTGATTGATCACTCCGGCCATCCTCGGTTTAGCAGACTGTTAGGTTTGTGTTAAGCTTGAATTGCTTCTGTCCATCAGCCTGCTTTGTGCTGTAATGCCGTCTGTCTGTAGTGAGGCTGCAGTTTGGTCTTTTTCCTTGTTCGAGTTGGCTTTCTTCCCAGAATGTGTTGGAAAGGATGCAACCCTTGACCCTCTGTACAGAATGAGTCCACTACTTCCCTCTTTGTGCTGAGACTAAAGCATGAACGAGAAGCCTGCAGTCTTTTTTAACACTAAATGTTCAGAGGAGGCCTTTATCAGACTTGTCTGGAAAAGCCAATTAGTCCTGTTAAACTGGCCACATTTCAGTAATTTTCAGACTAGTCCTCCAGCTCAGCACCTGGGAAGAACATGGAGTTTGCAAACATTTGTAACGTCATGGTCATTGTTTAATGAAGTTATTTAATTAGGGCTTTCAGCCTTTACATGTGAACTGCAATATGATTGATTGATTTATTTGGATCCCCATTAGTCACCACTGAAAAAGCAACTCAGGCAAACTCTCAAACCCACATAAATCACTTTATAAAAGTCCAAATAGAAAAAATGTAGTTATGTAGAAGTAAAAAAATCACAATATAAACAAAGGCAATGTTAATAGTTAGAAAAAGTATTAATCAGACCAAGATTAACTCACTGGCAATCAAGAATATAATCTCTCATGTGCTCAAATGTAAACAAAATACAGTTTGAAAGAAGAAGAAAAATGGCTATTGAGGTCCAAAATGAATGCATTCAATTTTTGCAATCACATTGATTACTTGCTGTTTTGCCCTTTAAGCTACTATAGTGGGGAGGCAGCTGGATACTCACTATAGCATCTTCCTGCTTTCACAGTGCAGAGTGTATAGAAATGACACCACTGCCTCGCTGAATGTCTATCAAATATTTAACTTTTTTTACTATTCCCTTTCACTGTTTTTGTTTACTTTTTTTATCCATAGCAAGTTCTTATTTTCAGTAGTTCCTTATTTTTGTTTAGAATTAAAGCAGGTTGTTTTTTTTTATCAGAACAGGAAGCACTCTTAGCTGAAGAATGTAAACATTACAAAGTAAAAACATGTCAAAGAACAGTTTCTTGAGAATATCTTGTGCTTTTATTGTTAACCTTATACATAGAAAGCAAAAAGGTATGTGTGATGTTATCCTCATATCAGTGTTGGGTGATACCAGTATATTGGTTTATAAATAGCTGTACATATGAATAGGGATGTGGAGTTTAAGACAGGGCCAGTAGACCTAAAACACATGAAGTCTTCCTTTATTCATCTTCATTTATTTCTACATTAGAGTTGTCAATAAAAAAGGCAATACAAGTCCTAGCAAGGTGAGATACTAGAGTCACACGCTGTGGAGCGCCCCAGAAGTACTGGGTCTGAACTACATATAAGTGTCGGTACTGATATCAGTGTTTGCTTGTGGTGATTCTTGGCGTATAATTTCTCATCTGATGAATGCAAAATATAACCGTGTTTAGCTGCCTAGTCTAGAGTCAAATAAATCAATTCTGTAAACCAACTTCACACTGCAACAGTAAACAACATCACACTGTAATGGTGCGAAACTGTTTTGCAGAATGTGGCTAATGTTAGCAGTGCTAGCACCGCAGCTCTTCAATCTTCTTTGCAGGTTAACCTCCACACTTTTGAGCTGAATATTGTAACATGAGTAAATCTTATCACAGCCTCAGGACAACTTTTTGGGTGACCTAAGTAGGGCTGCAACTACGAATCGATAAAATTGATTCGTTGTGTTGCGCGATTATGGCGTCACTTGGCGTGACATGGAGCTGTTTATGTCACACGCAGACGGCTGAAAAACTTAACTTTGGCTTGGTTTAGTAATTCTCTGATTATAATCCTGTAATAAGCGGAAAAATTAAGTAGATATATTCATCCTCAACTGTGTCTCATGACAGAGGTGAGACGCAAGCGATCTAAAAATAATTCGTTGTCGTTAAAACTCCGGCGGAAGTTAAGTTTCATTTCTGTTACGATACGAGACTGGATAAAAACTATTGCGCTGGACTGTCAGGGGTTCATGTAATCCATGATATTTGCCCCGCTTTGTGTTCTAAATGTTTGCTAAAACAGGAGAGAGGAGGAAAAGCTTGAGCTGCAGTCACATGGCTGTTGGGTGTGTGTGTGTCTGTGTGACCGTCCTTGAGTGCAGCTCGGTCGACAACAAGCATGAACGAACTAACGTTAGCTTGTTGAATACGTGAGTGATAAATGTGTATAAGTCATCATAATATCAATAACTTTTATAGGCTGAGGCTGACCTTTGGCTCCTCTGGGATAAAATAATTGCAAGAGGATGCAATAAAAGCAGAATCCCACTATAAGAGTCTGTCATTCAAATCACATCCTCAGGCTGTTGTCATCAGTATGATCTTAAAGTGTTTATGTATTTTTGTAAGGAGGTAGGCAAAGTAATAACACAGAAAACATAATTTAAATTTTTTTTTAATAAATTATTTTTAAAATAATAATAAAATCATTTATTATATTTTTTGTGTTTATTCTGTAGAATGTTCAAGTTATTTAATTTAACAAAACTCAAAAAATGTTCTGTTTTAGTTTTTAGAATCAAGACATTTAACTCTTAACATTATTATTATTATTTTTTTTAAGATTTATTTTTGGCCTTTTTGCCTTTATTTTGATAGGATAGTGGATAGAGTTGGAAACAGGGGAGAGAGCGGGGAGAGACATGCAGGAAATAGTGCCACGGGCCGGATTCGAACCCGGGTCGCCTGCGTATATGGCATGCGCCTTAACCACTCGACTACTGGCACGCCAACTCTTAACATTATTTTGATAGCTTTTGAATATCCATGTTAAATTTTTAAATAAGGGACCTCGCCCCCCAGGAAACCTCCGATTTATCGATTTATCGAGAAAGTAATCATCTGATTCATCGATGATTGAAATCATTGTTTGTTGCAGCCGTAGACCTGAGCGACAATGAAAGCTTTCTGCGACAGAAAACGATGTTGTTGCTCTTCTGCCGACCTGCTTTGGCATGAGTATGTGATAGTTAAGGGGGAAGGGGTTAGAAGTTGTGAGTGATTGTATACAGGGCCTGCTAGTGGAGTGATTAGCTAGGACTCAGCAGCAGCAGCGGTTTTGTCTGAACTGGATACAGGATAAGCACTTGGAAGCTGTCTTCGACTTCTAAGCCATGATTTCAGGTCACACTTGTGTAGCAGTGCAGCACTCATTTAGATCATTAAAATAACAGTAAATATCCTAAAATGCAACTCTCTTCTCATTTGATTCACAAATCAAGGCACTGATGAGAATGGCTTCACATTGTCTCTCTTACTTAAGAAACCTTTGAAATGTAAAATAATCACATTTTTAAGATGCTATTAATCCAGTTTCTTCACTGCCTATCCCGTTCGGCAGGGTATGCCCTGAACTGGTCGGCAGTCAATCACAGGGCTTTCATATAGAGACAGACAACCAGGCACACTCACCTACAGCCAGTTAAGAGTCACCATTTAACCTAACAAGCATGTCTTTGGTGGTGGGAGGATGCCTGAGTACCCGGAGAGAACTCGCCCTGACCAGGAAGTGGACCAGGACGACAAGACCAGGCAACGGCGCTAACCCCTGTGCCGCCATGCAGCCCTATCAAAATTCTATTACTTGTATATAACTATCAAAATTCAGTAATTAAGATAAAATGATTTGACAGCTTTATATTTAATATCTTAGCTCAGATGTCTTTCTACCTCCTCTGCCTGTTTGGCTCTTTTCTCTCAGGCTCATAATGTTTTTTCTTTGGTGTGAAAAGAGAGCTGGATCTCAGGTCATCTCTTTTGTCATTACTGTGCGGCGAGGTCAGCTGCCTTAGAAGAAAGCAGTGCTTTGAGATCTTTACAAATGTTTTTTTCTTTGGCCTTTGCTGAATCGAAGGGCCGCCTCTCTCTCTTTTTCTGCACATCGCCTACTGGTTAGCCTATATTTACTCAGCCTTGTGACATGTTTTGTTGCCACAGCAACCTGTCACAACCCCCCATAGTGTGCTTTTTGTTGGCTGTCACCTGTGCTCTGTCCCACAATGCATTGTGTTAGTATTAGAAATGAGTGCTGTGAAGGCAGCTGTGAGGATCTAAGTAACACAGCCCCTCCAAATTAAAACCGTTTTTCTTGTTCAAGGCTTCCACTGAATCTTTCTTGTTCTCAGATGTTTATAAAATGGATGCTGACCTGCAGTAACCCCTTGTTATGCTTGTAGAGTAACACATTCCTACTACAGTAGGCTGCAGAAAAACAGAGTGCATGCTGGGAGAAGAGAACAAGCGTGTGATTGAAGAAAAAGTATAGGAAAGAAAAAAAGTTTGTATCAAGGGCTGTTAAAGGCAAGAAATAGATCAGTCTGTCTAAACGGCTGAATGTGGTCAATAATCATGAACAGGGTTTCCTGTATGTTACACCCTGACCTGGAACGCTGAGTGCTCCGACCAAAAAATCCCAAACATGTATACATGTTTTTCTCCTGTAAGTCTGTCCAACAAGCTCCAGTTGTAAAGTACAAACATTAAAGTTTTTAATCCACAATCTTAGAGGGACTCCAACACTTTTGATTTCTCAAAGATGAGCGCCAGTTCTCTTCATTAGCTGGAATCTGTCGCTATAATAACCAACATGAGTGGGTGGTGCTTTCCAATTAAGTGACCTTTCAGAGATCACATTGTTAAGATTCCCACGAGGGAAATATTTTTAACATCTGAAACGTCATTCTTCAGAGAGTCTGAAGGCTGTAATGTAGTGAGTGCTGGCACCAATAATCCCTCAAACTCTACTGATGGCTGTCACTTGGAAGTGGTTTCACATTATTTGTCTCAGTTGGTTTTCCATCACTAAAAGTTGGCACAGGCTTTAGAGCCAATTTAACATCTTTAAACCTGCTAACAAAGCCTGCCTGTCATCATTCTTGTTTATTTTCCTGTTTTGTATCGTTTAAGTCACTGTGGCTCAAAGTTTGCTTTAAATTTAAACTTATATTTCAGGTTTTAATTTAGCCAAGAACATTTATGTTTTGAAAGTCCAGCTTTCTTTTATTTGCAGACTTTTGCAAGTTTCTCTCTCTCTTAACATCCCGTTTTATACTTTGAAGTACAGTAATGCTTTAGTAGACAGTTGGATATGACTGTCAGGAAAAACAATCTGCTTTATTCTCTACTCAGACTCTTTATACCAACAGTATCCTTGAGCTGTTGGCGTTTAGCACCAAATCAGTTTTATCTTAAAGGGGACATATTACCCTTTTAAGACAAGTTTATATTGGTGTCAGAGGTCCCCAAAACATGCCTGCAAAATCTGTTGCTGAAAAAACACTCCAGTACTGGGGTTTCGTACATCTAAAACCCCTCAGTTTCAGCCCAGCTCAAAATGAGCGGTTTCTGTGTCTGTAGCTTTAAATGCTACCGCAGTCTAACTCCTCCCCTGACCACGCCCCTCTCAGGAAATGGATGTGGCTTTATGGATGTGAGAGGCAGATCAGGAGAGGAAGGCAGAACTTTCTACCAACCAGGGAGGGCCAACTCAACCTGGAGGCGGGTTAACTCCCCACATGACATCATGAGGGAAAAATCTGAGAACGGCTTCAATAGATTTTTCTGATTCTTGAGGGGATTGTGGACAGGCCAGGGGCACATATTTTTGCTAGAAAAGCCTGAAAAAGTGATTTTTGCACAATATGTCCCCTTTAATTTATGTAGACATCTGATGTGGCCATAAAGTTTCTTCCACATGTTGTGACCCTCCCTTTTTCAAATTACAACAGTTTCTCTCAAATCTCATTTGGGAAAGGGAAAATATCGATACAGCAGTGAGGTTTTGTGCTACCTTATGAGAGACAGTTCTTAGGACACGGCAGCTGCCAAAAATCCATATTTTAAAATTACTAGAACTTCTAACTGGTGGTTTTATTCCTACATGATGTACACAGTTAACTGGTCAGTGGAAGTACAATGGTGAGTCAAGCTAATGTGTACAAAGTAGAGATGCACACAGTGGATTTTTGCCGATATTTGCAAATTCATATTGGCCGATACAGATATCAATATCAATATTAAAATGTAGTTAAGACATAAAAATAAAGACCATAGAACCCCCTGTAAAGTTAAACCCTCCCAGCCTGGTGTTGTCATGTATGACATGAGGAGACACAGGTTGTTAAAAGTTTAGTAACTTTTGAATCAGAAATTATAGTGTCTTTCTTTTTTGTACCATTGAAGCTAGCTGTTGTGCCATTCCAGTGATGCTATCCAAGCCTTTAAATCCCTTATGGAAGCGTTTCCAATGATCCTGAAACTTGGAGGACTCTTCAGGGTCTTTACAGATTAAATCCACACCGGTAAATCTGATATTTAACTTCTTTTTCATCTATCTTTAATCTATTCTTCACCTTAGTTGCTAATGCTAATTGTGATGTTGTTTTCCCAGAATGCTTTGCGAGGGGCTGTCAACCAGTGGCAGGCAGCTCCATCATCACATTATGCCTAAACACTTGGATCATGCAGGAGACGACCTGAGTAGCTCATAATAGAGAGAAAGAGCAACAGAGAGCCTGTGACGTGGCCCGCTGTGCCACTGCAGACAGGAACTGCTTTGAATAATCACACAAAAACAGCTAATGTAAAAAAGCACAAACACTTTAGTTGTTTAATATACACAGAATGATTATTTTTTAAAACTTTTTGCTCTCCAAGAGATAGAAGTCTAAGTCATAATTTTTTGTGTCACACATAAAAATCCTTGAGTTTTAATTTCTGTTTATTTTTTTCTTTTGTCTTTATAGTCCTGTAACTTTTTTTTTTTTTTTTTTTTTTTTTTAATTCAAGCACCATTACTGCAGCACACATATTCTTTAAGTCTAGGTTGCCCTATGTTGTTGGGCTCACATGATTTGAGGTCAGAGTGACCCTGACCTTTGTCATCCAGTTTGCCTTCAGTTCATCCATGAGTCAGAGTAGGCATTTATGCCAAGTTTGATAAAATCCCTCAAGTGTTCTCCATTTACAATCACAAGAATAGCCTTGAATGGGGGTTAGGACACATGGAGGTACAGATAAATGTACATTTGTTTGGACACCCAGAAAGTAGTTCATCCAGCCGTGGCTGTCACTGGTACAGACATAATAAATATGGTCTTCTAAACAAAATTGTTTAAAACTTTTTACTTATCACAACACTGCTTCATGATCCCTAAATAAGGGTTGAGGTGAACAGAAGTTGATTGGCTAGGGTAGAAAAAGACAGGGTGATAAAGAAGAAGGAAACAGCTGTACAATGCCTCACAGTAGTGACTTCCTACCTTTTTCCTCAGGGCCCCTGTATACCTGTATCTAATGAAGGCTAGGGCCTCCAAGGACCAGCATGGAAAAATTATTTTAGCTGTCTTAATGATAAAATCCCTTATTTAGGTCATTGTATGGCTGTCAGTGTTTGTGTCAGTCATAATTAAATGATTACTGTGCCACATGCTGTATTAAACTCATGTTGTCCATAGGTTTATGTCATGTGATAAATGTTTCAGTATTTTGGCCATGAAAGTGATTGTTTTGTTCATACATTGTCATGGTTTGCCATTTTGTTATACATTTGTTTTTTTCCCAATCATTTATATTTTTTAATTGCTTGTTTCTCAAAGTGTCAAGAGTATTTAGATTCGATAAATGATGTAATGCAGATGTTTTAAAATCAAAGAGTAATTGTATTCCATAATTGTGATCTCACAAACTATGGAAATAATCATAATAAGGATTTTTGCCTTAATCAAGTAGTCCTTCACTGTAAAACTGAACAAGTTGAAAATACTCCAAATAATTGTTTGAATTGATCACATGAAATTTTTCATGTGGTAAATTAAAATATGTAGCTAATCCACACTGTAATTCTGATGAGTTAATAGAGCTCAAAACATTAGAGGCAGCTGATTATGTATACATTTTTAGTAATACTCGCGGACAATACATTATTTATTTCGTAGCAGGTACATTGTCATTTTAAGTTGCATCAGCTCAATTTGTACATTCATATTTGGTTATTTGCATTTTTTTTTAAGGTTAAACTACAATTTAAAACAACATTCAAGTATTTTTAAAGCTTTATGTTCTCCATCCACTGCAACTTTCACTTGTATCTTGTAGTACTTCAGTCATATTGCCACTCATTAACTGAAAGTTGGACACTGAACCAGGAAGTCCTCTTCCATCATGTTCAGTATCCCATCCATTACAGGATGTGGTTTCTCCCCACAGGCGGGACTTCTCCAACTGAGTCAGTAACTTCACTCATGGTGCAAAAGTGTCTAATACCCAAAGGCATTCTGGGAAAACAATGCAGATTAAGGGATGAATGCCAAATAGTTTAAAAGTGTTTACTTAAAACAAAAAAATGTGTTCAGTCAACTCAGAAAATGGAGCTACACTGTAAAAAGAGGATTGTGAAAAAACTTAGTTAACAATTTAGAACTGGGTTACGTGCTTGCAACTTGTTAACTTCAGTTGAATGAACTTAATTCAGTTTCTTATTGAAGCAGTTATTCATAGTTTTTTTTAAATTTTCTTTTAAGAATGATGCATTTTACAGTGTACCATAGCTGATGTGAGCTTTTAAGTTAACACACCTCAGTTTTTTAAAAACCCTTCAACTATTCAGTCCTAAATTTCTCTCCCACAGAATTCAGTATTATTCTTGCAAGGTTGGAACTGATCTACACAGGTGGGACTTCTCTAACCAAGTCAGCAACTTTGCTCATGGTGCAAAAGTGTCTAAACATGAAGCAGTCATTGATCCTTTGGTTTGGATGTAAACTTTCAGGGGCCAGGAGCCATCGCTTTCTCTATCCTCTGTTCTCAATCAGTCTGTAACAGACACTAATGTTAACTTGGGCATGTTCTAGAGATGTTATAGAGTCTTCTCCTGTGGACTGATGAACAGTTAGTGAGGATAGAGACTGTGATGAAGAGCACCAGTCAAATGCAGTCCTTACTCTTCCTTTGTGTCTGTGCAGAGGTTTCGGTGTATTTTTAACTTCTTTAGAGCGTAATTGCTGCAAAACATTTAGGAAATAACATCCTCTCCCTCCATATCGCTACTCTGTTTTAGCAACAGGACAACAACGCTTGCTCTCATTTGATCGCCCATTTCTGCTCTGACTCTCTCTCTCCCCATGGCATCTTGGGGTTAAAACACAAATTGACATTTGTTTTTCTTACCAAAGTTTCCAAATTAACAAATTCTTTCAGACATTTTTCCAACATTATATGATCCCTGTGTAAGATAGAGGCAGATGAGGGAAAACCTCATCAGTGATGTTCTTTTAGTTAATAGAAAATTTTTTATAATGAACATTAAACTAAGTTTCCATTACAGGAAAGGCAGAAAGATAACAAGGAAGGACCACAGCCTCTTCACTTGCTGACACTGTGGACAGATTGGCATGCTGGAGACTATCAATCACAAGGTATCCACACTAGAAAGCACACCCTGCCGTGTTGTGTATTCACCTAAATTGGAGCATAATTTACAAAATGAGCTGCATGCTGTTTTGAAGAAGACACAGAATTAGCAATTAAGACCATAAACGTATTAGGAAAATGTTTACTGAGGGAATAAATCAAGTGACAAGTTCTTTCATAAGCTTTTAAGCAGACTGGTTCTAGCATGCAGAGAGTCCTCTTATTCTGTTAGCAGTCATACATGTCGTGTTATCCATGGCCTTGTCCTGGATCAGAGCGTGGAGTAGCTGAGCACATTTAACTCATTTTCCTCCCTGGCTGGCGCCATGTGCAAATGCAGTTTGTTAAGCTGAAGTCAAAAAAAGAAAATTCTTGACTGTGAATCTGTGTGTAGTTGTGTGCTGTTCTGCGTCATACACATTATTCATTCATCAGCACTGTTAAACAGTTTGGCCTCAGTGTTTACTGCTGCCGGCCCACAGAGCTGCACTGTGGCATCTGTGTTTTGGACTTGGCGTCGTATTTTGTTCTCACTGCCGGCTCTGACTTCTCAGGGCTCTCGGGCTCTATTAATACCAGCTCGCTCTAAAAATACAGAGTACTGTGTGACCCACTGGGACTAAATAGGAGCTCAACCTCTTACCGGAGGCATACTGACATACACTCCCACACACACAGCAGTTACAAATTCACATTTTCTAAGAATTAAGCATCACATAGAACATCAGTATTTTCTGCTATCAAAGGAAATTAACTTCAGGCAGATTACTGTAAATCATTTAAACCTTCAGTCCTAACAGAGGCTCTACTGTTTATCTCCACTGATGGTGAAAGAAATTAGACATGTGTGTTTCCTTTACATGTGCAGATGTACTCATCATCTCAGCATTAAACATACAGACCACGTGTTTCTGATTTTAAACCCACTGAATTATCTCCATCATTTGTTTGAAGCAGTCGATGTTGATGCAGCTGGAAAAGATCCAACTGTTAAATCCAATCTGTTTCCCAAAGTACTCATGAAAATGTCAAATGAGAAAGGGGAAATAAAGAATATTTAATGCCCAAACATGCTTGGAGATTGGATAACAGCTCACCTTGTGTAAACATAAACCCATCTGATATCTGCACCAAAGGAGCAACTCAGCAAACATAAACGTGTTTGATTAATGGACCTAATAATTATCTGACATGATTAACAAAAGTTAGGGTAAACCACATCCAACAGAGTTGGATTATTATAAAACCAGACCATGTATTTTCCCTCTCTTTGCTGCCTCCCTGTCTCATGGGAGCACAACAGAGTGATTTCAAATAAACCTAAGAGATCAGACAGTTTGGTAATTCCTTTCAGCTACTTTGGTTATGAAAGTTCTTTAAAAGTTTAAAGGAGTCCTGTACCCAAAGAAGTTAGAAAGAAATCATATCTACAATCTGCTTCAATTTTTTTAAACATTGTTAATGGTATGATCCCTGATTCTCACAAAAATGGGTTAAAAGTGGCAAAAGTTGTCTGACAAAGAGTGGTGAAAAGTGGTTATCTCATATTTAATACATGACAAGTTTTCTATCGCTTGTAGTTGTAAACACAGGTTACAGAGTGGCAAAATGGAGAATAATGTCCAATTTCTTTGCTTTTTAATGGTTCAGACATATTTATTGCTTGCCCTGAACCTTTACCAAGAACCACAACAGTTCAGGAGGAATACAAATTCCGGTCAAAGAGGCAGGTAAAAGAGGGAAAATGGAGTAAAGATCAGCAAAAAATGGGTTAAGAATGGCAAGACAGGAGCAAAAATTTGTAGAAAATTGTGGAAAGTGGTTAAAAAGTGCCAAAATACAAGAAAACAAAAACTGTTACATTCCTAGTTAAAAGAGGGAAAAACAGGATAGAAATCTGCAAAAAATGGTTTAAGAATGGTGAGAAAGGAGCAAAAAATGGGCAGAAAATTGTGAAAAGCAGTTAAAAAGTGGCTAAAAAAGGTTAAAAATTGTAAAAGAAAAAAAAAAAAAAAAAAAATATATATATATATATATATATATGTATATCTGACAAAAAGTGGTGAAAAGTGGTCACAGAGTGGCAAAAATGGGTTGACAATGTCACATTTGTTTGTTTTTTTTAATGGTTCTGACATACACATCACTTGCACTGATCCAGCACCCAAAACCATCACAGTTGAGGAGGAAGGAAAAATACCACAACACCGCTGACAACCCTAGTTATAAGAGGCAAAATGAGATAAAGCTGCAAAAATGGGTTGAGAATGGAAAGGAAGGGCCAAAAATGGGGAGAAAATGGTGAAAGGTAATTAAACAGTGGCAAAAATTGGTTAAAAGTTGAAAAAATTGTCTGACAAAAAGTATAACTGGTTACAGAGTGACAAAAATGGTTAGAATGTAAAACTAGAATGTAAAATTTGTTTACATGTTTACATTTGTTTACATTGTTGGTTAGAAATCTATTTGTCGCTTAACCAGATGCACTGAACCTTAACTCCCAAAACATCACAGTTTAGATGGAATAAAAATACTGCAACGCCCCTAGTTCAAAGAGGCAAAATTGGGTAAAAGCTGCAAAAACTGGTCAAGAATGGCAACATGTGTGGAAATGGGTGGGAAAACAGTGAAAAGCAGTTTAAAAGTGCCAAAAATTGTCTGACAAAAAGTGATGAAAAGTGGTCACAGAGTGGCAAAAATGTGTTCCTCTTGCGATATTTGTTTGCTTTTTTTTCAGTGGTTTGGACATATTCGTCATTCTTCTATGTGCACTGAACCTTTACCCCAAAACCATCACAGTTCAGGAGAAATAGAAACACCACTCCCCTATTTAAAAGAGGCAAATGGGATAAAACTGCAAAAATGGGCAAAAATGGTGAAAAGCAGTTAAAAAGTGGAGAAAATCAGTTACAGAGTGGCAAAAATGGGTTAATAAAGTCACATTAGTTTGCTTTTTTCACAGTTCAGACATATTTCTCATCAAAATAGGGGTGGGTAAAAATATCGATTAATCGATGCATCGCAGTATTACCTCCCCCAATTCAATATCGATTCAGCAAATCCTCTGAATCGATTCACCTCCTGGCCAGTGGGGGTCGCTGTGTGTGTGATTTGCGTTGTATGGACGGAGGCCATACTCGACCAAACAACAACTAACCATAACCATGTTATGTGAGGTTTATCACAATTTCCAAGAGGACAGAAATATTAAGTTTACATGCACTTTACTTTTTCAGTGTTTATACAGAACTGTCATGTTTTTTACTTTTGTACTCTTTATGTACAAATAAGTTATTATTGTGCAAATTTTTATTTTCAGATGTTTTATTGCTCAAAAATGTAAGGTGACTTACCAAATATGCTCACATGGGCATGAAAATGATTATTAAAAAATCGTCAACAGGTTATTTGTGTATTTTTACTTCTTACTGAATCAACATTGAAGCTTTTAAATCAATATCGAATCGAATTGCTACCTAAGGAATCAAAATCGAATTGAATCGTGAGGTTCTTAACAATACCCAGCCCTACATCAAACCTTAACTGTAACACTGTTACACTCCTAGTTAAAGGAGGCAAAAATAGGTTAAAAGCTGCAATGGGCAGAAAATGGTGAAAAGGGGTTCAAAAAGGGTTAAGAAAGGCAAAAAACTGGCATAAATGGTTGGAAAATGATGTAAAGCGGCTAAAAAGTGGCAAAAATTGGCAAAAGTGGCATACAATGGTTAAAAGAGGCACAAATGGGTTAAAGGGGGAAAAAATGTATAAATGGAAGGAAACAGTGATAATAAGGGGTGTTTCTCATTTACTGGTCACTGCAGAAATTACCACCTACCATACAGCACTTGTAAGAACAAACCAGTATGTTACTGGCAGTCCTTTATCAAAACTGGTTTCACATTGTATCATCTATGAGTTTATTTTTTTATCCAGCTGTCTTTAGAGCAGTGGACATCTGAGTCCATCTTTAAGTCAGTCCCGACTCAAGTGTTCATTTTAAAGGAGTGTTTATTTTTCTCAAAGCTTCATATGCTGTTTGCCAGTTTTGATGAAGCCTTGATGAGTCAGCCTGAGTCCACATCAGGTTTGTGTCATTTGTCAGAGGAGCCAGTGACCTTTCCATAACAAGATTGACTCTGCTTTTTACTTTACACAAATGTGTCAGCATGTTTTTAACATACAACAATCTCTTGCTGCTTGTCTTCTTAAAAGTGTGGTTTAAAAGTCTTTAAAACGAGTCAAACTGAAATTTCAGAGCTTCATATATAAATGTTGGTGAGCGATTTACCTCTCTGTCCATTGAGAAGCTGTCGCAGCATAAATAAAAAACTGCATGAGTGAGACCAGATGGAGCGATGCAACCAGTGGACTTGAACTCAAAGCTGAAAAAGGAACATTCAAACCTGCTTCAGCAGAAACAGCTTGACTGGGTAAAGAGGAGGGAAAGTGGGAACACCTCCCTTAGGGGACATTAACTCTGATTTTACAGCCTTGATTTTATTGCAGATTAATTGCATAGCAGCCGGGCTGATTTGATTTAATTCCATCATTCAAATGTCACCATAATTAAGCACTAATCATTTCTAAACCTTGCCTGTTAAATGACTTGTTACGTGCGGGTGCTGAGGTTGGGCTGTAATGAAAGCAGATGACACCAATTAGGCTCAGTGTTGGCACTTTAGGTGTGTCTGATTAGTCAACACCTTTTTTATCAACGGAAATGAGAGCTGCTGATGAACATACATGCCAGAATGAGCAGAACAGCTGCTAAATAAACATTTCAGCAGTTTTTAACTGGTCTGATTCTCTGCACGTGCTTCTCTTTCCTTTTTTTAGAGGATAGAAATGGATGTAATTTAGCTTTTTTGATGCTGATCAAATAAAAAAAAATCAAAGAGCAAACAAATCATCACAAACTGAGCTAAATGAGATACAAATATTCAATACAAGATGTGAGTACTCCAAACTCTCAACAGTGACACTGCCAATTTAGCTTTCATCTGTCTGCATAGGTTAATAAAGGGCACACCAGTTTCATTTTTGAACCTGCCTCTTCATGACTCAGGTCTGATTGAAAACAGGGTTTTGAAATTTTAGTGTGCAGTTTATTTTAATCAGGGTAGCTTCTCCTGTTTGCAGCAATAGATTAAAAAGGGTTTAAGGTTTCTCCAGATGTTTGAACACAAATTTGATTCAGAAACTTCCAAAATAAAATAATTTTGTTGTCAAAAATGGAGCTTTACAGATAGTTTTTGTTAGGTTGGATATGTTTTTAATGTTTTAGTCTAGTCTCCACTAGACAAGCATGTTCAAATTGAGAATATCCAATCAATTCTGAATGAACTAATTTACTTGCTATTTAAAGAATTTGTGATGTTTTTTTCTGGCTGTAGATGCTACCTCCATGCAGATAAACTCCTTTGTCCGGACTGCTAGTTGCCTTTTAAATAACTCGGTGTGATTTTTATTTTTTGCCACCATTTTTTAAAGTAGGGGTACTCTGACTTAATGACAACTGCTCATTATTGTCAGATTTTAAAGATTTATCATTTTATGCCACTTGTTTTGATAAAGAAAAATGTACATAAAACACAAAAAGGAAAAAAAAAATGTTTACATAATGTGCATTAAATCACAGCTGCTGCTGCTGCAAAAAAAGTGTATTAAACTGGTATTATGACATATTCTAAGTTAAAGACCCTGTAAAGTGAAAACAAATCTTTTATTTAGGTTTGTTGTATGACAGGTCACTGTGCTATGAACCCCTGGGTCGAATTTCAGTCAGCTGAAACATCTCTAAGTTTTTAAAAAATCAATCTTGAAAATCATGAAAAATGAGGCAGTGAAATCTGCTCCAGGATGGTGTGGGCGTGTCTGTGGAATGAGCTGAAGCCACGCCCACTCAGGAGAAATATGGTCCTCTTGAATTTTGAAAATGCTGCAATCTGGATGAAGGAAAGCACTCATGTGGTGTTCTTGGCCTACGTAGTTTTGGATGCACCTATTCATACAATGACTTAAATTGTTCCCTTTCCATATAGACAAATGTGTTCTTATGCCTACTTAAAAAAAAAAAAATGCTGGAGATGTTTGCCTATAAGCAGCAAAAATATAATTGGGGTGTCCCTACCTTTTTTTTTATCAATTTCTTCTGATTTCTCATATTCCCTGTATTTTATTTATTTCTAAGTGAGATGATTGTATGGTGCAGCTTGTGTATATAACAATTCTTGGAGATAATAAAAATATCTTTTATCCTTTAGAAATTCAAGCCCACTTAGATTACACTATATAATATTATAATTCAAAGGATCTGCTCAAAAATCAGTCAGGACCTGATTTATTCTTACTTCATAGAGCCTGAAAACTCTGTGTATCCAGTCAGTGAAAGGCGTTAGCTGCTCTGAAGTCGCTGTAATGGTCCTTGTGGGTTGATTACATAAATTTAGACTGCCTACACATGGAAAAGAGTGGGGATAATGGCAGTGTAAGGCCTGACTTAAGGTTAACAAATGTTAAAGTGAGACCTACGATACACCTTCTTCACAGTTCTTCACAGTCCATACTGAACCTGTATAACTTCCTCAGGCCTTCCCCTCAAGCCACTTTGGTGATCAGATCTACTGGAGCAGAAATGACAGTGAGTGTCCCAGATATCCACCAGGCTGGTATTCACTTTAGATAGGCCTATCTTTCCTTAACTGTCCACTGGAAGGTCAGAGACCCAGCATATGATTAGGCTGCCTCCACTTTGAGTTGCACAAAGCGAGTGAGTCACACATTGTCAACAGAGCGATGCCTGACTGTCCCTGTTTGAGTTAATGAGTGATGAAGTCCCCAGCTAAAGAACAAGGCTCTCCTCTGTGCTGACTCCAGCCCGTGTGAGTTAATGACTAATTACAGCATTGTGTTTACGGTTACCTGTCAAGGTGAGGGAGCGGTGCAGATGGTTGTGTTAGAGCGGGACAGCTGACCCGACTGGCTCTGCTGGGATTGTGTCATCGGCCAAAAATGGACACCAGTGGACATGTTTACATCAGACCCTCATTGCATCTGCTAAGTGTCTCAGTTAGGTGTTTTAGGAACTGAATGTGATTGATATTTTGACTAGACAGCTATAGTTCTCCGGCATTAGGTGAGGAGTGGTCGTGTTGAAACTTGCAAACACTGTAGAACTCTTTCAGTATGGAAAGCTTTAGTAGGTACGGTAGTAGTGATGCACAGATTGGGAATATATGAGCTAGTACCGATATTTAAAATAACAGCGTAGCTGATTTCTGAAACTGATGTTCCTCTCTTCTTTACGTATCAGAGTTTGTCCAACAGGTGTTTTCTTCTGACCAGTTAAAAAATCTCTCATTTGGTTTTTAGTTTAGTATACAAAGAGCACCTTTCAGTTTATAAACATGAACTGCTGCTCATATTGTAACCTTGCAAAGCAGAGGGATTAGCTAGATTCCATATCTGTCATTGGGCAAATCCTTCTTACAAAGCTCCGATCTTAAACGATTGTACCCAGTCAGAATGACCAGACCAATCAGCGTGATCTGAGGAGAAAGAGGGGGTACCTATGGGCAGGTGGACTGCAAACCTGTAAACAATGGTGGTCGGTAAAGAGATTAGCTGAGATGTAGCCTTAGCAGCAGTTTGTCAAAACTAGACATTTCTATCTAGAAAAAATCTTTTGTTCGAAAAATATATTTTTGCTCTTCTCCTGACCAGAGAATTTAATTTCTCCACTGGCTCCACTGAGAGTGAACAATGATAACGGCTGCCTGTTGAGTTTCCATTATTCTCTGGCATGGTATTACATTATTTTTGTTGTTGCTTTGATAAGCCCATAATGAATGTGACAGAATATTTGCCCAATCACCTGCTGAGATTTTTTTCAAGGGTTTCTGCCCTTCCCAAACACCATGTATGGGCTGTTGCCCTGACGGATGTGAAACCAATGTGAGACAGACCATCCAGCATGCTAGGTTACTGATATAATAATTAGATGCCAGTACAAAAATGATGCATCCGTTCATGGCTGGTAAGAAGAAGAGTTTTGTACAGTCAGTTAGAGATAGGGATGAGAATCATAATCTGGTACCAACACATCTGATATCATACCGCAGTACAAGACAGATTCACTCCAAAGGAAGTACACTATGTAAATAAAGTGCACCCATTTCCCTTTACCTATTTGTTCCGTTGAGATTTATTTGTTTATTTATTTATGTATTTAACCAAGGCGATTTTTATTCAGCTGCACACTTTAAAACACATTTTTATATCGGTTAGGGCACTGGCAACTTTTAAAAAGTACTGATGTACCACCAGTATTGGAAAAAAACATCCAAACAATAGCTAACCCTATAGCAGGGATCAGTAACTACATTTGTATAACAGCCAGATTTTCCTTGACAGGCATTTGAGGGTCAAACTCTTGAATAAAATATAATAATAGTTTTTAAAAAAAAGGTCTAATTAACATATTCTTGTTTATTTATTTTCTTTTTTTAGCCTCTTACAGTGATATCAGTTCCTTGAAGGGGACATATTATGCAAAAATCACTTTTTCAGGCTTTCCTAAGAAAAATATGTGCCACTAGCCTGTCCACAATCCCCTCAAGTACCTGAAAAATCCATTCCCTCTCCCCTTCTCTTTCTCCACCTTTCAGAAAATGTGTGCTGAAACAAGCCGTTCTAAGATTTTACACCTAGTGACCTCACATGGAGAGTAAGCTCCTGCCCCCAGGTTTGTTTGGCCCTCCACCACTTGGAGGAAAGTTCTGCCCGCTTCTACTGATCCTCTCAGCTGCCAGCTAAGATGCTGGATAGCTCAGTGGGTTACCCTGCTGACTATGGTCCTAGAGACTGATGGTTCGAATCCCATTCAGGTCCTAAACTTTGGATAAAAGTGTCTGTAACATCAGGAGTGCCACATCAATTTTCTGAGAGGGGTGTGGTCAAGGATTGAGTCAGACAGCTAATCACCATTCAAAGCCACAGACACAGAAACAGCTCATTCTGAGCAGGACTGAAACAGAGGGGTTTTTAGACATGCAAAAATCCAATATTGGAGTGTTTCTTCAGCAATAAACTTCAAAGACATGTTGTGGGGACCTCTGAGACCAACATACACTTGTCTTCAAAGGGTTAAATATGTGACCTTTAACTGCTGCCAGCCACTAGGGGACGATTGAGATATTTCAACTGCATATTTCTGGAGGTGTCATGTCCATCACTTGGTTTGACGCTACCGTGCTGAGTGAAAAATCTTGGCAGGAACAATACACTCCCAAAACACCTGAAGCCACAGAAAACTGCAGCTATAATAGAGAATGGACTGGTAAATATCTGTTTAACATGCAGCATATTTGCTAGTAATAGCAGCCAGGTGGAGTTTTTTTAATTGGTGGAGTTGTTTTTAGCTGTAGGGAGTTATGAGAAACTATCCTCAAAAAAAAAAAAATTCTTTTGGTGAACACTTCATTAATTTAATAATGTTCTAGGATGATGTGGGGGGCTGGATGTGGACCCCAGACAACCAGTTGATGACCACTGTCCTGTAGGGATTTGAGATATAGAGAGACGATAAAATGTATACCATTTCAGTTTATGTTGATTTAAAAGATGTATAGATATGAGGCAATGCTCAGTGAAATGTTGTTTACCGTAAGAACCACTGACTTTATTATGTTTATTGACCACAAAATGGATAAGTATGATTTTAGCTAATTAGTTTGATTTAGGAGCTCTTTGTGAAAATCTAATGATGCTGCTGTCTGTTTGATACCGAAACAACACAATAAAAGTGTTACACATGCAATACTGGGAAATCACTGATTTTAATATTTTTAAAAATGAATAAAGCACAGAAATTTGCTTGGAGTGAGAGTTCCTCATTAGTTCTGCCCACTTTTTCAAATGTTGCTAACATATTTGTGACAGTTCTCTCTGTCTATAAGACTGACTATCATTAGGTATCTGTGTTTTTTTTTTTTTGTTACCAGCAGTTAGGGTTGACTCATATGTCCTAGAAATTAATTCTCTTATATGTACACAACAAACATAATTTCTTATTTCTGTCTGTTTTCTTCCCTGCTTAAAAACAACAACTGAAAATAAATGACTCAAACAAGTCCTGTTTTTATTTTGTCAATAACATCTAACACAAGTTGAGTGAGTTATCCCCTCTGAGGTTAGAGAGTAAGCTTTAACCTCAGATGGCCTTAAAAGTTTATTATGTAGTTTCAGGAGAGGGGGAGTTATTTACATGAACAAGCAGAATCTGAAACCATCATCTGCTTTAGAAACAGACTGAAATGAATGATGATGAATCTGTGGGAAGCAAACAAGGTCTTCAAAAGAATACTGATGTTGTTTCTGTTTGTGTTTAATTGCTTGTCATCTCTTTCTCTGTGTTTATGCCAGATGACAGTTTTACACCAGTTTGAACAAAAGTCTGTTTCTTTTGTAATTTAAAAAAAAAATCAGAGTGATTGGCATGATTGATTAATTATTAAGAGTCAGCTTTGATTAATCAATAAGTCTTCTCTTGTAGTTTGAGATCACTGATCATTCATGAGAAGTTTATAGATTAAAAATGTTTAATTTTATAAACAGTGGTCCCCAAAACTAACAAACAATAAAACTGACACCTTTAACCTTTTGGCAAAACAGCAGGGAAGTTAAAAAGAAGATGTAGTTCTTAGATTTCTGCAACCTTGATATATTGGGGATGTTTGGTGTTGTATTGTTGCTGATATCTGATGTGCCAATATTTACGGATTGATCTTAGCTGATACCAATATTTAGGATGACCAGATCCCAACTCACCAGATGTCTAACAATTCTGTTCTCCCCCCTTTGCTCATGTAATTTTTATGCTTTCCTAGTGTGTCAATCACAGTGCAGGACAGTGTCTCAGTTTGCAGGACGTGTGAAAGTATTGAAAATGCGGGACTATCCCACACAAAGCTGGACATCTGGTCGCCCTGCTGATACCGATATTTAAATGTAGCTCAGACCTAAAACTTCAGTCCTTAACAACACAGTTTAAAGTTTAAGGATGAATAGATTTCAGTCTTCAAAGCACACTTTAAAGTGTAAGGAGTAATGATGTATAAAGACAAAGGCTTCAGCTGACATAGATCTGTTCATTCAGCAAAAATAAAGGCAAAATATCAGTTGTTAGTATCTGCGGAACTTCAAAGCTAAAATCTGCTGATACTGATATCATGCAGATAATATTGTGCATCCCTGTAATTTTGTACAGTTTTAACCAACCTGTAGTTTGAGTATGATGTTGTATTATTGTCGATATCCAATATGCTGATATTTCCAGACTCATTTCAGATACAGATACCGATATCAAGATATACAGCCCTTTTTTATTGAAAAGAACACCGAGTGTGTTGTGCAAAGAGGCTGAGTCAAGAGAGGCGCGAGGTAATAGACAGTTTGGTAAATATTTCATATTTGTGACTTCATTCAAAATGTTCAGGGCTCACTGTGAGCCCCCTTGTTGGTGTGGTGCCCTCGGCAGCCACCTATATCTGATGGTACAGTTGAACATTTTGCTGTCTTTAGGGCTGATATGTGATTTATATTGCCAATATGTATTGCCATTGTATCTGTTGTATATCAGTGGACATTTTCATATCTGATATTTAGCTTTCTAAACTTAAATCTGCTGATGCCAATAACACCTGCATCTCTATTTAGTCGGGGTGGAGCCAAAAAATCGATACAGCATAGTATCGCAGTATTTTGCACTGTGATATATCGAATCGGATCTTCCACCAATTATCGATTTTATTCATATTAATTGCTGATATGAATTGAGGTCTATGATACTGGATAAATAGCATCAGTGGCATTTCTATCCACTTAATGATGCTGTTGCGCCCTTTGTCCAGTGAGGTTGGCAGAGGCGACGGTCATACAGCAGGAGTTACTGCAACCAATATGGCAGCACCAGGAAAAGGACATTAGGAATGCAAGCATGGCAAAAACAACATTGGCATGACTCGTGGGGTTAACAAGGAGTGCCGCATGAATTGTGGCATAAGTATAGTGATAATATTGTATCGTGGGGCCACTTGTGATTCCCACCCCTACTATTCAGAGCATCTTTATGTTACTCTGGTATATAACAAGTTTAAATATTTGATTTTTACACATTTTGATTTTGAAATCAACCATCCCCACTTTCTATCCATGCTGAAATTCTTCGCCACAGAGAAACAGTCTAGCAGCAAAGGTTAAAATCAGAAGCTGGGGGTTACAGACACAGGCAGGTGGTGGTGTCAAAAGGGCGTCAGCTTGCACTTGCAGCTATGGACTTGAACTCAGAATGAAGTCCCACGTACAAGGAAGTATTCTCCAACCTTAACGTTGACTCAGAATCCCGCTCAGTTTGAGGCTTTGTTTATTCCTGACCTTTACCAACAAAGCCAGACTCAGATATGAGGCTTAAACCTAGTCATGCTTTCTCTTAAATCACGCTAAAATCAACAATAAACAGAAGCTGGGAAAAGCTGGAGGCCTTTCGTTGTATCCTCATGCCTAAATGAAAACTTTTAGGGAATGAATGTTCGTCAGTTTGGCTTTAAATAAGAGAGAAACAGAGAGAGAGGCTGTCTCTGTGAGTGAGGGAGAGACAGGTATTGCTTTAGAGTGTGTTGTGGAATGTGTGGTGGAGTTTTTGTGGTTTGCAAAGTGTTTGGTAAGGGGAGGGACTGAAAACAGTGCCGAGCTGCTTCTGAGCTGCAGGTCCCTCCCCAAGAATGAACTTGCTCTTTGCTCTCTTTCTCTTAAAGGAACAGTTCCTCTGCAGCGTGTCTTCGGCCTTGGTCTCTTATCAATCTTGTGCCTTCTTCTCTGTTTTCTTGTCTTTGCTCACGAAGATGATGTTGACCCACAGGCTGAGGACACACACACTGACAGATAACACTGACTGTAAAGATTGTTATCTGTCTCTGCTGATGTTATTACTCTGTTGGTTTCCCCCAGGTCCAATGTGTGGTCAGTGAAGTGTCCTTAAGAGCAGCATGGCAGTGTATCAGTTGAGCGTCTGGGTGAGATGAGGTGAGTCAACAGGCTGAAACGTTTGTTTTTAAAGGCCTTCACCAGAAATGAAGCATGTTGCTTATGATCCACTCAGCACAGGCCAAGTATAAACTGATTTTTCAGACAAATGTTTTCATAGATTCAGCCAAAAATGCATGTATAAACTCTGTCCTTTTATTTTGCATCTCTGAACTGCTACTTGTCTATTTTCCTGGGTAATTAGAAGATTCAAAAATGGGAAGTAAAAACGGTTTCTTTCAACTGAGCTTGGCTCAATTATTGATTTTTGATTCTGTGTGATTTAAATGATAGTGTATCTGCTAATTTGATGATTTGCAGTATTTAAAAAGTACCAAAGCTTTATGACAAATTATTCTGAAGACAAGTTTGTAGGAGTGGAACAAATCTATTGAAAAATAAAAATGCATAAAAAAGAACCAGGTTATTCATATGAGATGCTATCAATGCTATCAGTTAACTGTTGTTTACATTGGATTAAATTATGGCAGCGAGGCACTAGTCATTAAGAACAGCTAAAGGGGCGACTAGTGATTCCTTCAACTGGGGATCTGAACATTTTAGTTGGCTCATCGTGTGCATACCTTACCTTAATGCAGCTGCCTTCCTTTAGTTGCCTCTGTAGCTGTGCTTAAAGGCTAACACCTTGCTGCCACAATGCTCTTTCAGCTGATGTAAACAGCGGTGAACTGATAGCACTGGTAGCATCTTGTAGCAGCAGTGCAGTTTAGCACTATTTTGTTATCAAAAATGGGGATAAGGTTGATATAGGCTGTGACAGGTATGCGGATGTTTACATGCAAAGAGCAGGAAAAGCCCACACTGCTAGCACTGCTAACTAGTGAAGTGTGTGGTTATCCAGTTGAACAGTTAAATTCGTATATCAAATCAGCCAGCGCATGAGTTACAAGTTGGTTAAACTCAACTTTATTTGTATTTTTCAAACATAAAGCATGTAGCCCAAAGAAACAGACTTACAGAAAATTATACAGACACTGGATAAAATCATAAACCATGACAATAAAAATTAAGTAATAAAAGTTATCAATACAATGAAAGAAATAAAAGTTATTATTGTTGCATGGAAAAATTACAAAAAAGGTAAAAGTTTAAGAAGGAATAAAATGAAAATATTCAGAAAGATACAAATAAAAATCTATGAAAGAAGCTAAGCAGTTAGCATGTCATAGGAGCAGTGCAGTATGACAGTTTTTTAAAGTAGAAAATGAAAATAAAGTTGAGTGTCGGCTGTCGAAGGTTATACTCTTATATAATTTCTCAACCTAGGTGACAAGTAAGCACATAAGCATGATATTAATCTGCAAAGAGGAACGAAGGCTAGCGAAGCTATCTGCTGATTTTAGCCACGCTCTACACAGTTTATCGGGCTCACATCATGCTTGCTGACACAACGACCTTGACATGAATTTGACCGTTCTCTTAGCATTTTTTCCACTTTAGACTAGGCTGTTAATCACTATTTATATGGGTGTGTAGCCAAATAGAGAAATAGACACTTAACTGCTAACTTTAGCCTCATTCTGTAGACTAGCTTCACACTGTTTACCAGCTGCCGCTGTAAAGTTGTGGATAAATAGTGCTTAACTGTATGTTAGGTGTTTTCTTGATTTAAGATTAGTTGACTAATTTTAGTTTAATCAGATACTAAATTATTTTGTGTAAACATAATACACAACATTGGTGACGAGGAACTCTACTTTTATCACCCTGGTAATGAAGCAGGTATCAATATAATTTGGTTTCACTCTTATGGTTTCAAAGTTTAAAAAGCTGGTGTCATGACAACCCTACTTTCAGCCTTTTTCACAATATTTCACTCTAAAATTCAGACTGATTTTTCTTTCTTCCTTCAGTGTCAGCTTTAAGCGATGTGAGCTCCACTGACCAACAGACACAGCTTTTCTCCAACCCAGACCTCCACTTCAATCACCAGCCAATCAAATGCACACAGACAATAAACTGGCCAATCATGGCAAGCAGGTCAGCAGTGACAGCCGATCCCAGATCCCCATTGTAAACCAGCAGGCTCAGCAGCAGCAGGGAGCAGCCGCTCACCTGGGTCCAAAGGGCGTCAGCGCCGGGAGCCATGGAGTCAAAACCAACCAGATCTCCCCAGGCAACCCTGGACTGAAGGCCGTCAGCCAATCAGTGAGCGGCGTCGGAGGGATGCTGAAAACCAAATCAAAGCGGGAGCGGAGTGTCTCCATCGACTCCGGTGAATCAAGAAATGCCATTCCCCCAGCTGTGGAGACAGATGCCAAAGGAGGTGAGGCACTCAGAGGAAACTGTGTCAGCATCAGAGACATACACGTGGTCTGTTTCTGTTCTAAATATGCAGAAGTTCACTTCCTTTCTCTTCATATCAGCCCAATCTCAACCTGAAATACCAGATTACGTGTGTTCACCTCCTCCACAGCAGGAAGTGAATGTAAGGACTGAGAGGACAGAAGAACTTGTTTTCTCTCCTTCTGAAATGCCCTGACCTTTCAGTGAAGCGCCAGAATTTCCCCTCTGCTTTTTGATAGTGTGTGCTGTGCCCGCGCTGCAGTGACGTGTCTCAGAAAAAGCATCTTTGCTTTCTGTAGAGCTCAGAGAGGGAGCCAGGTCAGGAGGTTGTGAAAACTAAGAGGTTGTTATTAAAGCAGGAGACAGTGAGTAGGAGGGAAGACTTGGAACATTTCTCTCTGTGTGGTTCTGATGCGGTTAAATACAAAGTGTTTGATTTGCATGTTTCCAGCGCTCATGTGACCACGAGAGTTAGACTGTAGGTGGCATTAATATGATTTTATGACACTCAACTGGGCTTCCTGTACATGACTTAAGCCATCTCTTTAAACACACACACCTTGACACACAGAGGGGGAGGTGTGGTTCAAACACAAAGAACGACGAGCTGAAAGAGGAAGAGAATAAAAGCTAGGGTGGATCGTTTCGAGGGAAATCTTCTCCCTTCATTTGACCTCCTACCTTCCCACACGCAAAAGCACATGCTCACAAATAGCACTATACACTCTCTCTCTCTTTCAAACCTGCCTTTTCTTCTTTACATCAAATGATTCTGCCACCAAACCTTGACTCCTGTAGAGAGGCAGACAAAAAGTCTGAACATGTAGCAGATGAAGCTCGATAACTGCCTTTTTTGTCAGCATAAACCACGGACACGTTCACTGAAGAAGAGAGATCAGCTCTTTCATACTGCTGCTCTGTATAGAGGTAGCAGCCCTCCCTCCACTGTCTTTCTCTCTGAATTGTCACAACATACCTTCTTCCTTGCTGTACATTCAACCTTTTATGCATGCGGTTAGCCAAGATCATCTGATGTGTGTACTGTTTGGTAGTTTTGTGCCTCCAAGTCAGAAACTTGTTAGGAAAATGATCCTAGAAATTCTGCTTTAGTTATTTATGAGGACTCTAAATATGTGACAGTCATTGAGGATACTGACAGTTTATTTTGATTTGAAATCACGTTTTGGTTCTGCAGCTCCTTTGGAAAATGACCCTGCAGATTTTTTAGAGGTGTTTGTATTCACTGATGGTTGGTAGTTTATGCATTCAGAAAACCATAATTATAAGGGTTGTCTAAAAAATAAAATGTTTAATCCTTTTTCATCTCTGGATTTTTATAGTTATTCATAATAATCTTAGAGCTGGGTGTTATAGCCTAAAATTAATATCACAATATTTTCAGGCTTTATTGCACAATATAAATGGTATTTTGAAATCTCCTCTGATTCAGTAGTTCTCAACTTTTTCAGCTTGAGACCCCCAAGATAAAGGTGCCAGAGATCAGGGACCCCCACTGTACCTGTAGTTGGCTGAACACAGCCATGAAGATCCAGGTCTAGTCATGTGCACACAAGGCTGTCCCCAAGGGGGGATAAAGGGGAGAGCTTTCTGGGGCCCAGCCAAACTGGGGGCCCATGTGGGACTTTTCCATTACATGGCGCGGCGCGGCTTGACTCGGCACAGCAGCCCAGCGCAGCAGGGGGCTTGCTTTTCCACCACAACCAAGCTACCCGTTTGAGGGCACATCTAGAGCTGATGATGCAGTGTTTTAAGCCCTCCTCAATCTTGCTACACTTTCTGGTCTGAATGACTTTACATGGTTTTAAAGCAAAAAAATTAAACTATGACAGTGCTGCAAGCTGCTCTTCTTACATTCTCTCTCCCCGTCTCTCTTTTCCTCTCTCTCTCTCTGTCCGCGATCAGTAAACAAACAATAGTTCACACTTACTATCAAATGAGAGAATTTTCCTGTGTTTAAGTTAAATAACAGTCTCCTTATTATTGATTTGTGGGTCTCTAAAGAGCAGAAAATGAACAAAATCATATTTTTGGATTGGGCAGTGAGAATGACATGATTTACTAGCCCCAGTGGCTCGCCGCGGCCAAACTGGTGATGGAAATGCAAATCAGCGCGGCTTGGTTTGGCTCTGCGCGGCCAAAAGCCAGAGTGGAAAAGCCATAATGGAGTCAGTAAAATCATTATACAATGTAAAGTTAAGCTGCCATAACCATATTTTATTTCTTTACCTGAATAGAAAACACTCAGCAACCACTATCTTTTATTATTCATTTGTGCCATAGAATCCAGCCTTCTTAAAGATGTAAATCCTTTTTCTTAATAACTGAATTAAAATGGGTGAAAACATACTGTTGGAAAAGGTGGGGAAGTCAGATTTTAAAAGTAGTTAAAATGGGGTAAAAATGGAAAAAAAAAGGCAAACAGTTGCCAAAATGGGTTAAAGTTAGAAAAACAGGCATAAAAAGTGGTTAAAAAAGGTTAGTAGTGGTAATATTGGCTTTAAAGTGGTAGAAAGTGGCAGAAAAGATGTTGAATGGAATTAAAAAGCAGCAGAAATGGGCTTAGAGTGGTAAAAATGGGTGGAACAGGGTGTAAATCGGATTAAAAAAATGGATGAAATTGGTTTAACCTGGCAGGAATTGGTTAACTAAGGCCGGCCACACACTACAGGATTTCAAGCCCGATCTGAGGGGCCTCCCCTGACGTGGGGGCGTATCATGAATGGCGCCTGTCACAAACAACTATTCTTCTAAATAGTCTGCATTTGTGTGGTGTCAACATGATTATTTTGCTGCTCCAAATCGCATCGTAGCCTCCCAGACCCTGAATCGATTCTAGGTTGTAGTGCTCTCTGACGGAGTACCCACAACAACCAATGAAAGCAAGCAGACGGGGCAGCGTTATGAGCTGGATCATATGTATTTTCAACGCTCATAACCATAAACACAACTTTAGCTTCATTCCAGCCAGGATTTTCACCCTGAGTCTTTCCCTTGTTTTATGATTTCTGCTACAACTGTAATTCATGCCAGTACAGCCTGTTGTGGAGGGACAGCAAGAGGATATATATCGACAGACAGCAAAGTTTGTTTTTCTGAAGTCACGTGATCACACAAGGTCGCTGGCAGGTCGGCAGGTGTTTGGTCTCCAGTTATCTGACAGTCTGGCTGACTTGTTTAGTGTGTGTGTGCAGACAATTAAAGATGAAAAATTGTTTGAAATTGTCCTTATATCTGTGGTCTCCCACGTTTAAAAATTGTTTAAGATTTAAAAATCATCAAGTGTGTGGCCAGCCTAAGGCAGAAAAATTGGCAGAAAGTGGCAGAAATGTCTAAACTAGCCAAAAATGGGCAAAATAAATATGAAAATGTCCTAAATATGGGTGTAAAAAGTGGTGAAAAGGCATCAAAAGGCAGAAAGGGGCAAGAATTGGTTTAGAAATGGCAAAAATGGGCAGAAAAAAGTGGTTGAAGGGTTTAAAAGAGAAAAAAATAACTCAAAAGTGGAAGAAATGGGCATAAATGGTGGTGAAATGGGATTAAAAGTGGCAGAAATGGGTTTTAAGTGGCAACATTGGTGTGAAGAAGTGCTAACAGCTGGTTAAAATGTGGCATAATTGTTGTAAAGTGGAAAAAATTGATAAACCGAGGCAAAAGTGGGCGCCAAAATGGTGAAATGGCAAATATTATTGGCAAAATTGGGCAGGGAAGGAAGTTAAAAAATTGTCACAAATAAATACTTTCAGCATTAGAACCCAAGAAAAGTTTGGCACACTTTCCAGCTCAAAAATGAGGTAACTGTTTGCCAGATTTCCAGATAATTTGCCAGATAAAACACACTATTATCATCAATAAATCATAACTGGGGAGAGCCAGTTGTCAGGGTTTTCAGGGGCCCAGCTGAATCTGTGTGCAGACTTACTTTTTACGCCTTTTTTAAACATTACTGCTTACAAATTACCGTGCTTTGTTTCAGCATCTTTGGAACCAAATTGTCTGTCTCCGTCTCAAAACGACCATCTCTCGCTTACTTGCTTTGGCTGTTTACTTACTTTTTCCACTTTTTCGTGCTTTCCTGCCATTCCTTTTGGTTCAAAAATGCACGTGATGAGAGTTTTCTGAATGGACAGGGGAGTGTGCTCTCTGCTGTGAGAGAGGTGTGAGGAGACAGTGAGAGAGGGGAAACTCCAGATAGAAATGCATGTTGACTGCTCAAAACTGTGTAATTTATACTCAGTGGTGATGACATTGTCCTTTCAAACATCTCACGTGGCACTAGCTGTGATACATTGAGTAAACTTGATGCATCGCCCACCCCTAATCCATCTGCTTTTTGACACATTTTGAAATGATACTTTTTGGGGGTTTTGCAGTGTCTCGAACTAACTGACTTCCTGCTTGGATGCAGACTTGCTTTTGTCTTTTATGTTGAAGGATATAGGGAAGATGAGTCAACCACAGAAAAAGGAACTTGTTATGGACTGATATTTTTTTTTCAAGTGAAATGAGGCATTAAGGTGCAGTTTTGTTTTAATTTTACATCACTCTAGCTGGAAGGAGACATTTTGGTATGGAGCTATTGTTGCAAAACTGTTAGCAAATGCGTACAAAGATCTCTACACAAATCTGATGGCTTGTGAATATTTTGACAATTTAAGCAAAAAAGAGTTAGTTTTCTGAACCAAAATAAACCAAATCCATACTTGGAAATTGGTCTACACATTTGCAGATTTGTAAACAGATCTTTGTATACATTTGCAAATAGTTTTGTAACAATAATAGCTCCATATTTCAGTGCCTTAACCAAAATGTGCTAAATGGGACAGTAAAGCATGCAATTAATGTGATTGATAAAACAAATGCAATAATTTTCAATCTTAAATTGCATTGAAAGTCCTAATATCTGTAGTCTGTAGTTAAAATAGTGTGTTTCTTGCCACATTGTCTGCCGGGACAGAGTTGCCATGACAGACTTGATCACTGCAGCGGAATCGTGGATGTTATGTCAAAGACTCTTACACAAGGAAGCATGAACAAGGGATGCAGGGTATTAGATTTTTACTGATATCCAATATGCCAATATTTTAAAAATAATTTTAGCCAATATTGATATTGATGTTTAAATGTAGTTCAGATCTAAAACTTAAGTCCTTAAGTCACAGTTTAAAGTGTAAGGAATGATGACTGTTAAAGAAAAAACTTCAGCTCAAGTACATCCAACCTAAAACCTTGGTCCAACCTAAAACTCCACTAACTTATTTGTTCATATATCCAATATATACAGCTGATATAAGCTGATTTTTAAAGCCAAAATATCATGTTAATTCACTTTTTAAGCTAATATCTGCCGATACAATTATCATACCAATAATAGTGTGCATTCCTAGCATGAACTACAACTAAAGACTGTGGTTTTGTTGCTGTGTCTCATTCATGTTTTGTGATACGTACTTGTGATAGACTACAATTATTCTCTGTGATCAGCTGCATGTTTTGTCACCAAAACGCCCCCGCAATGTGCTCTTACCCCACCTGTGTAACGTTGTGACCTCACTTGACATTTCCAGGTCGAGAACGGATGTGCTGCCCATCTCTGCTGCTTGCTTCTTGTTTCAAAATGAGTACTCTTTTCAATAAAACTACACTCCGCAAGGTGTTTTTACAGCAGAGATGTACGCAAGTCATTTTTTGCAAGTCCAAGTCAAGCCTCAAGTCTTTGAGTGGCAAATCCAAGTCAAGTCTCAAGTCTTTGGTCACGAGTCCAGGTCAAGTCTAAAGTCTCTGATGGTCGTATTGAGCGTTCTATGATCTGCCTCTGACGTCCAGTCTGCTTAGACCACTGCATTGTTCTACCTGAGGAATTTAAATCCTGTACTGTGTTATCACCATCAGCAGGGTGGGGTATTGTCTGTGGCCAGCTCACCGTGGTGTGCGCATGTACACTTACATATGAACAGGGCTTGACATTAATTTTTTTTCGCACCAGCCACTGTGACTAATGGCTACTAGCCACTCAGTGTTTCCACTAGCCACAGTTCTGTTGTTGGGAATGTATTTGCTATTTATCATATGTACCTCTTCTTTAAGATGAAACACATGCTCTCTCTTTTTCCCTCATCAACATGATCAATATCAGCTCTCGTCTTAATAAAGCTTCTCTCTGTGTACATATGAAACACTACATGAGTCATATGGAGACAGACACTGAGACACAGGAGATTAAATGTTCTTGTTATTTGTCAGATATAGTTCTTTAATGTCTGTAATTTTATACTAAAACAAAAACACTAACTGTTACCGAACTGTTTATTCTGAAATAAAATTAAAAAATCAATGAGCATTTCTAATTCTCACTAGGGCTGGGAAATAAATCGCAAATAAGATTAAATCGCAATATGGCCTGCTGCAATTTTCAAAGCGCAGTAGGTGAAATATTTCTCTAACCTGAAATTTGTGTCAAATACCAGTTTAGACATTTTTTTGCAGCGGCAATGCTATACATTATATATCATGCAATCATTCTTGTGCCATATTTTAAGAATAGTGTACAAAAAATCCTATTTTCTTCATTTTTGTATGTTTTTTCTTATCAAATATGAGAATTATATAAAAATTACCACTTTACTTTAATACAACAGTTCATATGAAATTTACAAAATGAGTAAATAAATCATCAAAATTAGATATTTTTTAAAACTTGTTCTGCTCTACTTTAATCTTATATTGTCAGTTATAGTATAGAATGAATTATTGCTTGTTTTTGTTGTGAAATGCGTGAGATAAGGAACTTAAGAAATATTAAATCGCAATCGCAATGTTGGGTAAAATAAATTGCAATTACATTATTTTCCCAAATTGTTCAGCCCTAATTCTCACTCACACAGATCTTCAACAGACTATGCAGAGTATTTGTCCCTCCATTCTCCTAAAGAAACTGCTGTCATCATTTATTGTGTAAATTTCTTTATATGGGAAAAAATCAAGCAAAATTTTACTTTATTCAGCTGAAATCTCCTGGACTCCTTAGTTACTTATTTATCTGTTTCAACTTCGTATCTGTCTCCGTTTCTGCCTCCATGAACCATATTTAAAGCTTTAATGTTCCTATCGTCTTTTATGTCCATTCATTATCAATAAGGGGCAATGTAGAGATTCTAACATTAATATGTTCCCCATCAACGTATGATATTAAGGGAATATTAACCAAATAATATTTGCGCACTCCCGTGGCTCACGCGGGCGACACAAAGACACACACAGCTGGGGCACACACACAGACAGTGCTGACGCTGATCCTCCGTGGTCAGAGAGGAGCTTTAATGTAGGAGGAAAGAGTTTAGGTATTCTGAAACTTTGGCCCTCAGTAGATTGAAGCCTGAAGTCTGCACTACCAGCGTTTTAGTGTGCATTTCAGAGTAGGTGTGTGCTTGACTATCACGTTTGTATGTCAATGTTATGCAGCATGAAAGAAGATGAGGAAGAGAGGAGTGCAGCCAAGATGCACAAACCGTCAAACAGAAGGGGAGGAAAGGGGAAAAGAGTAACAGGGGGACAAGAGATCATAATGGAAAAATTAAAAACCGAAGATTGTGCAGGAGTCCCAAATCACGAGTCCGAGTCAAGTCTCTAGTCTTTTGCGCACGTGTCCATGTCAAGCCTCAAGTCACCAAGTCCAAGTCATGGACTCAAGTCACCAAGTCCAAGTCACTGAACAGTAAAGCACTGTTTTCATCTCGTGGATGATTTTCACATAAAGAGGGAGAAAAGCTGTTAAAAGTCGCTCTGCTGGTTAATGCTATGGTCATAGAATGAGCCACTTTCAACAGCTTTTCTCCCTTGTTAAGTGAAATTGATCCATTTAGGATAAGAAGAAATCATTGGAGCTGATCAGCTCATCTCTAGTTATCATCTGTTTCTGTTGTTTTCATTTAGCCCCCTCTCAGTGGCTCAACTTAAATTCTGTGTGCTAATAAAGGCAGTATGTGTTTCAGTCATTTGAGTTTTTCTCTTGTTTAGTCATGTCCTACACAAAGAGCACATTTGCATGTAGGTCATTGCTGATGGTTTTAACAGCTTTTCCCATAAAAGCACAAGAATGTGAGAGCAGAAATTAAGAGCATCATTTCTGGTCACAACAGCAGGAGCATGTCAGCAGATAATTGTTCAAACATGGGTGCCATTAGCAGAGTTTCACATTATACTGAAGGTTTCCAGTGATTTTTAGAATTTGGCTCTGATAATGTGGCTTTTTAACGTACTCCATAACTTTTAAATGACATGACTGTGTGCTAATCTGACTTAATAATGCATGGGAATATTGATTTGCCATCCATTATCCTTTAGAGATTTAAAATGATGAGATAGATGCACAAAGGAAGCAGTGGGATGGTTGCTACAACTTCCAGTAAGTCAAAGAAGCTGTGGAGGAGAGAGCTGTACATTTGTTGGGTTTAGACCCAGACTGTTCAGTTATTAAAGCAAAATTACGTATATCTTAGAATTTGTAACTACCTCTCTGATTTAAATGTCCGTGTTTTATCTTCCAGAGGGTGTTATGCGCAGTAAGCGGCGCTGTGTTCTGGAGAAGAAACAGCCATACAGTGGAGATGAATGGTGCTCTGGACCTGACACTGAGGAAGATGAAGACAAGCCACACACTGCGACCCCACGTGAGTCTGACTGCTGTCTGAATGTACACCCTCTCACCAATAATAGCTTTATTCTGTCCAAACTGTGAAAGCTGCATGAATTATTTGTAGGAATCCCCTGTAATCTCTCAGTAGGTTTTCCGTGAAAACAAGAGGTTAGAGTTATGAATTATCCATAAATGTTTTCAGATCTTGTGCAAACATTGAAAGGAAGAGGATGTAAGCTTTCAGGAGTTCACTATCCCTTCCCACATCTGACTTTACATGTTTTAGCTCCATCTAGTGTTAAGATGTTGAACCCCCAGTGGATGTGCTTGTATTCAATAATGAATCAGGATTCTATTTAGAGGATTTAAACTGGTGTGTTTCTGTTTTTCAGGAGATTGTGGGCTGGCTGGTCCTATCCAGGGGCTCTCTGAACGTCTGTCTGCAGGGCCGCTGTCTGAACCTGGAGGTGCTGTGATGGGATGTAGCGTGGGTCCAGGGCTAAAGGCAGAGCCACCGCAGCCTTCACAGCAAGTGGTGTATGTTTTCACGACCAGCCTAGCCAACAGGTAGGAGTACTGTTAGAAGGCCTAACATGAAAAAAAAAATATATATATATATATATACATATAATTATTTTATTTAACCAGGAGTATTCCCACTGAGATACAAAATTTCTTTTACAAGAGAGCCCTGGCCAAGACAGCAGCATAAGTTCCACACATGACAAAAAAAACAACATAACTACAAAGGTTGCAGCAATCAGCAGCTTTCAGTAGAAAAACATACATACACTGGTCAAATGATCCCTAATTCTAGCTTTAAAATCTCTTGAACTAATACAGTGCTCAAGCTTAAGATGACCATGTAAATCAGACCAAGATGACAGAGCAAAAACATTTAAAGCTCATGATGTTTCTGTGAGAACAAAGGTCACAGCTGCTAAGTTTTGGGAGGTCATCGAGAACAAAGAGAAAAGGGTAATTCATGTGAAATAGCGTGCAAAAAGAGATATACCAATGCGCCAGCCTTCTATTGTATAAGGAAGACCAACCAGCCAACTTTCTCATACAAAACACAATGATGTGTGTGAAAACCCAGACCAGAGACAAATTGCCAGGCATCATGGTACACTAAGTCTAAAATTTTCAGAGAAGATGATGTAGAACTTCCAACATAATCAATTACATACAAAAATGTTGCTTGAATGAGTTTCTTCCTTGCCTTTTTTTTGGTTGAAGAAGCCCAATTTCACTCTTAGTTTCTAAGTAAGACAATCCATATGTTGACTAAAAGACAGATTTTCCTTAACTAAAGGGCCGAGGTATTTGTTTGAACACTATTAATTGCCTTGTTATGAAAGGTGAAGATCTGAAACCTTGAGAAGCGCAATATTTTGGCCTTGTTTGCATAAAGTATGAGCCTTAAATAGGGCTGAACGATTGGGGAAAATAATCTATTTGCGATTTTTTTTTCCCCCAGTACAGCAATTGCAATTTGATATGCAGTCATTTCTTAAGTTCCTTATATTGTGTTTTTTCAAACAAACACAAGCAATAAATCATACTATATTATCGCCAGCACAATATTAGATAAAACTAGGGCTGAACAATTTTGAAAAAAAACAAAAAAACAAACTTGTAATGACTCATATTGCAAATTGGATAAAGAAGGGAGTTATATTTTTTGTCATTCTCATATTTAAAAAGAAAAACGTACAACAAAAATAGGATTTTTTTAGACTATTCTAAAAAATTGCCTGTGAATGACTGAATGATCTGTAATGCATAACATCTCTGCTGCTGCAAAAAAAAGTTTTACAGTGCTATTTGACACAAATTTCAGGTTATTCAGTTCAAAACTTTATTACAGACTCTATGTCCAGAGAATAAATAAATATTGCACCTACATGATAATCATCAGAAATGACCCGATGTAATGTTACTGAAAATTCAGCTAGAGCAGGGGTGTCTAAACTTTTTTCCAATGGGGTCCACTTACAGAAATATATAAGGATGGTGGGGCCAATTTTATATATCTCACCTTGATATTAAAGTTAGTAAAACCAATCTAATGTTGGATAAGATATGCTCAGTGACCATGTATGCTTAAATGGCTAGTTGATGGCTTACAAGGCAAATTGCCAATCATTTTAAGGATTTTGCAGAGGCTAATCGGGTTTCAGGGGCCCTAGTCAGCTCTGGCTACCACTGGCCCTGCCCCTGGAACATCATTGGTGCAGCTATTTACGGCTGTAACCATTAGGGTGTTATAGATCAAGATATCTTTATTATTTTAATTGCCAACATTTTTACTATTTATAGTGTCGTCTCAATCTAGTTCTGAAAACACAGCTATAAATCCTTGTCAAAATGTTTGTTTACAGTATTAGCATGGTAGCACTGCCTGGTGCTGAAACTAAAAAGAATAATACAGTGTAGCACAAGCTTCATGCTCTGTTGAGGGCCATTTTTAATTTAATTTAATTTAATTTAAAAATTTTAGGGGGGGGGGGCAATAAAAAATGGGCTGCAGGCCACATGCTTAATCACGTTACAGACAAATAAAGACAATTTATAACTGTTAGCCAATCCTCGCAATGTGATGCGGCTTGTAGAGTAGCTAGCATGGTGGCAACATGCTACATAGTAAGTCACACACCATGCCCTGCTATCCATGCCTTAATATTACAGAATGTATGAAGTATGAAACCTTACATTTTTCATGAAAACTTGTATCCACAAAACAGCGGTGTCATCCCAAGCTAGCAAAAGCGTGAAGTCATGCTACTTTGCAGCTGCCTTTATGAGCTGGGTTGTGGCAGGAACAATAATGAAGAAGCTTACCCGTGCACGCAGCAGACTCATGACCCCTTTCTTTAAGCGTGTTTGTGAGCAAAGACCGTCCCCTCTTCAGCATGGTGGTGAAGTGAAGTAGCGAGAAATAAGCAAGCGACTACGAAGCAGCAATACTGCAAAACCCTGTGTATAATGGGGAACTGATGACTTAGTAGAACAGCAAAAGGGAAAGGGCGGTGCCACGAAAGCCACCCGTGGACGGGAAAGAGGAACAGGGAGAGAAAAATGGATGCATTACAGGGGGAATCCCCTGAATGATGACTGCACAACATTTTAGTACTGAATGAAAATATGTACACATTTATGATTTCTTATTGCACCAGTTTCCAACCAGTACACCCACAAAATCTTCTGAAATGTAACAAGGACAATTGGAGCAATGGTGGCACAACATTTAAGGATGTTATTGAAACTCTGTACATATTTCTGAATTTTTAATAGTACCAGGTTGGAACCAGCACACCCAAGAAGACTTCTGAGAGGTATCAAGGATAATTGGAGCAAAAGTGTGGCTTACAAATCAAGACATACAGACAGACAAGCCGCCAATTATAGCAGTAAGATGATAAATAAAATATGGCCTGATATGGACCCTTGTGGGACACTATTTTCGACAAAAACTAAATAACAGACCATCAACTACAAGTACTTTCTTCCACTTGAGTAATTTGTAAACCATCTTAATGCTGTTGGGGAAAACCTGATATCAGCTATCTTTTGTTATAGGACAGAGTAGTGAAGGCCTTTGATAAATCTAGAAATAGTGCAACACAGTGTTTATTAGGATCATTGGCATTTATGATATAATTTATGACCTCTGTAGCTGTACTGTTTTTTTTCTGAAGTCAGACTGTAAATCATCTTAAATGCCATTTTGTAACAAAACTGCTTTAACTGTTTGTATATCAGCCCTTCCACTGCTCATGCCAAAACTGACAGCCTAGAAATTAGCCTAAGTTATCTGATCTATAGTTATTTCTCTACATACTTGTTTTGTGGTTATAATGGCTATATCAATTGTTTTTAACTCAGTTATGCGACTACAGTGTCCATTTAATTTTCTCTTTTTGTTTTACAGTGCTGCAGAGGCGGTAATAAAAGGACAGGCTGATTCCATCCTTCTGTTTCACCAGCAAAATGTTCCACGCGCCAAGTTGGAGCAGGTCAGACATCCACAGCTTAGCAGCAAATTCAACAAAATGTCAAACGTGTTGAAGCATGACAGAGTCAAAGTGGTTTTTCCTTGTTAAGACTGAGAGTGCTGAGTGTATCAAAAGGTTAATTTGTTTCATTGTGTTTGCCACAGATGGCCTCTGTTTTATTTCTCTTTACTGCAGAGATTTAAATTGAAAAAGGGATTTGCATTATTTTTGTCTTGGAGATTAAATGACACAGTGTCAACAGTAGCTACTTCTTTTGAGAAATGAGATTAATGTCCAAGAGCTTTGAGGTATCATTTGATATACATTTTTTCATATTCTGTCTGTTGCAGGGCCACCCATCAGGGAAGCTTCCTAACCTACCTGAAAAGGTAACCTCCAGCAGCTCTCCACTCACAGGTACCCCTAAATCCCAAAGTGGAACTCCAAGGCCAGCCTCTGCAGGTGTTGTTGGCCCATTGCATCCTGCAGGAACGCCATCATCAGCAGGACACTCAGATAATGAATCCTCTCAGACCAGACCTGGTGGAGCTTCCAGCAATAACAGCATGATTGCCCATCGATCAGAAGGAGGAAATGCGACCACATCAACAGGCCCAGCACCAGGACCTGGAGATGGGGATGCTGCAGGGGGTATGACTCTTCCAGTTGCTACTGTTTCCCCATCTGGGAGCCCTTCGATCCTGTCTGCGCACCTTCAGAGTGATGCAGGCCTGAGGACCGGTCCTGGGAACTCTGATTGTCTTTCCAAAGAACAGCTTGAGCACAGGGAGCGTTCTTTGCAGACACTCAGAGACATAGAAAGGCTGCTTCTGCGCAGTGGGGCGAGTGGAGGCCCTGGAGACAGTGTAGGTGCCAACAACAATGGTAGTAATAACACCTCCAACCTGAATAACAACAATAATGCTGAGAGGAGTGGTATTCTTGAGGACAATGATAACGGTACTAATAATTCTGGAAACCTCAATAGTGGAAATATGCTCTCGTCAGCTTTGGCAGCGATGGGAGGGATGAAAAAATATGATGAGCCCCTTCAGTCCATTATTTCTCAAACACAGTCCCTTGGCGGACCTGCTCTTGACAGCCCTCAAATGGACTCTCAACACAACCTGCCACCACACCCCCACCACCAGCTGTCTTCACCAGGGGTTGACATGGGTCCCTTACTTGGACCAGAAGGGATGACACCAGAGCAGATGGCCTGGAGGAAACTTCAAGAAGAATACTACATGGAGAAGAGGCGACAACAGGAAATGCAGCCCCCGACACATCCCCAGCACTTTAGAATGATGAGTGAGATGGGCATGCATGGAGGTCCAGTGATGATGAGAGGCCCTCCTCCTCCGTACCACAGTAAGCCCGGAGACCACCAGCAGTGGGGTCCTGGTAATATGATGGGAGGGGGAATGGTTGGAAATGCACGATTGATTGACATGAACCAAGAAGGACCCCGTGGCCCAAGGTTCCTTGGACAGATGCAGAGAGGACCCCCCGGTGGAGGTGGATTTCCTGGTAATACAGGGGGAGTTTTATCAATGGAAGGTCTAGGACCTCAAAGGCCAACCAGACCAGGGATGATTTGGATAGAAGACATGCCCAATAACATAGGGGGTGGAGGTCCATTTCATGGCTGCTACCCAGGTGGACCTCCTCAGCACTTGCAAGGTGACCCAGATCATTTATTATCACGTGAAGAGATGTGCCGCATCATTGAAAAACGGCAGTTACAAGGGCTTCCCAGGTTTGAACTTGAAAGACTAATCAAACAGCAACAACAGGGAAACCTTGGGTCAAGGGGTATAGATAACTCTGGTGGTCCAGAATTTGCTAATTTAGGCATGGGCCGGGGTCCACCCTCCAACCGAGGTGACCCTATGGACTTTCCTGGCTCACGGGATGTAATGGGCTCTCCTGGAGGTGGTCCTCAGATGAGAGACTTGGTGGATTCTCCTTTAGGGGGCAACCTGTCAATGAACATCAACCAACAGATGAATATTCAGCAACAACAGCAGATGATGCTATCTCAGAAGCTCAGAGGGGGTCCTGCAGGAGGGGGGCCTCTAGGTGAGATGTTCAGTCCTGGAGAAATTTCACGAATCAGGGCTTCCCAGAACGGAAGAGGAGGAAATAAGGGCATGATTCCAGGACCTGATGGCCCTTTCCAGTTTCCTAATCAAGGGCCCTTCTCTGGGGGACAGGTGGACGGACCCTACCTTCAACAGCCTGGACCTGAGATGTTTGGGCCTGACCAGCAAGGTCCCAATCATATGGGAGGAACATCGCGGCTTAGTCATATGCCAATGACTGGAGGCCTCAGGGGAGCAGACCTTGGTCCTCGGCACCCTCCTGATTTATCAGTCAATGTCAACGCTCTGACCTCCCCTTCAGTGCCTCCTCCTCATCAGCTTAAGTCTCCATCCCTCAACCAAGAGCCTTCTCCTCTTTTACCTTCTCCCTCAGCTCCAGGACTGAAGTCACCTTCGCAGATCTCTGCAGGGCATCATCCCCCTCTTCCCCCTGCGTCTGGAGCCGGGACGCCTTCCTCTTCTTCCATGAAATCTCCACAGGTAATGGGGTCTTCCAACCTTGTGATGCACTCTCCTTCCGCCTCTCCTGGACGACTTAAGTCCCCAGCAATGGCCATGGGCTCTCCAGGGTGGGCATCTCCTAAAACTGCTCTTCCAAGTCCGGGTGGTCCCATCGGTGGGAAGGTAGTGGGCAATGGAGGAAGTAGTTCTACTGAAACAGGTAAAACTTAAAACATGTTTTCAGAACATTAGTAATGCTGTTGCCTGTATTTCTGTGGCATTAATCAGTTTTTGCTGCTCTTTGCAGGCCAGTCACTTCCCCCCAGGAGTTCCAACTCTACCCCCATTAGCCAGCCTGGATCTATGAATCCAAGTATGCCATTTACTTCCTCTCCAGATGCCCCACCATCTCAGAATCCTTTATCCCTCATTATGTCTCAAATGTCCAAGTATGCCATGCCCAGTTCTACTCCTCTCTACCATGATGCAATCAAAACAATTGCCACTTCCGATGATGAGATGATGCCAGATCGACCTCTTCTATCTGGTGTCAGCATTGGAGGTAAGAAAACAGTACTGTGAAACAGTCTACCCTCTTATCAAATCTGGCAGTAAACAGTTAAAAAAAACAGTAGAGTGGGTAGTATATCTTTTGCTGATTTTCACACTCTGATGGTGAGAAGGAAATTGTTACAATGAGAGAGTTTGTGACCAAAATGGCAACATACATAAATAATGATTAAAAATAATTTATATTAATATGACTTCCAACTTTTTCTGCACTCATTTTTGATAAAGGTCAAACTTGACCATAAATACCAAATATTTATTACTTTTTGAGAATGTTACTGTTTTTGTTATGTAAAGACACAAAAATTTAAATATTTTTCGTATACTACATATAAATAGGATTTTTGTGAAGGGGATTGTGAAAGTATTAGATATGTAAATAATGAAAAATGCTTTGAGATATATATATATATATGTATTTTTTTTTTTTTGCTGTTAATTTTTCAAATTTTAAGACTCTATAAATAGTTACAGCAAGGGTGTTTGTGACCAAAAAATGGACATCATACAAAACACAAAAATAAAATACTATGCATAAAAAATTCCCTTTCTAGCTGTATTTTTCAGTCAAGGTCATACCTGGTCATAGATGTCAGATATTGATTATTTAAAAAAAAATGTAAATGCCAGGTTAAGTGCAGAAAATCTCTATTTGTCATACTGGAAAAAAACAAAAAAATGACATTTTATCATGTACTACATGCAAATAAGATTTCCTCAAAGGGTATTACCACAGCCTTGAATATGTTAATAATGAGCAACAACTTAATTTTTTTCACTTTTTTGCATAATTCTTCTATCAAGACCATACCTGGTGACCATACCGTCTCTCAGAAATATACCTTTCAGTGCAATTTCTAAGTGGAAAAAATCCTGATGTTTATAATGTAACGATAAACACAAAAATATGACAAATTTTGCCAGGATTACCTTGGCTTTGAATTTGTTAATAGTGTGCAGCAACTTTGATTTTTTTTTTTAATTTTACCTTTTTTTTTTTTTTTTTTTTAAGATTTGAATAAATTGTTACTGTCAGGGGTTTTGTTTGGCCAAGAATGGACACCATACACAAGTAGAAGTAAAAAATACATTTGTATAGAAAAAAATGTTACATTGTTTTGGCAGTTATTTTTCTGTCAAGGCCATATCTTATCTTAGATATCAAATATTGATTAATTTTAGGAATGTTATTCTTTATATGCCGACTTAAGAGAAAAACACTGACGTAAAAAACACATTGAATTATTTTTTCTCATATACTTCATGCAAATTGTATTTTCTTGAAGGAGATTATCACAGGCCTGAGGATGCTAATAGTGAACAACAACTTTGATTTCTTGCATTCTTATTTATTTTTTAGTTCAAGATTTGAATTTGCAATATTTAATAATCTTTGATTGATATTGATTGATTGACTGATATCTTTATTTCAATCATGTAAATGACAACTTAAAAACAGTTAAAAATAAAAATAAGTGAACATCAGAAAATGAAACAAAACAAGGCAGTAACTTGGATCTGCCAATTCTTAAGCATCTCAGTTTACATGAGCGAAAAGGAGTAGGGAGAAGAATAAACTTATCTAATCCTACCCCCTTAAATTTTACTATAGTTCATAACTGAAATCATAGTTAAATTTATCAATAATTTTGAAACCTGTTCAGTGAATATACAATGTATCACTCTTACAGAAAATATACAATCATTGCTTTTTCATTTATATACCTTCTTCACAAAATAAATGAACCCTGCAGAATTTTCATCCAAATAACAAACAAGCACCTTGTGGTATTTATTCATCAATGTACCTCTGGAAAATAATTTCAAACAGAATTATGCTCGAAATTTGTTTCAGTTCTGCAAATAGTCTGTTCAACAGTTTAACTCCACTAACAGTGATGCAGAAACTTTTCAATGTTTTACACACACTTCTAACCTTTAGAGTTGAATTTTCCCTTAAATTATAACCCCCCTCTCTTTCATTAAACATTTTCTGATTGTTCTGATGTTTTTTGGTAGCAAATTATTCGTCGCTTGTATAATAGTTAAGCTGTTTTGTGCTCCACCAAGTCAACAAATTTTAGAGTTTTGGATTTGAAAAATAAGTAATTTATATTTGACTGAAAATCAACAGCATGCATTTCCCCCTTATGCAAAATATGGGAAAATTGATTTCATTTGATAATGATCAGGAAAAACTGTAAAATTTGAAGCACTTCTAGAAAGAAAGCCTAACATGATAGAATGCATGTCTTTAATCGTGGTTTTAATGGGTTTCAGTGGGGCATTTTCATCACAATACTGAGTGTATACAAAAGCGTAGAGAGCTTATTACTGACCTGTTACAGGTTCTTGTATTACAGTTTCAAAATTCTTTCGAAAAAAAAGTACCCAACAAATTTTGCATTTTTAACATTAACAGTCAAAATAATTTGAAAAAGAAACAATTTTTTTTTTTTTAAGTTGACAGCCTCTACTGGTTAATATTTCATCGAAATAAAGACTGAATAGTGTTTTTACATGTTGGCCTTGTTTTGTCAACAGGAAACATGGGAAACCCCCAGACCTCCCAGATCCTTGTCTCTCAAGGCTCAATAGGCCCCCACAGTGATCCGCAAAGCCCTATGGGTATTGTAAGCCATGGTCAGCAACACCTGTCCCATGATGCCTCAGGACCTGTGCTCTCATCCCCAAACCACATGGGCATGCCTGCCATGAACTCTGCCATGATGGGAGGCGGTGCTCCTGATGGAATGGGACCATGTAATGTCTCCCCTATGTCACAGAACCAGATGGCAGGATTTCCCCGTATCCAGCAACAATCTCATGGGCCTATGCATTCACCTATCGGAGGAATGTCACAGAATTTCTCTCAGTCTAACGAGGATATTCTGCCATCTCAGCAGTTACACCTTCTCAGCAAAGGCCACCCCCACCAACGCCCCTCTCACCCCTCAGACTCATTTCCTTCTTTGCCCATGGGGGATGGCCCGGATCTTAGTGAAGTCATACGACCCACTCATTCAGGAATCCCTGAGTTTGATCTCTCCCGTATCATTCCTTCTGATAAACCCAGTAGCACTCTGCAGTATTTCCCAAAGAGTGAGCCACTTCAGAATCCCCATCAGGGACCCCCATCTCAGCAGCCTACTCCACAGCAGCTTCTAAAACAGCTGTCATCTTCTGGACCCCCTCACAGTAGCGGCCCCTCATCCAACCCCCACCTAGCAAACCTACAGAATATGATGGCTGAACAGCAGCTGGCCCCTCACCCCTCTCTTGGTGGAATACGCCAAAGCATGGGCATTCCTCAAGGGGCTTCAAGGGGTATGGCCCCTGGCGGGGGCATGGGCCCCATGTGCCCCCCTGGACATATGATGGGAAGGACAGGCATGGGGCCCCAACAGCTCCAACAACAACAAGCCATGATGGCAAACAGCCTTCTCCACCATCCCTCCAATCCTTACCCTGGCATGATGTCGTCGCAGCAGCACCCACACAATCTGATGGCACAGCAGAACATTATGATGATGCAGGCCAAGCAGCGGAGCATGTCGATTCCAGGGGATCCTTTTGGACCCCAGGGACCTCTAATGTCCCCGCAGGGTCCTATGATGGGCCCTTCCCACCCACAGCCTGGTATGATGGGCCCTCAGACTCTCAGACAGCGTGGAATGTCTCTGGACAGTCCCATCGGCTACGGCCCTGGAGGGATGGCAAACATGCCGTTCTGATCCAGCCTAAAGAGACTGTAAAAATGTCAAAAAGGTAACCTTCCCATTGTGTCCAAGTTTTTCATTAACATTATTCCTGCAGTTGTTTGAAATGAGGAAAACAGTAATTCAGTGATACTCCTCAAGTTTTGGATTAAAAAAAAGTTGAATATTTAAAAGCACTGTTAAACAGTTCAATAATAAATCTGAAGCCATTTTCTAAAATACTGTACATGTGTATATTTAAAAATGTGTGTATTTGTTGTGGGAAGAGAGTGGCAATCAGGAGAGGAGTGCCTCAAATTTCTATTTGTTTTAATATCATTGATTTATTTTCTCCAACTACCAAACTGTTGTTCAAATGAATTATATATATAAATAATATATACTTGCTGTATATAAGATGCGATTTGTGATTGTTTGCAGTTGTTCTGTATAATTGTGTTTTAATAGAAGTCTAAAAATAGAAAAATACCGATCTCTAAGGGGGTTTTATTTTGCTTATGGTGGTGTCTGTTATTTTTGAGGTGTAACACTGACAAGGAGACACAGCTGCTTTATACATGATTTTTTTATTATTAATTTCAGTCAGCATTGCTTAAGTGCAGGCAAAAGTAAGGGTTTAAGCAAATACATTTTTGCTTGACAGGGAAAATAAAAGTTCTTTTAAATGCAAACATTGCAGTAATGGTTACAGAATTGTCTGAATAAAGGTGCTTTTCAACCGCAAGACCTTTCCCCAGGATTTAGGGGCCTTTTGAGGAACTTTGTTCTTTTTCACTGCAGGGACAAGGGTCTTAGTTTAGTTCTGGGGGTAGAAAATCTACCCTTTTAAATCACATTTATAAATGTTGCGTACGCACAAAATGGGGCCTGAAGTTGGATTGTGCTACTTCTTAAATAAAGTATGTGATCTATAAAAAACAGACCTGAGTAAAATGTGCGCACCTGTAATCTCTACGATGAGATGGTGAATTGAAGCCAGATTGACTCACAACAAACAATTAACTCACTAAATACAAAACTTAATTCCACTATCCACATCATCATAAGCAGACTGTTTAATTTTATGCATGACTAGTGAGCCATGTTGTACTTCCAGATATGAAAATATATACAAATATACGTATATAATATAAACTTTAAAGGAGCTCAGAATTGTCGATCATACACACGTGGACAAAATTGTTGGTACCCCTCTGTTAATGGAAGAAAAACCCACAATGGTCACAGAAATAACTTGAATCTGACAAAAGTAATAATAAATAAAAAATCAATTAAAATTAACCAATGAAAATCAGACATTGCTTTTGAATTGTGGTTCAACAGAATTATTTAAAAAAACAAACTCATGAAACAGGCCTGGACAAAAATGATGGTACCCCTGGAAAAGATTGAAAATAATGTGACCATAGGGACATGTTCAACCAAGGTGTGTCCTCTTATTAGCATCACAGGTGTCTACAAACTTGTAATCAGTCAGTCAGCCTATTTAAAGGGTGACAAGTAGTCACTGTGCTGTTTGGTGACATGGTGTGTACCACACTAAACATGGACCAGAGGAAGCGAAGGAGAGAGTTGTCTCAGGAGATTAGAAAGAAAATTATAGACAAGCATGTTAAAGGTAAAGGCTATAAGACCATCTCCAAGCAGCTTGATGTTCCTGTGACTACAGTTGCACATATTATTTAGAAATTTAAGATCCACGGGACTGTAGCCAACCTCCCTGGACGTGCCCGCAGGAGGAAAATTGAGGATAAATCAAAGAGACGGATAGTACAAATGGTAACAAAAGAGCCCAGAACAACCTCCAAAGACATTAAAGTTGAACTCCAAGATCAAGGTACATCAGTGTCAGATCGCACCATCCGTCGTCGTTTGAGCCAAAGTGGACTTAATGGGAGACGACCAAGGAGGACACCACTGTTGAAAACAAATCATAAAAAAGCGAGACTGGAATTTGCCAAACTGCATGTTGACAAGCCACAACGCTTCTGGGAGAATGTCCTATGGACAGACGAGACAAAACTGGAACTTTTTGGCAAGGCACATCAGCTCTATGTTCACAGAAAATGCAAAATGCATTGCAAAATGCAAAAATGAAGCATACCAAGAAAAGAACACTGTCCCTACTGTGAAAGATGGAGGAGGCTCTGTTATGTTCTGGGGCTACTTTGCTGCATCTGGCACAGGGTGTCTTGAATCTGTGCAGGGTACAATGAAATCTCAAGACTATCAAGGTATTCTAGAGAGAAATGTGCAGCCAGGTGTCAGAAAGCTTGGTCTCAGTCGCAGGTCATGGGTCTTGCAACAGGATAATGACCCAAAACACACAGCTAAAAACACCCAAGAATGGCTAAGAGCAAAACATTGAACTATTCTGAAGTGGCCTCCTACGAGCCCTGATCTAAATCCTATTGAACATCTGTGGAGGGAGCTGAAACATGGCGTCTGGAGAAGGCACCCTTCAAACCTGAAACAACTGGAGCAGTTTGCTCATGAGGCGTGGCCAAAACACCTGCTGAGAGGTGCAGAAGTCTCATTGAAAGATACAGAAATTGTTTGATTGCAGTGATTGCCTCAAAAGGTTGTGCAACAAAATATTAAGTTAAGGGTACCATCATTTTTGTCCAGGCCTGTTTCATGAGTTTTTTTTTTTTTAATAATTCTGTTGAACAACAATTCAAAAGCAATGTCTGATTTTCATTGGTTAATTTTCAATAAATTTTTATCTATTATCACTTTTGTCAGATTCAAGTTATTTCTGTGACCATTGTGGGTTTTTCTTTCATTAACAGAGGGGTACTGACAATTTTGTCCACGTGTGTATAATATAAGGTACAGGCACAAGAGAGTAGAACAATCCAATGTCTTCATGCAGGAAGGAGCTGAAAAATGAGCGATGAGTGATGGCGGTTTGTTTACAACATAGGCGTAGAAGATGACTTTCGGTACGTTTGACCAGTGGGACAATTCAGTCAGAGCAGTTTTATTCAGATTGAATGTATGACCGAGAGAATGCACATGAGTCAGATCACATTTTTTTTGTGTCCATGAGAACAGAGAAGATTAAATCTCCGATCAGGGTCAATTTAATCTGATTGTGATAAAATGTCTGCTTTGGCCACAGCTAGTTTTGTCTAACCACCCTTTCATCTGCAAACACCTCTATTTCCATGTCAGAAAGTTTGTTTTCTTCAACTTCCTTCCTGTCGCGTCGTGATTCACCACCGAAACAAGTTATTTTTTCTGGCGCACATGCAGTATGGATTCTTTGCACTGTTTTATAAATGAGACCCCTGATACCTGCCGGACTGAAAAACAACACAGATTTTGATGCTGCCTGACAAGTTTACAGTCAGTCGGGGCTTGTGTTCCTTTCTAAATCATGTCATATTGATTTGATTTACCACAGGTGTACTCCAATAAAAGTGTAGAAACATCCCAGCAAAGATCCAGAGAAATAGGAGGATCCTGAGAAAAATTTCAAGTGTGTTTGCAAAGGGTCTGAATACTTGTGTCACATGTGACATGTAACTACATGGACCTACATGGTTCCTGTGGTACTTTGGGTTGAAAAGCACCTTTAGCCATAAATGACATCAATTTATTTTCAAAAACACAGTAAACAGAAAGCCTTTTAATTACAGCTTCCATAATGTAAGAGCTGGTTAAGTATGCATGGTGGTGATGGATGTCATTCCCTCAGAAGTCGACGGTTGACTGTGACGCCGAGTTCTTATCAAAGGCATGAAAACACGACTGCAGCCGAGTCGACAGAGTAACTGTATGAGCTCCCTGCGAAACCGCACCCCTACAAAAGCATACAAGAAAGGATTGAGGCAGCAGTGAAAGAAACCCAGGCTCTGTGTCACGTCTATGGCTAGCTGCAGTTGAACATAAGAGTCACAGTTTTCATATAAGATTACCTCCAGGTCTACCAGAGTCTTTATCAGGATAGTGATGTTATACGGCAGCCAGCAGAAGCAAAAGACCAGAGTGACGAGTAAAGCCAGTCGGATGGCACCTTGCTTCGCTTGGCTTTGCTGGCTGTGGCACAAAGTAAGGACTACCGCTGTGTAGCAGTAGCTCATGACAACCAGAGGAAGGAAGAAGCACGCATGCTCTAAGACTCTGCTGGTCAAAACCCAGTTGTGTGCATGGATCTCGTAATCATGGTAGTAACAGGAGAGCCTCGAGCTGTTTCTCAAGTCCTGCTTCACAGTGAGAAACACAGCATTGGGTATTGTAAACGCCAAGCAGACCAGCCACAATAACATGCATGTGAGGTGTACTGTTCCCCGACGCCGACTTTGCAAACTGGGAATGGCGTGAACGATAGCCAAATACCGATCAAAGCCGATACAGGCCAGAAGGAAACTCCCACAGAGGAGGTTCAGGTTTCTCATCAGACCCCACAGCTTACAGAAAACCTCCCCAAACAGCCAACCAGCAACATTGTCTGCAACACTGAAAGGAAATGTAAAGAGGAGCATTAGATCAGCCACGGCAAGGTTCAGCAGGTAGATCTCGGTGATGCGCATCAGGCGCCAGCGACTCAGGAGGACCGTGATCATGAGGCCGTTCGCCGCCACACCAAGCAGGAAGGTCAGGATGTAGAGCAGGGGTTGGAAGACGGCATTAAAGGTCTGCAGGCCCTTCTCCTGCTCCTCACACGTGTAGGTTGTCAGATTTTCATAAATGTAGTCCGATATATTATAGGAGTCTTCGAGTTCTAGCAGCTGTAAAATACAGAGAAACAAACAGTTCGGTTCAGACTCAGGATGTTTAAGGGGCAGGAGTGAAAATAATAAAAGGGCACTTGCTGTATGGGGGGGGGGGGCACACTAAAGTTTCATTTACAATGAAACAGACAAAAGATGAGGGATTATTAACTATTCAGCCAATAATCTCACAAAAATATACAAGTGAGGATATCAGTGGAAATAGACCTCATGGACCTTAATTGCATTTTCTCCACTACTGGACATAAAGGGTGCTCTATCATCCACTGAAAGGGTACTTTAATGCATTCTGTCGACTTAAAGGGCATCCTAAATGGCACTTTGTCAAATTTTACTCAGAGGGGCCCAAAGCGGGTTCTTTCTCAATTTTTAGACCAGAGGGCACTTTGTCAACGTTTTTAATTAAGAGGGCACTAAAGTAAGACCTTGTCAAATTTTGTCCACTTGCAGGGTACCTTAAAGGGCATATTGCAAAGTTTTGCCCACTTACATGGAACCCTAAATGTTGGAATGTTTCCACCAGGATAGCACCAAAGCAGGCACTTTGTCAAATTTACCCCACTAAAGGGGAACCCTACAGGATTTTGTCAACATTTTCCAAGCAAGAGGACACCAAAGGCTCATGTTTTGACAACTAAGATGGCAACTTGAGGGCATATTGTAAATTTTTGCCCACATACATGGAAACCTCGAAGTCCCCATTGTTGAATTTTGCCCATTAAGATGGCACTAAAGCAGACACTTGGTCAAATTTCCTCCGCCTACAGGACACCTGAAATCTTCCCATTTGGATGGCACCAAAGAGGGTACTGTGTTAAATTTTGCCCACTTAAACAGAACCCTAGAGGGCACTTTATCACCATTTTCCAATAAAGAAGGCACCAAAGGAGACTCTCAAATTTTGCCCACTGAGATAGGAACTTCAGGGCGTATTGTAACGTTTTGCCCATGTACATGCAAACCTAGCTGGCCCATTGGGGAATTTTTCCCATCAATGAAGATGACACCAAAGCAGACACTTTGTCAAATTTTATCCACCTACAGGGCACCTCAAACTTCCTATTTGGATGACACCAAAGAGGGTACTTTGTCAAATTTTCCCCACTTAAAAAGGAACCCTACAGGACTTTGTCAAGAGGACACCAAAGGTTTGACCTCTAAGATGACAACTTGAGGGTATACTGTAAATTTTTCCCACGTACATGGAAACTTGGAAGGCCCGTTGTTGAATTTTGCCCATTTAGACTCCACTTAAGTGGGCTTTTTGTCAAATTTTCCACTTAAAGGGCACTTTAAAGTGCCCTTTGTCAGATTTTGCTCACTTGGCGGGCTGCTTAGAAGGCACTTTTACATTTTCTTCCTCTTGGATAGCGCCATGAGCGTACTGTGTCAAATGTTACCCACTTACAGGGCATGTCAAAGGACATTTTTTGACCTCTTAGAAAGCAACCTTGAGGGTACATTGTCAAATTCGACAACTAAGACAGTACCAAAGTGGGCACTTTGTCAAATTTTATCCACTTTCAGGGCACCTTAAAGTGCACTTTGTCAAAATTTGCACACTTGGAGGGCAAAGAATGCAGTTTGTCAAATTTTGCATACCTTTGGCTGCCTATAGGGCAGTTTTTACCTTTTTTCCTCTTGGGTGTCATTAAATAGGGCACATTGTCAAATTTTACCCACTTATAAGGCACCTCAAATGGGCTTTGTCCAATTTTGCCCAATTAGATAGCAGCCTAGAGGGCACTTGGTCAAATTTAGTCCACGAACAGGTCACCTCAAAGGGCACTTTTTGGAATTTTGCCCACCTAAAGAGCCTTCTTATGCTTATTTACCATAAGATCATCCAAGCAGACACTTTCAGAGCATTTTTATTTTTTACATTAGGGTACCAAGGGCTACCTCTGAGTCACTAGTGTTAAAGGAACCTTGCATATGAAGACATATTGACCTTAATATTGGTGTTTTTTATATGTAAAGTATGTGTCTTGATTAGTAGAGTTGAAAAACAGACTTTCATGTTGGTTGCCATTGTTGTGCAGTACACCCTGTAGTGATGTCTCATGGCTGCATTTTTCTTTCACGCCTTTGTAGTTGTACTCACCTCGATCTATATTACAGTAACTTCCTCTTAGTTGTCCTCTCCACTAAAGCTGCGTACCAGTTTAATATGTAAAATGCTTCAAAGATGAGTCACCATGGTAGGAGAGCATTGCAGCTGTGTGACCTCATGCAATGCACATACATATAAAAGATCCTTATGCTACTCCAACAAAGTCAACATTTCTTGATATGCTGGGTTCCTTTAAAGAAATCTGTTCAATAGCAAAATAAAGCATGTTATGTTTAATTAACCCTACAATGTCGGTGGATTGGCCAGATCCCATGGCAGTCATCAGGCAGATCCATCTTCAAACGCTCCAGACTGAAATGGTTTTGCCTGGTCTTAGAACAGATAGACCAATCAGAGGAGAGCAAGGCGGTAGCTACAGGGGGTGGGGTTTAGTTGTGCTGATGGAGCGACTAGCCTGGATATAGTTTTTATGGGAACTTGACAGCATTTCTTTTAGCAACAAGAGCAAAGAACTCCACTGAAAGCATTTCTAGGCAGAAAAGATGTTTTTGCTCTTCTCTGGACCAGCTTCAGTCTGAATTTTTTGCACCAACTGGCTCCACTGATAGCCAGCGTCACAATAGCAATAACAATAACTCCAGAGCGGTGCATGCTCAGTATGTCATATGTTTTGTTGCTCTTATTGGCCTGTAACAAATGAGACAGACAGAACATTCATCCAATCATCCTTCAAGACATTTACAAAGGTTCAGCCCTTCCAAACATAGACTCTGGGTGGTTCCTCAAATCCATATGATATATATCTCATGCAATGGACATCTGAAACTAAAGTCTGAAGGTAATGTTTAATAGGTTTGTCTAAAAGTTTTTTTTTGATTATATAAAGGACATCGTCAAAGTAAAAAGCTTTAAAATAAATGTATATTATTCCCTGTAGGTTTCAGATTTACATCACAAGACAGGAATAACTAAGGTGTCAGACATTTTCACTTCTCCTTTTTGAAGCAAAATAAGCCAAAAACAAATGTATTTGGTTGTACTGACGAGATTCAAAATAACACTTTTCTCCAATCATGAACAATCACATAAATATTACATCTGTTGAGAATGAAAGTCAGCGATATGAACAGTGAGGTTTGACACAGGGTACATAAATAATATGTCAAACAAAAGGCCTTTGCTAGCACATATACCCCCTGGTTTAATAAAGTGTTAAACACACATTTATAGTGAAAAAACATGGATCAAATACAATGTTGTGTGATTTATAACCTTTGTTGAACTTGATAAAATACATGACTTTTAAAGTACTTTTCTTTCTTAAAAAAAACATATAAAGTAGGAAGTATTACAGCCGATGTTTCCACTCTGTATTCCCTGGTGAGTTGACAGAAAGTATTTATGCACCCGATGCAAATAAGCATGTGTGTGGTTTTCTCAGTGGACTGATTTGTGGTTTGGTTTCAAAAAATTAAAATGTCAAAATTAAAGTTAAATAGGAAAAAACTATGTGCAGACATGTTACATTTAAGACTGAATTCTGTTATCCCAAATGTGGTCAAAGCCGAAAGGATTCAACTTAACCTGTTGTTTACTTTGACATTTAAATTGTACAAATCGCTGAGTGTCGGGTCATAACCTCCTATCTACAAAATCACCACTTTAAAGGGACTGAAACAAACGCTTGATTTTTAAATTAATTTATAATAAAATGGTCATAGTGAGCATCTTTTTGACATTTTTATTAGCTTTAAATTTGAAAAAAGCATGAAAGATTTTAAGGTGGACCAATAGCACTGATATATGAAAAATAAGATAATGATAAAAGGATACAGGAGGTAATGCCCCAACGTCAGCGAGATATAATTGAACATGCACATTTTAATATCTTAAACCAAAATTTTACCACTCATATATGTTAATATTAATAAGACATTGAGAGGCAAAATTTTATAGAACTTCCACAGCCATCAATTATGCAATTCCCGTATTGTCGATGATTTCTTACCTCAGAACCTGTAAATATTTGTGTAACAGCCATGAGGGTAAATCTCGATCACTTCAGTGTAGATCTCACGCTGCCAGAGGAACAAGTTATTAAACTTCCTGTTTGTACTTGCTCTATATTTGCTCTGCTGATTTCTTTGTTTGGGATGTCCAAAACTCAAAAACATCCAAGCATGCAAGAGCGGTGAAGCAAGTCGGAGGAACTGCACCCTGTTTTATTAATATCCTAATTAATGAAAGAGGTTGCTGTGCTGCACTGGCCCCATTTATGTGACGATTCTTACAACAACATGTAGAGGTCTTTTCTGTTTACCAGCTTTTTTCTATGACAGTGTTTCAGTCTACTATAAATAATATAAGCCTGGAAGGAGCGCCTTAACCTCCTTCGCATAGGCTTTCATTGCACGCTTGGCCCCTAGGCCTCTAGTGGCTGTCTTTTTTAGTAGCCATGCATCCATAACTGTGACTTCAACTCCAGCAGCTGGCAGAGCCTTGTTTGTGTTTTATTAAGGTAGAGAGCAAAGAAATTCTGAAAACTCATTTGGCAATCCAAAAAATTCTCTCGTGATCCACCCACGAGTCCTGACCTAGAATTGATTGGCCTAAGGTACTGGCTTAGCAGGTGGAAGGGTTGCCACAAGTCCCTGGTTGTGCCGTGGTAGTCCAAAGGGCCTGAAAACCACCAGCAGGCTCCTGGAGTTACCAGCATGAAAAGGTCATGATAAAAGGGATGCCATCGAGCTTGACCTTGGCTGTCGACATGTGTCAAGCATGTGTCAAACTTGCCCCAGTTCATCCGGTTACCTTTTAACTAGCTATCGAGTGTAATTGCACTTTTTATATGCAGTTGTACAGTTACTGTTTTCATATTGTCTCAGTACCTCCTTAGACAGGTATTTTGAGTGTAATTCATCTGCCAAAAGAGAGAACACAACATAAACAAAGTTAAAGATAAATTTGATTGATTGTCCCATTATTATTTAAATTTTTATTGATATTATGATAATATTGTTCTTGTGACATTTTTTGCCCACGATAATTGTGAAGTGAAAATCTGATCATCGTGACAGCCCTACTTCACACATCTATTTCTCAGGACAGGTGCGTCGGAGTCCAGGGTATCCAGCAAACATTTCAAAGACTAACACCTGCACACTGTCCAACTTGCAAAGAAAAGGAGTATTTATTTGCAATTTTTCGGTACTATACCTTTTGCCTGATGAAGGTCTAGTACTGAAACATTGCAAATAAATACTAATTTTCTTTGTAAGTTGGACAGTGTGCGGGTGTTAGTCTTTGAAATGTTTGCTAAATCCTCAGGGCCCTACATGCCTCAAACTCATGCACAGGGCGGTATAATCTCTCCAGTGAGTTCTTGCCTCGCCCTTGGGTCTTCTCCTACTTGTACATAACCGAAAGATCTCCACAGAAAGGCGACCTAAAGGTATCCTGATCAGATTCCCGAACCACCTCACCTGGTTCCTTTCCAAGGTCCCTCTGGATGTCTTGGCTCCTCATCCCATCTCTGGGGCTGAGCAAATTTCAACCAATTGTATCTCCTTTTTTTTTGGTCACCATTTAAACTCATGACCATAGGTTAGGGTTGGAACAGATATCAACTGGTAAATTGAAAGCTTTGCCTTCAGGCTCAGCTCCCTCTTCACCACGATGGTCATATTCAACGCTGCTGACACTGCACTAATCCGTCTGCCAATTCAGTCGTGAACAAGACCCTGAAATATTTCGACATGGCAACAACAACTTGGCATCAGTTTTGTGTTTTTAAATTCACTTTATGAAAATATTGGGACAGGGAAAACACAGTTAGATCAAGCTTGTTTATAATCTGACTGACGTTTTCCAGTTTCATGGGGGGAAAATGGGCTTTTAAACAGAATAGCTTATTTGTGCTGTTGTTGGTTCACCAGATTATTAGATTCAGAGAAAGGCATTTAGAGCCCTAAAGCAAGCTGGTTGAAAGGAGACTGTATTACTGTCAATAATCAACCTCTGTCTTAATACAAGGGGATAAAATGAAGTTTACAGATTACCAGTTAATGTTGCATACTCATCCAGATTCAAGTCTTAGCAGAGTTGTCAAAAAACAACATTATTATCAAAATAGTGTAAACATGACCCCCGATCTGCCCTGTTGTAGCATAGACTGATGCTGATTGAGTCAGCTGTTGAATTTTTTCAAATCATGAAAAGTCCCATTTATTTTGGCAACATTGCCCAGAATAACAATTATCCTCAGAGAAAACACAATAATCCTCCGGCCCTGGATGCAGATCAAGAAAACAGTCCCTGAATGGAATTGACAAGGAGGAAAATGTGAAGGAAAGCTTTTGGAAGAGAAGCAGAGAAAGAATACATGTATAAAACAAAAATCATATGTTCAGACTATGAAGGCTAATTTACAGAGAAATTGAAGGTGTAAACAAAGGCTAAAGATACAGATACAGGAGGCCTACTGTATCTTCAGGTCTCATGAAATTCAAAAACAGAAAAAAAAATCTGAGATCTGACAGCTTCTAGCTCATGTAGTGGTTTTATTGATTGATATTGATATTGAATGCGGAAATAAATTAAAAAGGACAAAAAAAAGGCTTGCATTGTGGAACATTTACCTACACTGCATCACTAGCACAGTAAAGTACATCTCAAGAAGAGAAAGGTAAGCGGTAAACTATAACGTTTGTTATTGTCCAGGGACTCTGTCATATCAACCAATATGATCCAAAAATGGCTGCCAAATATTGAAAAATTTGTTGAGGCTGTCCATCATGCCATACCATATCTTCTCCATGTGTAGTACACCAGTGAGGTCAGTCAGCCAGGTCGTAAACTTGGGCAGTGTCTGATTTCCAGAGATTTAGTATCAGTCTCTTAGCAATGACCATTCCATACATGATAGTGCTCTGCGCTAACCTTGCAAAGCAGATGGAGATGGCCGTTTCCTTGTTTCTCACTGGCGAATGCTGGCAAAGCTCCCGTCTGAACTGTTTGGACCCAGTTAAAATTGATTTTATCTCAAAGTTTTGACTTCTAACATCATAATAACTACTATCTTGTAATTTTTACTTTTTTTCCACCATATTTTTGAAATTTTCTCGTAATTTTGACTTTAAATCTACTTTTAATGTCATGGTTTTAGTTGCCTACAGTGCAGACTCTATTGATAGAAACAGTGCAAAGTCACTTCCTTCCAGAGTGGCCACGCCCACTTTAGGGTGAAAACCATCAGTGTGTTTGAATGGCAGTGTTTTGGGAAACAGCAGTGGCAAAGTGATTAAGTGCTATTGTGCTGTGTTTTGAGCATCTAAGAATTAAAAAGCCATAATTTACTACATGTTTTTTTTACCCTTTATTGACGAAGGAGAGAAAAAGAAGAAATCTGTGTCTTTGGGCTGAAACTAGAGAGGATTATAGTAATCAAATGCTGGACTTTCGCTGTGTTTCTAATGAATTAAGCTAGAGATCTAGCCTGCTTACGTATAAACAGATTTTTTTTACACATTTACCAGTATGTTAATCACATTTTAAGAGTTGGGAATCAACTCTTTTGACATGGTTAATACATTCATATGTCTATTTATGGCATATCTGGTCACATGATGGAGTAGTTTGTCCAGTTTAAATGAGAGAGTCTGAACAGATACCCATATTCACCTCAAAATTTGTTTATTTTAGAATTTTAAGATGCATGACATTTCAGAATCATTCCTCTGAAATGTCATATGTGGGGCACCAGCGGCCAAAAAGCTGTCAAACATTTGTCCACATAGAGGGAAGTTAAAAGGGTTCATTATCAAAGTTTGTCCACTTAGGGCTCTTTGTCATTTTTATCTACTGTGAGGTCACCAAGAGTGTTCCTTATCGTGTACATCTACCTATAGGGGCATCAGAGAGGGTACTTTAGTGGCAATTTATCAAACATTAGGGCACCAAGGGAGCAATTGCCCCCCCCCCCCAGAGTCCACCAGTGGTGGCCTGTCATTTTTGTGACATAGACCTAATATCTCATAATTTTGACTATTCCCCCATAATTTCGAAGATTCCTCATAATTTTGTCTTTAAATCTCATTTCAATGTCGTCTGCCAACTGTGACGTACCTACTAGCTCATAATTTCGACCTTCTCACGTTTATGGCTTTCAATGTCATAACTCCGACTTGCCACCTCATAATTACAACAAAAGGGAAAAGGGGGCCGGTCTCTATAAAGTGATAGCGTTAACAGTCTTAAAGTTGTCTTTCTACAGGGGTTAAATCGTTGATTTGAAATGGAATCAGCTGATAAGTTGGCTGGGGGCGGGTTCAAATACGAGTGGAAGCCATCTTGAACGGTTGGTTGACATGACTCTTTGGCAGTCAGCTAAAAATTGAGTACACCTTACCAACACCGCTTAGAGAACCGCTAATTTCAGACATTCAAGGTAAATGCATGCTTATCCGAACAGCTTATACCCGTTTATCTTAGTCAACAAGATAAACCATGATTCTGTGGCGGCCTTACCGTTTGTGTTAACTTTTCATGTTATTTTGCCTTCGTTGACCAGTTCAGGTTAGCTTGCTATCATCCTAGCACGCAGTCGCTTCTGCTGAGTTAACGATAGCGTATACTTTAATCATTTGGCGGTGAATTTCCAGTTTTGTGTGTTCGGTTACAGTGGAGAATATTGTCAAGTAGTGAAAACACCACCGTCATACTAAATCGGCTGTATTGAAGTGTTTGTAATCGGGTATTATATCGGTGGTTACGGACAGAGCATAACATTAGCATGAGGCTAAAGCTTCATGTGCTAGTTAGCCAGCTGCGGCAGCTAAGGAGCCGAGGACTGTCGTAGCTCCCGTCTAGTTTGGCGACGGAAAATACTCCTGGGCAGTCCTTTATTTAGCTGTTAATCCAATACAAATATGCTACAGATTAATTCGACGCCTTTTGATATCTACAAGGTAATATAGTTGCCAGGGGGTGACTAAATATGAACATAACGGCTGTTAGTCGGCTAACTTTTGATATTAGGCCATCATCTTCGCGAGTTATTGATCAGTTACATATCCAGTCTATGGCCCCCGCAACCTTCAAAATGTAGCCTCTTTTTCCTACATGGTCTTATTTGATTGTTTAGTCAGTATTTTATTGGTAAATCTGTCATATAATATTTTGCCTTGTATGTTTCAGGGTTTCGGAAAGACCGAGAAGGACGCAGCGGCGCAGTTAAGCTACACAAGATGGCTAGCTAAATAGTCGGCCAGTACTTGATAGCTAGCTAAGCCCTCCTGGTGTATGGTTTTCTCAACAACTACGGGATTAACATCTATGCCTAGCTCTTAATTACTTAAGAAATTAGAGATTCAAAAAAAAAAAAAGATTTAAGGGAGGATAATTGGGTCTTTTGGCACTTGAAGTCTCAGAAACGAGAATCTTGTCGAGGAGCCTGCTGAGACGAAGGATTTGGACAATTTTTGAAGCCACAAGAGAGGACAATCAAGCTCTGAGGTGTCCCAGGAAAGCGGACTCTTATCATCTAGAGACTTCTAGAGCTTTCATTATTATTGGAACAGAAAACTCGAACTAAGTAAACATGAGTACCGCCAGGACAGAGAACCCAGTGATTTTGGGCTTGTCAAACCAGAATGGACAGCTAAGAGGTTCGGTGAAGCCTGCTGGAGCACCAGGTGGAGGTGGTGGAGGAGGAGGGCCTCAACAACAGCAGCTTAACCAGATGAAAGGAGCAATTAACAATGGTAACTCCCAGCCAGCCCCTACGACTAACGCTGTCATCAAGTAAGTAAAAAGATACAAGGATTTTGACTCAATGCCTTTTGTCTATTAGTGCATTTATCACTCTAAAGTCTTTGTTATGCTTATTGTTCACATAACTCTCTTCCACAGGCCTGGAGATGACTGGAAGAAAAATTTGAAATTGCCACCAAAAGACATGAGGATGAAAACTTCGGTAGGTAGAAGATGGCTCCCCTTTCAATGAGCGGAAATTCCTCAAACATACAGTATTTAACATTCCCCCACCAGGGGGGCTCTCAACCAAAACAATAAATCTGTACGACGAATACAGGCCAGGGCTACCCAGCTCTGCCAATCTCTGCTGTTAACTTCTAGTTTCGACTTAAGGACTCAATAAAAACTGCATCTCATAGGCGGCATATTTACTAAAGATAAAACTAATGTTCTGTTTTCATTCAGAAATTTTTCTTAAGGGAGAAATGCCCTTAAAGTACACTTATAGGCCATTTCCACCAAGCGGTCTGTCTCGGTTCGGTGCGGTACGGCGCGCTTTTTTTGGCGTTTCCATAGAGAAAGGGTCCCAAAAAACTGACCCGTACCATCCCACTTTTTGGCACCCTTCCGGAGGGGTGCCAGTCTTACCTAACCGTACCAAAAAGGTGGAGCTACACACACAACAATAGGGGCTGCACTGACATCACGTCAGCGCATGACTCAGCTGCTGGCATCCGGGCTTCAAACAAGGGAGTCTGCGCTGTGAGAAGCGGGCGAAAACGGGAGAAAAATGGACTAATATCTGCCTAAATGGGAAATATTTGGACTCGACGGAGATCCAAACTGTTTCCTAGTCTATGGATATTGGTATCTGGCCACAAATCAAGTTTCCTGACGTTTATCTGGATGATTTTAAGAACACAAAGCAGAGCCCAAAGGCTCACATCAGCCTGATCCATCCGCGATGGATGAGAAACTAGATTAATGCAGAAGTTTTGTGAATACGAAGCCTTAAAAAAGTTCATTCTCATCTTTAACTAGTTATTAATCAAGTTCTTATGTTAGATAACCTGTGAAAACATTGCTCTATGGTTGTTGAACGGGCTCATAAAACTTCAGGCTGCAGACTATTTTAAAACGAGATCAGCGCACCCTGGATTTCTGACTTAATCTAGCTTGATTTTAACACCAGCTGAACTTTTACTTTGTTTTTAATACGGCGAATTCTCACAGTACAGCTCTAAACTTTTATATTTTGTCGTATAAACTGTTCTAGACTAGATATATTCACATATTAATGTAGCATTACGACTCAAACCGTCTCTGTACTCGTATTCCATCAGCTGTGGAGCTGTACTGACCACGGTTAACATCATTAAAATGTATTTGTTTTTTTTTTAGAAGTACTTTCAGCTAAAATAAAGCTGTTTACTGCTTTTTCCCGACTGATTTCTGTCGCTCATCCTGTCTACAACTCTGCTGCTGGAACAGCTGACTCGCGCTGTCTGGGACATGCATGCTTTTACAGCCCTGCCCACCCAAGTGAGAGCACGGGTGTCTGTGGAAACGCAAACTATTTTGGGGTTTAGCGTACCAAACCATACCAAAGCTAACGGAATCAAACCAGACCCCTTGATGGAAACACGGCTTTACAGTTCACACTGAAAGCAGTCCCAGAATGCACGTGATCTGGCGGTGCTTCCAGCGTGACTGCAGAAATGCACTTTGATGTGCATTTCCCCCTCATCAGAAAATTTTGACTGAAAACAAAATGTCTTCTTCTGTTTAGTAAATGCACCTTGTGATGCGAGTCCTCGATTCTAAACAAGAAGTAGTACCATGAACCTCGGCAGCGCTGAGCAGTTCTGGTCTCAACTTGCTTTAAGTGCCAGTTGTGGAGGGTTTACATCTTAAGTGAATTGGAGCAATTTCTGTATAAGGAAACTTAAGGAAATATTTGAGTTACTGTAAGATCTCAGTTTGAAAGATATATAACATAGGGATGGTCGGTTTTGAATTAATAAAGATATTTCAGTATTAAATAAAATCTACAAATTGTATCTTTAATGTTTTCTCTTTTTATTGAATATAATGAAACTTACTCTGTGTTGTCTTTGATAAAATATTTTCATGGGCTCCTAGCTTTGATTTGATCTATTTCAGATAAATGCCAGTAATTTCCCTGAAAACACTTGAAGAAGTCCTTACAACCCTGACTGAATTGTGCACACTATGAATGTGAATTGTAAAGCTATACAACTTTGCCTCTGCTTCTATTGTGTTGCATTCCAAATGGAAAATGCACCTGCTTGACCATTAATTGATGCTAGCTACTTAACATTGCAATTTAAACATTATGTATTAAAGATATATAGTTTTTATTTTTGTCTACCAGTATTTTTTGGATGCAAAATGCATTTTTAAATGTAAATATTCACACTTATCCAAAGCTTTTTTTCTGTTATCATCCTACCTTTCATTGTTGGTGGGGAATGAAGATGCCACCCTATGTTCTGAAAAGGTCTTAATGCTCATATATCATTGTATGATTGCAGGATGTGACTGCAACAAAAGGCAACGAGTTTGAGGATTATTGTCTGAAGAGGGAGTTGCTTATGGGAATCTTTGAGATGGGCTGGGAAAAGCCATCGCCAATCCAGGTAAATGCTCACAAAAAGGGCTTGTCTCTCTTCTGAAAACTGGACAAAAGTGAAAATGTGATAAAGAAAGTCAGTGTTTTAATCATTTCCGTTTTGATAAGGAAGCAAAAGCTGCTCAAGTAAGCTGACCATGACACGTAAATGTCTCTTTGATACCTTTCTTGATTAAAAATTTATTTTTGCTTTTTTTTTTAAATATCAACATGATTGCTGTTAAATAATTATGGGCTTCAAATGATTATTTACACGGCCTTTAATTAAAATAATTTCTGGGCTTTGATGTTAGTGCCAGGATCAGGCTCTAAGTGTTGCGCAGTGTAAAACATACCCTTAGAAACTTGGTTTGTTTTCAAGTCAGAGTCAGATGATGCAGCGCATTAAGAAGAGCCTTCAGAGCTGAAGTTGAACTGGTTTAAGCTATGCTAGCAGCATGGTGTGAAGGTCACCAGGATTCCAGATAGTTGGCTGCTCCACAACTCTGACCCAGGCTGAAAATCTTCACAGCCATTAGATGAATAACTCTGAAGGTTCATATAAATTTGAATTTACATGCTAACGTCATTAAGGCCAAAGCACAGCTGGGTGTAATTAGAACACAACCCTGGTTGAGAGGGGGCATGTAGAGGGTTGGTTGATGTGATCAGATAAATTTCTTTTGCTAGTTTGATATGTACACCAAGCAGCCTGTTCAGGGTAAAGTGAGTTGAAAACTCAGGGCATGATTTTTGATTCTTACGCAGTCAGTTATGCATTACCAGATTACCAGTTTACTGGCATAGAGGTGTAATACATTAGAAAATGTCAGTAAATGTACAGCTGATATACTGCTGTGCCTGTTTCAGAATGTGCAAATTTATCATTATCAACATTCAAAGGCACATTTTATTTAATTTACTACAGAACTGACTGTTACGTACTCTTTGTAGCTCTCAAAATGGCTTTTTTACTGTTAAAGGATATTAAAAATAATTTTCATTTAACCCAAAGATTGTTTCCATTACTGAATAACTTTATATGGTAAAGAATATGTAGTTAGAATATATGGAATCAAATGTTGTCTTGTTTTAAGACTTTCTAAAATATGACCATCAGTAAGACGAACGGTGTAGTTCTAATACACGAGATATATATATTAGTATCAGCAATGATTTTCAAAATACTAGTTCAATGTAAAAAACAATTGTGCCTCCTATGGACTACTCATTAATGTTACCAAATGTTCAAATCTACAGTTGTAATGTGTTTTGTTGGAGCATTGATGGTCTAAATCCTGTCATAATTGACTAACTACAACCAGACAGAAAGTGTTTCTCTGTATTAATCTGATATCACTGCTCTGTTTTAAAGGAGGAAAGTATTCCCATCGCACTGTCAGGGAGAGATATCCTGGCCAGAGCCAAGAATGGCACGGGAAAGAGTGGTGCCTACCTCATTCCCTTACTTGAACGTATTGACCTGAAGAAGGACTGCATACAAGGTGAGCAAGCTTGTCTTCTGCCACAACAGGTTTCAGTTTCAGTCATGAAAACACTATTATTGTGGCTAAGCAGTTAGTGTTGAATTGTATGTCCATAGATGCTATTGTTATGTGTGGTAAATGGAGCACACCCTCCCTTCCTTTACAGCAAAGGGAGCCACTGCGTATACTCCATTTAGTTTGAAAAGCAAGAAAGCTAATGGAGACAGAAAAGCTGCCGTTAGTTAACAAACTGTACCACTCTGCTAGAGGAGTCAGACCTGGGATAATGGAAAATAACATTCAGAATTTGCTTCCCAGTCATGGCTGCCCCTCAACGTTCAACACGGCCCTCTCAGTTATGTCTTGCAGTTGTCTTTTTTATACACTAGTATTCTGGGTTCACGTTACTGTAAACCTGCCTGCATTTGTAGGATTTTTTTGCTTGACTTCTGCATTGAACATAAACACTGCATTTTCTGTCAAACTAATGAGCAGGGATTTGCAAGAGCCTCTTATGATCTTGTTTAGAAGTCGGGGAAAATCCTGACTTTTGTGTCATTCAGGGCTGGTTTGGATGGCACAACTGCTAATCAGCCTGGTGTCTTGACAGGTGTAGATGGAGGTTTGTGGTGTTGCTTTAGTATTTTACCTAGGGATGCACCGATATGAAGATTTTGGCCGATAACGATATCTGATATTAATATTGCTGTTATGGCTGATAACTGATATTTACCAATGTCGATATTGGTTAAAAAAAACACAAACAAAAAAAAAAAATCTGAGATGATCAAATTTTGTATATACTGAAAATCGTGCAAACTGAATTTTTGAATATCTTTCTTTATTTTCAAAACTTGTTTTACTTCCAAATAAGCAGGTGACAGGGTCACCATAAAACAAAAGTAACAAAGTGTTACTTATAGTAGGGATGCAGGATATTGGATTTTTGCCGATATCTGATATGACGATATTTTAAAACTCATTTTGGCCGATCCCTATACTGGTATTTAATTAAATTTTTTCCACTGTAAAAATCACCAATTCCATCCTGGACTACATTTTCTTTAAATATTGGTAGTCTATTTTTGTAGAAACTAACAAAACATTTGATTTTTCTCAGAAATGAATGATATGTTTTTTTGTTTCATTTTGTTTTTGTCAAATACAGCCATACAATAATGAAAAAAACTTACAGTAATGTCTTTGGGTTACTTGTGCATTACATGTTACAGCCAAAGTCATCTGCATCTTTGAGGGCAATTAACAGCAGCAAAATAACCTGCTGACACTGCGGTCCACAGTGCAAAACAGAAATAGCTTATAAACTTAGACTGATTCTCCTTATTACTCAGCCGGTTTGCAGGATGGCTCCCTGAGATTCTCCTGACAAAGGGCTTTAAATAACAACAACTGATTCTGCTTTAAAAAGTACAAACTAACTAAGCAGCCAAGTTTAATGGGCATTTCACTGTAAACAGCTCTGTAATAACACAGTGACACTGACATCTCCAGTGCTGGAGACACCTTCGTGCACCTTCGAGTGTGCCCGGGAGACTGCACACAGAAGTCCGTCATTGCTTTTGCCATGTTTCGCGCATGTCGCGTAGCACGACACGCACATTCTTCTCTATTTTCCATATCAGAAACATGTTATCAGAAGTGGCGTCAACTGCGGCTGCTGCACTCCTGTGAGTGTAGGACAGGCTTTTTAAGCGTAAAATCCTCATCTATCCACTCAGGCAGTGAAGCACAACATGCTAACAGGATGGACACTTGTCCATATATCCGTGGTAAAGCTAACATGTTTATGCTTTGACAAGGAACTTCTCTACATAACTGGCAACAAAGTTTTGCAGTTCAGGTAAATGCATCATTAGCCCGTAGAAGCCCGTTTATCACACAACACCGAAAGGCTGATTATCAAGAACTATAAATTCAATGATTTTCCTGTTCAGCTCCTTACCTTTGGATGGTCGCTGCTGTATTTTTCAGCTTTGTCAAATGACTGAAGTAGAGGCTGTGGACGAGTTTTCCCTGGTGCGAAGTTTTGTCATTGTTTATATGAAGAAAGTCTTTGTAGTCATCAGGTTGGCGGTTTTTTAGAAGCAAAATTAAACTGGTGGTGTTAAAGGCATGTTGTCGAGCTCCTCCTCGCATCACACGTACTTTACAAGCAATGCAAACAACAACTTTGCTGTCTTGTTCCCACACCTAAAACTTCTTTCACACGGCCGACATGTTTGTTGTTGGTGCACATCCGACGTCATCACTTGCGCTTAATTATAACGTCACATTATTGGCCATACATATCGGCGTAAGTTTTACTATCGGCCGATACTGATAATTGAGTTTTTGAGCTACTATCGGCCGATACGAAATACTGCCGATAATATCGTGCATCCCTAATTTTACCATTTTTCAAAGCTTGTATATGGAACCCGAAAATAATTCTCTTTGCTTTCAGTCACATTAGCTCTACATGGACTTTTTCTGCATGCCATCTATTTATGTATTTTTTTCTGATGTATGTGCTTTGTCATGTGGTTTAGGATCGACTGTGATCTATTGGGTTTTTGTGTATTTCATAACTGCTGTCACAGCATTTTTGCCCATTTTGGTGCTGTAACATTTATGTCAATGCATGTATTGGTGAGGAGTACATAATGATACTGTTATGTCAGTTTTGTTTTGTTTTGTTTTGTTTTGTTTTTTTTTGTAGCATAGGTCTATTTAACAGTTGCTTATCTGACTTGGTTTTAATTTGTGCTTTTTTAACGAATGTTTCTTGTTTTCCAGCTTTGGTCATAGTGCCCACCAGAGAACTGGCTCTGCAAGTAAGCCAAATATGTATCCAGGTCAGCAAACACATGGGAGGAGTGAAGGTAATGGCAACCACAGGGGGAACAAACCTCCGTGATGACATCATGAGACTTGATGAAACAGGTAAATCTTTCTTATGAGGACATGCTTTGCTCTCCATACAAAAACATTGTTTTCAGTTCCCTCTCAAATGACTTCTGAATGACTGAATAATTAATGCTGATGCTAGAGCTTTCATTGTGGTCCTTTATTGTGGGAGAGAAGCTGGCTGCTGCTTGTGTTTTGTCTGTTTGTTGCATACTATTAAGATAATAATCAAAATGATTTATTCTTTTCAATACAAAAAAGCCCCATTAAATAATTTTAAAGCAGTAACATCTCTTTTTTGCTACACAGAGTTTTATGCAGAATGTTGTAAATAAATCTGAGGCCACAAAGTAATCAGTCTGGCTCATGCATTAGCAAGAAGTCTGGATCTGATCCAAGTATTTGACAGTGATAGTGAAGGGTCTTTGTGTTTCGATATTGGCAATCTGTTTATGTGATATAGTGATGTTTGTTTCTTTGGAGCCATGGTCATTGCCTACACATTTTGTTACTATGAAGTACCAGAATATTTGTCTTAAAGACTAGAAAATATAATGCCAGCCTTTTTTCTAAATAAATGCCTCTTGTGGCAGTAACAATAAATTCTTGGCAGACAAGGGTTGTTGATGATTGAAATATGGCATGTGGTCAAAACACAAGCTCTTTGGTTGCATGAGTACTGCCAAATGATTCCATGAGAGTTTGGATACAACGTTTTGTACTGCAAACTCATTCGTGGCTCAATATTCCAAATTGATCAGAGATGATTGTGCAATGTATTTTATTATTTTTGTACATTGTCTTTGAGTTCTTGAAAAGTGCTTTATAAATAAAATGTATCATTATTATTATTATTATTATTATTATTATTATTATTATTATTATATTATTATGATCTGACTGCTTGGTGTGTAACGTCCATCAACGTATATTGGTACATTAATTGGAACGTAGATCTCCTCCTTCACTTTTAAGCTATGCTTTTATTGTGAAATCAACCTGCACGCCTTTTGACAGTTTCCACCCACCAGCAGCGTACTCAACAAAGTAGAACTAGCAGCAGTTGCTTCATGTTTTAACCTGAGGGAAAGAGGACATCCACTCTTCTCTCAGCTGTGTGGACATATAGGGCTGGGCAATTAATCAAAATTTAGATTAAATCGCAATATGTCCTATTGCAGTTTTCAAATTGCAAGAGGTAAAATATTTCTTTGAAATGAAAAATGCGTTAAAATACCAGTTTAATAAACTTTTTATACAGCAGAGATATGTTCCTCCCATCATGCAAACATCTAGTTGTTCTGAATCAGAATGACTTGAAACTTATCATTGCTTTCAATACAACAATTCATACTGAACTTGCAATATGAGTCAAAATAATTGCAATTACATATTCTTTCATAATCATTCAGCCCTAGTTTAATTTATTTAATGTTTTGGCGGTAAAAATATAGAAGGATTTTCTACCCATGTTTGTTGAAAATACATAAGATGTGTAACTTAAAAAATAATCACACATTAAATTGCCATTGCAATAATTGAAAAAATAATCTACAATTAGATTGTTTTTCCTAATCGTTCAGCCCTAGAAAAAACACTCCTTTGATATGCTGATTGAAGCCCTACACCTCATATTAGATTTATTACAACAATAAAAGCTGTCCAAACTAGATGTGATTCAAGCAGGACAGCTGCTCTAACCTCTGTATCAAAATCAAGATTGTAATTAATCAATGTAAATTCATCACTATATCATGTTGCATGTGATCAGAGTACTTGAAGAAATAAATATGTTGGTTCTTAAAAGTTTGCAATTATTAAAATGGCATGTTTTACCACAAACATCCTTATTACGCTCTTAATCTAAAGGAAATCAGGGACCCCTCAATTTTAAGTAATTAAACAACATTTACAGCATTTAAACATGTGACTGTTGTGAAATGTAGGGCTGTCTTTAATTGAATTGCAAAAACTACTTTTTCTTGTAACTGTGTGAAATTTGGTCATAAAATCTTATTTTGATTGTAGGCCTCTATGAAATTGTATAAAAATGTACTGTATTAGATTTTGTTTTATCAGAAAACATTGATTTGCTGTCCAAATTATCGACATATATTGTGATGAAACTAGTGATTTACACTAGGAATGGGCGGTAATACGGTAATACCTTTATGACTGGGTATAGCTTCGATTACTGTCATCAAGACGGGGCCATGTAATGAGTGCATGTTTGAAACAAATGCCTTGTAAATATGTGTCCCTCTCTATCATCAGCACAACTGCCACTGTGTGAAGTGCTTTAACATAAGTGAAATCTTGCTCATAATTTCATTTCAATTTGGCAAATGAAGGCACTCAGAGCTATACCAGAGGGTATGGGGAAGGTATAATGGTATTAAAAAGTGGATAGCGCCCAATCCTAATTTACACCCCTACTAACTGCTAGGCCATCTGTACCCCAGAGCTTTGTGTTTTGTATCCATTGCCACATTTTAATGCAGTCCTGTTTGTGAAATGAAGAAGACAAATATATCATTGTTGTTTTTCAGTACATGTGGTCATTGCCACACCTGGGAGAATTTTAGACCTCATCAAGAAAGGAGTGGCCAAAGTCAATCAAGTGCAGATGATTGTTCTGGATGAAGTGAGTAAAATGTTATTTTTGTTTCTGTTTGAACCTTCTATGATCTATCTGAATGAATCTGTGTGACATGTAGTTAAGATTTCTGTCAGTCAGCTCTAAATGTGCCACTCCATCATGTTTGTTTACCCTACAGGCTGACAAACTTCTGTCTCAGGACTTTGTGGTGATGATGGAGGAAATTCTGGGCTTCTTGGCCAAACAGAGGCAGATTCTGCTTTACTCTGCCACCTTCCCTCTCAGTGTGCAGAAGTTTATGGTAGGTACTTTCTTCTCTTGTTTGATCACACAACTCAGGGTTGCGATTCTTCAGGATTTAATCACATCCCTGAGAGCTGAAGTCATACTTTATCAGCAGATAAACATCATCTCCTGTCTTCATATTCTTTGTAGAATGCACACTTGCAGAAACCTTATGAGATCAACCTGATGGAGGAGCTGACACTGAAGGGTGTGACTCAGTATTACGCTTATGTAACCGAAAGGCAAAAAGTTCATTGCCTCAACACCTTGTTCTCCAGGGTAAGTATTGACTTCAGCTGCCATGAAGACTAAAATATAAAAGTCCAGCTTGAGTATTCGAATTCTAGAGAATGGATCAAGTGATCATAAGTTCATCTTACATTTTGTTTATAAGACAGGTCATTAGATGTATTACTGGTTGCATCAGTGCTCACTGTTTGTTCTCTCTGTTTTTTAGCTCCAGATCAACCAGTCCATAATTTTCTGCAACTCCTCACAGAGAGTGGAGCTCCTCGCCAAGAAAATTTCCCAGCTTGGTTATTCATGTTTCTACATTCATGCCAAGATGAGACAGGTCAGCTCAGAGAACGGCATCAGAATTACCAGACACCAAAACATCCAAAACTAGATTGTAGTGTTTGGTTTTACAGTTTTTGTTGCACAGAAGGTGTAAGGTTCACAGGCTGTAACAGCAGAGTTGCACAAACAACATGGTGCTATTTCACAACTAAAAGATCAGAAAACATTACCCTCCATATGTCAGCTTATCTGAGGCTAAAATAGCTTGTTATTGCTTGTGTTTATGTGACATTGAGGTCTGCATGTAAAGAAATATTGGATTGTATGACATTTTCCTCGTTTGCTCTCCAGGAGCACCGCAACCGTGTGTTCCACGACTTCAGAAACGGCCTCTGCAGGAATCTTGTCTGCACTGGTAAGTGGCAGGGCCATGTGCATGTACATCTGCTTGTTTTACGAACTGAGTTGTGAGACACTCAAGAAGTTGTGTTACAGCGAGTAACTGCTTTGAGACTGTTCACACGTTATCGCCACCACTAACTGTCTTTGTCTCACCTTGAGCTGATCTTTCTAATATAGAATCATACTGTTTTTGTAGTTGGGTAAGTGCAGTAAATAAGTTATTGGCATGACTGAGTTGAGCTAATGGACTGTATTCTTTTTACAGACATTATTGAGAATAGCTCTTAGAATTATCTTTCTATCTGTTGCAATATTGTGAGAATTAGTGAGGCTTCTAGATGCTTCTGGATTTCATGCACATAGTATGGCAGGGGATTACTTACCAAACCATAAACCAAAGAAAAAAATGTAATGAAGCTGGGCATAGTAATCGAGCCAAATGGTGTTAAAGATAGATGTGCTGCCTGAATTGCAGTGTTGGTAAACTTAACTATTGTTGAAATTAATGTTTTCATGCAAGTTTTTAGATTAGTGCATTTTAAGGTCTTCTGCAGATTATTAATATTCCCTTTCCTTCCCTTTAGACCTCTTTACAAGAGGAATTGACATTCAAGCTGTGAATGTTGTGATCAATTTTGACTTTCCCAAGCTGGGAGAAACATACCTTCATCGCATTGGCAGATCTGGTAAGAGCCCATTTTATTTGATTGAGTGTCTGAATGAGTGAGGCAGGCTGTACAGACTCTTAAAGGGGCAACTATTGCAAAATCTGGTGTCTAAGACACTTTTAATGTGTTTTTTTGTTCATATAATGCTGAGATGCATTCTGAATAACTCTGCAACCAAAACACCAGTGCTGAGACATGTGCTATCATTATAGCAAGTGCAGGCACCATCACACATTGTACATGACCTGAAACTATTTAAAAATTCCCATCATTCATTGTGTATTGTAAGTTGCCACTCTAAGGCTCGCAACATACACAGTAAAGCAGTCTAGGTTGACTGAGGCTGGCAACTTGTTTTTTTTTTTTTTTTTAACCATCTTTCTGTCTCCTTCAGTCATATTCATGTTTATCTTTGTGTATGCTCCCTAGCATTATTATATTCTAGTGAATGCTATACAGATTGGTGCAGTGTGTCCAAGCTCATTAAATATTATGCCTGGAATTTTTTAAATTTTTCTTGACTCATTGTGTATCTTTGTTTTTGTTTTGTCTGTTTTCATCTTATGTAAAGCACATGGAGTCCACATTTTTATGAAATGTGCCATAATTAAAACTGAATTGAAAATAATCCTGCATTTAATAGAAACAGTGGTAGACTTTTGAATAAATACACCTTGTTGAGTGCTGATGTGATTAAAAAGACTCCTCAGCAAGCTGTAATACAGTAGTTAATAGTTTAACTATGTTACAGTTTACAAGAGTCCAAACTCTGGATGGTGAAAGCAGAACTACAAGAGCTATACGGCCACACACTGTGGACTTTGCTGACTTTGTGATTTTGACCCCCCCCCCCCCCCCAAGCTCCCAAAACAGGCTGTGATTGAAATACCATGTGACTTATAATCTGGATTTTGCTGTCTGCTCTGTAGAGAAAAACAATGAAAGAAGTGTATTCAAACTTTACATTTGTTGATTTCCAGGCCGCTTTGGACACTTGGGTCTCGCCATCAACCTCATCACTTACGACGATCGCTTCAACCTGAAAGGGATTGAGGAGCAGCTCGGAACAGAGATCAAGCCCATCCCTGGCATCATTGATAAGAGCCTCTATGTGGCAGAGTACCACAGTGAGAGTGGTGAAGAAGTCAAGCCATGAGCCAGTGAGTACACATATTTCTTCTTCTACCTGCTTAAACATGCCAGAATAGACATATATTCTAATTAAATATATGGCAGCGATCACTGTTATTTTGGTGCTCTGTTTGGCATTCTGCACCACTGGTGTAGCTTACCGGCAGCTCTGTTATTCAGATTTTACAATGGCTTTTTTTGGTCTGAATGCCTCTATTGTTACTGTAAGAATACAATGAAATCTCTGGCTGGCTGCAACAGTTGCTGATGTGATAGAAAATGACCGGAGAGTCAAATTCTTGAAATGAAAGTGACCTGCTAGATTTTATCTGTAGCTCCCAGCAAATGAGTGACACACCTGATGTGTTCATTATCCACTACCTACAGGGTTGCAAAAAAATCTCTCTGTATATATATTTAAAAAACCTTAAGCCAAGTGCTGCTAACTTTGTTTTCTTTCCTGCCCTCCAAAGCTTAATAGTGGGCAGATACTTCTGTTAGTTTGAAGGTTTCATTTTTCTTTCCCATACTCCTGTTAATATGCATATGTGAGTAAAAATGAGACTGAAAGAGAGTCATGAAGGTGAAACTGGCACATGAAGGGTTGATTTGTCTGACAGCTGTTTGTAAACCTCAGAGTTTCAGCAGAGGTGAATCTACCCTGGAATATAAAAAAATACTTTTAGAGCATCATGAACAGCACTAAGAGGGGGACAGATGATACACCCTCACTCCTTCCTACCGTCCCCATGAACCACGTCATTCAGTGCTGCTTTTGCAGATGTGATTAGTAGCCTTAATGTCTCAGCAATCAAATGTAGACTTATGAGCTAGAAGTGTTGTAAAAGACACAGCTTTTATCATCAACTTTGTTTTAAGAAAAAAATAGTTTATTTGCCATCTAAGTTAAAAGAATTACTCTGCCCACAATCCTAGAGTGTCCCAACAGTGTTTCTGATTGGTTGATCCAGCTTTTATCTGTAAATTTCATTTAACTGCTGCTGCTTATGTTCACAGTTGTTAAAAAAAATCAAAGCGGTCCCACTGTTGAGCTCTGCAGTGGTGAAAGATGGCGCCACATAAGTCACTTGCTGACCAGATCTGCCAGTAGAAAAATTCAGTTGCAGTAGCTGGGTTTCAACCTACAGAGGGCAGTCACTATGCACATTTCTTCATAAATTAAGAATATGAAGCATTTCTAAGTAAACACAGTTAACCTTGCAAAGCAGATGGATACGCTGGTTTCGGTTTCTCACTGGCAAATCCATCTTGGAAAGCCAGTTTATACAATCATAAAATTCAGAAATCTCATGCCAGTTTTGCAAAAAATGTATTAATGTTCTCACTTCAGGGCTCAGCAGATTAATTCAGAACACTTTGAAAAACAAGGAATTCATGGAAAAAAATTTAGCCACTCCAAAAAAAAGAACACAAAAACTTATTATACTTATGAATAAATGAATCAACCATGTTTTTAAGTATATATGATGTACTGTCGTTTGAAAAACACAAAAAAACACTTAAACATTACAACACATGACAAACTCCATGAATAAAACACGCACATGGCATGTGGCTCAATAATTGTTTATCATAATTTTGCTTTTAGGGATGCTTGAAGCCGACTTGTAACTGAAAGTAAAAGTCAGTGAATTTCTTTGCATTACTTTGTAGATATTGAGATTTGGACCAGTAATGATCTACAATGTTGGTGAATACCTGTGTATTTAAGGTTTCCAGGAGAATATAATGATCTAATGGTTTAGTTACTCATGCAGTAGAATCTTTTCAAACCTAATTTCACTCTCCTCTCCTCTCGCTTTCTCTCTATACAGATCAGTCCATCCTCCATTTCCCCCTTTGTACCTTTTTTCACCCCTCCCATCCCCCCCTGTCTTGGAGTTCCTTTTTTATGTACAGTTTCTGTCTTCCTTTTCTGGATGCCACCATGAGGAATGTGTATTTTGATGGACGCGTTTGGGAAGAACTCATTTGCCTTTTAACTGGGCTCTGTGCTGCACCATCACCACCACCACCACCGCCCTGAAGACATGAGCACCTGGAGGAAAGCATGGGACCAAGTGAAAAAATATTGATGCACATTGTGACTATTCATATCCACCGATGACACAAAGCCAGCACCAACAGACCGATTCATGTCGCCCTCCACTCTCCATGTTTTATTTTGGAAGTTTTAACCAATTTGTATCAAGTGCCTTAACAAGCAGCTCAACTTGTTCTAAAGTAATAACCCTTCATTATCCTCCATTATCTCACTCACCTCATACCACACACTCACTTTCACCTAATTGAAAATTTGTCACACTAATTTAATGTCCGATGGCGTAGGTGAATTCATCACAGCTTTTGGTTGGGTCATCTGTTTGAAAAGAATGGAGATAATTAGAAGGGAGACTGGTCTGAATTATCTTTCTGCTGGCTTAGCTGCACTTGAGTCTGGCTGAGAAATGAGGACAAACTTGGATTTTCCATGGACAGAGATGCTGGATTTTTTCCAAGAGACAGCCAGACTGTCCAGCTGCTTGTGAAGAAGCTTGAGCTTCTAAAAGACCCAGACTCTTTCCTCCGTCTTCAGCATCAGAACACTAAAAACGAATGAGCAGCCTCTCAACACCAAGAGTCATGAGGATTCCTGTTTCGGTGGAGTTAAATTGTAGGGAACGCTTTTTTCTTTTACGTCCTGTGTTTCACCTTCCTGTGGATGGCCATACTAAATTCTGCGGCGGACGTGGGGGGCACCTCACATTGTGTATATACCTTCATTTTAAGATTGTTTTAAACAAGTTCAAAAGGCTGGCTGACAAACTGAAAAGCTTTCCCCCCTCGCTCTCTTGTTAGCACTGGAGACTGTTTCCTTAACTGCCAGTTTGTTTGTTCTGCAATATTGGCCTGTGAATTTATTTATAATTTTAGACATTGCAGAATTTATACGGATTTGAAACGTTGAAATGACCGTGCGCATGAAATGATTTGAAGGCCGAGTTCACCACTGATAATCTTTTAACCCTGACAAATTTGATGTCAAGTGGAATTCTTGGAAGCTGCACTTAAACTGAGAGTTGAAATTGTGGCCCCTTTTCTCCCGCTCCCAGTGTTAACAAGTGTTCAGTTAAGACGGATGACTTTGTTAAGCTTGTGCATTTGAGTAATGAATTCTTTGTTGTCACCAGCCTTAACTTGTAACCGTGACTCTTGAGACACTCTCTAAGATCTCAAGTTACAATGAGTGTTATTGGAAGAGAAAATATTATATCATGTAGTAGTACTACTCGCTGCAGTGCAGCTGAATTGGCAGAGAATTCGTTTTCTGGGGGAGGTATTTGCTGTTACGTTGATCTATGTGCTCTTTAAGCACAGCTACATTATTTCACTAATGTTGAGCAGGGAGCTGTGGATTTCTTTTCCCCCGTTTGAAGAATGTCGGCCGAATGCATCAAAATGAACCATCTGACCTAAAATGTAGCAGGAATTCATTCTCTGTGCATTGCAAGTTAGCTGGCTTTCTGAGTCCAGCTGACAGAAGACGCCTCACTCAAACAACCTGAGCAGGTTGGGCTGCACTTAGCACACAGAGAGATGGGTTCAGGCAATAACACTCACTGCACTGCTTTTGTACACTCGTGCTGCCCCAGTGAGAGAAGTGAGGTGGTGCAGAACCTAAAAAAGAATTGGCACGGAGGGGGAATGGGCATGAAGGATTTAAAATTTCTATCAGTCGGACTGCTTGTTTAAAAAAAATAACTTTAGCATCTCAGGCTGCTGAGTTGATGGCTTATTTCTCTGCCCTTTATGCTTTGATAGTTGGGGTTTGGGTTATTTTTTTGCAATTTTTTGCAACTTGAAAACCTTAGATTGCACAAAGGTCTTCTGAGCAGGCATTTGCAGTGCTGAAGCCTTTCTGCAGATGAGGTTCCCTTTGTTCTGGTCAGATGCTCTCAACCGTTCGAACAATGAGAAGTATTATTGCACATTTAATTTAAGCTCTTTTTAAAACTTGAAAATGATCAGTTCGTGCTTTGCCCTTTTTATTTCTCATTGTTCCGGACTTTGATCCCCTTTCTCTCTGCTCGATTGTTGTCCCTTTAAAACGTGCTCATCTGATCTGGCTCATTGTTTGGGTGGGAGGGCTGTATTTGTTTAAAAATCTAAATTAAATAGAGCATTAGCTGAGTGAACAGGGATCAAACTGTGCAGACACTTGGCAGCTGTCTGTTTATAGTGTCAGCCCACCGGTAGTAATCAGTGAAGCAAACACTTCCAAGGCGAAAATCAACGTCCTTCAACATCAAGTGTTACCTGTAATGGGATGCTGCTTTACTGCCTGGGGCTGACATCTTGGAAACCTTAAAGATTGAGACAAGAGCATCTTTCCTCTGATTGGATAAATAATTGGATTGTTATCTGTAAATAAATTGTCTCATTCTTTACGGGCTTTTTAAATTTGTGGGGTGGGTAAATTAGTGTTTCTGCTGCCCTGGTGCACATGTTAATCCTCTCCTGATACCAGACAAATTACATTAAGCACAGCTTTTGTGTCTGATTTGGCCTTTTTGTGGAGGAGGATACAAGTGGACTACTTCAGAGATTTCTTTGAAACATGTGCATCAGAAAGACAACATGGGGAGGAGCCAAAGGGCTTAAACAAAAACAGGATATGATCTAAAGATCCAAAGTTATGGAAACGGGTATGAAAAGAGTTTGAAAAAAGTTGCCCTTAAATTTGGATTTTTGTTTTTCTTTAAATGAAATGTTCAAGTGGAGTAACCCTGATTTCAAAAGTCTCCAAATTTAAGTGAAGAATTTAAAGCCTGAGTTCATTTTCTTTTTTATTTGATGGAAATTTGGTCGTTATTTAATTGGCAGATTATTCAGTGGAGCTAATTTTACTGTGAAGTTAAGTTAAAAAAAAAAAAGGATGTCATCAGTATGATTGGATATGATTGAACGTTTGGTTGGAAATAAAGCTCACTGAAATTTAATGTGTGTACACTTTGTTTTGCTTGTCAACATTTCAGAGCCTTTTTACACAATTATTTCAGATCAAGTGTCTAATATCTTAACATTACAGCCTTAGTGCACTTATGAAATGGGTAAGATCCACATGAGTATGACAGTTATTTACGTCTAATAATCTTGAGTCACGAGCTTCACATTATGCCAGAACAGTTGTCAGGTGTCCTGAGATCCCAATAATCTTAGGTTTAATCTTTGGATAAAGGATCTAGTTAGACAACAAGAACACAGATTATATAATTGAGCAGTCTTCAATGTAAGAAATCAGATCCCAAGTTAATATGCATGTTTTTTAGTTGGTTACCCTCTAAATCTAAAATTATCTATTATCTTTGCCAATATAGATGGTTAAAGCTACTGTGAGTAACTGTGTTTTGGCGCTCCCTTGTGGATGAAGCAATGCTGGTTTTGTGAAGGTAAAATTTTATTTTTTAAAATCTCATTCTCCTCTCTGTCAACGTCAGCTGTATCTAAGTATAAACAAAAAACAATGTTTTTCTTTTTGCTAAATCTGGCACCTACCCCTCTGCAGCAGTTTTAAACAAAATGACCAATCTTGACATTGATCATCTTGTTTGCTTTGTGACTTGGATACAGATCTGATCACATTTGATGACCAGTTGATGGAGAAAACTAGATCTTTTAAAAGGCTTCATGTTTTCTTGCAACTATATTTGCAATATGTGGGCCTATCAGGGTATCCGCAGGGTCTTGAAAAATATTAAAAGGTGATAAATTAATTTTGGGAAAATTAAGACCCTTAAAAAGTATTAAAGTCTCATCACGACTTTATAAAGTCTTACATTTTGAAAGTATTTTTTTCTGAATTAGCTGTCTGTGAATAAATTCACAGACTTTTACAATGTTTTTGGGACTCAAACGACTCATAAAATGTGTGAATTTATTCATTTTTATTAAAAAACAAAGATGAAGAGGTACGTAAAAAAACTAGGCTATTGGCGGTGCATTCTTAAATTGTCTCTGAGAGCGCCAGAGTGAGATATATCACTGATATAAATGGTTACAGCTTGAAGTGGCAATGAGGTATTAAAAAATATTGAGAAGGTCTTGAAAAAGTCTTAAAAAGGTATTAAAATTAACTTAAAGATTCCTGCATATACCCTGATCACACCTCTCAGCCAGGAGTATGAATACTTTTAATTAGCATCAACAACCACAAAGTTTTTCCCTAATCGATCCCCTCATTATCACACCCTAGTCTCAGGCCTAGTGGAGGATGGTGGATGGGGTTGGAGGCGGGGAGAGGCATGTGGTGGGGGCCTCAGGCTGGATTCAAACCCAGGCCGCCCGCGTACATGGGGTGCGCACTTTATCCATTCTGCCACCTGCACCCCCAGATCATTTTATTTGTGCCGTAGTATGTAGCCATATAAAAAATATAAAACCCTTTTCCTGAAAATAAATTAATAAATAATTAAAATAGTAAAAATTTATTAAAAATGGCAAAACTGTCAGACAGGTGGTGAAATGGGAGTTTTAAACGTTTCATAAATTTATTAAAAGTGGCAAATCAGATAAATGTGTCAAAAAGTAGTCAAAATAGATTAAAATGGCAGAAACTGGCATAAAAAGTGGCAGCAGGGGTTAATGATGGCAATATTTGCTTAAAAATGGCAGAAATAAAAAAAAAATAGAAAAGAAGGTAAAATGGGATTAAAAAGTGAGGAGAAAGAAATTTAAACTGATAAGAGGCCAAATGTTTAAGAAAAATAGAAGGCAGAAATGGCTTAAACTGGTAACAAGAGGCATAGCAAATTGTGAAATTGTTAAAATGCCTGTAAAGATGGTGAAAATGTAGTTATAGTGGCAATAATGGGTCAACAGAGGCATCAATAGACAGAAAGTGGCAGGAATGGGCAGAAAAAGTGGTGAAAAGGTTTTACAAGTGACAAAAATGGCTTAAAAGTGGAAGAAAGGGGCAGAAAAGGTGGTGACATGGGATTAAAAAGTCGCTGATAAATGAAATATGTTAAACGTTGGCGAGAAAAGTGATGTACACTGGTTAAAATGTGGCAAAATTGGTAGTGGCAAAACATTGGTAAAGAGAGGCAAACATGGGCACAGACTAACGCAAAGTGGCAAACAAAAGTGGCAAAAAGTAATTAACAAGTGGCAACAAAGACAACATTATAACCCAGCAATAGTTTGAAACACGTTTTAGATTTAAAAAAAGGTAGCTGTTACTCAAGATGCTAGCACCAATGCTACTGATAAAACACATGCTTTGACATCAATAAATCATAACTGGGGAGGGCTCTGGGTTCATCGGGGCCCAGCCTAATCTGTGGGCAGACAGGACTTATTTTTTTTACAGATTTTTGAAAAAATTACTTTTATTTCATCTTAAATCTCCCCAAATGACCGTGTTTTTACTTTACATTTAACTAATTTTATACATTTTTTTTAACAAAATAGGTAAAATATACGATTAGAAATCGTTCAAAAAATATTCTCGGTTTTATCTAAGGCATCTGGTGACCCACACATAGACCAACTGTGTTATTGGCTACTGTCACCTGCTTTTAACCCCCCTCTCGTTAAGCGGTGGGAGCCGACAGTTTGTCGTATTGCAATATCTACTTATCAACTAGGAATAACATTAGACTGTAGAATAGTAGTTTTCAGTGTAGTTAAGGCCTGTTTTTTCATTCTACACCACAGTTTGACGTTATTTCAGTGCTGCAGAGGCAGATATGCCAATAGTTCAGACTGTCAGCGGTGGTTTCTGTTATTTACGGAAGAAGCGTCATGTGACGCGCGCTTTTACGTGAGCGCGCTCAGAGCCCAAAACAGAAAGTTAGCAGAATCTTGAGACCAAGTCTGTGTTAGATCTGCCCGTTATCTTCATCTGCACTTTCAGGCTTAAGGCCAAGAACACCGGGATATGTAGACCTCGGTTTTCCCCTCTGGAGTCCCCTCACAAACAGGATACCTCAGTGCGTTCACCTCAGTGTACAGCTCAGCTCAGGATGAAGAACATGAGGCTATTTTTGCTTCCATGTGTGACTTTATTCGTCTGTGTGCGGAGTGCTTATCCACCACCATGTGACAGGTGAGATATATGACTAAAATAGGTTTTTAGGAGGAATGTCTTACAGGTGGTAAACGTCACTAGATGGCTGCAGAAGTGGCGAGTTAATTTGAAACCTTTTTCTTGGACCTTGCGTCAATCCTGAGCCCTAAAACATTTTCTATTAACTTCAAGTTGTCACCAAAAAGTTAGTTTTTATGCTTTTAGTGAGTCAGGTTTGGCCTTGAACTCAATTTCCTCCAGACAGTGTGAATTTCCTGCCTCATGTTGGCAGCTTGAGTTTTTGTTTACCAAAATGTTACAGTGATAATAATCCTGAAATCCTGGTAGGGTTGATGTCTTTGTGAACACTGAAGTGGTCCTAACAGCAGACATTTCTCATAGTATTTGTGCTATTGTGAGGCTGTCAGCGGACCTTTGCACTTTGTGACATGGGTTTATTGCTTTAGGGCTCTGTTTATTTATATAAATTGCCCTTGTCTTATCTGACCAATAACATACAGCTCTATAAATTAATTTCAGTGAGATTTACTGCTCAGGGCCCATCTTGCATCAGGTACAGGAAGCAAAACTGTTCGATGATGATAAGTACTTTGTTGACATGAAGCTGAAGGAAACTCCTGGTGAGTCTGAAGTCTGTTAATCACATTTTTATGGCATCGATTATGTTGTTGCATTAATTGCTCCCTTTGATTGTATCCCCTGCAGATGTAGTTATTTCAGCTTTTAAAAACCTCTCACAAGAATCTCCAAACATCCCGCCTGCTAAACTGCAGGAGTTCCTCAGCATGTACTTTGACAAACCAGGGACTGAGTTTGAGACATGGACACCTCCAGACTGGCATGAAAAGTGAGGTCTTTTAAATATTGAGGACTCATAAAAAGATCTTTAATTTGCTCTTGGTTGATGTGAATTTTTAATTTGTGCAGCCCAAAATTCCTGGATGGAATAGCAGACGAGGAGCTGCGTAAATGGGCTGTAAAGATCCATCAACTGTGGAAATCTCTCGGAAGAAAGGTGATGAAAACAGAGCTCAAATGATGCATAAAGTGGTCAATTTGCAGCAAATGGATCCCCAGCTATTTTGCAATTCAGTATACACTGATTTAATTTTTTTATTAGAAGATTCTTTCCTTCCAAGTGTCTTAAATGTTAATTTTGGCCAAGCAGCAACCTCTGTAGTTTAAAGATGAGGCTAATGCTGAAGTATAGAAAAAAAAAAAACGCACTTCCTTGAGACTGACTGAGGCCCAGAAATCACATACAAACCCCATATTAAAATGTTGATGTCATCATTAGAAATAGACATGTTTATAGCCTGGTTCAGAAATGGTTGTGCACAGTCACATGTGTCTTTTCAAATATTTATATCTTTAAGCTAGGGCAGAATGATGTGTTGTTTTGAAACTGTGATGGTGATGTGTGCACGCATAATAGTCACATCACAGGATGTGTGATATTAGTCATGTGATCTGAAGTGTGTCATGCTGCCACTTCTGTGCTGTTTGATAAAAATCAAAACTACAAGTTTCTTGTTATGTGACTAATTTACATCAAAATCCTGTCAAATATCACCATCAGTAGTCAGAGAACTGAGCACTGCTTGCATACAAGCTACAGGTGCTGCCTTCACAGATACACCTGCATGATGCTCCAGGCAGATGCTCAATCATGCAAGACCAGTCTTAAGTCAGTATTATGTCGCTGTCAGCAGCACGTCAGCCCAGTTTGCACAAATATATGGTCTATAAAAGGCACAGATTTGCTGATAGTTGCATTGCACTATATTTTAGCTCAATGCAGTGAGCTTTAATTTAACTAGGAGTTTAATTTACTGAGCTGATTATGTTGACTAAGGCTGGCCACACACTAACTGATTTTAAGCCTGATTTAAGGCCAGATGTGCCTCTCCTTAATATCGTGGGGGCGTATCCTGAATTGAGGCTCATCACAAACAGTGATTTGTCTAAAGAATCCTAAAGTGTTGTGTCGATGTGATTATTTTACAGCTCCAAATCACATCAGAGCCTCCTTGACCTCGAATCATTAATATTAAACACGTTTGAGATTTATTCCGGGTTGTAATGCCTCTGAAAGAAAACCCACAACAACCAATGAAAGCAAAGACCGAGCAGCACCACAGCTCACAAACATAAACACAACTGTACTTTTATCTCAGCTCTTTGCTGTTCCTTGTTTTTTGATTTTTGCTGCAACTATTACACACCAGGACAGTCAGCTGAGAATTTCTATTATCCACCACATTTGTTTTTCTTTGGAAGTCACGTTTCTTCATGCAAGAGTCTGTGATATCTCGTGTGTGGTCTCACAGTCTGGCCAAGTCGTCTAGTGAGTGTTTCTCAGAGGATTATAAGACAAAAACATAAGTTAAACCATCTTTTCTATAGTTAACATTTAATTGCATTGTTTGTGACATCAAGTACGATTATATTATCAGTTAAATTTGTGTTAGTATGCACGATAAAAGGAAAGAAACATATCAGAAAATAATCAGAAGAAAAGGAAAACAGGTTTAACAGACCAAGAAAAAGAAAGAGACAGTGAACAGTGAATAAATTAATAGTAAAAGGTTGCCTCAGAGCTTGGCAACGTCAGACACATAGGCTTGGTATGGAGTAGAGTCAACACTTTAAAAAGGGGGTACTGGACTAAACCTCTCCCATCCCCACACCTCAGTCTGCACCGTTAAGCTAAGACAGGCATCACTCCCATTTCAAATAACAGTTTTCTGTTTATAAGTCTAAATGATGTAACAGTTTTTACGTCTGTGGTCTTCCACATCTTTGAAATGTGAAGATTGATCAGTGAGTGGCCAGCATCAAAGCAACTTTTAATGATGTTAGAAATGGTTAATAAAGCAAAGTAACAAATAAGCAGCATGTTTGCTTGTACAAAGTGTTGCATCATCCCATTTCTCTCCTCTTTTTCTCCTCCTGCTCAGTGTGTGTCATAGCTGCCCTCAGAGGCCTGACCCATGTGCATTGAAAGGCCCTTGTTTATCAAGTATAATTTCCTTTTTAAAAATGTGCAACATATATCGCAGAAAGAAAGCATATTGCAATGTAAACTTTCTCCAGTTCTGTTCTGCCATAGTTTAAACTAGTGGTTCTCAACCTTTTCAGCCCACAACCCCCAAAATAAAGGGGCCAGAGACCGGGGACCCCTACTGTACCTGAAGGTGGTTGAACAGCCAGGAACATTCAAGAATAGTAGTGTGCAGACAAGGCCGTCCATAAGGAGGGATAAAGGGGGAGGTTTCTGGGACCCAGCCAAACTAGGGGCCTGTGGAGGTCAGCAAAACCATGATCCATTGTGAAGTTAAGCTGTAAAAACTGTATTTCATATTTGACCTGAATAATAACCACTCTTATCAAAGAAACAAGTGGCAAAAACAGGCACGAAAATGGTAAAAGGCTATTAAAAAGTGGGGGAAATGGCTATAAAGTGCAAAAAATGGTGGAAATTAGGGGAATGGGATGAAAAATTGATATAAACAGGCTAAAATTGGTTAACTGTGGTTAAAATGGGCGAAAGGATGGGAAAAAAATCAATTGATAGTGGCAATAATGGGTCAACAACAGGCAGAAAGTGGCAAGAATTGGTTTTGAAGTGTCAAAAACCGGTAGAAAAAGTGATGGAAAGGGTTTCAAATTGACAAAAAATGGGTTTTAAGTGGAAAAAAATGTACTAAAATTGGTGTTAAAAAGTGATGAAAAAGGGTTAAGATTTGGTAAAATTGGTGTAAAGAGGGACAGCGTAATTTGAAAAAATATTCTTCGATTTTTTTAAGGCATCTCGCGACCCCCTCTCAGTGTCTCATGACCCCCAAGGGGATCCCAAGGTTGAGAAACACTGGTTGAAACTATGTAAAAAAAGGTTTACGTGTGATGCTTATGTCTCAGCAGTCATAAATAAACTCTTAACCCTTGTGTCCCTCTCAAATATTCTACATATATATATCTGACACTACATAAAAAATACTAATGCAATCAAATCAATTTTGTAGCTAATCTTTGACATATCTAAGACTCTAATCACCACCAAGTCCATCTCTCTGCTATTTATTATATGGAAAAAAAAATTTTTTTTTGTTTTTAAATAAGAAATAATCAATAACTTGAATAAGTAAACTGGCATTTAAATGATTAAATACTGAAATTATCTAATGTTTGGTAGTTTTGAGCAAGTTTTAAGTTGTTTGCCTGATTAATGAAAAATAGCAGAAAAAATATGGATGTCTGATGATTTCATTGCAGTTTTTTGTAAGTGTGAATTTTTGCCTCGAATGTGTCCAGAGGGTGCCCTAATTTTAAATCAGACACTACATGAAAAATGCTAATGCAATCAAATCAATTTTAGTAATTTTTTTAGATAATCTTTAACACATCTAAGACACTAATCACTCTTAAAGCCCCATCTCTCAACTATTTAGTATGTCGAAAATTATTAATTACCTTTTTTTGAGGCGGGGTTGTTTTTGTTTTAGTAAAAAAATTAATATTTAAAACAATTAAATGGCATTTAAAGGGTTAAAATACTGGGAATTATTTAATGTTTGGCAGAAATGATTACATTTGAAGTTGTTTCAGAAATGTATGGGAAAAAAGCAGAAAGAAATATTGATTTTTGATGATTAAATAACAGTTTTTTTGTGCATGTGTATTTTTGCCTCAAAGGTGTCCGGAGTTTGCAAAATGCATCACTCGAGTATAAATGCAGTGTAAGAGTAAAACACATTGGTTTTCAAAAATTTAACTAGAAAGAAAAGTTCTTTCAAAAATTCATGCCACAAGCTGTTACACAGCCAAATGTACAAAAATACCTGAGGGGGCATAAAGGTTAGTGGAGACTGGGCAGTGTAGTTGCATATTTAAACATCTTTTTGGTCTATCACCAGTTAATCCAGCACCAATCAAACTGTCACCGAGGCTTCTGCATGTGTATTGACACTGAAAGCTAATGTTAAGAGTAAACATTAGTCAATGTAGCTGGGAATCACTCCCATGAATCTCTGCTAACCTTAACATCATTTTTGTAATTGTTTTGATTGAGAGACCCTGAAGATGAAGTTTACATAACATGGGTTTAAATCAGGTCTGAAAAAATCTTGATCTGTATTTTTCAAACATTTCTGACTTTTTAGCTTCACCGTCAGTCAAAATAGTCATCTACTGTAATCTCACCACGCTGATCTTCCTTAGCTCGTTAGTATTATCTATTTCCAAGCCTCCATGCATGTGAATTCAGAGTCCATAGACATAAAACATGACTTGTCCTTCAGATCCGCTCCAGTGTTAAGGATCACCCAGAGCTCTACTCTCAGATCTACACTCCTCATCCTGTCATCGTGCCGGGGGGCCGCTTCAGGGAGCTTTACTATTGGTGAGTGAGTGATGAGGGCCTGTCTATCAGCTGTCTGTCTGAGCGCTGTAGGAGTCACAGTGATGAGAGATCACAGCTAGAACCAGGCAGAGGTCTCTGCAGAACACACACCGTGGTGCCAAGTACGGACAGTGATGTGAGCTTCTCTGCCCCCAACAGGGACTCCTACTGGGTCATCAACGGGCTCCTGCTGTCAGAGATGACAGACACGGCCTTCGGGATGATTCAGAACTTCCTCTACCTCGTCAACAGGTGAACCTCAACGACTTTTTTATCTTCATGTACAGAGAAAGTCATGGTGGGGTTGGGAAATATAACAAGTTTTTGAGATTTACTGATATTTTTTTCAATGAGGTAGTATTTTCTGTATGGATATAGTTTATGTTGATTTGAAAAATGAAATTGAAAAACTTTCCACCGTGTTACACTGTGGGTGTGATGCATCTGGCATCAAACCGTTCTCCAGCTTTCAAACATGACCATGCTGACCGAAGAGTTCAGACTTGAACCTCATCCATCCAGAGTACCTTCTTCCATTCATCAACAGTCCGGTGTTTGTGCTGTCTGGCAAATCTGAGGCATTTCTGGATGTTTGGAGGTCTCAATAATGGCCTCTTAACACCTGTTCTTCCCTTTAAGCCTTGTTCCATAATTTGTCTGCTTATGGTCATTCTGGAGACTTTCTCAGACTCTGATCTAGAAGCATTCATCTCTACCTGAAGATCAACAGTGGTCTTCCTTCTGTCTCTAGTACTTGTGTCTGACATCTGCTTCAGTTAACTTTTCTGCCTCTTCCTTGGATCCTTTTCTAAGTACCAGTCACAGCACTTGACTCCAAAGCATACCCGACCACACTATGAGAACTCTTAATATCTTTCCCTATTTCTCTCAGAGACTCTTTCAATTTCAGTGAGCTCTCCACGTTTTATCATTTTGAACAGGAATGAGGAATTTCAGACTGAATTCACCTTTTTACATCCAAATTTGAGCTGGCTCCCTGGGCTTCTCTGAGAAGTCAGAAATATTCAGGCATAACATTCAACCACTAAAACTATTTTTTCTCATCAGGAATGCAATTTAATAACTGTAATGTGACATCTTAATCGATAAATAATTCAGTTTGTTCGGTGCTTTTTTTTAAACTATAAATTTGAAAATTCATGGATAAAAATAATTATTTTGTTTCAACATTAAAAAATCATATTGGTTAAAGAGCTTCTTCACACTGATTTATTAACCATTACGGAAACATTAAAAAAGGCTTTTGTAATTATCAATGCTGTTAATTCAGTGCAGCCTTGGCATTAAAGGTCATATATTTTACCCCTTGAAGAAAAGTTATAGTGGTGTCAGAGGTCCCCAGAACATGCTAGTGAAATTTGTTTCTGGAAAAAAAAGAACACTACAGTATTGGATTTTTGCATGTATAAAACCCCTCTGTTGAGCTGCTTGAGCTGTTTCTATGTCTGTAGCTTTAAATTTTACTGAGCTGTCTGACTCCACCCCTGACTCTGCCCCTCTCAATAAATGGCTGTGGCTTAATGGATGAGGCTCTCCTGATCCTCCTCTCAGCTGGCAACTGAGAGGAGGATCAGGAGAAGAGGGCGGGACTTCATTCCAAGCAGGGAGGGCCAACTGAACCTGGGGGCGGTGCTAACTGCCCACATGACATCATGAGGGGAAAATCTGAGAATGGCTTGTTTCAGAGGGAGAGAATTGTTCTGATTCTTAGGGGTAATGTGGACAGGCCTGGGGCAATTTTTTTTTTTTTTTGTTAGAAAAGACTGGCATGCCTGCTTTAACAATAAGAAGAGGCCAGTATGTTTATTTATTGATTTATTTATAAAGCACTTTTAAAAACTCTCCTGCCTTACCTCTCCAATCTGCTCTCTGGTAACATGGAAAACCTCCATACTCACTCCAACTCATGGCTTACCCTAAAGCTTCCCAAAATTGACACAGAGTTAGGGAGATCTGCTTTTAGTTATTATGCACTGAATACATGGAATTTGCTTCAGAAACATTTTAAACTGGCCACATTAATACCACTGAGACATTTCCAGGCTCTAACGTCAGATCTTATCAATTTCACTTGTTTCTGCTTTTAGTATTTTAACTGTTTAACTGTTTTATGCCTTGATCTCTTAATGATTCTACAGTACTAGTTTTATTTAAAATTATCAGGCTTTGCCTGTTTTATGTTCTGTTGTTTTTGTTGTTGTATTTGTTTGATTTCTCTGTATCTGCTTTGTTGGACACCTCGACACCACTGAAAATGAGGCTTGTCACTCAATTTGTTTTCTGATGACTTAAATAAAATGAATGAATGAATGAATGAGTGAATGAAAAAGTGTATTTTGCATAATATGTGACCTTTACCCTTACACTGGGTGGCGGACTAATCATGTTAAGCACTGTGTGTATATCAGGTTCCTGCAGATCATGAGAAAGTCTTAAACAGTCTTAAATTGCACATTTGAAATTTAAGGCCATAAAAAGTCAGATTTTTACCTGTGAGAGGTCTTAAATTTTAGCAAGCACTTTGATTCAGACATGTCCTTGTCCAAGGAGCAGGGGACATATCCACTTACTAATATCCACTTTAACCAACTATTCCAGATGCTGCTTATGTGTTCGTGCAGTTTGGACAGTGCTTCATCTCTCTTTTGATTGAAAATAAGACTGAATATCATTAAGCTGTGAGCTTTTTGATAACACTGATCATAAAAATAAGGGAGATTTAATTCTTTGAAGCACAACCACAGTATATGGAAAAATTACCATTTTTGACCAGTTCAGACAGTGTGAAGGAGTTTTCTACAATTTTGATAACTAGGAATGAAATGATTTTTTATCAGGTGTTCAGGGCTTAAACATTTGTTACTGTGGTAACAAACAGGTTTCAGTATTACTACATTTTTTAGATCATAAAAAAGGTTATAATTTGGTATTGTGGTAGTGATTTGTTGTGACTTTATAGGAAAAAAAAGACTAAGATATATAACATGATTCACCATTCAGCTAAAAGAAATGAACATATGACCTTTGGTCTGCATGGCCATGGTCTCAGTTATACATATGTTTTAATTTCTCAGGGGTATTTTTAGTTCTGAGCAATAAAATATTTTTTCAATTACTCCCTCAGATATGGCTTCATTCCAAATGGTGGGCGGATTTACTATGAAAGGCGAAGTCAGCCTCCGTTCCTCACTCTAATGGCGGACAGCTACTATCAAGCAACCAAGGATGAAGCATTCCTCAGGTGATATTTAGGCCTGGGCTGATGCATTAGTATCCTCAGCTGCATCTCCTCTCCTGCACAACAAAGAAAAACCTCTGTGCTCATGCCTCTCTGTGTCTCCTCAGTCTCAATCCTGTGTTTAATGATAATAAAGAATGTAATCACTGAATTTTAACACTTTTTGCACTGTATAGAGCTGCTTTACCCACTCTGGAGACGGAGTATCAGTTTTGGAAGCTGAACCGATCCGTGACTGTGACTGTAAACGGGACAGAGCATTTACTGAACCGCTACCATGTTCAGGTGGGCCTTCCCAGGTACGTCTCCATATAAAATACTGTCAATTTACAATAAGTAAATACATGTGCAGATTGTAGGGTGCACCTTCATTCAAACTAACTTGTCCTTTACTCTGACCAGGCCTGAATCCTATACTGATGATCTGGAATTAGCCGAAGGACTCACCGACGGTAATGGCTTTTTAGCGTTCATCTTCTGAATGGCTGAGTATTTCCCCCTTTATGAGCAGCAGAAATATTACCCCGCTACAGTCATTTTATTCCATGCGAGAAAGAAAAAAGAAAATGAATGTTCATAATTGCTCCTTAGTAGAGAAGTGGAATAAATTCCCTCAGATTCAGGGTTCATCTGTGCAAAATAAATTGCTCTGAAAGTACCTCGGTACCATGTTGTCATGAATATTTAATTTTAAACAGCCTGTCTTTTGTACAGTCCATGAACTGTTTGAGCAGGATTGGAGAGGGAGCTGTTTAAGAAAAATACTCTGTTTTTATTCACTAAATGTTTCATTTTTGTTATTACATATTTGTGAAACAAATAGATGAGGGCCTCCTTAAAGGTACATGTGTAGATTTTTTGCAGTGAATGCCCACGTAAATCAAAGAAGGACTTATCCTATGTCATGTTACAGTGCCTATAAAGAATAATCACCCCCTTGGATGTTATACCCTTTTATCTATTTTATAAATCAATCATGATCAATATACTTTGGCCTTTTTGACAAAAAGAACTCTTAAATGTCAAAGTGAGAACAGATATCTACAAATAATATCAATTAGATAAAAATATTTAATGCAGAAAAAAATTCAGCCCCTTCAAGTCAGTATTTAGTAGATGCACCTTTGGCTGCAATCACAGCACTGAGTCTGTATCGATAAGTCTCAGTCAGGATGTACAACCATTCTTCTTTGCAAAATTGCTTAAGCTCTGTCAGGTTGCATTGGGAACAGCCCTTTTCAATTCCAGCCACAAATTCTCCATTGCATTGAGGTCTAGGCTCTGACTTGGCTACTCAAAAGGCTCTGTACATTTACAAGAATGCTCATAACACAACTAGACACATACACAATCCTAAGGAGAAACAGCAAGCATATCTCAGACTTAACAATGTGGTCCCACTAGACATTGTCATGTCATGTAGAGACATGCTGCTCAGCTCCACCCACTTCTGTTGCTTATTCCTTGTTTTGAATTGAAGAGTCTTTTAATTTGAAGGCATAATGCTAAACAGTAAACCAACATTTTCTTCTCATGGATGAATTTCAAATTATGAGGGAGAAAAACTGTTAAAAGTGTCCTTCCTCGTTAACACTGAGCAACCCTAGAGTGCTTTGTGAATAACTCACAGTATTAGCGAGGAAGGCTGCTTTAGTGGCATTCCCCCCTCATTATCTGAATTTCATCCATGAAACCAAAACAGTAGTTTACTTTTAAATACACCTGTAGACCAAAGCTTTTATTGCACAGAGTCCTCAATTTAAAACAGTAAGTAAGGAATGGGTGTGGGCAGAGCTGACGACATGTCTCCACTCATCATCTTTTGTTGTTGTTTTGATCGAGACCCCCTGGCAGCAGAAGTTACACACTGTGCATCTAAAATACTTTTATTTTGTTCTGCCTGATGTTTTCATTATGAATTCTGAAACTAACATGTTCTCCAGAGGCTGCATATTTTCCCCATATTCAGCTTAAAAATGAGACATCCATGAATAAGAAACCAAATTTTAAATGCTGATTTGTTGTGGCTCTTCTGAATTCATGTTTTGTTTCTCGCCTCAGAGCAAAAGGAGCAGCTGTGGATGGATCTGAAAGCGGGTGCAGAGTCTGGCTGGGACTTCACTTCACGCTGGTACACAGACAGTGATGGCCACAACAACGGCACCCTGGGCTCCACCCGCACCAGTCAGATCCTGCCGACTGACCTCAACGCGCTGCTGTGCCTCTGTGAGAAAACTCTGGCTTCTTTTCACAGGATACTGGGTGAGTGAGGGAGCAGCCTTTGGCCTTGGTGCTAACTTTGGATCGCACTCTGCTTTTAGCTCCCAACTGGTTGTTACATAACGTTGATGTGCTGTTTGCTGACAGGTGATGATGACTCAGCTTCCAAGTACGAGTCGGCTGCAGCCCTCAGACTGCGGGCCATAGAGGCGGTGCTGTGGGATGCTGAGAGGGGAGCGTGGTTTGACTACAACCTGGTGACAAAATCCAAACACTCTGAGTTCTACCCCTCCAACCTGGCACCTGTCTGGGCTCAGTGTTATTCTCAGCCTGAGATGGGAGAGAAGGCGGTGCAGTATCTGAAGGTGGGCAATCATGCAAGGCTTTGTGTTTGTCTCAATGCACAAATCGCCTCTGTAGTCAGTGGTTCTGTTCATCCAAAGGACAAAATACATTATTTTCACCACTTACCTTTTAAGACATGAAGCTTTGCAGACACGCTAGATTTAGTTTTGTTGGAACAGGTGTAAATTCTTTGTCTCTAGCTCAATACTGACCATGCTGATGCTGAAAAATGGAATAAGATAATACTGACTCAGTTAAAGGTCCATTAATCCGTGGACTGTCATCATGCATAGATTCATTATATCAGCAATGCAAATGTATGGATAGTACATCATGCAAGACTTCCCATAAAGAGGAGAGCGTTCCAGGGCCCTGCTAGATGGGGGGCCCATTGAGGTCAGGATAATCATGCTTAATCCCATTTTATTTTAAATTAAATAATAACCACTCTTATCAGAGCAGCAAAAATGAAATTTATTTATTAATGTTTTAGTGCAAAGTAGCCCCTTTTTATAACCCCTTTTCTTAAAACAGAATTACCTTTTAGGTAATGAGAACAATGTGGATGGGCACACTGAGCTAAAACATTTGGATAGTTATCTCAGATATCAGGAAAGTAGAAGAAACTGGAACATTAGTGGAAAAATGATTCAACAATTACAAAATGATGCAAAAATGTGTGACAAGTAGGGGTGTGACGAGACTCGTATCTCACGAGACGAGACAAGAATTGTTCCCATGAGACAAGATTTTACAATTCTTTTTAAATTTTGGAAAAAAAAATACATGAGTGGAAAATGTGTCCTTTATACGGCTGCAAGTCATTATTGCAAAGCATTCAGGTATGTTCAGAAATGTTTAAACTAAGTCCTTGTACTAAATAGGTTATCAGTGCTTACACAGTTTGTCTTATCTAACTCTGACTCAAACTGTTCATTTAAATGCTCTTCAAATCAAACCTTTCATTTTAATAGTCGGCTACATCTTTATTTTACTACACTATGGACTCATTGCTACAATTACAATGATCATAATAAAAGCATTTAAATTATTTTGAAAGTACTTTAAATAAGGTTTACAACAGGCTGAAATATAAAGAGCTGCATCAGTAAAATTAAACTATTTCTCAATTTTTCTATTGCTCTTAAAGTACATTCAAAATTAAATCTTTCTGTCAATAACACGTTAGTTTTTTACAGTTAGTAAGAGAAATAGATCATTCTATTGTTTTGTGGTCTTTTTTCATATGAGTTTTGACATTGTTGGACACGATACACAGATGAGTGTGTGTGTTAATGTGTGTGCGTTGGTGAGCGAGTGTGTGACTCTGCTCTGTCTGCTGTCAGACAGCAAACAGGGATCGTTTAACTGGAGCTAGAACTTCGGTTTTTGGTCTATAGCGCTCAGACTGAGTTTGTTTTGCTAAGTTTACCACTGCAGTATACAACGGTCCGCTGTGCTACACATGTTGAGCTTCATGATTGATGATACGCACAGCCAACAGTTGATAGATGTGTGACTGACCGACGGTGAGATGAGGAGACATGACGAAGCAATGACTGAATCAAAGTAACAAAGTCCCAAATGTGACATTATGAATGAGTCTGCGCACATACACAAACTTCATAAACTGTATTCTCCTCATGGAGACTGCACAGGTTTCAAGCAGCAGCGTTGAATCATTTCGCCGTGTTATGTAGAACTTGTTATGCAGCGGCAGATCATGTGCGGCTCCAAGTAGCGCACGCGGAGGAGGGGGTTGAGGTTGGAGCGGTGATCACGGATCAGCCCTGTTTCTTCGTTAGCTGCCAAACCAACAATTTTAAAGAGTCCAGGGCATCTTTGTGATCTTTTATCATTTCCGTTTAGTATTGTCGTTTGGTATTGTTTTCTGTAAGGTGAGCTTATGCTCTCGAGATGATTTGCTAAATGAGTTAAAGGTGTCAGAACACTGGTTTAAATGGCTAAATTGATTCTTGTTTTTGATTTGTGTGAGCTGTAAGCTGTAATCATCAAGATTAAAACAAAAAAAAAGTCTTAGAATATTTCACTTTGTATGAGATGAATCTAGAATATAAGGAAACTTTATGAATTAATTCACAGCAAATAATTAACTGTTTGTGGTATTCTAATTTTTTTTTAGAGGCACTAGTATGATGTCAGCCATGAGATACTATTGGAACTGACACAGACAAAATTAAATTTATTTGCAGACTTTGGAGTGAAGTTCAGAAAGGCATTTCTTTGAACAGTCCAGAAGTTTGTGCACACAACAGGCAATACTGGGAAGACAAATCTAAAGGGGTAGGCAGAAGGCTGGATCAGAAGCAGGCAGTAATCATACATGACAGCGCAGACAACAAAGAACCTCAGAAAAAAGAACACAAGGAATCACCATGAACTGGCAGCATGAGGGTAGGAAAGATGTGGGTTATACAAAAAACACCGTCATGGGGGACCAGAGGTGGGGAGGACAGAGAAAGTGGGACAGTGAGGAGCAGGCCCTGGAAGATTGAGACCAGGGTTAGTAAAATAATACAGGACATACGAATAAAACCAAAATAATACTAAAACATGACCTCAGGTAATTTGATGAGGTGTTTCAAATATATGTGCATAACTGATGTTTCAACATGAATTCATGCATGAATTTATGATGTTTTTCATGCATGAATTCATGATGATTTTTCATCATTTGTGGACCATTAACTAAAGTTTCACTCAGTAACTTATTTTACCAGGTGCAAAGTAACTGAAGCACACTGTCAAAACTATTAATGAGAACTGCTTATTAGGAAATCCATTAAAAAAGACATCAAAAGTGGATGATTAACTACCCTACTCTTCCTCTGAGTTTAAGTGAAGTATGAGGATGTCAGAGCTGAAGGGGAAAACAGGGGATCAGAAATGAACTTTGGTGAGGAACAACCATGAAAATAGTCTCAGTGGCCAACATCAACTGTTTAGGTACTGGATGATGTCTGAGTGACACTACCCATTTGGTTATTGAAGCCATGGTTTAAAGTCATGGCAGTGTCCATGAAACACTGTCTAAAGCACTTTTCACATGGGCTCAGTATTACCTTTGGACCTCTGATAATTTAAGAAATCATTGAGATCATGTCACCTGTGCATATCTGTATGAAGAGAGACAGAGAATCAAGCATCACTCTCATCTATGAACGAGAGAAGCGAGATGTCTTGTGTTAAATATGAACTTCTCCTGTCAGTGTCAGTATTTTATGCATTGATGCTTTGGATGTTATTCTGCACTCTGTTAATTTGGGATCATGATGCACCAACAGCAAAGATCAGCTGTTGTAGCCTGATGGCTGAATGCTGAGACATTACCAAATGTTAATTGTGTTATCTGTGAAATGTACCATACTCGCACAAGATCAAGCACTTGTAAAGAGAAGCTGGAGGAGGAAGAACCAAAGCGCTGTGTGTATTAAGAGAGCAGCGGTGCACGCACATAGATTTGGACAGTAGAGTTTCAATAAAAAAGTAAAATAAAGTCATTTCTGAACATAAGATGAAATTAACTGGCAGAAAAGCACTTATAATAACCTATATGTGTCAATTTTTTAACAACCTCCTGAACAGCCTCTTTTATTTATTGTTTGATCAGAAAAAGCTGCATTGACTGTAAAATATACATAATTACCATCTAGATTATAGAGATGCTGATCCTGTGGACCTGTGTGTGTGCTGAAATATGGCTGGTAATTTGCCTGGGAATTTTTACTCTGTAAATTGCAGACATACTTAATTCACTCAGGTTCACTATTCTGTGTGATTATTACAAATTACCAGAGGTCCCTAGGTAATACTAATCCTGTATAAATGTAAATAAGAAATAATTCAGCCTAGAAACAAAGGGCTTGAGCTGCTTCTGGACAAACAGATACAACAGTCTGGCTTGCAGTTATATCAGTCATGCCCCTAATCATGCATAACTCAAATCCTTTTAAAACCATAAAAAAGAAGATATAAAAGATTCACACCCCATGAACTGCAGGGAGTTTTGGACCTCTGTATTGGTTTTATATCTGAACACCAGAGGCTGCTGCTCTGTGGCCACTTAACCAGTACAGCTGCATCAGCTCTGTTATAAATAATATGATTTCAAAGTTATAATGTTGAGTAATGTATGATCAAGACTTTAAGTTACAGTGCATTAAAAGAGGCAGCTGTTGATCAGTGGTAGAGGCAGGGTGTCAGCTGAAAGGCCAGGGCTTCCATCAGCAGCTTTTGCAGCAACATGTTCAAATGTCTTTAGGCCAGGGCTGCCCATAGAGTTGGCTGGGCCCCTGAAGAACCCAGAGAACAGGCCCTCGACAGTTGTGACTGATTGATGTCAATGCATGGGTGTTGGATGCCACTTTTTTCCCATTTTCACCAATTTTTGCCCCCTAAAACCATTTTTACTATTTTTTTTGGTTCTGTTTTGTCACTTTTTACCCATTTTTGCCACCCTTTTATCACTTTGTGACAATGTCTGTCACTTTAAGGCCTTGTTTTCCCATGTTATTCCCCTTTCTGCCTGTTTTTGATACTTTTCTTCCACTTCTAACCCATTTCTTCTGGTTTTACACTTTTTTGCATTTTTTGTGCCAGTTTAACCATTGTTTGCCTTTTTTTTGTTAAGTAATTATTTTCCTTTACACTTTTATGATTGTTTTTACTTTTATTTTCTGGCATCCTGACATTCTTGCACATCACAGCTTAGCTTATAAGTCTGACAGTACTTTTCAAATAGTTTAGTAGTTCAATGCGCCCATCTGTGTTGTTTGTGACATACCTCCACTAGTGCTGCAACCTGGACACATCATCAGTGATGTTACCTGGAGTCGTCAATTGTTTCGGGTCTTTTGAATATCATACGCTGTCGTCCAGGTGACCCAGCTGAGGTTGATCAAGCTCCAGCTTGTGTCCAGGTAGCGCTACCACACGCACTGATCTCCTCTCTTGATCCACAGCCACCTTGAGGCAGCCTCAACTGACTCAGTAGCCTCTTTGATGGCCTCCTGGCCCCAGTGATGCCTAGGATGTTGTAGGCCCTGCAGAAGGCCTGGCCTGCAAACCACCTGCATCCCACTTTCACATCTTGCTCCCCACCCATTGTGTCAGCACTCCCATCCAGCTCAGCATATTTGGTCCTCTTCCTCTCATTGACCTCCTCAGTGCAGTCCTCCTAAGGGGCAGTGAGCTCCAGGACAACTTGTTTGGAGGTTACTGAGATTAGGACCACATCTGGCCTAACTGTTGTTGAGGCTCCAGTCCTGAGCCTTTGCTCCCAGGACAAAAGAGGTGGTTCTGGCAGCAGCTGTTGGTTCCTCCCTGGCACGGGCAAAAGCGATGGTCTTCTTCACTGGGCGTAGGTGCTTGGTGTGGTCAATTCCACTGCAGATGGCTTTCAACACATGGCTTGTTAACATTACCAATAATAAGATGATTCGGTTTTAAGAAAATGGGTTTACACTTTGAAAAAGGCAATATTGTACTACAGCATAAAAAAATAAAATTAATTTCTTGTCACTTTGATGAAAGTGGCAATTATCGAACTCCATTAATTAACTTTACATTGGACCATGATTTAACCCTGACCTCCATGGGCCCCCAATTTGTCTGGGCCCCAGGAAGCTCTCCCCTTCATCTCCTTTATAGTCGGCCTTGCTTTAGGCAACACTGAACCTAAAATTGCTCCCAATGCTGCATCAGTGGTGCGTAAACCTCGGTGAATGGGATTAGTTAATGATGAAAACTTTACATAGTAGCCTCTGCCATCAGGGTGGGAGTGAATTAACGTTAACTGTAGTGTATAAGAGAGCGAAGAGCAGTCATAGGACTAGAAAAGTGCTATACGAGTTAATCCATTTACCATAAGAGGGTTATATGATTAAAATAATGATGATAAAAGATATATTTAATGTTTCCAAGGTTGAGTCAAGGCTGATCTTTAGCAGCCTCCACTGAAAGACCCATTGCACAATTAACCTCTCTGTGAGAGTTTGATTGAAAACAATAGACATTTTTGTTGTTGAGTAACACTATAACATCCACAGCAATGGCTGTCAGCTCTTCTATGACGAGTTTGTTATTTTTCTCTGCTGAAGGAAAAATATCTGCCCTTTTAAATCCATTCTATAAAAATAGAAAATGAAAAGAGAGCGTGTTATATGTGATGTTTTGTTTCATGATGGCACCCTCTTGTTTTGCATTAATTTCACAGTTGGACATCTGTCTATGTAGATATGAGCCTTATTATGATACAGCCAATCAAATCTTGCACCGAGCACCTACGACATAGTTTTATCTCGAGCAGAGCTGACGGTCATACTGAGCAAGACAGCAGCTACACAAAACAACAGCCCACATTAGCTTTCCTGTATAGCTCTTTTTCTTATCAAACCCAGATGCATGAGCACATGTTGTCCTGCACCGTAGCTTATCAAATGAGGAGGCAATTACACAAAAAAAATGCTCAGGTTGCTTCAGGTTGTATCATTATCAGCTAGATCTGCAAATGTTTGATTGCATGCCTCTAGAGCTGGCTGAGATGAAATAAGATTTTCAGAAACATACAAAATGTAAAAACTGGTGTGATTTGGACGTTTTGTTGAAGTGGTGTGGGGAGTCTTTAAAGGAGGACAGATTGTTCATTCATTCAGCCATGAGCTCACAGAGAAAGATGTTGCGTTTCCTTCATTAACAGTGATCCAGCAGATGGCGCTCACACTCTACACTGGCTCCCCCTCCCCACTCTCTGTGTTTGCTCTCTTTTCACGCCTGTATGTACAGAGCAGCGGTGCCCTACAGTTCCCCAACGGAGTTCCAACGTCTCTGAGGGAGTCTGGGCAGCAGTGGGACTACCCTAACGCGTGGCCTCCTCTGCAGCACATGCTCATCGAGGGTGGGTGGTAAAACACTGATCTTTCACCACGAGAGTTTCCTGAAGCTCTAACTGATGATTCACATGTTGATCAAGATGATGCTCTGTCGTCTTTTGCATATTAATCTCTGAAAATGCACAGGAGGATTTTACTTTGTTATGCCCTTGCATTGAACTGCATCTTATAGATTGTTTTATGCATCAAAGCAGGTTAAACTTCTGACCTTCAGGTGTATCTGGAGGGTGTTTACATCAACACTCTTTAAGTTTCCCTGTGGAGCTTCTTTAAAGCAAACACGAGCTCTCTGGCTGAGATCAAAATGCATTTCATGCGTACATCTCAAACAAAACATAAGCCCACTAGTGGTCTAAAGTCCCCCTAAGACACCTTTAAAGAGGGAAGAAAGTAGAACAAGTTAGATAAAGTCATTTTAATTGGTACTTCACTGTAAATCCTGCCACCCACAGACATCTGCCCTGGAGAGGCTGTGCCAGGCTGTTCCACAGCCAGATTCTCTTTTTGCTAATTTTTAAGGAATATTCTCCTTTTTCAGGTCTTAAAGGAGCAATGTGTAACTTTCCACTTTAAAGCAATACTTTTAAAGTAGAGCTGTCAACAATAATCACATAAATCATGGTTAATTAAGGTCCATAATTGGACTCATTTGTAAAACTGCAATTAATCACATGATTTACTGACTCTTCTGGCAAACTATTAAGTCACTGCAGCATCTCCCTGCAGCCACATTTGGGTAAAATAAGTCTACCACTGCTTCATAATGCCTCATTTCAGTTTAAAAACTTGCAGACAGCTTTGTGGACAAGTCAAAAGTCATCTGCACCTTGTTTTATCAAACATTTACCTTTTTCTGTGCACTATTTCCTTTTCAAGCCATAACAAGCTCCTTTTTCCATGGTTAAGTTCACATTAAAGTCTTTGATCTCCCTTCAAAAGCAGGTCCAAATAGGAAGTCAATTACCCTTAGTTTAGGACAGTATATAAATCCAAAATGACAAAAAACTAGGGATGCACGATATTATCGGCCTGATATTGGTATCAGCAGATGGAAAAATTTCTGCCAGTATTTACATCCGAGGATTGGCATATATCGACTGTAATATTTGGTCATGTATACTAATAAAATAGTGGAGTTTAAGGCTGAACCAACAGACTTATGTAAGTGAAGATCTTTTTCTTTTTCATCCTCATTCTTTAAACTTTAAAGTGTGTTTTAAGAATAAAAAAAGTTTGTTCATCCCCAGACCTTGAATTGGGTTTAAAGGACTGAATTTTTATTTATGTAAAACACATTTCAATATTGGTAACGATATCAGTACTGGCTAAAATTAATCTGTTAATAACGGCATATTGGATATCAGCAAAAACCCAATATCGTGCATTCCTGCAAAAAAAGAGTAAGTACAGAAATTCTAAGATTAATCACAAATGTTTTTTTTTTTTTCTTTTTTCTTTCGACAGCCCTACTTTAAAGTCAGGAAACTAGTACTTAAATTTCAACACTAAGAAGCTGGAAAACAGATTTGCTCGTTTGAATGCTTCTCTCATAAGAAGTGCATCACTGGTTCATACACCTGTATCAGCCCAAAAGAAGCCAGTTAGCTAATCCCTGTACTGTTTGATACAAAGGCAGAGACTTAGGGTGCATTCACACCAGAGCTGTTTGGTCCGCTTTAAATAAAACTCTGGTAAGTTTTCCCGGATAGTCCAGTTCATTTGGAGTGGTGTGAAAGCTCATACGAACTCTGGTGCGGACCAAACAAGCAGACTCTGGTCCGCTTGAAAACAGGGGGTCTTGGTCCACTTCCAAAGGAACGCTGGTGCGGTTCATTTGAGGTGTGAAAGCAAAGCGGACCAACTTGTGAACCAAAGATGATTAATGGATTTATATGTGGTTTAATACACTCAAATACATGTCGGTATTTCACTTGCTGTCTGTGTAGCCATAGCAACACGTTGTAGTCTCTCGCTCACATGTTGGCTCGCCTTTTTCATTGGTGCTGATTTATTCGTCTCATGTAAAGAACGCCATGCTGGACAGCTTGTAATGCCCCAGTGCAAAAGCAGAAACCCCAAGACAACGTTGGAACAATGTTGCAATTTCAGTTCTAAAACAGACCAAGTCCCCCGGACTATGTGAAAACGACCTTAGACTCAGAAGAGGATGTCAGCGGATGAAGCTTAAAATAGAAAAAGAAACCCAATTTATATTGCCATTTGTGACATTTTGCCTTTAATATAAATGTCACGGAGGCATCATGGGCGGTGGGGTGATCCCCAGAAGTGGTATTAGAGGCGTTACAGTGGTGAAAAAAGGATCAGCAGAGCCAGTGAGATTGCAAAGTTAAAGTGGGGGTATTATGCCTTTTTTCAAGGCTTTACACCATCTCTCTGTTACACACGTAGTAGCTTTACATGGTTTACAGCTCAAAAAACTCCTCATCTTTCTCACACTGGCGTCCTGAAAAGCCCTTATTTTAAACTCTGTCTGAAACGCTTCGTTTTCGCTGCTGTCCACGGACTTGCTTTCCTCTGATTGGCCGATTTTCCCGGAGGCTGGCCAGCGACAGGACTCAATGTTTTGTGTCCGCCCCCTCCGATGTGGCTATATTGTTAGGCTAGTACTTGTAAACTTTGAATGAACCGGTCCGAATGAGTAAATTATGGCGAATTTTGCTATGTGTTAGAGTCTGACCCTGATAGTTTGGAGAGAGAAGGGGAATAAAACCAGCAGCAGCGCAGGACGTATCTGTTTGGTAAGTGTTTAACTACTGTGTTGCTGAATGCTAAATGCTAAAAGGCCTTGTGGGGGTGGTCTGTTCCGCTTTGCCAGCAGCACGGGTGGACCACGAACCAGTCAGGAGATCCTATTGTGATGACCTCATCAGTTGGGCTCACTGGAAGAATCTCAGAGAGATTTTCAACGAACTGTTTTCATCAGTTTACACATTAATTCCAAGATTACTGCCTCATATGTTTATCTTGCAGTTTGAAAATTTGCATACGTGAAGTATGGACATCCAACATTGTGACTTGATATTTATGTTTTAAAAACCGGAAAAGTATAATACCCCCTCTTTAAGCTCCTATAGTGCTGTGTTCTCTAATGCTGCTGCAAAGCTTAAACACATGGGAAATAACAGGTAGGGCATCAAATATCACCCTAATGTAGGATTAAAAAGTGTCTCAGAGCTTGATCATGACTCTGTGATAGAATGAAGTGTGAAAACACCTAGAGAGAGCAGGTGAGCGATGCTGTAAGATACAGTTTTGATGCTCACATTCTGTTAGGACACGGTGTTAGGCTGTTTCTGTAACAGTGTCATCATTGACTCATGTTTCTGAGTCTCCACCCTGGAAAGAGTTTTCATAAAGGTGCAGTTTCGTTGACCTAAATGAGGCTATGATTTACTAGAGATCTCAATTATAAAATCCCCAACCTTCCCACACACTAGTTGTTTAATTCAAATCCACCTGCTGGAGTACAGTTTAAAAACATGTCACTTAACATGTTTTTGCTTTGCAGCCTGAAATTTAAAGAGACTGCCTTTGTTTTCTTGACTGACTGAAGTCATCTTGTTCTCCAGGTTTATCCAAACTGCCTTCAGAAGATGCTAAAGAGTTAGCGTTTGATTTGGCTCAGCGTTGGATCAGGACAAACTGGTTGGCGTACACCAAGTACGACGCCATGTTTGAGAAGGTGAGTCCTGTAAGGTTGCTGTGTTCCTGCTGCTCAGTGATAACACAGCTGGCTCTGAATGTTTAATTTCTTTCCTCCTGACAGTATGATGTGAACGGAGATGGCAAACCTGGTGGTGGAGGAGAATATGAAGTTCAGGTATTTTTTTCCACGCCGTAAAACTAATGTGCTTAGAGTCACACACGTCTTTCTAATTTCATGCAGAACGCTGTCATTTACTTTACTTCACTTCAGCGTCTTAACTTTAACTCATTTGCATGCTCATGTACACATAAACTCCCACACCTCCTCTCTTCTTTGTCTTCTTCTTACTTTTCTTTTTCAGAATTTTCTACCCTGTTGGGGGTTGTTATCTGTTTTACACTATTGATTTATTCCATTTCCATTTCCTTGTTTGTACTTTATCACTGGATTTTGTCACCATGCTTTACTGCTTTGTTGAAATGCTAAATAAAAACATCCTTATTCATGGCCATGTTATCCCTTTTTTAAGCTTGGATTTGGATGGACCAATGGTGTTGCCCTGCAACTCCTGGACCAGTATGGTGCGACTCTCACCTCAGGGAGCGGACGTGTGTCGTCTTTCCTCCTGCTGCCTCTGGTCATCTCAAACGCCCTCATGCTCCAGTGAATCAGAGGTGACAAAAGAGCCTGACTGGAGGCTGGATTTATTTTTTCTGTTTCCACCACCCTAAATCTTTCCCATCCTCCACCGGAGCTCAAACAAACATGCACTGACATGTAGAAAAAGACTTAAGTGTTTATCTTTTAACAAGGTTTGATGTTCCTCTGAATCCCATCTGATCATTTTAATTAGCAGAAAAAACAGGGTATGATTTATGATGACTAAGAGTTCCTTGGATGAATATTTTAGTAGCTATCCTCAGAGGTAAAAAATCTTTAATAATATCAGAAGCTACGGATCATGTAGACGCTCCTGGACTCTCTCCAGTATCGCAGGCTGTTAGAGCTTCATGCTGCTCTGATCACTACATTAACTTGTTCTAGATATTGAACCGATGTTACAATTGTTCACATAATCAAATAAAAAGTTTAATGCCAAACTCCCTCTGAAGCCTCAATATGAATGCAAGATCAACTTGAAATGTGAACATGTGAGGAATAAAATATGAAAAGAATGTTTCAAACACAGCAGTCTTTCTTACACCCCACTTCTCAAGACACTTTTATCATATTACATGTTCAATAAAGAGATGGATTCCTGCACACTGTCAGCACATTTATCTCTGAAATATTTTGGTCTAAAGCCTTGACAGGTTTAAAGGTCACAAATTTTACCCCTTTAAGACAAGTTTATATTGATGTCAGAGGTCCCCAAAACATTCCTGTGGAAAAAACCAGTATGGGATTTTTACATGTCAAAAAAAACCTTCTGTTTTAGCCCTGCTCAGAACTAGCTATTTCTGTGTCTGTAGTTAAAAAATTAATGAGCTGTCTGACTCCACCCCTGACTTTCATCCAGGATCAGGAGAGGGGGGCGGAACTTTCTGGGAGGGCCAACTGAACCTGGGGGCGGGGCTAACTCCCCACATGACATCATGAGGGGAAATCTGAGAACGGCTTGTTTCAGCACACATTTTCTGAAAAGTGGAGGAAGAGAGTGGAGAGAATGTTTTTTTCTGATTCTTGGGGGGATTGTGGACAGGCCAGGGGCACTAATTTTTTTTTTTTTTTTTTTAGGATAGCCAGAAAACGTGTTTTTTGCATAATAGGTGACCTTTAATCTAAAGACTTCGACTAAAATTAAAAAATAGCTGTCAAAACTATCAGACAGATTCATTGGAAATAACTACACAATACTAAATAAAAAGCCATTTAATTTTTGCTCAGTGCTAACAGTGTGTGGGAATTTAAAACTTTATCCAACATGATTTCAAAGGTCTAATCTGGAATTAAACTTTGTATAGACCTCTTTTGAAAGGGACATTTTATGCAAAAATCCCTTTTTCAGGCTTTTCTTGCAAAAATATGTGCCCCTGGCCTGTCCACAATCTCCTCAAGTACCAGAAAAATCCATTCTCTTCCCCCCTCTCTTTCTCTACCTATCAGAAAATGTGTGCTGAAACAAGCCATTCTCAGATTTTCCCCTCATGATGTCATGTGGGGAGTTAGCCCCGCCCCCAGGTTTGGTTGGCCCTCCCTACTTGGAAGAAAGTTCCCCCCTCCTCTCCTGATCCTCCTCTCAGCTGAGGTGAGAGGAGGAGCCACATCCGTTTCCTGAGAGGGGCAGAGTCAGACAGCTCATCAACGTCTAAAGCCACAGACACAAACGTTTTGAGCAGGGCTGAAACAGAGGGTTTTTTTTAGACATGCAAAATCATATACTGGAGTGTTTTTTCACCAACAAACTTCACAGAAATGTTTCGGGACCTCTGAGACCAATATAAACTTGTCTTAAAAGGGTAAAATATGTGACCTTTAATAAGTAGTTATGCGAGTAGTGGCTGGCTTTAGCTTTGTTAGCTATAGATAAAACAAACAAAGCTTTCCTAATTACGTAGTTAATATTACTCCTATGCCAATGTTGCTATGTTAGCTTGAGCTTTAGCAACGTGAGCTACAGAGCTGACAGAGCTGACATTGATAATTTAGCTCTAGCTGATGTAGCATAAACTAACCTAGCTAACATAGCTTCTTTAGCTTTAGCTTAGTAAGCTACGTGGCTGTTTTATGTGAATAAATTATGAGTTGATGAGATTTTCAAAACTGTTAAAGGTATAGTCTTCAGCATTGTTGCCTACGTAGCTTATGTAGCTGTCATGCCTTTGTTAGCTATAGCCATAGCTACGTAGCTGTGTTAGAGTGCTCTCATGAGGACAAACTTTTGTCCTGTCAGCAGACTGTTTACTCTACTTTATAAAATGTTTCATAATCAGGTTTTGCAGGTCAGGTTTTTGACCTATTACATTTGGTATTCTCACCCGTACTTTCATTCTATAAAGAAGTATCATTCAATGTTGTTTTGAAAGTTTTAGTGTGTATTTCCATCCTGACAGTGGTCTGCATGAGGGGGCGTGTGAGAGCTGCGGTCCACAGTTGGACTGTGCTGGAAAAAGTGGACAGGCAAAGTTAAGCTCTATTGTGACATTACAAACAGAGCAGATTGCGAACAGGCCATCAGATTTAATGCTTTCAGACATAAGAGGACCATGAACAAAGGACTTGGTCAGCTTTTTTTTTTTTTACATTATGGGGTCAGAAGTTGCCTAAATATATGTGCAAAAACACTGAAATAGTGTTTTTTTAATTTTTTAATTTTTATTTTTTTAATAATATATACCCTTAAGGATACGCAGTATCAACAACTAAAAAAAAAAATCTGACAATGAAAGCTACAAAAGTCTGAAATGCACATCTTTCTGGTGTTCCAGTTAAATAAAAACTGTTTAAAAAGGTTTAAGGCTTTAAAAGTTCTCACCCATGATGCTTTCAAACAGACAGACATGACTGGTAGCTACTCTCTGTTTTGTATAAATGTTTCTGTCGTAGAGCCATTTAAAGTTTGACACTGTGTGTTAGAGGCTTGATAATCTTCTTTTCTCCAGTTTGATGGCAGGCTCACACCACAGAGAGCAAAAAGAGCCAAAGGGCATGAAAACTTCATGAAGACTCTGTAAATATTTTATTGTAACGTCCCGTTAATTTAAAAGGAAACAGAAAAGTCAACATATTTTTTTTCCAGTTCTGATTGTTCCAAGAAAGTCATTCTGTCTGTTCCATTTATGCTTACATTTGTGGTAAAATGCAGGTCAAGCATGAAATTAAGTCTATATAGATATTCAAATGGTTGGTAAGAAAAAAGTAATGAGAAATTTGGTTCTTTAAGAAGAAATTGCATCCCTGCTAGCAGTGAGGATATGAGGTTGGAGCAGGGATTTCACTGCATCTCTCTCCCTAGCCTGAATGCACACAACAGATTGACTCTGCAACTTAAATGGGCAAAAGGCCAATAGGTGCAGCAGGCCGTGCCGCCCCAAAGATCACACCTCAGTAATGTGCTATTGTGTGTGTGCATCTGCATGTCATATCAGTGGCTTCTTTAGACCCCACAAGTGACAGCTGTACAGTAAGAGCCGTCTGAGTTATGTTGCGTTTAGAGCGGTTTAAGCAGCAGTCATTATGTTTCAGCCCTCGCTGACAGCAGGAACTCAAGTAGAACCTGCTCATTCTGATAGCCTGTGCATTACCATACCGCTTTAGCACAAATGTGTTGTGTTGGCTTAATGAGATCAAGCTGTAAAGTGAGGGGGAAGTTGTCCGGCAGTTAAGTGGCGATGAGGTGAAACCACAATGTGTTTGTGTTTGAGCGTGCACACGTGTGCGCCTTTAATTACACAAATCTGAGGGCGTTATTCTGAGCAGCACGTTCCATGGGCGGTCCATGGACTGTAAAGCAGCGGTGACAAATGCATAACACGTTGTTGTGGAAGTAAAGGTCAAATGTGTCTTGTGCTCACCAGTCATCCAATGACTGCTGCATACAAACAAGCACATGAACACAAAGTAGTTTTTAGAGCAGGGATGCTTCACATTTTTAATCAGAAAGTCAGGGTTAAATGTGGTTGAAGACAGAAGATGGCATTTATTTTCTCATTTGTAGAGGTTATTGAAGGTGTGTGGGAGACACGTTTGGAAAGGAGGGGATCTGGCCTAGAGGTAGTTATTGTAAATTTATATTAATGATGATATCCTTATCAATCCAAGTCCTTGACTGGACCACCTTTTTCACTGTTTGTTGGAAAGACAACATGAAAATCTGGATACTATCTGGATAATAGTACGGATAACAGGGGTAGCGAACTGTGGAGTTTCATTTGGCGATGATCTTGACTTTGCTGATGATGCTATGAATCTTGCAGAGGCTGTAGATGTCCTTGTGGGGGCTCTTTACTTGCTGAGTGAGGAGGCTGAAACGGCTGAAAGCAAGTCTCCTGGGCCTAAAAAAGACCCTGGTATTTGGCACCCTAATCCATTGATCTGCTGATTGTGAGGCTGGGATCAACTGCAGACTTGGACTTTCAGATAGGAAGAGGGGTTCGCTGAGCAAGACAGTGCATCTGAGTATGTTGACGAAAGTCAGTCTTTTTTGGTCCTTGGTCCTTCCCATCGTACTATACTCTTGTGAGGCTTGGATGTTGACTGATGGCCAGAGGCGCCAACTGGATGCCTCTTTGGCGCATTGTTGGATATCGTGTGCAAAACCATTTGTCTACTGCTGACTAACTCAGGAGAGCGAGGATAGGAAGTGTTAGCTGCGGCACCAGGAATGGCACCCGCACTTTACAGGCACCTGGCAGACTTTCTCTGGCCTGATCCAGCTCACCGCATAGTGGGTGCCCAGGACCCGGTGGGCTGGTCCAGACGCTAGGGGCGACTGCTTGTGTCGTGGAGGGGACAGCTGGGAGAGAGATGGGGCATGGGCCTGGCACAGGTCAACCAAAGTTGACACTGCAAAGTGACAAACTTGTATATGCTCCCATACCTGATCTGACCTGGGTTTCAAGATCCATCCCTAATCTGGCCAGGCGGGAATAATACCAGGTTTTAAACCTCTCCCTCTTTGCCTCTCTTATAAACAGCTGTCTTACAGACACTATTTTATCAGCTGGTGATGGCAAGCTACATGAGCTAAGCTACTAGTTACCAGTGGTGGCTGGTGTGATTCTTTTGGGGTCACAGTTCCCCACAGCAACCATCATTATCTTGATGCTAACATGCAACGGGGGTATCACAGTGGTTCAGTGGTTGGCTTTGTTGCCTCACAGCTAGAAGGTTTCTCTTTCAAATCAATGTCTGTGTAGACTTTATATGTTCCCCCTGCATATGCTATGGCTTCTTCTCACAGCTGATTTGTGACTGTAAAATTATCTATAGGTTTGAGCGCAGTTGTGACCTCTTGTTTGTCTTTACACATCAGTCCTGCACAGCAACCAGAGTGCATGCCTCTATGCACGTTTCATTCAGTCCTTTCACAAAAGTCTAAAAAGATGAAAAAAAACCCAGGATGTCTGTAACCAAGGCGCTGGAAGTGATTTATTGCTGCAGTAGTGTTTTTCACATTTCACAGGTAAACTGAGTTCCATCAGGACAGAGGATAAAATTAGGTTATCTTTTCTCCACTTCCTCTGTGTGTTATGGCACATATTTACTCTGTTTTCCTCCCTGCTCAGAGATAATGTGAGAAATTGTTATCCCAACTATCAAACATGATCGAGGAATGTGGCATATGTTCGGTGAGCTTTACACAGATAAAGATTGTATTATTTATTTTCATATTGCATAGCCGTGATTTCACTCTGCAGGAAGTTTATAAAAAGATACAGACTGCTTTAGCGAGTTCTGACACAGCATCTTCAAACAAAGGCAGTGTTGCTGCTGGAAAAGGACACACTCTCTTAAGGCATTTATTATAAACATTGCACAGCAGTTTTATTCATGATAGTAATTAAAGCAATATCTATGACATTTTTAAAAAACCCCAGATGGGGTAAAAGTGCATCACCATCAAAGGTTAGAGTACTCAAAAACTGCTGTTTTCAAATTTCTCAACATGCTGTGTATTTCATATAACCCACAAAAGATCCTAGATTAATTATCACCAGTCTTCTTTACCTACAGAACCTCTGCCCTCAAATGTTTCAAAAGAATAAGTGTGTAAAACTCACTCCCTGGTTCCCCTTGAGATTAGGATGCAGAATGTTGTGTGAAATCTTATCAAACAGCAGTAAAAATGTGTGTATGGAGCACAGCGGAGGTGGATTTGTGTGTCAGAGAGTGTGTGTGGCTTCAGACGGAGGCCTGTGCTTCATTACAGCTCCCCGCCTTCACTCGGCCCTGCAGCACACATCACAAAGATGCTCATTATCCACTGAGTCCTCATGGTGACGCTGAGTCCTGCTCGCTGCTGCAGGAAGCTCGCTCTGCTCTACTCAGATAATCCTGCAGCCTATGAAGACCCACGGTGGAGATGTGAGGCGAGGCTCCTGTCTGTCCTCTAACAGTGAATCAGAGAGGTAAAGATAGCTTCCACTGAGTCCCCATCAATAATCTCTGATCAATACGTCATTGAGGGATCGTGCCTGTTTCATCTCTAATGTATTTACCTAATTATGACGCCGACCTGCACGGCAAAGTTGGTTTGTCTTTAGCTTAGCAGCTAAATTGTTTGGTGATTAGAAAACTCCTTGACCTCTAAACTGGAAGCATTGGCTAACTGCAGGTTTTATATGGGGAGATATGAGATAGCTTAGTCATATTGATTCTGCTCTGTCCGGAGATATCAAGCTTTTCATAATCGATAACTCTTGAGAAATCATTCTTATAGAATTTCTCCTGCTTAAGAGGAGAATTTAAAATCCAATCTAACCGAAGGCCGAACCATCAGTGAGAGAAAATGTAATATTGTCTCAGCTGATCTGCACCCTTGAACTCCAGACCGAGAGGAATATCTGAAAAGAAAACTGCATGAAAAGCAATTCACCTTGCTTATGCACTTCACAAGTTTTCTATCCCTTTGTGAGGGCCGCAGTCAGCTCTTACATATTTCTCTATGATATTGTCAAGTGCAGCAGAGGATAGATTCTGGCTTTATGTTTTGAATAAATGGACTGACTTCTCACCCAAAGTCTCAGAGCACGTCGATTTAGAGATACAGAACCTCACGTATCAGAAAGGATGTTTTTTACCAAGATTAAAGAGCCGATTTAGATCAAATCTGAACATAATTCACTCATACAAAAAAGGCAATTATTTTATGACTTCAAAACTTGCTTTGAGTCCTGAGGTACTTCTTATTATATTGCATATCAAAGACAGAATATGCAACAATTAAACATGCACATGCAGGAACACGATTCTACACGAGGGTGCTCCATGTACAGTGCACTTGTCCAGCAGTACTTTTACCAATAGCTCGTCTTTATCAAAAAACATCCAGGCTATTACATGGTCTATTCACTATTTATGGATAAGTGAAGTTTATTATGTTCCACCATAACCAACTATTAAATTATGCAACATTCGCTTATAGCTTTAAGTAATAAGAAGTATATATCACAGTAATAGCAAAAACACCAAAATTATGGACTAACTTACTTTCATTGAAGATGCCTAAAGAGGCTTTGTGTGTTGTAGTGTGCTGCACGAAGATTTGTATTAAAGGAGTTTGTCTGTATTTTTGAAGTTGGGTTATATAAGGTGCTAGGTAATAGTTGTTATTTTAGCCACAGGAGATTTCAGACTGTTGCTTCTTCAAGGAGAGTGCACTGAGGGCACCAGTGAGGAAGCTAGGCTACAGTGCTATGGACAGGCAAGGCTGTATAAGGGGGTGATGGGGGGAGCTTTCTGGGGCCCAGCCAAACCAGAGGCTCATAGAAGTCAGCAAAATCATGGCTTAATGTAGAGTTTAGCTGTGATAACCATATCTTATTTTTAACCTACAATATCCTCTCTCTCACCAGAGCAACAAGAATGAATTTCATTTCTGTAGTACAATAAGCCTTTTTAAAAAATGTAAACCCCTTTTCTTTACATAGAATTACCTTTTCATTGGTAATGTAAACGATGTGAAGCGAACAATTAGAAAAGTAATGTCAGATATGAAGTGTGCAAACGTCAGGATGCTAGAAAATGAAGTAGAAGAAAATCGGACAACATTAATGGAAAAGAATTTCATAAGTGTGAAAAGAGATGAAAAATTAGTAAAGGTGGTAAATGAAGTGGCAAAAAACAGGCAGAAATGGGTTAAAGGGGCAAGAGGCAAAATGTGGTTAAATGGAAAAACTAACCTGACACGCCAGATGGATGTGTGAAACACATCCATCTGGCGTTCTGGTGTTCTTGATGTTCTTGTGATTTTCATCTGATGTTCATCTGATGTTCTTGTGTTTCAAATACATGGGCCAGACGTGGCCATCGAACAGGCCGGGTGGATCTGGCACCGTGTAGTTCCTAGAGCATGGATGTGTTTCACACATCCATCTGGGAAAAGCTTCAATAGGAAACGTTTGAGAAAAGGCAGAGGCTTTGGAAAAACCTCGGAGTGTGACTGGATGAACGTTCTGTCCGTCATATCTCTAAGGGCCAATCAGAGCAACAAAACATGTGACGTAGCTGCTATCAAGCTGCACACGCACAGCTACCGAGGAATAATGCGAAACATGGCTACTATAGACATGTAAGTACTCAACTTTTGTGGTTTTTGAAAAGAAAACAACTCCCTGCTGTTCTTTGTTCTTCTTTTAACAAAGAAATGTCATCTAGTTCTGATAAAACTGGCACTTTAGCAGCATCCACGCTAAGCTCTTCCACCGTAAGGGCACCGGCCTCTTGCTGCTGCTCGTTTACGTCACGACTCTGCTGCGCCTGAAAGTACTGCCCCTTGTCGCTGATTGGTCCTGTCACTTTCTAACCGGGCCCAAACGGTTCAGATGGAAGCTTTGCAAGATAGATTTGCCCGTGAAAAACACGGAAACGGGCGTATCCATCTGCTTTGCATGGTTAGAAAAATCAGCAAAAATGGGAAAATATGAGCAAAATGGGTATGAAGGCGAAAATGTGCAAAACTGGGGCAAAAAGAAGAGGTAAAAACTGGTTTAAATGACAGAAGTGGCAAAAATGGGTGAGAAGTAGCTAAATATGGGCAAAAAAACTGCACAAATGGGCAAATATGGACAAAATGGGTATGAAGAGAGTAAAATGAACAAAAAGTGGCAAACAGTAACAAAATGAGTTGAAAGTGGCAGAAATGGGTGAAAAGTAGCTAAATATGGGCAAAAACTGGCAAATATGGGCAAAATTGGTATAAAGTGGCTAAATGAGCAAAACGTAGTTGGCAGTGGCTAAATGAGCAAAAAGTGTCCAAAAAACAAACGGACAAAAGAAAATGGGTTTAAGAGACAGACGTGGCAAAAATGGGTGAAAAGTAGCTAAATATGGGCAAAAACATCAAAAATAGGTAAATATGGGCACAATGAGTAAAAAAAGGCTAAAATGAGCAACAAGTGGCAAACCGTAGCAAAATGAGTTGAAAGTGGCAAATGCAAGAAAAAAAGTGGCAAACTGGAATAACTTTGGCAAATGTGGGTGAAAAAGGAAGTGGCATAAATGGGCAAAAAGTGGCAAAAATGAGTGAAAAGTGGCAATAATGAGTAAAAATGTCAAAAAAGTGTAAAAAGCTGCAAAAATGGGTTAAAGTGGAAAAATATTTTGTAAAAACAGACGACTAGTTGCAAAATGGGTGAAAAATGGCAAAAAGTGTCCAAAAGGGGGAAAAAATTGGTTAAAATTTTCAAAAAAAGGTGTTACAATGGGTGAGAAAGTGGTGAAACGAGTTCAAGTAGCATGAATAAATCACTGGAACATCAGAACCCAGCTTCACACATTTGGCTCCAAATGAGGTAACTGTTAGCCAGGATGCTAGCACCAATACTGCTGATCACACATGCATTATTATGATTAATAAATCACAACGGGAGGGCCATTCTCTAGGTTTGTCAAGGACAGTTCTGTGGCACGCCTGTGGATGGGTTTCAGTTGCTCTGCATAAATTTATCATAAATTTTGAAGAATTTTATTTTCTCTTCAGGAAGCCTTTTGTGTTTGCCTCTTCTTTGAGGTCTACAACTAAGCCACATGATCCTCTGCCTCACTGAACTGTTATCTGAGATCAGCTGTTTGGATCACAGAGCCATAGAGGTAGAGCTGGCTACAGGAGCCTACAATAAGGTTTTTATATTCACTCATTCAATGAAGACATTTTTACATTACAGATGTTCTCAGATAAAGCTTCCTAGCCAGTGCTCTCTGCACGCTTTCCCTAAAGGGGTACTGGAAACTGACCTAACATCCTCATGTAAGGATTTAAGAAGGAACACAAGACAGACCGTGAGAAGAAATATCCAAAATATTGGCCTCTTTAGGTCTGCAACCTTCTTAAGTGGGTACAAATCAATCTGTCTTTAATACAGCTGTTTAGCTGCATGCTAGACTCTTTAAATACTTATTGGATAATGTGATGGATGTTTGTAAAATGAAAGCATGTTAGCCAGCTTCTTCCACTGAGTTAGGAGGATTGACAAGTGTGACTCTGAAATCCAATAATACTCCCCTGATGCTCAAATAGAGTGGAAGTAAGAAAAGGAAACTCAGGAATTAATCCTGAATTTATCAAACACTGCTTCATTTTATAAATCAGATGTTCAACTAAATTTCATTTTAAGATGTGAAATAAGTTATTATTTCTGAAATGCCCTGACACAGCTGTAGTACATGTTGTGCCGTTTGCAGTTGTACAGGCTGTTCTCTGTCTGACCGCATTCAGTTCTGATATTAATCAAGAATTCCACTTTTACTGACCCAAGGAGGTGACCTACGTGAATCACTAGTGAAATCACAATTTCATGAGAATTTCAGGGGAAATAATTCCTTTTTAAAGATATATATATATATTTTTGCATTTTGTGCCTTTTTTATTGAAGGAGGATGGTGGATAGAGTTGGAAACACGGATAAGAGAGAAGGGAGGCATGCAGGAAAGGACTCGGACTTGAACCCAGCCATGCTTCCTAAAGTGTGGGCCAGGGTCAAGGTGGCCACGAGAGGTCACAAAAAATAAAGTCATAAACACAATATCTAAAGTTGAAACCATGTTTTAAATGATCATAAAATACTATCTATCTGTCTGTCTGTCTGTCTGTCTATCTATCTATCTATCTATCTATCTATCTATCTATATGTCTATCTGTCTGTCTGTCTGTCTGTCTGTCTGTCTGTCTATCTATCTATCTATCTATCTATCTATCTATCTATCTATCTATCTATCTATCTATCTATCTATCTATCTATCTATCTAAGTAGCTCTGTTATCTGCAGCCAAATTAACTCTAGCTACATTTGCAAAAGCTCATGTTCCTAAAGCTAACTTAGCTATATAGATACATAGCTTGTGAAGCTGCTTTGTGAGCTTAGCTCAACGTAACTAACTTAGATATGTAGCTTACATAGCTGCTTTGTGAGCTCAGTTTTATCTACATTAGCTACCTTAGCTACATAATGGAGCTACGTAAGCTACTCTTACTGTGTTAGAGTGTTTTCGTGGGGTGCCAGTGTAGCTCAGTTGGTAGAGCAGGTGCCAACATATTGAGGCTATAGTCCTCAAAGCTCTGGTCTTCCCATATCTCCTGTGTCTCTTTGGCTATCCTATAAAATTAAAATCAAAAAGGTAAAATAAATAAATGATAATCATAGAGGACATTTTGTTTCCTGTAAGTAGACTTTGACCTGACCTTATAAATTGTTCTGGTATGAGGTTTTGCAGGTCAAGCCCTTAACATTTTAACTTCTGGTATCCCAACCCTGACTTTAATAACATAATAATAATAATAATAATAATAATAATAATAATAAGCTTTATTTGTATAGCACCTTTAAAAACAGAGGTTTATAAAGTGCTTTGATAGTAAGCAGAATTAAAGCATTTAAAATGTGTAGAGATTAAGTCATAATACAAAAATTACAATGCTAGACAGTGAAAGATATTAATCTTAATAATAATAATCATACCTCTCGTTCTAGTCCTAAACTGAGGTTTTATTTGATTTTATTTCAAAAGTTTTGTGAAGAAATTTCCGTTTTGAGATACACGGCGTATCGTATGAGCGGTCTGTGAGAGTGACCGTCAGAGATGAACGGTAGTTAGACTGTCATGAAAATATTTAGTTGATCAAAAATAATGACTGATTATTTTTCTATTTTTCCTGTTTTCATGGCAGGTTTTATCATGTTTTCTTCATGTTTATGATCTGACTATATTTGAAAATGACTTCTATGAGTGAGGAGAAGGGCCGCATGTAGCCCCTGGGCCACCAGTTACCCATCACTGCTCTAAACTGGATCTACACTGTCAAATAACAAGACTAATGGCCAATTTGATCTAACTCCCTCAACTGTAATGCCTAACATTGAGATTTTCAACCCTCCAGTTTTTGTACTCAACCCCCTGATTACTCCCACTGCTGCATCAGCGACATGTGGATATGTTTGAAAAGGATTAGTTCATACTGATGGCCACTTTACCTTCTCTTTAGCCTGCACTATCAGTGTGTGAAAGGTGTGAATGAGTGACCTGCAAAAAGAGATGACTAGAAGCGCTCTATACAAGCTCAAGTACATTTACTGCTGCACCCTCGTTGCGATGCAATTAAAAGAGTCAGAGGGCCTTGAAGGTATTTGGAATTAAGACTCCACTTAATTAGAAAATTTAGTAGATCTCCCTTAGAGTGATCAGGCCTATATATATAAATATAAAGTATTAACCTCACACCATTATTGCACATCTCCCACATCAGTGTTTGAGTGTAGACGGATCAACAAGGGTTTTGTTTCATTCAGACACCTCAGAAAAAGGAAGAGTTTTTCTATTTAACATTCTGCCTCCTGGTTCCTCAGCTCTGCCACTGTGAGGCAGTAGAGCGCTGTCTTGTGATGGATTATACGCCTCGTATTCTCACTCATGCCATTTGGTTCTGTTGGGCATACGATCAATATGGACACCACTAAAGCACATCACCATTTACAGAGAGGCACAGTGTCCCTGCCTGCTGATGGCAGGCTTTTAACAGGCACTTTACATGGTTAAAGAAATAAACACATTCTGGGATTGTCTGCCCAAGATGTTTTTGTTGTTTGAACTATAAGCCAGGAGAATCACACGCAATATTTCACACTGATTTTTTCCATTATCCAGCTGAGTGGGATGTCAGTGTGATGACTGGCTCAGATCAATAGTTTGCTGTCTGAGAAGACCTCACATGGCAGATCTTCAGCTGCACACGCTCCAGAGTGAGAGCGGAGAGTTTTGTTTTGTCGGGGTAATAGGGAGCGATCATGCATCTTGTACGTGCAACAGAGAGAGCTGGTGTAAGGTTATCACATTTACGCTCATGGAAAGATGAAAGCAGTGTTGTGTTAAGTGGCTGGGCCTGCTGTGTAATGGCGGGACATAATGTGCGACAAAAACGTCCGAGCCATTTCTGCACATGGTGAAACTGGATGAGTGCTGGCGCCATCGTGGGATGCAAACAAGTCAGTCAAACAGCGGTGCAGGGGGAGGCCATGCCTGGAGAGCGGGATGAGCCAGAATCAAGAGGGAAGAGAAAGCAAGGGAGGGAAGGGGAGCACACGAGGAGTCCTGCTTATTACAGCTGCACAGATGGTGCAGCAGATGAGATGGGAGGGAGAGATAGATGGATGAGGAGTGAGAGTGAGACAGGGAAAGAGAGGGATGGCACGAGAGCACGTGTTTGACAGTGTACATAAGGAGCGCCCGATTGGAGACTTTCCAAGAGAAACACTTTAATATTTATTGTTCAGTGGCTGGTCGGAAACTTTCTTTCCTCCTCCAATTCGTCAGCAAGAAAAATGGCTGAGGAGCTGCCTGTGAAATATTAATTCCATCGCACAGAAGCGGGACGCTGAAGGTAGGAAAGCTAGAGCGGCATATGGATGGAGATCCTGAGGGGAAGAACACACGACAGACAAGAGAGGGTCGGGGATGTGAGGACACAAGGAGGAGAAGAAGAAGGGAAATTAAATTATTGGGAGGAGGATTCAGAGGAGCTCATGAGTCTGCATTTGCAAGGGAGCAGTATTTGAATAGGCCAGACTTTGTGCTTTGTAAGCTATTATTCCAGGCATAGTCAATATTCATTCAGTCTGTCTGGCTGTGATAAATGCAGAGGTAATAGGAGGAAGATGACATTCCTCCGTCGTATTAAAGGAGGAAACGTCAGTCCACATCGAGCTTTCACAGTAGACTGGTTTAAGTAATCCTTCTGATGAAAACCATTGTTCTGGTTTATTTATTTAGATTTAACATTTAAATTCAGACCTTGCAGGGTTTGAACAGGTTATATTCATGATGGGTTTATAATTATAAGTTACATATTAAAGAGGGGAGGGAAAGATAGGTGCTTAAAGAAATATACGGCTATGTTTGACATGAATGGATATTTCTGTCGGGATTTATCGGTTAATATCAGTTTTACAGTATTAATCATAAAAGCACTTGTGCTGTACACCATGTAAAAAAGCAACTGCTTTAAGCTAATATTCATGTTACTATTACATTTTATTGTATTTTATTTTTATTATTTTCAATGAAATTACAATCAAATGAGTCAAACATGTACAGCCAACAATGTAATCTCATTCTAGAATTATAGAAAAAGAAATCAAGCTCAAGCTTTTGATTGCATTACCCCAAAATATTATTAAAGACAAAACAACCATCCCAGCACATCATTTTAAAGGAGACATATGCAAAAATCACCTTTTCGGGCTTTTATTTAACAAAATTATGTGCCCCTGGCCTGTCCACAATCCCCCCATGAATCAGAAAATCACTCCCCTCTCTCTTTTTGCACCTTTCAGAAAATGTGTGCTGAAACAGCAGATTTTCCCCTCATGATGTCATGTGAGGAGTAAGCACCGCCCCCAGGTTTGGTTGGCCCTCACCGCTTGGAAGAAAGTTCCGCCTTCCTCTCCTGAGCTGAGGGGAGGATCGGGAGAGCCACATCCATTTCTTAAGAGGGGTGGAGTCAGGGGCGGGGTCAGACAGCTCATCAACATTTAAAGCCACAGACACAGAAACAGCTCGTTCTGAGCAGGGCTGAAACTGAGGAGTTTTTAGACATGCAAAAATCCAACACTGGAGTGTTTTTTCAGCAACAAACTTCACAGGCATGTTAAGGAGACCTCTGAGATCATAAAAAATTGTCTTAAAGGGGCAAGATATGTCCCTTTTAAATGTAAACGATCACAGACATTTGAATAATTATTAAAGCTCTGGCTAAAAGCACTGAATTTGCGTTCATGTTTATGTTCAAGATGCTTTACTGGCATGAATGGTACAAAACAAGGCTGTCAAACAAGTTTTAATTGCGATTTGTCTCACAATTTTTGCATTCAACAGCGATTGCTCTCCCCTTTATGTCTATTTTACATTCAAAAAAGTTTTGGACTGAATTTAGATATTTATCCTGTTTTAAACTAAGGGAAATTGGCCTATTGTAGTGAAAACTATGTACTGACAAAGTTAAGGCATAATCTTAACCACAGAAAAAGGAACTTGTAATGGACTGAGCAGTAAAAAGGTAAATGTTTGATAACACAAGATGCTGATGACTTTTGACTTGTCCAGTGAGCTGTCTGAGTATTTCAAAGTAAATCGAGACTTAAAGGAGCAGTAGTAGACTTATTTTACACGTGTGGCTGCAGGGCGACTCTGCAGTGGTTTTACCAAAGTGTACTGAGAGGGTCAAGAAAGCATGCAATTATCTGGTTTAAAAATACATACACTCATTAGAGCTGAACGATTGGGAGAAATAATCCAATTGTGATTATTTTTCCCAACATTGTGATTGTGATTTAATATGCAATTTTTTTTAAGTTCCTCATCTTGTGTTTTTTTCCACAAATACAAGCAATGAATCATTTTGGACTAAAACCACCATAATATTAGAAAGATTTAACTAGGAATGAACAATTTTCAATTTTCAGCCTTAGCACTAGTTATAGACCTTAGTGACAAAACAACTATTGCATTTATGTGGACAGTCCTACTGACAGCCCTTGCTGCCAAAGCAAATCCAAACAAAACAATCATCAACAATGTTTACAAAATATTTGAGAATTATATGAGATCTTATTACTTACCTCTACTAATGTAGACAAATATATATATATATATATATATATATATATATATATATATATATATATATATAGTTACAAATCAGCAGCTAAGTGTATAAATTGTGACCCTTTAGAGTCATTTGTTCCATATTTGTCTCTGCTGTTGTACCGTGGCTCAGGAAGCTCTCTCTCTATCATATTATCCAACCAATCAAAAATATTGAATGAAAAATTCTGCCTTTGGGCCTCAGATGGTACAAACATATGAGATAACAAAACAAATAAAACATGTATAGCAAACACTTCATAGACTTTTTGACATGTTCTACTTGTCATTCATTCATTTGCAACTCACTGAAAATGGCTCCAAGACCCACTTTTGGGTCCTGACCCACCAGTTGAGAACCACTGGCCTACACCAGTTGTCCCAATGTGTCATGAAAGGCTTTGCACACCCTGGACTGGTGGCCATTCAATCACAGGGCAAGCTTACAGAGACAAACATTTATATTAGCACTCACATCAACGGGCAATTTAGATTCACCAGTTGGTAACAAGGACATTTTGGCCAGACAAGCACATCCACACAGAAAGGCCTTGTCCAGTGGGGGATTAAACCATAAACCTTCTGTCTTTTGAGGTGATAGTGCCTCTTTGTGCAGCCTTCAAAAGTCCACTTGTTGACCATATTTAAAGGGCTGATTGAAGAGACTGACTCTGCAAAGAAGACAGGACACAATTTACAAGGATTACGAATCGATTTCTGCTGCAGAATGCCAGAACAGCCCCAAAATTATGACACAGAATGTCTATCTATAAACTAAAGGTACACCTTTATGCAGATGATACAAACCTCACAACACTAATGCTCTCTTTGCACACCAGTTCTGCTGATTCTAATATGCTTTATTAAGGGTTGAAAATACAGTCCAAACACGGCCTGCCTTACTGTCTCATAGATATACTAGACAGACAAATCTGCTGATTTTTCGCAAGCCTTTTTAATGTATTTCAATTTAGATCGACTTTATACAGCAGTTTCAAAGCAAATACTTCTCTTGTCTTATTTACACCTTAATGAATTGATTTATACTAAAGAACCAATAATTACCAGATGAAATAAAACATAGTTCGGTTCAGAGTTTTCAGGATTTTTCTGTTCAGATCCCAGTATCCCATTGGGGATGCGGACAACCAACATAGGCAACCCCAAACTAACGAAGTAGATGCTGGTTGCATAAAAGTACTTTTTTCACCTGTGCCTACATGCATGTTAAAGGAAAACCTATTTAAAAGCATTTTTGAAGAGAAGTTGTATTAACATTCTGTGGATGAGTGGGCTGTGGCGACACAACGCTGACCCTGTGGTGACCAAAGACGTCTTCATCTCAGGATCTGGGCAGACCTGGAGCAGGATTTCCTGACATGCATGTTAAACAGCACCTGGAGCTCTTTCCCACTTTGGCTCTTGGAGAAACACTGGAGGTGGCGAAGGTGAGTCACGTAACTGTAGCCTGGAGCTGATGCCTGCAAACATCCGAGAAAAGGAGAATTTTTAAATTTTTTTAAACAAGCACTGGTTGAATACAGACTTGGCAAATCCTTTGTGGTTGGAGTGAAATGTGAACCTCTGGAGGAAACTTCACATGCATTGACATGAAGAGGCATGCATATGGAGAGCTTTCCTCCTCATAGAACATTTGCTGAGTTTGGTTTTATGCTCTCTCATTATTCAGACGTTTCTGAGCATGCAGCACACCTGCACATGCTGCTTCTATCGCAGTGAGAGAAATAAATCAATATGCATTATGAGACAAATTTGTGTTTCAGTCGAGGTAATCAATACATAATCAGTGCTCTGCTTCTTGTGAACCTTTCTGATGTTCAAGTGCACGACACATCATCCTTTAATTAACACACACGTAATAGAAAGATGCGTATTTGATGAGGGAGTTAATTTATTCTCTCTGCAGAGACAACAAAGGATGAGGCGAGGCGATTTCTGCCTGTCCTCTTTGTTTCACGCCTCTCATTAAGGATGCACAACGACTGCATATTTACGAAGGTCAGGTCAAAAGCATCTTTGTCCACTGGAGACCTGTTGTGTCCCAGTGGAATAGAATAATGAAGAAACCAATTTCCTCTATTGTGGAAGCGATGTGAACCATGTAATCAGCGGATCCAGCCAAACAGCCTTCAGAAGGAGAGAAAGAGCGGGTTTCATTTCAAGGAAATATTGAAGCTTCACAGCTTTTATTGCGTTTGATTGTCATCTTTTATAGATGAAAATTTGCTGTTTATTTGCTCTGTATTACAACCCACCATGTTATTCAATGCTGCGGGATTCTACTGTGTGCATGGGCCAGAAGGAAATAGCTCTCAGCTTCCTTCATCCACTGGAATATCTGATATCAGAGCCTAGATACGAGAGGGAAGAAAAATCTTATCAGATGTCACCTTTACTCCTCACCTGTGGATCGGCGCTGAGTGAGGCCCATAAAAGTGAAATGTAATGATTAACAACTCACGCTGATGGAGGGGTATTTTAATATTTTTGCAGGGCAGCAGTTTCCCTTGTGGTGTGGGCTTGCAAATCAGTGAAAACGCCCTCCCAGGTGTTGCTCCGCCAGATGGGCTCGCTATGCGATGATAATGTATTCCCCAGGCGTTGGCTCTGCCTTTGAAAAATGCTGGAGCTGGGAGAAGATGGCCTTGTGCTGTTTGAAAGGCAAGCCGCAGGGGGGACAGATGCTCTGATATTCCAGCAGGGGTGTAGCTGCTGGGTCTCATGGCTGTTCGCTGCCTAGCAGGGGGAAGTTCTGTCAAGTCACGCCCACACAGCTCAGCGGGGGAAACCAGGCAGACAGAGGCAGGCAATGAGCATCGGCATGCTCCTCAGGTCACACGGCTTTTACAAAAGAAGGCACGTAAAGGATCTGATCAAGGAATGTACTAATTTAACAAGTGTCAAGGAGCCAGTTTCTCCGCTCGGTGCTTTGCTGCTCTTCAGATAGACACTCAAAGTGAAACTTTCTTGGCTTTTTGACCCTTGAAAAACTAATCAGTTGCAAAAGAGACGCCTGAAAGTCAGTCAGACTTCAACAAAACCACAAATCTAACCTGGAATCATTATAATATCCATTTCTGACATTTTAAAGTCCAACATGGGGGTCCATTAAATTGTGGGTGTAATAAATAATTTAAATAATCCGTCTCACAGAACCCTTTCTTAGAAAACCACCCATCTGGGATGAGATTTCCTCTCATCATTACACCAAGATGAAAGAGATTTCAGAGTCTGTTTCCCTGTAATAGTTACATCATATCAGTCCCAGTTCATCCCTTTGTCTCCTCTGAAGGATCAAGTTACATTTCCATTATGTGAGAGGAGATGAGCCAAGTTTCACAAAGAACAAAAAGAAAAGAAATCATCAACATTTGACCATGACTTCTGTCTCATTGCTGAGCTCTTATTTTAAGGCACAGACAGATTTTCAGACTGGTGTCACTGAACAAGTTAGGACACGTCTGAAGCATGAAAACCTGACTCAGAGGTAGACGACAGATTGTGATTAGGAATTCCTAGAGCAGGGGTAGTCAACTAAAATTCAAAGAGGTTCAGTCAGAGAAAATGTATTAAACCAAAGGTCCAGAACATCATGTCTAACTGGAGTTAGTGTGAAATGTGGATCTGGGTGCTATTTCAGGGACTTGTTGCGCTGATAAAATATGAAAATTTGTTTTCCTTTAATGCTGTTAATTTTATTAGAAACACAAGTTTTTAATTAAACAAAGCAACACATAACAGAAGTAAAAGTGGAAAGTATAATTTTATTGTCATTTTAAAGCTTATTTACAAAATGTATTACTCCATAAATTCTAAAAATAAAATATAAAATTTCTGCTTTTCTTTTCTCTTTCTGTCTTCCTCTCGTCTGTTCTTCGTATGAATGCAGCGGTTCAATGTTTACCGCCTGGAATGCAGACAGTTCTTTGGCTGAGTAGTGTGTGATGGCTGAGTAGTAGTGAGATGGCTTAGCTCGCATGTAATTGGTCTGTGCCTTTCCTGATCTGCAAAACCAGTACCGTAAATCCTAGAATAGCTGCGCCGGTTAAAATACAAGCACCCTGTCAAATTTAAAGTTCCCTTTTAATCTAATGATTGTAGGTCCGGGTCCAGGTCCGTATCGGGTGGCGTATGGGTCCGGACCTGGACCGTGGCCCGCCAGTTAGTGACCCCTGTCCTAGAGCCTAAAAAATCTTTCTGTGTAGAATCTACGCAAGAATGTGAAGTAGGTTAGTGTTACTCTAAACCTACATAGAGGCCGATACACTTAAAGCAGATGATCGAACAGATTCCATGTCTGGATGAAACGTTTTAAGCAGATATGCTTGTTCCTGATCATAGAGTGACCAGACTAGTCCAAATAATTTGAGGAGACAGAGGTAATGGCTACAGATGTGGTTTAGATGAAGTGACTGCAAGCCTGTAAACAGCCGGTGAAAGAGATTAGCATGGATGCAGCTACTGGTAAGAGCAGTCCAATGTCACTTCCTGCACTCCTGAGTGATGTAGTTTACTCCTTTGCATCAGCGCATGATTACCATGCAGATGTTTAGCAATTGTTTGCAAATGCAAATGTTTTGTCGCTCTCTTTGGCTTGTAATAAATAGAGAGTTTGTCCAAGCATACTGAGTCTTCTTTGTTTTGTTTTTGAAAGGTTCTGTCCTTCCCAACCACTGTCTATGGCAGTGGTTCTCAACCTTGGGGTCGGGACCCCATTAGGGGTGGGGAGACACTGGGAGGGGGTCTCAAGATGCCTTAAAATAACTACGAATATATTTTTTAATTACACTGTTGCCACTTTACACCAATTTGACCAATTTTTAATCCTTTTTCATCACTATTAAACATAAATGTTGCCAATTTTAGCACATTTTTGCCACTTAAACCCCTTTTGTGTAAGTTTTATACCCTTTCCACCACTTTTTTTCTGCCCGTTTTTGTCACTTCTAAAGCAATTCTTGCCACTTTCTTCCTTTTGTGGCTCAATTGCCACTATTAACCACTTGTTACACCCCTTTTTGCCCATTTTAACCACAGTTAACCTATTTTTGCCAGTTTATATCAATTTTTCATCCCAGTCCACCTACTTTCCCTCAATTTTTTTGCACTTTAAAGCCATTTCAGCCACTTTTTAATCCACTTTTACCATGTTTTGTACCCATTCCTGCCAATTTAATCTATTTTTGGCCACTTTTATCTAATTTCTGCCACTTTTAACCCATTTGTGTTCTTTAAAAATCCAATTTCAACACCTTTTCTACCATTTTTTGCCATTATTCACAAACTTAAGCAACATCTCTTACCCATTTTAAATATGTTTTTAATAAAAGTTATTTCATTTTAAGTTTAACTTCCCAATGGATCATGATTTGCTGGCCCCCAGTTTGGCTGGATCCCAGAAACCTTCCCCTTTATCCCCCCTTATGGGCAGCCTTGTCTCCACACGACTATTCGGGTTCCTGGCTGTGTTCAACCACCTTCAGGTACAGTGGGGGTCCCCAGTCCCTGCAGAAAGAATATTACACAGGCCCCCCCTTAACTGGCCAAGCCAAGCAACAAATGTTGCATCATTTTTTACAAATATATATGCATGTTAATGTATTTTTAAAGCATAATTCCCCATTTGTAAGAAATAATTTTACTATGGTTAAATTGAATTTACATGCATTATTTTGCAGTGCAGGGCTATACCATTTGGACATTATTAAGGGAGGAGCTAAGGCCCCCCAGTATTTATTTTACTCTATTTGATACAAATTTCAGTCTGTTGACCCATTCATTTTGTTGCTTTTGATTCAATAATGACACTAATTACTAAGAAGAAAAATAGATAAAAACACACTTTTCATTGCAGGCTCCTCAAGGGCCCCTTCCTGCTGTGGGCCCGGGTAATCAGCATCCTTTTCCCCCCTGTGCTACGCCCCTGCCAGTAAGTGATGTCTGTAGTTCACTGCTACTTACTGACTGAGGTTCACCTGTTTCTGTTTAGGGGATTTGCTTAAAAATTGAGCAACGCATTAACTTGAATGTTTATGGGGTACACTGCATGTCACGTGGCACAAGAGAGGATTTCCAATATGATTCTCTGGGCACCCATGCACATCAAAAACTTCTGAAAACATTCAACAAACTGAGCAAATAGTTCAAAATGATCGATGACTCAGTGTAAGAACAATAGCAGAAATAGTCTGGATTGATAAAAAGACAGTTTGGGAAATTGTGCATGAGAATTTGAACATGACAAAAGTGTGTGCCAGAGTTGTTCCAAAACTTCTGACTCCTTATCCAAAAAGAAAAAAATACAAGCAAATTTGTGGAGACATTTTTGTGCATTGGAAAACACCATCATCACCAAGGATGAAGAAAGCACAACAAAGCAAGTCCAAATTCAAGGCCATGATGATCGTTTTCTGTGAAATTAAAGGGTATCGTGTTGGAGTGGGTTCTAGAGGGATCAGTGGTGAATCAACACTCCCAGCAGATTCTAGAAAACTGAGAAAAAGTCTGAAGAATGAGACCACAGCTGTGGAAAAATGTTTTCATTCTTTATCAACACAATGCCCCAGTTCACACTGCACTCTCTGTAAAGCAGTTTTGTTCAAAGGAACCCGTTTGAGTCTGTGTCAGAAGTTAAGACAAGAACCACAGAGGTTCTGAGAAGACCCAAAGTTGAAGACTTGTAGAGCATTGTAGAGTGGCACAGATGCACATATATGTACAGTGCTGTGAAAAAAAAATTACAAAATTTCAATATGCTATCCAAGTTTTTATGACCCTCTCCAGCATCCCTCTGTGGCCCACTGGAGGGTCTGAATAGCAACAGTGTAGATGCATCCCAGAAGAATAAACTGGTTTTAATTCCCTAAAAAAGTCAGAGAGAGGCGCCAGTTTCTGCAACCACAGCAGCTATGGACAAAAGAATACACACCTATTGTAAAAATGAATGTAGTGTTACATTTATTCAGTACAAGGATGAGCAAAAACAGTTTGAATGCACAAACAAAGAAGACGTGTTTGCTTCAGAAAGACATATCAGTCAGCACATTGATATGTGAGCCATGAAAATTCATCAAATCCATGTTAGGCAGAGTGATTTCTGTTGCTTCTTGGTTGCATTTGTCTTTCTGATATCAGAGACAGATTGCTGTTGAGTTGCGTTAGCCTGATGGTGAAGAGGTTCATCTGTGTTACCAGGCTGGACATAATATTAATTACTGAAACGTGTTTAAGAACTTTATGGGTTTGGTTTGTCTTTATGTTGGGTGTCAGGCTAAATTATTCTGTCTTTTTCTTTACCTGGCATTGCTTCTCCTGAAGATAACATATATGGTTCAGGAGTAAGTTAATTTTTTTTCTTTTAAAATTTTGTTTAAAGCATCTTTTTGCACTGTTTCCAAAGAAATCAAGCTGAGGGGGATTCTTTCTTTCTTTCTTTCTTTCTTTCAGGTGTTATAATGTTACGTAGCAGATGCTTTTGTTCAAAGCACACACATCTGAGAGTAAGAACAACGCTATTGATCTATCAAGCCATTGATCCATCGATCTCTCTTTTGGAAAGCTAAGATCAATTTCACCGGCCACACCCAGGCCTGATTACCGTCAGACCTACCGATTCAAGAAATCCCTTAACTAGAACCATTCTGATAAAGTGAAGTAGGCTAAAAGATCTAAAAAAAAATCAACAGATCATGGGGACATCTAAAAAAATCAGGAACAGATGAGAAATTGATGTCTATCAAGGGTAGAATCACAGTGAGAGCCATTATCTACAAATGTAGAAAAAATGGAACGGTGGTGAAGCATTCCAGAAGTGGACAGTCTACCAAAATTAAATTAATTATTAATTATTAATATAAAATTAATTATGGATGATGAATCATCCATAAATGAACCTAGAACGACATCCAAAGACCTGAAGGCCTCAGTGGCCTCAGTTAAGGGAAGTGTTCATGACTCAACCATAAGAAAGAGACTGGGCAAAAATGGCATCCATGAGAGGGTTCCAAGGCCAAAACTACTGCTGACAAAAAAGAACATAACGACTCATCTCACATTTCAGAAAAACATCTCGATGATCCCCAAGACTTTTGGGAAAATATTCTGTGGACTAACAAGACAAAAGTTGAACTTTCCGAAAGGTGTGTGTCCCGTTACATCTGGCATAAAACTAACATAGCATTTGATAGAAGCACATCAGACCAACAGTCAAACAATGGTGGCAGTGCGATGGTCTGGGGCTGCTTTGCTGCTTCAGGACCTGGACCACTTGCAGTGATTGATAGAGTCATGAATTCTGCTATCTACCAGAAAATACTAGAGCAGAATGTCTGGCCATCAGCTCATAACCTCAGGCACACTTGGGTTATGCAGCTTAACCTTGCAAAGCAGATGGATACACCCGTTTCTGTGTTTCTCTCTGGCGAATCCATCTTGCCAAGCTCCCACCTGAACCGTTTGGGCCCACTTAGAAAGTGACAGGACCAATCAGCAACGAGGGGCAGTACTTTCTGGCGCAGCTGAGTTGTGACATATGCAAGCAGCAACAAGAGGCCGGTTCAATTATGGCAAAAGACATTAGTGTGGATGCTGCTAAAGCGCCAGTTTTATCAGAACTTGACGACGTTTCTTTGTTAAAAGAAGAACAAAGAACAGCATTGGGTTGTTTTCTTTTCAAAAAAGACAAAAGTCATGTATTGACATGTCTATAGTCACCATGGTTCGTGTTATTCCTCGGTAGCTGTGCACATGCACCTCGGTCGCAACTACACCACGTGTTTTGTTGCTATGATTGGCCCATAAAGATGTGACAGACAGAACATACATCCATTTAACCTCCGAGTTCTTTTTTTTTCAAAGGCTCTGCCTTTTCCCAAAAGCTGTCTTTGTAAGGTTTTCCAGATGGATATGTGAAACAAATCCATCTGGCATGTCAGCTTATTATGCAGCAGGACAATGACAGAAACACACCAAAAAACAACATAAAAGCAACAAAGTTTTTGAAGTGGCCTTTTTAAAGTTGACAGAAAAATCTGATCTAGACACTTAACATGACCTTAAACAGGCTGTTCATGCAAGGAAACTAGCCGATATGGCTGAATTTAAACAATTCTGCAAAGAGGAGTGGGTCAAAATTCCTCCACAGAGAAGTGATTGCAAGCTATCACAACAATTGACTTGCACTGCACAGAAATTTTGAACTCTGGTTGTGATTTTGCAGATCTCTATATATTGTGTAGCCTTTATATAAATTTGGATGCATTTGGATTAGGGTTTGATCTGGTTTGATTTGAACATTGCCAAACATTTAGTAGCTAAGGAATCAGGTATGTTTAATAGATAATGTCAGATAATGTTGATGTGTACTTCATGCTAAGATCATAACCTTAAAGATGTGCAGATGCAACTGCTGTGTTTGCTGTTAAAGGCTTGTTAAATAAAGAAGAAGCAGAGTTCTGAATGTTAAAATCCTCTACAGCTGAGAAGAGTTTTATTTTGTTGCTTTAGTTCCCTCAATTTAAAAAGCATTTTCCCATTCAGTCTAAACAAACAAGTGTTTTAAAATCAGAGCACTTCCCTGTGTGCTTCCTGACTCAACACTCAGTCTGACAAATAAACAGATCCATCACCAGATAAAACTGAGCTTTCAAAGTAAAAAAGTCAAAAGTCTTAGGTGACGTCTTTGGCAACTGCTATGGAGAAGAAGATTTCAAAGTTTGTAAACGTGCTTTAGCTACAAGGAAAAATGAAGATTTCCCTACTGACTCTGCCATCACGCCTGGTAAACAGCATTTACTTCATCAGGCACAGCCTGGTAATCATGTATTTTCAGTGTTTTGATCCTAGACTATATGTTATGCTCTGGATAGCAAGGCGGTTATGCCATAACCCTAGACAGAGGGTAGGCCTGTAGTCCTTGAAGTGGGAGGCCTGGGTTAATGGGTCAATGTGTTTTATATTTTCTCAAAATGTTGAAATATTTTATGTTTCTTTGTACAACACACATATAGATTACACTCATGTGACTAAATAATGCCAATATGACTTCATATTCAGGGTTCCCATTCTGGCTCTTTTCACAGTCCTCTCTCTACATCCATCCATCCATTATTTACACCGCCTACCCCATTCAGGGTCGTGGGGGACTGGAACCAATCCCAGCTGTCATTGGTCAAGACATGGGGTACACCCTGGACTGGTCAGCAGTCAATCAGAGGTTGGACACATAAAGACAATTGCAACACACACCTATGGGCAATTTAGAGCAACCATTGAACCTAATGAGCATGTCTTTGGTATTCGAGAGGAAGTTGAAGTACCTGGAGAATATCATATACACAATATCTAGAGCTGCCCCTGTTGACTAGATGAAGTTTAGGTCAGAACCCTGCATCCTCCATGTTGACCAATGGGACACTGAGCAAACTAAGAAGTTAAAATACATGTAAAATACACAACATATGGACAAAAGTGTTTGGCTACCAAAGTTAGTTATTGAGCCCAGGTGTTTCAATCAGACCTGTTACCACAGGTGTATAAAATCAAGCCCCTAGCCATGCAGTCTCCATTTGCAAACATTTGTGATACAAAAGGGGTCATTCTGAAGGGCTCAGTGACCTCAAGCATGGTACTGTGATGGATCCTTCCTTTGCAATGACATTTTTTGCGAAGTTTCATTCCTGCTGGATATTCCACATCCAACAGTAAGAGATATTCGTAGAAAGTGGAAGTGTTTAGGAACAACAGCAATTCAGCCATGAAGCGTAAGACCAAGTAAAGTCACAGAGTGGGTCACTGACTGCTAGGGTGCATAAGTCACCAACACAGGCATTAGTGTCAGCACATAATCTGTGTGGCAGCAGCTTCATGAATGGGTTTCCATGGCTGAGCAGCTGCTTGCAAGCCTCACATCATTAAGTCCAATGGAAACATGTTGTATGTTCTTCTCTGTTGGGCAGTCAGCTGGGCAAGTCTAGGTTTGACAGACCCCAGGAGAATGTTACCTTCCTGGTTGCACCACACCAGCTGTGAAGTTTGGTGGAGGAGGGATAATGGTTTGGGGCTGTTTTTCATGGTTAAGGCTAAGCCCCTTATCTCCAGTGATTCAGCACACTGAGACATTTTGGACGATGCTATGCTTCCAACTTTGTGGCAACAGTTTGGGGAAGGCCCTTTATTCCAACATGACTGTGCCCCAGTGCACAAAGAAAGGACTATAAAGACATGGTTTGATGAGTTTGGTGTGGAAGAACTTGAATGGCATGCACAGAAGTCTGATCTCAACCCAATCAAGCACCTGGGACAGAGATTGCGAGCCAGGACTTCTTGACCAACATCATTGCCTGACCTCATGAAAACTCTACAGAATGAATGAATGGGCACCAATTCCCACAAAAACCTTGAAGAAAGCCTTCCAAGAAGAGTGGAGGCTGCCAAAGGGGGGCAACTCAATATAAAAGCACATATATTTGAATATGTCATTGCAGTCCCTGATGGTGTAATGTTAAAGTGCGGCAATTCTGTGAGTCTCAATGCAAGGTGCCTCTCTGTGGCTCTGTGGGATCTGGGGAAAAGTGGTTTGCAGTGGCACAAATGGCCTTGTACGTACAGAAACTAGTCTCCAACAAAGTCTGCCCTGTGACTCCTTTCCTGCTGCTGTTCCTAACTCTCTTTCCCTGATTTCCTGCCCTATCCTCTCTCTCAGATAAATGCAAAACAGCTTTAAATAAATCTTAACGTTTAATGCAAGTAATTTAGCATTTTAAACACCCATGAGATCTTATCCTATTTGTTATCTGATTGAAAGATTCCTACGTCAAAAAATGGCTTCATAAAGCTTCAAAGAGGCTAAATGTTTTCCAGGAAGGATCATTCTCATAAATGATGACAGGACATGCCAAAAAGTGACTAACAGCTCCATTAAATCAGCAGAGTCCTCTGAAGGCGAAGTATTTCCCAAAAACATTCAGACTATTTCGAAAGCCCTTGAAGTCGGAGAGAGCTGGTTTTGCCTCGTTCAGTCAAGGTTAAAGTGTGGTGATTGCTGTCACAAACATTCGGTTTCCAAAAGCAAACAGCAGCACTTCTTTGAGGAGACGCGTCCCTGTGCAGTTTGGTTGTGGCCCCCGCTGGATGGAGGAGAGGCCTTGATGCAGCGGCTGAGTTTATCACTCTTAATGAGAGACTCTGCAGCAGGCCACACTCCATTACGCATGAGCCAGATGATAAATTACATCGCCTTCCATGACTCCTCGACCCCAAGGGATGTTTAATTAATCAGAGGCTGGACATGGCCACCATTAACCGAAGGAACAGCAGCCAGGGCTGCCCCAGACACATTCACACTCCCACACATCATTATTTGGCTATCTGTGCCGTTCCCTCACCTTGGCAGCCAGGTGTGAATATAAAGAGCCACACAGAGACAGAGAGAGATCTTCAGGACCTCATGGGGGCTGTTACCAACACTAACTGCTGTTTGAAAGTAAAACACTCTCAGCTGTTAATCAGGTTAGATGAATAATCGAGTCTTGCAGATTAGAGAGAGAGGGAGAGTGGGATGTGTAACAAGAAAATCGACTACAGGTAGAGCAGCTCCCAAAGTGGGACCATGGGTCCCCCAGAAGGGATCCTGGAGGGACTTCCAGGAGGTTCCTGACAACATTAACGAAAGTTTAACTTAAATTCAATTCACAGGAAATTATCACAGCCACCCACTGGAAACAGAGTTTTAATAGGGTTTCATTATCAACACTATTATTTCCCCATTAATGATAATAAAATTCAATCTAACACTAAACAAACAACAACAACCTTTCTGCTACGCATCCCTGAGCAAACCAGCAGAAATCCTGCGACAGAAAATGTCTCTATTATGGATTTTTAGCACATTTTTTCTTCAACCAACATAAAAAAGTGATTTTACTCAGGGAGTTAACTGTATCAGGCCTGGGTTCAAGTCCAGCATGTGGCTACTATCCCACGTATCTCTCCTCCACTCTCTCTTTCCAACTCCGTCCACTGTCCTCCTGAGTAAATAACGGCATAAAAAGCCCCAAAAGTTCTTTTAAAAAGTAACAGTGTTTACTGTGCAGTTATTTTAGATCAAGTTTTAGTCTCTGGATGAAAATGCCTATTAGTATTTGTCACATTTGAACTGTTTTTAACCCTCTTTTGCAGGGGTGGCCAACCTTTTGTCACTGAGGGCCGCATTACACAAATATATAAGGCTGACTGAGCTACTTTGATAAGGCTCACCTTTCGTGTGCTAAACTATGTAAAACCAGTGTGATGAAGTTTAAAATGTGCTTCCTAATTGAAAGCTGATCAGGTTTCAGTGGGGCTACAACTGGAGCGGTCTCTGGCCAAGGTGAGAATGATGCTTTTTCCGCAGCAGGAAGGGAGGACATTGAGAGCTCATCTCATCTCCACAAAGCTGCCAAACCCTTTAGAAGTGTTGGGTTTTGAAGTTGATTAGAATAATATGCTTAATAGATAAGACCTTTGGATGGAGAAGATAGCAGAGCACAGCTATTGGCTGCTGTAATCTTTTTGTTCTCATCATCAGGACATTACGAATCGAGGTTTGCTTGTTTTGCAAGTAAATATGATCATTTACCCAGTTGTCTCAACTTAGTTATGATAAAGCTACATCAACAAATTCATGTCAAACTGTTTGTTTACAAGATTAACAGCAGCAACATCTGATGATAAAACTAAAAAGTACAACACAGTTGAGCTCATAGACCAAAATAAATGGGCCACGGGCCACATTTGGCCCCTGGACCATAATTTTGGACACCCCTGCTCTGGTTTCAGTCTAGATTAAGACACAAAGATTAAAACATTTTCAGTCCAGTTTTAGTCAATTAAAAGTCTTTACATTTTAGTCTTCACTTTTACTCAAACTCTTACTTTCCTATTAACTTGCATAATAAGCCAAACTGTAGAATCAGTATAAGTAGGGATGCACCAATCAGGTTTATTTCAGCCCATCACTACTCATCTATGAGTGAGATTTGCTAATCACGCATACAATACTGAACAAAAATAATTTTAGACCAGGGGTGTCCAAACTATGGCTTGGGGCCAAATGTGGCCCGCGGTCCAATTTTGATTGTCCCGCAACCACACTAATATTGTAAACAAACATCTCAGAGGGAAGAATTTACTGATTTTTTTGTAATAATATCCAGTAATATCCCAGTCAGCTGATCTAGTGCAAGCCTGTATCAGCTGACTGCCAGCTGATTCGCTCTCATGCTGCCTTATTCAAACTTCTCTTGCCTGGCCATGCTCTGCTGCTCTCTCTGCAAGCTGCTCTTTCAATCTTCCTCCACCCCAGCTCCTCCTTCATTCTGCTGCTGACTTAATCAATGTCATATACCTTGTCTTATTGATATTGAAGTGGTTCCAACGCCCTTGTATATTTCTGTATGTGGCCCTCAGTGGAAAAAGTCTGGACACCCCAGTTTTAGACCCTTTCTAGGAGAGCTCAAGCAGCTCTGAAATAAAAGAAACGAGCAATTTTGACAGAGCAATGTAGATATAAATAGAATATAAATATATTCCTCTGCCTGTGCTATAAATCATCATAGCTAAAGTACTCAGTGATCAAATGTGCTAATATGAAACATTAACAGTTAAGCAAAAGTACAAACTACAGAAATTAGCCATCTTTGTGTAAGTGACTGAGTTGGCGGTTCATTTTTGCAGGTCAACGATCGCTAAATGATAATCCTTGTTCCATGCCAAAATGGAATATATAGCAGAAAAGCCAGGGGACGGTGGGTTGGTTTTGGAGAGAGAATATTAACCCTTAGAGCTCATGTACAGGCACACCCTTGGTGAATTGGCGTGGGAATAATTCACACCTCCATATATGGACATCCTGGGTGTGAGTGTTTATAGGTCATATCTTCAGGCTTTACTTTATGATTAATTTTATATATTGTTTTTTTTTTTAACTCTGAGGGTGGTGTTGTCATATACCACAAGGAGAGACACGTGTTATTTAAAGCTAAATAGCTTTTGATCTATTAATTCTAGACACCTTTCTATTTTCCTCTGAAAGCTCTCCTTTGTACCGTTCCCATGATGAGTCACGCTGTCGTAGCTCTTACAGAACGTTTTCTAGCGAGCCTAGAACTTGTCTGACCTTTCAGGGTCTTTAAAGATTAAATCCACACTAGTAACCCCAATGCTGACATCTTTTTATCTATTTATAATACATTTTCTGATCGTTCCTGCAGTTAGACGGTTAGCCTGCCGCCATATTTAGGGCCCGAGCACCGACCAAGGGTCGGCGAGGACCCTATTGTATCTGTAGCCAGTATGTCTGTTTATATCCCAGAATTCATTGTGACTGGGCTGTGACAACAAATGGTAAGCTGTTCTGTTGTCAGGCAATCCTTTGCTGAACAGAGCATGTGGACCTAGTTATGAACTGAAGAAGAGATCCTGAGTGACTCAAAATAGAGAGAAAGAGACACAGAGGCTGTAATTTGCCCCTCAGAAACACTAATAAGGACTCAAATTTACAAAAGCGCAATGACTTTTTTTGTGTAAATATTTTAAAGACTTTTTGTCATAGAATATTCTTTAAAATTCTTTGGTCCCAAAGAGATGGGAGAACAAGTTTGTGACAAAAATCTTAGCCATTAATGTTTTCTGTGTTTCATACATTGAAATCTATGAGTTATAATTTCCAGTTAGATTTTTCTTTTTTCTTTATAGTCTCATATTTTTTTTAAATTCAAGTGACATTACTGCAGCACACATATTCTTAAAGCCCAGGTTGTCCTAAAAAAAAAAAAGGATGTTTGGAGCTTGACTGTGCACCAGAGGGTCGATGTTTCACAGAATTTTTAGACAAAAAGTCCAAACAAGACATAAAAAATAACTGAGAGCTTTAAGCATTAAAGGAATATTTCAGTATTTTTTGAGTTGGGCTGTTACAGGCAAGAGTTGTTTCTAACAGGCTGAACAGTCTACCACTGATTATACAAACCACCAAATCTGAAATACTGCAGCATAGTTAGGGGAATAATAAGCACTAATATGCTCAACTTATTTGTGATTTAATGGACTAAAACAGGTTTAATTACTGCTTTGGTCCATTAACCTCTATGAATTGCTGGTAGATTTTTCTCCGTGACCTCACAGAGGACCTCAGACCATGTTTTTACCCCATATTTCTCACAACGCTTGGCTCTGCTACTCATGCCGTCCCCAGACTCAACTGTTATTCACTCTGCAGATAGAAAGCTCATTCTCACTTCCATCTCCAAGTACAGTTTACGGCTGTGAGTGCGTTTAGATATTGCGGTGGGTGATGGTGACGTTGTCCTTGGCTTCAGTGATGAGTGTAATGCCCGCAGCTTCAGGGCTGTCTCAGGACCAAGGCCTTCCTCTATCCATCTTTAGATGTTTGTTAGGTGCCGTACACTGAATACAGAATAAAGAGATGAGGATTGTTCTTGATGCTGATTGGCCTATGCAAAGTAACAGTCTGCTATTCCATGATAAATCACAGTTGTTAAGAAAAACACACTGTTACCGAGGAAGGCAGATATTTTCTAGGGACTCCAGTCTGATCGCAGGCTTTGTCAGACAAACTGTAATCATATCAATCTGCTGAAATGGTCAGTGTGACGTCGGCCCATTTGAGTGGGTTGTTCTTGAGAAAAAAACTCCTTCAGGATGAGACGACAGCCCTCTGCTTTGTGTCTGGATCTTGTTTCTTCCTGTCAGGTTGCATTTTGCTGACTCTCCATAAAACATCAGCAATTTTTCTTCACACTTTTCTTGTAGGATTTGAAACAGAAATTTCTACTGCATTTAAATTGGGATCCGCCAAACATCCATACTCCTAAAAATAATCATCCTGAGTGACATGCCTGAAGCTTCTCCTGGTTCTGTTGTGTTGGCTTGTCTTATTTTTATTCTCTCTCTTTTTTTTTTTTTTTTTTTTAAACTTGTAAGCACTTAACACTGTGATTCAGGAATATTCTGCACTGATTTATCATTTTGACAGGATTTTTTCTGGCTTAAATTGAGGCAGAGGTGGTACCACTCTAACTCTGAAGTTTCTAGGAGGGTCCATGAGGCATGCTTCCCTAGGAGAAAAAAAATGTATAATTTAAAGTTAAAGGCATTAAAGAGCATTTTTAGAGCAAAATTAAGAGGCTAAATCCATGAAAAATGTTTTTCCTCTTTAAAAATGTGTGCTCTTATAGAACTTTAACCACTAATGCATCAATTCCAGTTTGATTGGCTGGTTCTAATTTCCAACTGTTTTCCAAGTCTGGCCACCTCAAAAATATTTTTTATCAGTTTTTGTCCTTAAAGTCCCTGTAAAGTGTTGTTGTATAACAGGCCACTGTGTTATGAACCACCAGGCAAAACGTCAGTCTGAAAAAACATGTCCAAGTTTACAAAATTAAGTCTCAAAATCATGAAAATGAGGGCACGACTCACCGACCACGGTGATCTTGATCGAACCAAAGCTTTTCGACCAAACTGACAAATCGAATGGAAGCTGTCAGCCCTACTCCTCTCAGATTTAAAGAAAAATCCTACAACCTCAGTGGAGGAATCAGCTGTCAGCTACTGCCGGCCTTACACCAGAGGACTTGGCTAAAATTCCTAAAAGACTCTAAAAGACTGACATCTGAGACCCTCACACATCTAAAGACAATTTGTCGGCAAGCCGTTGAGTTTTTAGTCTCAGACTAAGATTCTGTAAAGACTGTGGGTCACTACCTACAAGACTAGGATACGATTCCTTTTGAGATTTTTTCTTATCATGCATCTGGTGGAAATTCACAACAATAATTTTTGAGCAGAGAACAATATGTAGGAGGAGATGGAGATCGCATGTGAGTTCATAGCTCTAATAGTCAGATGTTTTTAAATCATTTACATCGAGTAGAAATGAAAGGAAAATTAAACACCGAAGCGACTTTGCATGTTACTGCAACATCCGAGGAACTATCCAGAAAACACTTCAGAATAAAAGTACCATATAAAAACGTGAGTAGTCTCACCACAGAAACAAACTGATGAGGCTTTTTCTTTGAAAACCCAGTGTCGGTTAACTGTACCTGTCAAACACAGGTGCAGAGATCTGAGAAGAAAAGTTTTCAGTCCCTTGAACAGACATTCAGTGGCTCTAGATTGATCTACGCTCACGTTAGTATTTTGAAGAATGAAGTGAGTTAATGTGCTCACGCACAACACCGGCCCTCATTGGTCGTGGACGAGGGTCGCGTCACTGAGAAACACAATAGAGTGGTGCAGTCGTGATGTACTTTTGTAGGAAAACCCAGAAGTTAGCGTTGCATGGGTTCCCTCGGCGTCGAGCCTATGGGATTTTTCAATAGGTTTTTGGATTATTGCTGAAAATAAGCTCTGTGTCCACTAAAAGTTTATAAAACGTACACGTGTTGTTCATAAAGATAATCTTCCCAAATTGATAATATAAGCATCATAGTTTGTTAATCTGAGGAAAGTAAAAAGCTAATGTCATGCTATATTGAACGACAGCACGGTCAAATGAATTTAACGTCATCACCCGCAGATACAAGTGAACAGCAGGCTCAGTTGCCACGCTTTAGATGATGACGTATAGTATGCTGTAGTCCTTGTTAGCTGTCTTTTAGCACCCGCCTTTTTTAAGATGTGAAAAGATCCACAATTCAATGTGGGGCACGTTTCAGATGTATTTTATGTTGTAGGATAAAACGCCGAACACTCTTGAGCTTGTGTTCACCACAGACCTTATTTCAGGCTGTTAACTGAAAACTCATTCAAAAATCCCATAGACTCAGACGAGGAAACCGGAGGTGCTAAAATGCTAACTTGCTTCCATGTTTAATCCTCAGGAATCTTGGGTATAATTAGCTGTTTTTGACTTCTTTTAATTTTACCTTTATATTTCACCTTAAAAACTGTTTATCTTGCCGTGCTTGGTATAATTTTTTTTTAGCACATCATCAATTTTGTCATTTTGCTGTGATATTTTTCATTTTGACACACTATATTGACACATTGGACCTAAAACCACGGAGCCTCAGCAACCCTGAGTCTCTCTGCTAGTTTAAGGTTTAGGTTTAAATCAGTCACGTGATTTGTGACATGGTGGTGCGTCCGTGGACTCCAAAACGTTAAAGACTCATTCCTACACCACTCTATTCGCATAGGACCAGACTTAGCTTACGACAATATCAACACGTTTGATATAATCATAACGCCAAGACTGAAGAAAGACGGCCTTAAAAAGGCTAAATTCGAGTCTTATAATCACCTTACACCCAGCGACTAAGACGACAGCAGTTAGCTGCAACCTTTGCAAGACTCCCATGATTTTACTCTGACTTTGGAATTTTGTCAGCGACTTTGAAATTGGAGGAAAAGTTGTTAGGTGTAAGGCTCACTTATGCTGCTATGGTTCAACTCTCTTTTTAAACCACCAGAGAAAAAATGTAACTCTTAAGGTATTCATTGTGTTTCATTTTCTGAGTCATGTGAAGTTCTGTCTCTCTCCCATTTATAAGACATCTTTGTTGTAAACCTTTCTTTAACCATAACATGAGACTTAAAGTATTTACCTTTTATTTCTATTTCATAAACAGAGGATTTCAAAGCAAATACCTAGTTTTCAGACATTAACAGCACAAAAAATTGTGCCATTAAGTACAATTGATTTGTTGCATTTTTTAAATTTTGATTAAACAGGCATCTGCAATGTTACTTTCATTTTAATTTCGAACATTAATCATTAAAATGTACGCTCTGGCTCCATAAATCCTTTCCTAGTAACATTAATGCAGCACAGTAGAATGCTTACAGCATAAAAAGTTAATTTAGTACCAGTTCAGCCATGACACCCATTCTGTACATCAGACAAAATAAAAGTTGTAAGATGATATGTAAGTTAGATATTCTGGCTGTTTTGTTACTCCTTCATTTTATCATGTAATCAAGTATTTTAAGATAATTTAAAACCTTCTTTTTATCTTTAAAATGATATTCACAGTTTTCAGAAAAGGTGAAAGGCCTCTCTCAGCCTACTTAAACCTCCAGGGCCCACCAGGGGTCCACTTCCCACACTGGGAAGCACTGCCGTAAATATTCATTTATTTTAAAAGGCTTCTCTAACCTGACACACCAGATGGATTTGTTTCCCACATCCATCTAATAAACCTCCCATAGATGGCATTTGGGAAAGGACAGAGCCTTTGAAAAAAAAAACTCTGAGGGTGATTAGATGAATGTTCTGTGTGTCACATCTTTACAGGCCAATCACAGCGACAAACTACGTGACATCTTAGCTGCTACCGAGGAGTAAACTTCATACAGAGCTGCATAACGCAAACCAAGGCGACTGCAGACATGCAAAGCTTTTGTCATTTTAAAAAAGAAAACAACTCACTGCTGTTCTTTGTTCTTCTTTTAACAAAGAAATGTCGTCAAGTTCTGATAAAAATGGCGCTTTAGCAGCATCCACGCTTATCTCTTCCGCCATAATGGCACCAGCCTCTTGTTGCTGCTTGCTCCTACTTCACGACTCCGCCATGCCTGAAAGTACTGCCCCTCGATGTTGATTGGTCCTGTCATTTTCTAACAGGGCCCAGATGGTTCAGATGGGAGCTTTGCAAGATGGATTCGCCAGTGTCAAACAAGGAAACGGGTGATTCCATCTGCTTTGCAAGGTTATGGCTTCCCTGCAAAGCCAAAAAAAAGCCCCAACAATTAATAAGATGTAACACTTGCTAAGGAGATTTTTTTTTTTAAGATCTAGATGTGCTTGGATACAAAAGAAAATATATTTAATTGTTTGAGTATTCACAAAACACCACCATGAATATCATCTGTTGCATCTGCTGCATGGATGGATCTTCCTTTTTGGCAGTTTTGGCCGCAGCTCCTGGTGCTCTGTTGCTGATACAGTGCCGCCACTTTGCAATTGCTGTTAGAAATGACGTCCACCCAGTGCAATGCTTGTCAGAAAATAAGTTTTCATGACGTCAGAGCTCTAAGAGCTGAGGCAGGCACATTATTTGCTGGAGGAAAAACCCTGTTATAGGTTCCTATGGCTGCAGACCACCATCCTCCCTGTATTATACAGTGATGTTTCTTTGACTGAATCAAGAAGATAGCTAGCCATTAATTTGTCCTCAGATATTTCCCCCTGAAAGTCTGAACTTGCTTATTATTGAAATTCGAATGTAAATTCAGCTGTGAAAGGTCAGAGAGACACCGCTGAAATATGCGAGCTGCAGCCTGCCATTTGGTGACACATTTGAAATGGGGCTCCATTAAAAGCTGAGTTACACACTGACTGAGCTCATATCACCTCTGATATCAGATGAAGGTGACACTGACATTTCTGCACAGAAGCTTTTTACTCTGACTCCAAAAAATTACTGCATTTATCTCAGATGTGGGGTGTGCCTGCTTGCATGGAATCCTTTTAGGCTTTTAGTAATGTGCATATCATTTCTAAATGACGGTTAAGGACTAAAAGTCTCAGCGACCACAGGTTTGTGTCGTCCTGGTCGGTGGCTGAGGTGAAAGTCCCAGCCTCTGTGTGGCAGTGTGAGCTCACACTGTCCCTCCCAGACTATTTCAGGCTTAGCCAGCTCTGCACGAACAGCCCTCCTGGCTCCTCTGGTTTGACTCATCTGCTCTCTGCGTGCTGAGCATCTTCCAATCTGGCCGCGAGCGATGGAGGGACTGGCGCTCTCGGTGTCAGCTCTCCTCAGGATTGTCAGAAGTCCTCTGTCAAATCCCCCTACCGGCTGGCCCTGCAGGCTCCCAGGAAATTAACCAGGAGCAGAGACTGAGGAGGGGCCGGCACTGGCAGGAACTTTATTTTCCAGTTTATGTTGCAACAGCGAAGACTTTCTGTGTGATCCCTGCCAGTGGTCATTTCATTTGAGGAAGAGTGAGTGGCAGTAGAGAGGGGCAGAAAAAAGATGAAATTGACTTCTTTGTGTTGGCTCTCTGGTGAGGCTGACCAGCAGGCCTCTTTAAGTCCTCGTCTTATTTCCTGTTTCCTCAAAGAAACTCACCTTGAACCTTCCATGACTCATCCGCACTGAAATACAAACATTCACATCATGCACCAAATTAACATCTTTATTTTGCTCTGGGGCTAAAACGGCTTCCTGATTTTTAAATTCACAAGCTGTGTTTGACCTTTTGGATTTAAAATAACCTCCAAACCAGAGCTGGATACCTGCCAGAGGGGCTAGAGGGTGAATAAACTCCAGCCGACGGCAGACCTAACCAACATTTACCTTGACTTGATCTTCCCCCTGACTACCAGCAAAATAACCTGCTGAATACAACTTAAGGAAAATAATGATCTAAGAAAATGCTCATATTAATATGAAAATGAATTTTTATATCAGCCACTGAATGAGCAAAGCCAGGATGGAGTTTGGGCCTGCAACAGTATAAAAGTTTGGTAAAATGAGAGCAAACTTAAGATGTTAATAACAATTATAGTGCTCACTTGTTTAAGTGGCACTGTTTGCATCACACCATCCAACGCCAACTAACCTTCTGTATGAAATTATATTAAAGGAAGAGGCAGCTCTGGCTTCAACTACAAAGTAATGTTGATATAAAATAAAAATATGTCAGGTTAAAAAAAGTGACAACATTCAACCCCCTTCGAGTCAGTATTTAGTAGATGCACCTTAAGCTGCAATCACGGTAGAGTCTGTGTGAATAGGTCTCAATCAGGCTTGCACATCTGGATTCTGCTCAAGCTCCATCCAGCTGCATGAGGTTGTCTTTAAACCATTTGTGTGTAGCTTTTGCTGGATGCTTTGGGTCATTGTCTTGCATGCAGGAAAATAAATTTCTTCCCAAGCCGTAGTTCTCTTACAGACTGAATAAGATTGCACTCCAAGTTTTTCCTGAATTTTGCTGTGCTTTTTACCCTCTATAAGCCGTCCAGGGCCGGCTGCTAAGAAGCATCCCCACAGCATGATGCTGCCACCACCGTGGATGGTGTGTTTGTGGTGATGTGCAGTACTTGGTGTCTGTCAAACATAGTAACTTGTCTGATGGCCAAAAGAACCATTTTGGTCTCATCAGACCAAAGAACTTTCCTCCACTTAATCATGGAGTCTCTCACATGCCTTTTGGTGAACTCTAGTCCAGATTTAAAATGAGTTCTCTTCAACTGTAGCTTTCTCTTTGCCATTCTTTCATAAAGCCTTGAATAACATGGGCAACAGTCGTTGTATGCAGAGTCTCTTCCATCTCAGCTGCTGCTAACCTGGCATGCCAGATGTTTTTTTTTCACACATCTATCTGGAAAACCACTTGTAAGACAGCGTTTGAAAAAAACTTGGAGGGTGATTGGATGAACTTTCTGTCTGTCGCATCTTTACAGCCCAATCAGAGCAACAAAATATGTGACATAGCCGCCAGCAAGCTGTGCCCCTACTGAGAAGTAAACTCCACAGAGAACTGCGAAACAGGAACCATGGCGACTATAGACATGTCAGTACATGACTTTTGTTTTTTTTGTTTTTTTGAAAAGAAAACAACTCACTGCTGTTCTTTGTTCTTCTTTTAATGAAGAAATGTCGTCAAGTTCTGATAAAACACGCTAATCTCTTCTGCACCGGCCTCCTGTCGCTGCTTGCTTATGTCACCACTCTGCCATGCCTGAAAGTACTGCCCCTTGATGCTGATTGGTCCTGTCACTTTCTAACCGGACCCAAACGGTTCAGATGGGAGCTTTGCAAGATGCATTTACCAGTGAGAAACACGGAGATGGGCGTATCTGTCTGCTTTTCAAGGTTAAGCTGCTGCAGCTTGTAACTCCTTCAGAGTGGTCACAGGTGACTCTCTCACTAGTCTCCTTCTTAGGTCACTCAGTTTGTGAGGACGGCCTGATCTGGGCAGATTTACAGATTCAATTCATATTACTTTGCAGGACTCTCTTTTCATTTTGACATTAAAGAGGTTTGTTTTGTATTTTTTGTCAAAAAAGCCAATTATATTGACCATGATTGATTTATCAAATCACTAAAAGATTAAAATGCTAAGGAGTTGAATACTTTTTATAGGCATTGTAGTGCCACAGACGGGTAGCTGAGTAATTTAAGTAGTTTAAGGTAAAAATGGGCTAAAGAGCAATGTTGGCTCAATTGTATGCTAAGAGCACTTTTGAAGCGTTTTATTCTTCATTCAGGAAGCCCCTGTGCTCGGTGTTAATTTGCAATGCAAGCTACGGCTACCAGCTCTTCTGGTTTAGCGTATCTGAACAGCTGTTGGGGGTTGTGGGCTTCGCAGAGAAAAGAGCTAAAACAACACTAAAATGAACAATTTTGCTCAAGTGACAGGTTGATACAAAGGGATACTTTTAGACCCAGTGTACTCGGAGAAACTTCTACAGATGGTGACTCAGCAGAAAGAAAGAGAGGGGAAAGAAACTTTAGTGGAGACTGGTTAGCCTACCTGATGGTTTAGGTGTGGAAACTGATCGCTATGCCCACAAGAGCAACTGTTGTCATGAGTGGGGTTTCATAAAACTCCTTCAGGACATTTCTGATAGAAAGTTGGAGGTTCATATATTCCTGCAGTATGCATCACTCTCCATCCAGAGTTCCCTGCCTTACCAAACACTGGTGTTTTAAATTAGAAAAACGACCCTGACTAGAGGAATGGGAACGGTAACAAGGCTTGGTGGAACTCAAATGCAATGCACCTCCAATTACGAACATTTTAAAAATGGAAATGTATGTAACTAAAGGCTAGAGCTCCCAAGGGTGCACACTATAAACAGAGAAGGAGGGGAATGGGTGACGGTGAGTTTGACTTAGCGGAGAGGGTGAAGTTTGGTGTATTGGTGTTGCACTGCTCTGCAGCTGGCCCCACCAATCAAATAGTTCACAAATAGTCACTAATAAACCATATTTTTATATTATAAAAAAGAGGCTGATAACTTGTCTTCTACAGAGGCACACATCCTGTTTAATAACCAGGTAGCTCATTGGAAGTCTAACTTGGATATTTCTGACATTACAGTGTAAAATCAAATCACTATGGAGAAATAGAGGGGGGATTTTATTTCCGAAATCATGTTGTTTTATTGCTGAGCTCTATTGTGCTTGAGCATGACATACAACAATCGTGCCAAGTGTGAAGACAGTCCCTCTTTTGCAGAGAATTTCTGTGAATATTTCCTGCTGTGTTCCTACGTTGACTCACCCTAATTCATGTGGAGACATTACTAAAAGGCTACTGGGAAAAAAAAAAATCAGAGAAACCATTAAAAGACCATCAGAAAATCTCCATTTTCAGTGACTGCTTTGCACTGAATCAACATAAAGCATTCAGTAGCAGTTAAGTCTTTTGTGTTACAAATTTAAATGTAGAAAATGGCTTATGGATGCATTTTGTGCTCTGTAGCCTCTTACAGGGACAATTATACCTAACCGGATGGACAAGGGTAGTAGAGACCTCTAGCATTACCATGAAATTGATCAGTTACCACTGAAAAGAACTTATTGTGTACTTTTGCAATGACTGAATCATGTAATTTGAACATAAATGCACTTTAAAAGCAAGTAATTTAGCTTAGCCCTCTTACATCTCTTATTCTTTCTATATGTTGGCCTTATGGTGTCCAAAATAGAACTCTAATGCAATTTCTACAATCTGACAATAAGAAAGGAAAGGAAAAGAAAAGAGCAACACTGGGGGATAAGAAGCTATTGACAAAGATTCTCTTTAAGACAATTACAGTGACCATGTTAGATCTGTGATAATACGCCTCTCCAGCAGACCACAGTTAACAAAAGCACTCACTAAAGCATTTGTACAAGAGTTTGTCTTGCTGTGAAACAGAGGGGGGAATTTCATTGCACAGATAAAAGTGAATCATTGCCTGTCAGTGTCTATTTTCTGCCTGCTCCCCTCCTGACTTCACAATGAATTCTGAATAGAAGTTTGTCCATATGCTTGTTAATGGGCACCTCTTTTTTTCCCAGCTGCTGAGAGGTTTTTTTTTGCTCTGATTGTAATGAAGAGGAATTCAGATCAGGAAGATAAGGAGAGGAAGAGAGAGATGGAGGAGAAATGGGTTTGATCTTGAAGCGGGGAAAAGGGCGTAGGAGTCCTCGGGGCCCCGGCTTCTTAAAAGGTGCTTGTAGCCTCGAGGGAAGAAACTCGCTCTCTGCCTCTCTTTTCTGAGCATCTTCATCCTCGCCTCCCACCACCCCCTCTACTCAAGATCAATTATGATTGACAAGTCCTCTGGTTCAGAACTCGTTTAAGTTGTTTGATCCGCAGGCAGATATCAACCTCCCCTGATTCTCAGCACACCTCTCTCCTACCCCCCTCCCTTCTTCTTCTCCTACGTCCCATCGTCAGAACAATCCGGGATCACGCCGAGCACCTGAGGGATCGCTGCTTTCACCGAAGTCGTCGCAGCATGTTAAGCACTGCCATCTCAAGGGGACTTTCAAATGGCTCGTGCTCTGTTAGCTCGGCAGAAGGGAAACAGATTTTTCACGTAGAGATGTGTTGTGTGTTATGCAGAGCTGTGAACTGATATCTGCAGCCTAAAAAATAACTATAAGCTTGTCCATTTGTTGTTCTTTCTCAGAGATCTGCCTGAAAATGGCTGATCCCTGACATCTCCTGTTAGCTATAGTGAAACAGATAACAAGCAGCACAGAATATCTCAATTATGCCTGGAGTTAACGTACCAAAAACATCTCAAATGAGCACGATGATGAGATCCGTTTAGCTTCAGGTCTCACACAACGTCTTGGCTGGAACAAGCAGCTCGATGCTCAGAAGCTAAAGAGATAAGACTTTAAATTAACACAAGAAAAAGAGCAGGGCTACTGCTCACACACCTATGATGCTTTTGCTTTCAGTATAAATGTCACCAAGAACAGGGGTTTGCAATGAAGCATGGCCATTTTCTACCAAAGACAGGTTCTGGTGCAAAGCTAATGTATGCAATGGATTTAAAATGCTGACCCCCCCAGTTTACTCCTCACAAGCTTCCTAAGGCAGAGGAAAGCATTTTAAAACTTTCACAGATAAGGTTCTACCCAACTTTTTACTGCTCTCACAGATTTTCCTACAGGGGTTGAATGTAAACTTTTTTATTTGTGTTATTTAACACTTTAATGAACACATCAGCAAAGAAATATTTCACAACATTCCTTCACTATATAGAGTAAAAACTCTGAAAGTGTAGCAAAAAAAATGTAGCAATAAATAGGTGCCAAATAATAATAATAATAATAATGATAATAATAACTCATCAAAATCAAAAATTTTTGTAGCCATTTTGTGCAACCCTCCTCCACCCCAGCTCCTCCTTTATTCTTCTTCTGACTTAACCCACGTCATTCTGTTGTCATTGATGCCTGTTTTGCTCTGGGATCTTTTGCTGATTCACTGCCTGCCTCAGGCTGTCCTTTTAGGCACAGGAAAGGCAGGAATGTGTGCTGTTTCTGCTCAGTGCTTTCCACGTAGGCTTGTGGAAGGGCAGGGGGACCCCAGAACAGTCACATAGCCAGATATAAAATAACTGCAGTAGGTGCAAACTAGTAAATCAAAAGCAACAAAAGATCTACAAGAGATATTTCACTACTTTAGAAGTTGGGTTGTAACAGGTAATTGGCAATAGTAATGGCATTAGCCTCCAGAGATTCCAGTGAGCATTGCCCCTTTAAGAGAGTGCACGGGGAGCACAAGCAAGGAAACTAGGCATACAGTGCTACAGTCAGGTGTACTTTCTTTGCTTAATTTAGAAAATTTGAGGTACATTTAGCTAAAAAAATGTTGACTCAAGATAAAAAAAATTAGAGCCATTTAATTTTGAATTTCGGCATTATTTGTGATACAACTTTCAGCTATGTCTTTCTGTTAATGCCTGATCAGCTGTTTGGATCTGTGCGACTGTGACTGTCTTGATGTCTTGATCAAAACAAACTAGATAATAAAGTTCTGGTGGGCGGATGTTGTTGTCTCTCTGAAGTGTTCTCAGTTTTTCTTATTGATGGAAGGGGCAGTCAGGGGGGGCAAGTTTCACTGTCTGTGGAGAAAAATACATTTTTTGGTCTGTTCGTGCTCATTCACACAAGGGCAAGTTGCCCAGTACTGTCCTTGATCCATCATCACATCATAATATGGCACACACAAGAACTTTGCTCTCAGAGAGTTAGCACAATGGAGAAATACACAGACAACATGATGTGGCATATTTTGGCCAGATTCACTCCAACACTCTGTAATTGTTTAGACAGATTGTCACGAGGAAAGATTGCATTGATTATATATCATGTCTGCCTCGCACTGCCGTGCCTGTGCACGTGCATGTGCAATCATACTGCGCTGGAACTGATCTTCTCTATCTGTGCCAGAGCAAGGAACTAGCTAGGAGCTGTGACTACATCTCTGACTGTTACCATACCATCAAAATCTATCATCTGTCTAGTGATGTGTTATTTGTGAACCAGCCAGGATAGGCCTCTCTCATAGACTGTTCATTGGAGACCTCATATTTCTCAGAACAGAAATACAAGCTAAAAACTTGAAAAAAAAAAAAAAAAATCTGAATAAACTTCAGTATAGGATTAGCATAACAGTTAAAGAAAGGGTTAGGATAGCAAAAGTTAAAAGTTCAAAACTTGACCTACAAAACCTGATTACAAAATATTTAATAAAGCCGAGTAAACAGTCTGCTTCTGAGAAAAACGCACGTCCTTCATGAAAGCATTCTGACACAGCAATCATAGCTTATGTAGCTTCATAAGCTACGTAGATAAAGGTGCTATATAATTAACGTAGCTAAGGCTAAGCTCACAAAGCAGCTACATAAGCTAAGTATCTGTGTTACCTGTGTAGCTAGGTTAGCCTTCGTTATGATTTTGATTGATTTAATTTTATTAGTGTCATGCATAAACAACATGCCCAGCCCGAATAGGCTTCCAAGACACCCTTATCTTTACAGAAGGACCAGAAACCAAAAGTAGACACTCGATAATATAGTAGACTAGTTAAACGAACCATCCAGGCTTTTGCAACAAAAGAGGCCAACTTATCAATATTAAAAGTAAAAAAACATTCAATCCTGTCATCATCATTGCTCCAGAATATTTCAGGATTTTTTACAGACATTTCATTCATCAAAGGTAATCTTAAATTCTCATAGAAAGGACAGTACAAAGAAAATGAGATTCATTGTTGACTTCACCTAAATCTCATAGTTCACGCAGTCTCTGCTCCTCAGCGATGCCTTTAAACCTGCCAACTCCGAGAGCCAGTGGAAGGATTCCTGTTTTAACTGGGAGACCAAAGATCTCTGACTTCTTGTTAGATTAGTTCTGACATAAAACTCAGTACCATAATCATGCTTGATTTGAATATATGTCCTCAATTTAGGTTTAACCATTTATTTTCAAATCTAGATAGTAACTTTTTTCCTAATTGTGTTAACGCTGCATGGTAAATTATTTCTATATATTGTAACTCAGCTTCACCAAGAATGGCATGCAGCTCTGCAGCCCATGAAAAATCCTGTGCTCTACTCCAAAGAAAGCTCTTTTATTGATCCTATTATCAGACATATTAATAAAAAGATTCTATAGTCTAATCATTTCACTTTTCCTCTTTATTGAACCAGGAATCCAACCCATGTCACCCTCAGCAGCCAGGATAGGAGCAAACTTATGAATACCAGAAAACAACATATAGCTCTGCTTTGTATAAAGTCTGAAGCTGTGCTTGGTTTAAATCCCCAAACACCAGCAGCATAATTACAAAAAGGATTAGCACAGGCATCACACAGTTAAGTTTAAGTGGACTATCCCAAATCTTTACAGACTATTAATCTGTTAACAACAGACCCCAAGGCTCTGCTAGCTGAACCAGCTAAAAGTTTGATTCCAGACATGTTTGCCAAAGTTCATGTTGCTAAAGCTAACTTAGCTACATTGCCTTTTGTAGTAAAGTTAATTATGTAGCCAGCATAGCTATGTTAGCTTTAGCTAAAGCTAATGAAGCTAAAGTGAGCCACTGTTGTGAAAGTACTTCTAAAACAGTATTTTATTTATGAAATCTCTCTGCACTGGGAAAATGAATCTGTGCACAAGTACACCTAATTTAATCTTTGAAATCAACAATAAAAATTCAAGTTTCTAGCTTTACATAAGTACACCTAATTTGGAAGTCTGTTTATTTTGTTAAAAACATAAGACATTGTGTTTTTCTTTCTGATCATGAATTATTTAGGTGATGTAAACCAATCTTTTTAAGTTAATCCACATAATTAAACCCCATCTTGTTATCTTTACTCAGTTCTAGTCTGGATTTCAAAACTTCAAAAAAACTACATTATCCATGAAGCAATGCATTTTCAGGAGATGGTATACTCTGACAAATAATTACATGATATTTTCACTGAATTAAAAAAATGATTGTAGTAACATACCAGAAAAAATATCAATAATAGGTCATAACATTGATAAATTTGGCAGGACAGATAAAGCCATAGAGCCGACTCTTCCTGCTGAGCTGAGTCAAATGACACAGATCACTGAAAAGAGCTGTAATTCCCATAACTAGTACCACCCCTATTGTAGATGTGAACTCCCAGGAATTAAAGCTGCCCCCCCCCCAACTCCCCCCTATGAAGGCAGTGTTAAGTGTGTGTGTTCAAGGCCGCTATCATTTCTTTGTCTTTCAGTCCAGACAGAGAACACCACTTCACCATCTGCTGAATATGAAAGTTTTTTCCTCCTCAGCAGTGATGTTGTGTCTATTCTTTCTTAAATGGATTAAAAATAACTGGCCTTGACAAATACGTTTTCATTTTAAATTACACGCCTTCACCTCCATCTGCAGATCCTCTCTTATCTCTGACTCTCCCAGCTGTGCCTCTGTTACTCCCTTTAAAGCAATTTCAAATTACCTTTTAGTCAAATAAGCCGTTAGCCTCTAACTAATATAATTCAAGCAGAACTGCTTACACTAGCTCATTGTTCCGGCCTGTAAACAAACTCAGAGTCCTCCACACAGAGAGCAGTAATGAGCCACATATTGACCATCGTGCTGTTTAAGTCATGCAGAATTTTCTGGGAGCTGATCACTGTGAAATTAGCAGTGATAACCACCGCTAATAGTACACTCAGAAGATCCTGTGAGTGGGCTTTCTCTCTGTACACTTCATTATTTCCACTGTCTCACGGCTTTGAATGTGTGCTCATGTTACTAGAAGGGATTTCATGGAGAAATAAGCCTGAACTCCCAAATTAGGCCAAACAAGAGCACAAAGCTCACTATCGAGGGCACGGGTAGAAGTGCTGGCAGTTTTGTTCTTCCTGAAAATGAGGATCATCACGCCGTCAATGGAAATTCAACCAAAGCTCTTCAATTAGAGGACTTTTGAGAAGATGAAGTCCATACATTTAGAAGATACTTTTAGAAGTTTCATGTATTTGGTGCAGGGATTTTTATTTGTCAGCCTTTTCAAACAAGCCTTATAGCCATATTTATAAAATACCCATGGATCAACTGGGTTTAAACTGTCAATATAGGGGAAAAACACCTTATCAGTGCAGATGCATTTGGCTTCATGGCGTCAGAGCGGAAAAGGACAGTGCATTTGTTAATACTAATATCAAAATTCCTCACGATCTTTGTGCAGCTGTGGGTATGAATCGAGGGCTGCCTGATTGGTTTTTCATTCTTAACAAGCACTGTGGAGAGGCAATTTAATTCCCTTTCCTCCCAGCCTCCTGGGAGACTATTTTTTTATTTTATTTTTCTGCTTTCCTCTCCAAAAAATGTCAACATGACTTTGTCAGCACTAAGCACATTCTCTGCTGTGACAGATATCACCTGACCCCAATTTATGAAAGGCACGCAGAAGACACATCCCTGTAGCACAATATGAATATATTATCATTCTGAAATGTAGTGTATTCAGCGTTTGAGAATTAAATTGAAGGATGTGCCGGAAATCCAAGCAGCCCTCACTTAAATAAGACAAAAAGACTCTATTTGGATGCAAAAACGGAGCTCATGAATACTCTTAACATGCAGTTGTCCCTCTGTCTGCTCACAGGAGCTGTGATATGACTGTGAAGCTCGGATCAAATGAAGAATCAATCAAAAATGAGCGCAGGATACAGAAATAAAGGAAAAGAAAAGCTTTTATTTCAAGTCCTCTCTCCTCTGAGGCTCTGACATGTCTGTGTGGAGCACTGACTATGTATTAATATGAGCAACACGTCTTAATCTCCTTCTGCTGTACAAGAGTGAAGCCAAAATACCTCCCTGCTGATATACTGCACTGGTGACACTTTTGCAACCAAGACAACACAAGAAAGGCGCTGACTGGTGAAGTGATGCCACGTCATCAAAGCACAGGTTAGAAAAACTATCAAAGATCCCTTCTGTGCTCGCTGGGAATGGAAGGTAATGAAGCCTACTGTTAGTTCATGCTGACAGCAAGTTGATCCTAATTATTGCCTCCCAGCTCCCAGCCAATCACAACTCTTTCTCCCAACACAGTGGTGTATTTAAACATGGCATACTTCTCACGAATCCCTGCTGCATTAATGCTGACATGCCACACCGCTGCTGCTACTGCTGCTTCTGCTGCTGGCAAAACTCCTCCACCCCAGCCTCTTCATGCACAAAGCATGTTGTTCCCTCATGCTACTATGCATTAATTGCTTTTGAACTCATTTATTGTATTCAATATGCATTGTCATAAATGTGTTTATCTATATTGGGGTTTTCTAGCTATAAACTCCCTAGAGAGCCAAAGCATGCTGCTTGAGACCCAGGGAGGATCTTTTGAATAGAGCCTTCTTCACCAACTAAAACCATATATCCATTTTGCAATAAAATAGTTAAATGTATGACTAAAATGCAGTTAAACATCATCCTGGTGTACTTAAGAAATAGTGTTGGTTGCTTAACTACAGTCATGAAGATGGTGCTGCATAATGAGCCCATGTTTATGTAATCAATGCCTTAAGAGTGTGTCCGTTTTCAGCAGCACCACTGAAAGTGTGTTAAGCTGCAATAAAATTGCTAAAACTTCTGCTAATGTTATCAGGCTAATTTTTCAAACAAGGAACCTGTAATAAAAAGGACTCACTATTATGGATCTATACTTACGCATCCCATGGCACTACACTAGTCTTCTCTAAAACAACATGTTCAAACATAAACACCAAAAACTTCCTTATATGAAATTTCTCCTTACATTTTAACAATTTTATAATTACTTAAACACAAAACTTACAGACAAATGATCTCCAAGGTCAGGGCAAAACAGGAAACATTCAGCAACACAAGACTTCGCTCTCTCTCTGATGGCTGACTAAAAGTGAAACCTGACTGCCGATGACCACTTGATGGCAGCACAAAAACATGAACTCATGAAAATTGTTTGCTTTTAATACTTTGTACTTATTATGACAAGTTTTTTAACCTTTTTTAGCATAACTTATTTAAATTACTGACTTTATATTCAAGGTGGAACAGTGAGAGACCTGACACATAGCGACAAATAATGACTGATTTTCCAGTTTGGTTCGTATAATTCGCGGTGTAGAACGAGAGGATCAACCCGGCACACACTAACATATTCCACGGACAACTTGAGTCTCAACTCAATCTGGGCTGTCGAAATGCTAAATCTTGCGTGGTCAAACGAATCTGGTTAGCTGTCAGTTACCTGTTAAGTCCATTGTGGTTGTACCATTCTGGGCAGGTCACATGGTTGCCATGAGTCATCCTGTGGATGTCCCAAAGGCCTGTTAACCACTGGCAGTCTCCACACATTTTACCAGGGGTTAAAAAGCTCAGACAGGGGAGCGCAGATGGTCGAGTGGTTTAAGGCACTACCCATGTACGTGGGGGGTCCAGGTTTGAATCTAGCCTGTGACCCTTTACCGCATGTCTCTTCCTACTCCCTTTCCCTGTTTCTGAGTCTATCCACTGTCCTTCCTCTATCTAATAAAGGCATTAAAAGGCCCAAAAATAAATCTAAGAAAAAAAAAAAGCAAAACTGCTGCTGAGCATGACCTTGGATGCCAAGCGACGCACAAGTGATGACGTGTCAAGCTTGAGTCTGCCGCTCTCCCTTCAGCTATGGAACATCAAGCCCATGATAAATCCTTAGCACCCTATGTGCCTAAAATATAACCTCATTACATATAACTCAGTTAGCAAACTAACAAATCCCTCTGCCATTGACAAAATAGATTCCAACACTTGAGTAATATTTTTACCTGGTCCTTATGGATCCAGTCTTGGATCTCCATCCAGCTTGATCATAACTATCATGCTAGATTCTGAGTTGGACAAATATTGATTTAGTGCTTTTTTTTAACTTTATAGTCTCACCCATGTTCCATCTGTTAACGTGGAGGGGATGGGTTTTATGACCTATATTGTTGCCAGTCAACAGAGGGAGCCCTTTATATTTTGGCCTCACTTCCAGGTGGCTGTTGCTTTGTCCAGCTTGATATGTGGTCTGTAGTACTAAGGACATTCTTGTAAATTTATTTTCTTAATTGCAAATACTTATTAAAGGATTGCTTAGCTTTCGCACCCACTAATCCTGCGCAAACGAGCCAAAAAGGCACCCAAGTCCTCATGCATGTCTCAAAGCTCTGCAGGGTGGTCAGAGTCTTTGCTCAGTGGGGATCCTTGCATTTATTTGAATGAGCCATTCAGTGGTTTTTAAGGCTGTTTCCACTTGAATGCCATTAGTGCTATATGCTTTGTGAATTAGGTGTTGAGATGCACTGTATAGCAGCGGCAAATGATGCGCCGTTTTTAGAGCTATTCAGTGATCACAACCCTCTCTTGGGTGATATCAGACTCTGAGCCTGCCTTTCAACGGAACAACCATCTTTGAGTTTAAATGCAGCCCATCTCCCTGATAGTTCACTGCATTATGGCACTGATATCATCCACGCGAGGACGGATCTCTTAGCATGGCAAACATTTCTACAGCGGCTGTCTCTCTCCTCCTGATGATGTTTCCTGCCATTCAGAGAAAAGAGCCTGTTATGTTTATCGTATTCTTTCTTCTCAATGGCTTTAAAAACACGGACCGAATCGTGGGCTGCGCATATACGTCACATAAACACGCACACGCTCGGATGAAGACATGCACCCACAAATTGCATTCAAAAGACATCTGCCATTATGTGACCACGAGGCATTGAGACGCTCCCCTCCAATGAATATAAAGTATAAACACTCCTCCAAATTCTCCACCCCTGGCCTCTATTTCATGCCATTATCTTGGCATAATAAACACATTAGCTTCTCCCCACCCAATTCTGCTGCTAAGATGAATCTTTCCCCACTATATAAAATAATTTGCCAACATTATATGTGCTGATGAATAATTCAGGAGGGTTCATGGAGAGTTTCAGCCCCGTTTCAGTCCTGGAGGAGGCACAGCTGACATGCACCCAGGTTCCCAGGAAGAAAGCAGAGGATTTAGTGAAAAATTCTCCCTTTGAAAATGAAATACAGTCCCTTCTATTGACTCTGAAGGGTGCTTATTCACGTGGCCATGAGGGCAGTTCAAATGAAGATGCAGGATCATTTGATCTCTATTGAATTGTCATAATTGGTTCAAGTGAGATGATTTCTGAGCTGCACCGTCTGGACTTTGTTTCCTGTCTCCTAAAAATAAACCCCAGACTTTAGCAGAGTTAAACTTTTAGGAGAACAGAAAAAAAGGAGATTCAGCTGTGTAAAAGACGTAAGCAAACTGTATGACGGTTCAGTTTAGGTGTCAGTGGGAGGGAAACGGGAACGCACCCCAAATGAGTTCTTAGAGTTTGAGTTTTAGTGGGAACAGAGTTAAAGACAAACTTTATTCCTCTTAGTTATTTCTCTCAAACTTCACTGACACTTCGTCGTACCTTCATATTAGACTGAGATTGACAGAACCCTCCAAAATGACCTACATGGGATCTCCTTAGAGTACCTTAAACACCCTTTAAATTTTTGTGTTTGCCACCTTCTGGTGGCTTTTCTAAACTACCACATAAAATCTGGTAAAGCTTGTCCAATTACAAGTTTAGGATGTGATCATCTTTATGGGTAAAGCCTTTAAGTAGAAAATACTCAAACTCTGACTCACTAGCTCAGGTGTAATGTCTGGAGTAATTTATGCCACAAGACTATGCTTAACTTCACTGACAGAGAAGCTTTGCTATTTAAATCCATTAAAGCATAAACATCACCAAGCACAGTGTCTTTGAACACATAGATTTAGCCACCAGGGGGGCCTCTATCAAGATCGGAGTGGAGTGACTGCAGCAGGTACAGGGTAACTCCGCCCCCCTATCCCGTCATTGTGTCGTCCCACTAGTCTTTTCTAAGCTAGCTGCATACAAGCTAAGCTTCACCCACCACTGTCACTGACTTGCTTTGAATTGAGAAGTCTTTCCAACAAAAACTGCTCTCAGTTAACCAGTATTTTTGTTTCATGGATGACTTTCAGATGATGAGGGAGAAAAACTATTAAAATTATCCCTGAAAGTCATTTACCGTACAAATCAGGAGGGGCACTTTTAGCAGCTTTTGTCCCTCTTTATGGGAAATTCATCAATGAAAAAAAGGGTAAATAAATTACTCTTTAGTATAAAGAAGTTTTTTTATTGAACAGAGTCCTCAGGTCATAGCTTTCAGTCATGCGACTAGCGGGAAGGCCTGGAGGGCGAAAAGGACTCCAGACAGCCAGACAGATACAGTCACTAGAAAAAGTATGTGAACCCTTTGAGATTTCTTGGATTTCTGCATAAATTGGTCATCACATGTGTTCCGATCTTCATCTAAGTCACAACAATAGACAAACACAGTCTGCTTAAACTAATACTGCACACAAAATGATATGTTTTCATGTTTTTATTGAACAAATATGTAAACATTCACAGTGCAGGGTGGAAAAAATATGTGAACCCCTAGGCTAATGACTGGTTCACCCCCCTTTGGCAGCAATAACCTCAACCAAACGTTTCCTGTAGTTGCAGATCAGACCTGCACAATGGTCAGGAGGAATTTTGGACCATTCCTCTTTACAAAACTGTTTCAGTTCAGCAATATTCTTGGGATGTCTGGTGTGCATCACTCTCTTGAGGTCATGCCACAGCATCTCAATGGGGTTGAGGTCAGGATTCTGACTGGGCCACTCCAGAAGGCGTATTTTCTTCTGTTGAAGCCTTTCTGTTGTTGATTTACTCTATGCTTTGGGTCGTTGTCCTGTTGCATCACCCATCCTCTGTTGAGCTTCAGTTGGTGGACAGATGGTCTTAAGTTTTCCCTGTAAAATGTCTTGATAAAATTGGGAATTCATTTTTCCGTCAATGACAGCAATCCGTCCAGGCCCTGAGGCAGCAGCGCAGCCCCAAACCATGATGGCCCCTCCACCATATTTCACAGTTGGGATGAGGTTTTGATGTTGGTGTGCTGTGCCTTTTTTTCTCCACACATAGCGTTGTGTGTTCCTTCCAAACAACTCAATTTTGGTTTCATCTATGGACAGAATATTTTGCCAGTAGTGCTGTGGAACATCCAGGTGCTCTTTTGTAAACTTCAAACATGCAGCAATGTGTTTTTTGGACAGCAGTGGCTTCCTCCGTGGTGTCCTCCATGAACTCCATTCTTGTTTAATGTTTTACTTATTGTAGATTTGTCAACACAAATGTTAGCATGTGCCAGAGATTTCTGTAAGTCTTTAGCTGACACTCTAGGATTCTTCTTCACCTCATTGAGCATCCTGCGCTGTGTTCTTGCAGTCATCTTTACAGGACCACCACGCCTAGGGAGAGTAGCAACAGTGCTGAACCTTCTCCATTTGTAGACAGTTTGTCTTACCATGGACACATGAACATCAAGGCTTTTAGAGATACCTTTGTAACCCTTTCCAACTTCATGCAAGTCAACAATTCTTGATCGTAGGTCTTCTGAGAGCTCTTTTGTGCCAGGCATGGTTAACATCAGGCATTGCTTCTTGAGAACAGCAAATTCAACACTGGTGTGTGTTTTTTTTTATAGGGCAGGGCAGCTTTAACCAACACATCCAATCTCATTACATTGATTGGACTCCAGGTTGGCTGACTCCTGGCTCCAATTAGCTCTTGGAGAAGTCATTAGCCTAGGGGTTCACATACTTTTTCCACCCTGCACTGTGAGTGTTTAAATGGTTTGATCAATAAAAATATGAAAACATATCATTTTTTTGCACGGTATTAGTTTAAGCAGACTGTGTTTGTCTATTGTTGTGACTTAGATGAAGATCGGAACACATCTGATGAGCAGTTTATGCAGAAATCCAAGAAATCTCAAAGGGTTCACATACTTTTTCTAGAGACTGTACTTTATTCTGTGGGAAATTACACTAACACTAACAGCACTGACTGCAGTATGAAGCTGCACCAGCCACTTTATTCTCCATCTCCTTAAAACGACACATTTTAACATCACCTAGCAACTAAGCCAACAAGCCAGATATTCCAAATACAATGGCGGTTCTGTCAGGAGGGCTGGTCCAAAATTCCTCCTGATGTTAAGCTGGTCTGATTAGCAGCTTCCTGAAATTCTTGGTTGAGGTTATTGCTGCTAAAGGAGGCTCAACCAGTTATTAAATCCAGGGTTCATTTACTTCTTCCAGCAGCACTGTGAATGTTTGATGGCTGTGTTCAATAAAAATGTTAAATATTAGAATTCTTTGCCTGGTATTAGGTTAAACACACTGTGTTTTTCAATACTTGTGACTTAATAATGCAGAAAACCAGATATTCTCATACATTTTCTTGCCATTGTATCTATTGCATAGAAATATTTCACATTCATCATAAAAGCATCTAGGGATGCAGGACTTCTCAAAAAATTCCCAGAAGGTGATTCGACGAATGTTCTGGCTGCCACATTCATTACGGGCCAATCAGAGAGACAAGAAAAAGTGAGGTACTGAGCATGAGCAGCTGTGGTAGGAACCTGAGCTCGGCAGAAAACTGTTGTAGTTTTCCAGTGGTGGAGCCTGATGGTGCATTAAACTCATGTTGACGCCTGTCGGCAGAAGAGCAAAACCGTCATGAAAAGCTTCCAGGCTGGCTCTTTGCTCTTGTTTTTAATAAAGAAATATATATACTCAAGCAAATTCCTCTAACAGCAGTCATTGTAGCTCCCGCCTCCTTCCTCTTAAATGATGCTGATTGGTCTGGTCCATTCTTAGGCCTAGCATGATTGTTTAGGATTGCAACTACAGGCAGAGTTAAGTTGTTCTGTAAAACAGTACAACTAAAGTAAATCACAACATAAACTATGACTTCCTGCAGGACTCACATTTCTTACTGGAGCAGTGAATGCCTACGGCCTCATTTTTTCTTGTCTCTCTGATTAGCCTGTAATGAATGTGACAGACAGAACATTCATCCAATCACCTTCTAAGATTTTCTTTTAAGTCCTGACCTTCCTTAACACATGCAAAGGATAGAGGAAGCAGTCTATCTGGTATGCCAGGTTAGGTGTCAGTAAAAATGGGTGTATTTGCTGCTTTAATAAGTAATTCGGAACTGTAGGTAAATATAAGATTTGTTTAATTCCTCAAGTCTAGAATAAACCATGTTTTTGTTTATTTCCATGGGCCCCCCCCAAGTGGCTTGGACCTTTTACTCTTTCCTCCCCTTAAGGGGGGCCTTAGTTAATGTGAACAATTTATCTATGAAATACTGTGACCCTATTGATACTATCTGTTCATGTGTACATGACAGCACAAGATAAACAAGGCAGACGCAGACACAGAGAACACAGTTAGGGATGACAAACTCTACAGGAAACCTTTAAACAGTGGACAAACAAGGATGCAAACATGAGGAGATTTATGTGAGACTGACCTCTAGGTGTTGACACACATAGACTAACTCTACTTATAGGTGTTTGTGCCTTTTGGTAGAAGTTTGAATTTGACAACTTTCTTTTTTGTTGCTCAGCAACCAGCAGAGAATAAGACTCACATTATTAATGCTGGATCTAAAGTAAGCCTCCGCTCTTTGTGGGGATTGGTTTAAGTGTCGTAATCAACAAAAAATGTGACATTTATCTTTAGAGAAAATGTTTTTCTTATAATTAACAGAGTTGTAGCAGTAGTTTAAATTTTCTCTGTGTGCTACAAACTTAGTGACCATTTTCCACCTTAAAGGTTGAACACTGTGAGAAAATCTCAACTTCACAGTCCAAAAACTTTGCCTGAATTTAAGACACGTATAGTTTTCTTGTTCCGTTAACTTGTGTTTTGTTGATTTTTTTTTTCTATTTATCTTCCAAGTAATGCAGGCCTTATTATACCTCTGTGCCTGTCACTGTTGAGGTTAGGAGTATGTTTTATGTTTGCATTCTTATCTACATGATTTCCAAAGAACGCTTTGAAACTTTGGACGAATGTCTACTCTGACTGAAGAACGGAGTGATTGTATTTTGGAAGTCATAGGTCAAAGATCAGAGTCATTAAGCCTCACATTCAACCACTGCTTGTGAAATCAATATCTCTCACTTTCCTACCTCTTGCCCAATGACAGCTAGCTGCAGCTGGGACCCAAAAACAGGATAAGCAGAGTAGTTTTAAGGCAGATGTAATGGGAGACACACCTTCCAAAAAATAAAGTTTTGTCTCTTCAGTCCACTGAATATCTTCCAAAATGTCCTGGGGTTCATCAAGATGTTTATGGGGGCAAATGTTAGACCGAGCAGTAACCTCCTGTCCTGAAAAATGAAGCCAATGCAGAAGAAATTATTGCAATCCCACGAGTGTCCACTTGAGGCTGGCTAAAGGAAGTCGCTGAAGTTACTTACACAACACATGTAAAAAAAAAAACAGGCAGAAGCTTCCTTTCTGTCAACTAGAATGCTAGCTAGCTAGCTGACAGGAAGTGGAGTTAGTGGGCGGGCTGTTAGGTTAATCCAAAGTTCAGTTGAGACAGCGATTTCAATATGGAAGCCACTGCAGATTGGCTTCAAAAGCTGTTTGGGTCCACGTATTGTAAGCAGACAGCTGGCATCACACAGGGTTTGTCCAATTTTTTTCTACAGTCTATGTGTTAGTTGAGCCTTTAGCTGTGTTTCCATCAGGGGGTCCGGTTTGATTCAGTACGGTTTGGTATGGTTTGGTACCCTAAACCCCCAAATAGTCTGCGTTTCTACAGACACCCGTGCCCCACCTGGTGGGCGGGTTGTAAAGGCTGTGAATGTGAAGTCTGAATCATGAGTCTGCTGGTCCAGCCGCAGAGTTATAGAAAGGATGAGTGACAGAAATCAGTAGGGAATTACCATTAAACAGCTTTGTTTCAGCTAAAAGTGCTTTTTAAATTATAACTACATCTTACTGATGTTAACCGCTGTCAGTACAGCTCCTCAGCTGATGGCATACGTGTACAGAGACTGTTTGAGTTGTAACTGTACATTAATAAGTGAATATATCTAGTCTATAACAGTTTATCCAACAAAATATGAAAGTTAAGAGCTGATCTATGAGAATTTGCCACTTTAAAAAATACAGTAAAAAGTTCAGCTGGTGTTAAAATCAAGCTAGATTAACTCAGAAATGTGCTGATCTCGTTTAAAAATAGGCTGCAGCCCGAAGATTCGGTCTCTGCTTTGTGTACTCAAATTCAGGTCCAGATTAATGTCAAGAAACTTGATTTGTGGCCAGATATCAATATCCATAGATTGGGAAACTGTTTGGATCTCTGTCGAGTCCAAATATTACAGATTTAGGCAGATATAAGTCCGTTTTCTCCCATTTTCTCCTCACAGCGCAGACTTCCATGGTTTGCAGCATGGAGGCGAGCAGCTGAGCAGCTGAGTCGCGCGCTGACATGACGTCAGTACAACCCCCTATTGTGTGTGTAGCTCCACCTTTTTGGTACAGATAGGTAAGATTGGTACCCCTAAGGAAGGGTGCCAAAAAGTTGGACAGTAGGGGTCGGTTTTTTGGGACTCTTTCCAACTTTTGCTCTATGGAAACGCAAACAAATGCGTGCCGTGCTGCACAGAACTAGCCTGACCGCTTGGTGGAAACGACCTATTTGTGTCTTGTGTGTGTGGTTTTGGCCTTGGAACTCTACCATTGATGCTATTTTAGCCCGGTCTCTTTCTTAAGGTTGAATCATCAACACTGACCTTAATTGAATCAAGTGAGACCAGCAGGTCTTTAGATGTTGTTCTGGGTTCTTTGTTGACCTCCTGGATGAGTCTTCAGTGCGTTCTTGGAGTCATTTTGGTAGGCAGACCACTCCTGGGACGATCCCCCACTGTTCCAAGTTTTCTCCATTTGTGGATAATGGCTCTCACCTTGATTAACTGGAATCCCAAATCTTCAGAAATGTCTCATAACCCTTTCCAGACTGATAGATATCAAGGACTTTGTTTCTTATCTGTTCTTGAATTTCTGGGTGAAGCCCGGGTGTGGCCAGTGAAATTTATCTCAGCTTTCCAAAACATGATTTAACAAGGGAGCAGTTACTTTGTAGGTTTGGATGGCTTTCCCCTTGATAAATGAAAGCATCCATTAGAAAGTACTTTTTGTCCTTACTCAATTTATCGTTGTCTTACATCAAATGTTTTTTTGTGATCTGAAACATTTCAGTGTGACAAATGAGCAAAAAATAAGAAATCAGGAAGGAGACAAGTACTTTTTTACAGCACTTAGTATTTACAAAGATAGAAGACACGTTACTGCACCATGTTCCATGTTTCTAGGTTTGATTTATTAAAAGATGAGCTTTATTTGTACTTTTACAGCAAATGTGGCTTAAATAAATGTAATTTGATGTTTTTGTCAGATATTAGACAAATACACAGGCTTACAGGGGCAGTTGTGCTGTGCAGTTTGAAGGTTTTCCAGTATGCTGTTGTTTCCTGTCACTCACTTTGAGTTTTGTGTAGGTCCTGCCACGTTTTCATTTCTAACTCTAAAACAGCAACAGAGATACAGCTCCTCACTGTGAAGCACTCAAGTAAAATATTGACACGTAGTCAAATTTATAAAACCTTCATCCTGTCTGAACACATTCTCTAACATCTGCTGTTCTCTGCTCGCTCTCATTGAGCTCTGATTAAATAAATATGTCAGCTTTAATCAGGAGCTGCACAAACACTTCCTTGTTTCATGAGCCTCAGGCTGATGGCACTGAGCTCAGAAGTTGTAAACTTGTAAAGTTTTCAAATAGAGTTTGTTATTTATAAAATGTATAGCTGACATCCAACGCTGCACCTCTCTACAGTCTATAGGTGCTTGAAAGAACTGAGCGGAGTGTCAAAATGTTCAGAAAAGGTCACACAGTGTGTCTCTATTCCCTGCACGTCTGACTACAATTAAGTAATGTTTAAATAGAGGTTAACAGAACATCTATACTTAAAATTCACAGAAAAACTCTGATCTAATCTGGAGTTTTTCTAATTTCTAATCAAAAGTATCCTGTTTCACTTCTTTAAAGTCATTTTTCATTAAAAAAAATCAATTTTACATAAAACAAGGCCTGCATTGGTTGTTTGAATAACTTTAGAGTATACATCACATTTAAAGGCACTCAGATAGGTTTGCTAAATGCTTATAAAAAGCAAAGCAAGCTTTGTTTTGGTGTTTATATCTTGAAATGGGATGTTTGTTTCTGGACTTATCAGATGAATGCTTGAATACTTTTTTCTTGTTTTGTCAATTCTATTTGCATTTTTTTTGTAATATATCATTTAATGTGTGCTTTCTTAGATTGCATTTGCATTGTTCATTTACAGAGTGAAGTGCCTGAATATGATACATTATTAATGTAAGTTGGATTTTGGCATTTGTAAATTAATAGTTATCATGATTAAGATGATTCTGTTTATGGAGATCTGTTATATTTCCTTGTTTTGTAGACAGAATAAATCAGAAAATAAAAATAGTCCAATCCTGTGTTTGAATGCCCTTTTCCAATAATATCAGAGCAATAATAATCATGTGAGCTGTGTTACATCCTCATTTAAAAATCAAACAGAACAGAGTGCCAAGAGCAGACAGATATTGTGGATGTCTCCATGAAAGATTCATCTGTATAAAAACTTCATTCCAGCATTATCAGTCATTGTATGGACTGAATCTAACCCATCGTCTCAGATAATTTCAGATCCAGACAGAGAGACAGAGACAAGGAAGGCAGGCTTGGATTTAAATTGCTCACTTTACCCTGAGCAACCCTTCAAAGGGCAACCTTCACTCCCTTCAGATTCACTGATTCGTTGTTTCTGCCTCAGTGACAATAACCTTCAGGTCAACTTCTCCTCCATAAATCCAACATATCCCTGTGCTTCCCCTCATCATTACCTCCACAGAATTCAGCTCAGATTTAAAAATGAAAGGGGAAGCTTTAAAAAACAAAGACAGTCGGAGTGTTTAACCTGAAGGAAAGTTAAGAAAAAGTTTTATCAGGAGGAAAAGAGTAAAAATATCATGAAAATAGAACAAATTTGGTTGTGTGAGACACTTTTCAGACCCATGCTGGAGGTTTAAAGACTCATATAACCTGCAGCTTCATAATAACTCTGGGATGTATCGTAACACCTCAAAATGAATCAAATGATTGAACATATGGGAGTAACGAAAGATTATTCTGAACCTGTTTTCTGTGGACTAACTGGGAGACCACTTTAATCCTAGTGGACTTCAGCCAACCGTCAACAAAGAGACTGACAGGTTCAGCAGACTCTCAGGAGTCACCACACAGCTCAGCAAAAACCCTGGTCTTAAAAGGATCAACTACTGTGAATACTTCAGCCTGTTCAGGGGACGGAGGAATCTTATCAGGGCAGATGGCCTCAAAAAAAGATGGATCAGGAAGTACAGCACTGATGGTCCTATTTGGTTCAGGATGTAAAAATTCATCCACAAGCTCCATGATGATAAAGCAGCCTGAAATAAAGATAACATGGTATGAAGGAATCTGTGCCCTTATGTCTTCCTTTTCTTGCCTTACTTCTCATGGGATTCAGTGATAAGAGGGAAGTCTTATTTAACCAAATGAACCCAGGGGTTACTGTCATGTAGAGACAAATTAGGCAGCATGGCAACGATAGCAAAGGTTTAAAATTTTCATAATTATTCCAAGACTAAAGAAGTCCCCTCTCCTACTACTACTGGAGATGTTTGCCCTCTTCTGCTCATAATTTTGACTTTTTATATCATAATAATGACTTTATCTTACACACCGTGTTCAAAATTAACATGCAAATTGGATTTTAGTGTCATAAACATTCAATTTTTTGTTTTTCAGTTAAACTCATGGATGGTATTGTGTCTCAGGGCTCTTTGGATCACTGAAATCAATCTCAGACACCTGTGATAATTAGTTTGCCAGGTGAGCCCAATTCAAGGAAAACTACTTAAGAAGGATGTGTCACATTATTAAGCAGGCCACAGGTTTCAGCAATATGGGAAAGAAAAAGGATCTCTGCTGCCGAAAAGCTTCAAATAGAGCAATGCCTTGGACAAGATATGAAAACATTAGATATTTCATGAAAACTTAAGTGTGATCATCATACTGTGAAGGAATTTGTGGCTGATTCAGGGCACATACAGGTTCCTGCAGATAAAGGCATAATGCGGAAGGTTTCTGCCGGACAAATTCATCAGATTAAGAAAGCAGATGCTAAAATGTCATTACAAAGCAGCAAACAGGTATTTGAAGCTGCTGGTGCCTCTGGAGTCCCACCAACCTCAAGGTGTAGGATCCTCCAGAGGCTTGCAGTCATGTATAAACCTACTATTCAGCCACTCCTACCCAATGCTCACATGCAGGAACAGTTACAGTGGGCCCAGAAATACATGAAGACTCATTTTCAAACTGTCTTTTTGACTGATGAGTGCCGTGCAACCCTGGATGATCCAGATGGAGGAGTAGTGGATGGTTGGTGGAAGGCCACCATGTCCCAACAAGGCTTTGACATCAGCAAGGAGGGGGTGGAGTCATGCTCTGGGCCGGAATCATGGGGAGAGAGCTGGTAGGCCCTTTAGGGTCCCTGAAGGTGTGAAAATGGCCTCTGTAAAGCATATAGAGTTTCTGACTGACCACTTTCTTCCATGGTACAAAAACAAGAACCATGCCTTCCTAAGGAAAATAATCTTCATGCATGACAATGCACCATCTCATGCTGCAAAGAATCCCTCTGTGTCATTGGCTGCTATGGGCATAAAAGGAGAGAAACTCATGGTGTGGCCCCATCCTCCCCTGACCTCAACCCTATTGAGAACCTTTGGAGCATCCTCAAGCTAAAGATCTATGAGGGTGGGAGGCAGTTCACATCAAAACAGCAGCTCTGGGAGGATATTCTGACATCCTGCAAAGAAATTCAAGCAGAAACTCTCCAAAAACTCACAAGTTCAATGAATGCAAGGATTGTGGAGGTGATAACAAAGAGGGGCTCCTATGGTAACATGTAACTTGACCTGTTAATATGAGGTCTGCTGCTACCTGTAGGAAAACGGCAGTTTAATCAGAACTGGCCTATATTTCATGGTCTCTGCCAAGACAAGCTTTCAGTGAGCCACACTGAAAGTTTGTCTTGGCAGAGAAAATGTTTTGGTACGTTTCCCGATGGTCTTGGCATCAGTCCTTTTACGTCTTTTATGTTCCTAATCCCTGTGTTTTTTATGGCTTTTTTGTTTCATGTTTTTATGTGTTTTTATGTCATTTTAAATGTTTTTATGGTGTTCTTGTCTGCTTTTCTTGCCTGCACGTCTCCTGATGGTCTTTGCATCAATTTTATTCAGCAGCTGCTCCGACATTCAAAAACAACAACAACAGTGGTAGCCTGTCAGCTCAAGAGAGGCGCATGCATACAACCTCATTTTGTATTGTCGCTCTGATTAGCCCATCATGAATATGACAGAACGTTCCTCCAATCGCCTACAGAGATTTTTTTTTTTTTTTAATCCTTCCCTTCCAAAACTTTTTCTATGGGAGCTTTCCCAGATGAATGTGAAATATATCCATGCAGTAGAGATATGAAACAGTCCATCTAGCGTGCCACGTTAGTCCAGAATGTATGGGCCCACTGTGGCTCAGTAGATAGTTTCTTATTACTCAACCATTGTCATGCTTTCAAGGACATTCTAGAAATAGAGAGTTTCTCCTGGTAAATAAAGGTTGAATAAACGTTGATGTGTCCTTGAACAAGACACTTAACCCAGGTTTGCTCCCACTGCTGCGTTACGTTTATGTATGTGGATGCGTACGACTGTGACAGCTAAAAAGTGGGCCACTCAATGTTGCAGCCTTTACCATCAGTGAGGAAGTGGGTGTGAAAGGGTTAGTGTGACCTGCAGTGTCACAGGCACTTAGAGTCAATAGAGAAGGACAGCACTATACAAACTCAAGGCACCATTTACCATTATGAATGGCAAAGATGACAAAAGAGAGCCTGCTCTGTTGAGCAGCTTCAGAATAACTTACAGCAACAATAGCAAAGACTTCCATTTTCAATACCTCATCATTCGTATCTTCAGTCGAGCTGCTTACAGTGTAGGAAAGGTGATGCGACAGTTGTAACTCACAGATCCTGTCCCAATTTTTTAAGTAAATGCTGCAGGAATCAAATTCAGATGTGTGTATATTTCCAAAAAATGATTAAGTTCATCATTCTGTATTATAAAAATCTTCTTTGTGTTGTATTTCGTTGCTTGCAAAGCAGATGGTTTGGCCATGCCCCATGTCTGTCACCAGGCAGATGCTTCTTGTAAAGCTCCAATCAGAAATGATTGCGCCGAGTCTGAGTACAAACCTGACCAATCAACATCATTTTAGAACGAGGCAGTAGCTACAGTTGTGGTTTAGCTCTACTGGAAGTCGATAGCAATGGCTGCTGCCAGTGAAGCATTTACCACAGATGTAGCTGTAGTTTAGCTGCAGTTTTATCAGAACTGGACTATTCCTTTATCAAAACAAGAGCGGAGAACAGCACTGAATGCTTCATCCATAAACTACGGCAGCACCAGAAAACCACAATATGCTGTTTTTGTTTTCTGTTCAAAATGGAAAAACACATTTAAAATGAAAAAACAAAACAAAACAAAACAAACAAAACAATTCAGTTCGGTTCAATAGGAAAAAAAAATCACATTTTCAAAAGTAACAAAATTAAATTCACCTTATGGCCAGAAAACGTTTTAATTGTTTTTTTTTGTTGTTTTTTTTTTTTTTTTTTTTAATCACTCACAGTCAGTCTGTTGGGATCCTGGTCTGGCTTCGGTGGTGTGTGGAGTTGTGGGGTTTCTGTGTTATGAGGTGACAGCTGCTGAGGAGTGGATGGATGATAAATCCAGGAATAGTTGGGAAAACAGGGAGAAGCTCGGACATCCAGATGAAGCTTGTAATGGAGCCGCTGCTCCTACTATCGAAAAAGCTGAGATGGTTCAGGCTGAAGTCTTCCAGGTGCGCCCAACTGAGAGAAGACCCTGGGATAGACTCAGGACTTGCTGGAGGGGATACATGTCTTATCTGGCCAGGAAACACATTGGAATCCCCAAGGAAGAGATTGGAATATGTTGCTGTGGTAGAGAGATGTCTGAGTTGACTTGCTTGACTTGCTAGATGGATGGTCTACACCAGTGGTTCTCAGTTGATCCAGCAATAGGAACCACCACCTAGAGCAATGCAAAGTAGGGACCCAAATTTCTGATTTTTATGAAAATAATTCAAAATGTGGAAATTTGAACCTTGGAAGCAACACAACAAAAGCTGGACAAAGAGACTGGCTACGACTTTGGGAGGACATTTTACCATTTACCAGGACGTTTTACCATTATAAAACATTTTGGTTGTTTTTTGAAAGGTGACAAAACATTTACAGATTATAATTTAAAAAACTACCTCTTCTGAGAATATTTCCATCCAAGATTAGATTCTAAATAAGTGATATTCACAATAAAAGATTGGAATTTACTACTTTTCCTGCAAAAACGGATAGATATCTGCCTATAGGGCTTCGATATCGGAGATATTTTGCCTCTCTTTTTTGTGTTCCTGAAAACAGTTAGTGACCCACTGAAAACAGCCCTGTGACCCACTTTTGGGTCCCGATCCACCATTTGAGAACCAATGGTCTACACTGAGGGAAGCTGTTCTGAAGTAGGAAAATAAGAAGCAAAACTAAGAAACACTGACAAAAACTCAGAAATCTAAAACGTGAAGTTATGACGCCATGTCTGACAGGACATCTTTGACCCCCCTATGCCTGAGCCTGGGTGGGGATCCTGGCCCAGGCCGAGTCAGGCTCAAGGAAGGTCAAAGATGTCCAGTCAGACATGACATCGTAACTGTGTTTTACCCTAGATTTTTGAGCCCTGATCTGGGCTGCCGGCTATGTCAAGCTGATCCCAGGCTCAGGCAGATAATCTGATATCTAATCAGTATTCATACATGAATGCTGCAAGTGACCTTTAGTGCTTTTGAAATCATTAAGAGTAGAACAGTACTATGATAAAAACAGTAAATCCACAATGGTTTTGAACTGAAGTGAGCTGAGGATGAGTCCCACACCAACCCTGACTCTGCTCTCCACCTACCAGTCGTGATTGTCAAACTTTATTCATAAACTTTGCAGACTGCCGCCTCCAAGATAACTTTCTCTCATTGCAACACTTTCCAACATTTTCTTTAGCAGGAAGTGCGATGTGAATGTCAAAATGAGTATTTCTGTCAGCTGTTCTTTCTGAGTGTGGAGTAGATAAACACTGGCTGTTTCATAAAAAACAGGCAGGTTGGAAAACACTGATCAAACAGAAGGACAGTCAAAACTTTGCACTTCCAACTGCGCTGTAATGATGTGACAGAACTACTATCAGAAGGCTGCAGCAATTTTATCATTATGTATTTTGATGTGGCGGTGACGTGTGATTAAGGATGATAGCAGGTGATAAGCGGTAATGGGATGTCAGTGTATTATCTGGTGTCAGGAGAAGGTGAAGCAGGAGGAGGAAGGAGCAGCAGGAGACAGACAGGAAGAGAGAGAGGATGCTTTTTCTATGGGAGAAAAATGCTGCTGACAGTTTCATCTTTTCCTGAGGCCAATGATGTGATTTAGTTAAATAGATTTAAAGCCACAAAGCAGACAAAACAGAGAGCAGAAATCATTTTCAATAAACAAACTGAAGCTTTACTGAGCCGTATCACTGCAGTTACTCTTGCTAATTCGCTGGGCAGAAAAAAGGAGAGTGTTTTTTTTTTTTCCTAAAAAATGACAGCAGTTACATTCCTCGTATTTGCACCAGCGCCTCCCTCTCTGGATTAACTGGAGCAGCACTGCACTTTGCACTGAGAGTCAGTGAGCCACATTTTTTACTGCTTGGTCTAAAAGATGATTTCCAACCTTTCCTGTAAATATCTTAAGAATGAACAGCATACAAATGGAGTGTTTACTGTAAGATCCATCATGATTTAGCACCTTTGTACTGGCGTTACCAGTGCTGGAGGCCTTATGTATGTTTTTGGTTGACTGGATGCTCGGATCATTCTTGAGATATCGCAAAAACATTTGGGGTATTTTTCTTAAAACTTTGCACTGATGTCCACTCTGAAGCAAGGATAAGCATTTTAGGTTTGGAGGTTAAATGTCACTGTGAACTTAAATCTTTTAAGCAGCCTGTTTCCAGAATGCATTGAAGGATTTTTGTCAAACTTGGCATGAACCTACACTTGGACTTAAGGTCAACTGATGAGATTTTGGACCTTAAATGTCATTTTTTATGCATCATATACTAAACTAGTTCCATAATCCAAAGTTTGATACAAACACCAGCCAACACCACTAAAAAAATAAGGTTTCTACCGATCACACAATCACAAAAATCCCCCCAACCCTTTGTCTTTATCTGACATTGTACAGAATCATGGATTCATCCAGTTGTGTCAGGAGGAGGATTATTGGTGCTTTTTCCGCTATGACTTTTGGCCGTGCCAAGCCAAACCAAGCAGTGCTGATTTACTTTTCTATCACCAGTTTGGCCGCACCGAGAATGGTCCTGCTGTAGAGCAGGGCCAAAGTGAGCCAGTCCTGCCTCCAAGTGCGCTGACGTCAAAGTAGTTCGCAGGGTGTGATTTGGGAGGGATTTACCCCTTCTGCTTCTGATGTCCCACCCTTTGATGATGAATTTTCAGCCCACAGGGGAGAAACATTTTATCCCTGCCTCTGCTCAGACTGACTACAGCCCTGTTACAGTGGCGGTCTAATGTCAGCAGTCACTGTGTGACTAAAATGTTTATGACACACGACCAAAACTCCAGATTTATGTGATCATACTGCCGCCTGATAGCTGCGCACAGCCTGAGTTCTCACACTGAGGATCAAGATCAGGACGGACCGGGATTACAACTTTTTCTGGAAGTTTGACTTTTTCCCCTCTTTATAGACAAATAAATTCCTGCCCATGACAGAGACTGACTTAAATTAATTGCCACGTGTGAAGCATGCCGTTCTTACTGCCCAATCCAAAAATATGATTGTGTTCATTTTCTGCTTCTAGAGACCCATAAATCAATCATCTGAAGACTGTTCTTTAACTTCTAAGTAGGAAAATTCTCTCTTTGAGAATGGGGAAAGGGTAGTGTGTGGCACTGTCAGTTTACAGTCGAGTTTGCTTTAAAACTCTGTAAAGTCAATCAGATCAAACAGTGTAGAGATCAGACTGTGGATGAGATCGAGGAGGGCTCAGTGCGCCATCGGCTCTAGATGAGCCCTCAAATTTAAGCTTGATTGTGGTGGAAAAGCAACTTCCCTGCTGTGCTGGGTTGCTGTGACAGGTCAAACCAAGTCGCCCCATGTGATGGAAAAGCCCCATTTATGGACCAGCACTCCTTCACATAGATCTTGAGGCATGACAGTGATCACATGCCAAGAAAATTATTCCAACAGGCTAGCTAATGAATACAATCCTAAGAGGGAGAACAAGAGGGGTCTTGTATGATGTCATCCATCCATTTTTTACACAGCTTATTCCATTCAGGATCATAGGGGGCTGGATTGGTCACCAGTCCATCACAGGGATGACATGTAGAGGGAAACAACCAGGCACGCTCACAGTCACACCGACAAGCAATTTAGAGTCACCTGGTAACCTAACACGTATGTCTTTGGTGGTGGGAAGAAGCCAGAGTACCCGGAGAGAACCCACGTATGCACAAGGTGGGCATGTAAATCTGCACAGAAAGGTCCTGAGGGGAAGGCGAACCACGGACCTCCTTGCTGTGAGAACACTTTTGTAATGTCACTCTGGTAAATGACAATTAAAAAGATAGGGAACAAATTCTGCCCTGTTGGTTTGCATCAGGATACACGTCGCCGACATCCGGTTAAGGTGTCAAGCTCGACCAGTGGTTTCCGAGTTTTTCAGCCATGACCCCAATAAAAACAGCGTCAGAGATCGGGGACACCACATCTTCCCTTGAGGGGGATAAAGCACACGATATTGCACGTAGCATTGTGTACAAAGCTTGCATTTGAGATAATTTTTACAACTTTTACAATCATTTAAACACAAATATTACTTCATAACTAAGTTTTTATTTTAACTTGAACTCATTTTAACAATTTTATTAAAATAATACATAATATTTATGATTTCAAATCATATGAAATTTGTCTTTCTTTTATGAAAAGCATCCCACTGCCCCCCTCCACTGTATCAGTCCCCACTCCCACTTTGAGAACCACTGAACTAGACGACGATGCAAAAAACAAAACAAAAAAAAAACAAAACAAACATGCCTCTCTGGTCAAATCGTGATCCCTGATTCTGTCACACCATCAGAGAATTTCCTGACGCCCATATTTGAGCAAAAAGTTTGATGATGAGTTGCTACGATGTAGTCAGGCCAAAATCTGTCTGAATTTGTGTCATCTTAAAACTACCTTGAAGATAAACATGAAAAGAAAAAAACCTTTTGGTGTGAAATGCTGTTCGTGTCATTGCTTTTAAAGCTCTCTTGAATTTGTTTGATGCCCTGCCATGTTTTCATGTCTTCTTTGAAGCTCTTTGAATTACCCCATTGCTAAAATCTCCCATAGATATACATTTTTTTTGCATGAGATTGAAACAAAAAATTAATCAAAAAAAAAAAAAAAAAACATAAACCATTAAGAAATAAAGATTTTAATTCCTATGCAAAATATACTGTGTGGTTGTGAATATGTTTAATTATAATATAATGACATGATCAATCATGAACATGTTTTATTCAAACGAATAGCGTCTGATTAATCTGTTAATTATGTGAACTTTAAGATTTCTCAGAGGAATGAGTGAACAGCTGCATCCTCATGGATGGAGGTTTCATGTAAGGTATGCTTTACTTTGTACTTTTAAAACAAAGTAAACAAAAAACTACCAACAGAAGCAGGGATGTTTAGAGATGGCAGGATTAGTGCAAACAGGGAGGGCTCTGTTTTATTATGTTTTTAATTTGCTCCTTTTACAGTTGTACAAGTAGCAGTACATGAATGCAGGAGCTCATCTAAATATTAGCAGCATGAATGTGCCTCTTTACCAGCAGAATCCTCAGACATCCTAAAGCGGACCCCTTGGAGTCCCGGCTGACAGAGTAAATGTGATCCCTCTGGTAACTCCTGGGTTTCCCCAGCATCTTCTCCCAGTTGGAAGTACCCTAAAAAAGTCCCCAACAAGGTTTCCAGATTTCATAATGACCAGACTCGTCCTGATGTGCCTCAGCTGGAGGCCACCGCTGTTCTTGTGGATCTCTTCAACGAAGACACCTTAAAGCTGCTCTCACATATTTGGACCACCTGGTTGTGATCTGCCTCAGGGAGGCCTCAATGCCCTGAAAACTGTTTGCTCATCACTATCAGATAAGAAAAAAGGAATAAAGGAGGGGTGTCGGATGACACAGCTGTAGTGTGTCAAACTGTAGAGATGCAAAACAACAAAAACATTTTACTCAGCATTGTTACTAAGCAAGCTGTCAACTAATCCATTTTACCCCAAGTTAAGTTGTCAAGTTAAACGGATAATTTCTTATGATGAAATTAAAAGATGCTATACTAAATCTGTCCGTAAATCTGTCGAGCAATTTCTGTAATATGTTAGCAATAAGCTAATAAACAGCAAGGTCCATCTGTGAGGAATTTAAATGTTCTAAATCGTAAGTGACTGACTGACTGAAACTTGAACTTTTTAAAACACGTGTAAGCATGCTAACCTGACTAAAATTGTATTCTAATTTCTCAAAGTTAGACTAACACTCCATGATAATGTAACCTTGCAAAGCAGATGGATACGGCTGTTTACGTGTTTCTCATTGGTGTATCCATCTTGCAAAGCTCCCGTCTGAACAGGTTAGAAAGTGACAGGACCAATCAGCGATGAGGAGCAGTACAAGAACACTGATTAGCACATACCATTAAAGACTTATATACTAATGAAAAACACAAATGTCATACTGTATATTCTACCAATATTAATATGCACAGAAATGGTTAAAATAATAAACTTTAATAATAAACTTGAGCTAATGAGATAAAATATGAAAGGGTAGAAGAGAAGAGAACACCATGACATTAATGCATACGGCCTCAAAAAAAAAAACATTAAAAATCTTAATTGATGATGGCAATAACAAGTTTTTTAAACTGGTTCAGTGTTGGTTTCATTTGTACCAAAAGCAGAGCTCGATGCACAGAGCTGTGAAATCGATCGTTTTCACTGGTCAACATTCACCTAGTTAGCTGCTTTCTGTCTCATTACCAAGGTTAACAGGAAGAAAATCCATAATAAGTAGCTGAAAGGGGGCAAAAGGTATCTACTATAGCTGAAGTGGGCATGTTTCTGTCAATAAATCAATTCTCCTGCTGTGCACGCATGCTGGGACAAGGTCAGTAGTTCAGTTTGGGTGTAACCTTAGCTTGACTTTGCATGTAGACGTACTGACTGCTGATGTTGGAGCGAGCCCTTGATGGATTAACCCTGTTGAAATTAAGTGTGTTTTAAATCCTTTATTCAGTCCACCTTCCAGACTCATAAACAAGAGTGAGTACACTCACAAGATTCAAAATTTGGTATGCAGGGATATACTAGGGTTTGATTAAAAAAACAAACAAACAAACAAAAAAAAAAAAAACATCAAAGAGGTACATTATTGGTATAAAACCGAGAAAATGTCTCTGATACCATGAAGTGTTTAGATACACTGAATTTTGCAGGGGATATAAAAAAAGGGGATCATTGTTGTGTTTTTTTTATATTAAGGCCAATACATGCAATTAAGGGTTAATTCCTCCTTTAAATATAGGTACAAATTAATTTGTTGCGATGAAAGCAGCTCTGACATGACAACATATGGCACAGCATGACATTAAACATATGGACTAGATGTTCTCAGTTTTCTACACTCTCACAGCGTAACTATGCTGATTGACTGAAAATCACAGGCAGCACAGCTCCGCAATTAAACGGCATCTACTCTGCAGAGTCTGCAGCAAAACACAACAGCATGTCTGAGAGTCAGGTAGTCTGGATTCTTGTTGTGGATTGTTGAAGGCTGTTTGTATTTTCCCTAGACGCCTCGCAAATTTAGGACCCATGGGAGCCGGGAAAGTAAGTCTGTGGAGCACTGCAGCATCGGAAACACAGACAAGGAGGAGACAAGGAATCCTCAGCCTCAGGAACACTCGTCATAGCTTTAACTATTTATTGCAAAATAAAAATGCAGTTTTTCTCAGGGCTGCTGAGAAGAAGCTCTCTGGGTTATAGCCTGGCAGCATGTTTGACTTTCCAGGGAGCGAAGTGCTAGATTGATAGATACTATCTATAAAGATAGATGCATTTATGACAGTGCATGTTAAACACAGTGAAGCATAGTGGGTGCAACAGAAGCTTAAGGGTTGAAAGGAGGATGCTGGAGTAGTGGAGGTGAAGCCTGCAGTAGCATTTTTTCATCAGCACTGGTGATGCAGGGTTCTTTGAGCAGGATGTCATATATGAATGGACCACTATGGTTAGAGAATAAGCTCTGATTGGTTGAGAGTGCTGTGAGACTATAGTTCAATCAGCTGGCAGTCAGCTGTTTGCAGCTGGGCATAAGACTTCTGCATGAAAGATCACCGAGCTTTGACTCATGCATTGCACTCAGCGTGAGTCCTCGCTGCACGAGAGCAAGTGATGCATTGCATCGTGCAGCATCACAACGATATCCACACTGGATCCATTAAATATCTAATTCTGCCCCATGAATTTCAGTTTTTCCTTGTAAATACAGTACATTTAATGCTTGAATTTATGTTGAATACAGAGAAATGGACATGTGGCGCTTCACACTGACAAGCCTTTTAACAGCCTTGAAAAGAATGACTTTCTCTCAAAGTTGAGGTCAGACCACAATTTCAAATATGGATATGGAAATTATAAATGCATAGGGCTCTCCACTTAGTTTAAAAAGCTAACAAGCTCTGTAGAGTGAGGAAAGTTCAAGAAAATCAAGGAACTATCCGATATGACACTCCTTGTGTAGAAAATAGGAACAGGGCGACAGGAAAAAACAACACACTGCATCGTGCAGCAACATGTTGCATTGCTCTCAGGCTGTCAGGATACAACAGAAGGACTGAATGTAGGCTGATGTTGTTGCTGTTGCTCACCTGCATTGCTTGCTCGTGTTGGGTGCAGTTAGGACTCTATGTCATGGACATACAGGGACAGAGACGCCCAAATATTATATCAACATAAGACAAGATAAGATGAGAAAGACTGTCCCTAAAGGCTTATTCAATTAGCAGCCCGGGGGCCACATGTGGCCCAGAATCAACCCCCGGGTAGCCCAGCCTGTGGTCGTGCCAGAGATGCAGAAGGCAACCTGTTTCGCAAGTTTTCATAAATTCCCACAGTATTTCAGACCGTGAATGCAACACTCCACGTAGTCTAGCAGCAGTCTACTTACAATGCATGTTATTTTCAAGCATGGCTAGCAATGCTGACAGAAGTAGCCCCATAAAACCGAGTAACATGTCCTTTTCAACTGTAGCTACACCTGTGCAAATTTAGTTTTACGCTCTTTAAAATATGCCTGTGTAAGATGTGACCAAAATTATTATTTACAGAACTTCATTTACTTTTCATTCTTTTTTACTTTATTTTTATTCAAGTAAAAAACATTTCTACTACTTCAGGCTATGTTCAAATACAACCCTGTTGTGTTTTTTTATGCACTTTTTGATGTGCTTTTGTCAGGTTGTCAAATTCAAAAGAGAGACTATGAGTAAAAAATGCAATTTTTTTTATAAAATTGATCTGCATTGGTTCCAAATTTGACATTACCAGTTGCTTAATGGGCGTCGAACATGTCCGGCCCAGCTACATTTCTTGATTTTAAAATTTGGCCCAGTTGAATTTTTTTAATTGGATAGCCCTGCTTTAGAGACATTTGACTTGGACTATGTCCTACATTCTTAGAATCAATAAATACAAAAAAATTAACAATTAACATAAAAATTAACATAATACACACATATAAGTCATAATATCTGTATATAATAGTGAAGGAAGATGGATGGATTTTCAGCTCCAACCATTTACTTTCTTTTCTTCATTTTCACTAGTTTAACTACTTGCTGTTCATGTCATAACCCAGTCAGATTTAAACCAAAATGAGGCTCAGTCCAAACTGGGAGGGGTAACCACAGGTTAGAGTGTTCTCTGTGCTGCTGTCTCCACTGGGTCAGACTGTCTCACCTGAGGAACAACTATATATATACTGACAGAAAATATAAAAAAAAATACTGAAATAGTAAATGAAATAGAAAAATAGAAACTCTAGGACCACTTGCTGGTTTCACCCACTGCACTCCTAGGAATTTCCAGATATTGTTAGAGCAGGCGGCATGTACAAAGACAAGCGACTGAATTTGCTCACCAAAACTTTACACAGCCCTGGAAAAAAGTGTGAAGTCTAGGTGAGCTGATGATTGACACAGCAGTCAGTATATTCACAGTGAGTGGGTGGGATGATGAAACTGCTCACACTTTAAAAAGTTTGTTTTTTTATACTTTTTCCCACCTGCCTTGGTTGTCTGAATTATATTTTATACTATAGTGTTTGTACTGTGGAAAAGTTCAGAATCACTTATTTGTTCAATGCAGCAGTAAGGCGTACAGCAGGGGCCATCGAGTACATTTGCACAGGGGCCAGATTTGGTCCTGACAGAGACTCTGGAGGCCGGACTATCATAAACAAAATTTAATAAACATTTTGCACTGATTAGCATATTAGTGTATTAGTAGATGAATTTCCCTTCAAAACACCAAAAATTATGAGGCATACCCCCCTTCATTTGGCCATTTCTGCAACATTTTTTTTTTTACCACTCTTAGCCCATTTTTGATCACTTTTTGCCACTTTAAAAACATTTTTTTCCACTTTTCCCAAATTTTGCCACTCTTTAACCCCTTTTTGCAAATTTCCTGCCAATTATTGCCCCACGTGCCACTCCTCAACCCATTTTCAGTACGTTGCCAGGCTATTTTGTGATATTTTTGCCCCTTTTTCCACCTTAATCCAAGATTTAAACCACTATTCTTGCATGTGTTATCTCCTTTGTACCATTCTTTTATCCATTTTTGCCACTTTTCATATATTTTGCCACTTTTAAACCCTTTACATTCTTTTTGCACCATTTTTGCCACTTTTAACCTATTTTTCAAATACTTTTGGTCCCCTTTTTCCACTTTTACCATTTTTGCCATAGTTTAAGCTCATTTCATCACTTTTCTTGCCAAATTTGTGTCCCTTTGTGCCACTCTACAGCTCATTTTGACACTTATTCATTTTTTGCCACTCTGTAACCCTTTTTAATAGTTCATCTGGCCATTTTTGCAACGTTTCTGCCAGTCTTAACCCATTTTTTAAATATTCACTAATAATGGCTGACAAGTGAATTTCTGTAAAACAGATTAAATGTCAAGTCATTCTCAAACTATTTCAGTATTCATTGTTTTTGGGGTGGATTTAACAGCTGTAGACATACTCATAAACCACATCTTCTTTTCCTCCTTTTCTAACTTTAATGACCTTCAATGGGGCCAGACAGAAAGCTTAGGGGGACCTGATATGGCCCTCGGCTACCAGTTGACGACCAGTGGTGTATAGAAATCTAGCTAGAAATGGAGTAAATGTGAATGCCATATTAATCTGACCTGGGAACAGTAAACAGTATAGGAGGCTCCAGCTCCTCCTTCAGCACACTCACACTAAACCTCACCTCCTCACCTTAACCCAACAGTCTTTTGAGTTCTGAGAGCATGTCTGACACAGATAATCTTCTGCTGAAGTGTGTATCCATGTTTGTGTATGAAACGTAAGGTCCTGGAAATATGAGAGTCTGAATGTCCTGAAATTGTCAAGAAAATGTGAGGAGTTCAAATGTTAAAAAGGCTTTAAGTGGCTCAGAGACAGCAGAGCAGAGCAGAGGTAATCTGAAGTTGACCCATGGAAAACCTTTCTTACCTGAGGTGAAGCAATTAACTTTTAGAGAAGAGAGTCAAAACAAGACAGACCTAAGGACAGTTAGTGCTCATTTCTGTTTCCTTCTTATAAAAAATAGTCAAATTTTTAAACAGTACAGCCCTCAATACCAAAGGTAAAGATGGATATAATCCCAGTGACGTCATTTATAATCTCAGTCAGTCACTACTAATCATGGATACATTTTATCCTCTACTCAATCATGATGGATGAGTGACTGAAAGATTTGCTAACTGGATAGTGTGAACCGATCAAAAAATGAACAATCCATCTTAAATTTGAGAGCCTGACTAGACCTTAAAAATCTTTTATTCTGATATCAAAATGGGCTTTTTGAATGAGTTTGTATGTGACTTCTGTGGCTTTTGCATCCAGCCCCAAGTGGACATTTGAGGAATTGCAGGTTTTGCGCTTTAGTGTTGGCTGTAATTCTCAACACTGGAGGTTTCAGCTAGGTAACTAACCGTCAGCTCCTTTGCATTCTTTATTTCAGATGAATATTTAAAAATGTATCCACAAGAGGGACCTCTACTTCTACCGCTCATATTGGATGCTTTGAGCAGTGAGGCTGAGGCGCTTGGCAACTGGCAGAGCAATTACGATTGGTCAGTTTTATGATTGTTTTCTATTGGTTGGTGCATAAAAAACCTGGAGCAGAAATATGCTCCAAAGGCACAAGAGAATGCTGGTTCCTTCAGGTTTTAAGGCTGGGTCTAGTCTGGTATTGGGGCATATGCCAGTTTGGCACTTCACTGTGTCAACCTTGGCCCTGCACTGCTCTGGCCTCCTGATGACCATGAACCTCCTCCAGACCCCCTCCTTTCCAGGTATCTTCCCGGCTTCCTCTACAACAACTCGTCCAGTCCACTGGTTCCAGGGCACCCATTATGCAATGAGCTGGTTCAGGCCTGGGAAAGCGCGCCAGGTATCCATGGAAGCACAGCTGTCGCTCGTGTGTCCAGGAGCTGACCCTTCCTGTTGTCTTCTGAGCATGTTAGTATTGGACACGCAGTCGATACGATAACCAAAATACATGAGAATTTGTCACAGCCAACGCTTGTGGCCGTCAGCCAGCATCCAGACCTCCCAAGAGTCTAGTAAGACCGGGAGGACCAAGGACTAAAAAGACTCTTTCGTCTGCATTCTCAGCTACCATGAGCACCACGCTGCCTTGCCCAGCGAACCCATCACCCCCAATGTGTGAGCCCAAGTCTGTGGTTGATCTCACCCTTGCAGTTAACCTATCATTGAATTACGCTGCCAAGATAGGTGAACGGTTCTTCAACTTCCACACTATTACCATTCACAGACACAGACCCCAAATGCCTGGATCTGTTTTGGCACAGGAGACGTGCATTCCCAACGCTTCAGCCTCATCATTCAGCAACATAAGAGCCCCACTACGTCATCAGGAAAGTCCATCACCAAATGACCAAATGCACTCTTGATTTTGCAACAGTAATGACTCCATAACTCTGCCTCAGACTGCCTTTTTGGACTAACTTTGATTAAGGTTGGTCTGAAACATCTAGACAAACAGATTCAATGTACCAGCTTGGCGTTTTATCAGCCATGCTCCCTTTTATGAACAAATCAATATCCTAATTTAAACCAAAATGGATATCAGTAATAACACCACCAGCACCATTTTCATTATAAAGCTCCACCAACTTTTCTTCTTTTTATTTTGCTGCTCTGGCTTGAACTGTTGGCAACACAGCTCAAAACTATCCCTCCTCAAGCTTCCTGAAAATGTGTGGAAATAAGGATAAAAAGCAAATGGAGACAGGAAATAAAGAATTAGACTTAAGCGCATAAAGGAGTCTTTGAATCTGATCCAAAAAAACACCAAAACTCATGTGACCCAAACTGACCCAGTTAGACAAAGACAGACTGAGGAAGATTGGCTGTGTTTCTTTTCCTTCCTCTTCCCAGAGTGAATTCTGTCTTCTTCTCAGTTGCTTGTTTGTGCTGATCTAAAGTTCTGCTCAAAGGCCGCGCTCCTGAATTAGGGCACCTTTTACTCCTGACTGTAACTCCAGACATCTGAGAAAAAGATGAAAGAAGAGTTGTTTCTTTGAATCTTAGCAGAGCATGCTTCCTCTTAACGCCGGCACTTGAGACAGTCTAAAAGTTTGTGTTGGTGTAACATTAGACGGATGTGGCCGATCAGATGGTGCAGACTGCTGATGGCAGCTAGTATAAGAAGCTGATATTCTTCTCAGGGTCTTTATGTGGCCAGTATAATGTGTCACTGATAATAACTGGACCTTAAAACATAAAGCTTAGCGGCATAAATCTGCTCTGTGTAGCTCTGACTCTTATTGAAACCTGTTCAAAGAGAATAAAACTCTCCTCTTCAGGAGCAGATCAAGCCTTCTGGCTCTGAACATGACAGCGAAGCAGGGGGCTGTGAGGTTCAGGAGATGAGAGAGACTTAGACAAGCTCCAAATAAGGTAACATCTGAATCCCTCCTGTTGTTAAAATAAGGTTAAACCACTGTTAGGTGTTTTTATTTGGACCTGAGGCCAAGCAGTGCTAACACAGGTTAATTCCTGCTCTGTTTGATCAAAGTCGGCATGTTACAAGGAAGCATCGGTACAGCTCGATGTGAGGATGAGTTTGGGCTGTTTAAAAATGCACAATCCTAAAGGAGACACAGAAAACAACAGCTGCTGCTGCGAAGGTTTGAAGATTCTGTTAAATTATTGGAATTTAAAGTTTAATAGAAGCATAGAGCTGTCTCAAACAGCATGATGTCTTCCTTATTACCTCTGCCAAGGAGGTTATGTGATCGGGTGGGTTTGTTTGCTTGTTTGTTAGTTTGTTTGTTAGCAACATAACTCAAAAAGTCATGGACAGATTTTCATGAAAACTTCAGGAAATGTCAGAAATGGCACAGGGAAGAACTGATTAGATTTTGGGACTGATCTGTGTCACTGTCTGGATCCAGGAATGTTTTTAAAGGATTCTTTACTATTGGGAGATAGGGCTAATGGTGGAGGTCTGCGCTGTTACCACTACCCTAACCCTCGCATTCTGGGGGAGAGGTGTTCACGTTAGGAGATTGCCAGGTAAGGTTGTGGGTGGGACAGTGAAATATGTGGGGGAAGAGTAGTGAGCAGGGTCTGCCTTGGTCAGTAACAAACCTGTGGGCTGGGGTAGCGGGGGGATCCCAGGGAGGGAGAGCTAAGTCAGAGGGACGTCCTCTATGGTGGCAGGTCCCCTGGTCAGGAGATTCCCCAGTAATAGTGTGTATTTTCTTTCTGACAGAGATGGCGTCTCAGATCTTTGCTCAGAGAGAGGAGCTGCCAGACCAACACAGTCTGGTGTGATCTTAGTGCAAATGTGAAGCAGCTTCATATTCTTTTCTGCTTGCTGGTACACCAACAACACATGGGATTGATACAAAATAAAAAACTGTCATCATTTATTGCCCCTTTGAAACCCTCTTTCCTGCCCTGGTCCAACAGGGAAATCTCAGGTCGTAACTACACAACCCAAATAGATTTCATGAGCAGGCTGCCTCTAAAATTTTCCCATTACTTTTGGGAGTTCATGTGTGAAAACAGCTTCTCTTGTTATCATTTTGACATCAGCTAAGGTTTTATTTGACCTAAATCAATCTTTTGTGTAGCACTCACAAAACCATGTGTCTGATAGAAGTTTGTAGTTTCCTGATTAACATAACAAGCCAATCTGTTATCAGCTTACTCCTCAGAAGTCCATCTGTATGTTCAGTTTGTCCCAGAGCATCATAGATTTATCTAAATATGGCTGAATATGTCGAGTCTGGCTGAGCTTCTGTGCTATCATAGAGGCATCATCCTCACACAGAGGAATCTTATTTAGTTAAAAGAACATATGGAGTGACCACATGGACATCAGAGGCGTGGGTTAGGAGTGGTTTGAGTTTGCAGTGGACAGTTTAAACAAATTTGTTCCATTTAAATATTCTGTTACTGTTGAAGTCTACTGGTAATGTTTGAAGTCAATCCAACAGCAGCTGCTGATTCTTCTCCATGAGGAAACTCTGGAGATCATGGCCATCAGAACCCTCAGGCAAGAAGATTTAGAACAACTTTATTTAGAAAGTATTTCTACTCTTTAAATAAAGGGACTATTCCTCTCCACAGTGCTGCTGGAGTGGTGACAGAGAAAGTCCTGTCACCAGAAAGTTTTCAGTGTGATCAGAGGATAGTTAGAAGTCCTTGATCTGATGATCTGAAGGGCCTGGCTGTACTGTACGGTGTGAAGAGATCACTGATATAGCTGGTTTCAGTTTATTCTTGTGCACACTTCATGTCTCTTTCTAAATGTCTAGCACATCATGACATTTTATTCCTCCCACATAAAATGCTATTTTTTGTAGATTATATACAACAGACTGTGTCTTGGTCGCATGTTTATGAGTTGTCATGAAGACAGAGAGTGACGTGTGATGCAAAAGGTCATGTCTGCATATAGAAACATGGACAACCAGGTTTCATATCCTGTCTTTTCCAATCTGTGACAACCTATACTAGAAGGAAGCTGACTGTCCTGCAACCTAATTGTTTGATTTTACAAAATTAGCTGTAGTACACAGGTGTCTGAAAGTTCATCACCAGGTGAGGAGATCTTGATTGCCAGTGATTAGCTGCAGCTGGGACAGCTAACAAGCTGCAGCCGTCACTGTCCATGCGTGATGGCAGCTAAATGAAAGCTTGTGTGGGTATGGTTTAAGTTTTTCTTCAACAGGATTTCTTCTGTGTTTTTACTCCAACTCTGGCAGAGGATGGTACACTCAACAAAGGGTACATTGAACTATTTTTGAGTAAAAGATTTTTAATTCTGGAAACCCCCCCCCCCCCCCAGATTTTTCTGTGTAGGCAGGTCTTTCAGAGAGAATTCAGGCCCTCTTTACTTTTTTTCAATTCTGCCATGTTGCGACCTGATGCCACAGTCAAAAAAGTTCATGACAAAGTGAAAACAGAGTTTTAGAAATGTCTGCAAATTTATGAGAAATTAAAAACTGATTTTTTTATATAACAAGCTTTGCACACCTGTTTGGGGATTTTCTGTCATCCTATGTCCTGATGGGATACTGAGTGTAGATAAGTGAGAAATGCATTTTTTTGACTGTAGCATCAGGCTGCAACATGACAGAATTGAAAAAGAAGTAAAGTGGGTCTGAATGCACTGTTTTGTGGATGACCTCTGGTTTTCCTTCTGGAGGTTTCCTCCAGTTATACAAGCTGAATACAGCTAAGTGTATTTACAAGATTGCTCATGATGAAGCTGGACTTATGCGTGAACACAGTGAAACAGAAAGTATTAGTGTTAATCCATCTTCAAGAAATTCAACAGGAAGATTTCAGACAGACTAACATGTCTACCTGCATTAAAGAGGCCAGTTTTTATCACTCTGATGTATTAAATCAACTTTTTCATACTGATCCACTTAGCTCCTCTGTGACAATTGCCAAAAGTTTTGGTGTGAAACTTCTTAAAAACTATGATTTTTAAAAATATATATTTTTATTTGATTCTCTCTAGGGAAAGAAATGTGTTAACTGATGCCCACACTCAAGCGTTTAAAGCCTGAGCCAGTGCCAGTCCCAGGACAGGCCTTTAAAATATATATAAATCAACATTAAATACACAAGGGACAGCACTAAAATAGCTTCAATACACACTATCATATAGTAAAATGCATTAAAGTGGGACACACACTCATGTGTGACTGAGGCATCTTTAAAATATGGAGTTATTGATTCAAACCTGCATGATAGGATTTCAGCATCCTCTGGGATATAACAAACACCAAGGACAGCTCAAAAAAAGAAAAGGACCAAAGACAGATGACTGTTCACAAACACAAAGAAAGCCGTGTGTTTCGTCTGTGGGAGAAAACCCAAAGTGAACGCAGAGCGAGCGGGGATCCTGACAGCTGCTGTGATAAATGTTTCTCTGTTTTAAAGTTGACTTTCTCCTCATATCGTATAAGCTTCATGTGTCAGCACAGTAACAGCTCTCACAGGTAACTGTCAGCCGGCTTTCAAAGGAACAAGCGCCAACACATCAGCCACTACACAGGCCATTAAGACATAACACGAAAAAGGGGCTGAAAACAAGCGAGCAAGTACAGCGAGGAGCTGCTCTACTGAGTGTCTTTTACATGATGGGAAGTAAAATAAAGCCACAAGATGTCTGAAGGAGCTTGTTCTACATCCCTCCGGCCATTGTGTTGGAATAAAACACACATTAGAGTATTATATCTGCTGGACATCGCTGATCTTCTTCACTGCAGTGCTTGTTTTCCAACAATTATGTTTTTAAACTCTGGAGGCACTGCAACCTGATTGCATTAAAAATGGATGAAGGAGAGCTTGTTCTCTTCACTCAAAGAGGCTTTTTTTTAAAGAATACAGACTCTGTTCCTGTTTTCCTGTAAAAACTACAGTGTTTGAATCAATATTTGCTGAAACAGTTAGAAAAATAAACAATTTGAGAAAGCTTTAGGAGTTATTTTGTGAGTATTTCTCTTGTTTTGGGCAGAGATGCTTCCCTCGCCCTTTTAATCCATTGTCGTGGTCTCTGCCTTGAAGCAAAAGAGAGAGAGAGACGCACTGAAACCTGCGGTGAGGTCAGGGTGAGAGACCACAGCTCTGCTGTAACCTTGCTCAGTGTTTCTAGAGGAAATGTGCACAACAGATAAAAACAGAATGCAGGGGTTTGAAAATCTCATAAGTCCATATCTTATTCACAGTAGAACATAAACAACATATTAGTTAAAATACAGATATTTTACCATTTCATAAAAATTACAAGCTCATTTTGAATTTGATGGCAGCAAAACATCTAAAAAAGTAGGTACAGGGCAACAACAGACTGGAAAAGTAAGTGGTAGTAATTAAAAACAGTATTTTGCAACTAATTTGGTTAATTGGCAACAGGTCAGTAACATGACTGGGTATAAGAGGGGCGTTTTAGAGAGACAGAGTCTCTCAGAAGTAAAGATGGGCAAAGATATACCAATGTGAGAAAAACTCCATCTAAAAATTGTGGAAAAATGCAAAACAAATGTTCCCCAACGTAAAATTACAAGGACTTTGAATATCCCAGCATCTACAGTACATAACATCATCAAAAGATTCAGACAATCTAGAGAAATTTCTGTGTGCAAGGGACAAGGCTTCAGGTGAAATAGGATGCTCTTTTAGGTCTTCAGGCAGCACTGCATTCAAAACAGGTATGATCCTGGACAGAAATCACTGCATGTGCTCAGCTCAGTTCACTGCGCCATCCACAAATGCAAGTTAAAGTTGTATCATGCAAAAGAGAAGCCATATGTGAACATGACCTAGAAACATCTTCTCTGAGCCAAATCTCATTAAAAATGGCTTTGTGGTCATGGAAAACTGTTCTGTGGTCAGATTAATCAAAATTTGAAGTTCTTTTTGGAAATCACAGACACAGTATCCTGCCGACTCAAGCGTGGATGGACCATCCCTTGTTATTAGTGCAGTTCTAGAGCCTGCATCTCTGATGGTAAGGCGTTGCATTGGTGTCTATGGCGTGGACACACTTCTGGAAATGAACTGTCAATGATAAGAGATAGATCGGGGTTTTACAGCAAAATATGCTCCCATATAGACAATACCTCTTTCAGGTAAGACCTCTGAATATTCCAGCAAGACAATGCTTAACCACACACCACATCCATCACAACAGCATGGCTTCACAGTAGGAGAGTCTGGGTGCTGGCCTACCTGGAATCCAGACCGTTCACCAATAGAAAACATTTGGAGCGTTCAAAAAACAAAAATGTTCACTTCCCGGACTAAGAGTGGGTTAAAAGAGGCAAAAATGGGCCAAGAAACGCAAAAAGGGGCAACAAAAGCATTTGGATAGCGGGGGAAAGTGGTTTAAAAGTGGCTAAAATTAGATAAAGAGGCAAAAATGGGCCAAGTAAGAGGCCAAAAAGTGGCCAAAAATGAAAGCAAAAATAGTGAAAAAGCTGTTAAAAAGTGGATAAAATGGTATAAAAAAGACAATGGTTCACGTAAACAAAAAAAGGGGCAAAGAAATGAAGGAAAAATTGTGAAAGTAGTTAAAAATTGGATAAAATTGGATAAAGAGGCAAAAATGGGTCAAGAAAGGAAAAAAGTCTAACAAATGAGAAAAAATGGTGATAAGCAGATAAAACGTGGCTAAAATGGGTTTAAAGAGACAAAAATGGGCCAAGAGAGGCAAAAAGAGGTTAAAGTAGATGGGAAATGGTGAAAAGTGGTTAAAAAGTGGCTTAAACAGGATAAAAGCAGAACAACTTTAAACAGCTGGCAGGAACAGTGGGGTTAAAGAGAGGTTTAAGAAAGTAATTTAAACATCAGAACCCAATAACAGCCTGACACACTTTTCAGCTCCAAAATGATACAACTGTTAGCCAGGAAGCTAGCACCAATGCTATTGATCCAACACACATGCATTTATTTATCAGTAGATTACAACTGGGGAGGGCTATTCACTGAGTTTGTCAGGGGTCCTGACAATTCTGTGGTCAAAACTACCTGAGCTAGGGTCACTAAAAAGCACAGAACAGATTTGTTGCCACTGGAAATCATTTAGACCAGATGTTGACAGGATGTGTCAGGACTTGGTCTAAGCGTTTCATGTTGGAGCTTTGCAGAATGAATTTGCCTGATACATCTGCTTTGCAAGGTTACGACTCTCCTATAACCCCCGGGATTTTTCCAGGGCTAAAGTTTTGCCCTTCCCAAACACTACATGGGAGGTTTTCCAGATGAATGTGAAATAAACCCATGCATAGTTACATGAAAGTCTATTTGTAGTCAGGTTAGCAGTTATTTCTTGTACATGGACAAACAGAAGTAAGGTGCAGTGCACTTAGAATTCTTTGATGGCTTTGAGCCAAATAGTTTTGCCTCCGTGTTGACACAAGTCAGAGCTCGACATTTCAAACAGACATGGATATTACTAATGCAGAACCATCTCAACTTTGGAGGTAACAAACTCTGCTGAATGCAGAAAGTGGACAAAAATCAAGAAAATCTTCCTGTCAGACACTCCTGATACCTTGTTATCTCCCTCTTTCCTCTCTGTCACTCAACAGGAGCCACAGAGAGGAAATTAGGGATGGGGCGATGGACATCGCACCACATTGCACAGCGCTGTGTCCCTCACGTGCTGTCAGGATACTACGATTAAAAACAGTATCATCAGGCTTATTTTGACACTGATGCATCTAGTTAAGACATGGTTTTAGACCAGGTTACTGCAAGAGACAACAGGGGTTGTCTGGTTCATTATGGACTCTGAGAGCTAGGCAGTGGCTCCTGACCATCACTCTTTCTGCTGCATCAGCATAAACTGCACTGACAAACAAATCCAGCCATGGTTTTGCTGTTTACATCATGAACTTGTGGACAAAAACCCAACTATCAACAGAAGTATGTGAACAATATTTCTCCGGATCACATTACTAAAATTCACATAAATGCATCCAATCATGTTATTGCCACTGGCAGATGAATTTAAGTTATTGAATATACTCACAACAAAGCACACTCTAACAACGGAGAATAAAGTTCAGGACATGTGAAAGGACAAACAGATGATTTAAATATTCATTGAAATTTTAGACACCATCACCCCCACTCCACACAAACCTCACTAATGTTCTCCAGAGGGGGCCTCTCATCAGCTGCAGAGAATCTGCAGATTAAAAATAGCTGTGGATCAAGAGGAGTAATCAGTGGACTACATGTTGTGTGGAAAACAAGCAGGGTGGCTGATTACCTCCAGTCGCCTCTCCCTGGAAAGCTGAAGCCAAATCAATTCTTCAAGGTGCACCTTCGACACACAAGATGCAGAGGTTTTACCAACTGGAGGAAAATTCACAGAGCTTTTCCAAAGCAGAGAAGCTCTGGCTTTGAACAGCATCTTCTAAGTCTGCCTTTATCTAAGTCTGATAAACTTACAGTATGTCTACTCCACATCAGAGGGCTCAATCAGAACAATAAGAGATGATCAAGGTAGGAAAGAGTCATCAGAGTTTCCCTGTGAATCCAGCCCAGCTCATAGTCCATTGATGAATGATTCACAAAACAGAAAGATGTAACATCACCAACAGCCTTTTTGTTAGCTGGGAATCACTGCAGTATTCTCATCTAGATTTGGAGGAGAGGAAACGGAACAAAACAGTGATTTTAAGTTTACATAAATGTGGGTTTCTCATCCAAAGTGATACAAGAATCTGTTCTGCATTGGGACTGAACCCACCTGGGGGATTTTATCCATATATTTTGGATTATTAGAAAGGGCTTGGAGCGACACCTGTGACTGAAACAGCCACATCCCTTCAGTACATCTTTTCATTTACATATTTTGACTTCACTTTTGTACAACAGAAGGAGATCTGTCAATTTTAGTACATAGTCGGTTCTCTGGATAAACAACAGGAAGTCAACATGAAATTAGGATTTAAAAATCTGGTTTATTTGCGGTAGAAATGACAATTATCAGTCTATTGATTTATTTAAAGAAAATGATGTTTGCAAGTAGAAAAGAAGTGTAGGAAGCAGGGGTTTGATGATAACAATCAGTAGATACATGAAAAAAGCAGCAATACACAGTAAAAGAAAAAGCACTGAAACCAAAACAAACAGAGGGATTGTCTGGAGTTATTCTCCAAAGTTCACCCAAACATATTTGTTGACTTTGAAACTTTCTGGATTTTCACTGTGAGGTATAGAATAATAAACCTTTTGTTCTGACGGTGTTGTCTGCTCAGAGTGAGGCTGCTAACACTGCAGAGTTCAGAGCTTGGGTAGAGGTGTGCATGTTTAGTCAGATCATCACTCCACTAGATGGCCCTTATACTTTTTACAGTTATAAAACATATACATGAAATATATAAGTGTGTGATGAAATTTGATGCTGATCAGAGTTAAGCTCAAGCTGTAGCGATAGACAGGCTGTATCTGTCAATGGGCCTTCCCTTTAGGCTGTACTACCAAGATAAAAACAAGCACTGTGAGCACAGGGATTGGATGTGGACAGCACAATTGGGAAGTATCATTTTGACAGCAGATAAAGATCAAAATGTATGTATTTCATGTAGGTTAAAGTGGCATGTTAACCAGAACATGTACCAACATTCAGCACAGGCATGTGGAAGTCAACTAAGACTGCCGTGGCTAACCTTGTAACATTAGCCACACTGTGCAAACCAATCTGTTGTTTACCCACTGACAATATTCAACAAAACGTGCTCAACAGTTTTCTGAGTGTTTGATTACATCCATATTAATATTTATTTTCTGAATTTAGATTTCTTTTTAATGGACATAGACATTAATTGGCTGGAACATCTTTAGTACCAGGACCACGAACCCCTCACCAGAGTTGAGTAATCCATCTGAGTACTCAGACTACCTTTTATACTGGCTTAATGCAACCATTAGTTCTGTAATTCAAATACTCTGCTAGGGCTGCACTGCTGCACAGAGTTTGTGCTGTTGCCTCACAGCAAGACGGTTCCTGGGCCTTCAGGGTTCAAGGTTCCAGAGGGCCTTACTGCGTAGAGTTTGCATGTTTTCCCTGTGCATGCATGGGTTCTCTCTGGGTACTCCAGCGTCCTCCTTACCATGAAAGACATGCTTGTTAGATTATTTGGTGACTCTAAATTGCCCGTAGATGTGAGTGTGAGAGTTCCTGGTGTGTAAGAGTTCCCGAATGTACCCTGCCTTTTGCCCAATGACAGCTTGGATAGGCTCCATCCCCCCCAACCCTGAATGGGATGAGCGGTGTAGAAAATGGATTGATGTATGGATCTAGATGGCGATGTAGTTATTTAATAAAAAAACAAATCACTGAAAATAAATATGCTGTATTCATTTGAGCTTCTGTTGCCACAAAAAAGAAAAAATCCTTCAAGTGTCTGCACAGTTTCTGTTTCTCTCCATTTTATCAGTATGCAGTTAAGTACCTGTGAATGGAAAACCTACAGCTGTGTCAGTATGCATGCATATCTAGCAATTCAGCTAGTTTGATAACAGACAGGACAGCATTTTCTTTGTGCCAGTACCCCCAGTGAGGGCACTTTTGGAAAAAAGGCCAAAAAAATGATGAAAAGCAAGTTTTATGATATAAGGGCATGTTTTTGATACAGATGTGTTCAATTTAATATAAGGGGAGCAGAGAAAGGCCCAGTGTTTGCAGGTAACTTTAGACAAATAAAGGATTGTTGTAAGGCAATCATTTATACTGTGGGGATTTAACAGAAGAAGTAAAAGAGAAGACCCAGGATCAAACAAATCCACTGTTCATAAGTAACAACAAACTATAGCTCAAAATGTGCTCCCTAAGCTTTCTGAGACAAAACAGAAACTCATGTTTTATTTGTTTGAAGAAGCAGGAACAAGCTGCAAACACCATACTGATAAATGAAAGTCATATACACTGAAATGTTGAACTTTTAAACCGTTGGCTACACTGGACAATTTTAAAAAACCTCAATGGATTCTATTAAAGACCCTGCAAAGTGAAAATAAATCTGCCTTTAGGCTTGTTGTATGACAGGTCACTGTGTTATGGACCCCTAAATCAAATTTTAGTCAAATAAAACATCTCTAAGTTTATAAAATTAAGCCTCAAAATCTTGACGAACGAGGCAGTAATCTGCTCCAGGATGGTCTGTTGAATGAGATCAAGCCACGCCCACTCAGGAGAAATATGATCCTCTCAGATTAAAACGCTACAATCTGAATGGAGGAAAGCACTCACGCTATTTTCCTGCCCCTTGACCTTACATTGAACTTTGGTCAACTAAGGTTGTTTTTGAAAATGTGCTTTATAAATAAACTTTGACTTGACCTTACTTTGACCTTATGATCAGAGCACAGCTGCCTGGCTCTGTGCCAGAGAAGAGAAGTCTGTTTTCTGGCTCCAATCTCTGTTTTGATACTCTCAATGATCCATAGACCACTGTGGCTGATAGATTTGGCAAATTTACCTCACAATAAACAAAAAACAGCATTTAACTGACTGTTAACTTTCAATAAAGGCAGACTGTACTGAGATGAACTGCTCTGTGATTTTATATTCCAGTGCTAAAGGGGCGGGGTCACTCTAATGTATAAAAAACACAACAATTTGAATGGTAAAATTAATGCTACAAAAGAGTTAAATATTTCAACCCTGATGATTTTGCTGTGCATGCATTTTAATGCATACTAGTCCAAGTGACATACATTTTAATCACTTTGATTTTTTTCATCACTTTTTGTTACTTTCATGGTAACACTTGTGCTGATTACGATAAATGATAAATTAAAAACAATTTAAATGATTAAATTTGCTACTGTTTTCATGATATTTCAACAACATTCATCAAATCAACCTCGAAATAAAAAAATCACCTAATAAATTATTACTCGATTTTTTAATTCAGGGGCATTTTTATCACCTATTTATGAAATTCATATACGGTTTTATCCCCAACACCAGGGGTGTCAAACTCAATCACAGCAGGTCCAACCTGAGGGCCTAACAGGGTCAACTTCTAAACCATTAACTGCCAACCTCATTTCACCAGTTAGTTCATAAAGGTCAAAACATGAAATTAAAATAGAAAAATAATGTTTTTAAAGGCAATTATATTAGAAAGAAAGTACAAAATTATGAGTCTAAAATGTAAAAATATGAAATAGAATTTGTAATCATGAAATTAAAAGTCAAAATATGATTCGAATTTTTAAATTGTGAGTCTAAATGGTCAAACTATAGGATTACGAAGTCAGAGTAAGGAGTTGAAAATATGAGATAAAATACAAAATGATTGGTTATAAAGGTCAAAACCTGACTTAATATTTTAAATTAGGAATTTAAAAGCTCAAAATATTATATAAGAAGTCAAAACTATGAGTTAAAATGCACGTACGAGATAAAAATGTCAAAATCCTAAGTTTAAGTCCTAACTGTGAGATGCAAAATTGAAAATATGAAATGAAAACATAAATCAATTTCTTTACCCAAATTCATGACTTTTTATCATCTAATTATTTTTACTCCTTACTTTTTCAGATTTCATGACTTAACAAGGATATCTTAAATCAGAAATATGAGATCATCTTGCCCTACAACTTTCAATAGCATTGACATCGTACAATTGAGTTTTTTATGAGGAGAAATAGTCATTTGTGACACATTGAATTGAGCCACACCTCCTGATCATTTAAGGAGCAAATGGACCCAAAAGTGGTCTTTAATCATCTTTAGTGTAGTCAGCCTAAAACATCCTGCACCATCTCTTAAAGCATCAGACGTTTTGGTGCTCTGGCAGAGATTAGGATTTGGTCTGGTCAACTCAGAGGAGATTTAACTGGTCTATTCTCTAGCCTATCCTCATCGCACTCACAATCACATCATTTGATTTTTTTCTTGTGTTGCACTCATCATAAAGTGCCACTCATGGAGGCGACAATCACAAACCTATCCTTTTATTTCTCTGAGTCCTGTTTTGTTGGAATGATGCATTATGACAGCCTCTCTGTTCACCAGGCGACCGATCACAGAAAACATTTTCTTGCTGGCTGCGTCTGAAAAGTGGCTGCTATTAAAGGACTGCGATTACTGATTGACAGAAACAACCATTCTCACCCCAAACCCTGGAAAACAGGTCTCCAAGGTCCAAAGTTTGAGTCCTGTGCGTCCACTTTAAACTCCCATGTATTTTTCAATTTTCTTTATAGCGGGTAAATATCAGGGGCTTCAGAGTGGAAGTGGGAGGGTAACCTGAGGGCAGTGTGGTCCTATCTGGCGGCCCACAGAGCACAGCGTGATACTGTCTCAGTTCACAGAAACTGAAGGCTGATTGATGGCGAGAACTTCTCTGTCGGTTCAGGGAGGGAGGAGGAGACCAGAGCCCGCTGGAGAGAGGGGGAGGGGGAAAGAAAAGGACAGATATTGAACGTGAAATGAGCATGGAAGTCTCATTAAAAACCTCCATGTGGCTCACCGATGTTTAACTTTATGACAGACATTAGATCTGTGCGGCGGGCGCGGGCTGGTGGCCGTGCCGATGAGACATACCTCCAGCTAAATCAATTGGACAGGTATGAGATTAGCAGAGGCTGCAGCTCATCTGCGTGCGAAAAGTTTCCCATCAGCCCTCCTCTGTGATGAGATGAGCAGCATGTGGCTCTGTCTGATACAGGTGGAGACTGTTGGAGGTCCAGGTGCAGGTGACCTCTGCCTCCCCCCTCTGCTGGGACGTGTTTATGTTCTGCTCCTCTTTTTATCACACCTCACCACAGGCCTAATTAACTGAGTTTTCAGCTGAGTCCAGGGCTCGGCCAACAAGGTATGCAGGGCATTAAAACTCACCACTACCAGTAAGTGTGGTCCCTCAGACCCCAGCCAATTAATCCTAATATAATTAGAAAGGGGTGAAGTTCAGGGAGGGAGATATTTATATCAAAATCACTCGCTTTCCTCTCCGTCATCGCTGCCTCGCGGTTATCTCCTGGAGGCTCACTTTGATATGAAACTCACAGATTATTGTTTGGCACTGATTCAAGGATGTGTCCTCTGCTAATTGATGATGACCTGCATGGATGAACTTTTATATTTGGAGGAGATCGAATTAGAAGGAAACAGGATGAGTCTGGAGGACAACTGGATAACAAACAGGCTGTGGGTTATTGACAACATTAATCTACCTGCTTATTTGACTGGATAGATGTACAAAAGCTATTTTTTTTATCATAGTCTGTACACAATAAGGTCATGTAACCAGTGTGATAAAACACACAGCATGGGCTGCTCAATTTTTGAAAAATCATAATCACCATTTTTCCAATTTATATTTAGATCTCAATTCCTGCTACGTCAAGCACAGCCATATCCCAAGGCTGCCTATAAGGGGGGAAAAAGGGGAGAGCTTTCTGGGGCCCTGTCAAATGGGGGTCCATGGAGGTCAGGAAAATCATAGCCCATTGTAAAGTTAAGCTGTGATAACTATATTTTGTTTTGAACCTGAAAAATACTCACTCTTATTGAAGCAGCAAAAATGAATTTCATTTATCAATGCTGCAGTACAGAAGTAGTACAAAGTCCCCTAAATGGGTTAAAAGTGGCAAAACAGTGGAAAAATGGGCTAAAAGTGCCAAAAAGTGGCAAATAAAGAAGTGTCAGAAGTGGCAATCAGTGGTTAAAAGTCCCTAGTTGGCTAAAAAATGGCTTAAAAAGGGGTTTAAAGTGACAATAGGAAGTTAGAGGAGGTAAAACAGTGGTTTAATGGGCTAAGAGTGGCAAAATTGGTAAAATTGGCAAAACACGGGTAAAAAATAGGTTCACAGTGGCGAAAAGTGGCAAAAAGTTTCAAAAATAAGTCAATAGTGTCAAAAGTGCCAAAACAGTGGCGAATATGTGTTAAAAGTATAAATGGGCTAAAAGTGGCAAAATTCGTTAAACTGGCAAAACAGTGGTCAAAAAAAAAAAAAAAAAAAAGGTCCACAGCGGCAAAAATGGGTGAAAAGTGACAAAAATTTTCAAAAAAGAGACATGTCAAATGTGCTAAAAAAGTGGCGAATATGTGTTAAAAGTATAAATGGGCTAAAAAGTGGCGAAAGGTGGCTAAATTGGGTTAAAATGGCAAAACAGTGGTTAAAAAAAAAAAAAAAAAAAGGTCCACAGCGGCAAAAATGGGTGAAAAGTGACAAAAATTTTCAAAAAAGAGACATGTCAAATGTGCTAAAAAAGTGGCGAATATGTGTTAAAAGTATAAATGGGCTAAAAAGTGGCGAAAGGTGGCTAAATTGGGTTAAAATGGCAAACATTGGTAAAAAAAAAAAATGTTAAAAAGGAGGACAAAAGTGTCTAAAATGAGTAAAAAGTCCTAAAAAGTGGCAAAAATTAATTAAGAGAGCTCCCCCCAAAAAAGTGAAAAGACTCAGAAGTGTAAGAAAAAGTGATAAAAGAGGTCACAGAAAGTGGTGACAATGGGTGGTGAAAGGACTGGACTGTAGGCAGGCCAGTTCAGCACCAGGACTCATCTATTATGAAGCCATGTTGTTGTGACAGATGTGGTATGTGGTTTGGAAGTGCCTTGCTGACATGTAAAAGGTTGTCCCTGAAAGAGGTGTTGTCTGGATGGGAGCATGTTGCTCTATCTCTACCTTTCAGCATTGATAGTGTCTTTCCAGATGTGTAAGCTGCCCATGCCATACACACTAATGTAACCCCATACCATCAGAGATGCAGGCTTTAGAACTGAACCAGCAAAACAAGCTGGATAGCCCCTCTCCTCTTTAGTCCACAGAACACTGTGTTCAAGTTTTCATTCAACTGACCACAGAACAGTTTTCCATTTTGCATCAGTTGATATGAACTTGGACCAAACAAGATTTCTGTATCGTGTTCACATATGGCTTCTTCATTCTTTGACTTGCATTTGTGGATGGCACAGTGAGCTGTGTTGACAGACAATGATTTCTGGAAGTGTTCCAGAATCATATCTGGTTTTAATAAAGTGGCCAGGAGATCATAAACATTCAGTATTGACCTTAGACCTTGCTCCTTGCTCACAGAGATTTCTCCAGAGTCTCTGAATCTTTTGATGATATTATCTACTGTAGAGGGTGGGACATTCAAAGTGTTTGCAATTTTACATCAAGGAACATTTTTCTGAAATTGTTTCACAATTTTCCGACAAAGTTTGTCTCAGGTTGGTGAACCTCTGCCCATTTTTACTTCTGAGAGACTCTGCTTTTCTAAAATGCTCCTTTTACACCCACTCATGTCGTTGACCTGTTGCCAATTAACTTGATTGGCCGCAAATGCTGCTCCAGCTGTTTTTCCATTGGTACTACTTAGTTTTCCAGCCTTGTTGCCCCGTCCCTACTTTTTTGAAATGTGTTGCTGCCATCAAATTCAAAATGAGCTAATATTTTTCATAAAACGGGTAAATATCTCAGTTTAAACATCTGATTTTTTCAATGATATATTGCAGTGGTTTTCAGTGTGAGGCAGGCCTCCCCTGGGGGGCGCCACAGAGCTTCAGGGGAGGTGTGGAACCATAAACCTGAAAAAAGGTGATTTGCTTTGCTAACCTCTGCTGTGTTTAGCAAAATGGATAGACTTATAGTTACTATAGGGACTAATGCTATAGAGCAGTGTTTCTCAACCCTCAACCAAAGAGCAAAATTGTTAAAAAAAAAAAAAAAAAGTCTTTGCAAAAACCACAATCTAAGAGGTGAAAAGTGGCAAAAACAGCTTGAAGTAGCGATAGAAATAGGTTTAAGGTGGCAAAATGGTCAAAGAGCAGCAAAAAATGGGTGAGAAGGGGTGAAAATGGGGAGAAAAAGTGAAAAAAAATGGTCAGAAAATAGCAGAAATGGGTGAGAAGTGACAAAAAAAATGAGTGGAAAGTGACTAAAATGGGCAAAAAGCAGTCAAGAGTGGCAAAAAAGAGGAAACAAGTGGTATGTAATGGCAAAAGGTAGTTTAAATGGGCAAAAAGTGGCAAAAAAAATGTGAAAGAGGACAAAATGGGAAAAAAATGGCAAAAAGAAGAGGCAACAATTGGGAAAAAAGGGAAACAAGTGGTATTTAATGGCAAAAAGTAGCTTAAATGGAGAAAGAGTTGCAAAAAATTGTCCAAAAAATGGCAAAAAAATGGCATAAAAGTGCCAAAAATTGGGAAAAAGTGGCAAAAAGTTGTTGCAAAAATGAACAAAAAAATTGGGGAAAAAGGGATAGTTAATGATGAAAGGTAGGTTAAATGGGCAAAAAGGTGAAAAAGGGCAAAAATGGGATAAAAGTGGAAAAAAAATGGGTAAAAGTGGCAAAAAGAAGTTGTAAAATGGCCAAAATAAATATGAACGGGGGTATTTAATGGCATTATAACCGAATAAGAAGGAAAAGCAGATGTTTAGGACATTTGCAAACCAAAATATCCAAAATATATTAATGTTGAAAATGTTTAAAGATTAGACATAAATGTCTGAATTGTTTTTTTTATTTTTTTTGTCAGTTTCAATCCTTTTTGTGGATGGGGGTGCACCGAATGAATAGTTTCTTCTCAGGGGAACCTCACTCTCCCACACTTTGAAAACCCCTGTTCTACTGTGAATAAAAAACGGGGTTATTAGATTTTCAAATCATTGCATTCTGTTTGTATTTACATTTTATACAGCATCCCAACTTTTTTGGAATTGGGGTTGTAGAAAAAGGGGGTATTAGTTTCAGCATCTCTCTTATAAATCAGATATAATAAAAACAAATGAGGGGATGCTAAAGGAAGCAGCATTATGGTCTTTTTCAGGGTAAGATAAATTCACTTCTTTGTTGCTCAGCCTCACAGAAGGTTTCTCAGTCTGACCTTCACATTTTTATGTCCAATTGATCCTGAAAACATCAAAGACATAATCACCTGATGATTGAATTAAACATAGGCTTTAAAAGTCTACATATTTAGCTCTGTTAGAACTGAACTGATCATTGTTCTTGTATCTGACAGGCTCTAAATCAAAACGCCGCTGCATCACTCCCACAGCTAAGAGTCACTCCCATCCTCTCTCCACTCTGAAATTGTTTCTCCAGCCTGGCCTTTTGTGCAATCAGCGACTTTTTCATGTGAAGCACATGGTGTCAGAGATCAGGGCCATCTCTGGTCGAGCGTAACGACACGTTTGTAAGAACACAGAGGAGTTTCCTTCGACACGCAGCTCCATACAAGAGAAAAATAGACGAAATTCAGCTCCGAAAAGACGAGCTGTTATTTCCATCAGGGCTGTTAATCCCTCAGAGTCTCTCTCCATAGATTCAGCTGACACCAGCTGCTCTATTAGCTGGATTTGAAGCCCGGAGCAAGAATTAAACACAGAAAAGGGGGTTTTGGTCAGACTGCAGGTTTAAGTAGTGAGCTCAGTTTCTTTTCATTCGCAGCACAGCGATTCACCACAGCGATGATGAGGGGCTGACCTAATTTTCCTCAAACTCCAGATTACTGAACCTGGAGAGGCAGATTTTTAATATGAAGGTTTGGTAAGTATTTTCTCTATTTCAGACTAAAATTTGAATTTAATTGTTGATCTATTAAACTAAAATTCTTTCTTACATCTTAATGGATCAGCTGTGCATCAGTGGTAGAGCTGGTCTGGGATTTGATCCCCAGCTTCCTGCATAGACATGACTATGATGTACATGTATTTGATGCTCACCATTAAAGTGAACATCATGAAAAAACAACTTTTAGTATTTATATGGATATCCAGAGTATTGGAAAACAAATCAACTCAGTCATTTTTTTGTCATCTGAAATGTCTAAAAACATGAAATCTGAGGGTCTGTTTACAATCGAGCACCTAGGGAAGTCACACTTGGTGTCATTATAATAATACCCAACCTTCACCTGGTATCTCTGACCAGATCCATGGTACACAGAGCTAAAGTTAAGCTGGTACACCCAACAGAAGAAAGGGAAAGGCGAGAAGGAGCTCATTTGATTTTAAGGAGACACACTCCAACCCCACCACGGCTGTTTAGAGCTGGTTTAAATGGGGTCATAATCCTCTCTGTTGCATGATCTGTGTCATATTTTCACCAAAGCATGGCACAGATGTTTCATGTAGACCACAGCCGACCAGTGATTGAACTCAAATCAAAATTGTGTTTGAAGAAAACACTCATGAAAGAGTCAAAACTGAGCCCTATTACAGACAGGATCTCTGCGGCAGTGAGTCAACAATGTGAAGTTTGTCTGAAGAATACAGCCAACATTAGCAGTTAGCTCAACCAGCATTCAAGCTTCTTTGCAGGTTAACATCCACACTCCTGTGCTGAGTATCATAATTGCTTCAGTCATGTGAGAGTAACCAGACACAGCCTACATACAACTTTATCCCCACTTCCTATATCAAAATAATGCTATAAATACACTGTTGCTATGAGATGCTATCAGTGCTATCAGTTTGCTGTTGTTTACCTTCAGGTTAAAGAGAACTGTGACCAAAGACAGATCCAGAGGGAGGCCATGTCCACCTCAACATTATTGCTTTTTTATTGTCAGAGACAAGAATTAAACTTTGCTTTTGGTCATACTTAACACTGTGAATGTTGATTATTGCTTTCAAAGTAATTCAAAATGAGGCTAAGAGGACTTACAATTTATCTTTCCACTCTGTTAGTTGTTACTTAGGTCAGTAGTTCCCGACTCCACAACCTCCTTGATAAGAAGACACAAACCAAAGATCAGAGGACGAAAAAAATATCTTTGGTCATTACAGAAGCCAAGAATGGACATTTCATTTCATTTTCTTTTCAGTGACAACATGAAAGCTTTATTTTTTTGGGATGGCAGTTTGTAAATAAGTAAAGATCTTAAGAATACAAAAGAAATTTCCATTGCAAAGTAAAAAAAATTTAAAAAAAGAGGTCTTTTGTCCACTTAGGGCTTCAGTACATCACAGTGGCCCACTATAAACAGCTCCTCACCACCAGCTGAGAACCACTGATTTAGACATCTTAATGTAAGCACAAAAACTGTGCAGGGGGAGCTTCATGAATGGGTTTCCATGGCTGAGCAGCTCCATTTAAGCCTCACATCACCAAGTCCAATGCCACGTGTTGGATGAAGTGGTGTAAATCAATCTGACACTGGACAGTGGAGCAGTGGAAACATGGGGTATCAAGAATGACTTTATGTTTCATCCATTTTCCAGAACTCCACCTGTAAGCCATTGCTAGGAAATAGGATGCATGTTAAACAGTATTTATCAGTCCATTCTTGTTGTTTTCTGGGGCAACTTTTGGTTGATGGCCCTTTTGCTAATCCATACTAGTGGATCTTGTGTATGTAGAGGGACTATTGTGTGTATTGTTCTTCTTTACTATTATGATTATTGCGATGCCAGATGAATGAGTGCAGCACTTGGAGTCCAAGACAAACTTCTCCAAGGGGACAACAAAGTGTATTGGCAGTCAAATGGACGAGTCTGGGTTTGGCGGATGCCAGAAGAATGTTAACTGACTTTACTGTGCCAACTGTGCCAAAAGTTTGGTGGAGGAGGGATAATGGTATAGGGGTGTTTTTCAGGGTTTAGGCTAGAACCATTGCCTCCAGTGAAGTCCAGTCTTAATGCTTCAGTATACTGAGACATTTTGATCGATGCTATGCTTCTAACTTTATGGCATTCCAATGTGACTGTACCCCAGCGCACAAAGCACGATCGAGCTGCTTTGGGATGCACTGGAAAGGCGATTGCAAGCCAGGACTTCTTGCCTAATTTCATAAATGCTCTACAGCACGGGTGTCAAACTCAAGGCCTGGGGGCCAAATCCGGCCCGTATAACGATTATATCCGGCCCCGAGATTATATCATATTTGTATTATAACTGGCCCACCAGTATGGGGTCTGCAGATTTCCTCCAGTGTAATAATGTAAACTTCAACTTGATTATTTAAAATATCCTTGTTAAGCCATAAAAATCTGAAAAAGTAAAGAGTAAGAAAAATTTCATAAAAAGTCAAGAATGTGGGAAAAGAAATTCATTTGCTTTTTATGCCATATTTTCAATTTTGCATTTCAAGATAGGACTCAAACTTATGATTTTGACTTTTCATTTCATACTTTGACCTTTTCAAATCATAATTTGGACTTTATGTCACATTTTTATCTTTCAGATTCCCAATTTTGAATTTTAAGTTATATTTTGACCTTTTCAATTCATAATTTCAATCCAATACAATCCACTTTATTTATATAGCACATTTTAAAAAACATTACATTTACCAAATGCGTATAATAACAATAATGCATAATTTGGACTTTATTTCACATTTTATCTTTTAGATTCCCAATTTTGAATTTTAAGTCATATTTTGACCTTTTTAAGTCCTTACTTTGGCTTTTTAGTCCCATATTTTGACTTTAAAACACATGATTTTAATTTTTTTCTCATATTTTGACATTGACAATTCATAACTTTTACTTTTTCTATCATATTTTGACCTTTTACACTCTCAATTTTGAATTTAAGTCATACTCTTAACTTTTTAAGTCATCATTTATTAATTCTAGCTCATATTTTGACATTTTCAGCGCCTAATTTTTGGCTTTTTAATCTCATATTTTATCAGTCTCACAATTTAAAATTTTAAGTCATGTTTTGACTCTTAAACTCATGATTTCAAATTTGATCTCATATTTTGCCCTTCAAACTTGTGATTTTAATGTTCTCCTTATATATTTGCTCTTTAAAGGCATTATTTTTCTCTTTTTAATATTGTGTTCTGATCTTTTGAACTAATAAGTTGGACTTTTTATCTCAGATTTGAGTCTTTAAACTTATCATTTTTACTTTTTTGAATTTCCAAATGATTTATCACAGTGCTGTTTTTTCATATTTTATCACTGGTGAAAATGAGGTTGACAGATTTCAGTTAAATCTTGACCCTGTTAGGCTCCCAGGTTAGACCTAAATCCTGAATCCGGCTCCTGCTGTGATTGAGTTTGACACCCCTGCTCTACAGAATGAATGACAACAAATTCACACAGAAACACTCCAGAATGTTGTGGAAAGCCTTCCAAGAAGAGTGGAGGCTGTTATAGCTGCAAAAGAGGGGCTAAAGTGCATGGTGTATGATGTCACCTTTAAAGAGAGCATGAACTGATTTATGAATGATAAAACTGTGCATCAGTACTTAGGAGGGGGGCTGCTTTGTTAAAACAGAAAAAGGCATAACTTTACATACATTTACAATTAGACTGAAAATGATTAAACGATGATCTAAATGCAGATTTAGATGTGACCTGATGAATAATTGAAAAACATGAGGAATCTGGGCAGACGGTTGATGCGTTTACGGCACTTGACCTTAGAGCACTGCAGCACAATAAGGCGTCAGCTCTGAAATATCGTACTGTTCAATACTCGGTGATGTAAACCTCAATAAGAGAGAAGAATTGTTATCATGGTATTGATTGCTCCGTCTCCAGCCTCTCTAAGCTGAGCACATAAAAATGTAGGTGGTATATTATTAAATAAAGACTTCCCCTCCTCGCCGCGGGTCCTGCAGGTGGTTTGATGACTGTGGGTGTTCACATGTTTTTACCGGAGGTCGCTCTGCTGTCAGCCTGTTTGTTGTGCCGAACCTCACCCGGTCTCCCCCGCTGCCCTCTCCCCCGTGTTAATAACAGCCCTCACAGCTCTGAGCTCCTGTTTTGCACTTCAGCTACAATCTCCTGCTCGCTTCACCCCGTCGTCTCACCTCCCACTGCCACCGGAGCTGTCACCTACATTTCACTCTCGCCAACATGCCTCCCTCCCCTGCCCCCCATCCCTCTAAAGCCTCCTGTCCCACAAGTCATTTATCACCCTGTTTGGACACCCCCCACTCCCTTCTCTTCACACCTTCCTGTAGCAAAAGCATGATTTCTAATTAAACCTTCTAACTGTGAGGTTAAGAGCCAATTTCATGCACCTTACTCTTGATAAATAGGTAATAACCCCTTCACTCCTGCCGTCCATTTCCTATCTGTTGTGCCCAGGCGGCTTTGCTGTTTCCAGCCCGCTCCGTTCCCCAGAATTCCTCTCCTAGGTTCATCTGTAATAACATCTATCACTCTGCTTTCCCCACAAACGTCATTAATGGCGTGTCAGTGAGGGCGCAATCAAGGAGACATGAGAACGGATTTTTACTGCAGGAATAAGTCTAATATGTTCAATAGGAAGCACATCAACTCTTTTCTTCTGAGCTCCAGGCTGAAGTTGAAAACACAAAACTCTTCTGCAAGAGTTCAGATTTTCTCTGCTCCAGCATTAATTGTATTCCTCTTATAGGATTCATCGATTCCCCGAGATGGAATGTAAAACACAAGGCTTAAAAAAAGCTACTCATTTCTGAGAGTAGGAGAATAGGCATTGATCAGGCTCTTTGACGAATGGTCATGCCTGAAGGCTCTGTTGGACGGAGGATTAATTACTATCTTTGCTCTGGAAAAGGAAACATTGATCTGCATGAGAGGAGAAAAAGAGGATTAATGACGGCAGCTTTATGTTGATTAAGATTAAGTGAGACGGAGAGAAATGTCAGATTTGCACGTCCGACACCTCCGAGTGAGATGATTAGCACTTTAGCTTTGAAGACGGCACACCGGTTAGATGCTGGGCAAGTTGACGACTTCTAATTGACCCGATGTTTCCTTCACTTTTTAATCTTTTCTATACACTTAAACCGCTGTGACATGGAGGTCTACTTTCATATGTACAGTCAGGACTACTGATGAGTGCAATATTCAAACATATAGGCATTCAGGAGGGAAGTCAGACCAGAGATCTGCCCTGCAATGACACCATTTTACAATGTTTCAGCTGTGTGAACTGAGCTGTTGCAGCCAGAACGAGGCCAGGCCAGTGTTACCTGCAAGTCAGTTTGTCATATTGCCAATAGCTGACAATAATCCGCCTGCTTATTGGCCTTTTGAATCAATGAATCACTTAAAAAGAACCTGTTAGACAAAGCGAAGTTGGCTGAAAGATCTCAGAAAGCAACACATCATGCTGCCATCTAAAGAAACTCAAGAACAGATGAGAAACAAAGTCACTGACATCTATCAGCCTGGAAAAGGATACAAAGTTATTTCTAAGGCTTTGAGACTCAAACAAACCATAGTGAGAGCCATTATCCACAAACAGGGAAAACTTGGAACAGTGGTGAACATTCCCAGGGGTGGACAGCCTACCAAAAGTATTCCAAGAGTGCATCAACAACTCATCCAGGAGGTCACAAAAGAACCAAGAACAACATCTAAAGACCTGCAGGCCTTACTTGACTCAGTTAAGGTCAGTGTTCATGATTCAACAATAGGAAAGAGACTGAGCAAAAATGGCATCCATCGGAGACTTCCAAGGCCAAAATACTCCATCCATTTTCTTCTGCTTATCTGAGGTCAGGTCGCAGGGGCAGCAGCTTAAGCAGGGAAGCCCAGACTTCCCTCTCACTGGCCACTTCGTCTAGCTCTTCCAGGGGGATCCCTAGGCGTTCCCAGGCCAGTAGTGAGACATAGTCTCTCCAGCATGTCCTGGGTCTTCCCCGGTGCCTCCTCCTGATGGGACCTGGCCGGAACACCTCACCAGGGAGGCTCCCAGGAGGCATCCGGACCAGATGCCTGATCCACCTCATCTGGCTCCTCTCAATGCGGAGGAGCAGCGGTTCTACTCCGAGTCCATCCCGGATGGCCGGGCTTCTCACCCTATCTCTAAGGGAGAGCCCAGACACCCTGCGGAGGAAACTCATCTCGGCCGCCTGTATCCAGACCTCGTTCTTTCGGTCACCACCCACAGTTTGTGACCAAAGGGGAGGGTAGGAATGTAGATCAATCGGTAAATTGAGAGCTTCGCCTTTCCACTCAGCTCTTTCTTCACCATGACAGACCAATGCAGAGACCGCATCACTGCTGACGCCGCACCAATCTGCCAGTCAAAATCACTGCTGACCAAAAAGGAACACAAAGACTCGTCTCACATTTGCTAAAAAAACCCCAAACAAACAAACAAAAAAAACATCTCGATGATCTCCAAGACTTTTGGGGAAATTTTCTGTGGACTGATGAGACAAAAGTTGGACTTTCTAGGCGCGTAGCCCATAAAACTTTCAGAATATTTCATAAGAAGAACATCATATCAGCAGTCAAGCATGGCAGTGGTAGGGTGATGGACTGGGGCTGCTTTGCTGCTTCAGGACCTGGAACACTTGTTGTAATTGATCGAACCATGAACATCTTGAAAGAGACTGTCGGGCCATCAGTTCATGACCTCAAGCTCAAACGCACTTTGGTTATGCAGGACAATGATCCAAAACATACCAGCAAGTCCACCGCTGAATGGCTGAAAAGAATATTCTGGAGTGGCCCAGTCCAAGTCCGGTCTTAAATCTGATTGAGATGCTGTGGCATGACTTTAAACAGACCATTCATGCTGGAAGACCCTCCAGTGTGGCTGAATTAAAAAAATGGAACAATTGAATAACAAACACTTGCAGTCGTTGCCACCAAGGTTGGCACGACCAGTTATTTGGTTTGGGGACCATGACTTTTCCACACAGCACCAGGTAGGTTTGGATGGTTTTATTTCCTCAATACATGAAATTATCATTTAAAAACTCATTTCTTATATACTTAGATAATCTGTGATTAATATGACAATGTATTTGATGTGACAAATGTACAAAACATTAAGAAATCAGATAGGGCATGAATACTTTTACAGCAGCAAAAGTGGGTTGTGAAATCATTTTCAGTGGATTGCAGAAAAAAAAACAGACAGTATGTGGCTAAAAGTCTATGATATGCTTTAATTTGAAGAGTGTATCTCCATCTCATTGTTCCAACACATCTATTGTTCCATCCGGGTCCAAACTGCCACATTTTTCCTTAAAACAGTTGGTTATGATTAAAAAACTTGAGTCACAGTTTGCCAGTAAAGCGGTAGTGATGGGTCCAGGTGAGAACCAATGGGTTGCAGTATCCATTAATCAATGGTTCTGGCTCACCTGTAACCAGGAAGTACTGCATTATCGTCAGCTGTTCCCTCAGGGAAATACAGACTCATCTTTAGAGTTTTCTCTGCTTCTTAGAGATGACAGTAATTCCACTAAACTGCTATGGAAAATGATAAAACACTGGGTATCTCCAGCTTCGAGCTCACTGAATTGGTGCATGCCTCTTGGGTATTCTGCTGAAGAATGCACAGAAAGACCCAAAGTCTGTTTGTGACAAAAATGAGATAACAGCTATCATCTAACTCTCTTTTACTGTCTTTATTCATATTGTTTTAACGTTACGGTGTGTCCCGTTGACAGCAGTTGTGAATTTCAGCGACACGCTTCCCAAATCTTTAGTCTGAACTCAGCTACAAAAATACAAACATATGACCCACATTTTAAGGTCATCAGTGCCAACAAAGTAGGCTTAAGATTTTGAATGTGTTTGAATTTATCAATAAACTAATTCTTCCTACCATTCAAAGACTGAGCAATAGCTGAATTATTGATGTATTAACAAAGCATACCTTACCCCTTTACTAATGCCTTTATAAATGATATTGATTAGTTAATAATGCTTCACAAATGAAGAGTTAAGAATTTACTAAAGCTTTACTGATACTAAATAATGTGTAGGCATTATAAAGTCGTTCTACTGGAGGATTACTTCCTTCACAGTTAAAGAAATGTGTTTAACATCAAGAAATATTTGCGTCTTATTTTTCCTCTGCTCGCTGTTCTGTTGTTCACAGAGTCTGAGATATCAAACGGGAGAAGAAGGGGTTGCATTAACTTTGATAGACAAACCAGACATAGCACTCTTCATCTTGTTTAATACAGCTGTTCATAATAAAAACAGACTTTGATTTTAATTCTCAACAGTACCTGGCTGGATTGCCAACACTTCAGAAAGAAGCCGATCCTTGAGTCAGAGTGGAAATTAGTGCTGCACAATTAAACTAATCACAATCCCAATTACAATTGTGATGTCACGCTGTGCAATTACAGAACTGCATAAGAGGCTGAAATTGTTTTCTATTAAATATTGCTTTTAAGGTGATATTATTGTATCTTGTAGAAATACATCTATATTTGAAAAAAGGAAAAACTTTAAATTTTTGGAAAATATTAAAGCTACAGTGTGTAATATTCAGCCTAGCAGCATTTAGCAAAACAAGCTCAGTATCAATGGCGCATCATTTATAAGTATGCCTCTCTAAATGAATATTTAATCACCCGAATATGTTAAACTGTTTTATCTCTATTGACTTGAAATACACCTTTTATTCTTACATGGAGAGCGTCTCTGCCATGGACACCCCCATCTTGGATTTTTGCATTTTGCTGTTTTCACAGTACCACAGAAGGGAGCAAATAACAATCAAACAATATATTTTCAGGTGATGAAATACATATTTAGATAGGGCTACCTATAAATATTATGTTCCATTTTGCCAAGTTTGTTCTGCTAAATGCAACCAGGCTAAATACACTCTGCACCTTTAAGTTATTTTGAAAGAAGTGCTGTAAAAATGTCAGTTTCATTGTGCTACTTAATATCCGTGTTTTACGCTGAAAAATTCCCACCTCAAAACTCTCATATTCTCTGCATTTTCTTTTTAAAGATTTGTTTTTGGGCTTTTTCATGCCTTTATTTGACAGAGGAAGGACAGTGGATAGATTCGGAAACAGGGAAGAGAGTGGGGAGAGACATGCAGTAAAGGGCTGCAGGCCGGATTCGAACCCGGGTCGCCCATGCACATGGGTAACACCTTAAACCACTCGACCATCTTCGCTCCCGTTCTTTGTATTTTCTTTGATAACCAAATGAGTAGACTCATGATAACATTAATGTCATAATCACAATTGCACATTATTTCCAAATCATGCAGCACATTAGCAAATTAGCGCAAAGTTTGGAGAAAATCCCTCAAACATTCATTAACTTTGCCTTCATAGGAAAGGAATAACATGAGACCCAGCACATACGTGGATTTAGGGGATGGCCAGATGTGGGTAGGCGGGTGTTATTTTAGGCTCATTTTATCATGCTTTAGCTGTCCACTCCTACTCCTGTCCTACTCCTGTAGTCTGCTGTAAAGAGAGCTGCTGCCCGCCCAAACCCACATTCAAACCAGGTACTGACACACTTTAATTAAAGAAAACACCTCTGCAAAGTTTATTCAATCTTAAACGAACGCTTTTTCTCCTTAGCTTTTGATTGTTTGCCTCTAAACTGTTCGTGCTGAATAGACTGCAGCTCTTTTTAACGTGAGCACATTGAATGAGAAGGATTAGTCTGACCCTCACAGAGTGATCCAGAGATGAGTAAAGAAAGAAGAAAAAAGTGAGGCAAGCAGAGAGAAATGAAAGAGTTTCTTCAAGGAAAGGTGAGCCACACTCATACAGTCAGAGAGGATCATACCTGTGGTAACTAAAAATATTATAGCCTACTTATGAATTTATTAACATCATACAAACTGACAGGTATTTTATATTTCTTCACAGTAGAATGAGACTACTTTGGGGCACATTTTCCTGTGAGATTGTTTAACCTGGAGGAATTAACTTTCATCAATGAATGTTTCTGAAAATACTGATAATGAAGAGTGATGTGTACAGTATGTCCTTAAAATATGTCATTTTTTTCTTTAGTTAAACACACTGAGGTTCATAAATCAGAGATTTATTGGCTACCCCAAAAATACACCTGGCCCCATCCTGGCCACCCCATGGAAAATGGCCTAGTTTGGTCATCCTATAGATTTACGAATTTGTGAAAGTTATGGAATGTTGTCTACAGACTGGTCTATCTTGCTATTTATTTCTATGCTTTTTAATTTTTTTACTTACTTGGTTTCTCAAGAATCCTCAGAGTAATAGCTTCATAGAATGACAGGATCAGATGTACAATACACCTATTTACTTCTTGTGACGGCAGGTGGGGCAGTGCTGCTGAAGGAGATCGGTGAGATAGGGAGGGGCCAGGTTATGGAGGGACTTGTAGGTGATGAGGAGGATCTTGTATTGGATGCGGTATGGTATGGGGAGCCAGTGGAGTTGTTTGAGAATGGGGGTGATGTGGTCTCTGGAGTGGGTGCGAGGAGGAGGCGGGCGGCAGAATTCTGGATATATATTGCAGTTTTTGGGGATGGGTGGAGGGGAGACCATACAGGAGGCTATTGCAGTAATCGAGTCTGGAGGTGATGAATGCATGGATGAGGATTTCATTACATCATACCATGGAGGTTCTCAGCCGAGTTATTTGTTTCTCTGTATTTTAACAAAGTTAAAAAAAAATGTTTTTGCAATTTTGATCTACACAGTCATATGTTCTTGTTCTATACCTACCTGTGCAGAATTTGTTACATTTTACATATCTCAACAGTGAGGCTAACAAGTAAGCACTATATCTTAATCATTTGAAATTGTAAATATCGTACATAGTTGAAACGTCACGTTTGTGCAATAAATAATTATATTGTTGGAACCCTGCAGTGTGTGAGACGTCTTTCTGTTCCTAGTTTGGCCACTGGCCTTGTGACCTTTGACCTCTGACTAAAGACCTCAAAAGTCTAATCAGTACATCATTGAGTCAGAATGCATATTGTGCAAAGTTTGAAGAAAATCCCTCAGAGCATTCTTGACATAACACACTCCAGACAGATGGACAACCCAGAAACAGAAAGCCTCCGGCCTTGGCTGACAGTGACACGGAGGCATGAAAAGGCTGTCTACTGTAACTCACTTTGTCTGAGCCACAAAAAAAGGACACAAAGCTGAATTTCACAAAGGTAATTTCAGCTAAATAGACTATTTAAAAAGATCAAGATTCTATGGTGTTTGTTTGCAACCTGTGTACATCTGATAGCTTTAAATGTGAGAGATCATTTCTGAGAGTACAGTGGATTCATTACTGGGACTGCTGGCCTGCACTAAAAAAATGTGTAAGGAAATATCAGTGATAAAATCACACCTTAGGGTAAGAAACTCTACACATTCATGTTTTTACTTTATAAAAGTACTTTCTTATCAGAATTATTCAATCTTCATTTTACTGCTGAATCTTCTCACTTTTGCTGCAGTGGCCTGGGTTCCCTGCAGAGATCAATAAGATTAAATCTTACCCCATCTTATTAAGATTTAATCTCACAGTCCACTTAGTGCACACAGAGGTAATTAAAGAAAGTACACACATATACACACATGACCCCCAGAGACGACTCATTAAGAGCAAACCAACAGTCACATTAAGGTGGGAGTTTTTTCACTAAATAATTGGGTTTGGTGGTATTTTAGATTATTCGAATTTTATCTGAAAATTTTGTCTATTAAGAAATCTTCACTGCCAGGTCAACACTTCACACAGAGGTTAATTACACCAAAATACCACCAGTACGGAAAAGTTACAATCTGAAAGTTAGTTGCTAAGGGAGGGTCAGAGGAAGATCTTTTTGATACTTTATTCATAAAATAAGAGAAATTTATGATCACACAATTTGAACCTCATTTTAAGGCAAAAACATGTGTCAAGACTAATTCATAAATAAGCCTGTTATCTGAATGTGTCAAATATCATCAGCCATAGGATGGTCTTTATATTGACTTTTATTCCTAATAATATCGAGATACGCAATGCTGCTGTCGCTGCTGTAAGTTCCATCGATTTTAAACAATATGGACGTAGTTCCAGTGATGTCATCCACTGGTTTTTGGAGGAGAGTTTGAAGACCTCTGATGTTGGGCGCCATATTAGAAGAGCTGTATAAACTAACTTTCAGCCAACCTAATAATGAGGAAGTTGAAGTGGACCATAATCCTCCTGGTCCAAACATAATCCTTGTTTGTAAGCCAGTCCAGCAGTGCCTTTAATTATGTTATATTCAGCATCACTTCAAGCCTTTATATCATCAAAACAGGTGATACCAAAATTCTACCTCTTATAGCAGCCTTTCCTTCACTCAAGTATGTCACAGTGCAGTTTGGAATCTGAAAATCTCTTGTGGTTCACCCAAACCCTCATACAATCATAACATGAGACTAACTTCATAGTTTCATTTCATAAACAGAGAATTTAATACTACCTCTTGTTAGGTAGTATTGATAGTATGGTTGCGAAATGTATAAAAGGTATAAAAAAAATGCAAGAATGCACAAATCAACCAGTCAAATTCCAAATAAAAGCCAATGCAAAGACTCTTAACTGTAAATCTCATCACTATATCAACATTTTCTCTCAAACCAGTGAGCTACAATGCCAGGGATAAAGAAAAAAACCTTCTGAGGTGGAACACTACCTCCTGATGTGCTCATCCATGATGGTAACAAAAAAATCACAGAATATTATTGAATACTTTTCTCACGTTTGACTCTTTATCGTGATTTTGCAATTCCTGCATGGCCCTGTAATTCCCCTGTGATCATGTGATCTCTCATCTCCAGCAGCTCAGTGCTGCACTGGATGATGGTGGGTTCTGTCCATCGGAGAAGCTGTAAAGCACACGCAACATTGACGTACAGTATTTTCAGAGACAGTGACATTCTATCTGGGAAAGCTTCGACAGGAAATGTTTGAGAAAAAGGCAGAGAATTTGAGAAAAACTTGGAGTGTGACTGGATGGATGTTCTGTCTGTCACATCTCTACTGGCCAACAAGTGCAACAAAACACGTGACGTAGCTGCAATCGAGCTACTGAGGAATATTGTGAAACCTGGCGACTATAGGACATGTAAGTACTTGACTTTTGTTGTTGTTGAAAAGAAAACAGCTCACTGCTGTTCTTTGCTCTTCTTTTAACAAAGAAATGTCATCAAGTTCTGATAAAACTGGCGCTTTAGCAGCATTCACGCTAATCTCTTCCTCCAGAACTGCACCAGCTCTTGCTGCTGCTTGTTTACGTCACAACTCTGCTGTGCCTGAAAGTACTGCCCCTCGTTGCTGATTGGTCCTGTCACTTTCTAACCGGGCCCAAACAGTTCAGATGGGAGCTTCACAAGATGGATTCGCCAGTGAAAAACAAGGAAACAGGCGTATCCATCTGCTTTGCAAGGTTAGACATTCTTAGGACTTATGTCAAAAATCTGACTCACCAGCCAACAAAGTTTTTAATTTTCATCAGACATCTGCAAAGTCACCTACATTTTCTTTTCTAATATGCATCTCTTCAGGTTTACTTTGTGGATCCACAGACTCTTTCATTACAGTCTTAATCCCTCGGAAGGCACTGATAAAACAAAATCAGGATGCAAGTGTTGCAGAATATCTTATTGAGTGTCACCAGTTGATTCAGTACTAACTAAACCATGACACCAGTTCTGTTCATCAGATAAAATAATGAGAAAAAGGTGATATGTAAAGGTTAATCCCATGGCTGTGTTCCATAAGTTTATTAAATGAATGTAGCTATAGTCACATATGTTAGATTGATTTAAAAAGAGAATTTGATTTTGAATATTATGTTTGTAGCTTTTATTTATTGCAAATTACTTTTGCAGCCTTCCTACAGCACCTCCGGGACCCACCAGCCCGTCTTTGGGAAGTACTTTTCTACAGAACACCGGTGAATTAATGAGCTATTCAGACCCAAAACATTTTAACCAGGCTGTAAACAAGTTTCTTTATGCAGGAAAAGCAGTTTTTTTTTTTTTTTTTTAACATGGGTGTTAATGGGACTACAAAGGCTTTTGCATCCAGCCTCTTGTGGACACATGAGGAACTGCAGTCCTTTATACTTCAGTGTTAACTTCAGTTGCTTGGTTGGTTGGAATCAATAGATACAGATTTTTTATCTATAAAAAAAAATATCACAGATTTTAATTCTGCTGAATAAGGAAAATGATATTATAGCATTACATTTCTTCGACCCAAACATTTTATATATCAACACTCTAATATATCCCTTTTTCCTGCATAAACAGGGTTAAAATATGGGTCTTTGCAGCACTAGAGATGAGCTTATGTTTAAACATATAGACAAGTCAAATTGCAGAAGACAGCCTCGCCATTCTTCCTTGTCTGATCCTGGTTTGCTTGTGGTTCTCAAATATTAAATAAAAGGTGACATATACCATTCAGAGGCCATTATGGCTCTAAAAAGCGAGCGGATGTCAGTCTAAAAGTGCGGCGCATTTTCCTTCCTCTATAAGTCATCCTGAGAGCGCTCAGTTGGAAAAGGGAAATCCTTCCACAGCCCTCTATCATAAGGAAAGTGATGAGTCACAAGCAGCAGATAATAACTGAGCCCATTTGGGGGGATAATTTCAAAATCTGTCATCAGAGAAAGAGCGGCTGAGATTCCCACATTTATATTTATACCGAGAGCCATGCTGCCAAATATGCATCACCATCTTCTACTGTATGTCTGCTGGTTTTTCACTTTGAAGGAAATGAAATTAGATTTATTTCCTCTGTTGTTCTGTGAACATAAATAAGATGACAAAATAAATTACGTGAATAAAGAATGGACTAAAGTGAAGCAGGAGGAGAAAAGCAGTTTACTAAAGGAAAAATCAGACAGGACGGGTTTGAAGCAAAGAAAAAAAAAGCAGCAGCGACAACAAAAGAGCAGAACGTATTCATACATACTGAACAGGTAATATTCATCCACTAAACACAATCAAAACATCAAAAAAATAAAATGATTCCACTTCCTGCTTCAGTACCAATCTCAGAGATGCTGATTTTGATTGTTTTAAATAAATATTTCTATTCAGACACCTGACCTCTGTTTTTGTCCTTGAAATGACACAAACAAATAATAAATAATACGAAACAGAGCATGTATTTTATGCATGTATTGTATTTTATTTCAGGCAAGTACCAATGTCTGGTATGGCAAAATGAAGCCAGCAAAGAAGAAGAAGAAAATGCAGTTCCCCTTGTGTCCACTTGAGGCTGGCTGAAAAGCCCTAAAAGTCCCACTGATATCCATATTAAATTGTTTTGAAAAGTTGTAGCTCTTATTAGGCCACTTTTGTCATTTTAGTCAAAGGGATACTTCAACATTTTGGCAAATTCACCCATTGCCATAATCCCTATAGTCTTAGTAATATGTTTGCTACCTTTAGTTGTTGGTGCAAGCTATTTTTAGATCGGCGGGGCTGAGATGCGAGCTGCTCTGCCAACGCTATGGAGACATATGGTATTTCTGGCTTTTCCTCATCAAACTCATCAAATACACAATCCAACAACTCCAAAATGCTCTTGTGGACAAGTTGTGACCTGTGCATTCACCATGCTATGAAATAATAATGTATAATTGTGTAACATTATGACACATGAAGCAAATACTCTGAACTACTTTCTTGAGTAAACCACTGGGCGGAGTGATACAGTGCGCACCTGAGGCAGTGCTGTAGTTACTTGGTTTCACCTGGAGTATCATCAGCTGAAGTATCCCTTTAAGAATAATCATTTGTATTATACTTAGTGTTACACGTTGGTTTGCACAAGAATGATTTCATGTTTATAACATTGTCGTTTTTCACTTATTTTTATTTACATTTTTAAAACATTTTAAAAATTAAAAAAAAAAAGAAAATGCAATAGAACAATGTCAGCATCCTTGTTGTGTGTGTGCATGCATGTAACATTTATGATATAGTCTGTGTGGTCCACAAAATAAATATTCCTGACAGTCACAGTTGATAAGAATCAAAAGTTCCAATGTTATTCCATAGGAAATGAATGTGGGTCATTGAGGCCCAGACCCCCACATCCAGCGCCAAGCCAGTAAGCACAGCTGCCATTTCACTGTGTCTGGTTTACTGTTGTGGTTGTCATATGTTACTGTGTCACACCCCTGAAAAAAGGGGAGAAATAATCATGAGAGGGATTCTGTGCAGTTTCCTCACCATGAGCTTTTAGTAGAATGAGGAAAAGACCGCATATCCCCCTAGCAATTCTGTGAGGCAGAGGCAATCAATCACAGATGATCTTAGCTCAGCCTACTGAGTAGAGTAAAGATAAACATTACAAGAAAATAATGTATTTTAAACACTCTTTTAGCACTTAAACTATTTCTTTTTACATGAAAATATTTCAGATGGTTATTAATATTTTAATCACTTTTAAATCAACCTTTCTATGCATCTACCATTTTCTTAAACTTAACCCATTTTTAAATAGTTTGGCACATCATGAACTGGTTTTTATCCCAAATTATTTATGCATAACTTTTCAACATGTCACAAGTGCAGGTACGACAACCCCAGAATGTTGGGTTGTCTAAAGTGGCATCATAACACCATAGCAGGGGTGTCAAACTCAAGGCTGGGGGGCCAAACCATAGTACAGTAATACCCGGCCCACATGATCATATCTTTTGTTTATGATAACTGGCCTACTGGTATGAAGTCTGCAGATTTCCTCTGGTATAAAAATGAGAACTTACCTTTATGGTTTGAAAAATCCTTGTTAAAACACACAAATTTGAAAAGTTTAAGAATAAAAATATAAGATTAAAAGTCAAGAATGTGGGAAAAGATATTAACTTGTGTTTTCATTTCATATTTTCAATTTTGCATTTCACAATTACAACTTTAACTTATGATTGACTTTTGATGTAATATTTTTACCTTTAGGATTCAAAAATGTGATGTTTCATCTCATATTTGGGCCTTAAGATTCACAGCTTTATATATTGTTAAATATTTTGACCTTCAAAAATCATTATTTTGAGTTTTATCTCATGTGTTGACCTTTCAAACTCAAAAGTTTGACCTTTTAATCCCATGTCTTGACCTTTCAGACTTACAAAATAAAATTTCTAACTCTATTTTAACCTTTAAAACTCATAATTTTGACTTTCTATCTCAAATTTTGACATTTTTAACTCACATTTTTTACTTTTATCTCAAATATTGACCATTCAAACTAATGATTTTGACTTTTATCTCAAATATTGACCTTTCAAACTAATGATTTTGACTTTTATCTCAAATTTTGACCTTTTAAACTCATGTTTTTGACTTTTGTCTCTTATATTTGCCTTCTAAAAACATTATTTCAGCTATCAATGTCATGTTATGATCTTCTGAATTAGGTTTGATGTTGTATCTCAGATTTTGAGCTTTTAAACTAAATTGGGACTTTTTCCAGAATCCAGGCCCTGCTGTGATTGAGTTTGACACCCCTGCACTAGAGAATTAAATATTTAACAGATACAGCGAGGGACGCTAGCATGCAATGGTGCACATGGTGTTAACGGTGCATGCATGTTAATATAACCACAGAGACCGTGTCCATGTTAAGTCAGTGGCCAGTACTGGTTACCAGTACTAACTGGTGTATTTGATAGCCATGACTAGTGTATATTGTCCACAAGCAGAAAAAAGTCAGTCTAAGTTCAGACTAATTTAAATCGGATGCAAGCATTTCATTGGAGTTTATCTGATGAAGATGTTTTTATTTATAATACAGTCATATTTTAAGGTAATTATTGACCTTCTGCACTCATACAGTGTTCAGTGTGGGTACTACATCCTCAGTACAGTGAGATTCAGCTCGTCACAGCTGTAGAAACTCTGACTTAAAGTTCCTGTAAAGCCTTGATTCAAGGTTGTTTCTTTAAATGTTAGTATTATATTTGAACAGCTTATACTTTAAGTTGGCCCCAGCTGATGTGTTTTTGACACTTTTTAATTTGGCTGATTTCCTCTTTCAATCCTGCCTCCTGGTTACAGAAAGCCTGTAAATAAGAAAGATATGTGTTTAAGGAGAGGTTATCATATCAAAGCTCTTTATATTGCTTTGTAGCCTTGTTTCAAAGAAACAGCCTTGCTTGTTTTTATGAGGTTGTAGCAGAGAAGCAGAAATGAGGCAACATGTGGTCCTGCCATGATGTTACCCAGCAGCCCTATTGACTTGAAGTGTTTGGATTTTACCAGGTGTGCGGCAAATCTCTTGCTTGAAATTATAACAGCCTATTTGCCATGTGGCCGACAGTGGCAGTTTGTACTTTCAATTGAATTTTATCTCCGCAGCCAGCTATTTGCAGATCATTACACAGGGAGTGCGAGCGCTAGATTGCCAGAAGAGCGTCGGACGGCCTTGTGCTGGTTTGTTTGCTCGTTCATTTATTCATGCTAGTCAAATCTGAACAACGCTGCTGTTCATTTGGGATGCTAACAAACTGGTTCAAGGTTGTTGCAGTGGGACAGATCGAGGCAGAGAGAGAGAGAGAGAGAGAAGGAGAGGGAGGGCTAGCAGAGCAGTCAGTGGCAGCTTGCTTCATTTCTGTGCTGGCAGGCTTTATCACACACCCACACTATGTTGCCATCATATAAAATGTTAATTTGAGAAGTGTAACGTTGTGGGACAAGGGCTGAATCGCTGCCAAAGCATGCAGGGCCAGGACTGAGGGAGGCAAAGGCCAGCACCAATGAACTGGAGAGATAGACGGCTAGTTTAACAGCCCGTGGCCAGCTGGCCTCAACAAAACCTGCTCTGAACACTGATGATTTTTTCTCCACAGTGCTCTGACTGACAGGAGTCAACTCTTACTTCTTCACCAGGCTAAATTCTTCTCTGGATTCTGTCCACACGTGCCTGGATCTGCCTCCTAGCTGCTCTTAATAATCTCCCAGCATCCTACCTGTTTCACATACAGCAGTGATTCCTCTCCAGGCTACACAGTCTCACATGCGTGTAACAATAGCTAATGCGATGCTGTTGTCACATCTCAGCGGAGCGTTTTCTTTTTCAGTCAGCACACCTCCACAGATGTTAGAGGCTGTCTCACTGCAGCGCCGGTGGCCCGAGGGAACAGCTGGCACCACCCACGATCTGGATTCATGCTAATGCGCTAGAAGAGGAGGAATAGGGAGAAAAAAGTGCTGATTGCAGGCCCACAGAGGAGGCAGCTTTCATGGTGGACCATTCATGAATCTGAAAGAGTTTTGAGCACTGAATGAAGAGACAAAATGCAAATATACAGCCATGCATGTACACACGAATGCAACTGTAAAGGCTAATATGCAAGGAATTAAGATATTTTTGCAACTCCTGCACATGTGCAAAACATCTCTGCTTTTAAAGATTGTTTTAGTTTGATATCATTATTTTTATTGAGGTTTAAGATCAAAACAAGCCCAGATTGATTTTTCCGTATTATGTTCTCAACACTAGAAGTGCCGTCAGGTCACATTTTCCTGAGGCTCTCTGACTTTGTCTCTAACATAGAATCAGGAATACACAACCCCAATTCCAAAAAAGTTGGAGCGCTGTGTAAAATGTGCATATACACAGAATGCAATGATTTGTAAATATCATACTTTATTCACAGTAGAGCATAAACAAGATGTAAGATGTTGAAACTGAGACTTTTCATCTCTCTCTCCTAAGTTTCTGACCTTTCTTAATAAAGGCATAAAAGCCCCAAAATACATGTGTATATTTAAGAGTATACCAGTCATCATTGCTGTTTAAGATATGCATTCTTTGCAGGAGTGGAGAACTCTCGATGGGGGACAAGAAGGGATTTCTGCATAGACAAACACTATAAAAATGCCATGTTTCTGGCCGTTTACAACTACACCAAGCATTCAAAGTGTGAAAATAAAAACAATCATATGAGGCTACTTTTGTGTCCTGAAAGTAGTGAAATATTCAGACAAAAATCTTTAGGAAACAGCAGTAGGCGGGAATTAAAAAAAGCTTGGTCCAGTTCCAGAAAGTGGTGTGGCTTGGCTTTACAGTTTTAGCTTGTTAACCTCTGATTTTGCCTGTGTTTTGCCTGTGAAGATCCAGATTATTTGTCTCAGCTCACTAGAGCTGGTTGTTTGGCTTCCAAACTGCTCTTCATACCAGTTTGGCTTTCTAAATGTGGGTTAAGAACTGAACAAGGATGAAGGAAAGGAAATTGGCTGATATCACAGAGCTGTTTTATAGTGAATGCCACGTCATCACTCAGTCTCATACCCCACAAGGCTCATTTGGTTTAGTATATCACTGTTTCAATCAAAAACATGTTTTTGACAAAATGAGTAATTTTTAATATGTTAAAAATGCTCGACCTGGGGAGCAGGTGACCTAGAGGTTAAAGGCGCTCCCCATGTGCACGGGCAGCCCGGGTTCGAATCCGACTTGAGGCCCTTTACCGTATGTCTCTCCCCCACTCCTGACCCTGTTTCCAACTCTATCCACTGTCCTCCTCTATCTAATAAAGGCACAAAAATGCCCAAAAATAAATCTTAAAAAAAAAAAAAAAATGCTCAGCTAGCCTCTTAGCTCAGTACAAGACTTCTCTAGAGTCTTGTCTCCCTTCATCTGACTAGCTGAGGTCTGCAGGACTGACTGCCTCCATGCCACATAAATCTGTTAAACTGTTGAAAAAACATTTATTTTATTTTTTATGAAGCAGAGATTTCTGTGGTCCAGTCAAATGGGGGGCCAAGGGAGGTCAGCTTGAGGTCAATTGTGAAATTAAGCTGTGATAACCATATCTTATTTTTAACTTGAATAGTAATCACCGTTGTCAAGGTAACAAAATAAATACTTTTTATTCTTCATCAAAATGTATTTTTTCAAGATGTAACCCCTTTTCTTAAAACAGAATGACATTTTTTTGGTCACTGAGTCAGTTTGGATGGACAAATGAAACTCAGACAGTTGGAAAGAATGTCAAACGTCTGGATGCCAGAAAATAAAGTAGAATAAACAGTGATAAGGGGAAAAATAATAACATTATTGGTAAAATCTGAAAAAATGGGTTATAGGTGGCAAAAATGGTTTGAAAGTGGCAAGAAAGTAGAAAAAATGATTAAAATGGCAAAAGGAGGCCAAATGGGTTAAAAGTGATTTAAAAAGAATGGGAAAAATGGGAAAATGGGAAAAAAGTGGAAAAATGTGTTATAAACAGGTTATAAATAGCAAAAATAGGTTAAAAGTAGCCAGAAAAAGTGCAAAAACGGGAAGAAAAGTGGTGAAAAGGGGTTAAAAAGTGGCCAAATTTAAATGAAAGTGACAAAGGGATATGGCAAAAATGGGTTGAAAGGCGCAAATGAGAGAAAGACATTTCTCAAAAGTGACAGAAACTGGTTGAAAGTGGCAAAAAAGTGAAAAACATGAAAGGGTAGCAACATGGCTTTAAAGTGGTTAAAAAGTGGTAAAATGGGGAAAAAACTGGCCACAGACTTGCCAAAGTCAGTTAAAATTGCCAAAAATTTGATTAAAAATAGCAAAAAATTGGTTAAAGAAAGTGCAAGAACAAGGAAAAATGGGGGACAAGGGGTCAAAAAGTGATAAAAAATGGAGTGGAAATGAATGTGGCAAAAAGGGGGTTGAAAGTGGCAAAAGATGTTAAAAAGAAAAAAATAACAACAATTTGGTTAAAAGTGGTAAAAATGGCTTTAATGTGGGAAAAAAGTGGCACAGATGGGTTGAAAATAGAATGAATTGGTTCGGAGTGGCCATAAAAGTAGAAAAAAAATGTGATGAAGAGGAAAAAGGATTTAAAAGTGGCACTATAAAAATAATTTCTACATTAGGACGCAGTAATAGCTCGACACTTTTCAACTCCAAAAGAGAGACTGTTGGCGTGGACGCTAGCACCAATGCTGCTGATCCATAAATCACAACAGGGCAGGGCCATGAACTGGGTTTGTCAGAGGCCCAGACAAATCTGTGGACAGGCCTGCAGTAAAGTACTAACTCTCCTCAGTTCCCATTCATTCATAACAGCTGTCTCCAGCTTCCTGCCTCCTTTGGGATCGTGGGATTGGAAACAACCTACTGACGTCCAAAAACTGCTGCTTTCCATCCCTGACCAGAGATGAGGAGTAATAATATTCATTTACAGTGTTTAAGTCTACTTCTGCTGCGATGTAGTATCTGTGTTAATGTAAACTCTCTCCTCCACTACATTCCCTAAATAAAAAGTGTATTTATACCCCGTTACACATTTCCCCTCAGCATCAGTAAAACCAGGAGAAACTTGGAAGCGTGCTACTCATGACTCCTAGGTGGTAAGTTGCATTGATCACATCTAACCCAGCATTCCAGTTGGTGGAAAATGAAATCTGACCAGGGATGAACGATGCTGAACAACAAACATGTAAAATGATCCAGTTATGTCTCCTCATCTCTCATTGATTCTGTCTGAAGGATTTCATGACTTTCCTCACATACCGCAAATACCACAGATTACCAAAAGCCACCACATCTACCAAAGATTGAATATTGATAACACAAGCATTTACTCCATCACCCACACCCACATGATCAATAACCTTTATCAGAGTCTTTCTCTGGGTATTGTAATATCTTTAAACAGGAAAAGTTAAAGTCCTGACCTCAGTGACTGGAGCACAGACATTGTTTACATGATTAATTCTAGTTTGATGTGAAGAATATGCAGCTTTCTCCAGCCCTTTAAAATCTCTGGCTCTTCCTGTGAAAATATGAATATTAAATTGCTCTTTGGTTGGCTCTGCTGCTGCCACATGAACATAAATTGCTAATGTAGATCAGCTGCATATCGTCCATCTGTGTGAAAATGGTGATCTCTCAGAGCCTGTTCCTCGCTCTCTTTTGCCATCCGTGGCAGCCATTTGGCCCGCTGGTTTGGCACTCGGTTTTGGATGCAACAGGCTGCTTAATCTGAGTAAAAAGCAGCCCTCTGATATTTAACTGCATGATAACAGATGAATGAATATGGAGGAGAGTCGGATTATAAAACAGATGAACCTGTTTATGCCAGAGCAGGATGAATGTTAGAGCAGGGCACGTGCATGTCTTTATTAGAAGATTCTCTTGAAACATTTTAAAAGCAGAAACCTTGCTGCTTTTTCCTCTTATGTTTGGAGCTTCAGGGCAGAGATGGTTGTCTCTCAGCTGCACTGTTGAAGGTTCAATCATTTGTTCATTGGAGTCACATGTCCTAATCATGTTTTTTGTTAAGGTCCAGGATGTGAGTCACAAATGTTGAGATTCCAGTAGTTGTTTTAACTTCATTTATCCTTGAATGAAAAGCCATGACAAAGACAGTGGATACTGAGAGACTGGCCTATACTCCTTCTTTGAAAAAGCCTGTTTAATCATATTTTAGCTACCATATAGACAGATGCTAACATTTGCACAAAGTCACTTACAAGCATTTCGGAAAATTATTTGTCTTGTTTATTTTCAGGATAACATGTTGCTTTTCCCAGAATAATGACGTAATTTGAGCAATATAAATCTCAAGAAATTAACTAATTTTCATGGTCAAACCAGTGTTGAACACAGCCAGGCACATTCAAGAACAATCATGTGACACGGCCACCCATAAGGTGGGGTAAGGGGAGGGCGTTCTGGGGCCCAGCCAAACTGGGGGCCAATAGAGTCAGCAAAATCATGGTCCATTAAGAAGTTAAGCTGTGATATTAATATTACTGTTTTTACCTGAATAATGACCACTCTTATCAAAGCAACATGTATATTTTTGTATTCATTTGTGCCAAGCATAACGCCATATTAAAAATGTAAATCCTATTTTAAAAAAACAAAATTAAAATGGCCTAAAAATGGCTAAGATGGGTAAAAACTGGCAAAATTGACAGAAAATGTGTTGAAATGGGATTAAAAAGTTGGAAAAATTCATTTCAACTGGCAAAAATGGGCTTAATGAAGCAGAAAAGCAAGCATAAATTGGTTAAACTGGCACAAAAGGGCATAAAAATAGTGAAATTTTGTTAAAATGGCCAAAAATTGGCTTAAAAAGTGGCTAACAGTGGCAATAATGGCTCAGCAGAGGCACCAATAGGCAGAAAGTGTCAAGAATTGGCTTAGAAGTGCCAAAAATGGGCAGGAAAGGTGGTGGAAATGGTGGAAAGTCATAAAAAATGGCTTAAAAGTGGAAGAAATGACCAGAAAATGTTGTGAAATTTGATTAAAAGGGGCAGAAATTGGTGTTAAGTGGCAAAAATTGGTAAAAAAAAAGATGCAAAAATGTGCACAAATTGCGCAAAATTGATTTTAAAAAATGGCAAATATCAGCCCTAACCTCAAATTGGTTGGAAAAAGTGATTAAAAATTGGCACAAATAGATATTTTCAACATTTGAACCAATAACACTTTGGCAAACTTTTCAGGTACAAAATAAGGTAAGCCAGGATGCTAGCGCCAGTGCTACTGTATAAATCTCACCAAATGACCACATTTTTATTTTACATTCAACTCATTTTGTGAAAAACGGGTAGAATATACAATTTTAAATCATTTAAAAATAATTTGTTTTTTTCTAAGGAACCTGGCAACCCTCAGTGTCTTGCAACCCCCAAGAGGGGTCAGGACTGACCCCCAAGTTGAGAACCACTGGTATACAGGACTTAGCGTTGATTCTTGCCTGGATTGATTTCTTAAAGTTCTGGGCTAATGTAGAATTTTTTAGAGTTTAGTTTAGTCCTGTTTTTGAGCAGACACCCATAGCTCCAGTCCTCAGCAGTACTGCAGGTTCATCTGCTGACCTCGACCTTCTGACGCTTGTTTACTGAACCTTCTGCTTCCCGTTTGTTTGTCTCAGTTCAGCTTGTCTATCAATGAATGCACAAAATTCCAGCAAATAATATTAAATATGTTAAAAATGAAAAAATAAAATCATGAATAAACATGAATAAATCTGTTCAGCCTCTGCAAAGTGGAATTTTTAAATGCTTTGGGTCACGACAGAAAACATAATCTAAGTTAGTCTAAGCCCCAAAGAGCCTCAGCTCAAATCTGTCTTTTTAGTGCTCCATGGCAAGTCTTAGCATGATCATCTACAACAGCAAATGAATGAAAAGAGTAAACATTTTTCCAAATAAACAACAGGCCATTACATTGAGATATGATATGATCTACAGTACTTCAATATTTGTCTTGGATTCCAAGTGCCACAAACATACAGCATGTAGCATTTACACATTTGAGGAGAAAATTGTTGGTTCCCTTCCATTAAAGAAAGAAAACTAACTTAAAACTGACAAAAGTAATAATAAATAAATATTTACTGAAACATAATTGATGCAAATCAGACATTGCATTTGGATTGTGGTTCAACAGAATCATTATAAAAACAACCTAATGAAGCTGGCCTGGACAAATTGATGGTACCCTTAAGTTAATATTTTGTTGCACAACCTTTTGAAGCAATCAAGCAATTTCTGTAACTCTCAGTGAGACTTTTGCACCTGTACACAGGTATTTTGGCCCACTCCTCTGAGCAAACTGCTCTAGTTGTCTCAGGTTTGAAGGGTTTCTTCTCCAGACTGCATGCTTCAGCTCCTTTCACAGATGTTCAATAGGATTTAGATCAGGGCTCATAGAAGGCCACTTCAGAACAGTCCGATGTTAACTCCTCAGCCATTCTTGGCTGTTTTTATCTGTGTTTTCAGGGTCATTATCCTGTTGGAGGACTGAGACCATGCTTTTGACACTGGGCAGCACAATTTGCTCCAAGATACCTTGATAGTCTTGAGATTTCATTGTACCCTGCACAGATTCAAGACACCCTGTGCCAGATGCAGCAAAGCAGCCCCAGAACATAACCTGGCCTCCTACATGTTTCACGGTGGCTACAGTTTTCTTTTCTTTGTATGCTTTATTTTTATGTCTGTGAACACAGAGCTGATGTGAGTTTAATTTACCAACTGGCTCCACTGATAGTGAACAAAGATGATAGCTTTCTGTTGAGCTTGTGTTATTCAATTTATGCGGAGCATGCCTACTATTATCGTTCTGTTTTATTCTTTCTTATTTTAGTTATTTCTTATTTTATTCACAGTTTAAGTCTAAATTTAGATTTTTTAGGATTTTATTTAACCCTACTTATGATAATCTATGTTTTATGGCTAACAACATAGGCTTTTAATTATTTGGAATGTTAAATCTTTTATCGTTGTTTTATTATTATTATTGTTATTTTTGTTGTTGTTGCAATTGTTATCGTTCAATGGTTAATATTAATAATAATAACATTAGTATTAATAATAATAATAATAATAATAATAATAACAACAATAATAATGCTGAGTAATTTTAATGTTTATTATTTTATAAAATATTTCCTTTACTGTTTTGTCTTTTATCTCTGTGTCTTTTTAATTATCCATTTTTACAATTATTTTATTGAATTCATTTTGGTGTGCATCAGTCTCTTAACCCTTTTCACCATTTTACCTTTATGTCAGTCACCTCTTTACACTCCCATAAAGCACTTTGAACTGCAATTTAATTTGTTTAAAAGCTGCTATATAAATAAAGTTTGATTATTTGATTGATATTTCATACATTTTGTTGCTCTGATTGGCCCACATGAGTTTAAGACAGAACATTTTACCAATAATTTTCCCAATTTTATTCTGAAAGGTTTCACCCTTACCAAAACACTGTACATGGGGTATTGTCCACACAGATGTGAAGTATGCCTGTAAAACAGGCTATCTGAAGTGTCAGGTTGATGACACTAGTAAAAATCAATCAGTGTCCATGCCTGTTTTCATACTCTGATAATGTATATAGAAGCCCAAGGCCTCTAAATTTGGCCAATATTTTCATTTTTATCACCAAGAATAGTGAGAAAACACCTGCTCCTACTATAAACTACACTAATACATTGTAAACATTTGCATTTTTGACAGCACGCAGGCATTTGCTTGATTTTTGCTGGATGTATTCCTGTTCTACACAGCTATATTTAGCAGTAGATGAGTTTCTCTCAAAGCATCTGTTCTTTTAATAATATAGATTGATTAAATAACAAAGACTGATAAAAAGCATCAAAGTTTATAACCTTACATGACTGTAGGCTCTAGTTTCTGTCTCATTTTGTTTTTGTTATCTAGTTTGACTTTTCTTTCTCACGCTTTGTCAGCATTCGATTTGGTGTCCTTATTTGAAAAGAGATGATGCATCTCAAAGGGAGCTTAGCAATAAGCTCCCTTATGATGCATCAGATAGTTTAAAGAGAATAAGATGTAAGCACAGTCAAAAACACATGAAAAAGAAATAGAGGAAATAAGAAAGATGATTTGTAACCGACTAATAAGTGACTAATTGACATATTTCTCACAGATATGTAAAGATGAAATGCTGATTGGAATTGCACACAGATGGCATGCCTCCTCACTGGCTGAAGGGGAGGAGAGAGAGAGAATCAGAGCTGGGCTACAGCAACATGACAAAACATCTCTTAACAACCTCCCAGCTGGATAAGACAAATGGTGGGTCTGATCAAGTCAAGTCAAGTTTATTTCTAAATCAATTTCCAGGAAAAACATCTGTGACAAAGAGCGTCTCAGACAATAAACACAGATAAAAACAAGGACACAGTGTCAGCCATGAGACACAGTGAGTAATGCCGGTCCACAGTGCTGTCTGTAGATTCACCATATGCCCCTCTAATGGGCACTAGGGGCAGATTGACTGATCATGTGTACGTGCCAATGAGTGAATAAATGAATGATTATGTGAGCGAATTACTTTGTGGATCCACAAGAGGCCCTGCAATCAAAAAATAAATGATCATAAAGGAGGGACAAACAGGAACAAGAGCATCAGGAAGTCCAACAGATGGGGCCAGAGCTTGTGTTTGAGGGGGAGAAGCTTTGTGTAGCTATGCCCAAGAATGTGCGTGTGTTAGGGGATGAAATCACATTTTAGCCCACTGGAGAAATAAGTAAATGACAGACTGCAGGCAGGCAGATAAAAGGAAAGGAAAGGCTCGCGGCTGATGCTGTGGAGGGATGAGGCTTTGTGGTGGAGGGCAGTCAGACGGACTCCTGAAGTGCTTCTTGGCACGCCTCAGTGGAAAGAGTCGCCGACTCAAAGAGCTCCATCGCACTGACATTTTGTCATCGAGAGGGAGGAGGACATTGTCCATAATAGCAGACTGCAAACATCGTTTTCTCCACCACTACCCAGACTGAGTGGGTCTGGGTAGCCTCCCCCCGGCAGGACTGGCTTTTCTCAATTCACACCGCCTTGCTCAGAGATGTGTGTCCCCTGAAATGATACTGCAGCTGCAAACAAACACCCTCAATCCTGTCAGGAAGGCTTAAACTGGAGTCTGACAGGCACAGGATTAGTGCTGAGGCACAGGTCTAATAACTGATCAATAGACAGTTAATCGACTTAAAGAGGAAATGAATTGATTCATCCTCTAAGTAATCTTTCAAGCAACAAATTCTATAAAGTCTGCAGCAGCTCTGTGAGGCCGACACAACAGTGCTACACTCAGAGCTAAACGGTAATGCCTGTATGCTAACAGTCAGCATGGGGGAATTTCCTAATACATGGAAACCTCCAGTGCTGAAAAATGACCCAATGCAGAAGAACAGAACACAGCAGTTCCTCTAGGAGCTGGCTACAACAGACCCTGAAGTCCCAGTACAATCATGTTAGTGTTTACAGCAGTAATAAATATTTTTACAGTCTGGTTTGAAAAAAATTACATCTGGATTGCTCATGTCTTCATCTTCAGACAATCAAACCCCTTTTGTCACTAAGCCAGTTATGCTAGTGCTAGACCCCGTTAACAGTTGGTTCAGTCTCAGGATGCTTTCACATTAGGGACCTGGGCATGGATCCAAAACGCTTCACCCCAAATTCTGGTTTCACTGATTGATGTGATACGATTCTATTCTATATGACATGATTAGATACGATTCAATCTGACAGGATACTATTAACCTTGCAAAGCAGATGGATACGCCCGTTTCCGTGTTTCATACGGAGCAGAGCTCCCGCCTGAACTGTTTTGGCCCGGTTAGAAGGTGACAGGACCAATCAGCGCCAAGGGGCAGTACATTCGGGCGCAGCGGAGCCGTGACGTAAGCAAGCAGCAACAAGAGGCCGGTGCAATTACGGCAGAAGACATTAGCGTGGCTGCTGCTAAAGCGCCATTTTTTTCAGAATTTGACAACATTTCTTTGTTAAAAGAAGAACAAAGAACAGCAGTGAGTTGTTTTCTATTCAAAAATGACAAAAGTCATGTGCTGACATGTCTACAGTCACCATGGTTAGTGTTATGAAGTTCTCTATGGAGTTTACTCCTCTGCAGGGGTGCTCAGTAGCAGCTACATCACGTTTTGTTGCTCTGATTGGCCTGTAAAGATGTGACAAACAGAACGTTTATCCAATCACCCTCCGAGAATTTTTCAAAGGCTCTGCCCTTTCCCAAACGCTGTGTATGAGTGGTTTACCAGATGGATGTGTGAAACACATCCGTCTGGCGTGTCAGGTTAGGATACAATTTCATTAGATAAGACACAGTGTGATACAATACATCATGGTTTAATCAGGCAAGATACGGTTCAATATGATGTGATATGATTAATTTGATACCATACCATACAAAATGAAACAACATGACAAAATACGATACAATATGATAGGATGTTGTTCGATTAGATAAGATATGGTATAATACAACATAATACATACGGTTTGATTAGCCAAGATATGATACGATGCGATGCAACAAGATTCAAAATGATACCATTTAATATGATGGTATCTAATGACCAAATATGATATGACATGAGTAGTTATGGTACAATATGATACCAGGATGTTCAAATAGGTAAGATCTGGTACAATACAATACAATACAAAGCAAAAAGATATGTAACCATACAATACAAAACCAAATTACACAATATTATTATTATTATTATTATTATTATTAATAATAATAATAATAATAATAATAACATATGTGTGATATGATTCGATTTGGCTAGATTGGGCACAATACAATACACTTTGATAAGTTGATTACTGGTATGCTACAATATAATATAGTTTGATTAGGTAAGATATGGTACTTCACAAAACAATACAATACAGTTTGATTTGATAAGATACAATTAAATACGATACAATATTATATCACATGATATAAAACTATACATAAGGATATGATGCAGTGCAATTAGGTAAGATATGGTATGATATCATATGTTTTCAGACAATGCAATACTATACAGTTCAATGAGGTAAATTACAGTAAAATATGACACAATACAATTAGATAAGATATGGTACGATACAATACGATATGGGTTGATTAGATAAGCTATGATTCAATATAATATTCAAATATTCAATTATTCAATAATATATTCAAAATATGGTAGGATGATTAACGCTGGTCTTTATTATATTATTAAAGAATAACACTAGTCTATTATTAAAGGCCATAACTGAGAGTACAGTCTAGACCTGCCCACTTTGTAAAGTGCCTTGAGATAACTTTGGTTAAGAATTGGTGCTATACAAGCAAATATTGATTGATTGATTGATTAAATACATTGTGATATGTTACAATGAAATGAAACAATCAATACAATTCAGTTCAGTTAGGTTAGATATGGTAAGATACAATACACTAAGATACAATTAGGTGAGACATGGTAAAACACGATACAATACATAACGATATAACGCAATACGATTCAATTTCATATGATACCATACAATACGATGTACTTGATTGTTTCTCTGGAAAAAACTTGTCTTGGACTACAAGTGCTGCACACTTTTAGTTCCCACATAAGAGCATAGAAGTAAGAGAACAATAGCAACAATGACCCAAAAGTTAAAATGATGAACTGTGCCCACCTTTGCTGAATAGCAGGAAAACAGAAATAAAACTCTTAGGTATCCAATACTGGGAATTACTTGATTTGATAACCCTAAAAACACAATCAAACTCCTGCAGGCTGTGTATATTGCATAAATAAATTCTCAGCAATCATGTATGTATGAGTTAGCTCAGAATCTTGATGGATTCATCAACCATTGTATGCAATAGATGTTTTTTTTAAATTTGGCACTTTATTTTACCTAATAACTCATCACACTGAAAATGATTATGTTGTTTTAACACGTGATCATGATAGAAAAACTTGACAACCTTACAGGAGCCAAAAAAGTGAGTCTACATTATAAAATGGAGAGAGCTGAACTGAAAATACAAGAACATGCAGAGTAAAACAGTATCTGTGATTGCTTTAAAAATCAAAGTTTTATTTTTGGTGCAGGTTCACTTGGCAGCTAACACATTTTTCCACAAGCTCGAGGATGACTGTGGATTGAAAAAAGGATCTAAGATTGGTTAGTGAATTATAGTGAATTATAATTTTTATAATTTTGATAGCTCTACAGAATCTGCCATTTTCAGTGAGCCTCAGTGTAATTTTTAAACAAAAACTGTGCATTTGGCACAACCAACCAAACTTAGTGCTTGAGGAACAGCTCAGCCTCTGAGAAGCCTGAGTCACCTCCAGAAGAAAACTCAGTCCAGTCATTGTTTGCTTAAGTGCCAGTAATCCAGTTTTCTATCAAAGTGGCTCTAAAGTGCTCCGAGGATTGGACTTCCTCCAACCAATGCCTGAAATCAGAGGCTGCTTGTCCCACCAGAAATCTACCACCGAAAGAGAAAAAGGCTGTGCCCAAGCTGGTTTGAGATTGCAAATGTATTCTTGTGCCTGCAGGACACTTTAGTTTGCATCAGTAAGCAGCTTCTGTCTCATATGGTCAGAGCAGGGGGATGTCTGTGCTCCCACGGCTGGACTATTACCACAACAACAAACCAGCAACAGGCCCTTATACAAATATATTCGGATGTAGAAATCAATAATTTATCATGAGACGCAACTTGAGACTGTAGTAATAACCATGATCAGCTCTCTTTCATTATGAAGGAAGCTTCGGTGGATTATGAATTATATCCTGCAGTTTTTGAAGGTTTTGAAGGAGATTTAAGACTTTAAACTATTATTATTTCATGACAGATAAGGTGCTGATCAAATCTAGATTATAGTATAAATGGTTTAATTTATAAAACATAAGAAGAAGAAAGAAGATAATAAAGTGAAAAATACCCATTTCAATTCCCAGGGGCACCCAGCTAAATCTTCAAATTGCTTATTATATCTGATTAACAGTGAAACACCTAGAGGATATCCAAATTATGATTACATAACACAGACAAGGCAGCACATGCTCAGACTTAACAAATTACAATCAGTGGATATTTGGCATTTTTACTTAAAAAGACCTGAAAGGAGGGCTGTTAGTGTTAATGCTTTAATCACGATGAGATTAAGAGCCAAAATTAAGGCGTTCATTTTTTAATCACATTAATTACAAGCTGATTGTCCTTTTAAGTCCACTCTTGTTATGGATGAGTCAGACTGGGTGCGTGTTTGTTGAGCTTCTCCACAGAACTGGGCTTTTACTTTGAAAGGACAAACTGGAAGTGTAACCGTCCCTCTGGCAGATCGTTAATCTGACAGAATGGAGGTGCCTTAATTTGCAGTGCACTGTATTTACAGTTTATTTAATTCAACTATACTCATAAACAAAGTCTGGCAGTCACATTCATGAAATAACCACGTTAGAACCATTACAGATTAAGCAAAGTTTCATACATGAAAAAATAAAAAGGCCTGATGTCTAATCCATGACTAAATTATATGTCAACCCCTTTTAGAAGTAGATTTGCGAACAGTGGCTTGCTTTAGCAATGCTATCTTTTGCTACAACTAACATAGCTACACTAGCTATGTGGTTAAGGCTACTGTAGCTGGGTTAATTTTAGCAATGTGAGCTTTAGCAATTGTTGTTACAGCTCAAGTAGCTTCATAAGCTACATACAGTGCTTAACAAATGTATTAGACCACCACCCAAAGTAAGGTTTATGCCACAGCTGCCCTAAATTAACAGCATTGGTAATTATTAAAACCATTTTTATGTTTCTGCAATGGTTCATACACCAACATGTAGAAGCTCTTCAACCCAAATTATATTTTTAATGCTAAAATATAATTATTATTGTTATCCATGAATTTTCAAATTTACTGATTTACAAAAAAATGGAAAAATAGTAAAGCACATTATTATTTCTTGATTAACATGTCAAATTATAGTTATTTACTTGCATTCCTGAACAGAAAAATGAGTTTTAGTGGTTGAATGTTATGCTTGATTCATTTCTGACTTCTCAGAGAAGCCCAGTGAGCCGGCTCAAATTTGGGTATAAAAAGGTGAATTCAGTTTGAAATTCTTCATTCCTGTTCAAAATGGTAAAACGTGGAGAGCTCACTCAAAATGAAAGAGTCCGCATTAAAGCACTTCATGATGCTGGATGGTCTTTGAGACAGGTGGTTTAATAAATTTGTTAAGCACCGTACATAACATAGCTCTGTAGCTTACAGGACAAACATTAGCTTCGTAGCTTCCTTAGCATGCATATTCATCATAGATATCAATACAGGCATCTATTTATTCATAACTATGGATGTCCATAAACTTCCTGAGCTTCACCTACCCCAGCTATGTAGCTCTGTCATCTATGTAGCTTACACAGCTAACAGAGCTACATTTGCTACCTGAGAATGTTTTCCTAGGCAGTCTTACAACCAAAAAGCAATTTCATTAGGAACACTCTCATCATACATTTTACTGTAAAATGGATAAACAGTTTAACTTGGTAGGGAAGGCTCTTCTCAAAAGATGCTCCCTGGGAGAGACAAGCAGCACCTTTAACTGGTGCATGGCTAGAAACCCCCATAGGAATAGATACATTTATGATAATGCATGCAGAGATAATAAAAGTAGTTCAAAAGCAATTAATCCACAACATGAATCTCAGTATGAGGGTGCAACTGGGAGCTATAAAGGAGGAGGCTGGGGTGGAGGAGGTTACGCTGTGCCAGCAGCAGGGTGCATCAGCATTAATGCAAGCAGGGATTGGCTGTGTGATTGGCTGTTGAAGCTGGGATCGGCTGGTTGTCAGCTGATCACTGCAAGGCATATGACTGCTGTGTCCTGCATGAACTAACACTGAGCTTCATATACGCCAGAAATCCATCCAACCGGTCAAAGTCAACCTTGGTTTCCATCGTGTCCCCCTGTACAACACTGCACAACAAATACAGCACTGAGAATTGGCGCAGCTTCTTGGTGGATGGCGTGAGTCAAAATTCAGTCTGAACCTGCTGGAAACAGCACAGTGTTCGCCTGCTTTAGGCTTTAGATGGTAGAAATGAAAGTAAATTAAAATAAAAGCAAACAGTTTCTGGAGAAAACCCTTAGTTTTATTGTTAACTTACTCATAAAGGGAAAGCACCTAAACTGGAACTCCTGAAGAAAAGCAAATGCAAACACATTAACAGGGATCACGGAGTCATTTTGTACATGCCCTCCTGTATATTTCTTTATGTATAGCAGTGTTAATCAACATATTTGACAGAAAAGGCACACTGAAGGTGTCAAATCCCTTTAAGTCAAGCTTGTAGACCACACTGGTGCAGCAGTGCAGCACTCTTAAATAATAAATATCGACATCAAGGTCATAAAGTACATCTCCATGCATTCATTTGATTTACAAATCGAGATCCTGGTAGGAATTGCTTTATATCATCAATAAAATGTAAAAATATCTGATATCAAAAAATAAAATATTTAAAAAAGATCATTAAATATGCAATTAATCATGTTTAACTTTGAAACTCAGAGATTTATTGTGGTTTAAAAAAGAATAGTTTGACAGACCTGCATTAAAGATACACTGAGTGTTGAATATTGTAATGTTTCCTGTACAGCCATAACAAAAGGGTGTTTAATGCAATGAAAGAGTGAAATTTGTAATTGTGCATGTGCAGCAGAAGGTAATATTCTGTATTTTATGCACGTTTTCCTCTAAGTCTGTATTCCTATATAAAAAACCCATCTTATTTTGAATATTCATCCCATGTATTCACCTGCCACATATTCTCACTGTAACCTCTCCAGTGGTGTTTATCTCATTTTAAAGCCTGCAGCCTTTTCCCCTGTTTGCCACAGAGTGTCACTGTTGCAGCATTGTGCTGCTCTCTCTCTCCGTCTGCTCGCCCTGTGTTTATCTGAGGAGAGGGAGGATGGGTAGGACAGCGAGATCGACAGACAGAGGGAGTGAGGGAGGCAGCTGCCGGGCAGATCATGGGTCTGTCTCTTACTGTAGTCGTCTCGCTCCTCTCTCGCCCTCTCCCTCTCTCTCCCATGGCTCTGCATGCCCCAGAAACAAGGTAGTTCCGTCTAATTGCTCTAATGGCGTCCCATCCTCATTAGACTCTTGACCTTGGCTGTGCGTGATAAGAGCAGGTCAGCGCGGATTAGAAGTGGCCCCATAGGTCCCCTCCACTCCTCCAGTTACCAGTCAATACCTCCATCTCAATCCATTCCCCTGAAAAACCACGGGTGCTTCCCGGTTTGAAACTGGGCAGATTTCAGGATGATTTTTTTCTCCCTTTCTCCGGCTGATGCCCCTGGATGTGCATTGAGTGTTAGCTCACAGCAATGACAGAAAGTGTTCAATAATGCATCATTTAAGGTTTTATTTTTATCCTTCAGAACCTGTCAGGGGCGTGTTAGGAACAAAAATGATGGAGAAATATACCCCATATACTTATCTTGTAATTGACAGTGGGTATTGTTATTGTAGTGAGGAACAACAATGCCTGTGACTCATCCAAACAGCTCTGTGGAGGATTTTTGTGCTGCTTTAATTCTTTATAGTACATTTAAATCAATATTATACAACAAAGAAAACACAAAAATAGCTGTATGCACACGTACTGATTGTTATATAACAAGAAGAGTAACGACACCAATGCACAGATTAGCTTGAGTTTGTCTGGAATGATCTGGAAACTGTCTAACAGTTTGTCCAATAAAGGTACTAAAAAGTGGATTTTGAGGTTTAAAAAAATCCTGGTAGAATGTAAAAAAGGAGACTTAAGGAATCTGTTTAGGGCGGTGGCCTTAATGCGAGATGGTAAAGTCCATAAATAGAGCCTCTACTTTTTATATGAGAGCAATCGGCACATGGCGTCACCTCTCACTGTGCATCACTGGATGAATCCTTCATCCATCAACTTTTGCCAACCAGTTGACACTCTTGAATCCCCAAGACCCTCCCTATTACAGTTTTTGCAGGAGACGTGAGGCGAGGGACTAGAGCGAGAGGAGAGAAGACCTGTTGCTCTTCAATAACAGCGTTATCCAACCTCATTGATCTCATATTACAGACATTTAATAGAAAACAGAACGGCAGGCAACACTTATGCTAAAAAAAAAAACGACATGCTAAAAATTCCTTTTAGACACGTTTTCTGCACTTTCCTAATATTTTATTCTGATATTCCACAACTTTTGTGAAGCTAAGACTTTGGCAAACCTTTTTCCAGCACCAAATCAGTTTCGTCTACATGAGTGAAGGTAAGTAAGTGAAATTTATTTGTATAGCACTTTTCAGACAGCAGCCACAAAGTGCTTTACACAGACAAAAATACAGAGAATAAAAGTGATGATTATGAGATCCTCACATGATCACTAAAGTCAGAACATCAACGGTATAGTATGAAAATAGGAGATAAAAAATTAGAAACACATTAAACACAATATAACCAGTTAATTTCACACGAAAAGTGTGATCAATTAACCAAAGGCCTGTCTAAACAGGTGAGTCTTTAACTGACTTTTAAAATCATTCACAGAGTTTGCAAGGCGCAAAGACAAGGGCCACTCATTCCACATTTTTGGGGCAATGGCTTGAAAAGCTCTCTCACCCCGAGTCTTTAGGTGAGTGTGTGGGACAGAGAGATATTCTAGTGTGTTTGATCTGAGGGGGCGGGATGTCTGGTAGGGGTAGATGACTTCTGACAAATAATCTGGAGCTTGACCATGCAGGGATCTGTAAGTGAGTGTGAGGATGTTGAACTTGATTCTGAATGTAATGGGGAGCCAGTGAAGAGATCTGAGTACAGGAGTGATATGGGAGAATACTTTGGCTGCAGCGTTTTGGACTGATTGGAGGTGATTTAGTGTGGTCGTGTTGAGGGAAGTGAAGAGTGAATTTCAAAAGGTGGGTTTCCACAAGAGATTGGATTTCAAAATTCTGCATTTGAGCTAAAATAACTCTTTATACAGTCCACTAGAAAAAATGTGGGTGTCAGTAGTCATAAAGCTTAGATTATCCTGAAAATGATGATATAAAACACTTGGGTATTCCGTTACTTGCAAGTACCTTAAAAAGGTGAAACAGACCTCAGAGGGTTAAGTGCATTGATCCCATGCTTTATTGTCCCTTTCAGCCTTCTTTGGTCAGTGATGTAAAATAAGTCCACCACTGCTTCTTAATGTCTCAATTTACTTTAAAAAAAACTCACAGACAAAAAGTCAAAAGTCATCTGTACCTTGTGTTATCAAACATTTGCTCTTTTACCATTCCCTCATTTCTTTTCCAACCCATAACAAGCTCCTTTTTCTTTTCTTAATGGTGGCTTTTGTTAAAACTTGGAACTCAGAAATTCCGACACCTGACTACTGAAGTAAATGGACACAGCCTAAGTTCATGCCAAAATCTTTGGTCTACCAGGACTGCCTTATTTTATTACCCACGCCGATAAAATCGGCAGGGCGTTATGTAAAGGGTTCCGTATCTTTCTTTCTTTCTTTCTTTGTTCGTTTGTTTGTTTGTTTGTTTGTTTGTCTGCTCATGATTGTTCTTGATTGTGCATGGCTGTGTTCAACCACCTTCAGGTACAGTGGGGGTTTCTGCTCTCCGGCACCTTTATTTTGGGGGTCAAGGGCTTAAAAGGTTGAGAGCCACTGTGCTAGAGGACCAGTTGTGTAATCAAAGGATGGAGAGGAAGGCACAAAACCTCAAAATGTTCGCTGTAATGGTCCCTCACCGTGGGATGTAATATTCACACCTTTTCCAATTGCTAGCTCATCTCGGCTCGAACAGACTGCATGTGTGTTAGATGGAGGAGGATACACAGGAAGAAAAAAAGATTGCAAACACGCAGGCAGCGACAGAAAATGTTAAGTTGTACCCCTTAAGACAGAAACTAACAACTACATGAGAGAGAGAGCTGTGGAGAATTTCTGCAGGCTACACTGTAATAATTTGGTTCTATAGTGTTATTAGGCTGCTATCCACCTATGCAATTACACTCAGCTCCTTTAAGCTCTCTAGGAGAAACCATTCCCTCATTCTGCCTCATCTCCAGCCAGCCCAGAGGTTGCGAGTGGATGTGTGCTCCGCAGCAGATCCTGGTGTCTGTGTTTATGTGGCTAGTATGAACGTGGGTGACACAAAGGCAGCGACACAAAGACAGAGAGAGACAGTGAACCGCAGAGACCGAGCCGGATTGCATCAAAAGCAACAACAACACTTTGATCCCTTCAAATTCAGTCCCTCAGAAATCGAGCGCCCTGCTATATCCCACCAGCACTTCCTGTTTGCACAAGACCTCTGCTGCTGAGAGCTTTGAGGCTGCTGGTAAACAAGTGTTAATATGCTACCTCTGCCAGAAAGTGCAGCTTAATGAAGGATTTACTTCCTCTGACCAGTGCTGATGATGAGGGACCTGACGATGAAGAATCCTCTGGCCTTTGGCTATCATTATGTTATAGAGCTGACCCCTTCCTTCTTCCAGGTATGTTTTCAAACTCAGCATTAATTAATACGCTGCAAGCTGTATTCATTCTGTGAAAGCAAAGACAGGGAGGAAATAAAGGGAGGAAATATGCAGCCTTCAAATGAGGGACTGAGCAGTCTAAGAGACAGTCAGCTTTAACATCTGTCTGCAAGAGTCAGGGATGAATACTGTACTCAAGTAAATATTCACCTGATCTTATCAATGTACAAAGGTAGTGTAAAATTACTGGTCTGTTGATCTACTTAAATGAAGGTAAATCTTAATTAATAAAATGTTTACATAATATTGAAAGTAAATTATGATCTTTCCTTTTTTTTGAACTGGTTCTATTAGTGCCATTATTCAGCAGCTCCTGTCTGCAGTGACACAGAGGGTCACATCACAGGCTCTCTTTCTCTCTTTCTCTCCATTAGGAGCTATTCAGGCCAGCCCCTGCATAATCTGAGAGTAATGAAGTGCACAGTATGACAAAGCATGACGGGATGATCGTCACAGCCTGTCACAGAGCATTGTGGGATACAAAATGGTCTTTAGCATCAGCCATGAGCTGCAGAAACGATCCAAAATTAATTAAAAATTTGCTAAAAAGACATTTAATATTAGAGTTACTGATGTGGAATTAAAATTTAAAGACCCTGGACAGTCATCCAAGTTCCAGGCTCACTAAAAAGGTTCCATAAGGACTTTGAAAGCATGGACAGTGCTACTGGAACAGCACAACTGCTAGCTCCAAGAGGAATAAAAGTGGCTACATTTTTTTGGACAAAAGTTATTTAAGTCTTCCCTCCGCATCGCTTCTTGTCAAATATGACAATGCTGGTCTAAGAGTGCGAAATAAAAGCAAAATTTCTGATTTATTGATGATATCAGTGTACATGTGCTGGATTAGTAGTATTGGTGCTAGCATCCTGGATAACAGGTCCCTCATTCTGGAGCAGGAGTTTGTCAACCCTTTATTGGGTTCAGATGTTGAAATTACGTATTCATGTCACTTTAATCCTATTTCAGTGCCTTTTTGACTCATTTTTGACATATCCTTTTTTTTGCTTTTGGCGCATTTTAGCTACCTCTTAACCCATTTAAACCACTTTTTTGCCACATTCAATCGACTTTGCCCCTTTTTGCCCTATTCTTGCCAATTGTGGTCAATTTTGCTACTTCAATTTGCCACTTTTAACATTTTGGATTATTTTGCTTTTACTTTGAACCAACTGTTGCTGCTTTTCCTCCTTTTTGCAACGTTTAACACATTTTACTGCTTTTTGCCCTTGTTTTCCACTTTTTAGCCACCCTTAATCCATGTTTGCTGCTTTTAGCCCATTTTAGCTACTTCTTTTGGCTACATTAAACCCATCTTTGCTGCTTTTTGCCCTTGTTTTGCCACTTTATTTTGCCACCTTTAACCAATTTATCTTGTATTTTCCACTTTTTGGCCGCTGTTAACCCATGTTTCTGCTTTTAGCCCATTTTAGCTACTTCTTTTGGATACTTTGAACCCACTTATGCCACTTTTTGGAATTTCTTGGACACATTTTACCATCTTTGCTACTTTTTGACAACTGTGGCCAATTTTAGCTACTAGTTTCTTGTACTTTATTTTCTGGCATCCTGATGTTTGTGCACATAATGGCCCACCTCTGAAGTCTTTCCCCATCATTTGATTCATTTTGCCCATCCACACTTCTAGAGGGTTACATTATGAAGAAGGCTATATTGAACCAAAGCATAAATAAATAAGTTATTTTTGTTGCTTTGATGATAGTGGTTATTATTCAGGTTACAAATGAAATCTGCTTATCACAGCTTAACTTTGCAAAGGACCATGAGTTTGCTGTCCTCCATGGGTCCTCAGTTTTATCAGGCCCCAGTGAGCTCTCCCCTTTATCCTCCCTTGAGCACAGATTCTACACTTGAGAAACTACTCACATGACTTCTTACTAGGGCCGATTTCAAAGGAACTACTTGTGATTTTAGCCTAGAATCACAGCATTATCATGATTTAGACTTAGAAGAGAAATGTCAGTAAACTGGTGCTGTTCAGCCACAGTATTTATTATGGTGTCCTGACAAATTCTGACTTTACAATGTTGTAAATGTTTGATGTAAAGAAAACCCCTTATCTATGGTAATTATGCATGACTGTTAAAACTAGAAAATTTTGAGTTTTTACTCACAAATGTATGACTTTTTAAATTCAGAAATGGTGAGTTTGGTTTCTTGTAGATATAAAACTTTGTAGTCTCAGATTTTTTTCCATTTTTTTTTTTTCTAAAAGTAAGGGATGCACTTTATTTGTTTACATTTATTAGGTTGGCCCTATACAGCATCATTCCTTATTTTTCTAATCTTGGTCTTACAAAAAAGTACTGTATATGTACATTTAATTTTATCAAAGAGTTGAGCAGACAAGGCTCTACGTCCCCCTGAGATCTTTGGTGTGCCCCCTCAAGGTGTGTCCGGACCCCAGGTTGGGAACCAATGTCCTAAAGCTGTTTACATTAGCTTACATTAGTCCATGCTACTTGGCCAGTGCTGCTGTCTCTCTGGCTCTATAGAGTCTGGCTTTTGCTCCTCCTAGCTGGCTCCTAGACCCTAATAGACCCTAAAGCTAGGGTCTACTAGGGTCTAGGAGCCAGCCCACTGGACAGTGGCATCTGTGTGTCGAGGTCACTGTGATTACATGAATTTAAGCTGATCAAAGGATCCATTTGAAACAGAAGAATCAAAAATGTAGAACTAAAACAAATCCTGACATACTTTACTGTATTTCATCTATAGCACGGCTCTGCAGCGGTGAGCTTCATGCCTCTTCTTGTTCTCAGGAAAGCAAAACAGTGAAACTACAATTCCTGTATTCATCTTCTTGTCCTCCATTCATTCACTCCTCAATCTGAAATGCACGCAGACATTTTGCAGAAATGATATTCAGCTGAAAATGTCAACAGCTCAATGGGAAAGGTCCTCACTGTGAAGCAAAAGCACACAATATTATATTAATAAAAGCGTTTTTAAATATTTATGATCCTGAGCTATTCCAAATATGCTCAATGACATTCCAGAGCTTAAATGTGCTGTTTCACTTCTCAGTATAAGATTTAATTTGCATCAGTGCTTTTATTGTTTATTTCTTCATTTCGGTCGACATCTGGAGTAAAAGCAAAATGCTTCAGCAAACAAGGAAAACGCCGCCTTGACTCATTATATCAAATCAACAGGGAGCGAAAACTGTCTGACTGAATTACATCTCAGCACAAACGGCAAAAGGAAGTCCCTAAACAAATACAAAGAAGAAGAAAAAAATCAGAATTATCACCGCCATCACACTGTATCAGAGGAGGAGGGAATCAGTTTGCACCACGGTGTACAGCAACAAACCATGAAGCAGGATGATGTCCTCGTTCAAAGGAAATCAATTTCAGCTGAAAATGATGGAACTGAAGGATCCTTTTAGTTTGGAGATTCTCCATCCCTCATGCTCTCCCTTTCACTCCCTGTCTGCTAGAGTCAAACTCTGATGTGATGCTGTTGTTTAGCCCTTTTTAACCCCTGGATCTGCAGTGAAATCCTTCCTTATGAAGCAAAGCAAGAGGAGAAATCAGCAACCACAGAGGCTCCACATGGAAGACTCATTTCTTCATGTTTATGTAAGTGCATAATCATTTAACACTGTTTTTGAGGCACATTATAGAGCAGAAAGAATAAAATCCATCCTCATCTGCTTCAGGAAGGTGAACCTTTTGTTTCCTGGCAGAGAGGCGGAATATTATTAGTGTGGTAAACAAGTAAACAAGCCTTCAAAACAAGAGAGGAAAGAATAAGCCCAGGCTGGTTGATTACAGAATAATCTATACGTGTTTGTGAGGCAGACGAAGGCTGTGTGTGTGTGTGTTTGTGCTTACATTTGTGTACAAAGGTGTTTGTGTGAGCAGGAGAAGATGGACAAACCCAGGGGTCCGTTTATCTAAGCTGACAGAAACAATTTACAGCACTGCCAAATGGGGAGTGAGAGCCCCTCTCTCTCAGACACAGTGAAGTGGAGGGGAACGAGACGGCGTTAAGAAAGAGCCCAATAACAGCCTGGAGCCACTAATAACAGCAGACGGGGGACCAGGTTTGGCCCCGGCATTCTTTAGCCATGACTGACCGACCCGTCCATCCATCAAGGCGGCGTTTCATTCATTACCTCTGCTAAGGCGGTTCGCGGTGTTTGTCTTTAAAGAGATCTAATAGAAATGTTTAGTAGATTCAATTACATTTAAGAGTACAGTCAGAGCATCAGCCAGGGTCTGTTTTCATTTGTTTGTCTTTTATGTACTGATTGTTATTAATCCTTTATAGGCCACTCATTGATGGTCACTACCTAGAACAGTGATAATCAACTGGAGGCCCGGGGGCAACATCAGGCCCCCCACAACTCCCCATCCCGGCCCCCAGAGGATGGGATGCTACAGTTAAACTTTTCTGTCTTAAGTCTAAAATAACCTTCAACCTAGCAGCTTATCAGACAACATACACACTAGTATTTCTGTAATGTAGCATAGTAAGCAAAAACATACTATTGTTATCTTCATTAAAGTTGGTTCTTTATGAGTGCAATCACCCTTCTCTGAGAATCTTCACAGATCTGTTTCCTGCGTGTGCTTTCAGCCAATCTCAACACAGCATATTAGCATCAAACTCATTAAAGACATCAAGAAATATGTACAGTCATGGATGAAAGTATTGGCACCCCTGGAATAATTCCAGAAAATACACAATTTCTCACAGAAATGATTGCAATTACAAATGTTTTTGGTATACACCGTTATTTCATTTATGTGCATTGGTAACCTGGCACGCCAGATGGATGTGTTTCAAAACCAATCACAGACAGCGTTTGGGAAAGGGCAGAGCCTTTAAGACAAAACTCTGCGGGTGATTGGAGGAACACTGTCTGTCACATCTTTACGGGCCAATAAGTGCAACAAAACACGCTAACGAGCTGCGCCTGCGTGCGCTTTAGCAGCATCCACGCTAATCTCTTTCTCCATAACTGCACCGGCTCTTGCTGCTGCTTGTTTACGTCACGACTCTGCTGCACCTGAAAGTACTGCCCCTCGTCGCTGATTGGTCCTGTCACTTTCTAACCGGGCCCAAATGGTTCAGATGGAAGCTTTGCAAAATGGATTCGCCCGGAGAAACACAGAAATGGGCGTATCTATCTGCTTTGCAAGGTTAGTACATTGGAAAAACACAAAAAATCAGAAGAAAAAAGGCAAAATTGACATAATTTTACACAAAACTCAAAAAATGGGCCGGATGAAATTATCGGCACCCTCAGTTTAATATTTGGTTGCGCACCCTTGGGAAAAAATAACTGAAACCAGTCACATCATATAACCATCAACAAGCTTCTTACATCTCTCAAATGGAATTTTGGACCGCTCTTCTTTTGCAAACTGCTCCAGGTCTCTCAGATTTGAAATGTGCCTTCTTACAACAGCAATTGTGAGATCTCTCCATAGGTGTTCAATGGGATTTAGATCCAGACTCATTGCTGGCCACTTCAGAACTTTCCAGTGCTTTGTCTCCAACCATTTCTTGGTGCTTTTTGAGGTATGTTTGGGGTCATTGTCCTGCTGGAACACCCATGACCTCTGACGCAGACCCAGCTTTCTGACACTAGGCCCTACATTGCAGCCCAAAATTTTTTGATAGTCTCCAGATTTCATGATTCCTTGCACACAGTCAAGGCACCCAGTGCCAGAGGCAGCAAAACAACCCCAAAACATCTTTGAACCTCCACCATGTTTGACTGTAGGTACTGTGTTCTTTTCTTTGTAGGCCTCATTCCATTTTCTGCAAATAGTAGAACGACGTGCTTTTCCAAAAAGCTCTACCTTAGTCTCATCTGTCCACAAAATGTTCTCCCAGAAGGATTGAGGCTTACTCAGGTACATTTTTGCAAACTCCAGTCTGGCTTTTTTATGTCTGTTTGTCAGCAGTGGGGTTCTCCTCGGTCTCCTGCCATCCTGCCTTCATCTCATTCAGATGATGACGTATGGTTCGAGCTGACACTTTTGCACCCTGAGTCTGCAGGACAGCCTGAATTTGTGTGGAAGTTGACTGAGGATGTTTATCCACCATTCCAACTATCCTGTGTCGCATTCTTTTGTCAGTTTTTCTCTTCCATCTACAGCCGGGGAGATTAGCCACAGTTTCATGGGTTATAAACTTCTTGATTATATTACGCAAAGTGTAACCTTGACATTATTCATATTTTTCCACAATCCTGCTTCTTAAGTCCTCAGACAATTTTTGTAAGCAGATGACTGACATCACATGGGGTTTGTCCAATTCTTTCTGCAGTCTATAGTTTATTTCCCTTTTAAATGGTGACACTTTTGTAAGGAACATGCATTTGTGGGATGAGCAGCAGAGCTGAGTATGTGGGTTGCGCCCATTAAAAATTTGCCAAATCTTCTCTGCCACTGCCAAACAGCTTATTCTGCTGTCGCTATCGACTCTTGTTTTGAGCCTCTGGTACTTTCAGGAGCTCGCAATCAAACGCCTAATTGGTGTAAGCTGCAACCTGAACATGTGGAGGAACTTCATCTTCAGTGATGAGTTCAGATTCTGACCACAGCAGTTGGATGATAGGGTCAAGAAGATAAGATGCGAAAAATTTGTCATGGGCACATTTATACAAAATTATTTTTTAGGCTTACAATGAAACTTCAAAGAGGAATCAATATGCTGCCTTTTAATAAAACTTAGGACATAGGGGATGGGGTGGGGACAGGCCAAACCCAACAATGATGGGGGGGGGGGGGGGGGTAAAGATCTCCATCACTTCTTTCCACAGCAAGGCAGTTTGTTCACATTTTTCCTCAATAAAGGGCAGAAACCGCTGTATCTGCGCAGCGAGAGCCCATTTAATCCTTTAAGCTGTAGTAGATGTGCCGATATGAAAAGTGAAGTTGCTGGCATCTCAAAAAGTGATTTTAAATCATCCATGGCTGCAGGATGGACTTCTTGCCGGGTCAAAACAAAAATAATCTTCGCTCAGGTCATGACCCCAGTGGTTGCCATGGTAGCTTCTTCTTTTTTCTCCTCCTTGGCCAGGTTCTAAACCACCAATGTGCATACCACCACCTGCCGTTTCAGACTGAGTAAATATGCATGTGGGCCCGGGCATGGTTCGACGTTGCTAATGTGAAAACACGCCAGCAGGGGGAAGGGGGAAGAATCGCAGTGCGGCGTGGCGCGGTTGGAAACAACTGGGCCTAATGTGAAAGCATCCCTAGTGGGCCTCGTGTTTTTCCCCTTAAATGCTCTCCAAATGGTCATTTAGATAATAAGTTATCTTCTTATGCAGATGATGCACACATTTACCTCTAACTCTAAAAAACACTGTGGACAGTCTGGAGAATGCATGGTCATACGCTTCCTGAATTTAATGTAATTTTGACAGAAGTCCTGATATTTGGTGCCTGTAAAGGCCCTAGAATTGATCAGTGCTGCCCACAATCATGGATCTTTTCTTTTCCGTTTGATCTTACTGCATTTTAATGTCTACACTTATATCTCTAACTCTCTTGGGATGTTTAATAACTTTGCTCACAATTGATTTCAAAGAACTTTGGTCACCTTTTTTCTGTTTATTAAAGTACTTCATACATAAATTTGATTAGACTAAATTTTGATATTGCTATGGAGAAAACAAGCTTTTGCTGCCTGCAGACATGGTTGCCTAGTCCTGTGTAAAAAAAAAAAAAAAAAAAAGGAAAAATGCATATTTTTCTGACCTCATGCTAATTAAAATAAAGGGTTCATTCAAAGCTGAACTTTCAGATTGAATATCTTAAACAAAAGCAGAACTGCCTTGGGATCTGAAACTGTTTTTAAGAAATACATTTGTGATGTGAAGCACTGCTAATAAAGCTTTGGCAAACAACCAAAAAAAAAAAAAAACACCTACAACTCAAAACTATAGATGCTTCAAGTGGCTCACATACAGAAATATGAAACCAAAGGGTTGAAGCACAGATTGATTCATGTGAGATTGTCACAGGATCATGTTTCAACAGGAGTCGTCGCCCCACCGTACAGCCTTTGATAAGAGGACGTCCTGTGATGATCAGCGGATAAACTAGCTGTTGAGGAGTCTGCATCCAAGCAATGTCTGCACTTACAGTTAAGGCCAGGATCAGCTTCACAGAATAATGAGCAAAATGATGCATCACAGCAGATGCTGGCAAAATATGCATGATTAACAACGCGTCTCGTAGAAACAACAGCCAAGTGTACAATGTCAACTCTTCTCATATCCTCTTCCCATGTCACTAACAAACGCCCACACAGGCAAACAACAGCGTGAAGAGAGCGAGCGCTACAGCAGACAGTATCAGAGCCTGAATCCAACCCAACCAAGCAACACAGCAGAGGAAGGGTTATTAGCCGCTTTTGTTAATAGTTTTAGTACTTTAATTAAGAACTTTTGTCTGCCCGTGAACCACAGATGACATTTAGTCTTCCTGGTTAACTCTGGTGTTGTCAGAAATATCAGAACCCTGCATGTTGGCTGAGGTCGTAATTACAGAAACAGAGAAGACGAGGCTTAGCTTGAATAAATTATGTTAAAATGTGTCTGGAACACTCCTACACAAATAATTGTTTCTCAATAATCTACTCTACAGGGATCGGCAAATTGAGACGTCAGACATTTGTGAACCAAGGTCATTTTTAACTTGCATTATCTTCAGATGATAGTAAACTGTACTGATGGAGGAATGAAACACTACCAATATGCAATTTACACTTTTTTACAATGTAAAGTGCTCTATATGAGTGGTTTTAAACCTTCTTTTGCCCAGGGCACACCTACGATCAAACCAAAATTTCAAGGCACACCAAATCTGTATCTATACAGAATTGCCTATGTAACAGTAAAATGAGCGTGTAGTGTTAGTCCAGGCAGGCCATGGAGTCCAGCACTGCTAAATAAGGGAAATCAGCTGATCTCACGCAAGCCTCATCAGCTGATGGCCAGCTGATTTGCTTTTAAGCACACTATTGGCTAATCACACTCATGCTGCCATATCTAAACCGCTCTAACCTGACTATGCTTTGCTGCTCCCTCTGCAAGCCCCTTTTTACAACCCTCCTCCACCCCAGCTCCTCCTTCCTAGAACACATTTAAACTTGTAAAAATAATCAAAATTGTATCGATGTTACAGTATTAGTTCAGTTTTTTCATTAAATGAAGCTTAGTGTAAGTTCAAGCAGGAAGACTGTTTCATTTCCATTCATCCTTTCATTCATAAACAGTCATTCACTCTTGATCTCCATTTCTCTGCTGTTTTCCTGCTCCGGTAATCAGCTGGTATGGGTGTCTCACTTTAGCTCTCTCAATCCAATCATCCCTGTGCTGTCATGCATCAAAATCTGTTCTCTCTCCTCCACTGCTAGTTGTTTCAGTGGGACTGCTACAACCCTCCACCCCAGCTACCTCCATGACATGTTATGGGTCTGCTGTTTTTCAGAAATCTCTTACTCCTACTCCTTCCATCACCATCAGCCAGGTCTAGACTCCGTGGAGAAAGGGGGAAAATCCTGCTGGCCTCACTACCCCTTCATAAAGACACGATGGCATATGTTCACTAACGACATTCACACTTCCAAACTTGTAAAATAAAACATTGTTAAACTCATATTAAGTCTCTCCTGATTGAAATACAATCTGATGAGAATATTTCAACATTTTAATGGGAAACTACACACAGGGGCACTGGGAAGGACTCTTTCTGTTTTCTTCAGATGGTGTAACATCAACATCAAGTTTCAATATTGCATACATCTAGGCCAACATTGTTTCAAGGCCCATTTTTACTGACTGTACCTGTCTGTAGCACAGACAATCACTGGAGGCTAATATCACTGCTATTGCCAAGTAAATCAGACAACCCAACTTTAAAAAATACCAAAATATCCCTTTAAATCAGTGTATTTAACCCTGCTCAACTAAAGAGCCAAATTGTTGAAAAAAAAATAAAAGATTTACATGAGCCACAGTCTAAGTGATGAGAAAGTGGTGAAAAAGGGGTTATAGTGTCGACAAAAATAAGTTAAAGCTGGCAGAAATGGTCATAAAGCAGCAAAAATGTAGCAAAAAATGGGTGAAAGAAGCAAAAATGGGGAGAAAAGTGACATGCATGGGTGTGAAGTGACAAAATAATGTTACAGGTGGAAAAGATGGTCAAAAAGTTGCAAAAAATTAGTGAAACATGACTAAAATTGGCATAAAGCAGCAAAGAGTGGCAAACATGGGAAAAAGTTGCATTTAATGGCAAAAGGCAGCTTAAATGGGTGAAAAATGGCAACAATTGCGAAAAAAGGTCAAGACTTGCAAATTGCGAAAAGCAGGATAAAAGAAACCAAATCGGGGGAAAAGGGGTAAAAACCGGATAAAAGTGCTGAAATGGGCTAAAAAGTAACAAACGATTGAAAGTCGTTTATTGTCATTGCATTGTCATTGGTGTAAGTGTAGGGCTTTGTTTCGCTGCAAGTGATGGAGCGCCGGGCCGATGTGTCACCCCATGCTACCTCAGTAGCTAGCATTCAGTAGTCTCCTGTTGATCGGGCAGTGTTCTGTGGCAGTTACTGGCAGTTGTTGTTAGTTTTTAAGCTCTCCAGGAGTTGTAGTTGAGACTGAGGTCTTCTTTTTTACCTTTTTTGGGTTTTTCTTGATGTAAATTTCCTGTTCTTTCCCTCACAGGTGTCTTGGACCATCCATCGCCATTGTTTTCATAGGTTTCAACATATGTCATCAACTTAATTGTGAAAAAGACCACAAGCCCAAGATATAACTCAAGAGTGCATCTGTCTTGCTGCCAACTGCTCTGGTTGCCTGGCAAAATGGATGAGAAGTGACAAAAAAAATGTTTCAGTTAGAAAAAATGGTCAAAAAGCTGCAAAAATATGGCAAAACAAAAGTGAAAAGTGACTAAAATGAGCGAAAAGCAGCAACTAGATGGAAAAAAAGCACAAAAGAGTGGCCAAAATGGGGAAAAAAACAGGCATTTTCTGGCAAAAGGCATCTTAAAAGGGTAAAAAATTGGCAAAAATTTGCATAAAAGGGCAAAAATTGAAAAAAAGCAGGATTGGTGAAAAATGGTGAAAAGGGGCAAAATCAGGATTAAAGTGGCAAAAATGGGCACAGGTGGCAAATGAGGTGTCAGAAATGTACTAAAAGCAGCAAAAATGGATAATTTCTGAGGTCAAAATTTCCCTTTTTTTAGGAATAATATTTGAAATGAAGACATAAAAGAGACACCAAACATCACAAAAGAGCCACAGGTGGCTCAAGAGCCTCACCATGAGTTTAAATAATCCCAGATTATTGAAGATTTTACGACCTGCTGCTGCTCTTATGTTTTTCTGAAAATAGATTTAGCGTGTAAGTTTTAGTTATCACCTGATTACAATGCTTTGATTTGATTTGTCCAAACTTTAATAACTGTATGAGGATAAACGTCAGTAGGCAGTAGTTTTATTGAGTTGTTTTCAGCTATTTTGCGGCTGCAGCAGTCGCAGGCGGCTTCGGGCGCCTTCGTCCCCCTAAGCGCAGACCGTGCAGAGTTATTTTGTCCACAGACAATCTGGCATGAGGCAGCACAGTGACAACCACTGCATTAAAATGCTTTAAACTGATTGGTCTCTACAAGAACAGATAAGACTGGAGCAGACTGTATAAAAATCACAGTCTATGATAGAAATGAGAGGAAAATAATATATTCTTGAGGGACAGTTTGTTCAAGTGACAACAGAGAAACTCCTCATGGGGAGGGAATCTTTAAGAAACTTATCTTTTAGTTCCAGCTTTGTCTCTTTCTCTCTTACAGTTTTCTGTGTGAAACAAACGACACTTTCACAGTGTGATGGGGGTCAAAGCTGCCTCTGGTAACTCCGCTCAGAGGAATGGAGGGAAAACAAAATGCTGTCAGAGGAGGGTGAAACAGCCTTTAAATGGCCTTGTCTTTCCCTACCAGTCTCTAAAGCTTCAAATTAGAGCGTGTGAGTGCTCATTCCTCTCTTAAGACAGTAAAATATAAAAAAAAATCCCTCTCTGCCTATCATGGCCGGTCCACCTTCTGTTGCATAATAACTCGCCTGAGGGCAAACCTGACTGTGGGAGGTAAAGCTCTGCATTTTAAAGCATTCCAGCTGAACTGAAGCAGAGAGAGCTGCACATTTGTTCATGCACGTTGAAGCTTTGATGTTAATGTGATTATGAAAATGTTGAGGTAGACTCACTGCACGCTGCTCCAACATGTTAATCTAATTATGTTGTTTCAATTAGGGCCATATTCTGAGCATCACCACCAACATTAAGACATGGAGTTCTGCAGTTTACCAAACAGTTTGTAGGGATGTTGATCCTCTTTTCTGAGTCACGCTGTTCATGTCGCTCCACACAAGTTGTGACAGTTGCCAAACAAACACTGAGCCGTTAATTTTTACAGCTCGATCTGTATTTATATCCATCCTTCCTGCCCAGAGCCTCAGCGCTGAATTATAACAGGTAAAGATGAAGTGAAGGAAATAATATTCAAACATTAACATGGGGAGATGATTGACATGTTACTGAGCTATAAGGCTGCAGTAATCTTCTGAATAAAAAACCAGCGTGTGGATGACTGTGAAACATTAACTCTTCTGCCATGCATTTTAATATTTTAGAGAAATCCTGTTATAATCAGAGGAAGAATTAAAGGACTGTACATACAAACAGACAGAGGTGCTGTTTGTAATTCTGAGGCCCCGGGCAAAGAAGAGTATAAGGCCCTCTCACTTCTGCTTAAAGCAAACATAAGGAATGAAGACAAATATATTAAAGCATTTGCTTTCAGTCAACAAAGCCACAAAATTACAAATCCCAACACCCCAAAAATGGGACGCTCTGTTTATGATACGATACGAGACACTTTATAGTCCCATTGGGAAAACATATTATGCTGCCAGATAACATACACTCACCCACCACTTTATTAGGTACACCTGTTAATTAAAGAAGTAGCCAATCAGCCAATCACAGGGCAGCAACAGTCAGTGTATTTTCTGGCAGTTCCATTTCCTGTTTAAACTAGCCTCAGAAATCAAAGAAACTCCTCTTCTTCTGTTTTTTTTTATTTTTGACAAAAAATAAAAAATAAAAAATGGAAAAATAAGGGCTTTCAACATTCTTACATGTTGACAAATAATAATTATTAAAACAAAAAACAAAAAAATAATCAGTTTTCCCGTCTTTTCATTCTGGTCACAGAAAAAGGAAACCAAATAACATCTTTAAAAAGGGTTTTTGTTTTGTTTTGTTTTCAATCTTGTTATTTAATTTTCTTGTTTTAATGAAATTCTTCAGAAAAAGGAAATCATGTAACCCAGGGGTGTCAAACTCAATCAGACTGGATTTGGTGTTCATGTCTAACCTGAGGGCCTAACAGTGTCAACATTTAACAATAACTGTCAACCTCATTTTCACCAGTGATAAAATATGGAGAAAAAAAACAGCACTGATGATAAATCATTTTGGAAATTCAAAAAAGTTAAAATGATAAGTTTAAAGGCTAAAATCTGAGATAAAAATTCCAAATTATTAGTTCAAAAGATCAGAACATGATATTAAGAAAAAATGTTTTTAAAAAGGAAAAAAGTTTAAACCATAAGTTTGAAAGGTGAAAATATGAGATCAATTTTTAAATCATGAGTTTAAGAGTCAAAATATGACTTAAAATTCTAAATTGTGAGTCTGATGGTTTAAAAGTTAGGATTAAAAAGCCAAAAATTAGGGTCTGAAAATGTCAAAATATGAGCTAGAATTCAAAATGATGACTTCGAAAGTTAAAAATTTGACTTAAATTCAAAAATGTAAGTGTAAAAGGTCAAAACATGATATAAAAAGTGAAAAATAGTCATTTAAAATGTCAAAATAAGAGTAAAAAAATTGAAATCATGTTTTAAAAATATGGTATTAAACAGCCAAAGGAGTTCAAAAGGTCAAAATATTTTATCAGTTTAAACATTAAATATCTTGTTTTTCTGCAGCATTTAACTGAATACTGGTTGAAAATATCTGGCAAATCACTGGAGTCTGTATGTGCATTTCACACCATGTCCCAACTTTTTTGGAATATCAGTTTGTACATAACTAAAGAACAAACCCAGGTTTCAGCAAAACCTTGCCAACTTAATCATCACATCAACTCATGAGTGTAAATATGACCCAAAGTTGTAATATCTCAGTACTTCTGCAGTAATCAAATTTGTTATGGATTTGACATTTCTGTATGGATCTATTTTGATATAATTTGCTTCATCTGAAGATAAAGTGGAGCTTTCTGAGTGGTCTTAACCTCAGTAGGGGTCTTGGAGTCCTTCCCACTGAATTCTTTGGATTGATTTTTTTTTAAATACTCTGGGTACTTTACTTGTGTTATAAATACTCACCCTGAATACTGAAACAAGTTAGATTGTACAGTGCTTAACAAATTTATTAGACCACCACCCAAAGTAAGGTTTATGCCACAGCTGCCCTAAATTAACAGCATTGGTAATTACTAAAACCATTTTTATGTTTCTGCAATGGTTAGTACACCAATATGTAGAAGCTCTTCAACCAGAATGATATTTTTAATGCTAAAATAGAATTATTATTGTTATCCATGAATTTTCAAATTTACTGATTTGCAAAAAAACTGAAAAAATAGTAAAGCACATTAATATTTCTTGATTAACATGTCAAATTATAGTTATTTACTTGCATTCCTGAACAGAAAAATGAGTTTTAGTGGTTGAATGTTATGCTTGATTCATTTCTGACTTCTCAGAGAAGCCCAGTGAGCCGCCTCAAATTTGGGTATAAAAAGGTCACTGAAAAGAGCTGACTGAAAATGAAAGAGTCTGCATTAAAGCACTTCATGATGCTGGATGGTCTCTGAGGCAAATAGGGAAAGACATAAAGTGTTCTCACAGTGTGGTCAAGTATGCTTTGTAGTCAATTGCTCAGACTGGTACTTACAAAATGCACCAAGGAAGAGGCAGGTAACCAAAGTTAACTGAAGCAGAGGTCAGACACCTCAAGATTTGAAGTACTAGAGACAGAAGGTAGACCACTGCTGATCTTCAGGCAGAGATGAATGCTTCTAGATCAGAGTCTGAGAAAGTCTCCAGAATGACCATAAGCAGGCGACTGATGGAACAAGGCTTAGAGGGAAGAATAGCTGCTAAGAAGCCACTATTGAGGCCTGCAAACATCCAGAAACGCCTCAGATTTGCCAGGGAGCACAAACACTGGACTGTTGATGACTGGAAGAAGGTACTCTGGACAGACCAGTCCAAGTTTGAACTCTTCGGTCAGCATCATGGTGTTTATGTCTGCAGAAAAGCTGGAGAACGTTTTGATGCCAGATGCATTGCACCCACAGTGAAACACGGTGGAGATTCCATTATGGTATGGGGCTCCATTTGTGGATACGGTGTGGGCAAATGAGTGAAAATGGACGGTATCATGAACAAGAACGTCTACCACAACATCTTAGTGCATCATGGAATCCCTTCTGGACTGAATCTGATTGGTCGTGGGTTCATATACCAACAAGACAATGACCCCAAGCATACTTCAAAGCTGTGCAGAGACTATTTGAGCAAGAAAAATGAATCTGGAGTACTGGAACTGATGGACTGGCCAAGTCATAGTCCAGATTTGAATCCTATTGAACAAATTTGGGATTTAGTACATTCAAAGATTGATGACACAAAAGTTTAATCTAAAGCAAGTCTGTGGGAACAGCTAGAAACTATGTGGAACTCAATAACAAAAGAGACTGTGGAAAAGTAGATAAAAACAATGGCAAAATGTAAGGCCAAAGGAGGCCATACAAAATATAAAGTTTTTTGGTTATTATGTGTGAAAAAGGGTTATTTAGTTGTTTCAGTTTGTCATTTGCCAAATAAATAACAATAACATTATTAGTTTTAAACAAGTTTTTGAAAGATTTCTAAAATATTTATGTTTTCTCGTTTTTTATGTCAGGTGGTCTAATAAATTTGTTAAGCACTGTAAATGTCACATTTACGAACATCGTTACCTTTGCCTTGAGGCCCCTTGGTGCATGAGGCCCCCAACAATGGCCTAACTTTCCCTTATGATAAATCATCAGAGTAAAACACTTTATGACTTTGTTTAAATCAGCAAACTTGAAGTCAAAAATCCAGAACACCTGAGTTAGAGTCAGCATATCACTTCCTTTTCTACCACCATGGACTAAAGCAGCTATCATAGCCTTAAAAAGTGTATTTTTCCTCCCGGGGAGCGTTTTCATGAATGAAAATATTTTGCCGTTCAATCATGAATATAGAGGGGATAATATGAAGCAGCATCTACCAAAACACCCCAGGCAGAACGTTGTTGGAGAGGTTTCATGAACTGAAATCAGAGACACTTTCAGACACTTGCTGCTCGTATTTAAATGTAAGATGTCAGAAATAGACACCTTGAATGGCTAAAGAGGATAAACTGGATTACTGGAGTTTAAATCATACATCCAAAAAGCCAAATACTTAATTATAATATGTGATATATTGCCCGGAAACACACCCAAAAGCCTGTATTGAGGTAAAATAAACTTTTTTATATTAACCAAATGTCAAAATGAAAATAGAGTTCAAAGAGAATGTTGGCAACAGTTGTTTACTCACATATCCCGCAGTTCTGTTCTAATTCAAACTCCTGTTTTAGAATCTTGATGAACAGACGCCTGTCTCTCTTCTAGCTCCACGTTTGGTCTCCTCCAACTCCTGAGGGAAATATCCAGCCCCCTTACTGCTGTATTCCTATTTATGTTCACAAGTTATGACGTTTCAAACTTTAATGAATTTTGAGTCTAAAAAGTCTTACTCTTTCAGCTCAAAGTGAAACATCATGAGAGCAGAGATGGTTTGACAGTTAAACGATGAGCTTAAATTCATTATGAAGCTCTCGGAGCTGAGGTAGGTCGCTGACTTTGATAAGCTCTGATGATTCTGACCTAAAGGTAATGAAGCCTTAAAGGAGAAGTTCGGCCTTATTAGAGAAATACACTTATTACTATTGCATATGAACTCCATTTGTTGCTTAGCAGCACCATACTGAATACAAGAAACTGACTGGAATAAGAAGATATCGTGGCTATTTTAGATCCCTGACTGTATACTTGAGAGGATTTTCAGATCTTAACCAGTTTTAAAAATGTCAGATCCCACAGACATTAGGACAGTTTTCCATCCATCCATCCATGCGGTAGCATTAGCCTAGCATTAGCCTCCAGTGATTTCAGTGAGCATTGCTCCTTTGAGATGGACTCACTGGTCGTATTCATGGACATAATATATGTAGACGCTGCATTGGCCAGGAGGCTGTATGTCAACGCAGCAGCTATTTTGCTAGAGGCATTCCTGGGCAAGATGCCTCCCTCCTGTGCTGCGTGGGGCTGCACTAATAGATGCACAGAAGAGACAAATGCATGGAATAACATTTCATGAGTAAGTTACACAGTTTTTTTTTTTGCTGTACTTGGCTAGAATAACAACACGTTCAGAGTCATTTTCCCTAACGTTGTTGTTAAGTGGATTAATAGCCGTGGTTAAGCTAGCTTTGACAAGGATGACTCGATCGCTGTCAGTAAACTAAGATTTGATGTAAAACGTATCATAGAGAAAGAAGAAAGTATCCAAATAAACAATGTCACTGTATACAGATTATTATTATTATTATTATTATTATTATTATTATAAGATAAATATACTGTATAGCAGTGGTTCTCAACTGGTCCAGCTTCAGGACCAGTCTGTCTCACAACAAATTGTGACCCAAATGTCCCCCAAAATATTCAACAATGCACATTTAGTTAATTGAATATGTTGCCGTTTGGAGCATGATTGGACCAAAACACCTGATATAAAAGAGAAAGGGGACAAAACTGAAAAATTTTATACCTTTTTTCCCCATCATGTGTAAAATTTTCGCCAATTTTCCAGAGAATTTGAGAAAGTATTTCATTATCATGGGAAAAGTAGCCATTTATTGCAAGAAAATGAGATAAATTAGTTGAAATATTGATCAAACATTTAAATTTGCCATATTTCACAGTAAAATAGGGTGAAATAAAAGGTATCAATGCATATCCAATAAGGACCTCAGGACTTCTTGCCACAATATTTTTTTTTTTAGACTCATAGTTGCGACCCACTGAAAACTGCTCCGTGACCCACTTTTGGGTCCCGACCCACCAGTTGAGTTATTAACATTATTATCATTATTAATCTAATTATTATTATTATTATTATTATTATTATTATTATTATTAATATTATTATTATTAATCTAATCATTACTATTTTCATTATTAATCTAATTATTTATTTATTATTATTATTTATTATTATTATTATTATTAGTATTTTATTATCACACAGAGGCTTTCTGGATAAAAAATAAAATGCTTCAAAATTTTTATTTTGTGGACCATTTTTACCAAAATCTTGTTAAATTCTGGGGAGAAACTGTACCCATCTGTTAGACTGTATAGCCTGGCTTCCTCGCCAGTAAAACCAGCGTGCCCTTCTTGAGGGAGCAGTGCTCACTGAAATCACTGGAGGCTAACCTCATAAGACTCAACTTAAAAAATAGGGAAATAGCCCTTTAACATTTTGATAAAGGTTTTGCCTTGTCAACCATTACTACACCGCGTTCCACATTATTATGCAAACAACGTCTTTCTCTGATTTTCTAAATATCAATGCAAATGACAGAATATTTTTCAAGTCATCAACAGTTAGAGTATAATTCAAATGTTTTTGAACAAACTTCATAATGATAACTATTATTTTTTTAAAAATAAAAACCTCTAAATGCAACTTTCCACATGTTCCACATTATTAAGCAGGCCACAGGTTTCAGCAATATGGGAAAGAAAAAGGATCTCTCTGCTGCTGAAAAGTGTCAAATAGTGAAATGCCTTGGACAAGATATGAAAACATTCGATATTTCAGGAAAAATTAAGCATGATCATCATACTGTGAAGAAATTTGTGGCTGATTCAGAGCACAGACGGGTTTGTGCAGATAAAGGCATAATGAGGAAGGTTTCTGATGGACAAATTCATCAGATTAAGAGAGCAGGTGCTAAAATGTCATTACAAAGCAGCAAACAAGTATTTGAAGCTGCTGGTGCCTCTGGAGTCCCACCAACCTCAAGGTGTAGGATCCTCCAGAGGCTTGCAGTCATGCATAAACCTACTATTCAGCACCCCCCCCAACCAATGGTTGCAGTGGGCCCAGAAATACATGAAGACTCATTTTCAAACAGTCTTGTTGACTGATGAGTGCTGTGCAACCCTGGATGGTCCAGATGGAGGAGTAGTGGATGGTTGGTGGATGGCCACCATGTTCCAATGAGGCCGGGACGTCAACAAGGAGGGGGCGGAGTCATGTTTGGGCCAGATTCATGAGGAGAGAGCTGATAGGCCCCTTTAGGGTCCCTGAAGGTGTGAAAATGACCTTGACAAAGTATATAGAGTTTCTGACTGACCACTTTCTTCCATGGTACAAAAAGAGAATCGTGCCTCCTGTAGCTAAATTTTCTTCAAGCATGACAATGCTCCATCTCATGCTGCAAAGAATCCCTCTGTGTCATTGGCTGCTATGGGCATAAAAGGAGAGAAACTCATAGTGTGGCCCCCATCCTCCCCTGACCTCAACCCTACTGAGAACCTTTGGAGCATCCTCAAGCTAAAGATCTATGAGGGTGGGAGGCAGTTCACATCTAACCAGCAGCTCTGGGAGGATATTCTGATATCCTGAAAAGAAATTCAAGCAGAAACTCTCCAAAAACTCACAAGTTTAATGGATGCAAGAATAGTGAGGGTGATATCAAAGAGGGGCTCCTATGTTAACATGGAACTTGTCCTGTTAAGATGTTTTTGATTGAAATAGCTTTGATTTCAGTAAATATGACCCCCTGATGCTGCAATTTCTACAAATGACCATTGTCAGTTCTTTACAACCTATAAAATGTTTTAAAAAGCTATTGTGCTTAATAATGTGGAACAGTGCATTTTGAGGTTTTTATTTTTAAAAAAATATTTTTTATCATTATGAAGTTTGTTTGAAAACATTTGAATTATGCTCTAACGGCTGATGACTTGAAAAATATTCTGACTGTCATTTGCATTAATATTTAGGAAAATCAGAGAAAAATATCATTTGCATAATAATGTGGAACGCGATGTAGACAGCTGTGATGTGCTGATTTGTTTTCTTCACACATCCTATCCTACTCTGCTGTCGTTTGGCTAACTTTGATACATAAGTTACATCCTGGATGTCCTCGTATGTTTCTGCCTGTGGCCTTGTTTAGGGCTTCTTTAAGGTAGACTTGATTACAGACATGCTGTCTCATGCTGCGTTGGCTCTATATATGATGTATTTAATAAACTAACAGCTTGTTATATACTGACATCTTCCTCAAAAAAACATATGAATCTGAATCATATAATCTCATACCAATATTTGATCAATTCATCGCTCCTCTTGACAGAGATTAATGGAAATATTTATGCCATGAAAGCTGACCTTAGACAGTCGTGCTGCATTTCAGCTGTCTAATAAGATATGAAAGAGAGGGAAATCAATAATCATGCACACTCTCATCTACATTTGTGGCCACAGGTGGTGAGCTTTAACACTCACTATTCATGTTGTATGCTGGGAGATGAAAGATGCAAATGAGCCCGTCTCTCCCTTTAAGCAGGAGCCTCTGACCTTCATCCTGCAGAGCCTTTCACTCTCATTTTCATGTGGAAATGGTTTAGTATAAAGAGCTTTTAAAGGAAAAAAAGAAACTGCGAATGACAGTGTCTTAAAAATGGAGCAAAAAGAAGAAGTATCCGGGAGTGTAGGAAGGATGAAATGTACAATCAGTGTTAATTCTTCCATTTAATTACAGCCCACTAAAAACATCTTGACAGGAAGCTGGGGTGAGAAAATCCAGAGCCATTATTGTTAGCTTTGCTGCTTCATGGGTGCCTCAAAGTTCCTGAATGAGCCTTTAGGTCCCACGCACTGCGCAGAGATGATCTCCACGCTAATCGTGTGGGTGCCATGTGGCCTGACAGAGGATGTATAGGAATGCAAGAATTTAATAAAAAGGGCTTCTCTCTGCTCTTCATTTCCATTTTTATAACAAGTCTTCAGCTATGCCCCATGTAATCAGGGTATTTACTCTCTACAAAAGAAAGGGGAGATTAGAGCATCACAGGACGGGATTATAAAAACCTGAGGCCACAAAGACAGCCAATCACTTCCAGAAAATCCCTCAACATCGTCAGGCTTTCATCTGCTGTTTCCCTGTTTACTCTGCACAGTCCTTCATCCTCCTGCCTCTGTTTGTTCCTCTAGCTCGGCTAACGTTTTCTGCCTCCTGTGCACGTAGGCTCCCACTATTCCTATCCTTTTAAGAGATTGTGATTAATAAAAACAATATCTTACCCAAAACTGTTGCACCACAACCACCAGCTCGGTATTTCTGGCTAACACTGATTAACCTGCAACAAACAGTCCGCTGAAATGCAAAGTACAAAAAATGTCAAGGACACTAAAAACAAAATGTTGCAGAAGCAGTGATAGCAAAATGAAAAATGGCCTGGTTAAAAAAAAGAAAGATACCCAGGAGAAATGGGTGAAGAGAAAACAACTCCACTGCCCGGCTGCCTGACCCTTCCACAGGCTAAGACAATATCAAGGCAATTTCAGTCCAAATTTAAACTGCCCATTTGTCCCTTTTTCATGAAGCAGATAGAATCTCAGAGCCTTTGGAAAAGGTCACAGATAAGACTCTGACAGAGGACGGCGGTGCAGCCGTGCTACCTCTGTTTTTAAAAAGTCACTTTGATTCAAACAAATGAACAACAAGCTGCTGTTTTCATTTCTGTCAGAATGATCTATCAGAAAATAGGGGATAGAAATGTGTTGTTTCACTGGAAGCAGAGATTAGACAAACTTTCTGTCAACTGAAGTGAAAAAAAAATCAAGAAATAACACAAGAGTTAGTCGACATCAGACAAGGGAAGATAAGAGGCAGAAATGTGAAGATAAATTATTGAGAGGAAACACAAGAGGACTTATTTGCATGTTTTTCTAAGCCAGTGATCAAAACCACGATGAGTTACTTTGATCAGAGTCTAATATCTGAATCACAATAGGAAAGAGACATTTTCACTCCAGTGAAAGGATCTTCCTGTTCTTGTTGTAGTTGGATCGCATTTTCCTGTAATGTATTGTTGTTAATTAAATAATTATCTTCCTAATCATAGAGGTTTAAGTCAGCTTTACGTGGAGGTATACCCACACTATCTGGACAAAAGCTGCCTGACCAGCAGGGACTGGAATAATTATATTCAAATACATGACTTTAATATGAAGTTGGCCCCCTGTTTGCAGCTGTAACATCATCCACTCTTTCCACAAGATTTTGGAGTGTTTCTGTGGGAGTTTGTGCCCATCCAGTCTGTGGGTCAGGCACTGATGTTGGACGAGGAGACCTGGTTCAAATCTCCATTTTAATCCATCCCAAAGGTTCTCGATGGGGTTGAGGTCAGGGCTCTGTGTGGGCCAGTCAAGTTCAGCGTTAATTTCGTCGACTAAAACCATGACTAAAACTATTAGTCCACAGCCAAAAACTAGACTAAGACTAACAAAAATAGATCTGGGATGACTAAAACTGAAAAACTAAGTTTAGTTTTTGTCAAAATGACTAAAACTAGACTAAAATATAATTTAGTTTTCGTTACACATTCAAAATCCATGAGATTTCTCCACTGTAGGTAAATCTGTCAAAATGCAATGCATCCGTAGCTCTTCTGCCTCTCAGCTGTAGAAGGTAGGGACCCCAAGTTTGGCAGGGTGCATAGATAACACTACCATTATTTGGTACCAAATTTATGCAAGAAAATAAATGCTTGGACTAAAAGTAAAGACTAAAATGTGATAACTTTTTATGGACTAAAACTAGACAGAAATGTTTTAGAGTTTTCGTTGACTAAAACTAGACTAAAACTAAAAAGGTCAGAAATGACTGAAATGGGACAAAAATTAAAATGCATTTCATTTAAAGACTAAAACTAAAATTAAAAATAGCTGCCAAAATTAATACTGGTCAAGTTCTACCACACCAAACGTATCAAACTTTGTGCAGTGGGGCACAGTCCTGTTGGAATAGAAAAGAGCCTTCCCCAAACGGCTGCTACACATTTGGAAGCATTAGCATTATCCAAAGTGTCCTGGTACTCAGGACATCTCAGTCTTAGTCTTTAAATTAAATGCCTTTTCATTTTAGTCATATTTTAGTCATTTCTACCCTTTTAGTCCAAGCATTTATTTTCTTGCCTATTTAGCACTAAATCATGGTAGTGTGTTCTCTGCACTCTGCCAAACCTGGGGTCCCTGCTTTCTACAGCTGAGAAGCAGAATAGCTACAGATGCTTGTATTTTGACAGATTTACCCACAATGGAGAAATATCACGGATTTTGAATGTCCAGACGATAACTAAATAATATTTTCGTCTAGTTTAGTCATCTTGTTAAAAATCAAACTTACTTTCTGTCAGTTTTAGTCATCAGTACTTTTTTTTTTTGGTTAGTCTTAGTCGAGTCTTTCTCGTGGGAAAAAGGATGCAGACTAAGATTTTTAGTCATAGTTTTAGTTGATGACTGCCAGGCAATGTTCTCCCGACATCCAGCTTGGGGTCTGGAACCCCCTTGGGGGGTACTACAGATTTAAGGGGTGGCGCCAGGGTCTGTCTGATCTGAGGTTGTTAAAATTGGGTTCACTCATACTATCTACAATCATGATAAAATAGTTGAATGAATAACTCATATAAAGGCATTTAGGTAAGAACATTTGTGTTTTGGGTTAAATTATTCTGCTTCAAAAGTGTGTATTGTTTACAGTAATATATCCCCTTTATTTCGTGTGGGTCCTGGGAGCTGCGGGGGCTCAGCACCACTCCATCTGACTCTTGGTATTGGACTTAATGGTGTGAGGCTTGAAAGCAGCTGTCCTCGGCAATGGAAACCCATTCTTGAAGCTCTCGTGGCACAGTTTCTGTGTTTCATTAATTCCAGTGGAGGTTCAGAACTCTTTAGCTATGGAATTAGCACAGCATTGGTGACCTTGCACCATGCGCCTTAGCAGTCGTTGACCCTGCTGTGTGACATGACATGGTCTTCCTCTTTGTTGCTGAGTTGCTGTTGCTCCTAAATGCTTCCACTTCCTAATACTATCACTGACAGTTGACTGTGGAATATCCAGCAGGGATGAAACTTCACAAACCGTCTTATTGCAAAGGTGGGATCCCTCAAAGCAGATGTTTGCAAATGGAGACTGTATGACTAGGTGCTTAGTTTTATACACCTGTGGCAACAGGTGTGATTGAAACACCTGAATTCAATAAGTAGCAATGGTGGCCACTTTTGTCCATATGGTCTGTAAATGTTTTCCACGATGGCAATCATTAAGGGTGATAAGTATCATTTGTTCTACACTCAATTCTTGTATAGTTTTGGGCAACAGTAGTGCACTGCATGTAATCTCATCAGTGTGAATTGTGTAGATTCTGACTCAGAAGTACAAAGTACAGAAGTATTTGATTTGGAAAAACCACCTCTTGGTACATCAGGATGCTTAGGGTTGGAAAAAAGACATTTAGATGAAGATAAATTAAACATCACCATGATTTGCAATTTGCAACGTTTATCCTGTATAATGGGCTAAATGATTATTTTCACTCTGATGATAATTGTGATAATTTATTCACATAAATTAAGACATGAAATTAATGAATCATCACATTGTAATTGAACCTTGGGAATTTTTTTTCCTGCTCTGCTGATCAAGTCAGTAAAAGTATGTTGTTGACTAAATAAGGAGGACATTTGTGGTACTTTTTCCATTTCACACTGCCACCTAAAGGAGGTAACAGTAGAGCTAAGTAGAGCGACCAACCACTAAACATGCCGTATGTTTTAAAATACAACATATGATTGTATCAGCTGATGATTGGTAGCAGAGAGGGAAGGATCCTAAAGAATAAAGTGCCCATAAAAGTATTCACCCCCTTGGGTTTTACACTTCTATTGTCTTTATAAATCAATCAAGGACAATATAATTTGCCTTTTTTGACCAAAAAAACCCCTTCAATATCTAAGTGAATGCCATTTTAATGAAAATATTTAGGGTAAATAAGTGACTGCATAAATATTCACCACCCCAAGGTGACTGGCCTAATTTAGCAGAGGTCCAGACAACCAGTGCCAGTAGTCTCACATTTACAAAATTGGGCATTACTTTGAGTGCAGTAAGCATGTATTAAGTGATTGTAGTATAAAGACACCTGTTTCTGGAAGGTCCAGTCAGTGGTTAATCAGTACACCTGACTACCATTACACCATGAAGACAAAAGAACACTCCAAGCAACTCAGGAGAAATGTTATTGGAAAGTATAAGTCAATAACCTTGCAAAGCAGACATTCCCTTATTTTCACTGGTGAATCCATCTTGCAAAGGTCCCATCTGAACCGTTTGGGCCCGGTTAGAAAGTGAAAGGACCAATCAGCAACGAGGAGCAGTACTTTCAGGCGCAGCAGAGTCATGATGTAAACAAGCAGCAGCAAGGGCTGGTGCAGTTATGGAGGAAGAGATTAGTGTGGATGCTGCTAAAGCGCCAGTTTTATCAGAACTTGACCACATTTCTTTGTTAAAAGAAGAACAAAGAACAGCAGTAAGTTGTTTTCTTTTCAAAAACAACAAAAGTCGAGTACTTACATGTCTATAGTCTCCATGTTTCGCGTTATTCCTCAGTACCTGCGCAGCTTGATAGCGGCCATGTCACGTGTTTTGTTGCTCTGATTGGCCCATAGAGATGTGACAGACAGAACGTTCACTCAATCACCCTCCGAGGTTTTTTCAAATCTCTGCCTTTTCTCAAGTGTTTCCTATTGAAGCTTTCCCAGATGGACGTGTGAAACAAATCCATCTGGCGTGTCAGGTTAATAAGTCAAGGGATGGAAAGGAAAAAAATTTAAGGAACTGAATATACCCTGGACATCACTTAAATCCATCATTAAGACATGTGTAAATCTGCTTTGATCAGGCCGTCCTCACGAACTTAGAGACTATGCAAGAAGGAAACTAGTGAGGGAGGCCACCGAGACACTATGGCTACTCTGGAGTTACAAGCTTCAGCTGCTGAGATGGGGGAGACTCTGCACAGAACAACTGTTGGCAGTGTTCTTCACCAGTAAAAGTTTAATGGGAGAGTGGCAAAGAGAAAGCCACTATTGAAGAAGACTCATCAAATCTGGACTAGAGTTCACCAAAAGGCATGTGGGAGACTTCATGGTCAAGTGAGAGAAAGTGGAAGAATTTTGCATTATTGCTGTCAGACAAGATGCTAAAACACTGCACATCACCACAAACACAACATTCCCACTGTGAAGCATGGTGGTGGCAGCATCATGCTGTGGGGATGGTTCTCAGCAGCTGGCACTGGAAGGTTTGGGAGATTTATTTTTCCACAAGACAATGACCCAGGCCAGGGGCATAGCTAGGCATTTTGGGCCCCCAGAAAGAATATAACACAGGGCCACCCTTAACTGGCTAGCCAAGCAAAAAATGTTGCGTCATTTTTACAAATATCTCTGAATTTTTTAATCATAATTTCCCCATTTATGAGCAATAATTTTACTATGGTTAAATTTAATTTACTTGCATTATTCTGCAGCATTGGTCATTTGGACATTTTTAAGGGAGGAGCAGGGGCCCCTCAGTATTGTGTTTTACTCTGATATAAATTTCAGTCTGTTATACAATTCATCCCGTCACTTTTGATTCAATAATGACACTAATTACTAAGAAAAAATAAATAAAATAAAAACACAATTTTCATTGCAGGATTCTCAAGCGCCTCTCCCTACTGTGGGCCTGAAAAATCAGTCCCCTTGTCCCCCCCCCTGTGCTACGCCCATGACCCAAGCTACACAGAAATGGTTTAAAGACAACAAAGTGAATGTTCTGGAGTGGGTGAGTTTAAGCCCAGAACTCAATCCACTAAAGAATTTGGGTCTGGACAAGATCAGGACTGTTTCTGTCTAGACAGAACTTGAGCAGTTTTGCAAAGAAGAATGGAGTAAAATTGCAGTGTCCAGATGTGCAAACCTGATTGAGACCTATCCACACAGAGTCAGTGCTGTGACTGATAAAGGTGCATCTACTAAATACTGACTTGTGGGGGTGAATATTTATGCAGTCACTTATTTTCCATTATATATTTCTTGGCTCTTGAATGTCGACCATTTATCTTTGAACTCTACCAATCAAATAAGACACTGGTACAAATGCCTAACTGTCTTTGTAGAGGTGTTCAATAATAATAAAGGAAATGAAAGTAACAGCTTAAGTCTTTTAAACCTCCACATGCAAGTATTCCTACAGCAGCCTCTCTGTGTCTGACTCTAATAAAAGATCAACAAGCTTTCTGCATCCAATAATCCACTTTGTGCTCTCCAGACTGCAGCATGAAGAGCACTGATGGCTCAGTGTCAGACACTAAACCTCACCCATTCTTTGAGCGACACCTTTGGGTGAGAATCCTGTTATCGTGTGATTGCCAAGCACAGAGGATGGATGAGGATGAGGAGGGCGAGACAAAGAGGGGGACACTCCTGGGTGTGCCTCAGTCTGTGAGTAACAGCAGGACACGCAGACATCACACAAAACCAATCAGTTTGTAAATGAGATCAGTGGGAAGCTAATCACTGATCTGCTGCGGTGTCATTGTTTCAGACAACACAAACTTCACTGTCGTCTCCTTCCAGTAAACAACAGGAAGTTATCGGTCCTCAGAGGAGGGGCAGCTGCTCTGGTTTCTGGTTCAGTGCTGACCATGACAGATCGACAGCAGCACCAGAACTGTAGCAGCTCCTTTTATAACTTCCCCCATGATAAAATCAGGTGAGAGCTGCGGATCTATCTGTCACTCACTCACATACAAAATCTAGGACACTGCCGATGAGACTTCATTTTTCACTGATTGTCCAAAAAAGTGCGTCATCACATTTTGCTGCCTGTGCTGAATGACTCTTTTCTCCATGCAGGGAAACATCCTTCACTTCTTGCCCCATTACCCCTCTGCATCATTTGCAGGGCAACACGTGTACCTGTTTGTTGTGGGCGTTTATTGAAGCACATTTTCACAGTCCAGCTGCTCGTACTGTCTCCTCTCCTGCAGGTTTGTCTTTCCTGTTTGTGACTGGCTGAGGTTGTTTCCTGCAATACTAGTCAAAAGCAGCTAAGACAAACGGCAGCATCCGAAGGATGTGATTCATCATTTTGTACCTCCATCAGGAGCTAATGTTATCAGGCCTGTGCTTTGTCTGTCTGTGACCAGCATTTTCTTAGAAGCATTCTTTTGAAATCACATTTATGTGGGACTAATTATTCAACCAAGTTATATTGTTGTTTGTCTGACTCTGGCTTCCTGAGACGGTTTAGTTTGACATTATTTCATGTGTAGAAAACAAATACAGAATTTGAATATTTTGTAAATAATTTTCATAAAATAAAGTTTGACTCTACAAAATCCAGATTAACAGATTTTGGGGCAAGGAACCATTTTGGTCGACTTCCTTTTTGCCCCCCCCCACCACCAACTCCCTGTCATACAGTGGAACCAGAATGATTTTCTCAGCCAATCAGAGGAGATCAGTGCAACATTTAAGGGGAGATTAGTGAATTAGGCCCAGCGCTCCTGCAAACTTGCCTTTTTTAATTTCATACTAAATGTTTTGATTATTCATGGACTTTGTTTTAAAATAGGCTTCAATATAAATTAAAATATTTACAGATGAATAAATGATGAGACTAACAATCTCAGCAGTATCTCTCCTTCTTGTTCATTTAAACCCACTGAAGACTGAAGGGTAAATGGAGTCTAAAAATATCCACATGCAGTGTTTGCAGGTTTGGGCTTTTTTTGTATTTTACAGTAGGAAAAGAAAACGGTTTTGTCCTTTGAGAGCGAGAACTACTGTCTCCTGCACACCAGTGCATGTCTGTCAAAAATAAATGAATAAAGAATAAGAAAAGTCTCCGATCTGTCTTGTTCTGCGACTTTCTTTTTTTTTGTTTGTTTTGGAAAAGTAAGACAGGTAAAGTTTTCACCTTTGCAGGTTTCTGACGTTACAGCAAACTCATTCAAAATACCGGAGCATCAAGGCTAAAAACTCACCTTTTTCTCTTTCTTTCAGTCTTTTTCCTTGCTTTATCTTTATTCCATGTACTTTGAGGGTTTTATTGGCTGTTAAACAACCTTTAGAATTTTTTTTTTTTTAGATGATGTTTTTCTCCTTTAAAAATCTCTTGTGAAACACTTTGAATCGCCTTTTTGCTGAATTGAGCATCAAAATGGCTTTGCCTTGCCATTAAACGTAAAAATATAAAACAGCAGCTAAAACATACCTAAGTTTTTTAACATCCCTAGTGTAAAAGCTCTGAGTGTCTCGTTTTAGTTAGATGCAATTACACACAGATGAGGCTACACAAAAGACTGAAGAAGGGATGGAAACAATTCATACACCATGTCTAAAATCCATTATAGTGAGACACTTTGGGATTTCAGCCATCTTTAGCATGGTGTGCTTCACTTCAGAAAGTAAAAACACAGAAAAACTCGGATTATCTGTTGTTGTGCACAACTTTCATCAGACATAGCAATTAAACTCCAAAACTTATGATAGCAACTTTAAACAACTTTTTGCCATTTTGACACAGAGGGATTATTCTTATGCCTTGGAAAACTGGTCGGGTTTGACTGTATAATAGAGCACATTTCTTTAGTCCAGGAATGCAGCAGCAATCATTGTCTATAATCATCTGACAGTTTACTCCTCTGGGAACCAACATGAATTTGTTTGTATGAAGCCAGTGGATAGTACTAAATGGCTTCGAGGCAAATGTCGTTTTCCACGTGGTGTTTGTGTCTGCAGCGGACGCTCTGTCATTTCTTTCCATGTTACACGTCAGTAGTGTTAACCTTTTGAGCCTCGGTGGCTTTACTCAAACTCATGTCAGTGGTGTGAGACAGAAAATAAAACTAAGCTCAACATTTTCACTCAGTTAAGGGGATTAAAGTTTGATAAAATGGCATCATGGTGCATTTTTTTTTTTTTTAAGTAAAAAGTTAAGATTTTCCAGGTCTGAAGGAAACAACTTTTAAATTGCATTTATAATGGAGGCTGGTTTAAACATTTCTGGTTAGTGAGGGAATTCAAACGCTTCCTGGTTTTAACAACACAGCATCGAGTAGATTGGATATGGCTGCAGAAAGAGTCGGAAAAGTGGTGGCTACCGTTGACCATGTGGAGCTGCAGCACCAGGCATCTTAGTTCTTTATCTTTTCAAAACAATGCTTGTTCAGGTGAAATGTCAACCACAGGAATACAAAGATATAAATTTAACCTGTAAATTTTTGTCACTTCAGACCACTGAAACACATGGCTCTTGAGCCACATGTGGCTCTCTTGTGATGATGTGTGTCTCCTTTATGTCTAAATTTCAAATATTATTCCCCTGGGAAACCTTAAAAACGGAAACTCTGACCTCAGAAATTAATCACTGCATGTCACATTAATCAGCCACTTTCCCACACTTGTACAGAAGTTATTAATAGTCAAACTTAACTGTCAACCATTAGTTTTTGAGTGTATATTTTCATTGCCCTTATTTACATTTTTGCCCCTTTTATTCCTTTTTTTTGGCCACATTTAATCAATTTTTGCTACTTTCTACCCATTTTGGGGACTTTTATCCTGTTTCTGCCCTTTTTTACCAGTTTTACCTCTTTTATCCTGCTTTTTGCACTTTCTGGGTTTTTTTTTTTTTTTTTGCCATTTTTGTCGCTTTTTGCCCATTTAAGCAGGCTTTTGCCATTCAATACCAATTTTTTCCCATTTTTGCCAATTTTTGCATTTTTTTGCCCATTTTAGTTGCTTTTTTCTTATTTTTCGCCATGTTTTGCCAACCTTTGCTGATTTTTGGCATTTTTATCTGTTTTTTGCCCCTTTTCACCAGTTTTTGCCTCTTTTATCCACCTTTTCTAATTTGAATTTTTCCCCCACTCAATTTTTTGCCTATTTGAGCTGCCTTTTGCCATTAAATGCCACTTTTTCCCCATTTTTGCCACTCTTTGCTGCTTTTTGCCCATTTCAGTCACTCTTAACCCTTTTTTTTTGCTACGTTTTGTTCCCTTTTTGACCATTTTTGTCACCTGTAACTCATTTTTTTGGTCACTTCACACTCATTTTTTCCACTTGTTCTCATTTTTGACCCTTTGCACCCTTTTCCTCCTTCATTCTTTTTCTGGGTAAATGAGTTGTCACTGATGTCTGCTCTGCTCTGGGCTTTTGCTGCTTCTCTTCCTGTCTTAGGCTTTCCTTATCGGCATAGGAAGAGAAGGAACGTGTGCTCTTCCGGCTTTATGCTTTCCAAAAGGCTTTTGGAAGGGCAGGGGGATCCACTCCTGGTCTAGAATCCGTAAATAGAGACTGAGTTTGATATACATGAAATCTGATCAGTTACTTCCATTAATATATGACAGGTGTGTTATTAACATTAAAATATCACTCAAGAGCTCAGTGTGGTTAAAACAAAAGATGATTAACATGACCTACATGTCTTAAAGATGACAATGAATGATAGATTCTGTCCTGTTAAGGAAACAGGGCCGTTCTCCTCTGGAGGCTCTAAAGGAACCATGACTGATCTCGCTCTCTCTCCAGTGAGGACAATCATTTCAGTCAAGTGAAAGCTCTGAAGCAGCTCACAGCAGCTGAGGGTCATGGGAAGTCAATAGTGAATACATGCCTCATTTCTCCCTTTTCAGTTCCACAATATGTACACACGGGCACAGCGGCAGAACGCTCGATGTCAGAGCGCTAATTGATGATAAATTTATACATGTCTGACACTTGTCTCCATTTGTGACGACGATACTCAAGGCCACGACTGAAGGCGTCAGTGCGCCTGTATAATCCTGTCCCCAAAATGTCACAGTGTGCACGCTCACAGAGCTGTCTGCGGAAAAATGAAACGACCACAGAGAGGAGAGGCGGGGGGTCTCACACTGCTGCTTCTGAAGCAGGAAGACGGTGATGAGTGAAATCAAACTTAAACGTGACTTCTTCATCTGCACTCTGATTAGATAAAGCAAAGTGAGGTGTTGTGATTTAATCCACATCCTTAGATATAAAATCTGAAGCTCAAGAAATCAACAACAAAAGATGAACTCCTGTTCTCACAGGCTTGATTAAACATGCAAATAAAGAGACGATGCTGGGGAGAAAAAATGTATTGTTTTAAAATCTGCTCTGAATCAGTTATTGTTTGCAAACGACTCAATGCTAATCTGCTGATCTGATGACAGCTGCCTGATAAAGTCAATGCTCAAAAGTGAATCAGTGCAAAAGACTCGACTGTTGTCACTTCAGTTAAACTCCAATTTTTGCATTTCTTTCAATAAATCTATTGATAAAATACCTAACATTGTATCTGAGCTGTTTCATTCATTGAACTGACCCTTTGCTAAGCCCCTTAATAAAACAGCCACAGTACAATCCTGCATTAGCAACATGCGCTATCAAGCTAGTATGCCTATTGGCTTATGGGACCTGCAAATCTGATGGCCGATGCTCCAAATGCTTACAGTGAGCCTTTTTCAAGTCCAGCCACAAATTCTCTGAGGTATGGGCCACTCCAGAAAATTCATCTTGTTGTCTTTAAACCATTTCCATGAAGCTTTTGCTGTATGCTTCGTGCCAATGTCTTGCTGGAAAATGAATCTTCTTTCCAGCCTCTTGCAGACTGAATAAGATTATTTTCCTGCATTAATTTTACCCTCTACCTTCACAAGCCTTCCAGGGCTGTCTGCCAAGAAGCATCCCCACAGCATGATGCTGCCACCACTGCTTTACAGTGTGTGTTTCTGGTGATGTGCAGTGTTTGGTGTAGCGTCTTGTCTGATGGCCAAAAGCACCATTCTGGTCTCATCAGACCAAAGAACTTTCTTCCACTTAACCTTGGAGTCTTTTGCACGGTCACTCAGATTGAGAGGACGGTCTGATCTAGGCAGAGTTACACACGTGCAATATTCCCTCCGTGTCCTGATTATGGATTTAACTGAACTCTGGGGGATGTTCAGTGCCTTGGAAATGTTTTGTATCCATGCTTTGACTTCTACTTTTCAACATCGTTGAAACGTATTAGTTGCTTGGAGTGTTCTTTTGTCCTCGTGGTGTAATCGTAGCCAGGAATACTGATTAACCAGTGACTTAACTGTCCAGACACAGGCGTTTTTACGCTATAATCACTTGAGACACATTCACATATCACTAAAATAAACACTCTAGCCGAAGATAAAATGATAATGATGTTTTCCCTTAAGGTAAAATTGTCCTGGTTTGTCTCCACTTGTGTGAGAGATTTGAGGATTTTAGAAAAGCTGTATACACATTTCCATGAAACCTAAGGATTTAGTTTAGGAGCAGATTCCATTGAAGAGAACATGCGAAGGACCGGCTGTGTTTGAAGCAGGAGTGGGATCCTGTTGTTGCATCTAGAGGAGAGACTCCCACAGTATGGGGTCAGTGAACGTCCCCTGAGTATTCACTTATTCTCTGCAGCGTGCTGCTGTTTCATATCGTTACTGGGAATATATGTCAGCTGGTATAATGATTTCTTGCACACTGACATGTTTGCTTGTTAGTTTCTTTGTATGCATGCTAGCTGCTATGTATTTGTTGCACCAACATTTCCTGTATTACTGATTATTGTACAGCTGTAAGTTGGGGTCAGTCGCGTTCTTTGTAGCCGAGTAGTATGATTTCTGCTAAAGGACTTATTTAGTTGCTACACACATTTGAATGATTTTGCATTTCTATCATAGCTGCATGCTTTGGGTGAAGTTATAAGTAAGCTTTTTTATGCTAATAATGTGCTGATACACCTACGCTTCCCTAATATTTATGGCTCACTATGCAGCCATAAATTAGCATGTCAGTGAGTTGGAGTAAACACGTTGTGAACAAAGACAAACACCTACATACTGTAAGGGTAAACTCTGTCAACAACTGTTGCTCATTTCCAAGTCAACTTTAAGGCTGAATCTGTTTCTGATTCTCCTATTTGAAGCAACCAACAAAAAAACCACAAACCAACGAGAAATGCTGTACAGTCTAATAAAATGACAAGATGTCTTTCAAAGAAAAGGCTTACATATGAGGAATTTGATTTGGTGATAAACAACTCAAGAGGAGATGAAAGATGTTATAAGCTATAAAACAGCAGTATTTATGTCAAAGCACTTAAATTTAATAGGAAAAGCAATAAAAGATTAATTACAACAGCACAAAATTTCCTCTGGCATGCAGCAAAGTCCCAGACATGAAGGAGAGAAACAGAAACAGTGCAGATGCTGCACATTGGCTCGTTTTTTCTTTCACTTTTGTGGCCCCACAAGTATGGGTTATTTTTTTGAAAAAGCATCTAAAAATTTATTTCTTCAACCGCAATACTAATGTGTTGCATTACCTGCTAAAACAAAAGTATTATTTCAGTACAACCCCCATTCCAAAAAAGTTGGGACACTATGTAAAATGGAAATAAAAACAGAATACAGTGATTTGCAAATGTCATAAACCCATATTTTATTTAACATAACATTAACAGATGTTTAAACTGAGACATTTTCCATTTCATAAAAAAAAAAAAAAAAAAAAAAAAATCAGCTCATTTTGAATTTTTTGGCAGCACCACATGTCAAAAAAGTTGGGACAGGGCTATATTTGCAATTGTGTAGCAACTTCTCTTCCTTTTAATACAGTCTGTAAACTTCTAGGATGTGAGGAGACCAGTTGGTTGTGTTTCAGGAGAGGAATGTTGTCTCATTCTTGTCTGATGTAGGTTCCTTCTTGCTAAACAGTCCTGGGACTACTCTGCAGGCTTTTATTTTATGATCCTCCAAATGTTTTTTGTCGGTGAAAGGTCTGGACTGCAGGCAGGCCAGGTCAACACCCGGACTCTTCAACTGTGAATCATGCTGTTGTGATGGATGCAGTATAGTTTATAATTTTCTTGCTGAAATATGCAAAACACTCCCTGAAAGAGACATCTGGATGGGAGCATATGTTGCTTCTAAAACTTCTATCTACTTTTCAGCGTTGATAGTGCCTTTCCAGATGTGGAAGCTTCCCACGCCATAGTCTCTAATGCAACCCCATCAGAGATGCAGGCTTTTGAACTGTGCCAGAATAACAAGCTGGATGGTCATCTCCTCTTTAGTCTGCAGAACACATTGGTATGGTTTCCACAGGAATTTTCAAATTTTTCATCCGGCCACAGAACAGTTTTCCATTTTGCCTCAGTCCATTTTAAATGAGCTTTGACCTTGAGAAGACAGTGGTAGGATTGTGCTCGCTTATGGCTTCTTCTTTGCATCATACAGCTTTAACTTGCATTTGTGGATGACTTGGTGAACTATGTTGATGGTCAATGATTTCTGGAAGTGTTCCTGAGTCCATGCAGGGATTTACAGCATAGTTCCTGAAGATCATGAGCATCCAATATTGACAGAGATTTCTCCATGATTCTCTGGATCTTTTGATGATATTATGTCACATCAATGGTGAAATATAACACTAATGTATATTTTCTAAAACTGTTCCACTATTTTCAGATGCTGTTTTGTGCAGATTGGTGGACTTCTACCCCTTTACTTCTGACAGACTCGGCCTCTAAAATGCTTCTTTTATACCAAGTCATGTCATTAACCTGTTGTCAATTTACCTAATTAGTTACAAAATGCACCTCCAGCTGTTTTTTTTTAAATTCATGCCACTTACTTTTCCAGCCTTTAGTGGTTCAATCCCTGCTTTTTTGAAATGTGTTGCTGCCATCAAACACAAAATGAGCTAATATCTTCTCATGACATGGTGAAATGTGTGTTGTGAATAAAATGTAGGTTTATGAGATTTGGGAGTCATTTCATTCTGTTTATATTTACATTTTACGCAACGCCCCAACTTTTTTGGAATTGGGGTTGTATTCTGTTGGATTACTTTGCTATGGTAACCGCCAACAGTGTTTGGGACTCATGTACATCCCTTGCTTGTGTATGCAATGTCTCAATGACAATCTGAAGGATTTTCTTTGCAAGCTTAGCATGAACAACAACACTGACTCATGTCTCTTCAGTTTTAATTTAATTTATAGGATAATTCTCCCTATCTTAAGGACACGGTATGAGATTAGTACACAGTTATCTAGCAATCACCAATCAACAGCTACCATAGCTGATGCTACTGTAAAGCTTTATTTGGTTAAACCTGCTGCTTTTTCCTAGAAAAGGATCAGAAATTACTGGGAAGAAGTTTAAAGTAAATGATTTATAATATTTCAGGACACACTGTCAGCTTGATTTGTAATACTGGTTCACACTTTGAGTCATGTCATGGTATTAGAATAATATTTTTGTCTTTTCTTGTACAAACTCCTGTCTGAAATAATTAAACTTTGAATAAAACATAAAAATGGTTGCTGAACACAATATCAGTCAACTGTTTTTTAAACGTGGTTTTATTCTCCAGGATTTCTGACTGCCTCTGTCCCCATGAAGTCTGTGTAATAGTAATTGTGTACAGATTTGCATGTCATCAGCATGTCACTTTCCCAGTGGTAATCTCCTGTATGCATGCTGTGATATGATGTGAGAGTGTGACAGCTACAGCAAACCCGTCGTTATTCACCCCACACGTACAATTTCCTATTTATCTTTGTGTTTGTTCACTCACAAACCGCTGTGACAGTCGGACTGACAGCATGTGACAGCTACGCACAAGTTCCTCATGTACTGAAGGTGTGAATGGCTCAAATTCTGACAGAAATGTGATGTGACATTTACCAAAGCTTGTGATGAATGTGTTTTTTTTTTTTTTTATATCTGCAAAGTCAAACTTGTGGAAAATGAGAATACACACAGTTTAAACCAACTCAAATCAATCTGATGTGGCTCCTTGGAAACAATTGCTACCGCATTATGGCTCTGTAGACCTGATGGGATACACAAATAATGCATGATGGGAACTAAAGCAGTTTAACACCTGAAAGCAGCAGAATAATATGACACGCCGTTGAAGGTACACTCAGGAGGACACACAATGAACATATGCTGCATGACAAAAAACAGATTCTCATTATAATATGAAAGAACGAGACGCCTTCATTAAAAGAGAGAAATGCATGTTCGTCGACACGCTGCACCAACACGGTCCACTCTGGAAAACACATGAAAGTCCACCTACTTTACGATATGACAGCGTACACTCACAGAGGGTTTCAGGGGAGAAAATAAGATGCAGATACTGTTGCACTAATGAGACAGCTGCCAAGGACCACTGCTGAACCACATATTACAGTGTTTAACACGAAGTGGCAGTAGCATCTATTTCCAAATGCAGCACACTTCACATGCCAATCCAGTGGTATAGATGTGATTCTAATGCATATTTTGATATAAAAAGTACTCTTCATATCTCTCAGTCACATGATTGGTGCAGAGGCCTTGAGGGCAAACAGGCCCTGGGACAGCAAAAACAAAAATTCCTTCACAACCTTAAAGAACTGAAGATAATTTAAAATGCCTTGGACCCTTGAACAGGACTTTAGAAATTATTTCCAATCACTACAACTAGAAAACCCCCAGCCAGTACAAAAGCACTGGAGATGTTTGTTAAGTAGCAGCAATCTTTCACATCACTATGGAGGAATTTTGGCCCACTTCTCTTTGTACACTGAAAAAACAGATTTTGACCCTTAGTATCTGTAACGTACAATTATTAAGTTTGTTTCACTGATTTAAATGTGTAATTCAATCCTTCTTATTTTTTGACTAATTTCAAAATGTGCTGTCTCCATTTCAAGTTAGTTGATTTTAATTGTGCAAAAGTAACATAGCAAAACTGTGTTCAAATAAGTTGGTTTGAAATGTGTTAAAATATAAAAAGAATTGTGTTAAACTAAAGGGATTTTATTGTGTAAAAGTAATCTTAAAAATGTGTTCAGGCAAGTTGATTTTAATTGTGTACCAGGAACATTAAAAAAAATGTGTTCAAATGAGGACCACATACTGCCCTGTCTGAGCATGTGCATGGAGAAACCGCCATTTTGTCCTTTCCTGGTAAGGATTTGCACCTTCTCCAAGGACATTTTCAACGCAACAGTTAATTGTTTTGTACTTATTTTTTAAACACATCTTTCTTGTTTTTATAAAGTCATAGCCATGATACTCTCACACATTGACTACTGTATAACTAGCTGGTCACTTACAGGAACATCATCTCTTAAACCTGCTGAATCCCTGTATAAAAGAGCATTAAAAATACTAGACAGGAAACCGCTCTCATACCACCACTGTAATATCCTTCAAAAGTACAAGCTCTTGAGCTTCGAAAATCTTCAAAAAATTAATATTCAACTACAATATACTACTCAAACCTTCATTTTGTTATTTTAATCCATTCAGAGGCAGACTTGCTGGTGTGTTTTGGATCATTGTCCTGCTGCATAACCCAAGAATGCTTGAGTTGAGGGCATGAACTGATGGCAGTTCATGTTCTTTTTGGTCAGTAGTGGTTTTGGCCTTGGAACTCTCCCATGGGTGCCACTTTTTCCCAGTCCCTTTCTAATTGTTCATAACTGGCTGCAACCGAGTCAAGTGAGACCTGCAGGTCTTTTGGTGATGTTCTGGGTTCTTTTGTGACCTCCTGGGTGAGTTTTTGATGTGCTCTTTGGGTAATTTTAGTAGGCTGGCCACTTCTGAGGAGGTTCACCACTGTTCCAAAATTTTTCTGTCTGTGGACAATGGCTCTCACCCTGGTTCACTAGAGTCCCAAAACCTTAGAAATGGCTTTGTAACCCTTTCCAGACTTATCTGTTCTTTAATTTTTTTAGATGTGTTAGACTCTCTTTCTCTTCATTATGAGTCTCCACCAGGATTTTCGCTGTCTTAGCTGTGCAGTTTAACAAAGCATGATGTAACAACAGAACAGCCTGGCATTGGTCGTCACAGGCCATCACAAAGAATTGTGGGATACAAAATGGCATTTAGCGTTAGCAGAAATGATTGAAAATTGATTATAGGAGGGTAAAAAAAACAAGATGTCCAATATCAGACTGGAGTAATCCTGGAGTAATTTTGATAGGCCAGCCACTCCTGGGAAGGTTCACTGGTGTTCCAAGTTTTCCCTATTTGTGCATAATAGCTCTCACAGTGGTTCGCTGGAGTTCCAAATCCTTAGAAATGGCTTTGTAACCTTTTGAGATGAGTAGATGTCAGTGAGGTTGTTTCTCATTTGTTCTTTAATTTCTTCAGATGGTGACATGATGTGTTGCTTTTTGAGATCTTTAAGCCTACTTCCCTTTGTCAGACAGGTTCTATTTAAGAGATGTCTTGAATCAGCAGGTCTGGTGGTGATCAGGCTTGCGTGCAGCTGGTGAAACTCAACTCAGTTTTCCAAAAAATTACCTTAAACAGGCCAATACAGGCTCCCCAAACGCTTTATGTGCCTCTATATGTCAGTACTTTTAAAACAGCTTTTGCACTAATTTTGTGAAATTAATCCATGGAAATGACAGGTTGGTTCACTGTTTAGTAGCTACACTTTATGGAGTTCAGTTTTTCATAGAAAGACACCTCAAATTAAAAAAAAAAAAAAAAAAAAAAGCAAAGTTGGCAAAGGTGATGGGTGTAGCATGGCGCTCCATGCATCGCTGCTTGGATGTGCTCCGTGGGGCCTTTAACTTCTCTGTGATTGATCCACATCTTTGCAGAAGCTCATTTTGGAGCCAGGAACATGGCTGCTATGAGAATATCACCTGGTGAGAAATGTTAACTCAAACTAGAGACATGAGGTGGCAGTCTCCCCTGATGAAAATGCAGGACTAAAAATTCTTACCAATACTAAGCTTGTAAGATTAGTTGTCATGGCAAATAATCTTCTATTGATGTGCTCTTTGACTTAAAATGGAGCAACTTGTTGCACTTCAGGTAGGACTTAAACACAGTTGGACCTTTTCGACCCCGGTGAACTTCTGGTCAGTTTTCCACTCATTTGTATGATGAAATAATTTGGTGCTTCATTCGCCTGGTTCCACCTTTCAGAGTTGCTCTCCTAAAAAGGGTTATTATTTAATTCAGTGTAATTACAGGTGATTTCAGGGCGGAACAGTTTGAAGCACTTTTCATGACCTCCCACGACTCCATCTCCAATTTGCACAACAGTCAAACATCCAATAATCCATCAGCCGAAGCCCATTTCAAGCAAACATGGGGAACATAAGTGAGCTTGCATTAATCATTTTTCAGCAGCGGCTCTCTGTATCTCTGTGATCTCATTTACAGCAGGCAGACACTCCAAAAGACAAGAAGTGTCACTCTGCGTTTGGTTGCCTACAGAACGAACAACAAGGAGCTCAAAGTTAAAACTAAACAGCTGAGCAATTCCTAACCTAATCAACAAAGCAAATTTATCTTAGTCCGATCTAAGTCCATTATCAGCATGAAGCTAACAACAGCTGCTCTGTTGTAATGGAAATCTTAATTACACACATTAATTATGCTGGGATGAATGCAAGAGAAATGATATATAAGCCATTATCTTCAAAATCAATTGAACCATGCAAGACATAATGGACTCTTGCAGTACATGCAGAAGTGTGCAGGCTTTAAGCTGAATGTGATTTACATAGACCCCCACAGAGCAGACAAAAGGCGCAGTGGAAACTCCAGATTTGTTTCTATCAGTTTTCACCTCGCTCCATGATGGGATTTTTATCTGCAGGCCTGAGGGAGGGATCTGTTTGAATAGAAGCTGGACAGGCCCGAAGATAGCCTGCTATTACCACCACCCAGCACCGCAGCAACCATCAATCTCCCAAAGTTTCTCTGTTTACACACAGGACAGCACAACAGTCATGAGTCATTGCCGCTTAGGATGCAGTTAGGGTGAAATGATGTTTCCCCACCTCCTCTGCCCCTCACCTGACACTCCTAATCAAGCTCTGGGGGTGAGTGTACTGTCACCAAGAGAAAAATCTTACAGACATGCTGAGGAGCAGCCGACATCCAACCAGTTATTACCCCCAACATTGTTGTCTCTGATTGCAATCACATGTCTTGGCTTTTGTCTCTTGCAGGCTCAGAGATCTTTGATTCACTGCTTTTTTACAAGCTGTCCGATGTACCAGGACCTGTCTGATTTCCCACTTTGGCTGCTCTGCCATCCCAGTTCATTTTCTATAACAGCACAAGATTGCTGGGTCTCCACAATGTAACCTTGATGAGATAGGTAGTGGGCGTGCACGTTTAGGGAGTAATCTTTTTCCTCTTTTTAGGCTCCATGGTACCATCACTGGTATTACCTCTGCCATGAAATGGATTTTTGTAATCCCATCATCATTGCATTCGATTGCAGCACACACATAAGACACAGTGAAACCTTCTATCCATGGTGTTGGGTAAATAAAAGGAGCATGTAACTGTGATTTAAGACAAACAACAGGTGGACAACAGTAAGTTTTCTTCTGAAATTTAAAGAGTGGAGCCAGGCACACTTACACTCACCGACCAAACAGAATCACCTCTTCAGAGTGGGTGTCAGCACTAACAGCAGGTAAACTTGTGCTTTTTCCAGGTTTGAGGTCACCAAATAAGGGCCTGGCTGCAGAAGAAGTGCTGGAAGATTCTACAATGGCCATCACATTCACCTGATTTGAACCCCATAGAAAATCTCTGGTGGGATTTGAAGAAGGCGGTTCGAATCCGGCCTGAGGCCCTTTATCGTATGTCACTCCCCCACTTTTGACCCTGTTTCTGACTCTATCCACTGTCCTCCTCTATCTAATAAAGGCACAAAAATGCCCAAAAATAAATCTTAAAAAAAAAAAGTCTGGCTATTTGTTTTACACAGCATATTTTTCCCTGAAATGCCAAAATTCCTTCCAAAACACACACCCTCAGAAAAATGTATTCTATATACACAGAGGTGTAGCTAGGGATTTTTGGCCACCAGAAAGAATATTACACATGCCCCCCCTTAACCAGCTAGCCAACAACAAATGTGTCACTTTAACGAATATCTATGCATTTAGATGTACTTTTAAACCATAATATTCATTCATGATTTATGAGCAACATTTTTTCAGCAGTTAAATTAAATTTATTTGCATTATTTCGCAGTGCTGGACTATTGCATTTGGACATTTTGGCGGAGCAGCAGGGGACTCCCAGTATTTTATTTCAATCTGTCTGATACGAATTTTAGTCTGTAGACCAATTCATTTACTTGCTTTTGATTCAATAATGACACTAATTACAAAATAATAACAATAATAATAATAATAATAAAAAACACTATTCATTGCAGGCTTCTTAACCCCTTAAAGCCTGAAAACACAAATTATAACCAGAAAATTCTCATTTTTTGGAACTGAAATGTTTATTTCACTTTCTACTGAAATCCAAAAAAAATCAAAATTTCCATAAAATGTAACATATATATTTTTTGTATGTCATTTGCTACATTAGGTCTTTTTGGTAACTGATAATCCACTTGAGGGCATTTTTATCATTTATCAGATTTTATTCTGAAAAATGATACAACAGGCTTTAAGGGGTTAAGGGCCCCTCCCTACCGTGGTCGTGGGTTCAGTTCCTTTTCCCTCCCTGAGCTATGCCCCTGTTTATACACCAATACAACCAAAGTTATCCACAAGAAACAGCCCAAAAGGGCTGAAAAATACCCCTGAGGTCATAGGAGGGTTAAAGATTCATTTTCTTGGACTGTTTGAGGCTGCATGCGATGCAGTGTTTAGCGCTGTCGCCTCAGAAGAAGAAGGTTGCTGATTTGAATCAGACAGAACCTTGCTGTGTGGATTTTGCAGCTTCCTCCCACACCAAAAAAAGCATGCTTGTTAGATTCACTGGTGACTCTAAAGTGCCTGTAGGTGTGAATGTGAGCATTAGTTGTTTGTCTCTACATATCAGTTCTGTAAACCAGTCTAAGGTGGACTCTACCTCCCAGTGGCAGAGATCAGGGTAAGAGAGAGTTTAATGACATGTGGGAGTGGAGCCAAAGGTTGGATAGGAACCTGCACTGCCTACTTGACAGACAGAACGACTTAACCCCTTAAATGTGTGTTTAAACTCATTTCTTGCTGGTGTTAAGTCCAGGATGATTAAAAAAAAAAGAAGGCTGTGGCTCTGATTGCGGTCAAAGAAGCAGCTGTAAATACCGTAACTCTGGGTGCTAACTGTTAACTGTAGCTGCTCAGCTTGAACTCACTTGATTCAGTTATAAAAGTGTTACTTTGGCAAGTTCTTCACAATAAAAAGTCCCCTGTTGTAATGTTGTTTCAGAAGCTTTAATTATGAATAACCCATATCAAGAAACTGTGGTGGCTACTAGCCAACCAAAGAACTTTGAGGCCTATAAAAGTATCATTCAGTGATCTTATGCAGAGATGTGGGGGTGATTGTGGTTCAGTAGATAGAGTCAGTGGTCCGTTTGAGTCCCTTCAGTCACATGTCCGTCTGTCTTTGGGCAAGACGCTTTGCCTTAAATTGCTCTCACTGCTGCGACTGACTCGACATAGCAGCCTTCTCCATCAGTGTGTGAATGCAGAGTGAGTGGATGTAAATGTGTAAGTGTGACCTGCAGTGTGGAAAGCACTATGAGTAGTCAGACTTCCAGTCAAGTCCAAGTCCTTTGCATGAGTTGAGCATGTCATGGCAGGCTTGTTTTAGGGGTAGAAGCAGGGTTGTAGTTCTTGAATACACATTTTAATACATGACTCTGTTTAATTTTGTAGTACTGAGATAGAAGACTCTTAAAGCAAGAAGCAAAAAGAGGCTGAGAAATAAATTTCAGGTCATATCTCCCTCCTCTAGCTTTAACTCACACTGAATCAGGGCAGGTTATACTCAGAAATACGCAGCCAAAATCCCCAATTCACGTGAAGTAAATTTCACAGCCATGTTCTGAAAAAAATCCATACAGGAGAGAAAACATGTCGGATTTTGTTATTCAAAGAACAGACAGTGCTGAGAAAAAAAAAGAAAAACAGATGTCTCCCTGCCTCTCAGCCACTCTCACAAACACACTGAAGCAGACAGACGCCCCTACACTGCATCCCACTGAGCGATAGATTACCATTACTTCACAAGGAAGGAAGGAACATGTTGCCAGGATTTTAATTAATTTCGTTTACTTGTGCTCCCGGTGCCATGCTGGCTTCGTTGGCAATCCACCACATAATAATCGTGTCAGAAATCTGACAATTCGAGCAGAAAGGAAGCTCTGTGGGAGATGAGAGATTGGTTAATGGCAGCAGAGTACAGTGATCATGCTAATATCAATCCTAATTAAGAGAGAAGTTAAACACAATCACTTTGTTCAGTCTCAGCCTCTATATGTGTCCATCAAAGCTACTTGTGTTACATTTTAGCCGTGAAAAAAGTTTTTTGTTTTTTTTTCGTTTTTAGTCTTTAAAGAACAGTTTCTCACAATTTTTCACAGATCCAAATTTCAGGGTTGCTTTCCAAAACAGGAGTCTAATTTTACTTGAAGCATCATAATATTTACTGGTTTCTGCAGAAGCATTAGTTTGCTTTGAGTCAGCAACACAAGATCTCCAAAATTTGGACAGATTTTAAAGAGGAAGCACTTAGAAGTGATCTAAGACTGCTTTGGAAGTGAAAATGCAGGCAATTTGAAATAAGTGCTAAAGCAATAGTGATGTCACTGATTGGTTTGCCAAGCTATGGCCATCTGTGGATGTACAACACTGGGTAAATTAAAACTGTCTTTCTTGTCACTGTGACTATGGCCCATCTTCTCTATACATACTTGTTAAGAAGAATTAAAGATTAATACAAAAAAATCACTGTCTAAAAAAAGGCCTCCTAGAAAGCCCGTTTTTGTCATAACAGTGCTGCAAAAAGTATTTCCCCCCATACTCAAGTGTCTCAGATCATCCAACAAATTTTAACATTATACAAAATTAACTTGGGTATATATACATGATGCAGTTTTTAAATGATGATTTCATTCATTGAGGAAAACCATCCAAACCTACCTGGTCCTATGTGAATAAATCATTGCATTAGGCACAGCTTTGGGACTTCAAAAGACCAAGGCAAGAGCCATTATCCACACATGGGGAAAACTTTGAACAGTGATGAACCTTCCAAGGAGTGGCCTTTAGTGTTGTACTCAAGACCACACTATCCGAAACCAAGACTTGCCCGAGACCAGAGTTCACCAAGACCAAGACAAGACCAAGACATTTAGGGGGTTTAGACCTAGACAAGCCGAGACCAAGACAGGACCAAGACCATAAAAATCAATTTTAAAAAACATGACAAGGTTAAACAGTTAAAGACAGATAATGATGGAAAATCCTGAGTCCGGCCAGTCCAAGACAGAGACAAGACCGAGTAAAAATGCTCTTGAGTCTGAGACAAGACCAAGACATTCAAAATGTGGTTTTGAGACTGGTCTCAAGACCAAGACCGCTCTTGAGTACTACAATACTAGTGGCCAGCCTACCAAATTACTCCAAAAGAATATCAACAACTCATCAAGGAGGTCAGAAAAGAATCCAGAACAACATCCAAAGGCCTGCATGCTTTACTTAAGTAAGTTAAGGTCAGTGTTCATGGTTCAATAATAAGAAAGAGATTGGGCATCCACAGGAGACTTCCAAGGCCAAAACACTAGAAAGAGCAAAAGGGCTCGTCTTATATTTGCCAAAAACCTCTTGGGTTCCAGAGTGTGGCTTACTGTGTGAGAGGACTTCCCAGGTAAACATGAAGATAACAACGACTTTACACCAGACAACTGGAATACTAAAACAAAGACAAGAAAATATGAGTCATATCTGATCCCTGATCTCACTGTACATGAAACAAGCCACATCCTTCCTTTAGTGACGTCCTATCAGCGTGAGATAGGTTTTTCTGCATTTGCTTCAATCAAGACAAAATACAGGTCAAAGATGTACATTGATAATGAGCTAACAATGGCTGTCTCAGCTTGGAAGTTTCCTGTTGCAGTTGCTGCTCTGAACTTTTTGCTGACATTTGAAATAAATCCTAAAAAGCAAAGGGTGGGACTGTGTGTTTGGCATATATCAGTATTTGTTTAAGTGTACATGATGAGTGGAGTTCCATGCAAATATTTCAAATATCTTAATCTGCCACAGGGAGACCGAAAGAAAAAGTTTACCTCTGCTGTAATTGTTGAAACCATGAATTCTTAAATTGCACTCAGATTAATAAAGTATCTATCTATTGATCTTCTGCTCTCCCAAAAACTTCTGAAGGAGAATGTTCGGCCATCAATTTGTGACCTTAAAATCAAGCTCACTTGGGTTATGCAGCAGGACAATGATCCCAAACTCACCAGAAAATCCACCAAAAACAAAACTCTCCGATGTGGCCGAATTAGAATTATTCTGCAAAGAAGAGAAGATCAAAATTCCTCCATAATATAAAAGACTCATTGCCAATTATTGCAAATGCTTGCTTGCAGTTGTTGCCACCAAGGATGGCACAGCCAGTTATTAGGTGAAGAGGGCAATGACTTTTTCATATAGGGCCAGCTAGGTTTGGATGATTTTTTTCCTTAGTAAATGAAATAATAGTTTAAAAACTGTGTTTTGTTTTGACTTTGGTAATGTCTGACTGACAATTGTGCAAAAAAGAAAAAAAAAATCAGGAAGAGGAAAATGCTTTTTCACAACACTGTAGATGCACTGCAAGCCATAAGACTCATGCTCAAGGCAGAGGATGCAAACATTACTGGAAGGCAGGATCAGCACAAACATGGCTGGGACTCCCAAGGGCCTGAAAACTGCCAGTGGTCTCCGGGCATATTACCAGAGGTGAAAAGACCTTGACAAAAGAGATGCCATCGAGCTTGACCTTGACTACCCTCTCCCACCTCTCCAGCCCCAAGTTTTGGATCCTTAGTTCCTTACATGCCTTAAACGTAGGCACACGACTGTATTTTTACAAGTCACCTTATAGCTAATGGAGAAGTCTGGCATTTTAACATGATGGTCACTGACTCACTTTCTAATCAGAATCAAGCACTGACAAGCCACGGAGAAATATTAAAGGAAGCAAAGTCAGACACTTTTTATGTAGAGGGGCAGATCTCCTCTGTGAGTCCAGCTTCTCTCAGCTGAGGTCAATAGCTTGAGTTAAGGCCTATCTCCCTCCTAAAGATTCATAGAGGGGAATACATGAGTTTATTTCATCATGACTTGATGAACCCCTTGTATGTGGGTTTGGACCATTCATCCATAAAGTGTTAGCTGCTGATTCAAAATGCAGCTCCTCGCCTCCTAACAGGCAGGAAAAAATAGGACCATATTACTCCTGTGTTGCTCTCCCTCCATGGCTTCCTGTTCACAACAGGATCGAATTTAAGATTTTATTGTTGGCCTTTAAAGCTCTTCATGGTCTGGCACCATCTTATTTATGTGCTCACAGTCCAGCCAAAGCACTAAAGTCTGCCAACCAGCTGCTACCGCCGGTGCCCAAGAGAAGGCTAAAACCAGCCTTTAAATGCAATGTATGGAGAAAAAACTTTCTTCCATATATGGACATAGCAGTACAGGTGTTTCTGATGATGGGTGACCCTGTTAACGTGAGTTTTGGCCGATGTTTTCATAGATGTTGGAGTCATAGAAGCTGTTAAAATTAAGAGTTCTCTCCTCTTTGTTCAGTGTGATGTCAAAGCATCCTCATTAAAGATGTTTTTAATGTGAAACCAAACAAACGCTAATGAAGCACTTGGCTGCATTTCTCCAGTTAAGAGGGTCACTGGTTGATCCAGTACATCTTGTTTTTATGACAGGTTTCAACGCTGATTTCTTTTAAATAGATCTGATCTGTCACCAGCTAGTTTGACAGAAATGTTTGTCACTCTGAAGTGTCCGCGACACTTTGTAGATGTACATAATTGTGGATGCTTTTTTATTTGTTTGTCTTCAAAACTTTCAACACCTGTTGTCCCTGCTGCTGTGTTGGCTCTGTCACATCCTCCCTGCCTTTGTTCTGCCCATGCGGTCACATGCACAGTGCATCCCACTTCTGAAATTTTGAGGACATGCACAGGCCAAAGAGCCGCCAAAGAGATGCAGGGTCTCCTCGTGGTGCAATTTACAGATTTTGCGTTTAAATGTACCTGATGCATTCTGCAATTATCATTAGAATCCCATACCCACTGGGCATGAATCCTGCTTTTTGATTGGGATATTCCCCACTTTTTAACCAAAAAAAGCTGTGAAGGGTGGTTACAGAGAGGTGAAAATGGGATAAAAGTGGCAACAATGGGTGGAGAGAGGCAAAAAATGGTCAACATTATTTAACTAAAGTGGTGAAAAGCAGTTAAACAGTGGCCAAAAACTGGGTTAAGGTCTCAAAAATGGGCAAAAATTGGTGAAAAGTGGCAGCCCTGAGTTAGAGGGACATAAATGAGCAAAACGTGGCAAAATAAGTAGCAAAAATGGGTCCAGAAAAGATTTTAAAAAGTGGCAAGAATGGGTTAAAGGTGCCAAAAATGAGCTAAAAGTGGAAAAAATGGGTGTTAAGTGGCAACAATTGTTTACAGAGACAAAAATGAGCCTAAGAAGTGAAAAAATGGTGGCTCTAGTGGTGAAAAGCACTTAAAAGTGTCAAGATTGGGCTGAAGGTTTAAAAAAAATCATCAAAAAGGGGGCAAAAATGGGCAAAAACGGGCAACAATGGGCAGCTTAAGTAGTGAAAATCAGTTAAAAGGGGCGTGAGTGGGTTGAAGGTGTCACAAATGGGCTAAAAGTGGGAAAATGGGTGTCAAGTTGCAACAATGGGTTATAGAGGCAAAAATGAGCAAAAAAGTTGCAAAAATGGGTGGCTTAGGCAGTTAAAAGTGGTTTAAAGTGGCAAGAATCATCTGGAGGTGTGAAAACAATAGCCAAAAAGAGGGCAAAAAACATGTGAAAAGTGGCAACAATGAATTGCAGAGCCAAAAAAGGAGCAAAAAATGGGTGTCAGGTGGCAACAATTGGTTATAGAGGCAAAAATGAGAGGAGAAGTAACAAAAATGGGTAGCTTAAGTACTGAAAAGTGGTTAAAGGCAGCAAGAATGGGTTGAAGGTGTCAAAAATAGGCAAAGGTAGGAAAAAAGGGTGTCAAGTGGCAACAATGAGTTACAGAGGGAAAATGAGTAATAGTGGGGAAAAATGGTGGCTTAAACAGTGAAATGTGGTTAAAAAGTGGCAAAATTGGTTGAAATTGGCAAAAAAGAGTCATATGTCATATGCATTAAGTGTGAGTGATTGTGAGTGTGTGTGTGGAGTGGGTGTCTTTACGTTTAAATGTTTCTGTATTGTGTTTTGGATTTATCTCTAATTATGATTTTGTACTACTGATGAATGTATTTGTTTTGTAAGGACCCCCTTGAAAATGAGATGATGCATCTCAAGGGGCTATCCTTGAAATAAATAAACAAAATATGTGGACAAAAATCTAGAAAAAAATTGTGGAAACAATGGTGAATATAGGTTAAAAAGTGGCATGAATGAGTAATTTGATTAACACAATGGTAGCTTGACACATTTTCAGCGCTACTGATCCAGCACACATGCATATAATCAATAGATCAGGACCCATGTTCTGGGTTTTCGGGGGGCCCAGCCAATTCTGTGGGTAGTCCTGGTTTATAGAGAAGGGCCCACTCAGTGGTCGCTGAGGGGATGTCTCACATGTTTGCATTACAGAGCTGCTTAAGGGAATGGATGAGCCACCAATCTTTAAACAAGACACTGTTAGTGAATGTAGGCTGAGTCTGTAGTATAGTAACACTTGATTTTTCTGTTCGTTTCTGCTTCAACGCTCTGAAACTTCCACTTTTCATAGAGTTTGTGTAAAATGTGAATATGTGTTAGCATGTTCAGGCTAAAGTAGGCTACTCCTTTAAAGGACAAAGAAACCGCAGACTGAATGAATGCTGCTAATAAAAGAAACTCTCTGAGCCATACTTTTAACGCATTGGAGTCACCTCCTCTTTACTGATAGTTATATAAAAGTATACAGACACTTTATGACCCATTTCTGTATTAAAGAGGCCACACACACCTCACAAAGACAATATAAATAGAAGTCTGTCCTATTTTAACATTCATAGAGCGGATCTTCAGTGCATGTCACATATTTTATTAAACTCATTTTTTAATTCTCTGACATGTGAAAATCACAGAGAGACTGAGTAATTAACATGAAGACTAACATTTTAAGGTGGAAGTTTTTCCTTCAGACGTCTTTATGGTTGAGCAGTGCTAAAGTGTACTGATACAGTCTGACTGAGCCTGGAGGACACAGTAAAGGTGTGCGGTGGGACCAAAAGGTCTGATTACCGTCTAATCCAGTGAATTAAAGTAGAAATGAGGTATCTGAGATGTCTGATTCTTCTGCACAGCTTTGTAATTCCCAGCTAAACCATTTCAAATCATTATCTGATTAAGATCTTTTTGTTGAGAAAGAATATCCTCTGAATTCAGCAAAGTGCACACAAGACTGCTCTTTAAAAAATCTCATTAAATCAGCTTTTTAATTTTTGCACATTGGAAAATCAAACAGAACAAGTTAGTTTTCCAGTGGCCCCATCATAACCTTTCTTTAAATACAGCAGGGTTTTATTACTACAGATATAAGTGATAATCTAAGGTGACTTATTTCTAATATGGTTGAATGCAAATCTCTGTAATAGAGTCAGAACTGAGCATTTTTTTCCCATCTGAGGGATCCAATCTTTTTTTTAAGACGGGATCAGACCATGGTGGGCATGGCCATGAGCAATCTGGTGATGGTTTAATGTTTGACTCGGCATTCGCACTGTAGGCCTAAAATATTTTTAAATATTGGGAACTGCTCAATTGACTAGTAATTCTAATGCTGACTACCAAGGCACCAGGTGTACACAACCCCAGCTCCAAAAAAGTTAGAGCGCTATGAAAATGTGAATTTAAAAAAAAAGGCCACAAGGATTTGCAAATCTCACAAACCCTAATTTAGTTACATACATAGAACAAAAACAACAACAAGTTCTAGTGACTGAGACATTTTCCCATTTCATGAAAAATATTAGCTCCTTTTGAATTTAATAGCAGTCTGTAAACATCTTAACCTTGCAAAGAAGATGGTTACGCCTGTTTCCTTGTTTTTACTGGCGAATCCATCTTGCAAAGCTCCCATCCGAACCGTTTTGGCCCAGTTAGAAAGTGACAGGACCAATCAGTGACGAGGGGCGGTACTTTTAGGTGCAGCAGAGTCGTGATGTAAACAAGCAGCAGCAAGAGCTGGTGCAGTTATGGAGGAGGGGATTAGCATGGATGCTGCTAAAGCGCCAGTTTTATCAGAACTTGACCACATTTCTTTGTTAAAAGAAGAACAAAGAACAGCAGTGAGTTGTTTTCTTTTCAAAACAACAAAGTCGAGTACTTACATGTCTATAGTCTCCATGTTTCGCGTTATTCCTCAGTACCTGTGCACACGCAGCTCGATAGCGGCCATGTCACGTGTTTTGTTGCTCTGATTGGCCCATAGAGATGTGACGGACAGAACATTCACCCAATCACCCTCTGAGTTTTTTTCAAAGCCTCTGCCTTTTCTCAAACGTTTCCTATTGAAGCTTTCCCAGATGGACATGTGAAACAAATCCAACTGGCGTGTCAGGTTATAAATATCTGGGAGACCAGTCGCTAGAGCTTTCAGAGATGAATGTTGTTCAGTTCATATTTGAAGTAGGATTCTAGCTGCTGAACAGTCCTGGGTTTTCTGTGCCTCATTTTTTTGTTTCATGAAGCCTCAAATGTTTTCTATTGGTGCAGGCTGGTTCAGCACCTGGACTCTTCGGCTGTGAAGCCATGCTGTTGTGATAGATGTGGTATGTGGTTTAGCACTGTCTTACTGAAATAAGCAAGGCTTCAATGACAGAGACATCTGGATAGGAACATATAATGAACGTCTTCATGCTTTTCAGTGCTGATAGTGCCTTTCCAGATGTGGAAGCTGCTCACCATAGGCACTAATGCAGTGGTTCTCCACCTTTTTTCCCGGAGCACATCCTACTAACATCTAAGACAGACTCTGTAACCCTAAGAACACTCCTGTTGAAGTGACCTGTTGACAGTTAACCTAATTAGCTGCAAAATGCTCCTCCAGCTGTTTTCCACAATGCCACTTACTTGTGTAGCCTTTTGTTGCCCATACATCCAAATATATCCCATCTTAAGTGACTTTTTCTACAGTATATACAGTGCTTAACAAATGTATTAGACCACCACCCAAAGTAAGGTTTATGCCACAGTTGCCCTAAATTAACAGCATTGGTAATTACCAAAATAATTTTTTATGTTTCTGCAATGGTTGATACACCAATATGTAGAAGCTCTTTAACCGGAATGATATTTTTAATGCTAAAATATAATTATTACTGTTATCCATGAATTTTCAAATTTACCGATTTACAAAAACCTGAAAAAAAAAAAATAAAGCACATTAATATTTCTTGATTAACATGTCAAATTATAGTTATTTACTTGCATTCCTGAACAGAAAAATAAGTTTTAGTGGTTGAATGTTATGCTTGATTTATCTATGACTTCTCAGAGAAGCCCAGTGAGCCGGCTCAAATTTGGGTATAAAAAGATGAATTCAGTTTGAAATTCCTCATTCCTGTTCAAAATGGTAAAATGTGGAGAGCTGACTGAAAATGAAAGAGTCCGAATTAAAGCACTTCATGATGCTGGATGGTCTCTGAGGCAAATAGGGAAAGACATAAAGTGTACTCACAGTGTGGTCAAGTATGCTTTGTAGTCAATTGCTCAGACTGGTACTTACAAAATGTGCCAAGGAAGAGGCAGGAAACCAAAGTGAACTGAAGCAGATGTCAGACACCTCAGGATTTGAAGTGCTAGAGACAGAAGGAAGACCACTGCTGATGTTCAGACAGAGATGAATGCTTCTAGATCAGAGTCTGAGAAAGTCTCCAGAATGACCATAAGCAGACAACTGATGGAACAAGGCTTAGAGGGAAGAATAGCTGCTAAGAAGCCATTATTGAGGCCTGCAAACATCCAGAAACACCTCAGATTTGCCAGGGAGCACAAACACTGGACTGTTGATGACTGGAAGAAGGTACTCTGGACGGACCAGTCCAAGTTTGAACTCTTCGGTCAGCATCGTGGTGTTTATGTCCGCAGAAAAGCTGGAGAACGTTTTGATGCCAGATGCATTGCACCCACAGTGAAACATGGTGGAGATTCCATTATGGTATGGGGCTCCATTTGTGGATACAGCGTGGGCGAATTAGTTAAAAATGGACGGTATCATGAACAAGAACGTCTACCACAACATCTTAGTGCATCATGGAATCCCTTCTGGACTGAATCTGATTGGTCGTGGGTTCATATACCAACAAGACAATGACCCCAAGCATACTTCAAAGCTGTGCAGAGACTATTTGAGCAAGAAAAATGAATCTGGAGTACTGGAACTGATGGACTGGCCAAGTCATAGTCCAGATTTGAATCCTATTGAACAAATTTGGGATTTAGTACATTCAAAGATTGATGGCACCAAAGTTTCATCTAAAGCAAGTCTGTGGGAACAGCTAGAAACTATTTGGAACTCAATAACAAAAGAGACTGTGGAAAAGTAGATAAAAACAATGGCAAAATGTAAGGCCAAAGGAGGCCATACAAAATATGAAGTTTCTTGGTTTTTATGTGTGAAGAAAGATGATTTCGTTGTTTCAGTTTGTTATTTGCCAAATAAATAACATTTTTAGTTTCAAACAAGTTTTGAAAGATTTCTTCCTTGTTTTTATGACAGGTTGTCTAATAAATTTGTTAAGCACTGTATCTCATCCTTTTCTCATTTCTGCCGATTGTTTTCAGTGTGAAATGCTCCTCTGCTTCTTCATATCAGTCCGGGCTAAGACAGCTCTTTATGCAGAGGAAAGGAAGTAAGACACCCCACACTGACCACAGTGTTTTTAGATTTAGATTTCAATCCTTTTTGTCACATTTCAACTTAAACTGCCCCAGCACTAATTTCTGCCTGTGCCCTCTGTTAGCTGTAACAAATGAAGTCAGCTGAGCACAGATCCTGCTTCGTGCTCTTTCCATTGTGATTTTAATATAACTTTAAAGGTCCTAAATCTCATTTATTTCCATCATCTCCCACCGCTTAGTCTGAGTCTCGCAGCAGAATAATTTGCAACCATTACGCCTTGTCAACTCTTTAACCAATCCAGTTTATCTTTTAGGTTTTAATGTTTAAATAAATTCACTCTTACAGTAAGTGTCACATCTATGCTTCTTCTTATGAACTCAGTCAAGCCATTTGAGAGAAAAAATTGTCTTTTATAGAGTGAAAAAAAAGGAGCTGAGCCATTATCGGGGAAATGTTGGCTCCAGTAGTGACACTGAAGTACTTGCTCCTTGATTTGTTGCAGGATGACTCTACATTAACACAATGCTTCTGCTGCTGTTTACTGTAAGCAGAGCTGTAATGAAGAGCTAGATTGCATTTAATCAGTAAATATGTTAAATAAATTGGCTGAAAAGTTGGAAATTCTTCTAATGTCTGTCATAATTTCTTGGCGGTAAAACGATGTGAAAAACACAAAGACAATTTTAACTTTTAATGGGTCTATTTTCATAAATCAAAGTCAAAGAAAGGTTAAACATGAGTAATTTAACAAACTCATTACAGTTCCACCAGAGGGACGCTTCATTTTACAATGTCCTGTGAAACTGTCACACAGTGATGGACTAATTTTCCCCTGTTGATTCTTTTTTCCTCGCCTGTTACTATTTTTGAAATCAGTCCCATCTGGCTGCGCTTCACAACAATATTGTCCAATGAACTTTCATTTCCTCTGTTGTTAAATAGAAATGAATCTGCTCTCCATCACAGGTGGGAGGCACACTTAATTGACTCGTGTTAACATCTTTCCGTGCCTCGTACACCTGGTCTCTTTCTATATGCACATTTTATCATTTCAATTTATTCCAATCCAGTGGTTTGACAGTTAACCCTTTGCTGGACAATCAGATCACATCAGCGTACCTTCAGGGCTTCACATTTTCATGAAAGCTTGAACTGATTGGTTTGGAAAAGCTGATGAGCTTGAAGGGGAACTAGATCCTAAAGTTTTGGCTGGAATTACCCTGGAATTTAAAATTAAAACTACCTTCTGAAGGTTACATTCCTTAATGAGGTATACAGTTATCAGATCAGTACAGTGGCAGGTCAGGAAGAAGGGCTGGGGTGGTAGAAATCATATTTCTTCGATGATGTATGTGCTGTAATAAACGTCACGTGGCAGAGCACCAGGGTCTGAATGGGCAAGGTAAAATCATAAACTCTTTATATTGTAATACAGTCGGTTATCATCCTTAAACTGATATCCATTGCATAGCATCCTGTAAGTCTCACATCCATCTGTGCAACCAACAATAGTGTGTTCAGGAAGGCCAGAACCTTTAACCCTCTGAGCCCTAAACTATGTTTTTAACCATTGTGTCTCATCTGGACTTTTTGTCTTAAACACTTGTAAAACTTCGACCCTGTGGTGCACAGTCAAGTTCTGAACATCCTTTTTTCCCAGGACAACCTGGGCTTTAATCCGTAAAGCCCACGTGCTGCAGGCAGAACCTTGGTAAATTGCTGCGGGAATAATACACAGCACCTCATATGGACATCTTTGGACCTTATAGGTCACATCTTCAGGCTTCATTTCTCCATTTTCTTAATTGTTACTGAGTCATAGTTATGATTTATTTCATATATTGCATAATTTTTAACTCTGTGGACAGTATTGTAGTATGCGATAACAACAGACATATTCAAAGTTGAATCACTTTTGAACTGTTAGCCCTCACACCTGTGTAGCTCTTACAGAACGTTTTATAGTGAGTCTGGAACTTGGCTGAGTTTCCAGGGTCTTTTAAGATTAAATCCACCCCAGTAACTCCGATATTGGATGTCTTTTTTTCCATTTATAATCCATTTTTCAGTAATTACTGCAGTTGGCCGGTTAGCCTGCCTATCATATTATCTGTTTGCATCCCAGAATGCATTGCAACTGGGCTGTGACAACCAGTTGGAGGCTGTTCCATCGTCACATCATGCTTTGCTGAACTGTGCATGTGCACAGACTTAAAAACTGAAGAAGAGAGCCTGAACGGCTGATTAAAGAGAGAAACAGACACAGAGGGGCTGTGATTTGTCCCTCAGAGTCACTTAAATAATGACTCAAATTCCCAAAAACGCAAGGACTTTGTTGTAAAAATGCAAATATTTTGAAGACTTTTTCACAGAAATTTTTATTTTCTAATTCTTAAGTCCCAAAGAGATGGGAGAACAAGTTTGTTAAAAACAAAACAAAACAAAACAAAACAAAACAAAACAAAACAAAACAAAACAAAACAAAACAAAACAAAACAAAAACCTTAGTCATTAATATTTACTGTTTAATACATAAAAATATATTTTCTAATTTCTGTTTTGTTTTGTCTTTATAGTCCCATATCTTTTGAAAAACTCATGTGACATTACTGCAACACACATATTCTTAAAGCCCAGGTTTCCATAAAAAAATTAATAATGTTTAGAGCTTGACTGTGCACCACAGGGTTGATGTTTTACAAGATTTTTAAGACAAAAAGTCCAGGCGAGACACAATGGTCAAAAATAGCTGAGAGCTCTATGGGTTATGAATATGTGTGCTGCAGCAATGTCACTTGAATTTTGAAAAAAAAAATTGACTATGAAGACAAAGGGAAATGAAAATGGAAAATTAAAACTAAACAAATTTTATGTATTTCACACAGCAAACATTAATGACTAATTTTTTACAAACAAGTCTTTGTGCTTTTGTGGATTTGAGTAATTATTTACAGCAGTTCCTGTCTGCAGTGACTCTGAGGGACACATTACAGCATCTCTGTCTTTTTTTCTCTAATTTGAGTCCTTCAGGCTCTCTCCTTCAGTTTCAAGTCTGCACATATGCTGTTCAGCAAAGTATGACGTGATGATGGATAGCCTGCCATTGCTTGTCACAGCCCAGTCACAATGCATTCTGGGACACAAACAGACAATATGGCAGCGGACTTACCCACTAGCTGCAGGTGATCGAAAAATGGCTTATAGATAAAAAGATGTCCAATACCGGAGATACTGGTGTATATTTCAACTTTAAAGACCTCGGAAAGTCAGCCAAGTTCCAGGCTCGCTATAAAAAGCTCTGTGAGAGCTACGACAACATTGATAGTGTCAGTGCAACGTCCCAAATGGAGGGCGCTCAGAGGAAAAACAAGTAGGTGCCTGAAAGTTATGGTTCAAAAGTTATTTAACTTTGAATAACACATGTCTCTTCCTGGCGTATACAACAATGCCGGTCTAAGGGGGTTAAAAAAATCCTGGAGGCTGATTGGTCAAACATTCTGTCTCATTTATTACAGGCCAATCATAGTGGCGAAACATATGGCTTAGCAGGCATATGCAGCTCCAGAGGGTAAACTCAACACTGTAGCAGCTATCGTTGCTAACTGTGAAGCCAATATGTGAAACGAACTGGTTAGAAGAAAAGCAAAACTACTTTTCCTACCAAGAAGTCTTTCAGGGAGGGTCTTTTCTTGTCTTTAAAAAAAATTATCTCCAGTTCTTATAAAACTGTCACTGCCACAGAGAAGTAATTGCTCCCTAAAACTGGTTGTGCCACCCTTGATGGCAACAACTTCAAGCAAGCGTTTCTGATAACTGGCCATGAGTCTTTCACATCACTGTGGAGGAATGTTGGCCCACTCTTTTTGTTTTAATTCAGCTATACTGAAGGGTTTTGGAGCTTGAGCAGCCTGTTTAAGGTCATGCCACAGCATCTCATCAGATTTAAGACCAGACTTTGTCTAATCGAGATGTTTTTTGTGAAATGTGAGACAACTCTTTGTGTTCTCTTTGGTCAGCAGTGGTTTTGGCCTTGGAGCTCTCCCATGATGCCATTTTTTGTCTTTCTTATTGCTGAATCATGAACACTGACCTTAACTACGTCAAGTGAGGCCTGCAGGTCTTTAGATGTTGTTCTGGGTTCTTTTGTGACCTCCTGGATGGGTCTTTAATGCATTCTTGGAATACTTTTGGTAGGCCGACCACTCCTGGCAAGATTCACCCCTGTTCCAAGTTTTCTCCATTTGTGGACAATGGCTCTCACAGTGGGTCGCTGGAGTCACAAACACTCAGGAATGGCTTTGTAACCCCTATCTGGAAATGATACATGGAAGTGACTTTGTTTTTCATCTGTTTTTTTAATTTCTTTAGATGGTGCCATGATGTGTTTCCTCTTGATATCTTTTAACTTAGTTCATTTGGTCAGACAGGTTCTATTTAAGGGATTTCTTGATTAAACAGCAATCAGGCCTGCGTGTGGGTAATGAAATTGGGCCCAAATTTTTAAATGTTCAAATGTGATTAATCCCAATTAATTCATGATCTCACAGCTTTTTCACACAGGGCCAGGTAGGTTTGGATGTTTTTTTTTCCCGTAATCAATTAAATGATCATTTAAAAACTGCCTTTTGTTTTTACTCAGGATACCTTAGTCAACTATTAAAATCTGTTGATGATCTGAAGCACTGAAGTGATGCAAATATGCAAAAAATAAGAAATCAGGAAGGGAAATACGTTCTTTCCAGCACTGTTCACAGGTTTATAGCTGAATAATGTGGTCTGGGGTTTAGTTACTCTTCAAACATCTCAGTATGAGTTGGCTGGAAAGGTATATGAACAAATAAAAGTGTCGGACTGATCTTGTCTCTGTGACTTATAGTTTATAAGGGTTCAAGGGAAGTGAAAAAGGGCCTCTGCACAAGGCAAAGAAATGATGTGACTGGGTTTAATTTGTTGAAAAGTGCAGTCTGTATAAAAGAGAAAAAAAGAAAACCTGCAACATTCACTTTTGATTGGCTATCTGTATATCAGCCATCTCTAAAACGAACGTCAATTTCACCTCATCTACTGCCTGACAGAACTTAAATTGGATCCCAAAGAGAATAACATGATGGGAATGAAATCAACATTTCCATTTTCTACCTTCTCTGCCTCCCATCATGCTTGTTGATTCAATGACTGCAGCCATTTTTTATTTAAGATTGCAGGAACATGTTTGGAAAACTTTTCAAAAGACTCTTACAGAAATGTCATGTGCTCAGCAGTTATTCACGCCTGTTATCACGGATGTCTGACAGTGTCGAGGCAGGCTGCAAAGGCTCATCACTTTCTTCACGCTGTGCTGGATACAGAATATTTACTTCTTTACATTCTCTGCTGCAGGACTGTTTTACAAGCCTTAGAGCGGGCATCACTTTTTATAGATTCCAGGTAATTTTAATGAACTGTAGTGTAGAGCCATAACAATTATAGCACAATGCCAGAGAAGCTGATTTATATGGAGGTATCCCCTTTTTTCCTACACAATTAACCTTGAGCTAATGCTAATTTAAGCCTTCAGTGCCCACACGATACTTTCAGGAAATGATGTGTAAACAGAGGAGGGCCAGGAGCGTAAAACTCTACCAAGTCAAACTAAAGAAATATGCATGAGCACTTTAATTTTACAGCTCCAGAGTATATTCTCCTCTGTATAATATGTGTCAGGCATGGTGAATTAATGAGCATAGGTGTAAGCCTGCTGCCCACCCCCACAATGAACTATAATTGGATGTGGACACACCTCCTGTACATCGTTAGAGAGCTAGCAGAGATTTGTTCTGGTCTTCATGTTGTACCAGTTACATCCATAATACACTGCTGTTCACTGACTAGTGACTCCAGATTAGGGATGAAGATCATTAACTTTTCATAGATACTGATACCTTACTGTCAATACTTTTCTGTTGGTTGGTGGAAAGACAAACCACAAAACAATATTTCAGTCAGTTGCACTCTCGTCATTCATTTAACCATGTTATTGCAAAATGGATACACAGTTAGTCAGGCATCATGACTTGGCTTTCCAGGGAGTGCATGGCTAGATATCTCCTACATATATGACAACTGCACATTGAGAACTAGTTCAGAAGCAGTTAATCCATAGACACATGAGTCTGAATGAGGCTGCAACAAGCTTTATGCTATAAAGGAGGAGGCTGGGGTGGAGGAGGTGAAGCTTTGCCAGCAGCAGTGTGGTGCATCAGCATTAATGCAAGCAGTGATTAGTGAGCAGTACGTTATATTTAAATACACCACTGTGTAAAGAGATGGGATTGGCTGTTGGAGCTGGCTGGCGGTAATTAGGATCAGCTGGCTGTCAGCTGATCACGGCTGGGCGTATGTCTACCCTGTCCAGCATGCACTAATGCTAGTGCATGTACTTGAATTTAAACCTTTAAAGCCTGAAAACACAAATTATGGCCAGAAAGGTGTTTTTGGTAACTGATAATCCACTTGAGGGCATTTTTGTCATTTATCAGATTGTATTCAGAATTTTTTTTTAAAGTCATTTATGGTCAAATTGATAAGATAGAGGTATCATACAGGTATCAAATATGATACAATAGGCTTTAAGGAGTTAACGTCATTACAGTTCCTGTTGGTGTAATGGTCAGGCGGCTGTACCTACCTATAGTCTAACCCAGTGGTTCCCAACTGGTGGGTTGTGGAGTTGTTTTTAGTGGGTTGTGAATGTTTGTTTAAAAAAAATGGCAGTAAAATTATATGAAGAACATCCATCCATACCTTTTATTTTACTTGGTTTTATTATGTTAATGGGTAAATGTTAATGTTTAATCAATATATAAACTCATTGATCTCCTTTTCTTGCAATTAAAAGCTGTTATTACCATGTTAATGAGATAATTTCTCTTGAAAATTGGAAAAATGTACACAATTTCAGGGGAAAGGGATTTCAACACGTCAGTTTTGTCCTGTTTCTTTTTCCTGTCATAAATTCTATTCCATCCAAGATCTTACGTGGCACATTTTTATTTACTAAAGGTGCTGTACCACCCTCGATATATTTACTGAATACAGCTTGGCAGTCAGTTAAACACCGTCTGTTCATCAAAACTCTGGAGACAGTTATCAGCTTGTCCACGGGTTTATTGACTAGAAAAAGGCTGAAACTAAGAATTGCTGTAAGTTTCTTGGATACACACTGAAAATTTACTTTCATCATTAATTATATTATTCCTTTTAAAGCCTTTTAAAGGGGCTCACATAAGTACTGCACAATAAACAAAGAATACATTAAAAACTAGAAAAGCACTGGGAGAGCGCAGACCTCCACCATTAGCCCTATCTCCCAATAGTAAAGAATCCTTTAAAAAATTCCTGGATCCAGACGGTGATCCAGGACATGGTGATCCCAAAATCTAATCAGTTCTTCCTTATGTCATTTCTGACATTTCCTGAAAATTTCATCGAAAGCCGTCCATAATTTTTTGAGTTATGTTGCTAACAAACAAACTAACTAACAAACCCTGCCGATCACATAACCTCCTTGGCGGAGGTAATTAAATCAGCCTAAACTAAATTAGTAGCCATTCTATGTCATCAAATGAACTGAGTAATGCATTGCAGCATTTTACATCAAACAACACAAAACAACCATTTTGTTTGGCAAACAATGAACAGGAATTGAACATAAGGATATAAGATGACATGACATACCGACAATGCTGCGCATGGCAGAAGATGTAAGCAGATGTTTGCCGATGGAAGCAGACAGTAGGACGATAGCTGTTCTCTCTCTAGCATGTGCATCTCTTTCTTTCCCATGTTACTTCCTTAACCTGATTTCCTGTCACTAACTTCCTGTATTTCTTAAAGGGGCCAGTACGTGTGATCAAAATCAATGAATTAACATTGACAATTCTTGAGAATTAAACTGTGGTAACAGAGCACGTGCATTAGGCCTGAACGATTTGCAAAAATAATCTAATTGCGATTTTTTTTTCCCCAAAAAAATATTGCGATTGTGATTTAATACGTGATTTATCTTGGGTTAATCTTATGTATTTTTCATTGAATTTAAGCAATAAATAATTCCATAAATAAGACCATGTGTATTGAAAACACTGACATTATGAAGCAATTATTACACAGTAGTATGAATCTGAATATGGGGGTGCAACAAGCTTTAAGCTATAAAGGAGGGGGCTGGGGTGGGGGAGGTGAGGCTGGCTATCAGCATATTGCAGCTGAGGTATGACTTTTGTGAAGTAATGCTAGTCTTTATCAGTTTTAGATGGATTGAGCTGACGATTTTTGCTCATATTGCAAAAGTGATGTCATTAGCTTTATTTAAGGGCATCATAATTTTTATGTCACTCATTTTGATTAAGAAAAACATACATAAAACACAAAAAAAGAGGATTATTAAAAAATTGACACTTGAATGTTTGCATAATGTGCATAAATCTCTTCATCTGCAAAAAAAAGGATTTATCAAACTGGCATCCTGACACATTTCAACTAAAAGTAATATTGCAACTTCTGCGATTTGTAAATTGCAGCAGGCTATATTGTGATTTAATCTAATTTGCGATTAATTGCCCAGCCCTAACGTGCATTGTTGAACACTTTTGGAAAGTTGGATCCCAATTTGTCATTAAAGATATTGGTGGGTCCTGAGTCTAGTCTAGTTGAGAACCACTAGTCTAACCTACTGCTTATAGTAATAAACCATGAGAACGTATAAAGTAAGCCTGCTCTCTGTCTGTAATGTTTTTTTCTAGGTCATTTAATAGGTGTCAGTGTTTGTGCAGGGCATTAAAATGATCAGTCTGCAGGTCAGGATGTAAAGGGAAACTTTAAGGAACAGGAGACATCGCTGTCTCTCTCCTCTGCTTGTAACAGAAATTAATATGAGCCACGGAAAAGCCTCAAACATCTTTATCGGCCAGTGGATTAAATATTTAGTGAGGGTAAAGGGTGTGATATAAAGCGGACTGGAAAGAGGCACATCTTCTGTATCAAACAAATGAAACCCTGAATCTCCCTCCATCTCTGTGCAGAGGTGTGTTTCTTAAGAGCTGTTTAACCCTTCAAGAATATTTTGTCCACCACACTTACCTCTGTCACCAAGTGGTTCAGTGAAAACAGAGTGAATTAGATGTGACTTCAGTACTTATTTATAAGCCATTTAACAGTTAGGAGGAGTAATTTGGCAAATGACGGCTCAAAAGAATGGTGTATGCAATTATTTCAACCACTTCTTAATTTTGTTTTTAAGTCTGAAATGGTATTGTGCTTTAAATTTGTTGTTTCAGACTTAAAAACAGACCCAGTATAGTTTGCAGATTAACAATAATGACAATAATAATGGGCTGCAGCCTTTGGTCATGTATATATAGTGATATTGTAAATAAAGATGTACTGTGCAATCACAGCCACACACTTTATTCTGACTCAATCTCATAAACACCCACAGACCAGTTGGGTTATTGATCCACCGCTGAAAACAGTCCTATGTATATTCATGATTTATTGCCATTTGTGTAATATTTGCTGCCTGTTGTTTAAAACTGAACCATTTATTTTCAAATGAAACTTGTTTCAGTTCTTGTTTTCAGCCTCTGTGTGAGCCGAGCTCTCCAGTTACGACTGATGACTCAGAGCTTGTTATCAGGTGGACGAACACGTTCTTGGTGGTGTTCTTATTCTATTTGTTGAAGATAAGAAAAAAAAAAAACAAAGAATCCCAACTGCCTGAACCCTTAAAGATAGCATGTTGTAACATTACTTCTTTACAGCATGAATAAGAGATTAAACAGCATAAATACACATAAGAACCCAAATCCCCAAAAAGCTGGGGCGCTATATAAAATGTATTTAGAAAGCATTTTTTGGCTGACTGCTGAGGTCAGCCCTACACTTTCCGTATACTGACTGACTGACTCAGTAGAGTGAGCCGACTTCCAAAGGCCTAACATAACAGAGTTACGTTTGCTTGGACTGGCAGTGATTAACCACTGAGTTAACTAGGCTCCAGTTAACATTATGTATGGCTCATACATACAGAGTTGCTTTGTGGACGGGGTTTATTTGTGCCGAAAGCCCTGTCATGGCTGCCTCCACTGCTCTAAATACTCAGATATAGTTTTAGCCTCTGTTTCACCAGAACTGGGCCACATTTCTGTGTAAAAAGAATAAAACAACCCTATAAGCTTTTCATGTTGGAAAAGGTGTTTTTATTCCTCTGCTGAGCTGCTTTGGCATGACTATGTAATAGTTGAGAGGGAAAAGGGAACTTGTTGTGTCAATGCTTGTGGACCAGCCAAACATTAGCTCGGCCTTAGCCAGAACAACACATTTCTTCATCACAGCTAGTGCGAAGTGAAGATGCCGCTCTTCTGCCCCAACGCTTTGGCATGACAATGAGATAGTTATGGGGAAAGGGTTAGTTGTTGTATACAGCTAATGAGTTGTTGTGTCCCAGCTAATGACTAGCAGGCCCGTCTTTAGCTGAGACTGAGCCCCAGCAGAGCTTCTGTCCGAACGTTCTGTCTTAGCGTGTCTAAATCCAAACAAGAGCAACACTGAAAGCTTTCTGTGACAGAAAAAAAAGTTCTCTTTCCACTCCCGGTCTATTTTGGCATGTTTTTCCGATCATGGCGGTGAGCTTGTCCCCTTTACTCCGCTAGCTGTGTTAGCTGTTAGCTTGGGTGTCGCAGTAGGACCGTTGCTGTTTACTCTGACCTAGGCGCTGTTCTTGTCAGGGCACAAAGCCACACCGACAGCTTGTCTTGTCAGCTGAGCCGATGTGTGTCTGTGTTTAACCAATCAGATGCGGTAGAACAAAAGCAGGGAGGGGTCACGCTGCTCAGGATTCATCTCCACACACACAGAAGGGGCCAGATAGAGAGAGAGGGCAACATATAGCTTTTTACATTTCAGTAACCACTTACTATACCTTTGGCTAAAAATAACAAACAACTAACGGCAGCCTGGGTTCAAATCTGGCCTGTGGCCCTTTACTGCATGTCTCTACCCACTCTCTTCCCTGTTTCCGAGTCTATCCACTGTCCTTCCTCTATAGAATAAAGGCATGAAAAGGCCCAAAAATAAATCGTAAAAAAAAAAATAAATAAATAAACTACTAACAATCATGACAGCATCACTCTGCCATGACACACATTTCAGTCAGGCATTTCAACAAGAATCCCAGATAGATGCGGTCAGCTATATACTAGGTTTTAACCTACTCTTGTTTTTCCAAATCTCATACATCACCCATACTTTACCCACAATAGAACATAAAAACATTACAGAAATTGAAACTGAGACATTTGACCATTTTATGAAAAAAACATTAGCTTATATAGAAGTTATTGGCGGTAACAGATTTCAAAAAAGTTGGGACAGGGCCATGTTTACCACTGCGCAGCATCCTTTCTTCTTTCTAAAACCTCTATATGCTTCTCAGTATTGATAGTGCCTTTCAAGATACTGAAGCTGACTGTGCCGCAGGCTCTAATGCAACCCCACACCATGAAAGATGCAGGCTTTTGAACTGTGCACTGATAACAAGCTGGATGGTTCATGGTTTCAAAAAGAATTTCATATTTCGCTACATCTGACCACAGAACAGTTTTCCATTTTGGCCCAGTCCATTTTAAATGAGCTTTGACCCAGAGAAGAGTTAAGTGTTTCTGGATCATGCTCACACATGGCTTCTTCTTTGTATGATACAGCTTTAACTTGTATTTGTGGATGACATGGTGACCCCTGCTGATGAACACAGAAGTGTTCCTGAGCCCTTGCAGTGATTTCAAGCACAGAATCATCCCTGTTTTTAGGGGCCCAAGGATGCCAGCCAGTATTGACCTTGTCCTTGTCCTTTGTGCACAGATTTTATCCAGATTCTCTAAATCGTTTGATGATTTTATGGACTTTGGATGGTAGGTTGGTCAAAGTCAATAAAATTTTACACTGAGTAACATTTTGTAAAATTGTTCCACAATTTTCCGACAAATTTTATTTTGCAGATTGGTGAACCTCTACCCATATTTACTTCTAAGAGACTATGCCTAACTAAAATGCTCCTTTTATACCCAGTCATGTTACTGACCTGTTGCCAATTAACCTAATTTCAGTCAGGAACAATCCCGTCATACATTTAACATTTTTTATGCAAAATAGATATACAGTTTAACTTGGCAGCAAAGTCTTTGCTCAAAAGTTGCTGCCTGGGTTAGTCACGCGGGTTGCTTTTACTTTCAAGTGAGCGCATAGCTAGAAACCCCATATGGCAAGATACAGTTATAACAATGTGCAATGAATACAATAAAATTAGTTCAGATGCAAATAATCCATAGTAGCATAAATCTGAATGAGGGTGCAACAAGCTTTACGCTATAAAAGAGGAGGCTGGGGTGGAGGAGGTGGAGGCCTGGTGCATCAGCAAGCATATTTAAATGGACTGCCATATTGAGAGAAAGCGCTGTGATTGGCTGTGGAAGCTGGGAGGCAATAATCAGGATCAGCAGCTGTCAGCAGATCATGGCTGAGCGAATGACTTCTGTATCCTACATGAACTATGCAAGGCTCCATTAGTTGCAAAATGCTCCCCCAGTTGTTTTTCATTATTACCACTTACTTTCCCAGCCTTTTGTTGCCCTGTCTCTGTTTTTTTTTTGAGATGTGTTGCTGCCATCAAATTAAAAATGAGCTAATAGTTTTCATGACATGGTGAATATCCCAGTTTCAAAATCTTATATGTTGTTTATACTGTATTGTGAAATGGGTTTAGAAGTTTTGCAAACCATTGCATTACAATTTTTATTTACATTCTACACAGTGCCTCAATGTTTTTGGAACTGGTGTAGCAAAGTCTTGTTTTAACACTGTCCATTGATGCAAAGTCTAAAGAGAGAGAGAGCTCTAAATTTTAGGAGAAAACTTTGAAACAGTCCTAATAAGTTTAAGCCTGGATAAAGGAACATTCAACAAACTGTGAGCAGAGGACCTTAGAGAGCTGCTGCTAAAACAGCACATCTCTAATTATCTCTCAAGTATTTTCTGAAAGGTGCAGGCTTTGAGCTACATAAAAGTTTTTGGTCCTGCGAGGTACCACTTCACTGCCTTCGTCCTGTTTCAGTGTGAAAGCCCGGCACCTTTGACAATCAGGAGCACTGCTGCAGCACTTCTCTGAAGGTGGCTGAGGATAATTTCCCTCGTTTTATTCCAATGTGAGATGCCAGACTGCAAATTTGGGAGGCAGCATAAAAAGAAAGTAATATTGACTGCATGCTGAGCTAATATGCACTGCCTTGTGTCAAGTTGTGTAAATCACAGGGGTAATCATTAAGATGGTTTAAGTAGCTCACTGTTTGCTCTGTGATTATGCTCCCAAAACAAACCGCGGGTTTGACGGGGGGATTAATACGGTCCAGTGGTGTGTTTTTACATCACGAGGAGGGGTGGGGGGGGGCCTTTGATCATGTGTGATGCTTAGTGGAGTGTTTTATGGCTCCCTTTGAAGGCCCCCTGGCTGAACGGGGCCGCTCAGTCCTCTGAGCTTCACTCATTTATGTATTCATCTCTCCCAGCCCTCAATATGATCTCATGATTCATTAGACGAAGATAAACACATGGAAAAGTCTTTCAGAAGCATCACAAACAGCTGGACTGGATACTGTATGATACTGTAAGTTTGACTTAGAGAAGTGAGCAACCAATGGGATGGCATTGAATCATCACAATGGCATTAACTCTTTTTCATTTAATTTGAATGCTAAAAAAGTTAATATTTTGTGAGTACTATAAGGCACCAGAAATAAGAAACTTCTGTGTTTTCAGCTGTTTTGCTGTTTAACCTTTTATGGAGAAAGGAACCATATATGGTCACTTTGGTGGACTTCCTTTGTGGCCTCCCCCCATCTCTCTGTGGTACCGCTGAAGCACCATCATTTCTCTCAGCCAATAAGAAGAGATCAGTCAACATCATGGATTCAACATCACACCATCTGACCAATCAGCAGAGACCTAAAGTGTCTCAAACTTCCTGTTTCCCCCAGAACTTGAAAAATGCAGTTTTACGTCTCTTATGGTCCACACAAACTACTGTGCTAAGTTGAAGAAACTCACACATTTTAAAGGTAAATATTAGTGCCAAAATTTTAGTGTGAAAAATAGAGGAACCATATCTAAACATACGCCCCTTTAAGGGTGAAAACTGGTGTCTATTAAAACATATGGCCAATCAATCTAGCAACCATACTAAGGGTATTTTCTTGACAAATAACTTTTAATAATGTAGGATAACTGTTCTCTTTAGTGAAGTTGGAAATTCTCAAAATAGGAGTGATTTTGATCATTTTTGTGACCTTACAACTGTTTTATTATATCAGTGTGGTTGATATCATTTTTTATTTTCACTGTGAGCCTTATTTCTTCTTACATTCATTTAGACATTTAATACTTTTGATTTTTTTTACATTTTCTGGTGGAAATATAAAGAAAATAAGTGGTGTAAATAATGAAATCTGTGCAATTATTGTCAGTTTTACAACAGGGTAACAGTTTAATTAAACCTAAATGACATACATTGGTTCTTATTTTTTATTGCAAGCCTCATCACTGCTAAAATTCGCTTTGTTACCAATTTATGTGATTATTTAGGTCTTATGTCGAAATTATAAGATAAACCTGTGTTGACAACAATTTTAAACCTTTTTTAAAGATCTATTTTGGGGCCATTTAGTGACTTTATTTGACAAAGCAGGACAATAGATAGAGTGGGAAATGGGACGAGAGTAGGTGACATGCTGCAAAGGGCCATGGGCCGGATTCGACCCTGGGCCGCCAGCGTACATGGATTGTGCCTTAGACTGCCAGACCATCTGCGCACCATTATGAAACATTTTGTTTTTTAGGTTTTTATATTTATTAGTTCTTTCTTTTTCCCACAAACATGAAAAAGACAATATAAGGTTACTAAAGGGATGTTGATTTTCACCATAATAACGAAAAAAATACATACAAGTGACAAAAGTAAAACATACTAAGGTGTTCACTAAAAATATCCTAGGACTTGAATTTTAAATTTTAAAGTATTTCAAAGTCTAGCTTATAAAGGCTGACAGAGTTTGCTTTCAAATGAAGAGAGCATTCTGTTGTTTAAAGGATGTAACATTGTTCTCAATTTTGTAAAGTTCACCTCTCTCATTTAGATTTATGACCTCTTTCTGCTGAAGCTCGAGTTTCTTGGTGATAAAAATGGCTATAAACTTGTGTTCAATCAATTTTTATGGCCTGAAAAACATTAAATCTGCTTTTAATATCCTAACCACTAGTCATTTTCTGAAAATCAAACACCCAACTGAGAATACTTTATTTGGAAGTAGAAAATGAAGAGCAAATCTTGTATGCAATTAAACAATTAGATAAATCGGTTTTCCCCCACAGGTTGGTAAATTAAAAAACAGAGCCAAATGTTATGAATTTTGAGTTCCTCCATCATGAATTTTTGCAAAATTGCTCTCGATCTAATATTTTAAAATCCCAGATTCAAGCATCAAAAACTTTATTTTTCCCAGCAGGGTAACTGAGTTTATATCCTACCAACAGAAACAGGCAAATGTAGTCGACAGCTGCATGGAGACGTGTCTGTGAAAAGAGATTCACTGAGAGGAACGAATCATGAATGATCACATGCCACAACCCAAAAATGACAACAAATAAATACTAAAACACCAAGAGATACCTGTTTAGATTTAAAGGGATATTTTTGTTTTTTAAACATGAGATGTACAAGATATTTGGCAATAGTGCCAATAGCCTATAGTAATTTCAATCAGCATTGCCCCTTCATACGGACAGGTTGAGCTTCTCCATGTCATTAAGCAAGGTGAAGGTAAAAATGTGCCAAAAACCATGCTGGATTGTGATCGTGTTTTGGCTACCTGCTAAAAAGACTAAAAATAGCCTGTCATAAAAGCTGGCGTCACAGATAACGTCAGAGAACTTGTAATCTTGTCCACGTCAGTTTGGTCTGTCACGTTAGAGCAAATTGCATTTTTGCTGCAGATCCACAGTGTCATACTTTTACAAAAGCATGACAGCAGGGTATGAGTGGTATCATACAGTCAAACTAGACATATATGATGATAAATGAGTTGAAATACTTGAAGTCTTTAAAACTATTGGTTGTACTTCTTTCAGTAAATGATGAGATGAGTCATTGGTGAAAGTGAAGTCTTGAATGATGTCTATCTTGTTCCTTGTTCCATCAGACGGGCCGTGTTTCTTATAAAAATACAGATCAAAGAAGTCAGTGGATTTATTATAACTGGACTATAATGAAGTTGAAACAACTTTCACCATAAGATTGAAGAATGATGCCTGCAAAGTTCGTTTATCCGATTAGATCTTGTGAAAATCAGCTTCTCTGACAACACTCTCCTTGTGAGTTTTTCAGAGATAACAAAAGAAGTACTGTTTCAGCCTTTATGACACAAAATTTATTCCACATTTACCCATCTAGATTTACTTACCGACCTACCCACCTACTGCACACATTAACCCTGACAAATCTGTCAGCAAATAGTAAGGCTGTCAAAATATTACATTTCTTAAATCACTGTTAATCTCAGAATTTCTGTAGTTAATCAGAATTAATTGCATCATTTTTATCTGATTTTAAAAAATCTGCTGTTTTGCAAATGAAACTGCTTTGGTGTCATTTTGGGTTTACTAAAGTTTTGAGGGTAATAGACTTCCTTTTAGGGCACAGACCTGCTTTTATAGGGAGATTGAAGACTTTCACCTGAAATTAAGAATGGGTAAAGGAACTTGTTTCAGTTTGAAACTGGAAAAAAGGTTACTAGAGGATTTTTGGATTGTTTACTAAGTTTTCCTTCTTTTTTTTTTTTTTTTTTTTTTTTTTTATTGAAATGAGACTTTAAGGAGCAGTGGTGGACATATTTAATGTCACTGTGGATTCAGTCATAGAGTTACACTGATGACCACACAACAGTCACAGAGTCACTCTGATGACCACACAACAGAAACAGAGTCACTCTGATGACCACACAACAGTCAGAGTCACAGAGTCACTCTGATGACCACACAACAGTCACAGAGTCACTCTGATGACCACACAACAGTCAGAGTCACAGAGTCACTCTGATGACCACACAACAGTCACAGAGTCACTCTGATGACCACACAACAGTCACAGAGTCACTCTGATGACCACACAACAGTCACAGAGTCACTCTGATGACCACACAACAGTCACAGAGTCACTCTGATGACCACAAAACAGAAACAAAGTCAAGGCCTTTGCACACTGAGTCTGTTTTTTTCTTCAAAATTTTCAACTTTAAAAATGAAAATCGAGGTCATGTTGTTCTAATAATGTTTGCACACTGACGCTGAAATCTTTGTCTGTCATATTTTTTTCGGAACAGGCCTGATTTTAGGCGAAATTTCACATCAGTCTACGTCATTAAAATGGGCGACTGATGATTCAAAACAGTGCCCGCTGTGTCCTCCTCGCAGGTAATGGTAAATACCTCATCCCATATGCACATTGCACTGATAAATCTATTAACTGCGACCAAATCACTGCAGTTCATTTATTTTTAATGCACTTCTACTTATTTAATCAATTCCCCAAACTAAAATGTAAGTTATTATTTTATTCACTGTAACTCAAATACAGTAAGAAGTATGCCTGTGGTTAAAATGACTTACCTCACATACACATTTACACAAATGAACTTTCTTCAATTATCTTATCTGCCGTATATAAACCTGGCCACGTCCATATTTTATACTTCTTATCATGTTGAGTCAGCATCCTTGCACCCTTTGCACTTCTTGCAATCATAATTTCGATGTGCACAGACTTGTACGTTCTAGAAAAAAAATCCTAACAAGAGCTTGTACATAATTACATTTTAATGTCTCATACTTTGTGAGTTTTATTCTTTTTTTTTTATTCAATGTTAAAGTCCTGAACTCTGAGAGCAAAGCTAAAAGCAGGTCAGGTAATGAATCACAGCTCTGAGATCCCTTTGGCCATCATAAAAATAAAACAATTGTGAAGACTGACAACTTTAGAAGCCTGTTCTTCACAGAAGAGTATACTTGAGTTTTCTTGGACTTGATAATTATTACCTTTTATCTTGAGCAGTGGGTTGTACAAGGACCTGTTACAATTAATTTAATCACTACTTAAGCACTATAATAAAATGTCAGGGCTCTGATGGGAAACTGCCAATAACACAGTTGTTCTTTAACATGATTATATTTGATTTATTGAGTCATCATTAAGTTAATGACTGGGGCTCCACAGAGACTGGAACCATGGTCTGCCATTGTTGGAAAAGGTTTTAATCTGTCCTCAACATCCTTCCACTTGAGGAACATGGCTCTTCAATTTCACATGACTAATAACCAAACACAAAAGCTCACTTCAACATGCCGAGGCTTTAAAGCTTCCCTGAAGTATGTGAGAATTGTTTATGTAGTGTTTGTTCTTTGTGAATGCTCACAGCGCTTATGCTTTTTACTCTGAACAAACAGAAATGCGCAGCAGGCAAACATATGAAGCTGCTAATAAAGAAACCTGAGAACAGTGAACGTGCCGCAGTATGGGAACGCTCCAACAAATCTTATTTATGCTTTTCATGCCCTAAGCCTCTTGTCTCTAATCTACCCCACTCCCTGTGTAGGTGTCTGTGTGTTTGTACAATATGCTTTCTGCCATGGCAGGAATCCCACATTGTTCTTGCCAACAGGAAGGAGAAAATGCTGGCAAGATTTGGTGCTGTTTTCTGAAACCTGAGCACTTTCAAAGCCGGCAGAGAGAAGGAGAAGAGTGAAGTGTTTTTCTAAGCATTCAGGCTCTTTTCACCAGTATGACATCCTCATCTACTGCTTATCAACAATTATGACAGACACAACACAGACTTCAAGAGGTGTCATGACCCTCTAATGATTACGGCGCCTTCAGGGGGCTTTTAGTAAGCAGAGTCTAATAAATACAACATTTCAACAAAATAAAACACCACACTTCCTGTATTATATTCTTTGTTAAAGACGTTCTATTTTGCATAAATCAGACAAGAGGACTTGACTTCACTTTGTTCAGAGAAATAGTCGATGTCATTGTCAGTTAAAGAGAAATTATAAAATGGCACTGATATAAGAATAACAAACAACTGCAAATTCTGAGCTCCCTGCTGAGCATAAACACACCTCCTAGCCTGTGATTGACTCAGTTTACAGACTTAACCTCTGCCAAAGAACAGCAATTATTCCTATAATTACCAGATCGTATATGGGGATTTTTTATTTAATTTTCTTTAACCTGGAAAGCCTCATTGAGATTAACAATCTTATTAACAAGTGTCCTGGACAAGACAGGCAGTGGCACATGAAACAGAATTTCAAACATGAAGCACTTAATGTAAAAACAGTACAAACAGATCAACAAATCCTGAGTCACAATTTTCACATACGATGACTGTGCTGCTCACAGTGACCTCGCACACTGGAAGCGTGTCTAGAGCGCTGCGCCACGGTCCGTAGCCCTGATCAGCAGGTAGAGATCACGGAAGAACTGTGAGTTCACACAGGAATAGTATGTCAGCAGTGGATGATTTTACCTTTTGGGATTACTTTATCACCCTTTGCTGTATAAGCCAATGATATTATTGCTTCCGCCACAAGGTGAGTACATCAAGAAGTTAACAGGTTAATGGATCCGTGGTTTTATGTAAAATTCTTTGCTAAATGTCCTCAAACGTTAACTTTTCCTTGTCAATGCCGCTATTGTAGCTCGGTGACCCACTGACCTCTCGGTGACCCTTTGCTCTCGCTGCAGAATGAGATGTAATGTTGATATAGTGATGATGCATTGTGTTGTATTTTGAAAGAAACTGATATTCTACGCTTGTGACTTCCTGTTTGGAGCTTTCTGATCGACAGGGATTGACGGGGTTTGGCAGCGGCCAGCGCCGATAATAGACCTGCAGCGTATCTGGAATGAAGCAGAGCGGAATTGGTGCTCCAGGAATGCGCCGCTGCCAGACTGGAGCGTGAGCAGTGGAACTGCTCCGATAGACCAGAGAGGGAGCTATGTGCTCCGCAGTGTGATTCGCCGATGGACCACAGCGTGGTCGCTGTATGTGGAAATTGGAGGTGAGTCACAAATCAGTCATCAGTCAAAACATCTACCTGATGCATCTTACTCCAGTGCCTTCAGTTTATTTTAAAGCAGCTTAAGGAGACCAGCTTTCCAAGACATAAGCTTTCCTGCAGAAGATTCCAGTCTGCAGGAGCAGCGTACCTGAAACTCCTATTACTAACTATTACTCCTATCTAAAGACAGACTTTGGGCACAGGTTGCAAAAGTAAACTTTGTGATGGAGTCACAGAGCAAGACTGTAGCTTCCAGAACTTTCCACCTCAATAAAAATCACACAAGTATGATGATTCCTGTTTAATAACGCCTGAAGGTCATGCCAGTAATCCTTCAAGTGGTTAAAGAAGTCCTGTAAACTCAAAGAGGAAGCAACAGGATTTTTCTTAGCAGCAAAACAATCTGAAGTAAAATCACCAACATAACTTTAACTTCTTCACAAGTTGGCCAATATGAAGCTTAAAACTCAGAGAGAATATTTATAATCACATCACTGTGAGATGCAGTAATAGAAAGCAGGTTCAGGGGCTTTCTCCTAGACTTTGAAACGTCATGAGTTTGCTTTTGATTCAGAACCAATTTTAACTCACTCTGAGTGCCCTGTATAATAAAAGCTTTTTGTAAGCAACAGAGAGCCTGATGCTGATGCAGAGCAGTAAATGACAGTGTCATCTGCATATAAATGACATTTTGCACTTGGGACAATAACAGCGGTTCCAAGACTGAGCCCTGAGGCACTCCCTTTTGTTCTTTGAGATATTTACTGCAGAAATAAAAGCCGTCAGCCTGCACACACTGTGATCTGTTGGATATGTAATTTACAAACCAGCAGACCTGCTGTAACAGCTCTGACAGACCGATACGGCCAAGTCTGTCTTTAAAATGGCATGGTCCGCAGAATGGAAGGCTTTCGAAAAAAGAGCAGCACTGTGTTCCTTACTGTCCAAAGACGCAATAAAATAACTGACTATTATAAATAAATAAATAAATGATATAGTGTTGGTCAATAAAAATTCCTTTAGTTAGTCACACACAAGACATTCATGCATCTTGGCTGAGACAGTTTAGAGACTGGCCAATAATTGTTTAAAAGTGAGGGATCTCCTCTTTTTAACAGATGAAGCACAAAGGCAGATTTTCCAAACAAGTAGGATTTTGAGACAGATTAAAGACACTTTAAATGTTCAGCAATAAAACAAGTAGACAGCTTTAAAAAAAAATAGGGTCAAAACATGACATTTCAATTAAAAAAAAAAAAAGTTTTTTTTTTCTAAAGGAGTTTAAAAGGTCAAAATATGAAATAAAATCTGTAATCAATTTGTAAAATTTGCAATTAAAGTCAAAATATGATTCAATATTTTAATATTGAGTCTAAAAGGTTAAACTATTGGATTATGAAGTCAAAGTATAGAGTTAAAAATATGAGGTAAAATACAAAATAATTGATTAAAAAGGTCAAAATATGACTTCAAACATAGAGTTATGAATCTTAAAGCTCAAAATATTATACAAATAGTCAAAATTATGAGTTGAAATGCTCAAAGTACAGAAATAAAAGTCAAAATTCCAAGTATGAGTCCTAACTGTGATGTGCAAAATTGAAAATGTGAAATTAAAACACAAATTAATTTTTTTTCCCACATTCCTGACTTCTTATATAAATATTTTAACTCCTTATTTTTTTCAGATTTTGTTAATTAACAAGGATATCTTAAATCATCAAGGATAATTTTACATTTTTGTACTTGAGGAAATCTGCAGACCTCATACTGAGGACTGAAGAGATCATCTTGCAGGCCAGATTTAACTGTTCCACGGGCCGGATTCGGGCCCTGGGCCTTGAGTTTGACACCTGTGGTTTACAGCAATACTCCTTCATTGATTAATGACAAGTAATGTATGAAGGTACAAGCATATCCTTGATTCTTAATTTCTTCTCTCCGTCTTTGCACCTTCACAAGTAGGAATATGAAAATTAAGATTAAGGCTCTGAAATGCTCACCAAAGGAGCTTTCCACGTTCGACTGTGCAGCCATTTTCACCTTCTTTCACGGTAATAAGCCTTAGCGTTCAGGGTCTGAACAAATGAGCCTCGCCGTGCTGTATTAGATAACGTTAAATGAAATCCATAGATCAAGTTAAGTTGCAGCTTCTGCCAGGCTCCTGAGAAGAAGAATCTAATATCATTTGTGGTGTGAACGCTCCACTGTGGGTAAATCTTTAGAGCATTATTGAGTGTTTGTTTGCTCACTTTCTACTGCATCATTCTTTCAAAACGATGAAACAATCCATGTGTGTTTGTACAGCAGTAAGGATGCAAATCACTGACAAATATTTTATTTCTGCAGTCCAAGGCTGCCTGATGGATGACTACAGAGCCTTCCATGTGACATTATACTATTCTATCCCAGCTCTTACATGCATTTGAATATAGAGCATAATTAAAGTTATGTAAAGTAAATATAATGCATTAGCATTTATGCTTCCATTTATTTTCTTGTCTATTCCCACAGCAGCCAACTTGTCCATTAACAAGCATGAATACTTCCGTTATGCCCTTGAGCAATGCACCAAAGGCTGCCTACTCATTTAGTGTAAGTTTGCATAAGCTAAATGGAGGATAGTGAATATAAATGTGAGGAACACAGCAGGAGGAGGTGGGCCGTGAAAGGGCATATATAAGAAGGTCCCTGGTGTGTAGGAGGAAGACATAGGTGTGAAGATCTTACTCACATACACAGAGCCTAGGTTTAATGAAGATGGAGATACATTTCATGCTGCACTGAGAAATATAAATGACTGGTTTTCACTGAGAAGGTGTTCAATGAGTGTCTAAAGACACATGCTCTGCTTTATGGCTCCATAAAAGGAGGAGGGTAAAGGGTGCTGGACAGCAATAACTCTGAAGTATTCGTATTTTTATTATTATTGTATTTTTATTTTTATTATTATTATTATTATTATTATTATTATTATTATAAATTATATTTTTTTGAATAAATTACCTTTATTGCCACTGCTCATTGTACAAGGAAATTGTCTGTGCTTTGTTAAAACAGAGAAAATAAAATTCATTGCAATGGCTGTCCAAGCACTTGCTTCCTGATCTAATGGTTCAAACCAAAATGGTAAACAGATTTGGGCTTGTATAACCCTTTTCCAGTCATCCAGACCTGTTGAATCAAGAAATTCCATAAACAGAACCTGTCTGTCAAAGTGCAGTAGGCTAAAAGATCTCATAAAGCAGGGATGTCCAAACTTTGGCCCGGGGGCCAAATGCGGCCCGCATTCCATTTTTGACTGGCCCTCAGCAAATTCTTGTTATCAAATGAAATACGGCCCACGGTTGAACAGTTACATTATGCTTGACTGTACTGCACTTGGTAGTTTCAGCACAAGGCAGTGCTACAATGTTGATTCAGTAAACAAACATTTTGACAAGGATGTATGTGTGTTTTTTAATGCCTAAATTGGGACAACACTGTAAATAGGAAACACATTTGCAACCAAAATAATAGCAATGTCTTTATTTATAACTTCCTGATGGATTACAGCAACAAAAAACAGAATCAGTAACATTTCAGGGGCAGAGCCAGTAGTTGCTGGAGCTGAACAGGGCCCTCTGAAATCTGATTGGCCTCTCCAAAATCCTAAAAATGATTGTCTTGTCAGCAGTGAACAAGCTATTTAGGCCTACTCAGTAACTTTGCATATCTTAACCTACATTAGGTTGGTTTTATTGGTTTTAAATATCCTCAAGGTGAGGAATATGAAAGTGGCCCCACCATTCTTATATATTTCTGTATGTGACCCTCAGTGGAAAAAGTGTGGACACCCCTGTCATAAAGCAACACATCATGGCACCATCCAAAATAGAACAGATCAAGAACAGATGAGAAACAACTTCACTGACATCTGTCTGTCTCAAAAAGGTTACAAAGCCATTTCTAAGGCTTTGGAACTGCAACGAACCCCAGTAAGAGACATTATCCACAAATGGAGAAAACTTGGAACAGTGGTAGACCTTCCCCAGATTGGCTGGACAACCAAATTACTCCAAGAGTGTATTTACAGCTCATCCAGGAGGTCACAAGAGAACCCAGAACAACATCTAAGGACCTGCAGGCCTCACTTGACTCATTTAACTCCCATAGATGGACGTTGCCATATACAATAGGAGGAACACAAATTGTTGCCACTTAGTTTTTCTCCATTGAGGTCCGACATTATGCTGTTCCAGTGATGCAATCCATTCCTTTGTAGCCCTTATGGAAGCTTTTCTATAGAACCTGAAACTTTGGCGACTTTCTGGTGTATTTGAAGATTGAATCCACACTGGTATGTCTGGTATTAGACATCTCTTTTTTAATCCTTTTTTTAATCAATTTTCAATCATTAAATCTCCAATCATTTCTGTTACTAGCACCGAATGCTAAAGGTCCTGTCACTTTCTAACTGGGCCCAAATGGTTAAGACGGTTTGCAAGATGGATACGCCCGTGACAAGCATGGAAACGGGGGCATCCATCTGCTTTGCAAGGTTAGGACTTACTAGTGTGTTTCAGATTCTTGTACAGCTGCAAAACCCAAGCTTGTTTGATCTTTAGGTCATGAACTAAAGGCCTGACATTCTTCTTCAGGATTTTTGTGTAGAGAGCAGAATTCATGGTTTCATGAATTATGGAAAGTTGTCCAGGTCCTGAAGCAGCAAAGCAGCTCCAGACCATCACACTATCACCTCTACGTTGTTTGACTGTTGGTATAATGTTTTTTTTATGAAATGCTGTGTTAGTTTTACTCCAGATGTAACAGGATGCAAACCTTCCAAAAAGTTCAACTTTTGTCTTGTTAGTAGACAGAATATTTCTCCAAAAGTCTTGGGGATCATCAAGATGTTTTCACAAAATGTGAGACGAGACTTTGTGCTCTTGTTGGTCACCAGTGGTTTGGCCTTGGAACTCTCCCATGGATGTCATTTTTGCCCAGTCGCTTTCCCATTTTTGCCCAGTCGCTTTCCTATTTGCTTTCTTATTGTTGAATCATGACCACTGACTTTAACTGAGTCTAATGAGGCCTGCCAGTCTAGATGTTGTGCTGGGTTCTTTTGTGACCTCCTGGATGAGTCGTAAATGCGCTCTTAGAGTAATTGTGGTAGGCTGGCCACTCCTGGGAAGGTTCACCACTGTTCCAAGTTTTCCCCATTTGTGGATTATGACTCTCACTGAGTCCCAAAAACCGTCCTAGAGTGATAGATGTGTGGATAGTGAAATTGAACGCAGCTTTCCAAAAATTTAGGATTCAACAAGGGGGGCAATTACTTTTCTTTCCACCACCTTTCTGTCATAAATAGTAGCCCTTCTGCCTTTGGCTGCCAATCATGGCTTAATAGCCTAGCTAAACTTATAATCAGTTAATGCAAGTATGCTGTATGCATGATGTCGGGGCTGATGGTGACGGCACAAAGGAGTGCCTGGGTTTGTCTCATAACCCCAAAAATAGCAAAGAAATAAAAGTCAGCTGACCTTTTATTGTTCCATACCTAAAAAACAACTATAAGAAGGAAATGTAGAATAAATAGGTAAGAGTTTAACATCAAAAATAATCATTGTTCTGCTGCTTTCTTAAAGGTTTCTCTGAGTCAGGTTCATCCTGCCATCTGTTCACAGCGAGCCCGTGTCAGTGTGTTTTCCTCTGAGTGTGTGTGGCTCTCCTGCAGGAGCCGGTATGGATTACACAATGATATTTGGCTCAATCTATGCGGCGGCGCAGAATTTCCCTGTCTGTTTTCATCAGTGGTGTCGATGTGACAGGCAAAAGTAAATTTGGCAGGCTGACTCACGCGGGGCTGAGAGGGGGCTGGTTGCAAGGTTAATTGGCAATGGGAATAATTGGCCACTGGGCTCAATTTGTCTGATGGGAGGGAATTGGAAACCAATCTTACTGTCTGTTTGGAAGTGTTCCATGTGATTCCTCAATGGAGGCATCTTTATCTGATGCTCTCTGCTTGATCTGCATCCTCTCTGATCACACGCGCTACTGATGGCTGTGCTGCCTCTTTTTATCTGCCACTGATCCGTTAACTAGGAAATTCTAACTGGAGCAAACTTGGTAAGTCTGATTTAATCATAAATATAATTCTATAAAGGTTTCACACGTCTTCTACCAGAAATTAGAGACTCCGTTTTGCTTCTTATCTTTTGAGGATGTAAGAAGTGAAAGATATGAGGCTTTTTGCTTGAAATGCATTGAATTTAGGCATCATAGATCATTCATAAAATGAAAATCTTCCCTAAATAAACACATCCTTGGGTTTCTAGCTTCAGTTGTAGCTGTAGTATCAGGGTTGTTTTAGGTTACACTACTGTAAGCTTCTTTAATAGATCTTCTTACAGCAGTGCTACATAAAAATGCAGGAGCATTATGACAGATAAAAAAGTGTGCTCGATGCAGTGTTCCTCTCTGAAAACTGTGTGGGTTTTTCTCGGCAGACCCTCTCCCTCTTACAGCTGCTTGCTAAGCACAGTCGTGTCTCCAGGGCATGATTTGCCTGCCTCTCTGTTGATGGATATTTGTATCCACAAAAGGGGGATCAACAGAATCAGCATGTGAAATTGATTTTCTCTCTGACTACATGTAAATGAACTTTTCAATGATTTTCAACTCAAAGCCGATGATGCAAATTTAATGCCGTTCTGGCCTTGTTTATATACTCTAATTCTCCCCACACAGCCTAATGCGATGACATGTGCCAGACTGCATTTCACCAGATAAAGTCCAAATAGAGATTGTCATTGACACCCAGGATGAGATTGAAAATCTGTGAGTCTGTCTTATTTTTTGCATTTAAACTGACATGTCAATAACCAGTCAAATAAAAATAGATGAATATCATTTGGAGTTTGAATTATCGTGTGAAAAATGAAAATTTAACCTTAAAATTAAACATAAGACAAAAATATATCAGTTTGTTTTTGATGCTTGGTTTATCAATAATCAATACCTTAAATGATCACAGTTGAAAACTTCTTTACAAACTCAACCTTGTTTAACATGTTGCACTAATGTTTCTGGCCTGGTCCTCATGGATCTTTAGGTTGAATTGACCTTTGACCTCCAAAATCTCATCAGTTCTACCTAAAACTCAAGGCTCAGTCCTATTTCTAACTTTTACCCCTAACTTATGATTTCGAGGGCCCCCTTGCCCCTGAAAGCCTTCCTGAAATGGGATAGCCCACAAATTTCTGATAGGTCATCAGTAGTTGTCACAGTATTTACATAAGCAGACAAAGAAACAACCAAACTAGACATTTCTACAACAAGAGATTTTCATACTGATACTTTAAAATAAAAGGACCTTAATTCACTGAAACTACATTTAACTATGAAACTAGATTGTTGTTGTAATTCTCATGTCATCCTGATGATTTGCAAGGCATTCTGGGAGATTTACCATCACTCTTGGTCTGCCTCTGGAAAATCTTCATTTGAAAGGCCCACATACCCCAGACCCATACCACAGCCCTGTGGTATCTCTGTAATCCAACATTGTAAATAGAAGAAAACAACATAAATAATCTGAAAGCTTTATTGTCAGTGTGTGATTGGCAAAACCATAGAAATAAGGCTTTTCTATTAATATAGAGCAGAAAATCATGTTTTTTAATAAGGTTATTATAAGACTAAACACAACGGGAAGCCAGCTCTCAGCCCTGTGGTATCTCTGTAATCCAATGTTGTAAAGAAAAGGAAAGAGCTAAAATATTTTAAGAGTTTGTCTGCCATTGTGTGATTTACATTGACAAAACCTTTAAAACTCATTTTTGAGTTTTGAGGTCACAACTTGTCTATGGGAGCGTTTTGGAGTTGTTGGATTGTGTATTTGATGAGTTTGATGAGGAAAAGCCGGAAATACCAGATGTCTCCATAGCGTTAGCTGAGCAGCACGTATCTCAGCTCCACTGATCTAAAAACAGCTTGCAACTAAAGGTAACAAACTTACTTCTAAGATTATAGGGATTATATGGCAATGGGCGAATTTGAAAATTAGTGCATATTGACATAAAATATAAAGTTTGGTTTGTGCATGATCAGAGTGGTAACAGGTTTACCTTGGTTTGAGCCCCAAAAACCCTGTTCTGTTATTTGCACCAGCAAAACCTTGAAATATTTGTTTATTAATATCAATCAGAGAACTGTGTTTTTTAAAATACAGATACAGCAATTAAGACTAAATACTAAAGGACACACTTACAAAACAATGAAACATATTATTAATATAAAACTGAGAATTATGGTTTTGAGATTACTACAATTAAGAGTGAACACAAAGGGACCCAGTACACTGCCCTGTGGTCTCCCTACTTATGTGTCGATTTATCATGAAGTTTTTGTTTGTATTTGATTCATACTGACAAACCTTATAAATAAAACTTTTTCAAAGCTGATCTGCCTCTACACATTTCTCCTGTCAGTTTTAATAAACATGTTATTTCTGAGACATTAAGGTGCTTCTTCTTCTGAGTTAACTTACATGGCATTAGTCGGGTCCTTGAAGACAGACGTAAACAGAAAACTTTCCTGAGTGAAAGATGAAAAGGCAGGGAAGAGAAATGTAACCATCATTGTTGTTTACAGTGATTTAATCTGTTCATGTCATGGGACTGAAACTTCAGACTGGTAGTCGTTTCATTTTATGAAATCTCACTAAACTGTGACAGGGGAGACGCAGCGGGAGAAAGAAGAGAGTATTAAAACATTGGTAGAAAGCATTACATTTCACAGCTGGGGTTTGAACGGGGAAACAAAAATGCTCTTTAATCCTTTGATTAGATGTGAGGCTGCACAGCTTTCAGGTGGTAAATATGTGAGGATGGAGAGGATGTGTCTGATAGACTAATGCAACACAACAAACGTTTACAGCCTTTCAAATTTGCATCGCATATATAACCACAAGACAATAAAAACAAGGGATAGACACATCCAGAACACAATCGAAGGTTGTTCTAATTTTAATAGTAGTTGAATAATTTTGATTGATGAATTAGACATGCTCCTAACAGGAACTTATAATCGGATGACTTTCGTTGAAAAGCTGCCGTTACATATGTAATTGCTGTGCTTTTTAGTTCGAAAACTCCTGTATTTTTCAACAACTTGTATTTCCTTATATCCTCCTTATATTAGCTAAAGTGATTTCCAGTATTAACCCTTTAGGCACCACAGTTTTTTCAAGAAAATATACAAATGTGATATCAAGATTTCAAAAGGCAGTAGCTTGAAAGTGGTTAGAGATAAAGGCATACTGTAAATAAGAAAAATCTTCAGTATGACCCAAAGTTTGTGGTGGGAGTAAATTCACTCATCTAATTTGCATATTCCGACGTCACCAAGCGGCCTCCACCGCCACTGCTTCTAGAATGAGTTTGAGGTTCTCACCTGCATCCAGGGCCCTCTCATCAGTTTTTCAGAGGTTATAATGCAACCTAATGGTCTCAGACTAACTGTCTTTTATTTCATTTACATCGTTAATTCACATTAATTCTGTAATCCAGAACTGATACTTCTTGCATTCCTTCTTGGTCAGTTTTTACACTGCCCTGATGTAACTTCAATAAAGCATGTTGCTGAGTGAATAAGGATGGCTTTAGTGCTTCTTTTATCCTGTTATGCTGCCATCTGTAGGACGTCTCAGTACACTACAAAGCAAAGTAGACAAACCAACCATTAAAAAAGCTGATATAACAACATAAAATATGACTGGTGTATCAGTCTATGGGTATAGGCATCTCACTCATATGCTTGGTATCAGCATCGGCAGAAATAAGCATGACTGTGGCACATCTATGAATAATTTCGCTGAAATTTCAAGAGAAGGTTTTTGAAAGTCTAATTTTGTGTAGAAGTAGAAGAATCCTTAAGTGTTTTCCCCTTGTTCATTATCTTCCAATCCTCTCAGATAATCTTGTGACCGGTGCTGCAGAGAAAACCCTATGGTGTGCAAACTTTCAGTATAAATTGGGGATTAACAGCCTGGTTTCCTGTGGGATGTATGGACTTTACTATCATTCTAATCCCTCATCAAGCAGTTAAACTCACTTGGTAAAAGCTGCAGAAGAACCAAGATCCTACATCACAGATCAGGATAAAACCGTCTGGAAAAAAGAGGCTGAGAGTCGTTTATCTCTCAGGTACTTCATTCTTTTCTTTATCTCATATCCAAACCAACCATCTTGTCTTTACTTTTCTTTCATCTTATCACTTCCTCTTCTCTCCATTAGGTTTTCATTGTACCTAATAAACCCATATTTAATGGGTTTACATTTATAAGCCTTATTATTGATGTTTAATGTGACCCAGGCTTTCCTGTGATAAGGGCCCTTTTATGAAAGGTTCTTGTAATGGCTCGTTTATTAGGTTCTTTTTAAATCTAGCCAATAAAATCTGCTTTTGTAGGCCTTTTGATTTGTCTGTTAAGTGGTGCGCCTGAGGAAACACTCTTCACATTAATGTTAAATTTGACTGTGATTTGCCTCCAGTATCCCCTCTAATGCACAAAAAAGGAAACCAAATGTTTTTCCTGTTTTATTATTTGCTTCAAATCTTTCATAATTGTGAAAAATAAATGTGGTTGGGTTCAGCATCTACTATCAAATCATAGATAAAGTCACTAAGGCTACTTATTTTTGTCCATTTGAAGCCTCAGAAGAAATGTGACAGACACTGATCGACTGACTACAAAGCCACCTCATATAATCAAGAACAGTCAGTGCTTCAGTCTATGTAACTGTGATCAATCACAGTAGATGGTGGGGACTGGTCATCTAAAGAATAAACGGTATTCACCCCCTTTAAAGTGACTGACCTAATTCAAAAGAGGTTCCGCCGACTGGTGTTAGTAGTCTCACAGTTAGTGAAATAGGGATCACCTGAGTGCAGTGAATGTGTCTCAAGTGCTTGTAGTATAAAGACACCTGTGTCTATCAGGTCAAGTCACTGGTTCATCAGTATTCCTGGATACCATAAAACCATGAAGACAAAAGAACACTCCAAGCAACTCAGAGAAAAGGTTATTATTAAGTACAAGTCAGGGAATTGGTACAAAAAATTTTCCATGGAACTGAACATCCCCCAGAGTTTGGTTAATCCATCTTCAAGAAATGGAAATAATATGGCACGTGTGTAAATCTGCCCATCCTCACAAACTGAGTGACAGTGCAAGGAGGAGGTTAGTGAGAGAGGCCACCTACTCTGAAGGAGTTACAAGCTTCAGCAGCTGAGATGGAGAGATTCTGCATACAACTGTCGCCCGGGTTTTTCACCAGTCAAAGCTCTAAGGAAGAGTGGCGAAGAGGGAGCCACTGTTGAAGAAAACTCTTTAAATCTCTTTATATAATGAAACTACTTATATATAATTTCATACATTTTGTGATCAAAATAGAAAGTTTCTGAAGAAGAAAACTAAAACAACAATTCTTTTCCCCTAGCAATGCCTGAGGGCTTGACTAATAACTGGAATAGCCATTCCAATCCCATAATGTTCTTAGGGAATATACACATAGTTCAGTACTCCAGTAAATAGGGCGGACCATAGATACCAAGTCACAATGGAACAGAAAAACTAGTCCGCTCAGCGCACTATCTGAACAGATTTATTAATGAAAAGACATGAAGATGAGTGAGACTAGGTGTCATCTGTGGTCAGAATATAAACCTGTACGTTAACATGAACAGTCATCTGATAGAAAGCTCAGTTTTAGCAGACCAGCTGTTTGAATACCCAGAATAATTCCTCCTTCTGCACTACGAGGTCACAGAGGTGAAATGGAGCTGTCCACGCCCTGCAGGTGCCGATTCTCCGTCAGACACGTCAATATTTATAAGATATTATCATGCCAGCTTCTCAGAAGCATTTTCTTTGGCTCTCCAAAGAAATAATGGCTTCTTTTCTTTTGATCATGTTATTTGAATCTTCTGACAATAGTTTATAGCAGTTAGAACAGGAGGGAAGTGATTTTTTTGGCAACACTCACCTCTCAGTGTTAAGGTGAGCCTGGAAACAAGACGTACATCAGATATAAAAGATAAGACTGTCATACGTTACTGGTCTTAAACCTGGAATTTGTAATTTTATTTATGGTAGTAAAGTGACGGTTGATGCCGGTCCACAGGCTCCTTAGGCTGGCAGCGCTGGACTCCCTGCTCAGAAAATATGACTGTCTCAGGTTGCTATTGTTACTCCTAATGGAGTAACGGGTAACGGCTGCTGAGCATTAATTTGGAACAGTGTAATGATTTTTTTGTCTGGAACTACTTGTAAAGTTCGAACAGTGTCCATATATCAGAAGTTAACAGACACCAATGGAACTTCCAGAGCCAATCAGAATAGAGTATTCACCAGTATAAGTACTAATCATGGACCTTGTTTGCATTCAAACTATGCAATAATGCTAACAGCCCAATTTAAGATGTATTTTCAAGGAAAAAAAGATATAAGGAATAATCCAAGTATTGATAGCACAGTAATTTGAAAGATTTGGCTTTTGAAGTTAGTTGGAGACAGCACAGCCATTAGGAACCCAGCAGGAGCTCCACATAAACCCACAGCTCTGTTCTCCCCTGCTGGCTCTGCCAAACCCGTCTCTCCCAAATAACACCTCTGATGTTGGCACAGATAGAGGATCACGCCATTCTCTCATTATGGCTCTGTGATGTTCATATTGGAGGTGAAACAATAAATATTGCACATGGCGTATGAAAAGGGCATTTCTTATGTTATTTATAGAGGCCCATCATTCACACAGTACTGTGTTAGCATTGAAAAACTTTAAGCGTCCTTTTAAAAGGCAGAAAGTTTGAGCAGAATAAGACTCACTGGTGAACAGCCATCGACCACGATTGGCCAGGCAAAGTCGATCCCATGTGTTTAGCTCCAACAGTACAACAGAGACCATTGCTACTTCTAAGATCTGGACTCTAGAGCACGTCCAGAGTCCTCAAGTTGACTTTAAGGTCAGATGTGTAAAGGAAAATATTACCACCAGTGTCTTCAGAGTGTTCAGTGGTGCCGATGTAGATCTCTTTTGATGAAAAACGAAAGGTAATTTGCATTTATCACTGCAAAGCAAAGTTCCTCACTAATGATAATTCATGCCAGATATTTATAGTGCAGGGAGCTGAAGCCTTTTCATATGCACTCAGACTCCTCAGGCACTTGTACTTAAGAGCATCTGGGGATTTATTTACTCTTCTTCTATAATTCAGCTGACATATGAAATCAAACTCCAAGAAATTAATTTAAGAAGAAGTTGAAGATGAAAGTCAAGAGTGTTTTTTTTTCTCTCTTTGAGACTCCAGGTCCTGTTTTAGTGATTACAGGGTGTCGTTTATGAAGCTTCTCAATTTAACTTTAACACCGAGCTCAGCAGCGGTTTAGCTGAATAAGCCACTTTCAGAAACATAGATGTAGAGGAAAAGTGTTGGACCAGGCTTTGAAACCTCCTGAAATAAAAAAGGTGATATAAGGAGAATGTCTCTGTACCTTTGAACACACCTGAAAGTCCTCTCCTCTCTTCTCTGTGGCTTCATTTTCATCCACAGTCATCCATTTTTCTTTAAATCTCCTTGTCAACATTTAGTTCTTTGACTAATCTCAATCTGAATATGCTATTTTTAGCATTAAACTACACACAGTGACAAACACATTTGGTTGAATACAAAGGTTCTTGTGTTTTATTTCTACGTTGCAATGCTAAAAATGTTGTTTTGTTCAAGTCGTCACAGTGCTGATTTTAGTTCCTTGTGTTTCTGAGTTTTCTTTGTGTTTCATGTTTTATTGTCTTATCATTTTCCCCTGCTTGTGCTTCCTGAATTCTTAGTGTGTTTCTGCTTTTTCTCTTACTGATTTCCGGTTTTATTTTGTAATTGTGGTCCCTTGTGTCTCATATCTTGCATTAGTCTCAGATGTGTCTGCTTATCCTTGGGTTTATTAAGCCTCATGAATCCTGCCCTTCTGTGTCAGTCCATTTTTTTCTGACCTTTGTCCTGTCATTAGATATGCTAGATGTGGATTTTCAAAGACTCCTTGCCTTTCAGCTCTTGTGTTTGGACTTTTACTTTGGACCTTGTTTCATTCTGAATTTTTGGACTTTGTTATAAAGTAAGGTTTTTTGGTGTTTTGGTATTTGTATGTTATTCAAAAAACATTTCTTATAAGTTCTGCAGTTGAGCCCTTTTCCCATTTGTTATAGCATGAACAGTGACGTGAGCCCGTACGTATCTAATCTAGTGTGGCACAGTCAAAACCCTGATTCCAAAAAAGTTGGGGCTCTGAGTAAAACTTACATAAAAAGAACAAATTATTTTACAGATCTCATAAACCTATAACCAGAACATATAAGTCCAGTTCTAGCTTATATTCACTGGCTCCCAGAATGCTTTAGGATAAATTATAAAATAGCCTTGTTTTTTTAAAGCCCTGAATAGACTAGCTCTATCCTACAAAGCTGACCTCCTAATGCCATACATAACCAGCAGACCACTGAGATCTTCTCATATGAGCCTTCTGGAAGTCCCTCGCTCTAATTATAAACTTAGAGGTGATCAGGCTTTCTCAGTCATGGCCCCTCGACTGTGGAACAGCCTTCCTTTCACAATCAGGGCTGCCCCGTCAGTTCACACATTCAAATCACGTCTCAAGACTTACTTTTAAATGATCACATTTGAATCTTCCGATCCCCTATAGTTGTGTCCTTGTTTTGGGCCTGTGGATTTGTGATTGCAGTATGTACTCTCATATACAGTGCTTAACAAATTTATTAGACCACCCTAACCCTAACCAAAGTAAGGTTTATGCCACAGCTGCTCTAAATTAACAGTATTGGTAATTACCAAAATCATTTTTTTATGTTTCTGCAATGGTTTATACAACAATATGTAGAAACTCTTTAACCCATGGAGCCTATCCCAGCTATCATTTGGCAAGAGACGGGGTACACCCTGGACTGGTGGTCAGTCAATCACAGGGCTGACATACAGAGACAGACAACCAGGCACACTCACACTCACACCTACGGGCAATTCAGAATTATCAATTAACATATCGAGCGTGTCTTTGCTACTGCTTACCATTACTATTACATTACATTTTCCTACTTTTCATGAAAATAGTAAAATTTCTCAGTTCAATATCTGATATGTAAATAAAATATGGGTTTATGAGATTTGCATATCACTGCATTCTGTTTTTATTTACAATTTACACAGTGCCCCAATTTCTTGGGAATTTGGGTAGTAAATTAACAGCTTTAGAACAAACGCTATATTCAAAACACAGGATGCTCCCAATAGGCCCGGGAAAAAAAAATCAAGCTTTTACTTTGAAGGAACTCCAGAAGAGCTATCATACAGTCCCAGGATGTATTATAGCAGGATGCTACTCCATGCAGTCCATCTGCAGTACACAGTGCTCTGAACCCTTGAGAACTTGTAGCTTGAGTGGTCATTCTCTGTTTCCACACTAAACTATGCTCATGTTTCATTCATGCCTGGAAAATGAAACTGGTTTATCCACTGTTTATCGAAATATGAGCACGTTTAGCCACTGTCGGCTCTGTGTCATTATGTTACCATCTGATCTGCCAACTTCCCATGAATTTCCACTGTAACAGGTAGAAAGTACTCTAGAGTATGAGAATGAGATCTCTATGCTTGATACAACGTGTTTCTTCACAATCCTCTGATTGCACACCCCTACATTCATTTACTTTAAAACACTGAATAATGAGCATTATTTGAAGTAGACAGAACATGAGTAACAGAAGTATTCACTGCTGAAGAACTGGAGTTGAAATGTGTTCAATGTCATCCCTCTTGTAGAACAATTTACCTCATTATGATGCAGAGGTGGGATGCTCACCTCGCTCTGACTTTCTGCTCAGACGGCAGCGGGTCCACCTTTCATCTGAAGGCTCTGCTAAACAATGCTTCCCTAATCATTAGAGTGGCTAAGCCTGCAGATGAGCTCATCGGCTATAACGCACCCGTCACAGTAATCATTACTGACAGGACATGCAGCTGCTAATGATCTTCTCTTAATCACACTTAATCAGGTAATAATGATTTTGAGGTGAGAGATGAACTGCTCGCTCTCTGCTTTCGCCATGCACAGGCCCTGTCTCACTTCACTGCGTCTGATGTCAGCGGGGGGCTGAGAGGGGCGGGGCCTCAATATGTTGGGAATCTTTACGCTCACAGGGGTCACTGGTTCGGGTCAGAGGGAGGAGGATTTTTGAATTAGGTCCTAATTCAAAGTGTGTGACCCTGGACCTAGTTATTTAAGGACAGCAGGGAGATGGGGTAGCAAACGAAAACACTCTGAGGAATGGCGTGGAATATTGGTAGTCTGTGTTTAAATGCGTGTCAATAGATCAGTACATGCATCCTATACAGCTGTAGAAATACATCAATACTTTTGCATTACAACTGAAATTATAGTGGCAGTATAATTTTAAGAATACTGTAATGATGAGTTTCTATTTTAGTAGATGACCTTAACCTTGCAAAGCTGATGGATTATTCAGATTCCATGTCTGTCATCAGGCAGATCCAACTTGCGAAGCTTCTTCTGCATAGCCAGGGTCGAGTAGTGGACCAGACCTCTCTCTCCCTAATGATATTTTCCAGCTCTTCCAAGTGGATTCCGAGGTATTCCCTAGTCGTATGGGATATATAATCCCTCCAGTAAATTCTGGGTCTACCTCGAGGTCTTGGACGCACAAGGAAGTGCTCCACCAGGAGGCATCCTAATCAGATACCCAAACCTTCTCAAGTGGCACTTTTGAGATGAAAGAGCAGTCCCTCTGGATATCTAAACTCCTCACCCTATCTCTAAGGCTGGGCTCAACCACCCTCCTTTGCTTAAACCCACAATCTTATTCTTTTGGTCATGACCCAGAGTTCATGACCATAGATGAGGGTTGGAATGAGGATCAACTGCCAGATTGAGAGCTTTTCCTTTCAGCTCAGCTTCCTCTTCACCACAACGGTCCAGTACAACGTCTGCAGTCCTGCGGTGCTGCACCAATCTGCCTGTCAATCTAATGGTCCATTCTTTACTCACCTTTAAACAAGACCCTGAGATACTTGAACTCCCTCAGTTTGGGCAAATACTGACTCCCAACCCTGAGGGAGCAATCCACTCCTGTCCAGAAGAGAACCACGACAGATATGAACCTTAGATTGTCCTGAAGTTCAAATCAGATTGTGACACTAAAACAGACAAGGACAGGCAGGTTTTAAACTGCTAGTGGAGGCAACTGCACTCTGCAGACTCCTGAGCATTTCCGGGTTGATGCACCAGCAAAGCCTTAAAACAGGAGTTGACTGGTAGGGTCATGTGTTACGACTGCTATTCCAAAGACCTGAAAGCTGTGCCATTTAAGATAGACTTTCATTGAAATGCATTTACAGCAGCCTAGTTTGGAAGGGAAACAGGTTATTATTTGTGTCTTGAGTAGATCCTACGCCAGGGAAAAATACAAAAGCAGCGTTTGTCTGCCTGGATTATGAGCTGCCCCTGCAGCGATGCAGAATCATCCTCTTTTGCACCATGATGCATCCTGGAAAAGATTATTTTCAACACCACTAAAGATTACAAAGATTTTCACAAATTTCGCAAAGGCTGTTGCTTGTACAAGGGGCAGGCAAGTGGGTTCCCATATCAGGTCATCACAGAAGATGTATTGTTATTGTACAGTGTAAACCTATGTGTTGAAGTGCAGTCGCTTGGTAACTGGATGTGTTATCCAAGCAAACCAGAGAGTCATATACTACACAATGGCTGCTTGGTGGTTGATTTGGTGCTTGGTGAAGGTTAGGGTGGTTTGAATCCTGGGTTAGACAGGACCTTTCTGTGTGGGGTTTGCATGTTCCCAGTGCATTTGTGGGTTCCCTCCGGGTGCTCCAGCTTCCTCCCACAGACCAAAAACATGCTCTGTAGGCTAGTTGGTGAAATTGTTCATAGGCTTGAATGTAAATGTGCCTAGATGTTTGCTTCTACATTCCCTGTTACTGACTGGCGGGCAGTCCAGGATGTAAGACTTCTGGCCTGATGACAGCTGGGAACGCCTCCACCCACCCTCAGCCCCAAACAGGATAAGCAGTATGGATAATGGATGGATCATGGAGGAAGGTCGAGCTGGAGGTGGTGACCCACCACTTCAGTGGATGGTTAGGGAAACACTGACTCTATAGGACCAATAATCCAATAATCCAGCCTCTCTATCAAGATCAGTGATGTCTCTTTGGGTCTGGAAAGTTATTGAATCAGTTTATGCTTGATTCTCTAACAATAGATGTGTTTATTGTATATTGTCCAGATAGCTTTAAAGCTATCTGTTTGTTAGAAAAGACTTGAGAGGATTTTTTCCCTCATACTGCATTTTGTAAATTTCAGGGTATTTTTATTACCTGATTCTAAGCTCCTAAACTGGGTTAAGGCCTGTTTATTTGTTAGGATGTGAAGGGAATGGAATAAATGCTTCTATTCAAAAACAAATTGCTCTGTCCTATCATTAAAAAAAGGCTTTCTTTGGTTTTTATTCCTGCCCTCATCATTATATCACAAAGAGAACGTGTGCTGATGTGGTTATTTACACTTTCAGGGTCTGTGACACTCAGTTTTTCCACTTTTCATTAACTATCAAGGCTGGCTTTTATTCTCAGACCTTGTAAAGGCACTGATTTGTTAACATGAGTTGATACTTAATAATAAACCTACAGAGATTTAGTTAAATAAGAAGTCACTGCAGTCTCTCAGCAAATTATATGTTAGATCCAAAGCTAAAAGACTCCAGAGTTTATTTTTAACATGAAGGTTACTCACTGGACATGCCACAATAACCTGAGAGAATAAGTAGTGTAGTATATTTACATTAGTTTTAATACAGTATACTTGAAAATACAGCAGCACTAACTGAAAAAAACATCCTGACCTCCAGACAGGATGCCGTCTGTTTGCAAGACTGCCCATCCATCCATCTATTTTCTAAATCCATTATGCCCACACAAGGTCACAGAGATCTGGAGCCTATCCCAGCATGCACTGGGGCATCAACACCTTGAACATGTTGGTGGTCAAACGAGCAGAGCAGAGCAGAGCAGAGCCAAGCCGAGCTGTGAGCCGAGCTCACACCTACAGGCAGTTTTAGACGAGCCTATTATGCTCAGAGTCTGATTCCTCCAGTTGTTCATTTTCACTCCTGCAGTCCAAACACTAAAAATTACACCAAAAACCAGCAGAAACAGTTTTCTAAACAGAGTCTCCACGGTGCAAAACATTGTTCTGTTTCATCCATGGAATATTTAAGGAAGATACAAATATTTCTCTGCTTTTCTGTTGAAATGTTTTGAAGCTTTTAAGTTTGAGAAGCCAAATAATTTCTGCATTCAAAGGGTGGTTATTTCAATATGCTAATCAACGGCTACTGTGACGACAGAAGAAGAGCACACTGGACATCTCATGAGTCCCAGTAAAGCCTCTCGCTCTATTACATCATTATTACAAAACCAGTGAAGACAGACTTTAGCAAAAGTGCAATTTATTCTTTATGAGTATTTGCAGTCAGTTTTTTGTTGAACCCTGAAGAGATACTGATTCAGATTTTATCTGTGGTATGAACAACTGTAGCAGAACTGGAGCACAAGGCAATACAACCCCAGCCCCAGTGAACTCTGTTACTGGACGATGATTTCTGGAAGTGTTCCTGAGCCCATGCACTGATTTCTAGTACAGAATAATGCCTGTTTTTAATGCAGTGGGACCTGAGGGCCTGGAGATCACAAGCATCCAATGCTGAGCTTTGACCTTGTCCATTGCACAAAGAGATTTGTCCAGATTCTCTGAATCTTTTGATGATATTATTTGCTGTTGATGGTGGGATATTTCAAGACGTTGCAATTTTACATTGAGGAATATTTTCCTGGAATGGTTCCACAATTTTTTGACGCAGTTTTTCCCAAACAGGCAAACCTCTTCCTATCTTTACTTCTGAGGGACTCTTCCTATCTAAAAAGCTAATTATATACCCAGTCATATTACCAACCTGGTGCCAATTAATGTAAACAGTTGCCAAATGCTTCTCCTGCTGTTGCCCCAGCCCTGCTTTTTAAAAATGTGTTGCTGCCATCAAACTTACAAGGAGCTAATATTCTGATTAAATGGTAAAATGTCTCTGTTTCAACATCTGATATGTTGTTCCATTGTGAAAAAAAATATTCATTTATGAGATTTTCAAATCATTGCCTTGTGTTTTTATTTATATTATACAGTGTCCCAACTTTTTTGGAGCATGGATTGCAAAAGTCATGAATTAAGCTGACTAACTCTTGGCTAATCTTTAACTCATTGAGTGCCAGCCCTTTTATAAAATGGAAAGTGGCTTGTGCTGGCGTTTTTGGCCATTGTGAGTCATGTCTCAAGACCCACAGAATATTTTGTACTATGATTCTGAAAACACAGAATAGCTCAAATGAAAGAAGAATCTCTCTATTTCATCATGGAAAAAAACAAACAAACAAACAAAAAAAACGTTTGTTTGTAGCTTGTTCCGTTCTTGATTTATCTGAAGTTGAATACAGGCTAGTTTCACCAAAAAGAAAAAGAAAATGAAAAAGAAATGTTATAATTTTGCCTTCAATAACATAAAAGACACGTGAAAATTGTATTACAAATGTTATTTTATTCTCTTCTGCTTGTTGCTGTATGCATCCAGCTGGCAAGAGGCTGCCTCATTTCTCTGACACATGGGGGGGGGGCTTCTGGCATTCTTTAGCCTCTTTGCTGGCCGAGGCAGATCAATAAAAGCCCTGATCCCTGGATTCGCTGTCGTTAAGTTCACTGTCGGTTTCAGTGAGTAAGCGATTTTTCTGGCAAAAGTTTAAAGTTTCTTCCAGCGTCTAAATTAGAACTTTTAGCTTAGATTACCTCTGGAAAGATCGCTCTGCTCTTTGACCCCAGGGTCTCCACCTTTGAGGTTTGATCTACTGTCACTTCCAACTGTAGTGTTCCAACTATGTATCCCAGAAGCCCCAAAATTACCCACCAGGAGCGTGAGAGCGCTCCCTTGTGCCAGCCGCAGAAAAAACACTTTGACGTATATATACATATATGGCACTCAAATGTTGGTTTTTAAATGACGTATATATACATCAGTGGCACTCAATGAGTTAAAAATAATGAAGAAAGATTTGCAAACATTTTTGCAAAGGCTGCATGCTGAATGGGACAACATTTCCCAGGTGTGCTGTATTTATCCACAGCTGAAAGTAGCCTCTAAAATAAACTGTTTGCTCATGTCTGGGTGATAATTGACCACAGCTTCCAGAGATATTAGAGTGTGTTTATGACTGATGTACAGCCACAAGGTTATAAAAAGCAGCTATGCAAGTATTTCAGGGCCAGACAAGTTAATAAAACCACTCTGCTATCATGGACTGGCTTCAGTAACTCAGTGGGTGGTGTTACTCAGACTTGTTCCAGTACTTTCCAGTCTATGTTTAAAACAACAGGAGACACATGAATAGCCCCTCAAATATTTGACTTCCTGTCATCAGAGCTGATGGTTCAGGTCTAAATGTGATTTTTACACATTAATTCCTGCTAACTGAATAAAATCCAACTCTTCCCCATCTCTGGGTAAACCCATGAGCCTTTATCAGTGTTATCACACTCTGAGTGGTCACACAGGCCGTCAGTGAACCGTGGCCCTCACTAATTGTAAACTCAATGAAGCATTCTTAACAGATGCTGGTGGAACGGCTCCATTAGGCCCTACAGGCGCCTGTCGTCCACATATCAAAGCCATGAAAAGTCAAACTGTCATTATCACACGGCTCAAACCACATCTATCCACCCGCCAATTTAATTCTTATTAAATGCACATTATGAGTGGAGATGGATGGTCTTGGTCGAGTGGAGCTGCTGCTGCTAGAAAGACTTTTGCTAGGACACACGACTCAGAAGTAGCACTTTTAATGTGGAGACTTAGAGTGTGTAGAAACAGAAAAATAAATCAAACGTTGATCCCACTCATGAAAATGTGGAATATTTACAACCCCAGTCCCACAAAAGCTGGGGCACTGTGTAAAATGTCAATAAAAACAGAATGCAATGAACCGTTATTTTATTTTTAATAGGACTTAAACATCAGATGCTGAAACTGGGACATTTTACCACTGCATTAAAAATATTAGCTTATTTTGAATTTGATGTCAGCAACACCTCTCAAAAATTTAGGGACAGGGTGTGGAAAGGCTAAAACAAGGGAGAGAAACAAATGAAAAACAGCTGGAGAAGCATTTTCCAGCTACTAAGGTTAACTGGCAACAGGTCAGTAACATGACTGGGTATAAAAGGAGCATTTTCAGAGAGGTGTAAAATTGATAAAACTTTGAATATCTCTCCATCTGCAGTCCATAATATCATCAATGGCTGCAATGCATCAAAAACAGGCCTGATTCTGAACTGGAAATCTCTGCATGAGCTCAGGAACACCAACAGAAATCACGCTCTGTCAGCACAGTTCACCATGTCATCCACAAATGCAGGTTAAACCTGTTTATACCATTATCTTGGTGAATACTTGATTCTGATTGGCTCTGGAAGTTCTATAGGTGTCAATAAATTTTTGGACACCATGGAATGTGGTTCTAGTAAAAAAAAATCTCAATACAACAAATCCAACAATGAGCAGTTTCATAATTTCAGTCATTTATTTGCTGAATATACGTTGATGAGTGGGATGCTGCTGAAGAATGCTGGTGTGCTCTGCTACTGCACCCGTAGTTAACTGTTCTTCTTCGTGTGTTTTGTTTTTGCCTGCTTCTTACTCTCCATTCAGACCAAAGGCTGTAGAAAAAAATTTAAGACGTAGTCGTGTGACTACATGCACGAAAGGTGACGGTTAGGGCCAAGTACAAAAACTGTGAAACCCTTACTAAATAGTAGCTCACTATTTTCATAAAATGGATAGATATGACAGTCAAGTGAGAGAAAAGTTGGTGCACACAGAGAGAATCAGCACCTGCAGGGCGTGGACAGCTCTGTTTCACAGAGATATTGTTCTGGTTATTCAAACAGAGATTTTCATTGTTAAATCCATGAACAAAGTGCACTGTTGAGCCAGCTGAGTAGACTAGTTTCTTTCCCTTAGCTAGTTCGTATGTATGGACCATACTGAGTACTGCAGTAGTGAATTTACATCCCTTAAGAATGTTATGGGATTGTGATGACTTTTCTAGTCAGGTGTTGGGAAAGGAGTTGATGCTTTTGTAAGGCAAGGCTAGGCAAAGACTCTATTTGATTGCAAAATGCATGAAATATTAAATTTGTGGTTTTACTAGTTATTTTCTTATTTTAATCCCTGATATTTGAATATTGGCTGCACAGCAGTGCAGAGGTAAGCACTGTTGCCTCATGCACAGCAAGAAGGTCCCTGGTTCGCTGCCCAGTCAGGGCCTTTCTGTGTGGAGTTTGCATGTTCTCTCCGTTTATGTGTGGGATTTCTCCAGGTACTCCGGTTCCCTCCTACCACCAAAAATATACTCATTAGGTGAAATGACCACTCTAAATTGGCCGTAGATGTAAGTGTGAGTGTGCCTGGTTGTCTGTCTCTAGATGTCAACCCTGCTTTTGACTGGTGACCAGTCCAGGGTGTACCCTGCTTCTCGCCCAGCGACAGCTGGAAAAGGCTCCAGCCCCGCGACCCCGACGGGCATTAACCCTTACATCGAGCAGAGAAGAAGCCACATGTGAACACAATTGAGAAATGCTGCCATGTCCTCTCAGACAAAGCTCATTTAAAATGGAGTGAGGCTAAAAGGAAAACTGTTCTGTGGTCAGATGACTAAAAATTTTCAGTTCTTTTTGGATATCATAGATGCCAGGTCATGTTGATTAAGGAGGAGAGGGGCCATTCAACCTGTTTTCCTGGTACAGTTCAAAAGCCTGCATCTCTGATGGTATCGGGCTGCATAAGCCCCTAAGGTGTGGGGATGCTACAAAATAGTAAACACAGCACTGTCCCTTCTTTTCTAGGATGTGTTGCTGACATCAAATTCAAAATGAGCTAATATTTTCATGAAATGGTTAAATGTCTCAGTTTCAACATCTGATATGTTGTTAGTGGTAATAAAATATGGATTTATGAGAAATAGAAATCGTTGCATTGTTTACTCTTTTACATTTGCACATGCCCAGACTTTTTTAGACTTGGGGCTGTACAAGTAAGTGATTAAATGTGAATACATTTTATAACTTAAAGGTGGTCCAACAGGGAATTGGAGTGGTTGATAGTGCTGGGAAAACAGAGCAGCGACCGTCCTGTGTTTCCCTGCCAGCGTGAATGAGAACAATCGCTTGTGACACAACAAATAGGCTTTGGGCTGCCTGATGCAGAGGTTACACCAAATCATTCCCAGACCACAGAGCCTTATCTCTTCACAGCATTTTTTAAAATAAAAAGGGATTAATTATTTCCTCTAAAAAAAAGGGAAAGAAGCTGCATTCAGGAGATAAATCTACTGTAGCGGTAGCCCCCATGAGGATCTGGCTTGGGGAAAAAGCAGGCGTAGGACGGTTTAGTAAAGCAGTAAATAAAACAGGCAAAACACAATTTAAATCATATTTTATTTTTTAATTAGCAAAACCAAATAGAAGCAATTACTCCTGCAAATTTCTCAACTGGAGAGTGATGAATGTTTTTGCTCTTGTTGTTTATGTTTAAATGATTAATTGATACACTTTAAAAAGTAATTAGCATGCAATTATCATTTTCTGTTGCAGCCATCCAGAGCAAATCAAACTGATGATAAAATGAAATGTATGAGATTCTGCGCTGTGACATTGCTTCATTCCCTCGTCCTCTTTCTGTTGATTTGTTGTCTGTGACCTAGAGTAACCTTTTAAAGGCCTTTACAAGATCCAAAGCAGCGCCGCTATTTCAAACAATCAGGAGATTGTGACAAGTTGCGTGGCAGGCCTCCCATGTGTGTAGCAACAAGCCAGCTGCTCCTCGGGGATATTACAGCAGACGATTTTCTTTGAATATTCATCAGGCACTGTTGCTGGCACACATACAAATCCACACGCAGAGAGATGATCATCATATACAACAATGCTCCTCTGATCAAAGAGAGCTCATTATCTTTCCGTGGAGCTGCAGACTTCTGCTGAAATAACCAATCAGTCCAAGCTTTTAGAGCCAGCTTCTCTTTCTGACTATCTCAGCACACATTTTCTTTAACCACGGCACATTTGATTCCTTTCCTCTTTCACCACATGTTGATTCGAGGGTCTGTTCAGAGAGAGCCCTTTGATTGCATTAACAATAAATGAGAAAGTGTGCCTGATTTATCTCTAGTGTAGCGTTTGATTCTGCAGCGATGAAGATTTCTGTCTGATAATCAGACTCTTGAAACGAGTGGTCCTATCGCTCCTCAAGATGTCCTGTTTGATATGCGTGGGTTGGTATTAATGCATATGTGATGACAGACAATTTCTAAGACATGCGGGGGAGATTTGACCCAGATTATCCCCTTTTTGCACCGTCCAAATTACTGCGATAATCACGGATCCGAATCGTCAGGTAACTCCCCCGGCTCTGCTCAGACGATCTGTTAAAGATGACACAGAAAAACCTCTCAGTTTTCACTTTCTGTCATTAAAGCAATCTAGTTTAGACTTTTCTGAGTCATTTTTATTGAATTTCTTGCTGACAAGGGAATGCAAGCAGAATTATGAATCTCTGTTATGTCTCCTTTCAAAGAGTTTGTTAAAAAATAGAGGAGAACTGTGAAAATGCCAATCACAACATCCCAAAGGACAAGTGCGAATCAAAACTCAGATCTCGAAAATAGAGAAGGAGCAAAAAAACATCCAATTAACAGAATGAAAGTGAAATGTTTGGGTGGACGAAAGGTGATAAATGGACTGTCCCATACATAGAAAAATATCACGCAGTGCCTAAAAAGACACCTGTGTTTGGAAGGTCCAGTCACTGGTTAATCAGGATCCCTGGCTACCATTACACCATGAAGAAAAAAGAACACTCCAAGCAACTCAGAGAAAAGGTTTTTGAAAACTATAAGTCAGGATGGATACAAAAAAATTCCAAGTCTCTGAACATCCCCTGGAATTTACTTAAAGTGGAAGGAATATGGCACATGTGTAAATCAGCCTAGATAAGGGCATCCTCACGAACTAAGTGACTGTGCCAGAAGGACACTGGTAAGTGAGGGATAGTAGCAAAGAGAAAGCCACTGTTGAAGAAAACTTGCTAAATCTTGACTAGAGTTTCCCAAGAGGCATGTGGGAGACTCATGGCCAAGCAGGAGAAAGTTCTTTGGCCTGATGAGACCAAAATTGTGCATTCAGGCCATCAGACAAGGCACTGTGTTTGGCTGGTATAAAACTCTACATCACCAAAAACACAACACCCCCACTGTGAAGCACAGTGGTGGCAGCATCATGCTGTGGGGATGCTTCTCAGCAGGCAGCTCTGGAAGGCTTGTAAAAGTAGAGGGTAAAATAAATGCGGAAAAACATAGGAAAACCCTGGAGGACAGTCTTATTCAGTTTGCAAGAGAACTACAGCTTTGGAAAAGATTTATTTTCCAGCGAGACAATGACCTGAAGCATAAAGCACAACCTAGACAGAAATTGTTTTAAGGACAACACGTATCTGAGTCAAAGCACAGACCTTAATCCAACAAAGAATTTGTGACTGGACTTGAAAATGGCTGTTTACACCTGATCCCTACGCAACCTGACAGAGCTTGAGGAGTTTTATAGAGAAGAATGGAGTAAAATAGCAGTGTTCAGGTGTGCAAGCCTGATTGAGACCTATCCACACAGACTCAGTGCTGTGATTGCAGCCAAAAGGGCGTCTAAATACTGACATGAAGGAGATGAATATTTATGCAGTCACATATTTCACATCACATATTTTTATTAAATGGACATTGCTTTGTAAAACTCAGTTTTAATTCTGACATATGGACCATGATTGATTTATAGAACCAATGAAAGAGTAAAACACCTTTGAGGTTGAATACTTTCTATTGCTACTGTATGTAACAGCCACCCAAGTATATTCACCTATTTTTTTATTTCTTAAATCATTTTAAATCCATAGATAATCCCCATCTAAGAGAGAGAGAGGGGGGGTGTCCACTGATGCATCCCTGTTGTAAATGTAATGACTGAGGTGCAGACTCATGTTAAAACAAAAGCTTCTTATGCCATCATTTTAATATTTTCCTGCAGCTGTTTGCTGCCCTGCACTCTTAGTTTAGGATTACTGCACTATGTCATCAACAGTAAGACTCTTCACATGCCGATCACCTGTTATGTCAACAAAGTATAGAGTGAAACAAATAACAGAAGCACAAGTGATGTTATGTAAGTGTCTGTATGATAATAACAGCTGATGAATGCTCTCAAAACACAAAAATATAGAATGAGGACGGCTGGTACGAGCTAATGGGAGAGAGGAGGGGGGAATGAATATATGTATCAAGGTTATTGATATTTTTTGTAGTTTTATTATCTAAGGCTTCACTTTTTGTTTTAAAATTTACTCTTATTTTCATTTGTTTGTACTGCTGCACAAATACATGACTTAAATAGGATCAACTTTTAATTTAATCATGCAGCATTTGATCCAAACTACAAATTATGAATATACTAATTATAATTATAATTATGAATATAAACTGGCATAAAAATTATTAACAATTTCTTCTTTTTTATTTAAAGCTGCCATTACACATGGTTACTTGACTGTGTTTAATATGAAAATGTGCCATCATTTAAAAGTGTCAGTGTCTCTCCATCCCCACAGTCCCACAGAGACTGTGTTGTTTGATGTTTTTGCTTTATGAACGTGTCATAGCACCCAGTTTATATGTTGCTAATGATTGAAAAACAATCTAAATGATTATAAGCTTTGTGATTTATCAAATGTAATTAATTACATTCGTTGATAATATTAGTAGGACTGCATTACATGTAGATTTGTGCTATAATCAAGTTCCTAATTGGATATATATCAAATGGGAACATATTATGCAACAAGATTTTCCCTTCATGATGTCATGTATGAGTTAGCCCCGCCCCCAGGTTTGGTTGTCCCTCCCACTTGGAAGAAAGTTCTGCCCTCCCCTCCTGATCCTCCTCTCAGCTGGCAGCTGAGAGGAGGATCAGGAAAGTCACATCCATTAAGCCACATCCATTTCCTGAGGGGGCGGAGTCAGACAGCTCAGTAACATTTAAAGGCACAGACACAAACAGCTCGCTCTGAGCCGGGCTGAAACAGAGGGGTTTAGACATGCAAAAATCCTATACTGCCGTTTTTTTTTTTTTTTTTTTTTTTTTTTTTTTTTTTTTTTTTTAGCAACAAACTTCACAGGCATGTTTTAGGTACCTCTGAGACCAATATAAACTTGTCCTAAAAGGGTAAATTATGTGATCTTTAATGAATGTTTATGCAATACAACCCCAATTTCCAAACACATTGGGGTGCTGTGGGAAATGTAAATACAAATTAAAAGATGTTCATATTTTATTCACAAAATAACACAAACTACATACCAGATGTTGAAACTGAGGTATTTACCATTTCATGAAAAATATTAGCTCGTTTTGAATTTAGTAACAGCAGCATATCCCAAAAAAAGCAGGGACAGGGCAACAAGTGGTACAAATGAAAAACAACTGGAGGTCATTCAGCAGCTGATTGGGTTAAGTGGCAATGGTTCAGCAACATGACTGGGTATGAAAGGAGAATTTTAGAGAGACAGAGTCTCTCAGAAGTAAAGGCGGGCAAAGGTTCACCTATCTGCAAAAACTGTGTCTAAAAAAACACTCCTCAGCGTAAAATTGCTAAATCTTTGAATACCCCACCAAGTTCAGTTCATAATACACAAAAAGATTCAGAGAATCTGGAGAAATCCTGCACAAGTCAAAGGCTGAAGGTCAATATTGCATGCTCTTGACCTTCAGGCCCTGATTCAGTACAGCGCTAAACACAGGCTCGACTCTACAGTGAATCGCTGTCTGCACAGTTAAAAAACTAGCCTTATGTAAACAGCCTCATGGGCCAAAGCTCATTTGAAAATATACAAAGGGACAATGGAAAACTGTTTTGCAGTCAAATGAATCAAAATTTCACAACCACTGATGCTGTGTCCTGAAGACTAAAGAGGAGAGGGGCCATCCAGCTTGTTATCAGTGCACAGGCCTGCATCTCTGATGGTATGGGGTAGCATTAGTGCCTATGGTGTGGGCAGCTTGCACATCTGGAAAGACAGGTTTAAGAGATACATATACTCCCATCCAGATGTCTCTTTCAGAGAAGATTTTGCTCATTTCGGCAAGACAACACTAAACCAAATACAGCATCCATCACAACAGCATGGCTTCACAGTCAAAGAGTCCAGGTGCTGAACTGGCGTGCTTGCAGTCCAGACCTTTTGCTGATAGAAAACATTCAGTACATCACAAAAAGTAAACAGAAAATGTTGAGCAGCTAGAATCCAACTTCAGACAAGAATGGGACAGCATTCCTCTTCCAAAACACCAGTGAGTACCTTTACCTTTTATTTCAATGTGAACATTACTGACATCTTCTCTTCTCACTCTTATGTGTCATCAGTGTTTGCACACAGCCTGCAGTCTTATGCCCTTATATGGGCATAAAGGGGTGTTTCTATGCTAATCAGTAATCAGAGAGAGAGAGAGCAATTCAGCAGTTCAAGGAAAACATCATTAATTGAATGCAGGTTTAACTTGGAGACGTTCTTAAAAACACATTTAAAAAGAAGAATTGTTTTTAAATAATTCACTAAAGTTTTGGGCATAGAGGCCAATAATATCAACTTTAAAAAAGACAAGAAAGGTGCAGCAGTGACTCTGAAATGGTAGAAACAGACATCATTTCAGTTACCTGAGAGTGTTTGTAAGCTGCAGACTCTTTCCTCACTTTAGCAGGTCCTGCACGTGTTTGTGAAGTGAAAGTAGCAGAACCTAATCCAACATAAACATTGATCTGCTGTTTTACATTACTGCGGGCTTTCTCGGCCACTCTTGACTGATCTTTCTCCGCTTGCAACAGCAGCCTTTTTATTATTGTTTATTCGCCTTAATTTAGTTTTATTTTCCCGGTCCAGTCAGCTAATGGTTTTCAGCTTTCTCCCACAAGCAGCGGCCTCCTGGGGTGTTTCAAAGTAATTTGGTTCCACCTGAGGAGACACACATGCTTGCTCAAATGCAGAATCAATATTAATCGACTTTGCAGGGGGGGAGGGGAGGGAGAAGGCATGTCTTCAAGTAGATGTTGCAGCGCGCAGATCATATTTCAGGAGGGGAGAAGTGCTCGGACGGTGCTGCCGCCACGGTGTCCGTCGGGGTTATTGATGACCTGAAGAGGCTCTTTGTCTTTATGTTTCTGTCTTATTCATTCTCTCGCTCCCCTCCAACAGCTTTACCGCCCTCGTTCCATCACTCTGGGAATTTCCTCTCACTTTCTTCCTCTTCAGGCTCATATCAATAACCCAAGATGGATGGAGTGGATGTGAGGCACAGCTCTGTATTCAACATTTTCAAGGCTCCTGCTAGGATCCTGCAGATAGAGTATCGATCACAAATGATGACTTGATTAAAAGTTAACAGATGCTCTCATGACTTCTGCTAATCAGTCTTCAAAGACTGGGTGGCCTTGATGATTGGTAACTTCGCTCTGTTCACTGTGACATGAAACATTTCAGAGCTTCTTTATCTGAAAATTGACCTGTATATTATATAAGTGTGCATACACTTTGTGTCATACAGTGTATTAGTGATATTAGGAGGGGAATAGTATTTACTTATTAAGAGACTATGGTGGGGGGTCTGGGGTCAAAGTTCCCTGGGAGGAAAAGTTGGAGAAAATATAGAGGCTAAATCGATGAAAATTGTTTTCCTTGAACAATTTTGTGCAAAAAGATGCTTTTTCAACCTTGTATTTGATGGAGTTGTATTATTATGTTCATAATATGCTACAAACACTGAAATGATATTTCCTTTAAAATGATGATAGGTCTGACTATAGCTCAGTCTTCTCAATCACAATCACACACTGAGGTTTTGTCTCTTAAGGTGAGAATATCTATGAAATCATACATTTACCTACTTTGTTACCCAGCCTGTATATGCACCAGAGAGAGAGAGAGATAAGGTGGAGAGGAACAAGTGCAGGGAATGCTCTGCAATGTTCCAAAACTCTATCTACACTAGCTTGTGTCTGTAGCCCATTCACACGGTGCAAACACATTCTGCCTGCAGCACGGCTCACGTGCATATATGAGCAGGCAAACAGGATGTCATCTTTGAGAAAATGTAACATCAGAGAGGTAAACTATGGCGGTAAAAATCAGACTATGGCAGGATGCCATTTCTAGGTAACTAGGAATTTAGCAGACATGTGACTACTATGATGTTGCTCACTTCCTAGACAGTGTAAGTACTGTTGAGGACATAAGGCAATGTATATATGTATGTACAAGTAATATGGATGGCTGTATGGATGTATGCCTTATTAATCCCAAGGGAAATTCAAAAGGGTTAATAATAATAATAATAATAATAATAATAATAAAAATAATAATAATAATAATTCAAAAGGGGTAAATAGTGGCATAATTGGTAATGATTGGCAAAACAGTTGTAAAGTGGTGAAAAGTAATAACCTGGCACACCAGAAAACCACTCACAGACAGTGTTTGGGAAAGGGCAGGGCCTTTGACAAAATAACTAGGAGGGTGATTGGATGAACACTCTGTCTGTCATATCTTTATAGGCCAATCAGAGTAACAAAACATGTGACGTAGCCGCTACCGAGCTGTGCTCCTACCAAAGGAGTAAACTCCATATAGAACAGCAACCATGGCAACTGTAGACATGTCAGTACACAACTTCTGAAAACAAAACAACTCAATGATGTTCTTTGTTTTTCTTTTAATGTAGAAATGTCATCAAATCCTGATAAAACTTACGCTTTAGCAGCATCTACGCTAACGTCTTCCACCATAATTGCGCCAGTCTCTTGTTCCTGCTTGCTTGCGTCATGACTCTGCTGCAAGCGAAAGTACTGCCCATCATCGCTGATTGGTCCTGTCACTTTCTAACCAGACCCAAACGGTTCAGACGGGAGCTTTGCAAGATGGGTTCACCAGTGAGAAACACAGAAACAGGCGGATCCATCTGCTTTGCAAGGTTAGAAAAGTGATGAAAACAGGTTAAAATCTGACAAAATTGGTGTAAAGTGGCAAAAAAAATAATTTAAAGTAGGAAAAATTGGTCCAAATTGCACAAAAGTTGATGAAAAGTGGCAAATATTAGGGGCAAAATTGGGTGGGAAAAGCAGTTAAAATGTGGCACAATTAAATACTTTCAACATTAGAATAATATTCTGATAATAATAATAATAATAATAATAATAATAATAATATGAATAATATGAATAATATAATTAATAGTTCGGCACACTTTTCAGTCAATGACAGGCCATCCTGGAGGCCTAGTCTCTTTTGTACTTTAAGGGCATATAAGAGGGCATTTATTGTGTGTTGCCACCTGGAATGACACTTAGAGACAGTCTAGGGGGGGACTTTATCCTGCTTATCTACCATTGAGGTATCCATGAGGGCACCTGGGGGAGGGCAGCCTCTAACTACACCATGGACTAGGCTATTTACTTACCAAGTAGCATCAGTAACATGTCTCATTTGCTGTCTGAGCTTGAGCGGGACAGACACTGTGAGGTCACATGTATAAGACCTGTATGTGGAGTTAAACTGTGTCATTTTTAAGTCTTCCTGTGATCTTGGACCAGTACGGCTCATGCAAATAGGATACGGATTCAGTTTCTTTTGTTCTTGTTTTGGTATCACCAGGTGGTCTTGAATAAAGCACTACATAAATCACATCACAGCGACAGATCTTTATCTCTGTTTTCTTTTACCTCCTGTGGATTAAACAAAGAGGACACGGAGAGAATATAAGCAGACTTTCAGATTTCCTTTGTACTTATTTGCACATCAACACTTAACATCAGGCTTGTTTTCAGAAGCTAGAAAATGAACTTTGCAGACTTTTTTTATGCATAGATTTGTACAAAATAATCAAATGTTTATTGAAGGAGAACTTCATCTGTTGTGGGCTGATAGTTCATACAGTGATCATACAAACAAACGATCATGACCTTTCTTCTTCTACTCTCCAAAAACAGTTGCTTCAAAAGATTGATTGTTATCTCTTGCATTGCCTCATTTGTGCCCTTTGCCTCGAGTGGTTGGCAGTGATTCTGAGAAAATAAGACTTTAATGACCAGAAGTCAGTTAATATACAGCAGAAGCTCTTTACAACACAGAGGACAGAATAAGGTATGCATGTGCGTCACTGATTCTTTTTTTTCTGTGCATGAGTGTTGTTTATAAAGAGCTGAAGGCCCATCTTGTACTGACGCAGTCCATAATTTAATAGACTGAAGAAAATCAAAATATAGTCTAAGTTTCAAGGCAAATGCTCTCAAATACATGTAATAAAATGACATCCTGTGTTAGTATTCTCTGTGTTGCACTTCCTCAGCTCTGCATTCTCAACCTGTGGCGCATGTGAAATTGTGATCCTCTGGTTACAAGCCCACATTTCTAACCTTTCGACCCGAGATTTCTAGGATTTCTGAACTGGCACGATTCCTTTGCTTGGCATGACACACAGCCTCTGGCAGCACTGCCAGCTTTCCCGGCAACAAACCACAAAGAGAGTCAAAAATTCAGCAGAAATTTAGACTCTGAAATACCTCCCGGAGGAATGGCTGATTCAAAAAGGGTGTTATAGAGGAAGCTGTCAAGGTTCGTCACCATTTTCTATGAATGCATGCTTTCCACACTGCCTTGATTCTTTCTCCTGTGATCAATGCATAAGAAATGTAATGTACATGATATAATTATCACATGCATTATTTCTGAGGTCAGTGCACCTGCATGATGTGAACACATATCCAATGTGCAATCAAATTGTTCAATATCGAGATGTATATTGGTTCTTAAGTTCTTATGTCCTGTTTCATTATAAAACATTGCATTTCTTCTTATATTCTGTGCCTGAGGAAAATACACTCTATGGACAAAAGTATTCAGCCACCTGACTGTAGTCAAATATTTCATTTTGCAGCTATAGCAGCCTCCACTCTTCTTGCAGGTTTTTTCGCAAGATTTTGGGGTGTTTTTGATGGACTTAGTACTCATTCATTCTGTAGAGCTTTTATGAGGCCAGGCACTGATGTTGGACAAGAAGCCCTGTCTTGTAATCTTCATTCCAGTTCACCCCAAAGGAGTTCCATGGGGTTGAGGTTAGGCCTCTGTGCAAGGCCAGTCACGTTCTTTTACTTTGAACTCATCAAGCCATGTCTTTATAGTCGTTGTTTTGTGCACTAGTGCACAGTCATGTTGGAATAGAAAAGGGCGAAGGGCCTTCCCCAAACTGTTGCCACAAAGCTGGAAGCATAGCATTGCCCAAAATGTCTTGGTATGCTGAAGCATTAAGGCTGCCCTTCGCCGAAGATGAGGAGCCTATAGCCCAAACCCTGAAAAACAGCCCCATATCATTATCCCTCCTCCATTGACATCAATCAATCTGGACAGGGTTACAAAGCCATTCCTGAGGCTTCAGCACACCAGCAAACCACAGTGAGAGCCATTATCCGCAAATGGAGAAAACTTGGAACATTGGTGAACCTTCCCACGGGTGGCCAGCCTTCTGAAAGTACTCCAAGAGTGCATCGACAACTCATCCAGGAGTCACAAAAGAACCCAGAACAACATCTACAGACCTACAGCCCTCTCTGGACTCAATTTAGGTCAGTGCTCATTCATGATTCAACACTAAGAAAGTGACTGGGCAAAAATGGCAACCATGGGAGATTTTAAAGGACAAAACTATTGCTGACCAAAGAGAACAAAAAGGCTTGTCTCACAACTGATGAAAAAAGGAACAAAAAACTTGATGATCCCATAAACCTTTGGGAAAAAATTCTGTGGACTGACAAGACAAAAGCTGAACTTTCGGGAAGGCACAGTGCTTAACAAATCTATTAGACCACCCTAACCCTAACCAAAGTAAGGTTTATGCCACAGCTGCCCTAAATTAACAGCATTGGTAATTACCAAAATCATTTTTTATGTTTCTGCAATGGCTAATACACCAATATGTAGAAGCTCTTTAACCCAAATGATATTTTTAATGCTAAAATATAATTATTATTGTTATCCATGAATTTTCAAATCTACTGATTTACAAAAAAACTGGAAAAATAGTAAAGCACATTAATATTTTTTGATTAATATGTCAAATTATAGTTATTTACTTGCATTCCTGAACAGAAAAAATAGTTTCAATGCTTGAATGTTATGCTTGATTCATTTCTGACTCCTCAGAGAAGCCCAGTGAGCCGACTCAAATTTGGGTGACTTCAGTTTGAAATTCCTTATTCCTGTTCAAAATGATAAAACGTGGAGAGCTGACCGAAAATGAAAGAGTCTGCATTAAAGCACTTCATGATGCTGGATGGTCTCTGAGGCAAATATGACAGGAGGTCTAATAAATTTGTTAAGCACTGCATGTGTCCCGTCTAACACAGAATTCATTAAAAGAATATCATACCAACAGACAACATGGTGGTGGCTGGGTGATGGTCTGGGGCTGGAAGGAGAATGTCCGGCCATCAGTTTGTGACCTTTAGCTCATGCTGCAGGGTTATGCAGCAGGATAATGATCCAAAAGACACCAGCAAGTCTACCTCTGAATCGCCTCAAAAAATAAAGTGAAGGTTTTCAAGTGGTCTAGTATAAGTTCGGATTTAAATCTGATTGAGATGCCGTGATATGACCTTAAACAGGACGTTCATGCTCTATAAACCCTCCAGTGTGGCTGACTTAAAACAATTATTCAAAGATGAATGGGCCAAAATTGCTCCACAGCCAGATGAAAGACCCATTGCCAGTTATCACAAATGCTTTCTTGCAGCTGTTGTCACCAGGGATGGCACAACTAGTTATTAGGTCTAGGGGGCAATTTAAGTGTGACAAGTTTGCAAAACACTACAAAATCAGGAATGGGGAAAATACTTTTTTGACTGCACTATTAGTTGTTGCACAAGTTAATTGCACATTTTCATACTGCAATGACAATAACACGGGGTTAATTGTTCAGCCTACTCCTACATCTTTTTCTGCTTGCATGCATTGAACTATTTCCCATCAGTTCAGGCTTATATGCAATCTCCAACCCTCTTAGCTCTAAATCTCATTACTCACACTCTGATTTATGACCTGTGTTAAAAACACTACATTTTTTAATCATTTCTGTTAACATTAATGAGATTTTCTCTTGTTCCAAACAAACACACGGCTTGTAAATCTTACTGCAACAAATTCCTATTAACATCCTCTCAGAGAGCTGTCAGCATTGATTGATTGGCCGGACACTTTCAGTGGCCTCTCAGCACACCCAGCGTGTCGACAGGTGAGGTTATAATCCTGTCACTCAGAAGTTCATCCTCCATTAGTTATTTGGAGCTGCTGCATTCAGCTGCAGCCACACAGAGAAGGATGAGCACAATTAATGGAGCTATCTCTTCAGGATTAAGCAGAAGCACAAACAGCTTCCAGCACAGACGTCTGTACATTAAAAAGATTCCTGCAGTAAAATACTCCAGCATCCTCAAAACTCAGCCCATCTTATCAGAGTGGAAGAATGCCTGCAGGATAAACAGCTTCCTCCTGCCCTTCAGGCGAGGCTTATTTTTCTGCATTTGTTTTAAGTTGACTCAGTCAGCAGAGAACGTCGAGCCGTTGCAGGACGCTCAGGATTGGTGAGGCAGAAACTCGCCGATACTGCAACAATCACAGAACGTATGAGTTAGGTGAGATGTAGCCTCATGTTCACGCTGCTGCTGAGAGATAAGACAAGGCCAATTTCATATGTTTACTTTGTTGACAGTGGCTGGCAAGTTTTATTCCTACAGCACGCTTCGACTACTGCTCATGTGTCAGACGTGAGGTGGAAGTTTGTGAATCTAGCTGGGGGGATTTCACTTCTGCTTTACGCTTGTTCTTCACAAAACTCAGGATGATAAAAACAGGAAATACTCACTTCTAAATGCCTGTTTTACAAAATATATCTCTGCAAACTCACAAATAAAGAGGCAACATGGAAAAGTCTTCTTATGGAGAACAATTCAAATCTCAAACTCATATTTCATTCACATAAATAACATATCAGCTGTTGAAACTGAGACATTTTTAACATTTCATGAAAAATATTAGTTCAGTTTGAAATTGATGGCAGCAACACATCTCAAAAAACTAGGGACAGGGCGACAAATAACCGGAGGATTATTTTACAACTGATCAGGTTCACCTGCAACAAGTCAGTCACATGACAGGGAATAAAAGGAGCATTTTAGAGAAGCAGAGTCTCTCAGAAGTAAAGACAGGCAGAGGGCACAGCTCACCGTGCCATTTACAAAAATGAATTAAATCTGTATCATGCAAAGGAGACACCATTTGTAAACAGGATGCAGCAACGCTGTTGCTCCTCTGGGCCAAAAGCTCGTTTAAAATGGACTGAGGCAAAATGGAAAACTGTTCTGTGGTCACATGAATCAAAATTAAATACTTTTTGGAAACCACGGATGCTGTGTCCTGCAGAATAAAGAGCAGAGGGACCATCCAGCTTGTAAGTTCAAAATTCTGCATCTCTGATGGTATGGGGTTACATTAGTATCTATAGTGTGGACAGTTTAAACATCTAGAAAGGAACTATCATGGCCAAAGGTTTGTCGCAAATGATTATTTGATTAATCATTTAAATATTTTAACATTTGAAAATTCTAGGGTGTGCTCAGCCTAAGGTCCACAAAGAGACTATGGGTAAACTCATTATTGCACCAGACCCTGAAAACATAGTCAGTGGTGCATTGGTGTAGGTCTGACCATAGATTTGGCCTCTGAGAAACCCAGAGAATGGGCCCTCCCCAGTTGTGATTTATTGATAGTATCAATGTATTTGTGTCGCATTGGTGCTAGAGGTTAACAGTTACTTCATTCTTCATTTAAGTGTGACAAACTATTATTTGGTTCTGATGCTGAAACTTTTTTTTTTTGCTCTTAACCTCTTCAGACACATTTTTGCTGGTATAAAAATTCCATTAACCTTCCTTGTTTGCCCCTTGTAATCAATTAATGCCTCTTTTTTAACCCTTGTCAACACTTTTCCTGCCTGTTTTTGCCACTTTTAACCCATTGTAGCACGTCCCTCCTATTGCTGCCTCTGTTAACCTGCTGAGACCACTAAACCCTTTTCACCACTTTTTATGCCTTTTTGCCAATTTCAACCACAGCTGTTTTTGCCACTTTTGACCAATTTCAACCACTTTCCCCCAATTTTGTTTGCATCTGTTAACCCATTTTGCCACTTTTAACTCATTTTAATTCTGTCTAAAGAAAAAGCTTTACATTTGGAAGAAAGCTTTAATCTGGCATAAATAAATCATTCTTTTCTCTCATGTTTGATTATTTTTACAGGTTAAATAAAAATAATAAAAAATAATGTAAACATGTTTTATGTCAGATTGAATCCTTTTTTGTGGCTATCTTATATTCCTGCCATTTTTTGATCTAATTTCACCACCTCTTCCACCCAGTATTGCTTCTTTTTGGTCATTTAGCCACAAAAAACCCTTATCTTTGCCACTTTTGACCAATTTTGGCAATTTTTTTGCCTATTTTTCCCCGTAAACCCCTTTCTTTCACTATTGATCCCTTCTCACCACTTTTTATGCCCGTTTTTGCCAATTTTAACAGCATTTTAATTTTTGCCATACCTTTTTGCCATTTGATCCCATTTTTGCCAATTGTATCCCCTTTTTGTATCCCTCACCACTTTTTTTTGCCTGTTTTTGCCACTTTGCCCCATTTTTGCCACTTTGCACCTATTTTTTGTCATTTTTAAGTCACTTTGATTCTGTTAAGAAAAGTGATTTCCAGATGGTTAAACAGTGTGGCAAAAAAAAAAAAAAAAAATTGTTGCTTACACAAGACTGGTTATTATTCAGTTAAAACCATCCAATAAACACAATTTTGTCACTTCAAACATATTTTTGTCACATTTGAACCTTTTTTGTGACTATCTTTCCTGCCCATTATTGCCACTTTGAAGCCACCTAGCCACCTTTGAAACCTTTTCCACCCACTATTTATACATTCTTTGCGTCTTTTAACCCATTTTTGATATTATGAACTTATTTTTACAACTTTTTTGTGCCCATTTTTGCCAATTTTAACCACATTTTACTATTTGTATAAAAAAAAGAAAAATATAGTAATAATAATAACAAATATGTTTATCATACCTTTAATTTACGACATACCATGTTTTTGCCGACCTCAATGGGCCCCCCAGTTGGCTGGGGCCCAGAAAGCCCCCTCCCCATGGACGGCCTTGCACTGGCCCCAACTGTAAGAGGACAATTTGTCACCTCTCACACAGACTGTCTTTCTCTCCCATTGATAGTTTCACTTTTCACTTGATAAAACTGAATTCAAGTGACAAAAATATTGTCAATGAGAAGCAAATTTACATGAAGAAAAAGGTTTTAATTATCTTTTATCAAACTAAAGTCCATGTACAAAATAAATTTTGGAGACTTAAAGTAGATCTGGATTAACAAATTAACAGCTTGTTCCCAGCTCTGTTAAAAAGTTACTGTTGGGAGGCTGATCATGCAAATTAAAGACACGCCATTAACGGCGGTCTATTCAGGGACTTCATTATGGGATGAGTCACTCCATTACTGATCTTTAATATTTGTACATGATTATTATAATGCATATAGCTTGGGTAATTTCCTGTATCTTATTTCCTAGTTAATTTGAAGAGAATAATATCCCACTGGCAGCTTTTCCCAACGTGAATCCTGTTAAAGCTCTTTTGTGTACATTTGTTTATCACTGAATGAGTAATAAATTCCCTGGAGAAGCGGTAGCGCTAACAGAGAATGCCGTCACTGAAGCCGATCCATGTTTCTGTCATCCAGTCGTGCAGAGATAAGCCCCCGAGTGTTGTGATTGTTGACTTGGATACCAGCTGGAAGCTCTGGATTAACCAGGCCTGTGTGTCTTCTCTTTGAGCTGACCCAGCAACACCCGGGCAAAATGGTTTGATCCTAAACCTCAAGCCCTCAGCACCGCGGGTCAGACCGAGTTACAGTCTGACCTCTGAGCAGGATCTCAGCTGGTACGTTTGGATGTGAGGTAAAGCTGCTGGACAGGAACAGAGACAGGTCTGAATTACAGCTGGAACAGTGTATTATTTTAAACTTTGGCAGTCCTGGGCTGTCTCCCCAGGATTCAAAAACATGGAAGCATTTCTGTATTTTTTGGACATTTCTAAACCTGCAGAGAGGGAACACAACCCGCTGCATGCAAAGATTTAAGGATTTATTTATGACAGGACAAACATATTGAGAAAACTTTAGGATAAGAGGTTTAAAGAGCTGCAGGATTAAAGAGGTGCTTATCTAATGCCACGTTCTTTTAGTGCAAGAGTGTTTTTAAGTATAATAATCAAAACAGACAAATAAGAGGGGGAATAGTCTCTTTTTACAGAAAATCTAAACCAGATCTAAATGAGGTCCTTTAGAGTCAAGTGGGAGTGTTTGGAGAGTTTAGCACAAATAGATTCTAATGATATCACTCCACGGACACCGAATTCACCTAAAACACTTCTCTACTATTATAAATTCAAAGGCTTTTATGTGATGATGATAGAACATTTTGCTCACAAGAGGCTGAGATAATACTGGTGAACATTTTTGCAGTGTTGTGTGTGTTTTCTAACATCAACTTTATGTATATAGTGAAAAAATAGAGTAAAGAACCATAATAGTAATCAAGTATGTTTTGTTTTTGGACTGTTATTATGATCAGTGGCAGCTGGTGCATCTTAGTTAACTCTTATCACAGTCAACGTACATTTTTAACTTATCACACATGATCACAAATCAACTCAATGCCTGACAATATTATGTTAAAGTGTGAATTGAATGTTTATTTTAAATAGAAACATTTACAAAAGACATAATGGCGTAAGCAGTCACTGCTTCAATAGTGACTGGTTGAGTAAAAAAAAAAAAAATGCCAGACCTGAATGCAGCAAGCATGATAAAACACACAAAACTATTATTTACTGATTGATTGACTTACTTATTATTATTAGTCTAATATGCCATCAGTGTACTTTCTCCCTCTGTATCTGGGTCATGAGGTCCAAGCTCTTTAATTCTAAGTTTCTCCTCCAGTGTCCTCCTCTTAAAAACCTTATTCTCTAACATTCGACAGAGTTTACTTATTGCATTTTGCTAACTGTCTCAAATAAGGGAAGGTATTTCTCTGCTGCCACCTGTTGGCGTCTGGTGAGTGGTTAATGGTAATCCCGTTGGGGGCGCTGTCATGTAGCGCCCGCAGAGCTCCTAGCTCTTATACTGAAGAGGAGCAAATGCACACACGCAGCTTATAACGGCAGTGGGCGCTGGAGCCAAGCGCCCCAGGCAGGAAATGAGTGAACAGGAAGTAAAAGCAAACATGTAGAACGTTTGTGATTTACTGATGTATTGCACAATATACATTTTAATCTCTTAGAGTTTATCTATATTCATATAAATGTTTTGGTATTTAAAGAAATGTTTAAAAAATATATTCAATGATCTTAAGATCTGTCCGCTCTTTGTGGAGAGAATGATGGGGGGGCCATCCTAGCGCCCCCTATTGACCAGCCGTTACTAATGTTGATGCTGTTTATTACTGTCGGTCACTAATATTGGACCCTATGTTTTATACTAGTTGCTAAAACGCACTGACCTTTGAACCTTGTTATTATGATGCAAGACCCTGCTGTAGTTTGAAGTGTCAATGTCTTTGCTTTACAGTTCTACTCAGTCATAGCTTTATGATCATCTTAGCTTCTCTTGAGATGTCTTCCTGCAGCTGTACGTGTTTTCTTTAAGGAATGTGACTGTGATTGTGTCACATGACACTTTGTCTGTACTTAAACACTCGCTGGAGTTCAAACGCGTGGATATCCCTGTTAAATAAAGGATTTTTAATGACATCAGAGTACCTCGGATGTTCAGTTTTGACTGCCATCTATACCATAGACTGTGTATGCAAGTCATCTAGCAAGTCATTATTCTATAAGAATATTTGTTTGTATAGGAGGCCTGATACTGTAGCTTGTCTCTTTACAAATAAAAAGTTAAAGACTCTCATTTTGTAAAGTAAAAAAGCAACTCCATAATCAATTTGTATCAGATCTAACTGAGTCAGACCAAATCAAATCAGACCAACTTCTTCTACGGTTTAATGAATCAGTTGTAAAATAGATCATAGCCTGTGAACTGAGATTGGAATTCATCCAAAAATAAATCAATATTGAACAGTTTAACTTTACATCAAAAATTACAGTTCTGGTATCATGAAAGACCTGATATTTTAATGTTTCATAAATTACAATAATTGACATTTTTGTTTTAAATATAACCTCAATAAGAAATCATTTTTTCGTTGCACAATAACTTTCTGTTGATCAGTTGTTGAAAAATGTAGCTCACTGGGCATCTTCCAGAACATTTCCTCTCCCTCTTCCTTAAAAAGAATCAAACACAGTCTCTCTGGTGCGGCGATAAGCTCCATGGTGCGCTGCTCCTGCTTGGCTCAGGTATGTGCTTCGTATTTCAAGCAGCAAAATCCAAAAACACAACATAGATCATCTTGTCTTGTGTGTGATGTGTAGCCTGAAGCTCTGCTGCTCTACCTGTCTCTGCTGTGTGCTGCTGGCTGCAGTGTATTACCTGAAAAAAATCCATTGATCATGCCTTCCTGCTGGTTGAATGACACTCCTGACATAGTCAGGATCACACTCTGTGATTTTATGCTGATTCTATGCCTTCCTGGATTATTCAGACCCCCACAGTTTGACATGACATGATACTGTTAAAGATGTCCGGTTTTTGGGGGGGTTATTCTGACTTGACGGATGTAGTGTGAAGCATGTCATGAGGGTTGGGGCGCTGATTGACCGCTAAATTGAGAGTTTTGCTCTGGGCTCAGCTCTGCCTTCGTGAGCTGATGTAACGCCTGCAGCACCTCAAACGGCAGCTCAATCTCACGCTTCTTTCTATCATCGCTCATGAATAAGTCCCACAGATATTTGAAGTCCTTCACTGGCGGCAGCTGCTTTCCCCCGTCTCAACACTTGCGGATGATGTCGTCCATTTGGTTTCATCGGACCGTGAGCTGGATGTGCACTGGAGTGGGTTTCAGCGACAGTGTGACCCGGCTGAGATGAAAATCAGCACCTTCAAGTCTGACACCATGTTTCCCTGGGATGGAGGAGCTCAGGGTGGTGGAGGGTGGTGAGAGGCAGCTGCTCTGGTTAACAATGCTGAACTGTCTGCTTCACTTCACAGCATCAATGACATGTTTGCAGTCATGCCACATGGGTGGATTACTTTACAGCTGCGCTCTGAATTCAAGGAACAGTCTTTAGAAACTCAAAACTCAAAATGCAACAAGTTATCTATTTCATAAGTAACAAAGATATTTATTATGCTTCTGATCCTCAAGACCCCCCACTGCACTTACTGTCCTGCAACTGTATACTTCTCAGAGGAATAAGGCTGTTATAAGTTCTACAACCCTGATTCCAAAAAAGTTGGGATGCTGTAAAAATGTTAAACAGAATGCAATGATTTGCAAATCTAATATGTCCATATTTTTTCACAATAGAAAAGAAACAACCTATCAGACGTTGAAAGTGAGACATTTTACCATTTCATGGAAATATCAGCTTCATTTGTATTTGATACCAGTAACACTTACCAAAAAGATAGGGACGGGGCCATGTTTACCATTGTGTAGCTTCCCCTTTATTTTTAACAAAAGTCTGTAAATATCTGGGAGGTGAGGAGACCAGTGTGGAGTTTTGGGTGAGGAATGTTGTCCCATTCTTGTCTGAAGTAGGATTCTAGCTGATGAAAAGACCCAGGTCTTTGCTGATTTTTTCATTTTATGATGCGCCAAATGTTTTCTATTGGTAAAAGCTCTGGACTTCGTTTGTGAAGCCATGTTGTTGTGCTGATTGCAGTACATGGTTTAGCATTGTCTTGCTGAAATAGTCAAGGCCTTCCCTGAAAGATATGTTGTCAGGATGGAATCATATGTTGCTTTAATACCTCTATATACTTCTTAGCATTGATAGAGCCTTTCCAGTTGTGCCATAGATACCAATGAAACCCCATACCATCAGAAAAACAGGCTGGGAACTGATAACATGCTGGATGGTCCTTTTCCTCTTTAGTCTGCAATATGCAGCACCCATGGTTTCCAAAAAGAATCTTCAATTTCAATTCATGTGACCACAGAACAGTTTTCCATTTTGCCTCAGTCCATTTTGAAGGAGCTTAAGCTCAGAGAAGATGTCAATGTTTCTGGATCATGTTTACAAATGGCTTCTTCTTTGCATGATACCGCTTTAACTTTACAGTAAACAATGATAGACAATGCAGTAATTTACAGTGCAGAATCATGCCTGTTTTCAGTACAGTGCCACCTGAAAGCCTAAAGATCACCGGCATCAGATGTTGTCCTTCAGCCTTGTGCCTTCCTCACAGAGATTTCTCCAGATTCTCAGAATCTGTTCAGATTATGAATTGTACCAACCATTTTTTGTTGAGGGAAATGTTTCTGAAATTGTTCCAGAATTTTCAGATGCCGTTTTCACGGATGGGTGAACCCCTGCTTACCTTTACTTCTGAGAGACTCTGCCTCTCTAAAATGCTCCTTTTACACCCAGTCATGTTAATGACCTGTTGGTAGTTACCTTTATTAGTGCAGAATGCTCTTCCAGCTGTTTCTTTAATAGTATCACTTACTTTTCCAGCCAGCTACTCATCCTTATTTTGTTTGGGATGTGTTGCTTTAATCATATTGAAAATAATCTAAGATTTTCATGAAGTGGCAAAATGTCTCAGTTTCAACATATTAATATGTTGTAATAATAATAATGTAATAATAACAATTGCATTCACTTTTTATTTACGTTTTACAAAGTGCCCCAACTTTTTTGGAATTGGGTATATACAATACTTAGTTTTGACCATGTATTCTGAAAAGTCATTCCATGACTTCTATAATCTTATACACCTTTTTGCAGATGATGTGATGCAGCCAGCTTTCCCTGGTCTTGCCCCAGCAACAGAGATAATACTTACTGGATACCAGTCCTAGAATATTCTTGTCCACAAATTTTTTGCAGGACTCTTTGTAGCGTACATTTTGAACACAGATAGCTTAGAAAGCTTAAAATGTAATTTCTAACAAGTATGAACTAACACTAACACCAGCAAATGGTTTCAAATGTGATGCTGTTAACAGTTGACTTTTAACTGATAATAATGTTGATAACAGAGCGAGAACTCACAGGTGCCTCTGTGCTGTCTGATGGGCACATTGTGACATTTCATAAAACACTCAACAGAGAGGGATTTGCATCGAGAGCTTTATAGTCATCAAGGCTTTTGTATGCTTAAAGACCAGTGTGTACAGAGAAACGCCTCTCTCAGTCTGGTCTTTGCAAGTTTCTCTGTTTGCGAGTGCCCTCATGGTGACTCACTTCATTTGGCAGAGTCGTTGACATTTGTATTGGGGAGGCTAATTGTATTTTGTTACTTTTTCTTACCTCTATAGCTCTGAAATACACCGCCAGTGTAATTATCAACTAAAATGCAAAGTAGTGTTCTATAGGAGACCAAATCATAGGGACTTTTCTAGTCTTAGAGCATGGCTGACTTTTGGTGTCACAGAGGAAAAGAGAATTCTTGGATTAAATCCACTTTTTTCTGTCACAGATTGATTTGTTAGGTTACTTTTGATACCGTGGCCCTGACTGTGGTTGGTAGGTTGGGCTAAGTCACTTGACAGCTAACAAAAATGAAGTATTTGACTAACCACTGATTTCCAATGAAGTCACAACTAAAAAACAGACTGCATTAAGATTACGAGCTCTGTTTTGTTATTGTTTCAATGACAGGAGGGCAGGACGGTTCATTTGAAGCCCACATGCCTCCGTGAGTCCTACATTTAACCCTGCTCAAGAAAAATCCTAGACCCAAAAGTTGTGAAGAACTTTGTAACAGTCTAAATCCAAAATTCAGTCACACATACAGTAGCTCTTAGCCTTTCACATATCTACAGTGACTTTATTCCCAATTATTTATTGGGTTTACAAATACATTTCCAATTTTGCTTTCACAAAGACATTAAATAATGCTTCAAATCCCTTCAGATTTTCTCAAATAAATCTTGCTTTTAGCTACTGGTTATTGAAGGCAGTGCCATCCATCCATCCATCAAATTTCATCTACTGATCAAGGGTTGGGTGGCAGTGGCAGCATGCTAAGCAAGTCCACCCAGACGTCCTTCTCCCTGGCAACATTTTCCAGCTCTTCTCTTTTGGATTCCAAGGCATTGCCAAGCCAGATGAGATGTATGTTCCCCTCCAGCAAGTCCTGGGTCTACCCTGGGGTCTCCTTCCAGTTGGACGTACCTGGAAGACCTCCTCAGGGAGGCGACCAGAAGATCCTGATTAGATGCCTGATCCACCTCAATCTTCTTTCTTAAGCACAAGTAAAAGAATATAAGAACCTGAACTGGTTTCTTTTGAGGATGAAGAAGCAGCAGCCCTACTTCAAGATCCCTTCTAATGTCCTAGTTCCTGACCGTACATCTGAGGCTGGGCCAAGAAACCCTCCTGATGAATCCCAATTTCACTGCTTGTACCCACGATCTCATTCTTACAGCTGTTACCCAGAGCCCATGACCATAGGTGAGGGTTGGAATGAAGACTGACCAGCAAATTGAGAGTTTTACCTTCAAACTCAAATCCTACTTCACTACACCGGTACGGTACAACATCTGCGATACTGCCGATGCTTGTGGTCCCTTAAAGATTAAACCCACACCAGTAACTGTGCATTTGAACATCTTTAAATGCATTTTTTCAGTTTATTTTTGATGATTTTTCCTGCTAGCTTAGCATTAGCCACCATATTAAGGTCCTAAAAAGGATGTCAAGTGGGCTGTGACAACCAATGGCAGGCTGTTCTGTTGTCATGCCACGCTTTGCCAAAAAGCTCATGTCTATACACTTAGAGACTGGAGGAGGGAACTTGTACAGAGATAAAGAGAGACAGCGAGCCTGTGATGTGGCCCTCTGTGTCACTGCAGACAGGAACGTTTTTGAATTGTGGCTCATTATCAGGTCAGGTCAGGTATGGGAGCAAACACCAGTCTGGCACTTTGCAGTATCAACTTTGGTCCTGTACTGCTCTGGCCTCCTAATGGCCATGCTCCTGTTCCCATATCGGCCGCTCACCCTTCCCATCCTTGCTCTCCTGACACAGTCTCTGGCCATCAGTCAATGTCCAGGCCTCACCGGGACCAGGAGGACCAAGGACTGAAAGACTCTGACTGTTGTTCGCATAGTCAGATACCGTAACCTTGCAAAGCAGATGGATACGCTCGTTTCCGTGTTACTCACTGGTGAATCCATCTTGCAAAGCTCCTGTCTGAACCATTTGGGTCCAGTTACAAAGTGACAGGACCAATCAGCATTGAGGGGCAGTAGTTTTGGGCGCAGCAGAGTCGTGATGTATGCAAGCAGCAACAAGAGAATGATGCAGTTATTGCAGCACACATTAGCCTGGCTGCTGCTAAAGCATCAGTTTTCTCAGAACTTGATGACATTTTTTCATTAAAAGAAGAACAAAGAACAGCAGTGAGTTGTTTTTTCAAAAATGACAAATATTGTGTACAGACACATCTACAGTCGCCATGGTTCACGTTATGCAATTCTCTATGGGGTTTACTCCATAAAGGAGGAGCGTAATGTAGGAGCACAGCTTGTTGCTCTGATTGGTCCACAAAGATGTGACAGACAGAACGTTCATCCAATCACCCCCCAAGTTTTTTTCCAAAGGCTCTGCACTTTCCCAAACGCTGTGTATGAGTGGTTTACCAGATGGATGTGTGAAACAAATTCATCTGGCGGGCCAGGTCACAGATACCAGGGACGTCACACTGTCTTGCTCAGCGAACCCAATGCACGTGTGCAAGTCCAAGTCTGCAGTTGATCTCAGATACCTGGATGCCACCTCATTATCGCCAGTATAAAAAAGTACAAGAACTTTTTTTTTTTTTTTCTTTTTGTAAATATGTAAAAACTTCCAAATATTTTTTGTCACAGATTAATTCCATTTTTGGTCCCCAAGAGAGGTACGAGCAAATTTGTGCACTGAGTGTCACACATAAAATTGTTTTCTCTTTATAGTCCCCAAACTTCTGTTAAGTTCAAGTGACATTACTGCAACACACACACACTTGAAGTCCAGATTGTCCTGAAAAAAGGATGTTTAGAGCTTGAATGTGCACCACAAGATTTATGTTTTACAAGCTTTTTAAGACAATAAGTCCAGTAGAGACAAAATGGTTAAAATAGCTTAGAGCTCAGAGGGTTAATGGGGCGACCATCGGCCAATGTCGATGTTAGATTGAAGGACTGGTGCATCATTAACTGTGTCTCTCTAACAAACGAACCATAAATAAAGAAATAAATAATGTTCCATTGTCTTTTCTGCTATAAAAGCTGTCTTAAGTTGCAGATCACTGCTGAAACGCTTGTACAGTCATTCTTGACTTAGATTTGCAAAATAAAAAAACCTTCTAAGATTTTAAAGCTCACCTGATGCTCAACACTGAATGATTAAGAAGCTGTTCAGAATTTCCCTTAGTTTCATCCCAGCTGGTTCACACTATCTGTGTAAAGAAACACACAGAAGCCTCCCAGCGTGATTGAATATGTGATTTCTGAAGTGTGGGGATTTAAAAGGAAAGCCTGGAGTCAGTATAGTGGATATACATTTCAGCAGCGCCTGGAAGCGCTGCTTGTTTGGGACATATCCATACTCTGAAGCACAGGAAATTGCTTTCTAAGAGGACACTCTTGTATGATACATTTTAGAGCTTTTATTTCTTCAAGGACACAATGGGGCCTTTGAGACAAAGCAGGAAGGTGAATTAAATCAAGTCTGTGTCACTGCACAGTGTTTATAATAGTTTCCTCAGGATGGTGCAGGTCAATGCCAACTCAAGGTTTTGTGAGGAAAAAGGCAATTTGTGGAGGAACATCAGTGCATTTAATCAACTGTGTAATTGTACAGTTGTCTCTGTGATTGTGAGTGTTTTCCTCCTTGTCTGCTCCCCCTCCCTCATGAAGCGAGCAGCTTCAGGTAAACTTTGTTTTGACAAGCGTTTCAGTGGGTGCTGTAGATCTAGCAGAAAAATGAGCCGTCTTTTGTACAGGTGCTGTCCACGCTCATTGAAATACTGCCTTTGAACTTCAATGTTTTTTTTGTTTTTTTTGCCTCCACCGCACATCACGCGAGGCTTTAGTGTGAAAATTAAATTCTACAGTCGAGTGAGAGCGTTTTGTTTCCGCGTGATCCTCCACACGTGTTTGATTGTTGTCATAATTAATGTGTCTGTTGCACTTTGTTCAAACGCTGCCTCTGTTCCTCCTCTTGTCTCGAGTCAAACAGGAACTAAACTGAGGAGTGTGGCGTGATCTGTTTCCAAGAGAAGACTGAGCAAGAATGCAAATCGTGAAATCTTGGAACGAGCAGTTAGCCGAAGTGATAATTTAGCATTTGTGTTGTCCAGCTGTCTGGCTAACTGCTCTCCATGTTGGACCTGGCAGCAGAGTTATCACTTAGCTGTTTGGGAGTCTGCATTCATAACTATGCAAATACGCTGAATCATCCACAGGGTTGTGGACATCAAATCTTGATAATTAGAAGGATTTTGATTTCTGGATTTTACTGTGATGCTGGCTGTGGTGTTACCATTTCTTGGAGTTTGAAGCTCTAACAACAGAAAAAAGCTGGATTGAGACAGTTTGATAAATATTCAATTAGCTGGTACAGACATTGGCAAGCGATTTTACGTTTTGTCATACTTATCCAAACAAAAATCAGAAACATTGTCGTGTTTGCATTTCAAATCAGGAGTTGAGATTGTTAAAATCAGGGCCAATGCTGATACAGTTGAAAGCAGTTTTTCATACACTGTATAAAAAGGCACATAAGCTTTTATTTCTCACTGTCTGACATTGAATCAGAATAAACTTTTCCTGATTTAGGTCAGCTAGGATTACCAAAATTACTTCTACTTGCGAAATGCCAGAGTAAGCAAAGACAGAATAGTTTGTGACTTTATTCAAAGTTGGAAGTTTGCATACATCTCCTTAGTATTTGGTAGCATTGCCTTTAAACTGTATAACTTGGGTCAAACATTTTGGGTATCCTTCCAAAAGCTTCTCACAGGAGTTTGCTGGAATTTTGGCCCATTCCCTCTGACAGAACTGGTGTAACTGAGTCAGGCTTGGAGGCCACCTTGCCCACACACACCTCTTCAGCTGTAAAAATCATTAGTTGACATGAATGAAGTCTAAGTTGTATGAAATAACAATGTTAAGTTTAACTTTCATAAAAATATATTGTATGTTTATTCTTGTACGGTTTCTCTAATGTTCATGTTCATTGCATTTAGTTTATTAGTTTGTGTTTTTAGTGAGAAGTGTTTTTGAAGTGTGACACCATGAGTGAGGGGGTTAATGTTGCAGACCACGCTGTATGTATGTGTCTGTATCTGTGGTGCAGGATAAATAATAGCTGCTCATGCTTTCTGTGTGAGAGCTTGTCAAAGTCATTCAAATTGTCTGGGAGCCATTCCTCATCACTGCTTTCCACAATATGAAACTAGCAAAGCACTCAGAAAACACAGACTTCTGCCATTAACCCTATCACCCAATAGTGAAGAGTCCTTTAGCAAGATTGCTGGATCCAGATGGTGATCCGGATCCAGCTCCACGTCACCTCCCCAGTGGGGTGAAGACACGGTGAGGCAAAGCATTGGCTTTGCCCCGAGCTGAGCTTTGAAGTGCATAAAAGTTTCACCATCTTTATTGTTGACATGAAAGCTGTGTAGTTTGAGTCATCCATGATAGGCTGAGACACCTGTCAATCAAATAAACATCCTAAACCTGATGTCTTCCTAAGCTTCAGTATCTCCCTGATGGAAGAACCATCCTCAAAATTGCTCCAAGAATTGCATTTGAGGGAGAAGCTATCAAAACTTCTTGAAGGAAAAAGGAAAATGTTGACATTTCAGGAGAGGAGAAGGATTTCTCATTTGATGTCAACTCGGTTTTCTTTGCAGTCAGCATCTCGCTGCCATGACAGGAAGTGCAGCAGAAGTAGTCACTTGACTCAGACAGCCGAATCAAAGTTGTTTTTTCTCTGAACTCTGAGGCTGACTCACCTCTGTAATTTATGGGTGACACGACAGAGTTGGACAGTCTAATGATTAGCTGTCACGGCATCATTGGTGGTCATCAATGATGCAGGCGTGTGTTTGCTGAACAAACAGCAGGATGCTGCAACAGGGAGGTAACAAAGGAGCTGCTTTAGCGATGATGGTCTTATACCTCATCAGGCTGCAGAGAGAGGAGCTGAAACATTGTTCATTTAGTCAGACATCTGCTCTCTTCCTGCCTCTCCACCTTGTTTTAGTGAGGCACGAGTGCTCTGACTCACTTCTCCTTCTGTTTGAATTACGTTTCACAGCACCTGTGATTTAAATGAGATCTGAAGTTCAGATTGCTTTTGTCTTTTAACCTCCTGTTGGGATTTTTTGTTTGCTCATAGTTAGGTAACAGCTATTCAAATTGGTGGAACTGCAACCTTAGAACTATCAGCTATTATCTCACAGAGCTATAGCAGAATGCAGTGAGACACCGAACTCTAAGTATGGTGAAGCAATACAACTTAAACACAGTAATTCATGACTGTCTACCGTTTATAAAAACAGACTGCAGTCAGATTATAACAACATACTTTCTAAGTAATGCTGTCTTATAACATTTGCACAGTTGCACTGTGCTCATTAATGTCGGCTAAAAAGGCCTGAAATAAGCAACTGTGCCACCCAAGGCAAGAGATATATTAATGCCACCCCTCTGCGTAGACCTGGATGAGGGATTCCATGTAGACAGGAGCCATTTTTGGTACTTCTTTGTGAGCAATCAATAGGGCTTTGAGTTTAATGCAAGCTACAGCTTAGTGGTGGGTGGTAAAGTGTTATCAATACTAAGGGTGAATGATATCAGTGATGAGATGGATCACACAGACCTATTACTGAAATTTGGAATCATGTTATGGCACACAAGATATTTTTAATTTGGCTAAAGTTAAACTTTATGTTAAAAAAATGAGGAAAATAAACAACTTAGCACTAACTCTGTCCACATGAGAAACAGCACAGGTCAAAACTGGAGCAGGAAACTGGAAAGCTGTGTTTCCACCAGGTGGTCTGCTTTGATTGAGTACAGTTTGGTATGGTTTGGCATGGTAAACCCCCAAATAATTTCTGCAAACATATCCTCACTTTGTGGGCAGTATTGTAAGACAGATGGAAAGGCTACGCCACCAGCTGTAACACTTTCTCCTTCATCACAATGCTGTCCAGTTCCTCTGGACCTCCTTGTCACTAACAATCATCAGGAAGGTGTGCACCTCCAAAGTCATCCATGGAGTGGTATTACATATAGGCTATACATAAATATCATCCTGATAATATTCTTACGAAATCCTCAGGATATCTAAACACAGTGGGGCCAACCAAATAGCAAACTGCAGAGTGCCTATTGTGTTTGTAGCTCCGCCAATTAGGGATGGACAGGTAAGCATAGCAACCTTATAGGATCGCCAAAAAATGAGGACAGTATGGGTCATTTATTTAGGACTCTTTCCAGCTTTTCATAATGGAAATGAAAATGCCAACAGTGGCCCACCAAACTGAACAAGACTGCACAATGGAAAAGACCTAAAAGTGGTGCTGCCCACTCCCTGCTAGTACCGCCCAAGTCTCAGTGTTGATTGGCTAGTAGCCGTGTGACATCAAGCCAGTCAGATAGTCAGATAGTAATATGGGCAGGACATTAGGTGACATTAGAGAGTGGGAAAAAAGCCAGAGGGAAAGACACGCCTTGCATTGGAGCCAAATACACCTTTGAATGAGTTGATTTTGGCTCATAAACTGTTAAATAATACCAATAATTGACTAAATGCCAAATAGCAAGAATCAGCCAGGCAGATAGTCAGTCTACCCCCAATATTTCCACATAATTTCTGCTGCGACACAGATTTTGCAACACCGGTGTAAAATGTGTGCGCTGTGTTGTAGTAGAAAAATAAGACAAAACCAATGCTACCAGTAGCTAAAACTACCAGTCAGTGAGGCTTAACAGAGTGATATGTGACAGACAACAACCCAGTCTGGGTCCAGTCATTGGAATATTTCTAACCCAACATTACCCCTTTGTGTCAGGGAAATAAATGTGCAGCAGGTAAAACACATTCTTTCCTTTTCCAAGTTTGTAGTTGGCCATTTGCAGAGCATCTCTGTCAGCCTGTCCTGGGCCTTAAAACAAGCCTTACACTGCAGTGGATCAACTTGATTTGTCTTCAGCAGTAACAATTCGTATGATGGCTTTAACAACTCTTTGTGTTTTGATAAAGCACTTGCTTGTTTTATGTCCATGATGATACAAAAATGAGCTATGGTGTCAAGCAAGGTCATAGAAGTGGCTGCAAACACAAAAGATCCATACACTTGCTGGTACCACTGCTAAAAAGAAGTTAAATTAATGATGGATACACTTTTTTGGCTACCTTGTCACAGTAAAAGTCCACAGCTGTTATGTTGCTCAAGCTTTTTTATTTTGAATGACCACAACAGGAAATGATGCATTTTTGGTAAAATTAGGCACAACCCAGCAGGAGAGAAATGACATTTAAAAAATTACAGGCAGGGTTAGTGAACACAGAGATCTCCATCATCTTCTTCTGCTTACCCAGGGCCAGGTCGCAGGGTAGCAGGCTAAGTCCACGCAGATGTCATTTTCCCCAGCATCACTTTCCAACTCCTTCTGGGTGATCCCAAGGCATTCCCAGACCAGACATAATATGTAAAAACTCCAGCGCATCCTGGGTTTTCCCCGAGGTCTCCTCCCAGCCGGATGTGCCTAGAATACCTCCATGGGGAGGTAACCAAGAGGCATCCTGATTAGTGCCCAAACCACCTCAACTGCCTCTTTTTGATGCAAAGGAGCAGAAGCTCTACTCCTGGCTCCCTCTGGATGTCTGAACTCCTTACCCTATCTCTAAGGCTGAGCCCAGCCACCCTCCTGAGAAAACTCATTTTGGCCGCTTGTATGAGCAATCTCATTCTTTTGGTCATTACCCAGAGTTCATGATCAAAGGTGAGGGTTGGGAGGTAGATTGACTGGTGAATTGACAGCTTTGCCTTTCGACTTAGCTCCCTCTGTATCAGAACGGTCTGGCACAATGCCTGCAGTACTGCTGATGCTACACCAATCCACTTGTCAATCTCAAACTCCCTTTTACCCTCACTCGTGAACAAGACCCCAAGATACTTGAACCCCATCACTTGAGGCAGAGACTCACTCCTCACCCGGAGGGAACAATCCACTGTTTTCCGGCAGAGAACCATGACCTTGGATTTGGAGGTGCTGATTCTCATCCTGACCATTTCGCACTCAGTTGTAAACCATACCAATGCCTACGGAGGTCCCCAGCTGAGGAAGCCAACAGAGAAACTTATGAAAATATTTTCTGTCATCTTGTGCACATACATGAGTTGAGTTTACCATCACAGGTTAGATTTAGAGGAGAAGGGGCTAGTAGTAACCTTCCATTAGGACGTGTTTGGTAAGGGCATAACCTTCAGGACATAATGACGTAGAAGGCATGTGCAGCGTAAGCTTTCAGTGGGGTTCTCTGCTCTTCTATTAGAAATCTCTAATCATCTGTGAGGCTCACTCACATGTGCTGACTTTTCTTGAATATTACCTGCTATGCTCACATATTAGCCCAACTAAAAATCTTGTGGGCATTTCAATATAATGCCAACAGGAGGAAATCTAACCTGGCAAAGCAGATGGATACGCCCATATCCTTGTTTCTCACTGGTGATTCCACCTTGCAAAGCTCCCTTCTGAACCGTTTGGCCCAGTTTGAAAGTGATGGGACCAATCAGCGACGAGGGGCAGTGCTTTCAGGCGCAGTGGACTCATGACGTATGCAAGCTGCAACAAGAGGCCTGCGCAATTATGGCGGAAGAGATTAGCGTGGATGCTGCTTAAGCGTAAGTTTTATCAGAACTTGACAACATTTCTTCATTCAATGAAGAACAAAGAACAGCAGTGAGTTGTTTTCTTTTAAAAAATGACAAAGGTTTTGTACTGACAAGTCTACAGTCGCCATGGTTCGCGTCATTCCTCGGTAGCGGCACACGCACCCCAGTGTCGTGGCTACGTCACGTGTTTTGTTCTGATTGGCCCGCAAAAATGTGACAGAAAAAATGTTCATCCAATCACACTCCAAGTTTTTTTTCAAATCCTCTGCCCTTTCCCAAACACTTAGTATTGAAGGTTTACCAGATGGACGTATTTCATACATCCATTTGGTGTGTCAGGTTAGAGGAAATCCACGTGTCAGGGTAAAAGCATGCATGAATTAATGTAGCGCATGTATAAAAAGGGTCCATAAAGATCTAAGAATGCTTATTCCACTTAGATATGTGGTAGCAGTCTGAGTCTGAAAAAACAGAAACACATTTCACTTTCATATTTCAAGTATGAGCCTTAATGCTAAAACACAGTCGAGGGGATTTACTAATAAAGCTTTAAACATATGAATGGTTTTAGAGAAGATGTCCGTTCACAGTTAATGAGATGGATCACACTAATTAGCTCCAATGGACACAGAGAGTGCAAAGTGAAAGTAAAAGAGCACAGAGTCACAGCCTTATTTTTATTAATATAGATAACACTTAAAGAGCTTCTGTGCCATTACTGCTGCCACTCATGGAGTACGGAGAGGAGACAGATGGAGGGAGGGGAGCTGCAGACTTTCAGGCGCTGCTGCGATAGTAACAGTAAAAGCCAAAGACCTTTCCTCTCTGGATAAATACAAGAGCATACCCTGAAAAAAAAAATCAGTTTACTTTCATATGGCACAATACGAGACGAATAAATCAACAGAGAGTGTGAAAATGGAGCTCTTGGAGCCGTGGGGACACATCCCACTCACAGCTGCAGGCTGTTCTCACACCGTGGGCTCTGTCCCCGAGCGAGAATTATGTGGCCTCATCAGGATATCCAAACAGTCTCATGACTCTGGAAACTCTGGATTCTATGTTTCTGTGATCCCGGTAGAGTGAAAAATGAAATCTGACATGTGAGTGATTGTTCTGTGGATGTATGGTTATTTTGAAGATTATAAAGAGCAACCATCTGCACCACACACTGCGGATATAATTGACCATTACACTGAGAGTTACTCCCCAGGGACAAATCACCTCCTCCCTGCAGAGAAGCAAATGGAAAGTGCTGTAACTGTTTTCACTTCAGCGCTGTAGAAGAGGCCCCAGGGGACCTGAGGCTGGAGGGCTGCAGGCAGGACAGCTGCATGATTAGACCCAAGATCTGATAGAAGGTCAGGATCCGTGGTAGGCCAGAGACCGACACAGATGCTATCAGAGCCGGTCTGCAGAGCAGAGATAGTCCTTCTAGACTGTGATCTACAGAGCGACACTACTGTCAGTCCTCCTTCAGCACCAACATATCTAACAGCTAATCAATGAGGATGTAAACCTGGTCTCAAGCTGCTCCACTCTGTTTACAGTCCTCACTGTAAATCCAAGCGTGAAAACATACTCAGAGCTTTAATGCATCCCCGAAGAATATATTTTACACTGATGCCATCATTGTTTACACTTATCAGGATGAAATTGAGCCTGGCTCGGCTGTTTTGCCCTCTGGACTGTGGTGTGGCAGGGTCAGGAGGGGATTTGTTTCCGTTTTTTGCCTCTACTGAGGCATTAAATTGAACCACTCCTTTACCTCCTGCCTGGAAGATCACATCACTTCTGAGGATGTTGTTTGTCTTTCTCTCCCCATAACTGCTGGAAAAAAGTCTGATCTGAGCAGAGAAAACAGTCAAATGATTTAATCTAGATGGAGGTCTGGTAGGAAAGAGAGACTGCCTGATCGGATCAATAAGATCATGTTGTGATTGTTGTATTAGCTGATAGGCAGGATTAGCATAATAACAAATCATCATTTTCTGGATATTGTGTATATTTGGACATTTTTTTCACACATTAAGGATTGGGTTGGAGGGGTAGATATGAGTGCTGTCACAGTATTTGTTTATTGGAGAATATATCCCACTTCAAGCATCCAATCAGTGTTGACACTCTGTAAGGAGGAGGAAGTTCAACCTAGACTTACTGTCTAAAAAAGCTTGTTGAAACATCAACCCTGGGGTGCACAGTCAAGCTTTGAACACCCTTTTCTTCAGGGCAACCTGGGCTTTACGAATATCTGTGCTGCAGCAATGTCACTTAAATTTAAAAAAAAAAAAAAAAAAGTTATGTACTATAAAGACAAGAGACAAAAAACGAAAATTTAAGATTTGTAAGTAAACAAAACTGAGAGTTTTTTGCACAGAAATTTTCTCCCGTCTCTTGGGACCAAAGAGTGAAAAAAAAAATCATTCTGTACCAAAAAGTCTTCAAGTTATTGACATATTTACAAAGAGTCCTTGCACTTTTTTGTATTTGCTCTATTTGTGCCATTATTCAAAGCAGTTCCTGTCTGCAGTGACACAGAGGGCACAATGTCAGTCTCAGAGGGTTACATTTTTCCAATTATACCACAACTGTTTCACTACAATGAAGACGCAGTGCATCAAAATTAGTCCTCTACACTTTAGAAAATTAGCAAAAGTGATCTTTATGCTCCAGTTTCCTTTTTGGATTTGCCTGACAGAAAGAATCCATTGAAATGATACATTTTTACCCCCTTCCAGAATTGTACTTTTTTGTATATTTTCATATATTTTTAGAAATATTATTATCAAACAGGATGCACACCTTCAAAAAGTTCCACTTTTGCCACATTAGTCCACTGAATATTTTTCCAAAAGTCTTGAGGATCATCTAGATGTTTTATCTGCCAATGAGAGATGAGCCTTTGTGTACTTTTTGGTCTTTCGTGACCTCCTGGATGAGTCGTCGATGCGCTCTTGGAGTGATTTTGGTAGGCCAGACACTCCTGGAAAGGTTCACCACTGTTCCCAAATTTTCTCTATTTGTGAATAATGGCTCTCACCCCAGGAGTCCCAAAGCCTTAGAAAGGGTTTTGTAATCCTTTCCAGACTGATAGATTTCATTAACTTTGTTTCTCATCTGTTATTCAATTTCTTTAGACGGCAGCATGATGTCTTGTGTTATATTTCTTTTAGCCTACTTCACTTTGACAGACAAGCTCTATTTAATGGGGTTTCTGGATTCAACAGGTCCATCAGTAATTAGGCCTGGGTGTGGCTAGTGAAATTAAATTCAGCTTTCTAAAAACTAAAAAAAAAAAAAAAAAAAAAAAAAAAAAGCTTTTTTCTGAGAGTACCAACCTCCACATGATGAGGGGCTGAAGCGCAAGACACCCTGCTACATTACAGGCAACAAGTGACCACTGGAGATAGCCAGCAGGTCTGTACTTCACCACTGTCATCACAGGCCGAAACTCAACTATTGTTAGCTAGCAGGTTTGCAAACTTAATCAGGGAAAAGCAGGTGTAGGAAAGTACTCAGCAGCACAGGAACTGCACATCATGTACATTGCTGAACACAATGCTGATTGTCACAAAGGAAAACAGTTACACCCTTTAAGAGAGAATAAAGTGAGTGCTGCACAGGGTCAAAAGTGTATAAAAACAAGTGTGACAAGTTCTGGCGCTCTTCAAGGATAAGTGGACAGAGGTCAAAGTGACAAATATATGAGTAACAACAAGTGATGTGTAGGAGGATGCCCTTGTGGAGACTCTTGAGGTGACATGCACACATCCCTCTATAACCAAGGATTTTTATGTTACAGTTTAGTTCCTCAGACTGTCAGTTTTGCCTGCCATTTTTACTATGGACATTGTTTGCAAAATCTAATATAGTCTAAATCAACTTTAAATTGATAAATATATAAATAGAAGTAAAGCCACTGCTCCTTTGCATCGAAAAGAACCAGCTAAGATGGTTCAGGCATCTGATCAGGATGCTTCTTGGTCTCCTCCCTGCGGAGGTCTTCCAGGCACATCCAACTGGGAGGAGACCCCGGGGTAGATCAAGGACTTGCTGGATGGATTATATATACTTTTTTGCAATGTCCAATGTGGTCTAAGTAAACGTTTAATAAATATAATTCAAAACAGAGTCGCTGCCCCTTCCAGTCAAAAGGAGTAGGTTGAGGTGGTTCAGGCATCTGATTAGGATGCCTCCTGGTCTCCTTCCTGTCGAGGTCTTCCGGGCCTGCCCACTGCTAGGAGACCCCAGGGTAGACTCAAGACTCACTGGAGGGACTATCTATCTCATCTGGCCTGGGAAGGTCTTAACCTTGCAAAGCAGATGGAAATGCCCATTTCCTTGTTTTTCACTGGTAAATCCATCTTGTGAAGCTCCCACCTGAACCGTTTGGGCCTGGTTTGAAAGTGGCAGGACCAAACAGCGATGAGGGGCAGTACTTTCAGGCGGAAGAGTTGTCGCGTAAACAAGCAGCAGCAAGAGGCTGGTGCAGTTATTGCGGAAGAGATTAGCGTGGATGCTGCTAAAGCGTAAGTTTTATCAGAACTTGACAACATTTCTTCATTAAAAGAAGAACAAAGACCAGCAGTGAGTTGTTTTCCTTTCAAAAAAGACGAAAGTCGAGTACTTACATGTCTATAGTCGCCATGGTTCGTGTTATTTCTCGGTAGCTGCGCACACACGCAGCTCGATAGCAGCTACATCACGTGTTTTGTTGCTCTTATTGGCCCGTAGAGATGTGACAGACAGAATGTTCATCCGATCACACTCTGAATTTTTTCAAAGCCTCTGCCTTTTCTCAGATGTTTCCTATTGAAGCTTTCCCAGATCCATCTGGCGTGTCAGGTCAGGAAGGTCTTGGAATCCCCCAGGAAAAGCAAGAAAAAGACACCAGGGAAAAAGAGATGTCTAGGTTGGCCTGGGCTTTTTAAACTGCCTTTTCAGGGGCTGATCGTCCGGTCATCCTCTGACCAGGAGCAAGTGTTTTAACTTGAAGCTTTGCAAGATGAATCCACCTGATGACTGACATGAAATCTAGCCAATCTCTCTGCTTTGCAAGGTTGAATTATCTCCAAATAAATCAGACATATTCAAAACGAAGTGTGCCCAATGATAATGTAATTTTGAACAAACTTTAAAATCTGCCAAATGAGATCATATTCATTTTTAATTCAAACCACTAAATTCATCACTGTCTCTTTGTTCTGCTCAATGCAACAACCGCAGGGATACAACCTTTGCTTAAAGGGAAACATCTGTGTTTTAAAGCTCTTTCTGTAATTGCTATCATTTTGTTCAACACTCCAGACTCTTGAAAAAACAACGAGCCACTTCCCTGCTCCAATCAGTCTGTGTGTGCTGAGATATTCAGTCTGATGCAAATTCTCCTTTCACCGCTCGAGCTTGTAAATCAATTAAATGTGTCTCTAACAGGCTTCCTACTCAAACACCTATCAGGACGCTTCACTCCTCATCTGTCTTTGTGTATAATAATATGCGATATGTGGAAGGCGCTGTTGTGTTGCTGCATCGACATTTCTGCATTCACCATGTGGAATGCTTTCATTTGTGGGCTGAATCATGTGTCAACAAATTCCTGCTTCCCATCTTCCCCGAGGCTCTTCTCTGGATGCAAAGCTGGCTTTAGCCCCCGCTGACCTGTGTAGTTCTGCAGGAAGATGCTGTTCACCCTGAGAGAAACAAACATGAAAACAGTCCTTCTTTCTCACACCGGCTTTAATAGTAATGTGGGCCCTGTGGGTGTGCCTGCTTTTCTCTGAGCTCCGACACAATATCTCTGAGGAGCAGTGGCGGGGGATTCATTGAATCTGCAGAGAAGAATAGACAGTGAAATCCCTCTTAATCCAAAGCATTAAAAAAAACTAATTCTCTGAAAAATATACATGGCGTATGTTTGGAAGCATCATTTAAATGGTGTCAGGGTGAGATAGTATTTGTTCTCTTTAGTCATTATTCTCCCTGCTTCAGTACCTGCGAGCCACGGCAGGTGTAACAAAGACAAATGGCTGAACATTACACATGTGAAATGTCACTGTGCAGTCCATAAAATCACTCAAACTAACTCAGCGGGCCCCTGTGGCTTTATTAAAACCTGTTTAGTGAGCGTTCAGAGTGAAGAGCCCCTTTTCTTTTGAAGGTATGAGAGAGGAGATACTGTCCGTCTCATCAGAGAGGACAGAAACTCGATTGACTTTGGACAAGGACGCTCCGAATCAAACCTGCGCCGCATGGGACATCTGGATTTTCACACTTCTCCTCACCCATGTGTAATCGACAGCGACAGGCGGTGAGTGACGGCATGCAGTCGGAGCCTGAATACTCAGGTGGACAATGATTCCTCAATCATCTGTGCGGCTGGAACAGATCAGTGTCCTCGCCGCGTGGTGATAATACTTTAGTCACACGACTCGCAGCCCAGCCTTTTCAATGAGGACTGTGTCAGTTAAAACCCCACATTTACATTGTTTGTTTTTCTGGAGACGGCAGGTTATTTAGAAGACGGCTGACAGCTGCGTTAGGATGATAAGGTTTTCATGAAATGTGGGTCCAGGTATCCAAATTCAGAGCCATCTTCATATATCAGAAGTGAAGGAGAGTAAAGCCAGTGAGTGATCAAAGGTAGGGGAGACAAATTAAACGGGAAGGGAGGCGACTATAAATACAACACAGCTATAAATACAAAATCTAAATATTCAGAAATCAAACGATAAAGTTAGTCTGTTTGGAAAGATGCACAGAAAGTACCAACTGTGACATTTTGTCTTGTTCTATGGCTTCCAGAGCTCTGCTGAGTGCTAGAATACAAGAAACAAGCGGTGGAACCATGTTTTTCTCCACCTGATTCAATGAAAATGGTAGTGGCCACACACAGAGGAAAGGATGCTATTTAAAATCATCATAATAAGCTCAAAAAGTAACGAAAACATCATGAGTGCAGCAGTTGTTTACTCTCTTATCCTACAAGCCAGATAGACTGTTGCATATAACCACTGTGTAGGATGTAGTTCACATTCATGTGCAAAATCTCTCATACAAAGCATTTGGGAAGGGCAGGACTTTTCAGAAAACCCTCAGAGCTTGATTGGACAAATGTTCTGTCTGCCACATTCATAACGGCCAATCAGAAGACAAGATGAGGTAGTAGACATGTACAACTCTGGTAAGTAACGTCAGCTCATCATAATTTATGGACGGTGGAGCTTGTTGGTGGATGAAACTCATGAAAAGGCCGGTAGGGAGTGGTGCAAAATCATCTTCTCTGCCAAGAAAGACTTTCAGTGCAGCTTTTTGATCTAGATTTAATAAAGAAATGTGGTCCAGTACTAATAAAACTGCCACTAAACCGAGTTAAAGGCTACACTGGAGGCAGCCATTGCTACTGTCTTCCAGTACAACTACACTCCACCTGTAGCTACCACCATGTTCTCCTAAAATGAAGCTGATTGGTCAGGCACGTTTTCAGACCTGGCAGATTGCAGATGGATTTGCCTGATGATAGATATGGAATCTAGCCAATCAATCTGCTCTGCAAAATTAGAAATGACCCAAAATAGGATGATTTACTTCTGTTTTCCACTGTACTGTCAAACAGGTGTTAATGTTGTTTAAGCCAGTCATTGTAACTACTTGTGGTCAGTGCACTACCAATCAAAACCAAAATTAGTCAAAACACCAGAATTAAATACTTAAAACTTATCAAGCATTCCAATATTCATGCCTAACTGATATAGAGGTTTTTCCCACATCAATAAAGCAATGATGTGTCTTGATTCTGAAATGATCTGTCTATAATAACCCCTAAGCTAATCCACCTGTGTCTGTCGTGTTTTCTGTGCTTTGGATGGTTCATAACAAACTGAATGTACGCAACATAAACAACACACTTCCAGCACTGATTGAAATAATTGTGATGCACATGTGTACTTGTTGGAATAAACACCAGTCCTTATTTGTATGCTGCAGAAGTCAAAGGCCGTCCATATGACCTTGAGGAGTGAATGAAAGAGAAAGATGATACACAGGTGTACTGTGTAAGCTGAAATGTGTTTATTTATTCTTTTAATCACTAAAAACATGGCTGGTTGACATTTCTGAGAGATTTTTTTGCCTCATTTAAGCCCCTCCTCTACCTGGCTGTGGCCTGCCTGACCACCTGCAGATGTAAATGCCTATATGTATAGAAAGAAAGGCAGACAGGGTGCAAGAATAAACAGGTCCACACAGAAGTCCAAGAGACGCATCATTTCAGAGGCATTCAGTGAGACTGGATTCAATTTCAGCTGGCCTGCTCGAGCATGTCCTCTCGTCTGTCGCTTCTACCTTTTACCATTGCCAAAGGACGCCACAGTCACATTTCCTATCACAGCTCTCTGCTGTTATCACATACCGGACATGGTGGCACACTCAAATCAGCAAACTTGACACTGATCGTTGTCTTCATGATGGAAGAACAACTGCCCGGTTGTCCCTGCGCTACTGCCAGCTTCTGCTCAGAGCTAGAGGCGAACACACCACGTTTAGAGGTCCATATCATGTGAAGGAATGACAAAAAATAATAACAACATATGAATATGAAATCAGAAATCAGAGTCATAGTTTAAATACTGAGAGTGTGGGTTGGAGACAGCTGAGAGTGTCAGGCTATGAAAAGCTTAATATTTTCACTCTAGGGCAGGCTGAAATTTGGAGAATTTGGTTGTGGCTTTATTCTGTAGACTGAAACTTTACTTTTTGACCAGTACAAGCAGTTCGATCTAGCCAAAAACACCCAGAAGGCCCTGCCTTTGCCCTCTCTCCAAATGTTTATCTATGCAGTTAAGAAAGAAAACAACAGTAAGACTGAACAGAGGAGAAAATTTTATCGAAGTATTGAATACTGACTCTGTGTTGTAGCTTGGTAGTTTGTGCCAGAATTCCAAAAAATGGTAGAAAAGATCTGCTGCACTGATATATTTTTTTCTCTAAAAAATGAATCAGAGTATTATGAGAGTCTGACTCTGTGTTATTGATTTTTCACACAGCCAGTTGAGAGATATTATTGTGAAATGATTAAATGAGAAGTATAAGAAGGTATTGAAACCTTATTTTATCTGGAGGCCACAGTGTGGGAGCTTGTGGTGAACAGAACCACTCAACAGGAGGATTTCCCATGTCTGCCTCCAGGTAAGACCTTCAACAAAGGCCTGCACTATTTCCGCAGACTTATAAAGCCTGGAAATATGGAGGAATAAAAGCTTTAAGTGTTTCCAGAGGTGTTATCTAAAGTACAGCTTTAGCTATCATAATGAAGATAATGCATGGTCTATTTAGTTGTAACTGTGCAAGGTTTAATTGTATCAGGGTACATACCATTTCAAAATGATTATAATTAGTAGTTAGGGACAGTGGATTATATACTATATGCAGGCTTGAAGACATCAGTCAATCATCAGGGACATGACTGATGTTCATACTTAGTAAAACTGTAACATGAGTCAGTCAAGGAACCAGCTTCAGTGTTAGAAATCATTTCACTGAGGCACTGAGCATTCTCTCGTCCTCTGCCTTAGCTGATTTAGCTGCCGTGCTTTCTGTCTACTCCTGTTTCCTCTCTTTTTTTCTTTGCAATAGAATCTGCTTTTGTTCATTATTTATCAGCTCTTACTACATTATAAACCTGGTTTCAGTTCCACCGGTTCCTTGCACATGAATTTTGGGTCCAGTAATGTTGGAAACAAGACTTGGCCTGGATGGCAGTTTTGAAACCTGAGCTGAAGTAGTTTTAGTTGAAGATTCAACATGTGGCCATAAAAAACCAAGAGACTCATCATCCCAGGATCCATTGCTGCACATTCAGAGCACCCATTCTCCTCTTTGATAGGAGGAAATCTGTGGTGAAGCTGCAGGGGGTCCATAGGTAATAAAAGCCCCAGCGACCCCACCTCATTGCCTTTCCATTGCCATTTCATTAGCAGACCAGCTGCCTTCAAATGTGTTGCTCTTTGCGGCACCTAAAAATTTGGCACAGTCAGCAATTGGCCAGTCCAGTACAAAGAGTTTTTGCCATCCTTTGATGTCATCCGGACATAAGTCCTGCAGAAAGCCCTACAGTAGCAGAAGTAGGACACATAACACTTCTCCCACTGCTGGAGAGACAGTGAAGGACATCCTAAAGCTGATTCCTGATGCCATAAGACTTCAGTTATTGGAGACACATCCAACCGTGGAAGAAACACTAATGGACTGACCTCTGTTCACTCCTGGACCTAGCTGGATATCACAAGTGATCACAAGTAGGAGGTTTTATTTGGGCAGAAAAAGCTGTGGGAAGCCTTTCATTTTCATTTGTTGAAAGCTGCATTTGTCTTTTTGTCACATGCTTGAAATAAAAAGATTTACTCACAGTTTTACAAGGGTGCCAACAATTTTGTCCGCCCCATTTTCGTGCTTTGTGTAAAATTATGTCAATTTTTACTTTTTTCTTCTGCTTTTTTGTGTTGCTCCAATGCACATAAATGAAACAAACATGTGTATACCAAAAACATTTGTAATTGCAACATTTTCTGGGAGAAATGGTGTATTTTCTGGAAAAAAATTCCAGGGGTGCCAAAATTTTCGTCCTTGGCTGTTATGTGTTGTTGATTGACTTTGCTGTGTCCATTTATGTCCAGACCAGTGCCTTCACCTAAAGTAACAATGGTGTGACTGCTGTAGTATCAAAGTAAAGTCTCTTGGTTTCTATGTGAAGTCACCACACTGAGTTTGTAGACATCTTAGTCATGCAGGGAGCTTCTTTGTTCTTAGTCCACCATCTTTAAAGTCACATGTGATGCCACAAGTGATTCAGCCATTATAAGATCGTTGAGACTGTGTTTCTGCATCACTCTCACTCACATTCACTTTTAAAATAATTTGTTTTAGTTAAGTTTTATTATAGTTTTTTGCTTGCCATTGATTCTGATTGTTGCTGCTTTGTTAAATAAATTCTATGAAATATTTAAAGTGAAGGTTTTTGTGATTGTTGTGCATATTCACTGTAGTTGAGAAGGTAATGTATGATAACACACCTTCAATTAATTTCAATACCAACATACACACACCAATCACTTTATTAGGTGCACCTTGCTGTACTGTATTGCACCCCTTTTGCCTTCAGAACTGGCTTCATTCTCTGTGGCAAAGTTTCTTCAAGGTGTCTGGTCCATAGGGATTTTGGTCCATATTCACATAATAGCATGACACAGTTGCTGCACATCCATGATTTCAATCTCTCGTTCCACCACATCCCTAAGATGCTCTATGGGGCTCACAATGACATAAGACTCAATGTAGAAGCAAAAACCAGGCATCAAGATGATAAAACTGATGACTTAATTTGACAGTAGAATAACTGCAACCTTGCTTCCCTTGCTCTTAAGAAAAATGCATGACCACAGACCTCAGGATCACTTATTCATTTATTACAATCTTCAAAAGGAAGAAAAGGCTGCTGTATTTTGTTTCTACTCAGATTTTTACACTGTGTCAGTCTGATGAACAACTTAAATACAACATTAAACCAGGATTCTTTCTTTTAGAACTAGAATTTTCTGATTCAGGCTCCTCTCAGTTGTACAGTATAGTGTAACAGTGGGCTGAGGGAACTGTCCATGGTGCTGAAAGGATTTCAGCCACTGTTTCCTAGCAGACACACAGATTTACAGCACACCCACTGCCACCTCATCTTACCTGCACTGTAACTCTTTATGTGTCTGAGGTCAGTGTGCACTTTACTGTGTTAAACTTCCCTGTTTGACCTCAGATGTCTTTGCTGTTGTATTAACTGCAGGGAGCTACAGCGGGCTTAGACTGTGAGCCTTTTGGGGCACAAAACAACAAAACGGCAACAAGCCATGCATGAGCGACAATAAGTGAGAGCTAGAATGAATCTCTGACCTTGGTTTTATGAAGGCAGGAGAAGGGGGCAGCAGCACAAATTCCCCTGTTTCCAATTTAACAGACGAGAAGTAAAGTGGGGAAGTAAGAGGAGCATAGGAGGACTTCCCCTGATGTGATAACTACCCATTAACAGGAAGGAAAATAACCTGGCGACTGTATACGTGACTGTGTGCTTTTTTAAGTGTCAGGTTCACTTTATTTCCTGAGCATAAATGAAGAAAAGCGGAAGAAAAGTGCTGAATGAAAGAGGTCTAGTTTAGCTACATAATCCTCCATCAGTGCCCCTCCATCATAGTGTTTCGGATGTGAGGACAGCAGATAGTGACAATCAGAGAGACTTTCTTTCTTTTACAGAGAGGACTGAAGAATAAAACCTGGACTCACTAAGCGTGTAATATTAAAATTAAACTGAGCTGTAGAAAAACTGGAGCTTTTATAAAAAACTTGTCACAAAGAAGCAGCATTTCAAGTCATAATTTGAGATGTGCTCAAAATCCTGTGATTGTTGTTAACTGTTGGAGGCTCTGAATAACTGAATGGGACTTGTGATAATTAAAGTGTGAGATTGCTTTCTTTTTATCTGCCACAACTGATGAAAAAAATTAAATGGCCTTCAAATTTAACACAACAGAAAAATGGTAAATTAAAGGCTCAGTCACTAAATTAAGTGAGATTACAGTAATCAAACAACCTTTCTGTTCAAACCCAGTGCAGCTGATTAAATGTCAAGAGAAAAGATGTGACTTATTTTGATAAATTAATATGTCAAGCTTAAAACCAGTTATAATTTTCAGGTAGAAACCGAGACGCTAAGCTTAGAAAAGATTCACCCAACATAATCATTTCATCAATTAAAGTTAGGCTGTAAGTGTTGTTGATGTTGTTGTATCTGAGCAGCAGTTTGAAGCTCCTCGCCTCATCATCTTCAAGCTCTCACAGGCCCTCAAAAGTGCAAACGCCAGGAATTTGGGTGTACACTCATGTTGACTTCTGGAAGGCATTCGACTGGGTGAGTAGAGATGCCCTCTGGAGGAATCTTGAGCTCCTATCAGCACATCCAGCTGATGTCTGCTCTATATTCTGATGCAGAGTGGTGTGAAGTGTGCTCTGACTTCTTCCCAGTTGATTCTGGGTAGAGGGAGAGGTGTGTCTTAACTTCTACACTCTTCAGTACCTGTAAAAACTGGATAATGGTAACAGGAGTAGCACACTCTGGAGTAATTTTTGGTGATGTCCAGATCATTGATCTGGACTTTGATGATGATGTGATCTTTGCGGAGACTGTAGATGTCCTTGTGTGGGCTCTTAATTTGCTGAGTGAGGAGGCTGAAACATTGGGAATGCATGACTCCTGGGCAAAAAAAAACAAAGATCCAGGCATTTGGGGGTGCCTTGGATGCTGCCGTGGAATCTGTGTCTGTAAATGGGGAGAGCGTATTGTAGAGCATTCACCCACCTTCAATCTGCTGACTATGTGGCTGAGATCAACCGCAGAAGTAGACTTGCACATGGGGCAATGCTGAGCAGGACAGTGAGGCTTCCAGGTATCTGGGCATTTGTACAAAAGTCAGAATCTTACAGCCCTTGGTCCTTCTGGTCTTACTATACTCTTGTGAGACCTGGAAGTTGAATTGGTGATAACTTCTCTTTGGCACATCTTTGGGTATCCATGGCAAGGTCATGTGTCTAATGCTGACATTCCCAGGACAGGAGAACAGGAATGGGAAGGGTCAGCGGATTGATACAGGAGCAGCAGCTGTGCTTTTACAGGCACCTGGCGTACTTTCCCAGGCCTGATCCAGCTTACCACATACTGGGTACTAAGGACCCAGTGGGCTGGTCCAGATGCCTGGGGCAACTGCATGTGTTGTGGAGCGGACAGTTGGGAGGCATGGGTCGACGCAGGCCTGGAGGATGGCCAATGGGAGGCCAGAGCAGTACACTGTGCCATTTTTAACCTTTATCATTAATGTCTAGTTTTAGATTTTGAAGACTAGTCCAGATTTAGTCAATAATCATTGACGTAAATGTAGTTTAAAATTCAAAGCCTGACTGTAATAGTGATTGTCTTTTATCCATTTTTATTGCATTTTTGGTCGTTTTTACCACTAGCTTAGCATTAGCATTGTTTTCCCACAATGGACGTCACATGGGCTGTGACAACCAATAGCAGAGTGTTTTTGTCATGCTTTGCCAAACAACGCATGTCTATACACTGGAAGAGATGGCCTGAATGAGTCATAATGGTGAAAAAGAGAGATAGTTGGTCCAGAAAGTTTCTACCAGTATCAGATTGATGCTTGGTACTGGCCGATACACAGCGTAACACTGAACTCATATACATTGGTATAGATTATTTCTGAGCCTGTCAGTACAACACAGGATTTTAATAGCTTATGAAGTTACGTATTTGTTGTGGAAGTTTTTACTCCATCCTTTTTGGGTTTTTTTCTGATGTTGTGGGAATGTGTTTCACTGAAATATAACTTTAATCGTAAAAAAGATCTTATTTAAAATATATTTTGTACGTTTTTGTTCCATGGCAAAATGAAAGGAGATAAATTTAAAGATGCTGATTTGATTCATGTCATTTCAAAAACACACCCATTTATAATCAGGCCAATTAATCCACCCTCTATGTGCTCCTTGCTTGGGTTTGCACCCAGATTATACACCTTCATGCTGCAGATCACTGCATCCTATGTGCTCTACAGATCACACCCTCACAATGGAAACAGGACCTCTTTTATTAACAGCAAAACCCCAACTATAATCCTTAAAGACGTATATCACCTTATATCCCCCAGCATTTGTTGTCTTGGATAAACTGCATTAATAACGTTTAACAATCTCAGTTTGACCTTTATTATAATGAACTTTTCATGGCACTAATTTTAAAGCTTCCCTAAACTGCAGGAATGTAACAGATGGACAATAAAGGACTTGAGTCCTTTAGCCGGTAAAGAGAGGTAGTCTTGAAGGTCAGCAGTTTGACCTGCAGCAGAGTCGGCTCAGAGAAAGGAGAAAATACTCCGGTGTCTGGAGAGCTGACAGCAGCGGCAAATGGAAGGAAGGAAATGGAAGTGCTCCTCATTTCAACTAATTTCAAAAGAGAACAAATGTTCTCAGAGTGCCAGAGTCTCCAAGTGACGGCTGATATCAGCGCTGAAAGGTTGAACGAGCCCTCCACTGCACTGTCAGCACCTATTTCATGCACATCACTGCAATATATTGTTCCCTGCATGTTTTATGTATGCTCTTATTTTCCTCTGGAATCATTTATAAATATTTCCTTTTAGATTTTCTGTCAAAATCTGCCAACAAATCTGTACAAACAAGGATATTAAAAGACTCCGAATGTAAAACCCAATATAGCATAATGTTTCCTGATACCGTGAGCTATATTCAGAGGCCTCGTTATCAGGGAGGGAGATCAAAATCCAGGTTTACTAAGGACTTGGTTCTGCTTTTTAATAAAATCCCAGAAATCAATGATAATACTGAGATTATTAATATTACTAATGAGTCCCATGGCTCCTGTTATCTAGCATTTTAACTCTAATGTAATGCTATTTGGAGTGGAGTTACTTAACGACCAAATGAAACGCAATTAACTCTCCATAATAATATCATAAAGGGAAGTTAAAACATCCTCTATTTTAGAGCAAATCAGCTCTTCTTCCTCCAAAAATCACTGATCCTCTAAACAGACCACATTTTTTAAAGGCTCACTTTTAATGCCCTTAAGCTCCCTCTGCTTCTTTATTGGTTATACTTGCTATGCAATCATGTCATTCTAGACAGTGTAGACCAGCTCTTGTTTCTCTTTGTATTTTTCTGTTGACTAGTGACTAGTACCCCTTTTACCCCAAGCCAGTTTGAGTGCTGGTGCTGGGGTAGAGCTGGAGCTGGTTTCCTGCTGGTTCATTCTAAAAACCAGTTTCATTTTAATGGACCAGAGCTGGTGAGACAGTGACCTCATTACATCACTGTTTACATCTGTTAGCAACTGCCCTTTTACCACTAACTGAACATTTAGCATTAGCTCAGACAGGGCAAGGAGCCAAGCACTTTAATATAAATGATATCAGCTGGTCTAATGCAAGCCCTCATCAGCTGGCTGTCAGCTGATTCGCTTCTAACCATGCTATTGGCTTATCACACTCATTCTGCCTTATTTAAACTGCTCTAGCCTGGATGCTCCCTCTGCAACCAGCTTTGCTGCAACCATCCTCCACCCCAGCTCCTCCTTTATTATGCATCTCACTTAACTGACGTTATGTTGTCCCTGATTCCTGCTCTGCTCTGGGGTTTTTGCTGCTTCTCTCCCTGCCTTAGACTTTCCTTGTAGGCAGGGGAAAGGCAGGAACGGGTCATGTCCCCGCTTGATGCTTTCTATGTAGGCTCATGGAAGGGTGGGGGATCCCAGAACAGCACTAAATAAACATAACTGTCATAAGTGCAAATTAATAAATGCTAATAAACAGAAATTTATGACCACAAGTTATGTGTGGTCATTGACAAAGTGGTCCTGACTGAAGCTTGTTCAGGACAACCCACATCTGGGTGGAAACAGTCACAGGTGTGTGGGAAGAATTTCAATATAAAGGCATAGCTTAAGATGACCATGTAGATTGATGTTTATACTTCCTACCGATTTAATTAGATATTTGATAAACCGACTGTTGTACTGGGCCGCATTGACAGACACCAACGTGGGTCACACCCCTTGTGGACCAGGTGGAACTCTAATCTGTGGCTCCTTTCCTGCATGTCATTCCCCACTCTCTCCCTCCAAAAGTCCTACTACATTCACTGCCCTTAAAAAAAGAAAAAGAAGCAAAAGCCAAAAAATAACTCCTGTTCTGTTAGAATGTTTTTTATTTTTCATCTAATTAGTGATATCAGTTAAAACTTAGATTATTAACAAGTGTTGAAAATGGCAGTGATAAATTTAATCTAAGGATTCCTTTTGCTACTCATCTTGTTGTGATTCTTACACCAACCAAATACATAAAATAAAGGGTCTTCTCTCATCTCTTTGGCGTCATTCTGCTGAGGTTAAGGTGGTTCAAGTGGACAAGCCGACTGAAGCAGATGCACATCGTATATGGCCCGATTATGAGGCGTGATATGTTAAATTAAAAGTGGAACAAATCAAGTAGGAGTCTTTTTGGTGTTCCATTGAATATTAATTAAGGTAATTAACTGAGGTAAATTGCAATTTAGGATGTAATTGGCAGTGAGATGACATTTGAAGTTCAAACAGAACTGAAATGCAGTCACCCCTAACCATATGCTAATGGAATTTCCCTAATCTTTAGCCTCGCTTTCCAGTGGATTGGATTTTACTGTCCAATTAGTTTTGACCAAACAACCTCTAAGAGTGGAGCTGGAAATGTGGGAAAAGGAGGCTTTAGGAGCCATAGGAGCCTATGTACTGAGTGTAATGAAAGACGTCAGCGGTGAAGAGCAGACACTGGTGGGAGGAAGTTGAACGAGGGGGAAACTCAGCACAGGGAGCAAATACACTCGGCTTAGACAGAGGAGCTGAAGGCTTTGTGCTCACACTCCAGGGGGAGGCTTTGTACTGTTCCTGATTGAAGAAAATCATACAGTATGGATCTGTACCACTGCCAAAACAAAATTTCTCTCCCTGTGCTCCAAACACAAGATTCAGGGCTGCAGAAAAGAGCTGATCGTCTGTTCTCTCAGATACCAAAGTGGCCACACCGGAATACAAACTGTTTGATGGAGGAAACACTTTTCCTCAGTTTACAACTGAGAATCAAACAGGTCCTTCTCTAGTTTGTTCCTTTATGAACCGCTATATGAGGTAAAAGGTATGACTATAGATTTACTAACACATATTAGACTTGCAGAGAACCTTAGTGCAATTTCACCCTTTTTCATAAAATATCTAACAAGTGGTAAATACCCTACAGATTTAAACTGAGACTGGAACAAAATTTCAAGATGGCAAACATTCCCATACTGACTTGTATTATGAATTAATACGCTGCTCCAAATACCAATATTTCAATCTAAAGGATATGGTATCTAAAACATGAATAAAACTGACACGTAGCCAGAAGCTAACAAATGACAAGACAAGGTACACTATACTGCCAAAAATATTCGCTCAGCTGCCTTGACTTGCATATGAACTTAAGTGACAGCCCATTCTTAATCCATAGGGTTTAATATGACGTCGGTCCACTCTTTGCAGGTGTAACAGCTTCAGCTCTTCTGGGAAAGCTTTCCACAAGGTTTAGGAGTGTGTTTATTGGAATTTTTGACCATTCTTCCAGAAGCACATTTGTGAGGTCACACACTGATGTTGGACGAGAAGGCCTGGCTCTCAGTCTCCACTCTAATTCATCCCAAAGGTGTTCTACCGGGTTGAGGTCAGGACTCTGTGCAGGCCAGTCAAGTTCATCCACACCAAACTCTCTCATCCATATCTTTATGGACCTCGCTTTGTGCACTGGTGCACAGTCATGTATGAACAGGAAGGGGCCATCCCCAGACTGTTCCCACAAAGTTGGGAGCATGGAATTGTCCAAAATCTCTTGGTATGCTGAAACCTTCAGAGTTCCTTTCACTGGAACTAAGGGGCCAAGCCCAGCTCCTGAAAAACAACCCCACACCATAATTCCCCCTCCACCAAACTTTACACTTGGCACAGTGCAGTCAGACAAGTACTGTTCTCCTAGCAACCACCAAACCCAGAGTCGTCCATCAGATTGCCAGATGGAGAAGCATGATTCTTCACTCTAGAGAACGCATCTCCACTGTTCCACAGTCCAGTGGCAGCGTGCTTTACACCACTGCATCTGACGTTTTGCATTGCACATGGTGATGTATGGCTTGGATGCAGCTGCTCAGCCATGGAAACCCATTCCCTAAAGCTCTCTACACACTGTTCTTGAGCTAATCTGAAGGCCACATGAAGCTTGGAGGTCTGTAGAGATTGACTCTGCAGAAAGTTGGCGACCTCTGCGCACTATGCGCCTCAGCATCCGCTGACCCCACTCCATCATTTTACCACTTCGTACCACTTCGTGGCTGAGTTGCTGTCGTTCCCAACTACTTCCACTTTGTTATAATACCACTGACAGTTGACTATGGAATATCAGGAGCAAGGAAATTTCACGACTGGACTTGTTGCACAGGTGGCATCCTATCACAGTACCACGCTGGAATTCACTGAGCTCCTGAGAGTGACCCATTCTTTCACAAATGTTTGTAGAAACAGTCTTCATGCCTAGGTGCTTGATTTTATACACCTGTGGCCATGGAAGTGATTGGAACACCTGATTTCAATTATTTGGATGGGTGAGTGAATACTTTTGGCAATATAGTGTATTTCTGTATTTGGCCCTCAAGTTAAAAAAAAGTCTGGACAACCCTGGTCTATCAGATCAGATCTCTCTCTCCCACCTATATTTTACTTTGTATTGATTGTGTATGTGTATGATTGCACTCTGCACATCCACTGGTGAAGATGAAGGCTCGTCATTTTTTTCAAACTGCACATCCACTGGTGAAGATGAAGGCTCATCATTTTTTTCAAACCCTTTTAAACTGGTGGATTTGGAGAAACAGTGGGCTCCACTTTGGTAAATTGTTGCTGAGTTGGACAAAAGCACTCCAGAGTTGGCACTCCGGCTCTGCCATACAGCTACATCTTTTTACCCCTGTTGCTCACAGCGCTTCACCTTCTCTCTAAAGTACCGCATTGAGTCAAATAAAAAATGTCAATGTTTCTTTGAAAGAAAAGACAAAGTGAGGTCATCTTATTTGTGGTGTAGACCTCTAAACAGCAAAGTACGGTGCATTCTTTTGCTTTATTGTTGCATAGTTAAATAATCATTGGTAATGCATGGTCCCCCTCTGTAATTGCAACGTTGTATTCAAACACACAGATTTTCTATCACGCTGATTACTCTGATCACTACATTGAGGTGAAATTTCCTGCTTTCATCACTCAAGTAGGACAAACAAGAGCGTCATCAAGAGCACCATTTCAGCTCGACGTAGCGCTGATCTACCCTGGTCTGATCCATCACCACTAATCACAATTATAGAGGGCTGAGGGTCACACTTAAGCTTCACATGAAGCATGTGAGGCAGGCAGAGTATAGACAATCAATCCTCAGACGCCTAAGTGAACCGGTGACGATAAAGAGGGTCTGTCTGGATATCCTCTCTTGTATTCTTTATTTGCTTTTGTTTTGAAGCTGCAGTAAACTACAAACACAAACCCTACGGTGTTTAAGAGACCTGACTGAGGAAATCTAAAACCGCTGCCAGCAGGAGATTCTTCCATCACTCTCGTCTTAAACAACACAGATGACCCTGATTTAAACTCTCCCTCCTTGCTGCTTACAAACACATAGAGGAGCTGCAGCAGGATCATGAAGTCTGGATGTTCTGTTTGAGCACCACCCATCAGGACTGACAGCCTCTGAAGACTGACACACATATCCTTATCCAATAGGATCTCATGGGGCGGTTTTAAGTGATGGTTTATGTAAGATAAATATCTTTAATGCATCAGAGGAAACTGCAATATTGATGCATGGAGCTTCTTTTAGCCATGTTTGCAGCATGGCTCAGGGGTTGGTCAGTCCAGTGCTTTAGACAGGGCTGAAATCTCTCAGCAACTAAATGATGAATTTAGTAAAAATGAACATGCTTATGAGAAGATTAAATGAACTCATTTCGGTTATTACATGCAATGTTGATTGCATTAACAAAAGATTTAATGAAAAATGTTTAACATCCTTGTTTTTCCTTAAGGAAGAAAGACTGTAAGGAGATAAAAATAGATTTCTGATACTAAAAACTGACTAAAAGCATGCATAGATTTTGTTGAAGAGACCAAACAAGACTAAAGTGTAAGGGCCAGGCTGCTGGTCATTTAAAATATAGGATAATTATCCAATATGTCTAAAACTGTGACGAGCCTGTGTGGAGCAGCTTAATTGAGAGAGCACAAGCTGTTAGGTTCAGTCTGTAGCTCCTCACCAGGGGTAGCATTGGCATCCCACAAAACTTAAATACAGTACTGCTGACTGTCTGAAAACACTCCAGCTCCTGCTGCAGGTTGCATGCAAGAAAGCCCTTTGAATTGCCGTGTTCCTGAAATATGCTGTACAAATAAACTTGTCTTGCAGATGCGATGCATATTAGCTGCGGCCGCTGCAGAACGGACTTCTTCTTCATTTGTCAAAAGAGCAGGGGTCAACACCCCAAACTCTGCATGTTAGGTTGATCAGTAATCCACTGTTAAAATCTGTCGAAGCTGGCAGGATAAGTGTGGATTAGATCACTAAATGAGGTGATACCCTACATTATGACGCGTTCTTGTGTTGTCATGAAACCGAAAATTTAACACTGGTACGAAACCTAGTTTATTATCACAATACTTAATATAATACAGGATGATCACATTGTGGACATGACAATTTATAGAAAGCCTAAAGTGTCAAACAAACATTTTAATACAGCTTTGGTTATTGAAATACATTTAGGATAACTTTTCTTTATCTATAATTGAGACTCACTGGAGTTTATTTTTTAGGTATGTCTTTAGTACCTAATTTCATGTACATCAAAGGTAGCAGCAAACCGCTGTTAGATTCAAGTTAATTGCAATGTGACATCAAAGCTTGGATGACATCTAACCAACTCAAACTCAGCAGCTATAAAACAGAGCTCATGGTTGTGGCCCCCAAAGCACTGCTGCAGAGGGTTGGAGATCTCATGCTCGATGTGGACGGGACCTCCATCTGTCCGTCCTCTGAGGTCCGAAACGTGGGCGTCATCCTGGACTCCACCCTCTCCTTCCAGTCCAACATCTGTAACCAAATCCACTTTCTATCACCTCGGGAACATCTCCAGACTTCAACCATCACTTCCAGACCCTGTGGCAGAAACTCTCATTCACGCCTTCATAACCTCCCGCAATGGAGTCCTGTCTGAGGTACCTAGCAAAACCCAGGACAGGCTCCGGTATGTCTAAAACTCTGCTGCTGGAGTTCTCACCCACACTAGACCCTGACAGCACATCACTCTGACCCTCATCCACCTTCACTGGCTCCCTATCAGCTCCCGTATCAACTATAAAATCCTACTCCTCACATACAAATATCTATATCTAATATCTAATAAATGTCTTTAAAACCACCTGTTCACCACAGCCTACAGCCTTCACTAAACCACCCCTTACAGTCATCCTATCCCTCACATAGTCTGTCCATGTCTTATGTGTTCTTGTACAGCGTCCCTGGGTTCCTTGAAAGGTGCTATATAAATTCAAGATATTATTATTATTACTATTATTATTCTTTAAAGGTGCATAAATTACCACTTTCATCCCAATCCCAATTTTTCTTGAACTTATTTACACACTTGTGGACTTCAACAAATATTTCTGCTCTATGTCAGCCCTTCATACTTTACACAAGGGCCTTTTAGTGTGGCAGATAGTTAATTTGTAGTTTATATGTACATTATGAGATTTAAATAAGGCTAAATAAGTGGAATATGATATCATATTGATGTTTTTTATTATTTTGATTTATTGCAACCTTGCTTGCCTTGGTATAAAGAGAACAGCTGTCCTGCTTGAACCACATTAAGTTTGGACAACTTATATTTTCATTATGAATCTAATGTGAGACAGTGAAATAAAATCAGTGTATCAAAGCTCTCTCTACCTCAGCCATAGCGAGTTGAGTGTTTTTATCCATGAATGATGCGGCGGTTATATGGGTAAAGATGTAGACGTAGTCGGGGAGAGACCCGTCCTGCAGTAGTGTCTGTCTCAAATATGTCCACCCAGCCGAGAGCGGAGAGGAAATCCTCTTTCCCTCAAATGCAAAACTTTAAGCCACTGCTGCTAGTTAACTAGCATGCAGTTAGCTTGTTGAGGATGCTGCCTGGGGCAGAAACTGTCAACAGGCCTGCTAGGGGAATTTCAAAATATAAGCATAGCTTGAAGCATCGATTTAGATCGATGTTTTGACTTTCCATCAATCTAATTGGATTATGAATCAACCAATGGATGTATCAATACACATCGATGAATCATTACACCCCTAATTCTTGACAAATACAAGAACTTTATAAATACATAATGCTTAGGTATCAAATATGATCAAATTAAGTATTACGTATGAATTTTAGGCCTGCCCTACACAGTGTTCATGTTGTTCTTATATTTTCATTCAAAAAAGGAGCCAATAAAGAAAGTTTTAATTTATAAAGAATGTTCATGTGATTCATTACGTTAAATTTCATAAGTTAATGCAAAATAATTGTGATAACAGTGGAACTGAGATTATTTCTTTGACTTTAACCTTGACACCAAAATGTATCGTTGCTTGTGAGCGTCTGTCATGTTTACTTCCTTCACATTAGGTAAATGTGAATGATGTCGATGGATTGAACCATTTTAGCCCCTCACAGCAGCACTGATTTTCTTCCACTGAAATTATAAGACTGTATGCATGTGTGAACAAGCGTCCCCTCATCCTGTCCACACTCATCTGAGATGACGCAGCCTCACAACAACCAGAACTGTCTCAACATGAGTCATTTAGCTCCAGCATGCTCCTGTGAAACAACAGAAGTCACAATGTGAGGATCAAACAGAGAGGAACATACATCTAAATTTAGGATTTCACAGATTAAAGCAGACAACAGCTCAAAGACGGAGGAAGCTAAATGAAGCAGTAAATGATCCTGAGGCCACTGATGCCATCAAACCCTCATGTGTCCTTGTAAATTCAGGATAAAGTTGAATGTGAGGAAGCTAAGAGGGGCCAAAATGTCCCTCTGATGGCCTTTATTTTTCATTAAACTCATGTTAAGTGGTTTTAAGTGAGTGCAAAGGCATTTACAACTTTCACTGAAAAGCCCTTGGACGGATACTGCAGAGACAGCGAGAGGAGAGCACACAAAGATTCACATTTATTCTCTTTTATAGCCTGAAATTCAGCAGGCAATCAGAGGCACATTTCAGAGGGCAGTGTGAAGTTAAATCCATTAATCACAAAGTCTTTGGCACTGAACTTCTATTCAAAACATCCTTGAATGTTTGCTTTTCCCAGTGCCCCTCCTGCTTCAGAGAGTTTTGGCTCAAAGGAAAATGACCCAAAAAACAGCGCTGCCTCCACTTGAAGATTATTTTGTTATTTTTTTAATCTAAAGAGCTGAACTTCTGTGTTGTTGTGTGGGGAAGAACATTGCAGAAATGTTTGAAGAGTTTTGGAATCAAAGGCTTAACGTTCATCATTAGTCCAAATACACGGCTCCTGAAGACCAAAGTTCAGTCCCGTTATCAAGGAGCATCAAACTAAAGACAAAAGACACTTAACAAACACAGAGAGGGCGATAAAAGAAAGAAAAATACAACAATGAATTATTTTGATTTGTGGGATCTCCAGAAGCTCAAAAGGTGTTTCAAACAAAAGCTCTTTAGAGGTACTCAAATCTAGTCGTACCTCCCCATCCTGTCTTGGGTTTTTTTTTATCTATCCTCCCCTCTTTTCCTTTCCTACCTTCATCATCCCTTACTTGTGAACTCCACCTGAGCCAGAACCCCCATCTTCAGGGTCAATCCCAGTCCCTCCCACCACTTAGTTCTACCTCTACGTGTTGCCATTTCATATCTCCAGGGATTGGAGCACATGGCCCTTCACATGAAGGTCCTCCAGAGGCCTACTCTAACCCTAAAACCTGACACTACAGATAGACTGTTTCATATTGCAGGAATATTTCACATCCAATTGGGATCCAACTCGTGTTGGACTTGTAAGCGAATCCAACACCTTTAAGATAAGTTATCAATGGTAAATAATTTCCAAATCTTGTATTGCTCAAAAGTTGTTAGGGTAATCAATGTGAAATAAACCAGACAGACTAATCATTATCAGTATCATGACATGTTATCTGTATGTTATCCTCTATAAATCTCATATCTTTGGGATTGTTGGGCAGGAAAGTTATGAGCCTCCACTCTGAGTTCTTACAACTAATGATGGGCTTATTCACTCGACACTAGTGGACCATACAGTGCTCACAAGCTTCTGAATTACAGTCTCCTTCACAGTGGCTGTTCTTTCACGCCAACCTTGAATACATTTATTAACCCTTGCTGTCAATCATTCAGAGTGAAAAGAGGTCATCAAGCAGGTCATTATATTTCCAGGTTTCTGCTCAGAGAGCTAAAAGCCCAGCTCCATGTTAGTTATTTTGTCCTCAAGTTTGGTGTTGAGTGCTCAGAAAAATCAAAATTTCATGAGCTGTAGCCATGGTTAGAAACCTTTTTTTCAGCCTCTGACGTTGGTGTTTTTGACTTTTGAGCCTTTGTAAAACTTTCTCAAAAAGCATGTTGTATAACAAAACAGAAGAGCACTCACCCAGCATCAACTGAAGTTTGTCTAACTCTTTTTCACTAGTTAGTATTCATTTCTTCCATCTTGAGGTTTAAAACCTGTTGTAGAAGTTTTCCCATATGCACTCTTACATACACCCCTGATCAAAAATTTAAGACCAGTTGAAAAATTACAAGAATTTGCATTTTTCACCATTGGATCTTAAGAAGGTTCTAAGTAGAGCTTCAAAATTCAAAAAGAAGGAATGGGAGTGAGAAAAAAAAATTGAGTAAGCAATTTATTGAAAACAACAACTAAACTGAAACAGTCTGTTCATCAGCTGATCAAAAGTTTAAGACCACAGTCTTTAAAAGCCAAATACCCCTCCTATTCATAATCTACCTGCTCCCCCTTGGTCAAATCATTCGCCACCATGGACTCAATTTCCACTGTTATGCTGATGACATCCAACTGTACATCTCCACCACCTCCATCACCCCAGACACACACTCCACATTAACCAACTGCCTCTCTGACATAAAAACCTGGATGACTAAAAATTCTCTAAATTACAATAAATCTGAACTCATGCTCAATGGCCCCAAATCCCTCACCAAACCCATCCATAACTTCAGCCTCCAAACTGACACCTTCACCCTGTCCCCCTCACCTCACACCCGCAATCTTGGTATCATTTTTGACAGCCACCTCTCCTTTGATCAGCATGTCACCCAGCTCACAAAAACTGCTTTCTTTCACCTAAAAAACATAGCTGAAACTCTCATCCATGCTTTCATCACACCCTGACTAGATTACTGCAATAGCATTCTTTATGGCACATCCTCAACAGTCCTCAATAAACTTCACTACATCCAGAACTCAGCAGCACGTCTCCTGACCCATACCCGCTCCCATGACCACATTTCCCCTGTCCTCCAAGACCTCCACTGGCTCCCTGTCCCCTACCACATCCAATTCAAAATCCTCCTCCTCACCCTTGTAGTGAATGAAAAGATGAGCAGATTGCTCTGGTCCCTAACTGTTAGTAATTACACACACTAAAGTCAAGAAAATTTGGCTGCGCACCATGTACACGGGCAGCCCGGGTTCGAGTCCGGATCAAGGCCCTTTGCCACATGTCTCTCCCCCACTCTCGTCCCTGTTTCCGAGTCTATCCACTGTCTTCCTCTATCAAATGAAAGCATGAAAAGGCCCTAAAACAAATATTTGAAGAAAAAAAAAAGAAAGAAAAAAGAAAATTTGGCTGCAACATTTTTTTGGGAATCACCGAGGTTCATGCACAGCCTCTTTTTGTTAACATTGACTAGTAATAAATCTGTAAAATGTTTTTTCACTTGAACTTTAGACAAAACCTCAAAGAAATAAGAGCTAAGGATGAGTTAAGAAACATATCCTGGTTTATCCAAGCTCTAACTGGTCCAGACTTAAGAGAAAATAGGGCGCTGGGACCCTCTGTGCTGTGCTCAGACTCTGTCAGAGACATGAATGATGGCGATTATTCATGGTCCCTTGGAGACAGTCTGAACTGATGACTGTTAAGGTGCGATTCATTGACCTCCTCTTGACTGGCAGTGACACCGGAGAGCGCCTCGTGTGGGCCGGGGGTCAAATTGGATCAGTTTGAGGTCAGCGCTGACACGGAGACCTGGACAGCTCCTCGGAGTAATTAGGTGAGGGAGGAAGCAGGCTGCCTCAGAAGGTTAGCCTCCACCGCTGAATGCTGGTGGATTTGAACTTTCACTATCACTCTGCCTCACGGGGACAATAAGGAAGATTTTTTTACAGCTCTGAACGGTCTTCACATATCCACAGGGAGTTGGTAAGAGTTGTAGATAAATACCGATGACTCCATGATTACTTCATAAGGTGCTGACCTTTACAGCACTGAAAACTTGCTCCCTGGACCGATCTGTCTGTTTGGCAAGAAAAACATCCAGCCTGTGGGTATTTCAGCGCGATCCAAGCCCTCTGTCTGCCCCCAAAAACCACATCTCCAACCCCAGCTGCTACAGTCATCACTGCCTGTAGTCTGTGCTTTTATAATCTCAAAAATAGCTCCACATAAATGCCTTTATATGATGGATTAGAGCAGTTATTTTGGAGAGCGTTTGCTTCAGTTGATTATTAATCAAGTTAACATCCAAACTGCAGCTGATAGTCCTTAAATATAGCAGACTTATGGAGCATATGGAGATGATATAAAGCTCTTTAATACAGAGACACATTTTTGCAGTGTAAGCTATAAAAACAGCTGCTTTTTGTCATCATACCAGTTTGCATCTGGGTTACCTTTGTGGTGCAGAGAAATTCATATCACAAGGTAACATGACAGAGCTCTAACAATCCAAATCTCCAGGATTTATTAGTTTCACTTTCAGTTGAGTTTGGAAACTGTGCCATTTATTGTGCCAATTGACAGCACTGCCAAAAACAGCCTTTTTCTCTAGGTTCTCTACAGCAACGATACTGGTGGGTGATGAATGACTGTTGGAAAGAAGAAGAAAGCAGGATGAGAGTTTGAGTCTGGAAACACTTAAACAGTCACAGGGCAGGACCTGCATTGGGGAACCGTTTGGTCCACAAGGGGCATCAAAACAACACTAAATAAGCGTTACTCACTGAGGCTTTAAAGCAGGTAACAGCACCCACTTCCAGTTGTCAAGTTAGCAATGTCTAGAGCTTAGATCAGGCCAAAAAGGCAGCCCAACTCTACCCAATCCCATGCACAATCCCAAGCCAGAGAAGACACCAGAGACTCAAACGTCTTATGTTGTGCTGTTTACTTAGTCGGCCAAGGAGAACATGATAATGTGAAACTGAAACCAGATTTTCTAACAAGGCCGGAGTAGATCACTCCATGTCATTAGAACAACATTAACCTTCATAAGGTATGAGAACACCTAATCCACTGATTTGATTCAAGTGTTAAGACATTCTGGAGTCAAAGTGTCTATGAAAAGTTCACAGAAACAAGCTGTAAGGAAACAAACTTCACTGTAGGAACAAAAGGCCCCTCTTATCCAACCCAAACTGCACTTGAGCCCAAAGCCCAGTTCGTTTTGTTCGGTGTGAATGCAAATGAACTGCACCCAGGCACCGGGCCCACTTGGGAAGATGGTTTCAGCGCGGTTCAAGTGGACTCTGGCACTGTTGGGATGAGATGTGAATGCAACCGTGGCCAGATAGGGGACAGAGCGTTGTATCAGCATTATGACGTCATCGTCAAAATGAAATCTGTTTCCACGGCGCGGCAGTTTGCTCACATTTTTCCTCAATAAAAGGTGGAAATCATCAGAATAAAGTCAATGAACAGTCTGTTATGACTCACCTTACGAATGAGCACAAGTTGAACTCAGTGAGATGAGATGCAAAGGAAATAAAATAACCTGTCACCTCACAAACTGCTGTATCCGCACACACAAGCCTATTTAGTCCTCTGAGCTGCATGTAGATGTGTAGATATGAAGAGTGACGTTGCTGGCATCATAATAAGGGATTTTAAAAACCTCTATGGTGGCAGGATGGAAACAATCTTCACTTAGGCCTGAGTGGTTGCCATGGTAGATTCTTCTTCTTCCTCCTCCTCCTTGGCAGGTTTGTAAACCAGCTACATGCACACCATCACCTGCTGTATAAGACTGAGTTCATAGGCAAGTCGGCCCGGATCGATGGGAGGGGGGAGTAATTGTGCCGCGGTCCGGTTCAAAACAGTTAGGCCTAGTGTGAAGGCACTCTTAGACTTCCATCCCAGGGAAAGAGGAGAGACTCCTAGTCCCCACTCCAGACCTTACAGCTTCATCTGGGGCCTTAAAGTTACTTAACCATCCTCAGACTTTCTGTGGAGACACAGAAACATCAGACAGACGAAGAAATGAAACATCTTCGACAACTTGTACATTGTACATATACATCTCAAACAAAGAAGAGCAGAGTGGCACAACTGGCACAGACCAGACAAGTGCAGTGGTATTGCAAAGACTGACTAGAGGAAGAGCGATTTAAGCTAGTCCTTTGCAGTAGCAGTAGTTACGCTAAGATTATGATTATCAATCATGAAAATGTATTAATTCTACAGACTTATTTTATTGTCAAGATTTATTTAAGATACAGTTATGTTCTGCAACTCATCTATTAGAAGGGACCTTCTTGCATGGTCGCTCAGTTTGTGAGGACGGTCTGATCTAGGCGGATTTACTCATGTCATATTCCGTCCATTTCTTGATGATGGATTTAACTGAATTCTGGGGTGGCGTTCAGTGCCTTGGTATTCATACCCTGACTTAAACCTTTTAATAACCTTCTCTCTGAGTTTTTATTTATTTATTTATTTAACCTTTATTTATTCCCAATGAGATACAAAAATCTCTTTTAAAAGGGAGTCCTGGCCAAGACAGCAGCACAATAAGTTTCACATATATGACATTAAAACAGGACATAGAACAAAGGTTACATCAATCAACAAATCAGCAGTTTTCAGCAGTTAGTTGTGGGACTAATAGCACCTATTGGCTGGATCTATGTTGAATTAGGTCAGCCCCTTTAAAGCCTTATTCATTCACTTACTTATTTTTCTTAGACATTGTAATGTAATTGACATTACTGTGTAGAAATCTGTTTTCACTTTGACATTAACGATTTATTAATTTGTATTTTTTTGTGTGTCAAAAAGCCAAATTAGATTGACCATGATGATTGATTACATCAATAAAAGGGTAAAACATCCAAGGGGGGAAAAACTTTTTATAGGCACTGTGAGCTTAATATGATGTACTTTTATAACCAATTTTAAATGGAAAGGCCATCAGCTATGTTTTATTTTGGGAATGCCAAAAATGTGATGGTCAAATTTAATTAAATATGCAGTTGAAGTATTAAAAATCTAAGAGTATTGATAAATGTTTCAGTACCATTGCAACGAGCCAAGTCCAAATGATTGCAGCTGTCTTTACGACAGAAATGTACTTGTTTTGATATGTTTGCTATGTTTTGATTCTGAAATGTTGCCAATGCATGTCTGCAATTTAGACAGTGGAACCTCAGTCCAAACACTCTCAGAATTTAAGTTTTTTCCATGCTGTGAATTTAAACATACCAGCACAGCACTGCTCTCTCTGTGCACATATCAACTTTTAGGTGAAGAATATGACTAAAGGCACCTTAGAGAGCCTTAACTTTTGTACTTATGAAAACAATGAGGAGTAAACTTCTCCTGATGGAGGCATTAGTATGCTGAGTCCTCAGAGCTGATAACAATCTGCTGTCTGTTGTCCGTCTCAGCGTGCCGTTGCAGGCAGGAATAAGCTGCATGTTGGTGTTCAGAATTCTGCTGAGCCTTTATGGGATGTTTTGATATGCTTAAAAGAGCTCATCCAAAATTTCACCAGCTCAGCGATGCCAAGAGTTCAGGGCCATCCTGAGATGCTGCAGCCTGATATTTGTGAAATCTTTCTGACCCGCTCTGATGTCTGCTTCACCTGTGTGGGCTCACCGGGAGCGATAGTAAGAAGGTTTATACTCCAGATATGTCTTAATTAAGTCTATAACAGAAATTTTTCATTTGCTTTAAACGTATTATTTATAGCCCGGCACATCAAAGCCAGTATTCAGCTTTCACTCTGCATGAAGAAGTTACTTTTAGACTTCTGAGAAGATGTAATTAGCAAATTACTTTTAGATATAAGAGAAAATGAGGTGACAAGTTCATAGAGATGATGTATTTTTTGTTCTTTGCGTCAGCCGTCTCAGCGCAGAGAGGTCAACCAAAGGGCTTGGAATAATGCAGATCAAGTTCTCTTTAGCCGTAGCACAAACACAAGGACGTTATTAGAGCGAACGTTTTATTTCTGAACATGCCCTTCTGCTGCAGACACAAACTTGCTGATGTTCTGAAAGTTCGGCTTCTCCTTTTAGACCCGTGTTTTTTTCCCTCATATTTTATGGAGCCTTAAAGCAGAATCCATCTTTTTAACAGCACATCAGCGTCCCTGAGCGGGTTAGATTATCTCCATCTTGCTGAAGGACGCTTCAGAAGAGCAGACACCTGCTGTCACAGGTGACAAAATGTTAACACTGCGACTGAAAGGTGACATCTCCGTGTCCTCAAATTCTCTGAGACTGATAATTGAGAGGTAAAGTTTCACATTAATCCCATCATGCTAAACCATATTCAAATCAGACAGATGGGTTCCCCACAAAGAATAAAACTGTTCTAATAAGATATGCATTTTAAACTCATTACATGGAAATTTTATCAAAACATAATCATATCAGTTCAGTTCAGGAACTGCTAATACTGTCCCTGCTGTGACTGAAACACATCTGTTTATCGTTTCATTGAGCTCAATTTAGCTGAAGCAGCTAAATAAAAACAATGATAATGTCATTTTTAGGATTATCAGTCTGAAAATAAAATACACGAGGCACAATTTTAAAGCAGCTCAATTTTCCTTCAACAGACTTGTGGGTAAAATGTTAAACAATATCTTTGTTTTTGAGAGTAATATACAGTCAATACCAGGGTATGAGTGTCCTCAACAATGCATTTACACAGTCCAATCTGGTCACATTTAACCATAATTGACTATTCTTATTATTTTTATTTGCAATATAGAGATAAAATACTCTATTAAGCTATTTGTCTCCTGGACTGAAAATAATTCATTCCTTGATAACACTTGATCAACCCTTTTTGTCAGTCTTTAAGTCTGCTTTGAGGAAAATATTACACATGCTCATTTGCAACACAGAAGGTTTACATCCAATATCATTATTAGAAAAGATAAAGAGAATCTAACATCAGCTCTGTTAAATAGTCCTGTATCTTCCATTATCATCTCAGCTGTTAATGCTAATGGTAGAGTTTTCAGTCTTCTATCAAACATGACTGTCCGTGCTAATTCTCCACCTATTGTTACCGTCATTATAGACTTTAACCCTTAGAGGTCCACTGGCTATTTCGCCATTTTGTTAATTTTCTTTTGACAAAATAAACCACTCAGAAAATGTACACCATGCTTATGTTTAGTATAATCTTTTTTCGCACTACTTCAACTTTATAAAATGAAAACTATACATTTTTTCAAGTTTAATTTACTGTATTAGATACATTAGACCACAACACCCCACAAAAAAGGATTTTTAAAAATTGTTATTTAAAACAATTCAACAAGTCATTTTTAAAAAAATAAATAACAATATGCTGAAATTATGAAAAAATACCAGTGCCAGTCCTGTACAGCATGGTCCACTGTCCCCTATGGGTAACATTAATTTTTAGATCAAATTAAAATGATCATATTTCCTGTTTTACTTTGATTTGACATCAGTCAAAAACTTAAAGAAACCTTAAGGATCATACTTTCCATACAAAGTGATTGCAATGCAAAATCTGGCTTTGTTTTCATGCTGTCATGTGACCAAAGTAGCACATGATGAAATCACGCCAGCATAATCGTGGACCCCTAAGAGCTACAGCAAAATCCAAGAAAATATGTTTGGGGTGGAACTTTGACCAGGAAAGCCATACATTTATTTTGTTCAAAAGTATTACTCAGCTTGTTTTTTTTTTTTTTTATAACTTCACACCTCTCTTCAATCTTACTGCACTCTCTCCCTCTCATTTTCTGTGCCTCCTTCCTCTTTTTCTGCATCTCACTCTTCTCCTGTTCTACATATCCCTTTTGACTCCACCAAGGAGGTTATGTGATCGGCAGGGTTTGTTATAGTTAGTTAGTTAGTTAGTTTGTTAGCAACATAACTCAAAAAGTTATGGACGGATTTTGATGAAATTTTCAGGAAATGTCAGAAATGGCATAAGGAAGAACTGAGTAGATTTTGTGAGTGATCCAAATCACCGTCTGGATCCAGGAATTTTTAAAAGGATTCATTACTATTGGGAGATAGGGCTAATGGCGGAGGTCTGTGCTCTCCGAATGCTTTTCTAGTTTATTTCTGCATCTCCCTCTTTTCTCTTTCTGCATCTCTGTCTTTTCTCTTACTGCATCCCCCTTTTCTCTTCTTCTGCAACTACCTCCTGTCTTGTTCTGCACATCCCTCTTTTTTGTTTCTGCATCTCCTTTGTTTTCTTTCTGCATGCCCCTCTTCTCTAGTTCTGCATCTTCCTCCCTATTTTCTGCATTTCCATCTGAGTCTTTACCACCCCTTCATAGTGCTGGCATATGGCTGTTAATCATGAGTCTGCAGCTCCCTTTTAGTTATTTCTGCACCTCCCTCCTCTCTCTTCTTGTATCTTCTTTCCTCTTTTTTTCTCATTGTCCCTGTTCTCTTTTCTACTTTTCCCTCAGTCACTTAACAACCCTCTCACAGCTTCAGCAGATGACTGTCCAACATGAATCTGGTTTTGCTCACGTTTCTTCCCAGTGTAAGGATTTTTTTTTTCTTGCCACTATTGCTTTGTTGAATATTTCTCAGTGCTGTGGTTGTGCTGGATTCATGTTTGGTCTTTCTTTAAAAAAGATTATACAAAGAGTATAGTCTTGACCTGCCCTCTTTGTTCAGAGTTTTAAAATAGCATTGGTTACGAACTGGGCTATCGAAATAAAAACTGATAGTAGTTTAAAAGAGACGCATCATGAAAACACTTTCTGCATTTCTGCACATATATTTGGCCATCTGGGGTATCTACAGACTTATAAAATGAGAAATAAGCCATCCTGTCCTTTTTCTGTAGTCTGGGCTGCAGTCAACAACAGAAAAACTTGGTCAACTGATATTACATAACTTTTTTCAGAAACTTTATACAGGTCTCAGAGGTCCCAAAAACATGTCTGTGAAGGTTCTTGCTTAAAAACACTCAGATATTGGATTTTGGCATGCCAACAAACTCATCTTTTTAAACTCTGCTCAAAACAGGCTGTTTCAGTGTCTGGCTGCACCCTCCTGCTGGCAGTGGATGTTGCTATGACTTTCCTTCTATTTACTGTGGCTACATAGATACGGATGGTGATAGAATAGCATCAAATAGAACTTCCCTGCATGGTATCACTGCCTTGTTTCAGTAAACATTTTCTGAAAGAGAAGGAGAGAGTAACACTTCTCTTTTTTTCTGTGTTTCTAGACAGAAAAACACACATAATGTTAGAAAACTAGGGATAAATATCTATGTGACCTTCGAAAACAAGCTTTTGCAGCTAAATATTTTTTTTTTTATCTCATTATGTTGTACTGACATAAGAACTGACTCAGAGCTGACCAGCATGCACTTGCCTTTAGTAACAGGATTTCTGTAATCACAGCTCAACAACCTTTAAGAGTTGCATGCAAAATTAACTTAAAATAATTGTTTTTCTTTTATTTTCTAGGAATAAAAATTAACAGAACACTCTCACTTCCCCCAGCGCTGTGCAATTTCTAAACATAAATATGGTCCGCACAGCGTGCAATGTATATTTATTGAGTTTAACCAAAAATAAGTCCACAGGTCGGAATGTAAAGAAACATTTTAAGGACCAGGACTTCTGGTGTCTACCTGTGAGTATCAGTCACTAACATTATCACACATATTTCAATGAGACAATAAAAGGATTTACTACACCAGATTTTCTGGCCAGAGAATAAAAACAGTTGGCGGGGGTAGAGGCTGTGACAGTCAATGTGTTTTACAGCGTAACAGCTGTGAAACAAGCAGGAAATAACATCTTATATCCCTACGTAGATGCCTCGTTTGCTGCTACCAGCACTCTCTCTCTACTTGCTCTCCTACTGCTGTTTCCCCTCCCCACCACCACCAGCAATCGTCCAACCAGTGAGATTTTCAGAGAGGGAGCTTGATGCAGAGGAAGACCTTAACTTCATACCAAAAGTCAGATGGGCGCCACCATACCTCATCTTCTCATACTGGATGCAACATAACCTCAATAGCGGGGGTTTATCTCCATGTGTCACTGCCATATTGGTAGGGCAGGTCCACCACTTAAGGAAATACTGGTAGACAAAAAATATGCCCTTTTTGGACTAAAAAGCACAATGATTGCATCAAATAAAATTCAGTTAATCAATTTATGATCCATATTGTCAGGTAGGAGGGGCAGTGGGACCCAACTGCAGACAACAGGTTTCTAAAAGTTATCCTGGAAGGATAACCACCAAATAACAAGCGATAAATGGGAAAAGGGGGAAAACAAACGCACAAGAAAACTAGCCCACAACCAAAAGACTCCTGTTCTTGACAATACTGAGAAAAGGAGAGACTAAACCACTGCTGCCACGCAGCTGAAATGAACACAAACTTGTAGGGGACTAAGAAATGCATCATATCTTCAGATTAAAAAACTAAGATCACCAGACTGGTGTGAAAAGGACAGCCAAAAACTCTGGTTAATGCTTTCCAGCACCAATAATTTTAATCCTGGGGTAACTGGTTATTCTCATAAAATGTAATCAAGAACTATATTAGACAATGCTTATGTGACCTTTAACTTTAACACTCACAAGAAGAAACACAGTGAGATGCTCTCAATACCTCTGATGGTGAGATAATGAGTCAGCACAGAGTGCTGCAGCCCAGGACTATTTAAGTTTGCCACACCTGGCCCCAGTCAGAGGCAAACAGCCACACACACCTGGCACTGCACTGATTGACTCACACTCAGTGAGTTACCAGGTGGATCTTCCTCTCACATATTCATGTATCACTGAGCACAGACATCATGCAATGCCAAAATGACTGGCCAGCTGCACGTTGATGTCGCCGCCATATTGCCAGAGGCAGGTCCACTATGTAAGGCAATAAAGTAGACAAGGAAAGTGTGAGTTTCTGGAATAAGAAGAAAAAAACGATCAAATTAAATTGATTTAAATGAATCGTCAATACTCAATAATCATTAATATAGCGGTGATGCACAAAGAAAACAAAAATGAAGACAAACTTTACTTCCAGTATAAGAAGATCAGGTATGGTGGCTCCTGTCTGACTTCTGGTAAGAAGTTGATGTCCCTCATCTGCATTAAGGTACCCTTGGATTTTCTGTCCAATTAGAGCTCATCGACCATCTAATTGATAAACCGCCTAACTGTTTTTTTCAGAATCTGTGCTCACTGTGACATCACTAAGTGTCATTATCATTGCGCCTGCCCCTCACCTGGGCTCTCCATCATCAAAGCATACAGCTGTACTTGTGTCAGCACATCCCAGAAAACAGAGGGGCAGGGTGAGAAGGAGCTAATTTTTTATTAAAAAAAAAAAAAAAAAAAAAAAAAGACATCCACCAAACCCAGAGAAGGCCTGTCAGAGCTGGTTAATACAGAGTCCGAAATCTCCTCTGCTGCTTGATTCAAACACACATTGTGTAAAACATGAAGAACAGCAGATGCACAAAGAAGCGCTGTTTAATTTTTTATCATCTATCTGACTTTATATTGTTATAACAATATCACACGATCACTTTTTCTTGTATCCTGCAGGCCTGATAGTAATGAGCCTACAGAGAATTAGCAGCGGAGTCTCTGACTCCACTCTGGTGCATGGTGATTCAGAAAGTTTTAGCTCATTGTTTTGCCTTTGAGCTAAAAACTTTATTTTATTTGGTTCCATCCTGTCACTTTCACAGGATTGTTTTTGGCCACAGACAGCATCTGACAAAAATCCCAAACCCCCAAAGTGCACTATACCTGATCTTGAATCCCTTCAGCCATCGTTGTCCATCGTAGCCTGATCGATGATACCTCTGGGAGATGGTTGAAAAACTCATTTTCCATACAGAGTTTGCATTTTCAGTTCATTGTCAAAAATACTCCTCTCCATGTGAACCAGGCATTAAAGAAGTGAAAGGTAAAGTAAAATGCCACAGCTGGCTGACGTTTAAGTCAATGTTAACATGCTGTAAATTAAATATGCACTCTGTAAAACTTGGTTAAAACTGTGGTTATTAATTCCTCACATAACGGGCTGCATTTGTATTGACCGTCATTTTTTTTCTCCCCTTCAGTTACCTGAGGCTCTCAGGCTGGATGAATCTCCATGGAGCTACCCCACTTAAGTCAAAGAATCTCATGCTAATGGCTGTGTTGAGAGTTCAGGCGTAGCTGTAAATGGAAAGTGGGAGAAACACCTCCAACTACTCAGAGAGAAGTAAGAAGGTGTGATACAGTCCATCCATATGATTAGATCCTTTCACAATCTGCTCCCCGGATGAGCAGCAACACCTTGTCTAAGAAAAGGAACTCAGTCAAAGCTGTGCAGTAATTAGCAGCTGACAATTATGCTGTGGGGACTGTTCTTATATCCTATAAGGTGAGAGCATAATTATGAGTTTCCGTTATCACTAGCACATGAAATCTTCTGTGGCTCTAAAAAAAATCAGCCGAGGTTTGTGAAATACAATTTCAACTGCTATGGGAAAGTTATCTGAAGGAAACAATGGTAAACTATCTTCTCAGTAGAACTCATTATAAAATCATTTGTTCGTAACTGCACGATGCACTCCAGATACATAGAGCACTTCTTCTAGTGAAATAACAAAGACAGCAAAAAGAAATTATATGTAAAATGAAAACTGGAACAGCATATGTAGGTGTCTCCATTTTAAATATCCTCCAACCAAACTAGAAGACCTTAAAAAGTCAAACACAATGATCAATAACACATGAAAGAGCAACTTTAACCTTTGTTTGTCCATAAGAGGAGCCCTCTGCTTCCTCCGTCTCACCCATACAGCTGCTGACTTTATGTACAGATGATGTCAAAGGTTATGAGTGTGTTTTAGTCAACTTTACTCTCATGTCAGACGTCAAACTGCTCTTCTGAATGTTGATTAATGCAAGAGTGGGCAAGAACAGCCTCCTATCAAAACTTCGGATGGTCTTCCATTGAGTCATTGTCCATTTTGCCTTTTTTTCAAAAAGTGCAAAGATGTTGAGAGGCCCATGAACCTTCTCATATTTATACGTTTCATATCTGACAAACTCAGCCAAGCTACCATTTGTTAGAATAGTTTTTGATGACCTGACACAAATTGACCCTCATATGTAATTCTGAGGGACATGAAGACTTAAGATTTAATTATGGTGCAAAAGAAAAACTGAAACAAATGATAAATGTTTGTATGAAATCTCAGTAGTCACAAGGGATGCCAGCAACACTGGAAGAGCCATTGCACTTTTGTGCATGTCATGGTTTGGTGAAGTATCTTATGCTGATCTTACCGGGCCTTGAAAATAGGTGTTCCTTTAGAAATAAAATCAATGTTATCATTAATAAATGTTCAGAAGAGGTCTGTGATCAAACAAGTGCAGTTTCAGGTAATTTGAACCCTGTATGCTTGAGTAAAAGTACACTTCCTGTTCAATGGCGACAAATGAAAATTGACAAGACACCACAGATAGCCGTTTTGAATTCTGTATAAGTTTGATAGCTGCCTGAGACAATTCCTCCAAATCCAGTGGCCACACAAGATCAGCAACATCACTGTCTGGAAGAGGACCCACAACATCCAGTAGATGAAATCCTGAGAAGACTGGGGTGGATCTGGCGTATGCTCAGAAAAGCAGCGACAAGTATGACCAGACAGATCCTATCCTGGGGAAGAGAATCAGGGAATAGAAACTGAGGCCAGCCACAAAACACTGGGTGATGAGACCTCCAGGCTGTCACTAAAAGGACAGGCCTCACCTGGAGCCAATAGGCTCAGGTTCAGGACAGCTCAGTGATGGCCTGCACCCCAACAGAAGGTTATGGGCCTAAGTAAGTATATAAGAAGGTTCTCAATAGAGGCCTGCAATGCTTAATTTTAGAAAATTTAACCAAAAATTGAAAATGGAGGATTTTTTGACAGTTTTAAAATGGGTCCAGGAGGTTTTTAGGTTCCGACACATACATATGCATATACCTGCCAAGATTCAAAACTGTAGGTGAAACGTGGTGTGGGAGCCACTTGCATAACCCATATGATCCTTCAAATTTCTTGACTGGGATCATTTCTACCAACATTTACAGTAGTAAACATGTTTTAAGCCCTTCAAAAGACTACTTCCTGTTAAACGGCAAGCAACTTGGATCTAGAGATAGTGTCCGTGTCAAACTTAAATAATCATCAAAAGACAATAGTTGAGGGCCCTCTGAATTCTGAAAAGCAAGGGAAAAACCCAAGGAAAATACAATTTTGAATACTAGCAAGTTGTTAAAAAATTCACTTCATCTCCCACATTGGCTCCCAACCTGGGGTCCATGACCCCCAAAGGGGCTACCAAGCATCTTAGGGAGGGCGTGAGGCTTTTTCTGCTCTGAGGCTGCAAAAATTAGATTTGCAAATATTGACTAAGACCATGATAAAGTAGTTATAAAGTAGTTTATACAAATATCTTTTGATAAGAAAAAGCATGCAAAGGCTTTTTTTTAGGGTTTTATCAGTGGAACAATTAAAATCTATGTTGATTTTTGGCGGCAGTGTGTCACTTTTTCTTCTCTCTTGGGTCCTGGGGGTGGGGGGTGTTTGGATAAACTTCCAAGAAGACGTTGACAGATTAAAAACCTGGCTGACTGTCTGTATTTTGCTGATTGTTACTTGGTAAAGAAATTGTTAATATTTGAGTAAGTTGGCCCTCATTTCTGGCCAAACGATGTGCCCAAAATGTAAAACAACCACCTTCAACTCTTCAAGCTCCAGCTGAAGAGTTGGTTAATAGGCTTTCCCTTCCCACTCTGCTATCTAGACTTAAACCTGTACCCCTTGATTCAGAAAATAGAGATGCATTAGTGTACAGGCTGTTCGATAGGCGGTGTTTAAATTCATCAGTCAAGGAGGCAATGAGTCTTCATGGAGAAGACTGAGAGTCAGGCTAGGTTATCTTGCAAAAGGCATCTATTCATTAGTACACAGAGATCACATTCTGCCCGTCTCGGTGTTACATACTCTCTCTGCCTACAGTCTGTTGCTAATACAGATACCATCTGCTCTATTTGCAGACTATCTCCACTCTACAGTGAACTCACTGTAAATAGGGGCTGATGTGTTATAAGGTCATTTCTATGGTCAGCACTTCATAGACCTTGCTTCAGCTCATTTCTAAGTTTGGCACCAGGCCAGATCAATTCCATGCTTGTTGACCTGGACAAGCCCAGAACATGACGACTTCTCTCAGCTGAAATGGTTACAGGAACATTAGAGGAAGAATTCATAGAAGACCAAAAATCATCTCAACACTGACAGGTTTCTCTCTCTCTGCAGATTTGTTGTGGATGGTAGAATACATAGGGTGTTTGAACACTTTTCAAGTCGTCCACTCAGTGTTACAGTCATGGAGATGTATTCTGCTGCTAGGTTGTCTTATAAAAAGACATCAGAAATATGTTTTGGGCCAGGGGTAATCAACTAAAATTCAAAGAGGTCCAGTCAGAGAAAATGTATTAGACCAGAAGTCAGGAACATCATTGGCACTTTTAATGGGAGCAATGGTCTCTGAGCATATCAGGCACAGTGGTTTTGTGCTCCTAGAGGGAAGAATGAACATGAATGAGTCTGTCCATTCCAGGTAGAAGGCTCTGTTTTCACTGTCCACTTTTCTTTTCTTTGACAGCGCCATTTTCTTTGTCTCTAGCTCACCTGTTTCTCCGTCTGTGGATCTCTCCCTGTCTCAGCTCACTTGTCTTTTTGCCTACTCTCTTTGTCTACTCTCTTTGTCTTTCTTTCCTTTTCTTTTCTCTTTCTGCCTTCCTCTCGTCTGTCCCTGTTATGAATGCAGCTGTTCGATGTTAACTGCCTGGAATGCAGACAGTTCATTGGCCGAGTAGCATCACGTGAGATGGCTTAACTCGCATGCAATTGATCCGTGCATTTTCAGTACCGTAAAACCTAGAATAGCTGCGCCGGTTAAAATAGAAGCACCTTGTCAAATTTAAAGTTCCATTTTAATCTAATGATTGTAGGTCTGGGTCCAAGTCCGTATCGGATGGCGTCTGTGTCTGGTCCCTGCTTTAGGCTGTTGTGTTTTTTTCCTGTTGCTCTGATGCCAGTGGTGGGAATGACCAAATTAATGATTAAACACAGTTTTGAAGTTACATTACTCCCAGTCTCAGGCATTGTCCTTTTGGTGGGAAAGAGTCAAAAAGTTTGGGAGCCCCTGGACTAGCCAGTTAGTCTGGATTTAAATTCCTGCTTTACAGACAGGGAAAATAACTCAGCAAGAACAAACCCAGAAAAACACACAAAAAATAAATGAATAACAGGAATACTGAAAACTTAAGCTGAATGTTGAAGATGCCTAGTTAAATCTTCTCTGGCTCTTTATGATGCATCTCTTCTGCTAGGTTGAGAGAAGACATCGTTTTGCTCCGTCACTTGCAGCCAGAGGCAGCCGACTGGTAAATATGCCACTTAAATTCATTAGACATGGGCTCATAAAGAGAGTAATTATTTGGGAGTCCTGTGCCTCCATCCGGTTAGCGTAAGAGTCAATTAGGGTGAACAACTGAATGTTAACTGGCTCATTAGATGGCTGGAAACAAAGCAAATGTCACATTTCCATAGGAGGGCTGCTGCTCTGCATGGAGGACACTTAGCTGCCAGTTTAATGACTGGTGATGGACCAAACATCAACAGCTGAAACTTTGTTTCCTCCTCATGAACTGACACAATAGTGTTTTTTTTTCTGTGTCCTGCTGAAAAAAAGAAACACTGGACAGGTGATTGAAGTGTCAGACATTAATTTCCTTATTTCTGCAGAGTTTTATTTAAAAACTTTTCTATCAATTCACATCATTCTCCCAGCGACGGACTGTCCTAATGAAGATAAGAAACTCTTTACCTTCCCAACAAAGACTCAATTTGTGGAGAACAAAATGAATCGCTGAGACACACTGTGGATGACGTGCAGCATTCAGCTCTGAATTCATCATGAGCAGCGAGGCTTTTCAGCATTATGAGCAGTTTTGATGAGGGCACACAATAATCAGGTGTCCTTTGTCCATTAACTGACTAGGATGAAGAAAATTAACAATATTAATCAGTTACATGAAAAATTTTGTTAGAGAGATCAACAAAAGTTATGTGTAAGAAATGATTTCACCTGACAATGTTGTTGAATCCACAGTGATGATGTGGGTGTTTCTCACTCTGAATCAAACAGTGAGCTATGATTAAGTATCAGTGCAGATAGAAATTACATTTTCATTCACATTTTCATAAACCTGTCAGTCAGTGCCTCTTGCTCAGATGCTAAAGAATGTATTCTCTACTGAAGGGCAAACATGAAGTACAGAGCAGCAACATTCAAGCCTGGCACACTCCACAAGATAATCGATCTTTGGGTTTGATTCCCCCCAAATCTGACCAAAGTCAGCAAAGGCCAGATCATCAGATGGTTCTTAAGATTCTCCTGCCAGATTTTCTTGTGATGTGAGGTGTGTTTAGAGTGATCTTTCCCTCTGTAATCTTTGCAAAGGGAAGCATGCAGGAGCAGGGTTGTTATACAGAACAGAGCAATAGCCAGTCAGACCGAAGAAGGAAGCACGACAAACACAGCCAGGGCAACGACAGTCAACATGAAGCTTAAAGTTAGATGAACTTCAGACATGGAGGACCAACTTGTTGATTTGTGGCAACAACATGGGTGTTTATACATCCTGTGCTGTAAAATATACCACTATCAGTCTGACAAGGAGAGAATCTGAACTGAAATTGCCACTGCAATGGATGTAGCAGGTAGCTAACATCTAGCAGCATTTGATCGTGCAAGATTTTGAGTTTTAAGACTGGAGACTCTGGTCACTGGTGACTGAATCTGTTCATTTCCTGTTTCTTGTTCTTACAGTGATAGTTCATTTTAGCAACATGATTTATACATTGTAATCTTGCTTATTCAAAATAAATCTGCAAAACTGAAGTCAACTGTCCAGGAAGAATCATTTTGGGAAGGTTGTCACTGAAATGAGAACACACAGCTTGAGGTATGAGATTGATAATTCTACAAATTATTAATTAAATGTTTTAATTTATAATTACATTTTTCAAATTGGTTATTCCATAATCAGTTCCTGAATAATCGAGTGGAGCCCTATTATGAGGTTTATCAAAATATATATACCACCACAGAGTTGTTTACATTTTTATCTTATTTTTATATGGGTGGGGTTCCACAGAATACATGATTTTCTCTTAGGGAAAGCTCACTCTCCCACACTTTGAAAACCCCTGGTTCCCGTATTCAATCATTTGCGGTTCTTACATTGTATGCATGTTTTCAATCAATTTGATTTAAAAAATTCAGTTCAGTTCAGTGGGGCCGTAGATTACAGATATCTAATCATGCATGCATCTATGGATGTCTGATGTCTGCAGCCAGGTGCCTCGAATGAGTGAAGGAGTTGGTTGCCTCAGCTGAAGGGTCAGGTTCTTGAGCAAGACACTGAACCCAAACGTTTTCTAGCTGCTGCATCAGCAGTGTGTGAATGTGTGCTCGCTCTGCAGAGCGTCCCTGTAGTCCATCTGGTGCTTTAACACAAGCTGCAACAGATCAACTCAGTTCGACTTCAGCCTGGTGCTGCAGGGGTTCATATATTAAGTAGGGCTGGGGAATTTAATCCCAAATGAGATTCAATCATAACATGCAATGTCTGCAATTTACAAATTACAGAGAATTTATGAACATTTAACAAACATTCAACTGTCATTTTTTTTTTTTTATAAAATGGTTAACAAAAAGTGTCCATTTAATGTTCCATGTACATTTTTCTTAATTAAAAAAAAGTGATGTAAAAACAATAATGCCCTTCAACAGAGCAGTTGATATCAATATGAGCAAAAATAACTACAATTAGATTCACTTTTTAATTGATCTGCCCTAGTTTATTCTGTCCAATACCGATGAAGCTTAGAGTTAATTCACTTAAGTCATACCCCTAGCTGTGATTGGCTGATAGCCAGCTGACAACAATTTCTACCTGTGATGTGGTAGAAATTGTGTCACGCTGCTGCTGGCAAAGCTTCACCTCCCCATCCCAGCCTCCTCCTTTATAGCTTAAAGCTTGTTGCTCCCTCCTTTTCAGATTCTGCTACTATGGATTAACTGCTTCTGAATAACTTCATTGTTTTCAGTGCACATTGTCATAAATTTATCTGTCCATCTGGGGGTTTCTAGCTATGCACTTCCTAGAAAGGTAAAACATACTGCTTGAATAAGTGTGGGTTACAATATGGATATGTATAGCCTGAATATGTTGAAAATACACTAGATGAGGTACCTAGTAATAAATGAGTATCAGATTGCAATTGTAATACTGGGGAAAAAAATTGCAATTACATTTTTTGCAAATCGTTCAGCCCTAATATCAACACACTTAAAACGTGTAGTTTTATTCATGGCGCCCTTGTCTTACACTTATGACGATTTAAAAGAGCAGGTTGGTTTGTTAAATTAGGTTGTGGAAGCAGCTGTAAACACGGTAGCTGGCACTGCTGCTAAAGCAAAGCTAAATCAATGATAAACTCGCTGTTTCTGACAGGTTCTTCACAAAACGAGTCTACAGCTGAACACACTGTCATGTGGATTAGACTTGGATTGAGTGCACAGATTGAAGATGCTAACAATAAAGCACAGTACCTTGAACATGTCCAATGTTATATACTGTACATCACATATGGTCACTGGGTTATATGTTTACATGTTATTTGTTGGCATTTACTTTTAAAACTTGTTCATATAATGACTAATGGACCCATTCCTTTGACTCTTCATGTGTTTACCTTTACCTATATATAATAAGTTGCTATGCACTTATCACTTTACACTGATGAAGAGTAGCAGCGCTGGAAACATCCCTACTTTAGTGCAATACATAATCTGGACTTTTGGAGTCCTGCAGAGTGTGACAGGTGTTTCTGTTTACTCTATGTTTTATCTTTCGGCTCAGCACCTGCCCACCTTGGCATGGATGTGCATGTTAAGACGTTTCTCCAAAAAAATATTGAGTTAAACTTTATATCAGCCTGCCCTACCTAAATGTAACCATCAGACAGATGATTACAAATACCAGATTTCTCTTTTCTGTTCTGTGACTGTTTGAATTATTGATTGCTGTCAGAGTGAAATGAGATTTTCATCCAAAGTTAAATGTTTCTAAAATAAAACGCCCTCTCTAGCAGTCATTTATCATTCGTTTGGTCTTTAAAAGAAGATGGCGAGAGAAAAAAAATCAGACCACAGGTCCTTAAAGCTAAAAGTAATACTCTCATCTTTTGTTTGTTGAACTAACAGTCAAAAAATGCAAAATAAGATCCAAGGAGAAAATCAAAGGCCAGTCTCATTTTATTCTTACTTAATATCAGATCTTGCGCTGCCTCTTTTCACCTGGTGTCAAATATATGTACAGGAATACAACATGTAGAAATATAGAGGGTCAGCATTAACAGCAAGGCATTGCTCCATAGCAGAAAGCTATAATTGTGAAAAGCTGAAGATCTGTCTTCACAGTAACCACTGAATAACAAGGTCAAAGTCTAAAAAGCTGCTGAGAATGAAAGACAAGCTCAACTCCAGCTGCTGTAAAATGACTTTATGATGTAGTTATAAAGTTATCAACTCAAATCCAAAATCTGTCTTCCATTTCACAGAAATATTACCCGTGCTCAGGCTGTGGAGCTTTGAAATGCTGAAATATGACATGAAATGGAAATAAATGGGGGCGTTACATTGATTGTTACAGCTATAGAGAGAAGCCTCACTGCTTCAGATCAGTTCCAGATTATTCTGCAGCATTGTAATTTCTGACTGCAGAGAAGAAGAGCAACAGCAGTGTGGAATATCACTTCTAACCTTTTGTCTGGATAGATTTGGATGCTTTGTGTCTCATGTAGATAGTTATCAGCAGCGAGGATAGATACAGCTCTACAAATTACCAGACATCACACACAGTCATACACAAAGGCTCATGAGGGGACGGATGATACAGAGCCTGACAGATGTAACAAGCAGACGCTTGGGTTGGTGATAAACACAGGGGGTCATTCTGGATGACAGAGGATCCCTTCAGCAAAGGAGCTGATACTTCAGAATCTGGACCACACAGTCGACTGTAGAGGCTAGGATCAAAAATATGGTTTTAGTCAGTTTTAGTTTAATTTTTCTCCTGTGAAGCCACGACTTAAAACACTATTATTCTGATAAGGCAGTTTCATAATAAAAAACATTTGAACAACGTAACAACTGGACATAAATCTGTCACTGAAAAACTTGGCTACTTCAGTACAAATGTAAAAGTAAAAAACTTAATTTTGCATACTAGGAAAAAAATCTAACAAATGAAACAAAACTAAAATTGCACATCATAATATCTTTTGTACAACTATGTTAAAACTACCGATGCATCAATGTGATTATCACTTAAATGTTTCAGATGGTAAAGACAGTGGCTCATTAACGTTGATTTTATACTGCTGACTGACATCAGACTGTAACCAAGTCACCGCCTCCTGGCTGCTGAGGGAGAGAGGGATGGGAGAAGCTATGCTAGGACAGCAAGCATCAGCCACAGGTAGGGTTGTGCCGATTCCGATACCAGTATCAGAAATACGTCCGATACTGCTTAAATGCAGTTACTGGTGTCGTTGAGTACGTGAGTTTGTGCACCAATCTGATACCGTTTGGTTTAGCTTTGTATTTTGCTTTGTTTAGCCATGCTAAACCGGAAATCAATTCTTCTTCACTGACAGAAAGCACTTCATGCACGGGCTACCATTTTTAAAGCAGCGAAGAAGAACCAAAGGACCAACTGTAGAAGCAAAGAATTGTGGCTGTGTGACAGTTTTTCTCTGATTGTGATTGCTAAAAAGCCTTCCAGACCCAAGCTGACGTACACAACAGGCAGTAGCAAAGTTTAGTAATAGTATTTAAGAGTTAAATAACTTTTGAACCATAAATCTTTGCCCATTTTTCCACTTGAATCTAGCTGTTGTGCCTTCCCATTCACGCTATCCCATTGCCTTCCTGCAGTTAGATGCTAACGATGCCTTTGAATCCCTTGCAGCAGCATTTTCAGCGAGCCTGGAGCTTGTGTTGCTTTTGGGGAATTTAATGATTAAATCCGCACCAGTAAACAAGAAATTGAATGTCTTCTTATCCATTTTCATCAAATTAGGCTCATTTATTACCGCTAGTTCATATGCCTACTCGAATGCTAACCTTTTGTGAGGGTCTGTAAGCCAGCTGTAGGCTGTTCCATAATCACATAATGCGGCTGAATAGAGCATAATATAGAGATAGAGAGTGCCTGTGATGTTGCCCTGTGTTCTTGTTATTTTAATATTTAATAATTAATATTTAATAATAATAATAATAACTTGAATTTATACGGCGCCTTTCAAGAAACCCAAGGATGCTTGGGTTGGATGCTTTGAACAGGTGGTGCTTGAAACGTTTTTTTGAAAATGTCCAACAATGGAGCGCTGTGGATGTCCACAGGCAGAGCCTTCAAGAGGCTGGGAGCTGCAGCACTGAAGGCTCTGTCTACATAAGTTCAGAGTTTGGATATGGGAATGGAAAGCAGGCCAGTGTCTGAAGACTGAAGGTTGCCAGATGGTGTGTATGGATAGAGGAGATCAGAAAGGTACTGAGGAGCCAGGGTATGGAGAGATTTGTATGAAAGGAGGATTTTGTAGTTGATGTGGGACCTGATAGAGAGCCAGTGAGGGTGGATGAGGGTTGGAGTGATGTGTTGCCAGGGTCTAGTGCGGGTGAGTAGATGGAGCAGAACTTAATAATAAGCAGGAAAACAACTTTAGGGTCACAGAGATGCTGTACGTTATGATTCTATTTGTTGATGCATGTTCTGAGTCAAATATAGGTCTAAAATAATTTGCTAGTCTGCACAGTCAGTCCAGAAAGTTCACGCTGGTATCAGATCAGTACCCGGTATTGGCCGATACCCAACATCTTAGTGTTGGAATCGTATTGAGAAGGAAAACTGGTATCGGAACATACCTTGCTACAGGGGGGTGAGCTAACTACAGCTGCAAAGGAAGACTTTAAGTCAGTGGTGGGGGCTAAATTATTACATTCAATCCATGTAACATTTGTGGTAAAGAAAACAAAAACAGAGATTTTCATTAAATGGAGCTTAGCGTTAATTCATACAGGACACAGAAGGGATACACCCAGCTGTGATCAGCTGATGGCCAGCTGATTCCAACTATCACCTCAAAGTGCTCACAACCAATCACAGTTATTTCTTTCAACGCAACAGTGCATTTAAATATGACATAGTTCTGACTTATCTCTTCTTACATCAATGATGATCCACCACACTGCTGCTGGTAAAACTTGACCTCCTCCACCCCAGCCTCCTCCTTTATAGCATAAAGCTTATTGCACCCTCAAATTGAGATTCATGTTTCACTATATTCAATAAGCATAGTCATGAATATATTTATTATTTATTATTTATTATTTGTTATTTATTATTTATCATTTATATATATTTATATTTATCCTTTGGGGGTTTCCAGCCATGCGCTCTCAGGAAAGTCAAAGTATGCTGCTTGACTAACCCAAGGAGCATCTTTTGAGCAAAGCCTTCTCCACCAAGAAAAATTGTACATCCATGTTGCAATAAATGGCTACAATAGGGTTCCTGTATGAATTGATTTGATAAAAACTGTGAAATAAAATGCTAATAAAGATGAATGACCAAATGCCAATAAATAGCCCTGATAATTGGCCATAAATAACAAGTCAACCCCCTATGTGTAGGTCCACCTGGCCTTGATCTTAAAGTCAAAGATTAGGGCACTTAAACCAAATACTTGTGTTTGAACCGGTGATTTCAGTATAGAAAAATAGATCTCATAAAGGAAGTTCAACCGGTGTCCAGTTGACTGGAATGAATAAAACAGCATAAATAAATAACATTGAAGTAAAAAATAAACAAACATGCATCTAGACTGCATCAATGCATCTGGTTTCCTTTTCCTGGCCACAAATAACAGAAGGCTGCACAGAATATGAAGCAAGCGCAGGAGAAATATTATTCAATTTTTATTCTCATCCATCAGAGTAAATCCCCATGACTCTACTGAAAGTGTTTTCCTATTGGCAAATGTGGCAGCGCTTCGGTAATAAATCATGAGCAAAAGCCGTGGCCTGCAACTCAGCTGACATGATTCTCAACAATTGGATTTCTGGGGTTGTGCATATGTTATCCTGGCACCGGCGGCCATGAGGAACGGCAGTTCAGCACCTTTAAGACGCGGGCCAGTGCAACACAACAAGGCAGCAGAGATCACAGTCTCTCTATGACTTTAACTGTTTAGCATTTGTCCTATTTTTATCAAGAGTTCAAGTTAGAGTCAGAGAAAACTGAAGCTATAAGACACTTATTTTAATTTCACTGCACAGAGAGAATAATGTTTTCACATCAACAATGAATTCCTGGTTCATTCAAACCAGCCATTAATAAAGAGGAGATATTTTTCTTTGCCTACAGGCTAAATGTAAAGCTATGCAGATGAAAGCAGACAGCTACAGTAGGGACAATCTGAATATATTTGAGACTTATCTTTGCTTTTAAATACAGCTAATAAAACTCGAAGCAGAACAATCGGACCTGCGAGCGGGGTTAAACATTTGCAGCTGTGCCCTCTGCCTGTGCTGTTTCCATCTCTGTCCAGTAAATGGTGAGAAGTGTTCAGTGAGAGGAGGCTGGAGGAGAGAAAAATGCAGATTAGTCACCGGGAATTGGATTTGTACAGGTTAGAGGAGCGTCCTGAAAACATGTGAGAAGCAGCCGGAAACGTGAAGTGAGTGAGAGGGGAGGAAGAAGGGAGTGGGAGTGGAGGTGGGTGTGAACAACAGCTACTGTAAGAGTTTTGAAGAGACTGCAAATGATCCACAGGGTGAAATGAAGAGCTCGGGGTCTCGTCACAGTCAGCAATTCACAAACACAACAGCTCTTATAAGGGCAGGCTGGCTGCAATTTAGTCTGCTCCTTAATTTTGTTGTTTTCCTTTTATTTTCACAGCAGCTGAGATTGGACGATGATGCTCATGAGTGTTTTTTAAAGATGCACGCAGCGGAGGGGAGTTCTGTTTGTGGTAGATTTCCTCTGATGAAAAACCCGGGAATGTTTAATTGTGATTCCCATTTGCTGTTTTTCACATCTTGGCCGCGTTGAAGAGCGTCTGTGAAGTCTTTCAGTCTGTAAAGTAGTTGTTTGCTGGCAGATGGGGAGCAAAAGAGCATCAGAGCATGACAATATAATGAGTGTGCTAATAACTGCATTCAGCCAAGCACACAGTAAAGCCATTGTCAACACATACAATACCGTCTCAGGGAGAGACAAAACTTTTATGTGGATGGTCTATGACAGACGAGTGCGCTGAATAGAGGCACAGTCTGGTCCCATATTTAGCAATTGTGCAGAGAAAGTGTGTTATTTAAGCAATTTACAGCTTTTAGCTGTTTTGTTCAGAGGCTGACAGGGAAAGCAATCTGGTACAGCTGAAACAACTTATGTCAAGAAAATCATGCAGGATATTCAGAAACATTCAATTCACAAGCCTGTAACAGATGCAAGACAGAGTGAAGAGGATTTGTTGTCTAGATGGTAAAATGGCATCAAGATATGCATCAGCACAGAGACCACCTTCACGCCAGCAAGGTGTCATCTTCATCACTTTGGTCATGTGACGGCATGCAAACAAAGCCACATTTTGCAAAGGAACATCGGCTAATCATTCATTCAGTAACAATTCAGCCTATGTAATTCAATTTTCATAATTTTTTTTCATAAACTATTGCACACTGAGGCAATTTAAAAAATAAAAAAAACACCTATGTATATAATTGCATTTTTCTGAATTTAGCTTGATTTAGCTCACTCATACATACACATGTGGACAAAATCATTGGTACCCTACCACACTGAACATGGACCATAGAAAGCTAAGGAGACAGTTGTTCCAGGAGATTAGAAAGAAAATGATAGACAAGCATGTTAAAGGTAACGACTATAAGGTCATCTCCAAGCAGCTCGATGTTCCTGTGACTACAGTTGCACAAATTATTCAGAAGTTTATGGTCCACGGGACTGCAGTAAATCTCCCTGGATGTGGCCGCAAGAGGACATTTGATGACAAATTCAAGAGACGGATAGTACGAATGGTAACCAAAGAGCCCAGAACAACTTCAAAAGATATTAGAGGGAAACTCCAAGGTCAAGGTACATCAGTGTCAGAACGCACCACCCGTCAGTGTCTGAGCCAAGGTGGACTTAATGGAAGACTCCACTGTTAAAGCAAATCATAAACTAGAAAAGCACTCAGAGAGTACAGACCTCCGCCATTAGCCCTATCTCCCAATAGTGAAGAATCCTTTAAAGAATTCCTGGATCCATACGGTGATCCAGATCACTCCCAAAATCTACTCAGTTCTTCCTTATGCCATTTCTGAAATTTCCTGAAAATTCATCAAAATCTGTCCGTGACTTTTTGAGTTATGTTGCTAACAAACTAACTAACAAACAAACAAACCCTGCCGATCACATAACCTCCTTGGCGGAGGTAAAAAGTGAGAACTGAATTTGCCAAAATGCATACTGACAAGCCACAAAAGCTTCTAGGAGAATGTTCTTTAGACAGATGAGAAAAAACCGGAGCTTTTTGGCAAGACACATCAGCTCTGTGCTAACAGATGCAAAAATGAAGTGTACAAAGAGAAGTACACTGTAGCAACTGTGAGACATGGAGGAGGCTCAGTTGTATTCTGGGGCTGCTTTGCTGCATCTGGCACAGAGTGTCTTGAATCTGTGCAGGGTACAATGAAATCTCAAGACTATTAAGGCATTCTGGTGTCAAATGTGCTGACCAGTGTCAGAAAACTTGGTTTCAGTCCTCCAACAGGATAATGACCTAAAACACACAGCTAAAAACAACCCAAAAATGGCTAAGAAGGAAACACTGGACTAATCTGAGGAGGCCCTTCTATGAGCCCTGATCTAAATCCTATTGAACATCTGTGAAAGGGGCTGAAGCATGCAGTCTGGAGAAGAAACCCTTCAAATCTGAGATGCCTGGAGCAGTTTCCTCACAAGTAGTGGGCCAAAATACCTGTGGACAGGTCCAGGAGTCTCACTGAGAGTTACAGAAATTGCTTGATTGCATTGATTGCCTCAAAAGGTTTTGCAACAAAATATTAAGTCAAGGGTACCATCATTTTTGTCCAGGCCAGTTTCAGTAGTTTGATTCTGTTAAACAACAATTCAAAAGCACTGTCTGATTTTCATTAGTTAATTTTCAGTCATTTATTATCACTTTTGTCAGTTTCAAGGTACAGCTGACTCTTCGACCAGGGCCAGCCGTCTTTCTCCTTGCCACAAATTGATTCATGGGACCTGAATCAACATATATTTAAGTGATGGAGGACATCAGTTATATCAACACATCACCCCAGCTGTAAATGGCCCTGATTGGTTCAGTCATTCTCTGACTGGGAAGAAGCATCTCAGCTCAAAGCTTTATAAGATAGATCTGACAGATGGCATACATGAAATCTGGCCGACCCAGGGTTGGAAAGTAACAGCACTCTGTATGTATTAGTTGCACTCAGTGACCTTTAGAGGGCTCCAAAGTGCACCAAGCCAAAGTCCAACATATTGCTGCTTTAAAACAGGTCTGATCTGGGGTTTGAGTCCAGGAATAATACATGGTTTGTGTATTTATAGTGTGTTTGACATCAATGCAGTTGTTTTAGCTTTTTGCAGCACTATTTCTTCTTTTTTATTTCCATAATTACTATTATTATCATAATCTTTCTTTGTAGCATGTTTGCCAAACAAGAAGTAGATAAAAAAAAAGTTTCTCTATACATAACTTTTTTAAATGGATTGAGCTGTCACATCCAATACTTGTAAAAAAAAAAAAATGACAGTTTAATTTTAAGTTGATCAACACCTCAATATAACTAGCAAAGATACCAGTAAATGGCTCTCATTTGCAACCTCCTAAAAAATAATGATGTATTTTCCTTCATTTTATCTCCTACAACCAGTGCTTAACATTAAAAATGAATTAAATCAAAAGTAAAATATGAAATGCTGCCTATTTATACAAACAGCTTTCACATTTATCTGCCAGATGCATCCTCCTTAGTTCGAGGAAGGTTAAAAGCTCCATTTAGGCATTTTTAGTAGTTAAGTCATCAGCCCTTTCATAGGTTACTTAAAGGGATACTTTAACATTTTGGCAAATTTGCCCATTGCCATAATTCCAATAGTCTTAGTAAAAGGTTCGTTACCTTTAGTTGTCCGTGCAAGCTATTTTTAGATCGGCGCTGCTGAGTTCGGAGCTGCTGTGCGAACTCAATGGAGAGACGGTATTTTTTGGCTTTCCCTCATCAAACTCATCAAATACACAATCCAACAACTCCAAAACGCTCTCATGGACAAGTTGTGACCTGCACATTCACCACGCGCAGTTCGACTAAGTTTCTTCATGCATTCACAAACTAAACAATGACAGAAGTTGAGAGTCTCTGTGCAGAGAGACAGATTCAGAGGGAGCGACCACTGTGCACTTATTGATTGATCACGGATGGCACCAATCTGCACAACTAGATATCTTTGGGGTTAATTTACTGATGTGTGACGCCCACATAAGATTATGTTTGGTCAGTGCTGTATATGTATTACCTTGATCATGGTATCATACAAAAACTGTCCTGATGTGCAGAGAGAGGAACGCTCAAAGGGAGCCCCCCTTGTCGCCCCGCAGTTTGAGATTTACTCAGTGGGGCGGTGTCACGTGACTGCCACTCACATAGTGTGTTTCTATGGTGCATTAATAGAGATTTACAAGGGGACGAAATTGAAATAATTGACACAGCAGGTTTATGTCGGTTATTGGCTCTAAATGTTGGTTTGTTTATTTTTCAATTAATCGCCTGACACCAGTGGGGGGGTTTAACTTTTAAAGATCTAGGGCATTTTGGGGGAGCCTGACCCTGCTACATTCATTTTGTTTTTTTTAAAACCTTTCAAGCAGTGACCATCAAATGTCATATATCATTTTAATCAGGAGAACCTAAAGTTTCAGTCTAGCTAATTTAGAATGCAAATTTTGAATTTACTTGGTCTCAGAAAGGATAACATTTTCAAAAAAAAAAAAAAAGACGCCAGTAGAAATTTAATAGTTTTTTAATCTGAACTGACACATAACCTAAGGAAATTTTTTTTTTTTTTTCTTTTTAGAAAGTTGCACTTTGATGTTTTGGACTTAAGTATGATTTTTTGTCCATATTTGATGTTTTTTTTTTCAGTAAGTTAAAACAGAAAACAGAGAAGCATTCTCAGTGCAAACGAAAAAGTGCTAACAAGACAACAGAGAAATATTCTCAGTGTACATGAACAAAAAGTAAAAACTGTCTTGAAAAATCTTTGTATGTCCTACGTATTTACATATATCCTTATAGGTCAGTCCCAGGGCTTTATGGCTCTTTTTGTGCTTGAGCTCTGCTATACCACTGGCTGAAGCAGTTTCTGCAGGCCATGAGACACAGCGCCACATCACATCTCCCACACTTCCAAATGGAGCGCTTCCTACAGAGCACGCAGTGCTGCCGCCCCTTTGTGGCTGTGGCTGTGGATCTCTGTGTCACAAATTGGGAGCTGTCCCTACTTCTCTCCTTCCTTCTCACCAGCAATGGCCAGTGACACAGGTAGGCACTGTGCTCCTCTGGGTGCCACATCACTTCCTTTTAGGACACCACATAGCTCTGCATACAGCTCCTCCATGAACTGGCTGTGTGGTTTTGGCACCAACTGGGCTGAAGGACACATTTCTTTGTGAAGAATGTAGCTGTTTGTTGCAGCTATGTCGATGAAGTGGTACAGTAGTGTCCTACACCACCTTTTGGACCTCTTGTGGACAGAGTAATACTGATGAAGCTGGTCAGAGAGGTCCACAAGTCCCATGTATTTATTACAGTCAATGACACAACGAGGTGCTGGGATGCCTTTTCTTTGCCATCTCCCACCTTCGTTTTCCCGCATATTCCTGGTGACAGTGTCTCTATCAAAGGCTTGCGGTATGGTGGAGCAAACAGACACCTCCCTTTACAAACAGAAGTTCCTGCTCCCCGATCCACCTGACTGATACCCTGGGACTCTTTCATGTGAGGGCGTTTGTTTTTGTTTTGGCACATTCATGAGTCGTGGAATGTACTACAGGCAACAAAACCCTTTGCAAACAAGTCCCTGAAAAGCTTGGGGCTGGTATTAAAGTTACCTACATACAGATGATAGCCTATTCCCAAGAATGTTGACTCCATTAGGCCACTGACAGCGTCATGTGAAAGACCCTGTACAGAAACAAAATGGCTCTTTCTGGTGTAAATGGAGAAGTCGCATGTGTAGCCATTGCTTGAGTTGGCAAGCACAAAAAGCTTCATGCCCCACTTTGTTGGCTTCTCCTTCATGTATTGCGTGATCCCAATCTTGCCGTTTGTGGCCACCATTCTCTCGTCAATTGAGATTTGCTTCCTCGGCTGCCACAATGCCTTGCATGCATTTTTGATGGTGGTGTAGAGAGGCTGAACACGATGCAGAATATCATACTCAGGAGTGCCTTTTTTCCTGTTGTTTTCAGGATCCTTCTCTGGGTCGCTCATGTGAACCGTTCTGCTTATGGCCATAAACCTGTCCCAGGTCCCAGTGGCAGGGAAGTGCATGCTTAGGTGTGATCCTTTCCTCCAATTATCTCTCACCTTTGGCAGTTTTAGAAGCGCCATATAAATGAGGAGGCCAACATATGCAAGAAAGGTGACAGGCTTCAGTTCTCTCCAGTAAAACTTTTTCCCCTCAGCCAGCTCCTTCTCCGCATTATGGTTGGTGTTTTGGCAGATCTTCTCCACAGCTTTGTCACTGAAAATAATCTGAAAATCTGAGTGGGAGAGTACCTTCCATTCACAAAGCCTTGTACTCCAGGGACTCTCTTGGGGAAAAAATTTGGAAGTAGGTGGACAGTGTCTCTCACCTCAGGTCCATTCTACCCAACACCTGGCTCCTGATCCTGAGGCGTTGTGTTTCCATGCACCCTGTCTGCTCCACAGACTCGTCTCCTGCCTCTTCTGGTCTGGGACACTGGGGCTGTGGAGGGGTATGGTGCAGCCTTTTTTCCCCTCTGCTGGTAGCCCTCTTGGACATCTCCTTCAGCCTCAGTGTCTGCAAGAGGCATGCTGATGGGGACAATGACCTCTTGAAGTTCTCTCCCATCCTCTAGACTGAAATATATAAGAAAGAAATTACAAAGATGTGTAAAAAATCTAAAAGTAAATATGTGTAAAAGAAATGCATTTGGATATGCAAAATATACAATATATAAATAATGAAATAAATCAAATGTGTTAATTGCTGTGTACAAAAACGGAAGAGGAACAGGAGCTGAAAAGCATGTATGAAAAGTCTGGGTTCCTCTAATAGAATTGGGATGTAGGGGGTTAGAAGATTGATTACTTAGAGAGCTGGGAGTTTAGGTTCAGGTTAAGGAGACGTCAGATTAGCAGCTCAAACCAGTCAGTGGATTTAAATGAAGGGATAATGCCATCTTGGGACCAAAATGAGGGAGTAGGGGGAGGTAGACCCACAAGTCCAGTCAGACAGAAGTAAGTGCTAGCCCCAGTCAGGGCACATCACTATCTATGCTTCCCCCACCTTGTTGCAAATTTCTCTTAACGCTTGATCTATTTTCTCTTGTGTTTCTTTAAAGTTTCCTGTTTAATTCCAGCATCAAGTATAGCAGGCTTAAGTTGTTGCAACTATGAGTCATATTAGGGTAGGCAGTACTGTCACTACCTGGAGCCTGCATATATGGCCTGGTTGTGCTGAAGGTGGCGTTGCTGTTTGGGCTGCAATGGTAGGAATGGAGGGTAAAAAATGTCTTCCATGGGTGGTGAGAGCTTGCATGGTGAGAGTGGCACTGGGACACTGGAACAACCCTGGTGAAGTGGTGGCTTCTTGCCACCCATCAGACTGCACAGTTGAAATGTGGGAGTTACTATTAAGGGTGTAACTGGGTTTAGGGAGCTCTTTGATGAGAGTTAATACTTTAAGTAGGGCACACGTATGTTGTGTTTCCTTCAGCTGAGACAAAAACATTTGGAAGTTGATCATTTCTTTACTAGTGGAAAATTAATGATGAGCTTACTCTAAAAACTTTTAAATACAAATGTTTTATATGCATTTTTGTCACATATACTCAATATAACATTAAAGTGTACAAACTGCTCTTTACCCTTGTGTTATGTCTGAGAAGAAAAATGCCCATTTATAGTGTATGCATTTTGACTTATCTTCTGTCTCAATTCCTGGAGGAATTTCTTCACATTTCCATATTTCCCTTCTCAGTCCGATCACATTTCACTGTGAAGTCTGATGAAGCCAACCGGCGCAGACGTTGTTAAATATTACCTCAGTGATAGCAAATATTTGAGGCCATATAGAAAACTAATGATGATCTGTCTGTGGGTCAGGTTTTATGCTTCTGAGGTGACAATGAAACAATGAAAAGATATCATATGCATACAAAAATGGCAGGTCTATTTTTTATATGCATTTTTTTTAACTGTCTTTTTGGATTCACTCAGCATTTTACCATCTTAGCTTTATTTCTATAAAGATAAGATGCTGAATTTAATAATTTGTTTGGACTTTTATAAAACAACTGTATTCAACTTACTGTGAAGAATGTATGTACTATGATGTTAATTGTTAGTTAAGGGTGCGTGATGGGACAGTCTTAGACTATGAAACAATCTGCTAAAGGTGAGAAACTGGAAAATGGCATTCTAGTGCATAGCCAAACTCTGTTGTTCAACAGAGCACTACAAGAACTTCTAAAGCAGCAATGCAACAATTATCCTACAGTAAGGAGAACTGAATTACACAGTGTGATAAATTCATTCATTGTTTGTGCTAATTGTGCCAGTATAACAGAGAAAACTGTGTTTTAACTCTGCCATGAATCAGTTCATCCTACTAGGTTCAGTCTGGATGCTGAAGGAGGAGTGATTTCCAGCCTAAGAGCACATGTTTGTTTTCAACACCTCTGTCTGGTGAGGAGTCTTGACTTTACTCAACAGAAGAAGCTGAGCAGGATTTTTCAAGCAGCAGAGAAAAAAGGGTTTCATTTAAGCCATTAGATGACCTTTAAAAAACTATTGGCTGTCTGTCAACCATCAGCTACAAAACAGTTCCTTTCCCCGGACTCTGAGCCTCAGGTTAACACAACAAAACTACCCAGGAAAAGGGAAGATTTACCATCCTCAATATTACTGACATTGTCTGAAAACCACAATAACCTCACATGAAGACTGTCCTCCCACTGACCAATGGACCACTGAGAGTTCATGTTCAGGTTTTTGTTGTCGTCTCGTTGAGAAAATAAACATTCTGCCTCACTTTTCAATAAGATTGTTTTCTGTCTTATTTTTCTATTTCCTCCAATGCTGTCTATGCTGGCAGCTACTTTTAATTTCACATTACTTAACTCTAAGAGCCACAGAGCAATGCCAGCAGTTTAATAGAGGCCTTCAGCACCAAGGACAGCTCCTTAGCAAAACACTTCAACCTGCTTTCAACCAAAACACTGGTTCAGCACAATAGAATACAAGTGTAATTACCTCAGTGCTCTTTTTAGGGAAAATAATGGTTTACATGGAGAGATTTTAGTGATTAAATTCAACACTCTCTTCAGCTCTAAAATGATCACCTTGAATATCAGCGGGCACTTCAGCATGTTGGAGTTCAGGCACAGCGTATGGGACCCTCTTAATTTTTAATTTTCTCTCCAGGTTCATTGCTTATTTCCCATGACGCTTGTCAGAGCTCGTATAGTTCTTATGACACTCAACTGTCAATGAACTGCATAAGTACTCTTCTACTTGTGCTTCCACAGGAACCCGGGCTAAAAAGGACAGGATAAGGAGTTTATTGCTCTTCAGTTCTTTCTTTTTGAGTTTTGATTTTTTTGGCACACATGGGGATGGATCCAGGAATTTTTTAAAGGATTCTTCACAATTGGGAGATAGGGCCAATGGCGGAGGTCTGTGCTCTCTGAGTGCTTTTCTAGTTTCTTGATGCTTTCTAATCATTGAGACGTCTTCATGGAAATAACAGAAATCTTCATTATGGGAGCTCCTTCTGGGCCAACAACTCAATAATCTGTGGCATTAGACTGAAAATGTCATTCTTTATCACTTGAGAACTCAGTCTTGTAAATCAAATCTCTGCCTCTCAGGTCAATGTTGTCTTCATGCTGCATAATCACACATAGAAGATTAAAATTATCATTGATGTTCTGTGTTATTTAACAGGAGTCACCTGGCCCCCATCTTTTCTACAGCACCTTAAAGGAAGAGACTAGTCAATGGGAGAGCTTCCACCAGCTCCGCTGCTCTGCTTCTTTCCTCCGGCAGAGCTCCGGCAGTCTGGAGCCCTCCGCAGCAGATACGTTGGACTTCTATTTCTGCCAGACGCCGGAGCCCTGCACATAAATTCAGCATGGAGCAGATCGAACAAGCAGAAAGTGTCGCCGAAACCAAATTAAAATAATGTTGACGCCAGACTTATGCCAGACTGTATTTCCTTTCACTACATCGACAAAAAGTCTTAAAGGGGCATAGCAGAGCCCGTTATCAACATTTCAGAGAAGCAAAAATAAGCGCATTTATTTATAAAGCGTTACTGACCCATAGTAGACACAGAAAAATCTATATGAAAGGAAAAAAACAGACACAAATCAAGTTCATCCTACTCCTGCAGTTCAGAACAATAGCTTCACATATACTTAATATGTTTTATGTTTATGTTTTATATCTTCAGTAGTTTCTACTTGCATGGCCAGGTGTGATTCTGTAACTACCGCAAAACTCCTCATTCTTGTGAGTCTAGCAGTCCAGTAGTGCTGCTCCATGCTGCACTGCAAACGCAATCAGTGGGAGTTAACGGATTGTGGGGCATGCAGTCAAACTGCAGCGCAGCTGTGCTGGAGCAGAGATGTATCTGGTGTATTTTAGGGGTAAGGTTTTTTTTCCACACATAGTTGCTTTCTTTGTTTTGATTCAGATGATAGAATGGGTCATGGTTTTTCCTGGCTTGAATTGAGAAAGAGGTGGTACCATTCTGATCATGCATGACGGTTATTTGGGGGGCTTTTTAGGCCTTTATTCACTGAGGAGGTCACAGAGTTGGATTTGAACCTAGGCTACGTGCTTACATGAGGCACGCCTTAAACCACCAGGCCATCTGCGCCCCACTATCAAAACTGATCTACATTTTGTCAAGAGATATGTCTGATTGACACTCAATCACATCCTGAGGTTTTATCGCTTAAAAAAGGAAATTACAGAAATATTAATTACATAAAGGCATGCTTCCCAGAGGCAGCTGATGCTACAGCATTATGTGGAGAAGAACAGGTGAAGAAAAAGCTCCATGTTTATCCCTCAATGCCTAAAGGCTCCTCTAGTTTGTGTGTGTCTTTAGCTCAAACATACAGAGCATTCATTGGTGTAATACCACCAACTGCTGTGAAAAATAACATCCACCCAGAGTCACAAAATAACAGTTTTTATAACATCGGAGTTCTGAGAGCTGGGGTTATTCAGACCCTCTGCAAAAACACTTCTGCCTATTTTTCTTGATATTTACTGAGAAGTTTCTACACCTTGATTGGAGTCCACCTGTGGTTGATTAAATTGATTGCACATGATTTGGAAAGACACACAACTCTCTATAGAAGGCCTCACAGCTGACAATATCAGAGCACAAACCAGAACATGAGCACAAAGGAACTGCCCGCAGAGCTCAGAGACAGGATTGTTGACAGGCACAGATCTGAGGAAGGATGCGAAAGAAAAAATCTGCTGCATTAAAGTTTCCCAACAGCACAGTGGCCTCCATAACCCTGGAATTAATTTTGGTACAACCAGGACTCTTCCAAGCGCTGGTCACCTTATCGAACTGATCGACTGGGGGAGAAGGGCCTTAGTAAGAGAGGTGACAAAGAAGCCAATGGTCACTCTGACTGAGCTCCATAGGTCCTATGTGGAGATGGGAAAAGTCCCAGAAGGACAACCATCACTGCAGCCCTCCACTGATCTGGGCTTTATGGCAGTGGCTAGACGGAGGCCTCTCCTCAGTGTAAAACACAGGAAAGACCACTTGGAGAGGCTTTCATGTGGGGTTTTCTGCAAACTACAAGAGGGCTTGGAGAGGCTTTCATCTAGCCATAAAGGCGAGCTCTTTGGAGGCCCTCTAGGTGTGAGCCTTTCCAAATCATGTCCAATCAATGTAATTTACCAAAGGTGGACTCCAATCAAGGTGCTAAATTCAAGGTGTTTTTGCAAAGGGTCTGAATACTAATGTCAGTGTGATATTTCAGGTTGTTTATTTTTAACAGATTTATAAAAAAATCTAAAATTCAGTTGTCACTTTTTCATAACAGGGCACTGAGTGTAGATTTATGTGAATAAAAATGAATTTTTATCAACTGTAGCATCAGGACCAAGCGGCAACCTATGGTCAATAAAGCCAATGGGGGGGGGGGTTATATTTAGAAAAAAAAACCCTGTGCAGTGATTGGTGCGTCTCATTTGATTGACAGATTGACAGGCAGAGGCTACCTCTCTGTCAACTAGAAGGCTAGCTAGCTAGCTGGCAGGTAGTCGAGCTCAGTGGGTGGGCTCTTGTCTGACGCTAGATTGATCCGAAGTTTAGTTGAGACAGCAATTTCAGTATGGGGGCCGCCACGGACTGGCTTCAAAAGCTGTTTGAGTCCGCCTGTTGTAACGGCTGACGTCACAGTCGATGGCTGCAACACAACAAAACTGTTAACAGTGAAGGGGGTTTGAATACTTTCTGAATGCACTGTATACTGCAGAAGAGTACTGTGGAAAAGAAAGCAGACATAAAGAGAAAGATGTTTCCTTTTTTTGCATTTTGGATAAAGCCTAAATATTTATTCCAAAGTGAAGCCAAGACAAAAGTTAAAATGTTGGGAACAAAGTGAAATTTTCTAGGAGAAGAAAGAGAAACACTTGGAGGAGGATCTTTTGACGTTTGGAGGATAAACTTCAAATTTGTATAAAAAAGTCAAAATGTCATTAAAGTACACTATAGTGCAAGTTCAACTTCACCTCAAAGTTGACTTCTGTCTTCAAATTCTGACTTTATTCATGATCTGAAAAAATCTACTTCTTTTTTCTTCCTCCTGATTCTCATATGTATCATAGATATACTTTGTTACCCAGTGCAAAAACTGAATACATGCAGTTTGGTCTACTTTGTGTAACCTCTGTGCATCCAAAATAAAATATCACAGTCTTGTGAGACAGCTCTGGTTACAAATGCTGAATTTTCTTACACGATAAAAGACCTCATTGAGTTTTTAGTGTGAGTGAGATTAAACATGATGGTGTTACATTTAACCACACGCTGCTCTATGTGTAACATTCAGGGTTGTTGGCAGGCTGTATTTACTGTCTGTATGCAGGACATCTATTTCAGTGCCGCTTCTCCCTGCCTGCTTTAATGAAGGCATCAGCTCGGTTAAATATATAGGTTTTGTTCTGAGGGTAGCGGCACAGCCATTGTAATTAACCAGACAATAGGAGTTATTTGTGGATGGCCTCTGCTGCCATGTTACTCCCGCTTTCTCTGACACTCCTGCTGTTGTTAGCTGAGATGCAGACTTCTTTCTGAACTTCAATCAGAGCAGAACAATGAGGAAGGTCAGAAAAACACGGCGTCTGGGAGTTTGATGTAGCAGCTTTAAAGATTAACCTGCTGTTTGGGGTTGGAGCTATAAATGGCGCTATCTGTAAATGAGTGATCTGCCTTTAAAGAGACGCTGAGAGTGACATCACTCACAGCTCTCCGTGTTTCTTCTCAGAGCTGTTTGATTAGAGCGCTGATAACTGAGATATAATCCAGTGTGTTGCAGATTAACCTTCTCCATTCAGGAGGATATTTCCACTGTATTTTGTCGTCCACCTCACATGCGTCGTCTTTTATGCCCTAAAGGCCGAGAAATCTGTCACAAGGAGAAGCTTGAGTAGGAGCAAAATCAAAGCTGAAATAAAAACAGGAGGACTGTGCTGCTTTTTCCCACCATGCATCTCTGAGGAGAGAGAGGAGTGACTTTCTGTGGTGTTTACAATCACACATTTTCACTCAGCGAGACGCTGTCGCAGCAGGAGGAGGTTTGTTTAGGCTCTAAATTATGGAACATTACAAGGCTCAGTACACACGGATAATATATCATTAACAATAAAGAAGCGAAATGAAACAGTTTATTCTGAAAATGGCTTTAACAACATTCCTGTTGTTTTTAAATATCCTAGAAAATAACTCCATCGTGCTCTATTTTTGGTACAGGATTCAAAATGTATGATTAAAAAGAGGAGCCTGATGATGCTCATGCACTCAGACATCTAAGAACGGGTAAAGTCTTGTGATGTCTTTTAAAACTCTCACAGGAATATCTGCTGTGATATCAGACATGACTTTCAAAACACCACGGGTTTTACTTGGAGGAGCTTCTACTCCCAAATCATCCAGTTTTTAAAGAAAAGCGCCAAAAACAACATTCAGTGCTGATTTCTAGGCTACATTTGAAAGACAGGGTGCATACGGTTTAAAGATACTTAAAGTAGATCTAAGCGCCTTTGGCTGTTATCAAAGATCAGAAATAGAGATTATGAATGAGATGTGTCAGTGTTGTACCCATCAGGGCCTCTGCACCACAGAAAACCTGCCTGCAGCTGAAAAAAAGCTCATTATCATAGACCTGTACAATGTTTTTGGGGTTTGATTATTGTTTTTTTTTCAGGTTTAATATGAAAAAGGACCATATATTTCTGTAGTCATTGTTGCTGTACATGTAATTTTTCTACAAACTCCAATTCCAAAAAAGTTTGGATGTTGTTTAAAAAGCCAGAAATAGACTAAAGTGATTTACAAATCATTTTCAACTTACCAATTAAAAACAGCCCAAAGACAAGATATCTATTGATCAACCCTATTGTTTTTGGAATCAAAAAAGTAACCAGACGTTTACAGTGTTGAAGAAAAAGTGATGTAACATAGTTGTAAACAAGGAGTCCTGTCCCAACCTTTTTGGAACATGTTGCAAGCTTCAGATTCAGGAGATGTGTTTACTTCCTAAAAACAATCAAATTTATTAGTTTGAGTCTCAAATATCTTGTCTATGCCAGTTGGCACTTTGCTGCATCAACCTTGGTCCTGTACAGTGTTAATTTTGGCAGCTATTTTTGATGTTAGTCTCAAAATGTAATGCATTTAAGTTTTAGTCACATTTTATTCATCTATATCCTTTTAAGTTTTAGTCCAGTTTTAGTCGACAAGTCGGGGTCGGGGTTGGGACCCCACTGGGGGTCGCGAGACACTGAGAGGGGGTCTCCAGACGCCTTATATAAAACAATAACATTTTTTAAATGACACTCGTTGCCACTTTACATCAATTTTGATAAATTTTAAACCCCTTCATCATCTTTTTATTCAAATTTTGCCAATTTTAACAAATTTTTGCTACTTAAAACCCATTTTCCATTTAAACCCTTTCCGTCACTTTTTTCTGCATGTTTTTGCCACGTCTAAACCAATTCCTGCCACTCTGCCAGTTGTTGGCTCTGTAAACTCATTATTGTCAATGTTAACCCCTCTTTACCCCTCTTTTCCAGTTTAACCCATTTCTATCTATTTCTGCCTCAGCTAATGCTTTCTTGCCAGTTTATATATCAATTTTTCATCCCATTTCACCAAATTTTCACCCAGTTTTGCAACTTTTAATGCCATTTCAACCAATTTTTAATCCCCTTTTACCACTCACTATGCCCCTTTCGCCATTTTTAACCAAATTTTTCTATTTTTCAGTTATTTTTGCCACTTCTATCGAATATTTGGCACTTCTAACCCATTTCTGCTACTTTTAAAATCCAATTTCACCACCCTTTTTAATTTTTTTTTGCCATTATTCACCCATTTTAGCTATTTTTAACATATTTTAATTCTGTTTTTCACTAAAGGATTTACATTTTTAAGAGGGCTACTTATGGTTTTGAACCACTGCTTGAACACACACCACTCTTTCCTGTCTAGATAGGAACAATCATAAAAATCCCTGTAAAAAGGTTTTTATTCACATTTGTTACAAAGTCCAAAATTTTGGAATAAGGGTTTGTATTTAAGGTGTATTGTTGTACCAAACAAGGCTTCAAGCAGCACATCTAAACAGATCTTTGTGCTCACCACACAAGCAGAAGACAGTAACCAAAGCAACAGGGTGCCAACTGTCTATCCCACTTTTCCTCTGTAAGCCTCCTTAAAGCTTGAATCTTGTGATCTCCAGCCAACCCCAGGGTTTAAAAGAAACACAGGGTCTGCCAGGGCAGCATCAGACTGAGGCCGACCCTTTTTAGTCTGCATCAGAGTACCAAACAAGGAGAGTAAAACAGGGCAGAGTTTACAGAGTTAGTCCAGCCCTGCAATGCAAGGAAAGCTCCAACGTCTGAGAGTGTGAGGAGGATGATCAGAGTCAACCTCTCTATGAAAGAACTGCATGCAGACTCCTGTTTGATGACCTGTTCAGCCTCTGCAGTTGGCCTTATGAAGGACTTCACTGGCATCCTTGCCAAACATAGCAACTAAGGCAAGAAAGCGGAATAGCAAATCATTTTGAACAGAAATGTGTTTCTTTTCCTAGCATTGAAAAGCATATGCCAGCAGTCTTACAAACTCAGTGTCTTTCTACTGATAGAAAAGTATCTTCAGGGGTATCATGAAAGAACTGGATCATTCAATAGTCTAGTATTCATATCAACAGTAAGGAACTGTACACACTCCACTTTACACAAACATAAGTTATATCGTCATCAACTACATGGGTAGCATGACTATATCAGGGATGTTCTGATACCATTTTTTCTTTTCCGACACAGTTCTGATACCGAGTACTGATCTGATACTAGTGTGAACTTCCTGACAGACAGACTTCCAGTGTAGACTAGCAAATTATTTTAGACCTTTATTTGACTCAGAACATGGCTCAACAAATAGAATCATAATATACAGCATCTCTGTGACCCTAAAGTTGTTTCCCTGCTGATTATTGAGTTTTGCTGCTTAATATTAAAATAACAACAATACAGGGGGCTTCTCCCAGGCTCTCTCTCTCTCTCTCTCTCTCTCTTTTATGCTCTATGTGGGCAGCATGACGTGATTACAGAACAGCCTGCTATTGGCTGACAGACACTCACAAAGGGTAACAATATGGAGATTAGCATTCAAGCTAGCGGTATTAAATGATTCCAATTTGATTGAAATGGATAAAAAGACGTTCATTATAGGGTAAACATCATAAACATCTCCTTATGAGTGTGTTTTATTCTAGACTCAAAGCATTTTGATAAAGGACTAGATGAAGTGCTGCAGAGATACACGCTCTGCACGCTGTGCTTATGCGTGCACCCAGACAAGTGCTTGTAAAAATGTGTTTTTTAAACACCTTGAGGTGATACTGATAGCCCGGAAAATGTTTGTTTTCTCAGCTTCTCTGTTCAGCTGACTGTCACATGTAGGGATGTAATGATGTGAAAATTTCATATAATGGTTATTGTGACCAAAATTATCACGGTTATCATTATTATCACGGTATTGTTGAAATGTGCTCAAAATGTTCAAAAAGTACTTATACACACACTGACATCATTTAACCAAGTTTTTTAAATAAAATAAAATAACACACACAATGTACTTTGTTAGCAGAACATTAAAATATTAACATCAAACATATAAATGTGCATTAAAGATGGCACCTTATGGCCATAAGAGGTAGCTGCACTTTGTGCAAATTGTAGATAAGATCCAAAAATACTTTTCTTTACATTCAGTGCTCAAGACTAGATCTAGTCTTACAGATCTAGGAAGAACTGGTACAGAAAGAACACTTTCACTGCTTCATGTACCTTTGTGTACAATCTCTCTCTCTCTCTCTCTCTCTCTCTCTCTCTCTCTCTCACTCTCTCGCTCTCTCTCATTCTTTCGCTCTCTCTCTCTCTCTCTCTCTCTCTCGTGCTCTCTCTCGCCATGGTTTCAAACTGCGCATGCACACCAGAGTCTCAGAGAGTGCTGCTCCTTCTTCTTCTATGGTGTTTAACGGCAGCTGGCATCCATGAAGTTGCATTACTGCCACAGAGCGCTTGCGGCTTCTCCAGGAATCGAGCAGTATCACCGTGAGTTTTCAAAGTGCGGTAATCAAACACGGTTTTAACGGTAATTATAATTTGAAATGGTAATACTAACCGTCTCAAATTTTACCACAGTTTATAGTGATACCGGTTATCGTTACATCCCTAGTCACATGCAAGGCCTGTGTTTTATGGCACACAGAGGTAAGGCATCGATAAGGGAATCATTTAGATAAAGTGTAAACGATGCTGATGGATCGAGCCAATTGGAACCGGTTCTCGCTGATACCACTTGCATTTAATGCAGTATCGGAAGGATTCCTGAGACTGGAATCAGAATCGGAACAACCCTAGACTCTATAGTTTACATTGACTGGTTAGTTGGCTGGTGGGCATCTGATGTCGGTCTGATGTCTGATGTTGAATAATGTGCCTAGCTTGTACGTCCAAAAACAAGAAAAACAAAAGAAAATTTTCATTTACACCATCATATTATTATTGATTTACTACCAACAGTGCCAACCCAAACAGCAGTACATATGGCTAGTGCGAGTTCAAGTTATGGGAGGAGATACACATACGGGCTAAAAGTGTGCTACATGTGTCTGCCTAAACTGGCACACCAGATGGATTGGTAAACCACTCATACACAGTGTTTGGGACAGGGCAGAGTCTTTGAAAAAAAAACTCTGAGGGTGATTGGATGAACGTTCTGTCTGTCACATCTTTATGGGCCAATCAGAGCAACAAAACACATGACAGCACTACTAAGCTGCGCTACCGAAGGACTAAACTCCATGGAGAACTGCATGACGCGAACCATGGTGATTGTAAACATGTCAGTACATGACTTTTGTCGTTTTTGAAAAGAAAACTACCCACTGCTGTTCTCTGTTCTTCTATAAACGAAGAAATTTCATGGAGTTCTGATAAAACTGGCTCGTTAGCAGCATCCACGCCAATGTCTTCCGTCATAACAGCACCGGCCTCTTCTTGCTGCTTGCTTACGCCGCCACTTCGCCACACCAGAAGGCACTGCCCCTCAACGCTGATTGGTCCTGTCACTCTCTAAGCGGGCCCAGACATTACAGATGGGAGCTTTGCAAAATGGATTCACCAGTGAGAAACATGGAAAAGGGTGAATTCATCTGCTTTGCAAGGTTAGTGTCTGCCAGCATTGTTTCCAGTGATGGTCCAGCCTGTCAGAGCTGTTTATGTGTGACTGAGAAGTAAAGCTGCCATTCGTGGCACACTCTCATGCATTGTGACTCATGTCAGTGATTTCAGTGCTTAAACTCTTTGCTATTGTCATCATTACACATCACTGTTGTTTTGGTCTTTATCTTCATAGTTGTTTTTGCTGTTATCACATCTTATTCTTCCAAATGTTACTACTGTCACTGAGTAATCCTTTTATATTGCTGTCATCAAACTGAGTGAAATTATTAGTGAATTATTTCAAAGTCTTACTTGTTCAATTTTACACTGAATTTACTCTAAATGCATAAATGGGACTTTTCTTTTCCATTTTTGCCTCCTTTGAGAAAACTAAGTAGAGCATTTAGCTCTGCTCTTGCTAGAGGTAAGTACAACTGGAACACAGTCTGTGCTCCCAAACATGAGTGAATAAGAGCATTAATCTTTACAAACTGCCTCATTAGTATCATCAACCACAGAGGGAGAGCGGGACCAAAGCGGCTCCCTGAGGCACGCCAAAAACATCGCCCACAGTGCCCACATGAAAAGCTTAAACATGGAACAGGAGGAAACAAAAAGCGAACGGGTGAGCGGAATATCAAACAAAGCCCTGATGAGCCATGTCCTGCATCTTTCAATAATGCATTACCTTTCTAATTAATTCAAGAACAACCTGAAAAAAAAAAAATAAAAACACGTTGATATAGCATCACAGAGGTGACTTTCTTGCCATTTAAGTTGGTATTTGCAATGATGAAGTACTATAATGGGCACATTATGGAACCTGAAGACAAATAAACAACAAAGAAAGCCCTCAGGGTAATATATATTCCATCGTTTTCCTGCAGAATAAGCCGTCTGTTTTCTCTCTAAACTGGAGATGCAGACTGAGGTGTTGCTCACATATGATTCAGGATGTGTGACAGAGACCTGCAGAGCCTGCAAAGTAGGGAGCAGCAGCTCCTCACACGCAGCAGAAACAAATGGAATTATTTATAGGTGTAAAATATTTATTTGGGATGTCTGTGGCCCCACTGCTAAAATATAACATAGATGAAAACCCAGAGAGGCCTGGAACATTGAACGATAAATCTCGTCTTATTCTATTACCATAATCATTTCATTTTATGGCTTTGGTGACACAAAACGCAAGTCATTAAAAAGAAGCTGAATATTTACAGTAAATAATATCAAAAAGTCGTGATAAGCACCACAGATTGATGACTTGTAGATTAAAAATTCCCTGTATAATTAGAAATGTAGGAGACGCACAGTACAATAAGAAATGTGGAACACCTCCACCTCTGGAATCAGTGTGGGCAACTTAATAGCAATATTAATGAACTACATTGTGTGAGGCGAAATGCAAATCAGCATTGACCTTGTTGTTCAAATAGCGCTGTGCAGCTGGAATACAGAGTAAACACGCTCATTTTTCAGGTTGCAGGGAAGATTTAACAAAAGCTTCATGGGAGCTGCAGGAAAACGAGACATATTTAAGTCATTATGTGTGCAGAAATATGGAGGCCGTTTTTACGGTCTGAGAGGAAATGACTGTGAGAATGTGTAATTTGTTTAAAAATGCTCTTGAAATAAGAAATAGTGCCTCAAAGCATAAGCAAGGACAGCAAACAATCCAGAGTGTTGACCTCAGTGTCAAAGCAATGGCTGCTGTGGTTTAGTACAGCCTAACACCTCCTTAAAGTATTTTAATTTTGTATTTCAGCTGGCTGGAAATTATGTATTCCTTTTGAATCTTAATAGAAGCCTACTTTTACCAGAACTGGTCTTGAGCCTGGACATGGTGAGAAATCTTTTGCTTGTGAAGCATGTTCTGATGATTAGAATCCTGTAAAACTGAAATAAAACAGAAAAAAAAAATCAAATCAGGACTGCTGGCATTAATCTATTTATCACAATAACATTAAAGCCAGAAATGAACAAGTTGAAATGTTTAAGTTTCATTCTTTTTTGGGCTATTTTGTGTTTCTTTGAAGTTACAAGTCTATTGCGGTTACTGATACCAGGGTTTTTTCAGTGCATCTTTTCATGTAAGACCCCTGCTATGCCACCATTTCCTCTTATGTTCGACCATGAAGACAAATCAGAGTTTGTCAGACTTCTTCAGTCCACTTTGAAAAAAATCTCTTTGATTCAGCTGTTAACATTAAATTGGTTGGACATGGCAGATATACAGCAGCTGTTCATGCCACTTTATTTGCCATTGGCTGATGATCCTCAGCAGGGACAATATTAGCCAATATAGATGCTAAACCAATACTAAACTGATGCATCTGTACTGGGGCTGGGCAATTAATTGCAAATTATATTAAATAGCAAAATGGCATGCTGCAATTTTCAAATCCCAGACAGTGCAATATTTATTTAACTTGAAAAGTGTCAAAATAGCAGTTCAACATTATCTTTTTTTTTCTTTGTTTATGCTCTGGACATTATGCAAACATTTGTCTTTCTTCTAATTTTTGTTTTTTTTTTTCCAAAAACCTATTTTTCTTGCTCATGAATTTGTTTTTCATCAAAATAAGAATAATATGAAAAATGACCATCCCTTTAATATAACTGATATCAAATTTGCTTTATGAGCCAAAATCAATGTAAGATTTTTTTTTTTTTTTTTCTGAATCGTTTAACTCTAGCTCAGGGGTTTTCAAAGTGTGTGAGAGTGATCCTCCCCTAAGAAGATATTATACATTGGGTGGATCCCCACCCACAAAAATGATTCAAATTTAAAAGAAATTAAACAACAACATTTCAAATATTTATGTCTAATCTTTAAATATTTTTAACATTAATATATTTTTGATATTTTGGTTTGCAAATGTCCTTAAACATCTGCCTTTCCCTCTTATTCAGTTATAATACCATTAAATACCCCTTTTTCATATATTTTTTGACCATTTTACTACTTCTTTTTGGCACTTTTCCTCCATTTTTTCCACTTTTATCCCATTTTTGCCCTTTTTCACCCTTTTGACCATATAAATTACCTTTCATCATTAAATATCACTTTCATTCCAATATTTTACTAATTTTTGCGATGTCTTTTTGCCACTTTTATCCAATTTTTTGACCTTTTTTTTTAAATCATTTTTGCCATTTTTTCTCCATTTAAGCTACTTCTTCCCATTAAATAGCACTTGTTTCCTTTTTTCCCAATTTTTGCCTCTTCTTTTTGCCATTTTTATCCATTTTTGCCACTTTTTGCCCATTTAAACTAGCCTACCTTTTGCCATGACATACCACTTGTTTCCTCTCTTTTTTGACCATTTTGTCCACTCTTGACTGCTTTTTGCCCATATAAGTCAATTTCCACTCATTTTTTGTCACTTTTCGCCAAATTTGCTGCTACTTTCTGACCATTTTTCCACCTTTAACCTATTTTTATTCCTACTTCAAACTGTTGCCTCTTTTCACCACTTAGAGTGTGGCTCTTGCAAAGGTATTTTTAAACAGTTTTGGTCTTTGTTGAGGGTTGAGTAACACTGCTCTATAGCATAGTCCCTCTAGTAAAGTCTATCCATTTTGCTCCATGCACAGCAGAGGTTCGCAGAGCAAGTCACCTTTTCTGTTGTTTATGGTTCCACGCCTCCCCTGAAGCTCTGTGGCGCCCCCCAGGGGAGGCCCGCCTCACACTTTGAAAACCACTGCTCTAGCTTAATTTATCTAGGCCTAATATTGCGCTTGCTATAATTAAAAATGATTTATTGCTTATGTTTATTGAACAAAACATAAGAGGAGGAACCTAAAAATAATTGCATATTAAATTGCAATTGCAATATTGAAGGAAAAAGAACGCAATTAGATTATTTTTGCATATTGTTCAGCCTTAATCTGTGCGTTCCTACTATTTTGACCTTTTCATAGTTTAGACCTTAACATAGTTTAGCTACCATAACAAGGCAGATGCCCAACACTACCCACTATAGAGTCATCCTGCTCTCCAGATCCCAAACTGGGAAATTGCACCAAACAGAATGCGCTGGTGGAAGCTATAGGCTTTAGAGTGCTACAGAGCAGTAAAACTGTTCTGCATAGTGAGTTTTAGGTAAAAATGGGCGAAAAACAATGCCTGCTCTATTGTACACTATATTGAATTGTTCATTTTCACCCAGAAGGCCTTTGTCTTTGACACTATTTTGCAACACCTGTTCAGATATGCTGAGCTGAAGCTCTCAATGCAAAATAGCACCAAACACAGAGGCTTTCTGAGTGAAAAATAAAATGCATCGAATAATAAACGTCCTGTTTAAAAAGGCAACACACTGAAATCGCTGGAGGCTGATAACTATCGCCAAGTATCTTTAACCCAACTTCAAAAATACCCAAATATTCCTTTAAAAATGTATGAATTGAAAATTTAAGAGGTGGAAATGCTTGTGAAGCAGAAGTAATTATTGAGATATTCAATAATCACCTGATCATTTACACCAGTGGTTCTCAACTGGTGGGTCAGGAACCAAAAGTGGGTCACGGAGCAGTTTTCAGTGGGTCGTGACTAGGTGTCTGGGAAAAAAATGGTGGCAAAAGTCCTTAAGTCCTTATTGGACATGCATCGCTACCTTTTATTTTACCCTGTTTTACTGTGAAATTGGGTAAATTTAAATGTTTTAACAATATTTCAACTAATTTATCAACTAATAAATGGCGTCTCTTCCCATGATATTGAAGTAATTTCACAAGTTCTCTGGAAAATTGGCAAAAGTTGACACATAGTGATGGGAAAAGAGGGTATAAAATTTGTCAGTTTTGTCCCATTTCTTTTTTATATCAGGTGTTTTGGTCCAATCATGCTCCAGACTGCAATATATTCAATTAACTAAACGCTTGGTGTTGTAAATTTGTTGGAAACTTGGGTCGCGGCCTGTCATAAGACATACTGAAGGGTCCCGAGGCCAGACCAGTTGAGAACCACTGATTTACACCATGTGACTTCTGTTACATTGAGATTTTTGCCAAAGATCTCAGAGGGGGGCGTTAGGCTTGTCTGCTTACACTGTCCTGTTTCAGGCTGTCCCAGATGAAAGATGACCAATCGTGGGGATATCTTTGGTTTATTTTTGACGGCCGTTGTCATGGTCTTCTGATTAAAGATAGTCTGGGATAAATTCTGACAGTGTCAGAAAATTCAGGATGACCATCTCAGATTCTGACTGCTGCTATGTTGACTAACCAACCAATAGGAATACAGCAAGAAATGACATAACGATAAATGTGACACTAGTGCCAACAAACAAACTAATCAGCATTAGAATGGGAACAATGCCAGAACACAGAAGCTTGTGGGATTCCAACAAGGAGAAAAAATCTTGATCTCAGATGTTTTTCTAAGCAATTACAATGCCTTTGTTGTTGCTTTGCTTCATTATTCACCACGGCACTGGCAGCATGGATGGATGACGCTCACTAATGTGGTGCACACTGATGACATTTATTTCTTGCATACCAGTGTGTGTTGTAGCCTGCCATTCAGCGAGGTTCAGTGGGAGTTGCACATGTCAAACTCGATGTCGTATGACACTGATCATCAACTGGAGGCTCGGGGGCCACATCAAGCGCCCCACAGCTTTCAATCTGGCCCCCGGAAGTTTCATTAAATTTAGAAAATATGCTAAGGAAAATAATATATTGCTGTATTGTTTCTTCATTTTCCCTTTTTAATCCCTACAGCTATTTAAGTAACTCCAAAAACAATTGAGATGGAAATATTTTCTTTCTTTTAAGATTGGCTTAATGTTGGATCAATTTTACAAAAATCCAACTGTTATTAACCATTATTAGCAAATAAGCTGTATGGCAAACAAATACTCTAAAGTCTAAAGTCTTGATGAAAGCTGCAGGTTTCTGTGTAAATTAAACAGTTCAGGGGGGTTGAGTGTTTATTTTTCACTGCCTGAGAACTAAAACAAAATCTTTTTCCTTCATGTGTTTTTCATTAATCAGGATGCAGCATGTTCACATAAAACTAAATGGTAGTCCTAGAAATATTTGGCTTAAATATCTCAATCACCCCCTTGTGGCTGGCTTAGATATAGGTAATAGAGACTGAGTTCAGTGCTTCAGGCTAATAATAATGCACATTTCAAAGAAAACTAGAAAAGCACTCAGACAGCGCAGACCTCCGCCATTAGCCCTATCTCCCAATAGTAAAGAATCCTTTAAAAAATTCCTGGATCCAGACGGTGATCCGGATCACTGCCAAAATCTAATCAGTTCTTCCTTATGCCATTTCTGACATGTCCTGAAAATTTTATCAAAATTCGTCCATAACTTTTTGAGCTATGTTGCCAACTAACTAACTAACTAACTAACTAACTAACTAACTAACGAACTAACAAACCCTGCCGATCACATAACCTTCTTGGCAGAAGTAATAAAATTATTTAGACAGAAATGTTTCTTTTATTCAGGTCATTTAACAGTACCGCCCCACAGTATCTGGATAAGCTGAAACTTGTACAAATGTAGCTGATAGCACGCCGTATGAGATTCACAGTGTAGCATCCCACAAACCTCTTATTGCTAAAAACACAGTCTGTAAGAGGCTTTAGAGGTTGCCAAAATTAGTTTTACATATATTAACAAAAGCCATGATGAAACACATATTTCATAACTTATGCAAAGGATTTTGGGTTGAGAATAATGTTTGGAGACCCATCACCTTTAGGTTTTGTCAATGAAACTAGGGAGGGGCGTTTGGAAGAAACCTGCTAACTCAAGCATATAATGTTAACCATCAATGAATTGATTATTCGTTATGCATGTATAAAAACTACATACATGGGCATATATATATATATATATATATAATCATTTCCCTATATAAAAAAACAGGTAACTATTGAGTGTGTTTCTCAATGATTTATTTATTTTCACCCTTCAAAAGCCTAGGGCTCTTAAACATAAACAGGGCATGGTCCCACTCACAATGTCATGACGGTAGATATTGTTGTGCAGTGCAGAGTAAGACGTGTTTAGTCTCTTTATTAAATGCCATCATCAGCTTGACTAAATTCCCTGTGATCGACCAAATTCTTAACGACCAATTAATTGATCATCGATTAATTGTTCCCATCCCTAAATGAAACAACCATTTATTTATTTACTTACTTGTTTGTTTTTAACAGCAATGTACCTTCTTTTCTGTTTTCTTTCCTGAGGGTCAGCTTTAATTCGACACAAATATGGGGTCTCCAAGGAAAAAAGGTATGAAACCTCACTGTTCTGAGTCATGACTTTAAGACCACAATGCAGCACTCATAAATAACACATCTAAAAGTCAAGATCATTATAGGTTACATCTCTTTGACTTCATTTGAGACACTGTTACTTTATATTGTTAAGTGGACCTAAAAATGTCTTAAAATGCAAAATAATTGAATTTCAAACATGCACTTTAAAACATGATAATTATTGGCATTAAGTCCTAACTGTTTGCAGTAATCTTGACTTTAAAAATTGATCGTTTTGCAGCCAATTTTTACACTGAAAGACTGAGAATATACAAATACAGGTAGGCAGTGAATAACAACATCTAAAAAGGCATAATAAATAATGATTTAACAGCCCCTATAAAAAAAAAAAAGATGCTGATATTCATCTCATGTTTAGTGCTACTTTGTCATCAGAGGCTTTAAATACAACACTTTCACACATGAAGCTAAAGTCACGGAGGAAGCAATAAGTCATTAAAATATGATGGCTGTCCCTAATGCCAATCCGACAGAAGTCAGCTGACTCAAAGATCAGGTTTAGTATGTGACTGCAGACACGTGTTTGACATCCAGGTTCACAGTCACAGTTTAACAGTCAGCAAACACAAAGCTCAGCAAAGCAGAGACTGAGGTGTGAAGATCAGAGGCTTTACCTGTGACCAGATTAAACAGAGCAGGATGTGGAAATATTAAGCAGGATCTCTGCAACACTGCAGTGAGAGGCAGCGCTGACCATTACAGAAAATATACCATTAAATGTAGAAATATAAACGCTGCCATAATGAGGCGGGAGATCAAGACCTGTCAGCTCTGCAGCACATAGTTAAACACACTTAGAGCTGCAGGCGTGGAGAATAAAAAGGCAGATGATTAACCAAGGTTCTAGTTCTAGACAGAACAGAGATGCAACATAAAGAAAACATGAATATCAGAGCCAGCGTGGGGCGGATATTAGAGAAACTTCACAGCCTCTTAAACTAAACTTATTCTCACTCAGGGCCGTCGTCCTCTGTTGTTTGTAACCATCTTTTATTGAGATTCTCCTGCTTGTCTAACAGCATCGCAGTAAAAATGCAGACACAGCCTGAGCACTGCTGTTAAATCCTCTTCTATCACAACCAAAGAAAAACAAGAGATATGAAGGCTTTTTACAAGCAACAAGTCTTTCATAAAAAACAAAATAGCTTCTCCTGGACATGCTCTTGGAGGTGAATTTTCTTTGCTTGTTAATTATTTATCCCCTCCTGGATTCAGCATCGTAGGTTCTCTTTTACTTGACCTTTTCCTTTTATTATGCTATCAAGTTTATTTATATGCTCCTTTTCCAATATTATAGATTATTTTCCTTTTATAGCTCACTTACAGAGAAGTTCTAACAACACAGCCTGCAGTTGTTTCTGACATTGAAGCACAGAAAGTATTTTTTAAATAACTTTGGTTTTTGATTCACTTCGTGCCTCTTAGTTTTCATTCACATTTTTGAAAATTCTGGCTCTAAACATGCATTAGCCCTTCACATTGGTGGTTTCTGCTGTTTTTGTACTGCATCAGTCTCTTAGAATATCCGCACCAGTTTTTCTTCTCTCCATTAAGTGCTCAACTTTACAGCCCTGCTCTGAAACAAGTGAGTGCTTTCAACAACACAAAGGCTGTGTTCAAAACATTTCACTTTCATGCTATCCAAATATGATGCTGAATTTAGTAAGTAGTTCTTTCAGAATTAGATTATGTGTCTTGCTGTTTATATGAGAAGCCCCTGGTTGTATATTAGATTGTTCAATGATATTGAGCTCACTTGTAAAGCTTAACTTCCTTTCAGTGTGCAGCTCTGCAGTCGATCCAGTCAGCCAGTGAGCGTGTTCAAAAAAGAGAAAGAGCTAGTCTTATGTGGTCAAATAGTATTCAAAGAACTACACAGCTGTGTAAGAAATCAACATGTCTGTTGTTGTTAAATTATTAATGTTCAGACAATTGAGCAAATTTGGTAACTTCTTTAATACTTGGACTGTAATTCCACGAAGAAGACTAGTAATATGGTTAATTATTATGTTGCAAATAGAAATGAGAACCGAAATCTACAACAGAGTTAGAAGTAGGGCTGAATGATTTGGGAAAATAATTGAATTGTGAGGTTTTTTTTACCGAATATTGCAATTGCAATTTAATATGCAATCATTTCTTAAAGGGATGCTTCAACATTTTGGCAAATTCACCTACTGCTATAATCCCTATAGTCTTAGGATTAGGTTTGTTACCTTTAGTTGTCGGCGTAAGCTGTTTTTAGATCGGCGGGGCTGAGATGCGAGCTGCTCAGCTAACGCTTCGGAGATGTTTGGTATGTCCAGCTGTCCCTCATCAAACTCATCAAATACAAAATCCAGCAACTCCAAAACACTCTTGTGGACAAGTTGTGACCTGCACATTCACCACGCTATGAAATAATAACGTATAATTATGTAACATTACGACACATGAAGCAAATACTCGGAACTACTTTCTTGAGTAAACCACTGGGCGGAGTGACACAGTGCGCATGTCTCAGGCAGTGCCGTAGTTACTTGGCTTCAGTATCATCGACTGGTTGTTTTGTTCAAGTTTGTTGATGGAAGTACCTGCACTAAACGTGCGCTTTTGAAATCGCTCCGCCCAGCAGCCATGTCTGGAGTGTAGTTCCGGCTTTGCATTTGCCTCTAAAACATCTCTGTCTAGTAATGTTCCATGATTATTACATAGCGTGGTGAATGTGCAGGTCCATGAAACTTGTCCATGAAAGCGTTTTGGAGTCGCTGGATTGTATATTTGATGAGTTTAATGAAGGAAAGCCAGAAATACCATGTCTCCATAGCATTAGCTGAGCAGCTCGCATCTCAGCCCCCCAGATCTAAAAACAGCTTGCACCGACAAAAATGAACTTACTCCTAAGACTATAGGGATTATAGCAATAGGCAAATGTGCCAAAATGCCGAAGTATCACTTTAAGCTCCTTATCTCATGCATTTTTCCACAAAAACAAGCAATAATTCATTCTGTATAGGGCTGGGCGATATATCGAGTGTTCTCGATGTATCCCGGCTTTTGCGACACACGATGTATAAAATGACTACATCGCGAATATCCCAGTATAAATTATGTGGAAGTTTTGAGCCGCCAGCGTGCATTTCTCGCTGGAGTTTCACTTCTCCCATTGTCCCTGAACGCATCTCTTACAGCAGAGAGCTCACTCTCTCTCCTCTGCCTATCCACAAAAATCCTCTGCACATGCGCATTTTTGTATCAGCGGTGAGAGAAGCAAAGGAGAGGAAGGTCAACAGAGCAGCGCTTCGAGTTAACAGGGAGTTAGCTGAGTTTTGAGATGGACAACGAGAAACAGAGCTGGGTCTGTCATCCAGCAGTCGTGCAACTTTGAAAAGGAAGAGGTCAAACTCACAAGGTATTCGTTAAAATACGCCACAAGATGACTCAGAGATAACGGCAGCAGTAACACAACACGTTGATAAAGACATGAGCCCAGTGTTGTTGAAAAGCCAGGATTTAAAAAATCTCATAAAGACACTTAACCCAGAATACGAGTCTTGCCTGGGCGCAAATATTTTGCTGAAAATTCCCTGCCGGAGTCGTACACGTCAGAGAGAAGATGGCCCAGCAGCGGAAAAATGTGATTCACATCTCCACAACAACGGAGACCTATCTCAGCCTAACAGTTCAAAACATCGATAACAAGGAGTTAAAATGTTCCCGCCTCCAGACAAGCTTACTCCCCCATGATCACACAGGAGAGCTTCTTGAACAAGATCTAAAGAAGCTCCATGTCATGTACTTGTCAGAAACTGGTCCAGTGTTCATCAGCACAGATAAGGAACTGATATAATCACCGCTGTGAGCCTGAATGGTGGACTAGACTGCAGAGATTTGGCCATTGCCTGCATGCAGGATTGGTGAGTTCTGTGTAGGTTTGCTTCACCCTTAATGAGGAAAATAATCATTTTATAATCAGCAATAGTAAACATAACACAGAAAACATTTCAGGACTTTGCATACACTGTAAAATACCCAGTGTTTCATGATTTATGTATTTTTGATTTATTAGTAAAAGACTGAGTAAAGTCCTTTTCAAAATAAAACTGCTAAATTTGAATTTATATTGATTTTTACTTTCTGCAAACATTTTAATTGAAAATCCAATAGAACAGTCTATTTTTACCACCAAACTAGTTAACCTTGCAAAGCAGATGGATACGCCCGTTTCCTTGTTTTTCACTGGCAAATCCATCTTGCAAAGCTCCCATCTGAACCGTTTGGGCCCGTTAGAAAGTGATGGGACCAATCAGCAACGAGGGGCAGTACTTTCAGGCGCAGCAGAGTCGTGACGTAAACAAGGAGCAACAAGAGGGGATACAATTATGGAGGAAAAGCTTAGCATGGATGCTGCTAAAGCGCCAGTTTTATCAGAACTTGATGACATTTCTTTGTTAAAAGAAGAACAAAGAACAGCAGTGAGTTGTTTTCTTTTCAAAAAACGACAAAAGTTGAGTCACATGTCTATGGGACATGTCTATAGTCGCCATGTTTTGCGTTATTCCTTGTAGCTGCGCACGCGCAGCTCAATACCGGCTACGTCACATGTTCTGTTGCTCTTATTGGCCGGTAGAGATGTGACAGACAGAGCATTTGTCCAATCATACTCCGAGTTTTTTTTCAAAGCCTCCGCCTTTTCTCAAACGTTTCCTATTGAAGCTTTCCCAGCTGGCGTGTCAGGTTACAAACTAGTGTCATTTGGGGTTGAATTAAATACAGCTGCTGAGAGGACATTTCAAAATATCGCGATATATATCATGTTTCGGGATATAGCAAAAATATATCAGGATATCAATTTTAGGCCATATCGCCCAGCCCTAGTTCTATACTTTAACCAACACAATATTAGATTAACCCTCAGGCCCTCCTTTAAAAAAAATCACTAAATCTCTTAAAGCCCTTTTAGGACATTGAATATATTTAAAAATATTAAAAATGAAAGAAAAAAAAACTATTTTTTTTTTTAAGTTTTTGGTCCTTAACTCCAGTCCTTGTCATGTACAGCAAATGTGAACACCCAAAGTATTTTAAGTGGAGACAATTTATCCCACTGGCCTACAGTCATTGTTATACCCTATCAGTTCAAACAAGGTAATTGTCTCCCACAATGCCTCTCTGCAAACATTAAAAAATGGCGAAATTTTGCAGCAATTTTTGTATGTGCAAATATTTTTACCTCTGAATGACTGAATTACAGAGGAACTAACAGGATTTCTTAATTCTGTACTGCAGTGGCAGTAGAATGAAAAATAAGAGGTGTTAATGGTAGTCAATGCAGCCTTATAGGGCTCTAGGAGGGAGAGTGTGAGTTTTTTTTTTTCTACACAGTAGAAAATTCTGTCAAAACAGTATGGATGATGAAAAGTTTTCTGGAAAGTCAAATGATGCTGCTTGACTAACCCAGGGTGCATCTTTTGAGCAGATCCTTCTCTGCCAAGTAAAACTGTAAAACCATTTTGCAATAAAATAGTAAAATGTATCACAAGACTGTTCCTGACTGAATGTAGGTTATAATAAAGAATGATTGTTGCTTGAATTTGTTGAAAAATACATAAGATGAGGAACCTAATAATATTTGCATAGTAAATCGCATTTGCAGTATTGGGGGAAAAAAAATCTTAATTTGATTATTTCTGCAAATCCTTCAGCCCAAGTTATCACACCATTCCTTTTTAGTTATTATGATGACCATTAGTGATAACAACGCTTTAATGTCACAGTAAATAATGTCCAGACAGCATGCCATGTATCGTTAGTTTACTGAGGAGAGTGGGGAAAAAAACGTCCACCGGTCCACCAAGGGCTCGCCTGCCTGCATCACTCACTGTGACTGGCTGTCAGAGTGCAGGGACACAGACAAGGCAAACCACTGCTCTTAATGAGGAAGAGGGCAGTTTGGACTTAGAGAATAAAGTGATGGAGACATATCCTTCAAAATAAAAAGCATATCATGGACTTTTTGCCATATATTTTTTTTCAGGCACACATTTTGACCCACTTCTGGGTCCCTTACCACCAGGTGAGAACCAAGGGTATCTTCAGCCAAGCACAGAGTTAAACACAGCTTTAAACAGCTTTAAAAACAGCTTTAAACCACAAGGAAGCAGCTGTACTGTTGGATGTTATTATGATGTGAAGAAAAGTAAAGGAAGCCGTCAGATAAACAGAGTGTTTGGACTTAAAATGTTTCTGTCAAGCGCAGGTAAATATGCATGTGTGACAGAGCCAGCATGCTTCTTTTCTTTCTATAATCACAGGTTTGTAAGAGACAAAACAATGTTTACTCTCCAACAACTACCACACAACACAGCTGTTTACAGACAGCCAAAAGACAACAACCAAAAAAAAAGGCAGCAGAAAACAGCAGGGAAAGTTACAGCAAAACCAATTCAGCCAATAACATCACACACAAGCATGCACATCCATATTTCAGCTCAGTGCAAACAAGCAAACAGCATGGACATATTGTGCTTCACAATGCCAAACAATAACCACAAAGTCAGCACTACGGGAAAGTCATTAACAATGTAAACAACTCTAACAGGTAGCTAGCACGGACAGAGAGGGACATGCTAGTAGCAACAAACAGAAATAGCTGGAGAGATGCAGCACTGCACGATACAACAGCAGAAGAACATAAACACAGCCAAGACACCAGCTTAGATTAATACTGGCATGGGTAGCAACTCTTGCTTTGCTGGGGTGGGGCTGGCGGGCCTCTGAGGTGATCCAAGATTCATCATTTCCTCCAGAAATTAGTCCCAAAGTTCATGACATCAGACATACTGCAGGTTTGTTCAGCCTTATTAACAGTGTCAGCCCCAATTGGTCCTGTAGGTGGGTAACAGCGGATCTAGTCATAGTATTCGGCTGTTGGGTCCAATGGCGATGTCACCTCACAACATGAGGGTCGCAGATTCTGCTTCCGGTCAGGACCTTTCTGTGCAGTTTGCATGCCTGGGTTCTCTCTGGGTACTCCGGCCTCCTCCCACCAGCAAACACGTGCTCTGTAGTTTAATGCTGACTCTAAATTGGCCATATGAGTGACGGTGCCAGGTTGTCTCCGTATGTCAGCTCCATGATTGTACCCTACCTCTCGCCCAATGGCTGCTGGGATATGATCCAGGATAAGCGCTGTGGAAAACGGATGGATGCAGTCGGAGGGTGTCTGTATTTTGGCGCGCTTGTAAAAGCATTTAATGTGAATTATTTTACCACAGTACGTCGTCATCAGGCAGGTGAGTACACCTCTATGTGTTTGTGTGTAGGCTTTAACAGTCAGATATAAGGTTAAGACAACAAGAAACTGATAAATGATAAGATGTAGGTACCGAAAAGGATTTGATTTTTTCCAAAATGAGAATTCTGAGGGGTCGTAATTCTGAGACTGGAGAAAAAATAGGAAGTTAAAAATTAAAGCAAGGAATGTGACGTTTGTGTGAGTTTAAAAAAATCCCTCAAAATTCTGAAGGGAAAAAGTCAGTATTTCTTAGTTTAATGTTAGAATTCTGATTTCAGAAAATGAGAATTTTCTGATTAATTTCAGAATTGAGTAAGATTTCAGAGATTAATGCCCAGATTCAAAGAAAAAGAACTCATATAAACTCATAAAAGTCTAAATTCTGAGATTAAAGTTTGAATTCTGAGATTAAATTTAGAAATCCCAGAAAAAAGTTAAATTCTGAGATTTAAGTCAGAATTAAGATTTGTTTTTGTCTAAATTTCTAATAAAAGTCCAAATTCTGAGAACAAAGTCAGGATTTCAAGAAAAAAGTCAAACTTCTGTTATTGTATTTAAAATTCTGAAATTAAAGTCAGAATCCAAGGAAAAAGGTTAGAATTCTGTTATTTAAACCTGAGACTGGTTTTATTTCATGCATCTTCTCAATGCCTTAAATGTGTAGATACTGTGTACCGGGGGGCTGAGGTTTATAACAAACCTTGAGTCCTTAACTCCCCATTCTACTCTGTATGATCGAGTTGGTTGGCCTTCTTTGGTCACACGTAGGCTAAATCATTGGCACATCCTTATTTATAAGGCTTTACTAAATCTGCTTCCATCTTGTGTGATTTCTCTATTTTGTTTTTTCTCTTTAAAACAGAAAGAAATCAATTTAATTTAACATGAACTGCACTCCCATGAGAAGACGAAATTGAGTTAAAATGGAGTTAAACTGTTTTCTCAGATTTAAGCAAAACCTTTTCCTGTTTTTTAGTTACACAACAATAGCTGAGAAAAAGAAGAGAGAATTATTATTTTTTTATTTATCCATCAATTTGTTCATGAAAACATGTCAGTATAATGATTTCATTACCCCAGAACAAACTGGACAGAAACAGTAGACAGATAAAAATTAGGAACAGAAAAAATGTGAATGCATTATGTTTCTGTAGTTGTCATTCAGCTCTGAGGTTTAATGTCAAATTGATGGAAAACTATCATTTTCTTCAGGAAGAAAATATCCTCTTCCAGAGAGGTTCATGATTATAGCCCAGACTAATGCCTCCAAATTTACAGGTGAAATGACAGAAAAATAACAGCTGATTAACTCCGTTAGAAGAACACCTGCTTTGATACCCACAATTAACCCTGCAGTCATGGGTTTGAATCTTAGGTGGTCCAGTGTCCTCTTTGGGCCCTGATCAAGCTTTTTTGCTTTCAGCATGAATGACAAAGTGATTTAAAACGATCCTTTTTGTTCTTAGACAGAGAAAATTGACTGGCAGAGAATCTCATAATTATATCACTAACGAATGCCTCCATTTAGAGGTGAGAGAGTCCCTCAAAGAGGGAACAGCCAATTAGCTTTGTTAGGAGGACACTACCTTAGTCATCACAACTAACCCTGCAGGCTTGTGTTCAAACCTTGTCAAGGCCAATGCCTTCTTGGCCTATGTGGTCTTTGATTAAGCTTTTTTTTCAGCTTTGCTTTTAGCAATAAGAGCCAGTCAAAAATCTCATTACCTTCTCAAGGAAATGGACAAATTAACAGAATACAACCTGGGAAGTTTTTTTATCCACTATTGAGCAATAGAGTGTAATGCCTTTGCAGCATAGTAAACTCTAACAGTATGGAAGAAAACTTTAGCATACATTTCAACTTTATCTTCAAGATTTAGAGTGATTGTTCTCATCTGCTGTAGTTTCAAGATCCACAACAGCTCTTTAAAGACAACTCACAACCCAAATATCCAGAAAAATCTCTTTTTGAATAAAAAAAATTGACCCGCTTTGAGGCTCCAACCATCAGTTGAGGATCAAGAATTTACAGGACCATGCCTTTGAGAGGAGCCTGTAGTCAATCACAGGGTGAGGAGGGCTGTTTGCCATTTAATGCTGATAAATATGCTTGTCCTTTTAGGTGCTGAAGGCCTGATGCTGACAGGAAGGGAAGCCTCATCTTTGGCATTACACTGTAAAGAGGTAAGTGCTTAAATGTTCTCCTGTTTTAGAGGTAGCCATGTCCTGAAGAATGATTTGCTTTATTGTCTATAAAGAGGACAACACAGACAGCATGATGAATATGTATCATGCTGTACTGATTTAAACCTATGAGACTATTTGTTTTTCCTTTCTGGGTTATGAATGGAGCCATTTTGTTGTGTCCGTACTGTCACACAATATATTTCAGATCTTTTGGGCAAATAAATGGCTTCATTTATTAAAAAAAACAACTCCAAAAACATTGGGACGTGTGAAAAACAGAATGCAATGATTGTCAAATTTCATAGACCCACATATTATTCACAATAGAGCTTAAACAAACTATCAGATGTTAAAATAACACATTTTAGCATTCATGAAAAATATTAGCTCATTTTTAATTTAATGGCAGCAATGCATCTCAAAAAAGCTGGGACAAGGCCATGTTTACCATTGTGTAGCACCCCCTTTTTTTTAAACAAGAGTCTGGGAAGCTGGGAATGTTGTCCCATTCGAGTCTGATGTAAGATTCTAGCTGCTCAAAAGTTCTGGGTCCTCTTCTTTCTTTACATTTTATGATGGTCCAAATGTTTTCTATTAGTGAAAGTTCTGCAGGCAGGCCAGTTCAACACCTGGGCTCTTCTATTGTGAAGCCATGCTGTTGTGATGGATGTGGTATGTCGTTAATCATTGTCTTACTGAAATAGTCAAGGCCTTCCATGAATGCATAGATCTGCTCTCAGCATTGATAGCTCCTTTCCAGGTGTGTAAGCTGCCCATGTCATCAAATGCAACGTTGTACCATCTGAGATGCAGGCTTTTGATAAGGGAGCTGATAACAAGCTGGATGGTCCCCCTTCTCTTTACTCTGTGCTTTAAGTTTCCAAAAAGAATTTTAAATTCTGATTCATGTGATCACAGAACAGTTTTCCATTTTGCCTTGGTCCATTTTGAATGAGCTTTGGCTCATAAAATACAACATAATTTCTGTACAATGTTTACATAGGACTTCTACTTTGCATGGTTCAGCTTTCACTTGCATTTGTGAATGGCATGGCCAACTGTGTTGACAGAAAATGATTTCTGGAAGTGTTCCTGAGCCCATGGCAAGGATTTCCAGTACAGAATCATGTCTGTTTTTAATGCAGTGACCCTTAGGGCTTGAAGATCACAAGCATCCATTTTGGACCTTCAGCCTTGTCCCTTGCTTTTTACTCTTGATGGGGAAAATTTAAATTCTTTGTCATTTGACACTGAGGATCATTTTTCTGAAAATTTTCCATAATGTTTAGATGCAGTTTTTCACAGACTGGTGAACCTAAGTCCATCTTTACCTTTGAGAGACTCTACCCTTCTAAAATGCTTCTTTCATACCCAGTAATGTTACTGATCTGTTGCTTATTATCCTAAAAAGTTGCAGATAATCCTCCAGCTGTTTCTCATAAATACAATTTACTTTTCCAGCTTATTTTTTGTTTTCCTGTCCCTACTTTTTTGAGATGTGTTGCTGACATCAAATTCAAAATGAGTTATGTTAAAATGTCTTAGCTGCAACATTTGATATGTTTATGTTATATTGTGAGTAAAATTTGGGTTTATGGAATCATTGCATTCTATTTTATTTAGATTTTACACAGTGTCCCAACTTTTTTGGAATTTGGGTTGTACAACATGGAATACAATGTCCCACTTGTGTATTTTGAAGCTTTTTCAAGTCTTGAAAGAGGCTGTTACTTACAAGTGGCTAACTAGGACTACAGATCATGATGTTAGAGGAAACACTGCTGACTCTAAGAAAATAATGGATTTAATATTGGGTCAATAAGGTATGTTTTAAATGTAGATAATAACAGAATGTAACCTTTCAAGTCATATTGGCTAAATGAAAACATTTATAAAACAGGGCACTGATTGAATACACTGTATGTAATGTGAGCAAGAGAGATCTGGATTAACAGTTTATCAGCTACTCTTTTGGCTGCTCAAATTCTTAAATATTCACAGAGAAGGAAAATTTGAGCACATTACATGTGACTGGCCTTTATTGACAGAGTGGTTTGTCAGTCTGGAGGACATTGCTATATAATAACCTTCGCCTTCAGTGGAAATAATGAGCAGGTTCTCCTTTGTAGGACAGTGCCATGTGTGCTCCATTAAGTAAGCCTTCTGGTGTCTTTACTCAGCCAGGTTTGTCAATTTGTTAAGATGACCTTTTTTCTCTATTGACTGTGCCCATTATTTTGCTGTTTCCAGTACATTCTGCTGCCTTGTGGTCACCGAAATCATTAACAGAAAATGCATCGACAGCTCTGTACTGCACATTTTTCACAGCTACAATGAGCCTGCTCCATTTGTGTTAATAATGAAGAATTCCCGGAGGCACGGACTGTATAATTCCCGGGCTGAAATGATAATGTCGACCGTTATGTCCATTTAAAGAGCATTTTTCAGATTGTACGGCTAGTCAGTTAATTAATCCAGATATCACAATGAGTAAGTTGTTTTCTCTTTTATCAGAAATAATCTGTAAAAGCTTCTGACACGTCTCAAGCATCTTGGCTCTTTATTTTAGTTTCTGCCTGTTTTGAATAAGGAATGAAAACATAGTGCATATTTTTTACGCTGCATAAATTGTAGAGCCAAATGTGCCCCATAAAAAATCAGTGTCATAAAAATACAGTCAAGTCATCTTATATTCATATTGCCTTTATTTTGCTTGTGCATACATATGCAGTGCACACAGTGTGATAAATAAAAGCATTTCTTTTCCCATATTTGATGCATTTTCACACTTCAACATAATGCATTTGTGGAAAAAGAAGGGAGGCGGTGTACTCAGTGGAAACTAGAAAGCCAGAGGAGAGCTGTGTATGAATGACTTCTGCTGTCATGAATGGGGGAGATGTGACCCCCCTCCAGGCAGTGTGTTACCTTCCAATGCAGAGCCCCCCCTCCCATACCGCTCCAGCTGTGTGCTCCCTGGGTCCGTCTGCATCCTGTCTCCGTAGGCTCTAAAACATCATTAACAGGCAGAGTGGCCCTTCTCTCTCCATGCTTTCACATAAACAGAAGCCTCCTATGCCGAGCCTGGCATTCTTGAAATGTCAGAAGAATTGTCCCAAGGCTTTCCGGACGGTTAAATTAAGCCAGACGTGCAAAACTGAACCTCTAATGAAGTACATTAACCTGAAGGACTGAGCATCTATTCACTGAGTCCTGTTGTTTGCTCACAAGCCTCCACAGGGAAAATAGAGTGAGAATGAGAGAAGATACACTTGACAAGCATATTATTGAAGAAAAGAGTCTGCAATGTTCTTTGGCAGGAATGCACGGATACATTAGTCTCTGTTTTTAAAGATAGAGAGGATGAAATGTTTGTCCGACATCCAGATACCTCTGACAAAAGAGACGGAGGAAAAAGAGAACTTTATCTGGACCACATTTGTCAGACAGACACGGACGATGTGCCCACAGACGGCTGTGTCAAAATGAACTATTGTGTGTCGAGCTCCCTGAAAAGACTAAAAATGCATTTATCCAGCCGGACAGTTGAGATGATTCACTGTCGCTGACTCTCTGGAACTCACAGCAGCATTTTAGTGTGGAGTAACACTGACATCTGTCAAAATATGCCATCTGTTTGTATAAGAGGTCTTATTAAAAAAGGTTACTGAGACTTAACGTCGTCAACCTTGGGAAGCCAGTGGATTGAGAGGGGTCTGGCTGCAGACCGTACGTTTCTGATGGCCACTCTCACAGACATTAATCTGAGACTGCATGTATCTCAGTAAGGAAGTGATGTCATTTGCTAAAACATCCCATTTTCAGTTTTAGATTCTTTTTTATTCAACTTTATTCATAAAGTCTGACAATTACATTCATTAAACAAATACAGTAGACCCATTTAAGAACTAAGACAAATTGTGCTTCAATTTATTAGCTTTGTTAGCTTTAACATAACAACTCTATGTAATTGATTAGCTTTGGCAACGTGATCTTTAGCAGACATAGCTAAAGCTACTGTGGCATGTAGATAATTTACCTACATAGCTGCATTGTGAGATTAGCTTTAGCTACATTAGCTATGTAACTATGTAAGATACATAGCTACATAAGCTACATTATCTGGAGTTCATATAGCTTTAGCAACGTGAGATTTAGCAAACATTGCTACTAGTAGGGCTTTGGCAAATCACATAGTCTATGATCCGTCATCAGGTGCAGTTATTAAGTGAGAAAATTTCCAAAGACTGTGAGAGCTGTGTAGTATGTCCCGATCAAAATCAAGGGGAAATGATACTGAGCTGTGTGTGTATTGCTCTTATTTTGTCCATAGGTTTTGTCTTGTTTTGTTGAATGGAGTACAGCCTCTCTTCCAATACAGCACAGCATGTGCATTGCCCCACCAAAACAGTTCTCACTTTGATTTAAGTGAGGAGCAGAAGGAGCATGGCATGTGCCATATTTAGTTTGAAAAGCAAGAGAGCTGAAGGAGATAAGACAAAGGAGTATGGAACTCCTCTGATTTTGTGGAATCTGGCATAAGCAGTGAGTAATCATAATTAATAATCCTGATTTTTATTAGTGAAAATATTTGCGATTATTTCTTTTGCCATAATCGAGCAGCCCTACTCCAGGAGTCTTTTGGGATGACATACTGCATCTGACTAGTATTATTGCTTTATATGGCCCTTCATAAATGTGACAGAGCAAATATTTGACCAGTCTACCTCCTCATTATTTTTGAGAGGGTCTGCCCATTTTCTGCCCTAATTCTGCCCTCTTCAAGACCAGGTACAATCATTTCAGATTTGAGCTTTGCATGATGGATCATCCTGATGATGGACATGGAATCTTGCCAATCCATCAGCTTTGCACGGATAGCTGCCCAGATGGATGTGAAGAACTATATATCCCATGCCATGAAAATGTGAAACAGTCTGTCTGGTGTGTCAGGTTAATTTGATATGACGGATGCACAGAAACGGCAGTGGTATTTCAGCAAAGGTCTGCAGTGTTTGAGAGGGAAGCAGATCAATGCCAATGACTCAAATCAGCGCCTTTGCCAAGAGCTGCTGTTTTCTGCTTTAGATTTCCCCTTCATCTCCGTCCGTTTACAGCTACTTGAAGATAAAGAAAGGTGCTAAAAGTGTAGTATATGGTCATACATATGATGACTTTAAACAGGGTGAATGGTGTCTATCCTGTTACCAGGGAGTACCCTGCTTGCTGGCTTTCAGAAAATATGACTTAAAATTTATATTTATGAATCTAAAAGGTCACTATGTGTGATAAAAAGCTAAATTTATGAACTGAAAATGTCATAATATGAAATTAAAAGTCAAAATCATTCATTCAAGTCATAATTGTGAGACGCAAAATTGAAAATATGAAATAAAAGTATAAATTAATTTCTTTTCTGACATTCCTGACTTTTTATCTTTTTATTTTAACTCTTCACATTTTTTTTTATAACTTAATAGGATATCTTAAATCATCAAGGCTAATTTTAGATAAGACTAGATAATCCTTTATTATTCCCACAATGAGTAATTCAAAATTTATGGCAGCAAAAGAGTTGCAGACATAGCCAGTAGTAACTAAATAGTGTTTGTTTTTTATACTGGAGGAAATCTGCAGACTTCAATTATAATAGAAATATTATACGATCTTGCAGGTCTGGTATAATTGTACCATGGGCCGGAATTTGGCCCCTGGTCCTTGAATTTGACAGTCCCCCTAAAATCTGCACTACTCCTGAAATGCCCCAAATTTGATAGCATGAGCTGTTACGTGCGGCCTGGAGTGCTGCATGCCCACTCTCTCCCTCCTCCCTCTACCTGTGTGGCTGCAGCACACCTGAGTGCTGTTAGCACTCAGGGTGGAGGAGGGGAGAATTTAGAGTGGCAGGGGAGAGGAGCGTGCAGCGGAGACACAGGCTCAATCCCAAATGCCCCCCTACACACTACCCCTTCACTACCGAGTGTCACTCCAAATGAAGTCACACTCATAGCTGTGGAAGGCACTTTAATTGAAGGGGGAGGGTATAAATATGACGGGCAGGAATGGGAGGCCCTCTTCACTTGACCGGAAAACGGAAGACCTTGTCGCCATGGCAACAGAAAGACGCCCCCCGTGTATGGCTGTTGCGCTGTGGCACAGATTGCGACTCGCTAAGATCGCTGCCGCTTGCAGGAGACGCAAGCGTCTTCAGCGTTTGTTGGCTTTGTTGCATCAACAACAGGTAAATGCTGCTCCGCTGTATTTCGTTAACTTGATATATTTGATGGTACATAACTCCACGAGATCCTTCTACATTTAACGGCAGCTACATTATACTGACTCCCGCCAGTCACACAAAAACCACAATATGCACGTTGATTACCTAATTATAATCTTGTCAGCTAATTGTTGTGCTACATTAACTGTCTACCACTGTTTCAGCTGATCACAGTCTCACCTGTGCTCACATTTTAAGGTGCCAGGGCTGCACAATCAAATCAAATGTCAGCATAGAGTAAGATTTGTTTGTTTCGTTTAATCTTTTTAAACCACACTTTTTGTGATTTTCTGTCAGTGTGACAAAGGTCCACTCCCCCTCCGCACTATGTGGTTTGGGACGGCCCTTTATATGGCAGACCCTCCGTGAGAACGCGCAAACGGAGGGCTAGTGTGTAGGGAGAGTGTGTAGGGGCGGTTTGGGATTGAGCCACAGAGCCACCCACACACACTCCCTGGACAAACATGAGGCTTGTTTGTTTGATTCATCTTCTTTTTTTTTGTTGATTATTAATTAATTTGGTTTTTCCATGCGTTTTGGTTTCCAGTTCCTTCATTTCCCCCATGCATGTCCAGATTGCTGGGTTTTGTTGTTTTGGTTTGGTTGTAGTCGCCGGTAGTCCTATTTTCTCGTTGTTTTTTTTTTCTTGATTAAATAGTTAGGTTCTTTTTGGTTAGGTAGTTTTAGTTAGGGGTGGTGGCTGGTCCAATGGCCCTTTGCAAGATTAGCCACGTCCACAACCCCTCTTTTGTTCCTTCTGGCCGGCGGCTGCAGCACTTTTGTTTCATTGGTTTATTTACCGTTTGATTGATTAATTGCTGCTTAAATAAATCTTGGATTATTATTTTGAAACTCCAGATCTTTGTCCGTGTCCTTATACGTTGCTGTTCTCTTTGTACCAGCCTTATTTTTGTAGTTTAAATTAATCATCTTTAAGAGGCCGAGCACAAACAGCAGGTTTTCCTGATTCTCCCTTTCCCGCCCCCTCTGTTGACTGACTGGCAAACTGCAGTGAAACTTCCTGCTGGGAAGAACAAGTGTGAGCAAGCGATTTGGGAAATGTCCTGGTCTTCGGGATGCATGTGTGAAAAGACAACAGCTCCCATATTTCAGGGCTACTTTGTGTCATCAAGCTGTTTATTTTATTTTAGTGGTTCCTGGGATATCTGTACTGGCAGAAATCCCATACTGAGCTTTCAGGTTACGTAGTATGCTTACAAAACAGATTATATAAGAATCTCAGGAGCTGCTAAGTTTAGAGAGTGACCTTTGTTGAAATAAATCTGTTTACAGTCACTACTGGTTCATTTTAGAGGACAGGAATATAAGGAGCACAGCGGATGTACTGTCTTTAATGCTGTATGGTTGAGATCTGGCTTTTGGTGTTGAGGTTTGTAAGATTACACTAGGATTAAATCAGTATTTGCTCACTTTTTCTAAAAGTTACCTCCAGATGAGGACCTTTGTGCCAAAAGGCTGTGCTTATAAAATAGTACCATCTGACTGAGAATCACTGCCAGGTTAAACTGTGAGGTTTACTTCATGAAGATCCTTTTTCTACTTTCTATCATTCTCATTTCTTATTGAAGAATGTGTTAAACTGCAGTCATGCATGAGCCAGAAACACTAACTTCTCTCTTTGGTTGTTAGTAGAAACTATCAGAAGCATCAATGGGGGATAAGGAGAAACATTTTTAGTTTTTTATTTGTTTAACTCTCTGATATTTCCTGTTGCTTAGTATCCTGGTCACAGGAGAGAGAAGTAAAATGTGTTCTTCCACACAGTGAAGCTCTTCCTTCACACAAACATTGACATAATATATAGGATGGATTTTTCTGCAGAGTTCAAACGCCGAGGTGGACAGAGGTGAGGAGTTTGTGTCAGACAGAGGTCAGCGAGCAGCTGAGGGGAATTTTAGTGCACAAGCTGTGAACTGTTCAAATAACATCTGCTATCCTCCATTTATGTGTAAATACTGAAGTTTCTACTGACATGGTCTGTATAAAAATAAATATGTCTGTATGCTATTTCTAACACCGAAGTAAAAATATTGATTAAATAATCCACTGTCAGGGATTTTAGGCAGCTGCTGTATTTCCACTGAAAAACTGAACAGCTGCGCTAGTCTGCAGGGAGTGATTTTTAGTGGATTTTTTCATTGTGAGAGTGCCAAAGGCACAGGTGACCTAGAGAAAACTTTGTTGGTGGCATTTTTGTGAGTGTCCACCAGGAAACAGAGTCAGAGGTAAAAGTCAGAAATAATGAGAGAGGTAACTGCTCAGGAAGTGTGCTAACTGTCAGAAGTTGGCCCTGGTTTTAACGGGTTTCAGGATTAGAAAAGTGTGAAATTTGGAGGCAAAAATTGTGCAGGATTGTTCACATATGAGGAAAATATACCAAAGAGGAGAAATACTCCAAATAATTCAAGACAGAATAAAACAAATGAATATCAACAGTTTAAACATAACATAGCATAAAAGACAACATGACTATGGACATAAGTATGTATGAAATTAGGGCTGTAAAAACTTAGAAAGACAAGTTTGATTGGTAAGATTTAATGTACAGTCAACTGATGGTCAAATTAAATGATCAATTAATTAATTTGATTATTTCTCTCATTTACAACACTAGTGATAAACCCCTTATTTAAACTATTTGTCTCCTGGAATAATAATTAATTCCACGATTGGACGTGATCTATCCTTTTTCTCACTCACTGAGTCTGCATTATGATGACCTTATTAAACTATTAGACACACCCATTTACAACACAGAAGATCATAGCTTAACGGCCTTTGTTAGCCTAACCCTCTATGGTAAATAGATAAATAACCATAAAAATATATTAATAAAAAATCCAAAGGGTGTGTTTTGGGTTGTGTTGCTTTAAGGCAACACTGTTCCATAATGGTACAGAATGAACAAGAAACAATATTATTTAAAATTTGAATTAAATCTGTTTTAAAGCATATTAAAATTCAAAGTAGCTGCAACAGGTTAATATTCATGTTATTTGAAATTTAACAATTAAAAGAACTATTTTTAATATTATCAAATTACAATATTTCATGTCTGAATGTTCCTGGAGTTTTTCCACTTCAGCTCCTTGGCTCTTTTTGTTGCTACATGTAGGGGAGGTGAAAACAAAAAACATGTCCTTTGCATGCTATGAAAATATCCAGAAAATGATTAGTTATTATGTATGCATCTTACAGTCTGTCTTACTGTATAGTGGTAGTACTCGTTGCTGTACATTTACCCTCACTGTCCTCATTCTGATCACTATCACTTTTCACTTTCCTCATCCTTGTTCTCATTGTGATCAATCACAGAAATCACATTTCAGTAATCACAGATTTACTTAAATATACAATACCAAAATGCAATGATATCATTGTGATTCCATAACGATAGAGTGTTTGCAGTTTTCCATAATGGTAAGGTGTTGCCTCAAGGCAACATGTTTATTTTTACCATTTTCCATTATTTATTCATCAAAAAAGCTACATTTAACTAATAGAAGATAAACTTTAACCACCAATTATTATCTACCCATTTATTTCCAGCCTCAGCCTATCTAGAAAATATATTTTCTTGCAGTTTTTTTGCATCAAAATGGCCGAGCTGTTTCGTGAGAATGCCCGCACAAAAAGGGTTTAAGATGGCTTCCAGGGAGTCATGTGACAAATCAGAACATTTTTATGGGTTACTTAAAGTCCTGCCATTTTTTAATACTTGGAAACATATTATGTGAGTGCACAAGGCCAAAAAGTGGTATGTTGCCTACAGGCAAAACCGTCCCATGGGCAATTTGTTTTTAATGGTCGACCATTCTTCTTGTAGTCCGGCGATATGACAAGAGCTGTTGATACAGCTTACATTTAAGTTTTAAATTTATTTACTTACATGTATTCAGCCAGGAGAAGCTCATTAAGATCAAGAATCTCATTTACAAGAGCTTCCTGGCCGAGACAGACAGCAGAACAACCCTAGAGTTACAAACAGAGGGCATAAAAACAACACACACTGTTGATTTTTAGAAGTAACTCGTTATGTAACTGTGTCACCTGCAGAGAAAAGAAACCAAAAGAGTATTATTGTGTATTAAAAATGAAACCTCTTTAACTGGTCCTACTAATTCCACATGCCACATGAAGCATCATAAAACAAAAAAAAATCCAGCAAAGAAACCCAGGACTGTTAAGCAGCATTAAAAAAAAAAGGAAAAAAAAAAGGCAGCTAGAATCCTACACCAGACAGAATGGGACAACATTCTTCTCCCAAAACTCCAGCAACTGGTCTGCTAAATCCCAGACATTTACAGGCTGTTGTTAACCCTTCATGGGGCAAGGAACCATATATGGTCACCTTGGTTGACTTCCCCATAGCCCCCACCCCACCCCACCCACACACACACCCACACACACCCACCCCCACCCACACACACACTTTCCATAATTAATTTGAACCAGAATGGTTTATCTCAGCCTATCAGTGGGGATCAGTCAACATCATGGAATTACAACATCTGACCAATCAGCAGTGGCCTACAGGGTCTCAAACTTCCAGTATCCTTCAGAAATTGAAAATACAGTTTTACGTCTCTTTTGGTCCCACACAAATGGCCCTAAAATCATAACTAAGATGATAAGATGATGAAACTCACCTTATAAAGATGAATATTAGTGCTACACCCATTTACGGGTGTAAAGTGTTGCCTTTATTAAGACATATGGACAATTCAACAATCATACTAAGGGTATTTTCTTGACAAAATCTCATACACAGAATGACAGAATTCCTGTTGGATGTTCTCACAGATTTGTAAAAAAGATAAAGAGGGATCCAGTGTTAAATTTTCTATTTTAAAGTATTTTTAAAGGTATAAATAGTAAAATAGGTGTGATTTTTGGTTTGTTTTACAGCATTAGAACAGATTTTTTTTATACTTATGTGGTTTATGCCAGTTTTTATTTTTACTGTGAGCTTTATTTCTGCTGTACATGATTTAGTCATTTAATATTTGTGATGTTTTTATGTTTTCTGGTGGAACTATAAAGAAAAATAAATGATTTTAGTTAGTTTTACAACAGTATAACAGTTTCATTTTGCATAACTGGCCTAAATAAGTTCATAATTTTATTGTGAGACTCATCACTTCTAAAATTTAATTAGTTATTCAATATTTATGATTATTATAGTTGTCCTGTTGGGATTATGTTAAACGGGTGATACCACTATTATTTACACAGTTTTCTGAAGCTAGTCATGTGTTCCCTCCAAAAGAGGTCAGAATCTAAAGACAACCTCACCCTGTCTTGTGAAATGACCATTTTATATTTGAATAACTTTTTGATGGGGAAGTAAATACTCATTAGACTCTATATGTGAAAAAAATCTAACAATAATATTTAAGGGCTTAAAAATGAAAAATTCTAAGAATTCTAATCAGTCCAGTCCCAGGGTTAAAGAAGAGGGGATGCAATGTAACGGTTAACATGGCCCCGTCCCAACTTTTTGAGATATACTCTGCCAACAAGTTCAAAATGAACTAATATTTTTCCTGAAATAGTATGATGTCTCAGTTTCAACATCTGGTATGTTGTTTATGTTCCATCGTGAATAAAATCTGGGTTTATGAGATTTATAAATCACTGCATTCTGCTTTTATTTACATTTTTCAGAGCACCAAACTGATGATTTTTTTGTTGACACTTTAAAGATACCAGATCCTTGACTCATGTGGCCTCATGGAGCTGCATCAGTCTTGCTGTTTCCTCCCTGCAACACTCGTTATGTGCCGTGTGTTTTGACATTCATGACATAACTCTGTGTAGCTCCTTGTCCATCACTCTGAAGGTAGCTGTCAGCTAACATAAGTTAGTAATGGGCCGGCACTGAGATAATTGGCTCCATTTATTAACTTGATTAATCAGGCTCAGGATGAATTAAGTTTCCTAAAGACCACTGACGCATGATCCCCCTCTGAGCCGAGGTGGCTGAGGGGGACTCTTTGTCAAAGTGTCACCCACAAGGACCCCATCAGAAGGTTCCACATGGTGCACATATGTCAATTTAGCTGTCAGCCTATCACTCATCCATATAGGTGTATTCACTTAAAATGGACTCCTGTATTGCTTGACTCTCCCTGCAAGGACAGCAATGATAAATAGAAAAATAACATTGCTAACCAGGTTTTCAGATCCTCTCTAAGAAGCCTTTTTAGAAAATAAGACACACACATACCAAGGATTTTCAATAAAAATGTTCAGAGACTGAGCCTTCTATTTTATTGTCTGCACAATGGCTTCCATATTTGAAAGAACAGGTTCAGATTTTCCAGGCAATTCCACTCAACAGCTGCAGCGGTTGTAGAGCGCCGGCTGCTATTGACATTATCTAACACCTTATGTTGTATCGATAAAATAGTACGGCCTATAAAAAGCTGATTTCCTCACAGTGAGTAGCCAACATGAGACGCTTCTCCCAAACAGCCCCGAACACATTTATTGTAAGCTTGGCTGCTCAGTCCTGCAGTATGGGGCTGTTTTAAAGCTGTTCATGCCTGTTAATGCTTGATTTTTTTTTTTATCTTCATGTGTAGAATGTGTTTTCCTAAATGACTGAAGACATTAGGGCTCATTTCCCCCACTAAAACGAATCAGAGCACCCGTTTGTGCATAAATGAGCACATATGCACAGTGAATGCACACAGTTCCTCCTCAAGAGGTGATTGGAGCTCATTTTCAAGGTGCCTGCCTCTTTTGTCCTTACTTTGCTGTCTATTCCTGGAGCTCTTTGGAATCAAACTTAATAGTCATGCTTACATATGTATTCAACAATAATGGTAGACCCTGGATTAAATGCTCTTTGCAGGAAGCTGCTTGGAACAGTAATGTACTTGTTGACAACTTGTAGAAACTTTTAATGCTAAGGGCAGAGGTGGAGGTTAGTCATTATATTCCATAAAATCACTTTGACAAGGAATATTACAGGTGGGAAACTGCAGGTTGTTTGTCTCAAACTCCTGCTGCTGCTTCTGAAAAGACTTCCACCTGTGGTAATAGTTGTGTCTCTATTTCAGTCAACAGCCAAGAGCCACTAATGTGACATGATGGACTTTAAGTACATAAACAATGGAGGGAACTTGCATCAATTACATAAAAGAAAAATAGGTGAAAAAACAAATAGCTTTTTGACATAGAAAAAGGTCAGAGTCCCTGTGAAGCAATGAAAAATACAAATTTTAGGTTGTTGGTACAATGGTTGTTGGGTTGAGTAGAAGAATTTGTGTTTAAGGCTACTTTGGTTGGATTTACACAAAAAATAATTCAAATGTACATTAATTTTGGCCAAAAAGTATCATGATTTTTTCATGTCGGCCCTGGGTTGGCTCAAGTTCTTTGATACAAGTGGGGGGGCTAAAAGGAAAAAAGAGTTGAAAACCACTGTCCTGACGCATTTGTTCTCAAAGATAAAAATGTCCGGTTTCCAAAAGCTGCTGCAAAAATAAATTATATCAGTATTTTTTCTCCACTTTAGCCAAGTCAGTCTTTAAAAACTTTTTCAGCCAGAAATATACATATCAAATATTTATTATTTTTATTATTATTATTGATTATTATTGAAAAAAATAACTAAAATAGTTTGGATAAAATGCATTTCCAGTAGTATTCCCTTATTTTTTTTTTTCAACTCAAAAAATAATTATTCCAAAAAACTTTGACTTTAAGTAATTATATAACATGTAAATTTTCCAGGTATTTTCACTACATTAGTTCAAGGTAAAATATGACATTAAAGTTAAACCTTGTAGAGAGAGCTTGAAATAATTAAGTAACCAGTAATATTTTATTGATTTGGGGTTATGCAAACTTGCACAGAATGGTTAATTGTTAATTTAGTTACTAAAAAAAACATAAGTTGATCCTTGACATGAACTTTATTTGTTAATTCAAATACATAATAAACTAATGTGATCCCTGACTTTATACACATATGGTAGTAAGATAAGTCTTTATTGTCCAGTTTAGCTTGCAACAGAAACACAAGGCAACATTAAAATACACAAATGCCTACATTTTATACATAACTCCCAAGGATTTGATTGTGATAGATAGGCAGTGAGATTCAATAAGATACACAGTAGTCCCAAGTTACACAATTCAAGAAGTCCAAAGTGCTCTGTATTTGTAATAGCAGTAGTGTATGTAATTAGAAACTGAAACGTATAAACGTTCATATGTTTTAAACCCCTCCTTGAAAAGAACATTCAGTAGTGTTGCAGGGGTATCATTCAACCTTTTCCTTGTCTGATAAGCAAACTGGAGAGGATCAATTATGCTCTTGGAAATAATTAATGAGTTTCTTTTCACTTTACTTTCAGAAGCTTTCGCCACCAAAAGTATGAGTCCTTTATTGTCTCTTTGCTGAACATTATTCTCTTATACAAATAAAGATTAAAATAATCAATCCATGCATGCACAACTGAAAAATATTCATCCTACCAATGCACTCCATTTTCTGATAGTGCTCCTTCAAAAAAAGTGTCCATCAACACAAGAAGTAGGGACTTATTGTGATGAATTTAATGAAATGTCTATTAACAGACTCACTGAAGCTTCATGCTAGCAGAGTTGGGAGTTAAATATATTGCTTTGAGAGAGACATAGCCACAGCTTGCTACCTCAAGTCATCCTGGACTTAATCATACAATATGTATTTCAGCTTTAAGACGAGCAAAATGTTGTTCATATCACACCTTCAAATGTCAAAGATGTTAGTTGTGTCAGAGCGGTTCAGGCATAACCTGACACACCAGATAGACTGTTATATCAATTACATGGATATATTTTATGTTAATCTGGAAAGCTGCCCATACAAAGCATTCAGGAAGGACTTTTTCCAAAAATTCTTGGCAGATAGTTAGAGTGGAGTGCTCTGTCTGTCACATTCATTACGGGACAATCAGAGCGACAAGATAAATGAGGTAGTAGGCATGTGCAGCTCTGGTAAGTAATGTGAACTCGAAGTCAGTAGGCATGCGCTGTCATAGATTATGAATGGTGGAGTTTGTTGGTGGATAAAACCCCATGCCAAGGCTGGTCAGGAGAAGTACAAAATCATTGTTTCTGCCAAGAAACACTTTGGGTTTGGTTCTTGGCTCCTGTTTTAACTCTCTGAGCCCTATTTTTCAGCCATTGTGGCTTGTCTAGACTTTTTGTCTTAAAACACTTGTAAGACATCAATTCTGTAGTACACAGTCGAGCTCTAAACATCCTTTTATTTAGGACAACCTGGGCTTTAAGAATATGTGTGCTGCAGTAATGTCACTTAAATTTATAAAAAGTGATGGGACTATTAATACAAAAGAAAAAATCTAATCAGAAATTAAAACACAAAGATTTTTATGTATTAAACATAGGAAACATTAATGACTACACAAACTTGTTTTCCATCTCTTTGGGACCAAAGATTTAGAAAATAATCATTCTGTGACAAAAGTCCTCAAAATATTCTCATTTTTACATAAAAAAGTCCTTGCATTTTTAGGACTTTCAGTCATTATTTGAATCAGATCCTGTCTGCAGTGACACTGAGGGCCACATAATAGCCTCTCTATATTGCGTGACAATGGAACAGCCTGCCATTGGTTGCCACAGCCCAGTCACAATGCATTCTGGAGTACTGGCAGACAATATGGCGGTGGGCTAACCTTCTAGCTGTTTAAACGATCGAAAAATGAATTACAAATGGATTAAAAGACATCCAATATCAGAGTTACTGGTATGGATTTAATCTTTAAATACCCCAGAAATATGGCCAAGTTCTGGGCTCACTGGAAAAAATGTTCTATAAATGCTATGAAGGTTTGGATATTGTCATTCAAACAGCACAACTTAAGTTTTCAGAGGAATAGCAGGTAAAGTTATTTAATTTTGAATAACACGTCTCTTCTTGTCATACATGACAATGTCGGTCTCAAACAGCTAATTACAAAATGTGGCCCAGCTCAGATAAAACTTAACCTGACACGCCAAACGGATTTGTTTCACATGTCCATCTGGGAAAGCTTCAATAGGAAACGTTTGAGAAAAGGCAGAGGCTTTTAAAAAAACTTGGAGTGTGATTGGATGAACGTTCTGTCTGTCACATCTCTACGGGCCAATAAGAGCAACAAAACATGTGACGTAGCTGCTATCGAGCTCCGTGTGCGCAGCTAGTGAGGAATAATGCAAAACATGGTGACTATAGACATGTAAGTACTCAACTTTTGTCATTTTTTAAAAAAAACAACTCGCTGCTGTTCTTTGTTCTTCTTTTAACAAAAACATGTTGTCAAGTTCTGATAAAACTGGCGCTTTAGCAGCATCCACGCTGATCTCTTCCTCCATAACTGCACCAGCTCTTGCTGCTGTTTGTTTACGTAACAACACATAGTTCAGATGGGAGCTTAACAAGATGGATTCGCCAGTGAAAAACAAGGAAACGGGCGAATCCATCTGCTTTGCAAGGTTAGATAAAACTGCCACTTTACAATAGCTAGATCCGAGCTAATTGCTACACTGGCGGCAACCATTGCTATCGGCTTCCAGTACAACGAAACCCTAACTGTGGCGACCGTCTCGTTCTCCTCAAATGACACTGATAGGTCGGTCTGTTCTCAGACCTGGCACAGGCTCTAGCTTTGCAAGATGGATCTGCTTGGTGACAGACATGGAATCTGACCAATCCATCTGCTTTGCAAGGAAAGGAGAGACAGTAGTTCAGGATTAAAGTCACTTTGTCACAAATCCCCTGTTATGTTAGTTTTCATAACCTCCCCGCCATTGAAGCAGGTAGGTTGAGTAAAGTCACCTGACACTGAACAAAAACACAGCATGTGTTTGAGAGCTGATTTCCGACTCTGGCATGAAAATACAGTTGGCAAACCAAACAGTGGACCTTATGATAATTAAGAGTTCAGTGCTTTATGTCATTGTAGCAGTAGGAAGCGGTGTAATGCAGTTGTGGCACCAGTACGTCACTGAGCAACACACTCACCCCAAAAGTGGAGGAAACCATTCTAAGAGTCTAAAGTCATAATTCAGTCACATATACAGTAGCTCCAAATCTTTCCATTCTTACAACTTTATTCCAATATACAGTTGAAACCAGAAGTTTACATACACTATATAAAAAGGCACATCAACTTTTTTTCTCACCGTCTAACATTAAATCAGATGAAACTTTTCCTGTTTTGGTCAATTAGGATTACCAAAATTATTTCTACTTGCTAAATGCCAGAATAATGAGAAAAGGATTTTTTTTAGACAATTTTTATTACTTTCTTCAAAGTCAGAAGTTTACATACACTAAGATTAGTATGCCTTTAAACAATTTGGAAAAGCCCAGGTGATGATGTCATGTCTTTGGAAGCCTCTGATAGGTTTATTGACAACATTTGAGTTAATCAGAGGCACACCTGTGGATGTATTTTAAGGCACACTTGAAACACACTGCTTCTTTGTGTAACATCATGGGAAAATCAAAAGAAATCAGCCAAGATATCAGGAAGAGAATTGTGGACTTGCACAACTCTGGTTCATCCTTGGGTGCAATTTCCAGATGCCTGAAGGTGCCACGTTCATCTGTTCAAACAGTTATACGCAAGTATAAACACCATGGGAATGTCCAGCCATCATACTGCTCAGGAAGGAGACAGGTTCTGTGTCCCAGAGATGAACGTGCTTTGGTCCGAAAAGTGCATCTCAACCCAAGAACAAAAGCAAAAGACCTTGTGAAGATGCTGGCTGAAGCTGGTAAGAGTGTGTCATGATCAACAGTCAAACGAGTCCTGTACCGACATGGGCTGAAAGGCCACTCTCCCAGGAAGAAGCCATTACTCCAAATGAAACATAAAAAAGCCAGATTACAGTTTTCAAATGCACACAGGGACAAAGACCTTAATTTTTGGAGACATGCTCTGTGGTCTGATGAAACTAAAATTGAACTTTTTGGCCATAATGACCATCGTTACATTTGGAGAGAAAAGGGGGAAGCTTGCAAGCCTGAGAACACCATCCCAACTGTGAAACATGGGGGTGGCAGCATCATATTGTGGGGTTGTTTTGCTGCAGGTGGGACTGGTGCACTTCACAAAATAGATGGCATCATGAGGAAAGAACATTATGTGGAAATACTGAAGCAACATCTCAAGACATCAGCCAGGAAGTTAAAGCTTGGGCGCAAATGGGTTTTCCAAATGGACAGTGACCCTAAGCATACTGCCAAACTGGTTACAAAGTGGCTTAAGGATAACAAAGTCAATGTTTTGGAGTGGCCATCGCAAAGCCCTGATCTCAATCCCATTGAAAATTTATGGGCAGAGCTGAAAAGGCATGTGCGAGCAAGGCGGCCTACAAATTTGGCTCAGTTACACCAGTTCAGCCAGGAGGAATGGGCCAAAATTCTTGCAAACTATTGTGTGAAACTTGTCGAAGCATATCCCAAACGTTTGACCCAAGTCATACAGTTTAAAGGTAATGCTACTAAATACTAATGAAATGTATGTAAACTTCTGACTCTCAAGAAAATAATAAAAAAATGTCTAAAAAATGATCTCTCATTATTCTGGCATTTAGCAAATAGAAATAATTTTGGTAATCCTAATTGACCAAAAACAGGAAAAGTTTCATCTGATTTAATGTTAGACGATGAGAAAAAAAAGTTGATGTGCCTTTTTATATAGTGTATGTAAACTTCTGGTTTCAACTGTATCTGATGTGTTTAGAGATTAATTTCTGTTTTTTTTGTGCATGCACTTTAATTTTCTATTACTGCCATTAAAAATGGCCCTGACTTGACTTTATAGTGCAGTTATCATGCACATGCTTTATAAACAGTAGAAAAGCTCTCATTATAGAGGCACCGATAATGATTGATGGCCTTTATGTGAAAAACTGTGTTTCTCCACTCAGACTCTTTCATGGGATGTTGCTTTCAGTGCTGCTGTTCACCCCTCACAACAGCTGACATTGTTTATTTATCAGATAAAGCAGCTGGGTCAGCTCGTCGATTAAATCCCGTGACCCTCCTGAGCTCTTCACACAGCAATGCCTCGGTGTCACCACTTCCCACTGACCCCGCTGATCAGCTAACCGGCTCGGTCAAGCTTCCTGCCCCGCTCTCCATTAATTCTTCCACAGCTTTTCTTCTTATACTGCAACAAACTGTATATTCAGGCTGGCCTTCCCTGTTTTCTTTCCTCACAGTGTGAACTTAAGGAGATATACCAGCTGATAAATGACTATATCCCAGTATTGCTCCACTGTGGTCTGCTGAGTTATTATTTCAAAGGGACTAGCATTTAAACTGAAGAAAATAAATCACCTGTTTAGAGATTTTACACCAGCACAAGAATGAGGTACATTTCTGAGTGATGTAATCTCTGTTTACAGATTCTACATGGAGGAATAGAATCTGCACACATTGGTCTGGATTGTCTGAATCACATCAGAAATCATCGATCAGGTACCCATTCAACAATCAATTTAATTTGACAAAGCTGACATACTTGTTTCAGGCCTGCATCACGAACTTGTTCAGCAAATGTAATTCCACTTAATTTCAAATAAATGATGAGATTTTTTGGCTAATATTAATACTGAAATGAAGCAGACTGCTGTGTAACTGATTTTACTGCTGAACTGAGGCTTATCACTGTTGTCAAAAGTGTATTGTCTATGGATATCCTGGTTAAAGTAAATTAAATAAACAGAAGAAAGGGTGTTACACACTGCAGACCCTAAAACTATATGGGAAGTTTTACCTGAAAGTCTTTTAACACTACATCTAGCTTTAAAGGGATTACATCGATATCATATCTAGTCATATGTAATCTATTATATGATGGCAGACTATAGCCCAAAACACACTGACAACAACTGACACGCGTCAGAATGATTGCCTTCTTTTTTTTTTTTTTTTCTGTGAACAAACCTACACCACCCGTGGCCATGGACACACCATGGCACTTTACACTGTACTGCTCTATTCTCCAAGGCTGGCGGAGTGTTTTCCTATGAGAACAGCTTTGTTGTCCTTCTCGGCTGCTGTAGTGGCAGCTCTGTTTGAGAAGGGCTTTGCATTTGTTGGATGAGCAGCAGAGCTGAGTGTGTGTGTTGAAGAAAAATGTGCTTAATCTTCTGTGCTAATGCCAGACAGGTTATTTTGCTGTTGCTACTGACACTTGTTTTGAGCTTCTGCTGATTTTCAATCAGGTGCCAGATTGTCAATCCCATATCTCCACAGTCTAAGCCTCCAAGATGACAACACTCACCTCCCACGGAGCGAGGTTTATCAGGGACTACCTCCAGAATTTAGGAGTGGAGGATGGCCTGTTTCAAATATCCATTGCATAGATATATATTTCACATCCATCTGGGAAAGATCTCATAGAAGGCATTCAGGAAGGGTAGGACTTTTCAAAAAGTTCTCCTAAGATGATTGTAGGAACATTCTGTCACAGTCATGATGAGCCAATCAGAGCAACAAGACAAAATGACATTGTTCGCATTCTGCCGCTTCTGTAGATTGTTAATGGCGGAGCTTCTCTGTGAACAAAATTAACCAAGGCTAGTCGGGGGGGGCATGAAAAAACATCTTCGCTACCAAGACGAGCTTTCGTTGAGGTTCATTGGGCTTGTTTTAAAAAGAAATGTGGACCAGTTCTGGTTAAACTACCGCTTTCCTACAGCTAACAGCTACCGCAGTAACAGCCATTGGCTATGACAGAGATGGTGTTTGGCAAATCCATCTGCTTTTCTATTTTACTTGACCTCAGCCACCATTGACCCCTTGTAGGACCAGCTTTGGTGTGCTGTTCATGCCAGAGTGACAAACACAAACACACTGGCTGACTTGAAGAACGGGATGCCATTTCACAGCAGTGTGTGACCAGGCTGGTGACCAGCATAAGGTGGAGGTGCCAGGCTGTTGTGGTTGTGTATGGTGTTCCACCCTCTACTGAGGCCCCTGTTTGTTAAAAGAATAAATTGTCAAATTGACAATCCGTCTTGTTTCTTTAGACTTCAATCATTCGATCAACCAAACAAGAGTCAATGGCAGAATCATCTGTTAGGCAGTGGAAGAGAAAATTTGGCAAATTTTTAATGGGTGCAACCCACATACTCAGCTCTTCTGCTCATCCCACAAATGCATGCTCTTTATAAATCTGGCACTATTTGAAAGGGAAATGAATTATACAACAGTATATAATTTATTGCCAAGAAGCATTGTTACAATAAAGAATTAATCTATGAAACACAAATATCCTTACTTTTTGTGCTGGGTTTAGTCAAATGTCTGATCAATTAACAAGCATATATGCAGTATTATAAATGTTTCTCCACATGGTGTTCATTACCCACTGAGACAAACTTAATTGGAGTAAGTGGACTGGGCAGCCATTGGCTAATCATTCCATTTCTTAGCAGAAAACCTTCTGTACCATGCAAGCAGGTTTGCAATTGGTTATCCTGCAGTTCTTAAAGGTTTACAATTTAGCATTCCTACATTAAACAATGTTAATAGTGTAGTGTGTTTTAACATGTTTAGCATTTAATCAAAAAATACACGCCACCAGATAAATGTGCTGTTTTCTTAATGGCACTGAAGATTTTTTTTGGCTGTTTTCAGGGTTAAGAAGTCAACGGATCTGTTGACTTCTTAACATCTTTCAGTAGCTCCAATACATGAGACTTATTTTGTTAGGATGAAAAGACATGAAGGGTATTCACTGGAACAAAAGATAATGAATTTGGCTTTGGTACATTTATCGTCTTCATGTACTGTGTTACCTCGACTAAGTTATGTTAGATAGATTTAAATCATCCAAGGTGATTTTTGAACAAAGAAAACAAAAACTACCACCATCTCATCCTACTTCACTTTGTACTCTAGTCAAGCCTTCTACCCATGCCTTTGATTAAGACACCCATCAAGCTGAAATTATATACCATGCTTGACAGGTAAAGAAAGAAAGTGGTATTGATCTTCCCATTTAACTCTCCAAAAAATATTTGTCCCAAAATGTCAAACTTTAGCTTAAAGCGTCAATCGATAGCCTTTATTTATACTACATTTTCCTCCTTTTGTGCACCGCTTGCACAACTTAAACACTGCTGCTTTTCTTCAGGGCACCTTCATGAGATGTTATAAGAAATGCTGTGAGAGAGATCACCGTTTCTCATCCTGCTCATGGATTTTCCATCATGAATGTTGGAGGTCAAACTTTCAGTCAGAAACCAGGTCAGACTGCAGCCTCTTCCACCATCCTCTCCTCAAGGGAGCTTTAATGGATAATAAGCACGTTTTAAGAGAAGCTGAATAAAAAATGACAATTCAAAGTCAGATGACTATTAAATTGAATTAGATAATATTACATAACTAAATAAGGTGTAAAAGAGAATTGCACCGTGACAGGGGTTTTGGTCACAGTAATCATCTGCAGCTGGATAATAGTACTTTTATTCATTTTAATGATACAGTCCTGCCTTTTTATGAGCACGTTTTCACTGGCTCTTAGATAAGTTAATTGAAATATAGTGGAGTGGTGATAGCAGCACTCAGAATGGAAAAATAACCACTCTCACATTTATCAATCACGACAGGTTTACAACCAGGTCGAGTGAAGGGTGATAAACTGCAGTGTGTTTTTCACATTGATCAGCAGTTCTTTTAAAATCCTTGGACAGGAAATTTAAGGTCATAATGAATGGATGGTGACAAATGCATTAAGAAAGGTACTTCTTCCTGTCAGCAGTATGACCACATTTCCAAACCCCCAAATCAACACACTTTGATTTTGCCTAATTCATTTTTGAAGTAGAAGTGAACACAAAACACAGGGATTGCATCAGTTTTAAAGAGCATGTTTGTTCATTGAGTTGGTTGTTTTGCAGGTGGTGCAGTGCACTTAGTCCTGCTACCTCACACCAGTCAAACAGCAATATCTCTGTGGAGTTTGCATGTTCTCCGTGGATTTTTTTCAGGTTCTCTTCCTTCCTCCCACAGTCCAGCCATGCTTGTAAGGTTAATTGATGAGTCTAAATTGCTCGTAGGTGTGAGTGTAAGTGTAAGTGTAATTGTTGTCTCTGTTTAGCATCCCTTTGATGGACAGGCAACCAGTCCAGGGTGTATCCGGGGTGGGGGTGGGGGTCAGTTTTGCAAAGTGCTTTGTAGCCTCAAAAACACTATGCTAAAAGATGTAAATGAAACAAAAAAAAAAATAATGCAGATAAATGACTCATTAAAACACAATCAATGTGAGCATTAAAACACGTATCAAAATGTCAAGCACAAATACATGAGTCTTCAGCATGGATTTAAAGTAATCCAATAGATTGAGCAGCTCTAATGTACTACTGCCTTACTACTTTAAATATGGATCTTCATGTTGACATTTCCACCATAAGTGTCTGTAAAATAGACATTTGCAGTGTGTAAGAAACAGCTTATTTTTGCCTGGTACTTCTGGAGGGAAGCTGAACCTCTCCTGCAGACCTGTAGAAAATGTTGAATCTCTTTATGGCATGGAAGCTGGCTCACCCTATGTTATGTTTCTGTCAGTATGATAGGCTGGGCAAGCTGAAAGCAGCAGCCACTTTTTGAGATTGACATGTACAGAAAGATAAAAGGCTGGAAAAGTAAGCAGTACTACTGAAAAACAACTGTAGAGTTTTTTTTTTTTTTGTTGTTGTTTTTTAACTAGTTAGGTTAATTGGCAACAGGTCAGTAACATGACTGGGTCTAAAAGAAGCATTTAGGAGAGGTTGAGTCTAGAGTCAGATGGGCAGAGGTTTATCAATCTGCAAAAAAATACGTCAGAAAATTATGCAAGAAATTCAAAAACATGTCTCTTAATGTAAAATTGTGAAGACATTGAATTGAGGATTTCTGCACTGCATGGGTAGAGAATGAAGTGTTCTGAGACCTGGACTTACATGCTCACATTTGACGGCCCTGGTCATATCAGGACATGTGGTCGCCCTGAACTGTAGGTTTGTAGATAATCTGTTCAAAAGGCTTGGTTATTAAATGCAACCACTATGTCATTGTGTTCAAGCTGATAAATATCTTTAACAGAATGAATCAGCTGATATATAAAAGTCAGAGTTAACTGTCCCAGATATGCAGAGTATAATATGAATCTCTGAATTATCTAGAGTGTTGAGCTCTTTTTCTGCTGCTTATTTAGTGCCTGATTTTCATATTTTTGCATATTTTGATGGTCCTTTTTTGGTTTAATGTCACCTTCAAATAGAACCATCAGAATTTAACTTTGATGAAAGCCTTTGTGGAGTTGTCAGCTGGAGCCAGAGCTCCTGCAGGGTTTACTCATGGGGGCTGAGATTGGACTTCAGAGCGCAGAGGAAAAAAAGATGAGCAACACAGGCAGAGCTAAGGTTACACATTCACCTCAGCCATGTGTGCCTTTTTCACTTTTACTGTTGCCCTGTGTGTCTTTAAAGATCTGGATGCCAGCAGTCAATGCAAAAAAATGTGGACACAAGCAAAGAAACTCACAAATGGTATGTGACACCTTTTCTTCCACTGTGACACATGTTTCCTTGTATTGTCTCCCTGCAGACGCTGTCATGTGCTGCTGCAGAGCATGAAAGTCTGTCAATCACCTGCTACATCAGAGGAAATGTCACAGGGAAAAAAACTGGTAAAATATTTCTTGAAAAACATTCCTCATGATTCAGAATGACATTTTGATAACAATAATAGAATTTGCACAAATTATCTACCTAAAGGATGCTTAAAAGGGAAATTAGGAAATGGGCATGCTGAAATATTAGAAAAACAGCAAACTTATTTCTACAAAATTCATAATAGTCATCTTAAAATCCGTAGTTACTGAATAAAACTCTTAAGGGGCCAGCAGGACAGCAGGAGGAACAAGTGGAGCAGTATTAAGGATTGAACTTGCTGTTCAGACTTGCACATTAAACCCTGCATGCATCCTGTTGTCTGTCTGCTCTATGCTGCCCCCCTTGGTCATTTTGGATTCAGCACCCACTAAGGCAGTGGTTCCCAGACTTTTTTCTTCAAGGCCCCCCTTAGGTAGATAAAAAAATATATGTCAAAGTTACCACCCGTTGGCTGCAGCGGGTGCACAGTCTTTCCTCTTTAGGGATCCAGCTCTGTCTCCCTCTGGCGTCCTCGAATAATCTGGTAATCTTGGTTTATGTTACTTTGTACATGGCACTTGGGGTGGAGGCATGATGGGGCACCCCACCCCCCTCCAATGTCCAAATATTAATAAAAGTGCAATGAAAAGGCCTTTTTAGATGTCTTTTTGGTAGATAAAATGGTGTGCCTTCTTTGGTGACCTCTGAGTTGACAAAATCTGACAAAGTACCCTATGGTGCCTTCTGAGTGGGGAAAAAAATCAACAATGTGCCCTCTTAGGTGCCCTCTTAGTAGACTTGATAGTACAAAAGGCCTTCTTTACCCTGTAAGTGGACAAATTTGAAAATTGCCCTCTTTGATGCCCTGTAAAAGGACACATTTGACAAAGGGCCCACTTTGGTGACCTCTGAGTGGACAAAATCTGATAAAGGGCCCTCTGGTGCCTTCCGATTGGGGAAATGTTCGACAATGTGCCCTCTTAGGTGCCCTCCAAGTAGACGTGATATTACAAAGGGCCCTATTTACCCTGTAAGTGGACAAATTTGACAACGTGCCCTCTTTGATGCCCTGTTAGTGGACAAATTTGACAAAGGGCCCTCTTTGGCCCATTTACAGGTCTAAGTGAATAAACACAAAAACTAGCCATTTGTTTCTTTGCGTTGTGTTAACATTGTTACAACTGTATTACAGCCTTTTTTGGGTGCCCATCACATGCAGTAGGTGCTCTTTTTTATTATTTTTGCCCCTGTCCCTCAAACATCTTGAGTCTACCATGGCATATGCTCTGTTAGATAGTAAGACAGAATACTACCAGTGCTTTTACTAGCATGCATTCAGTAACCAGGGATTCAATCTTAGTTTTCAGTAGTACTATTATGTTGTTGTTGTTTTTTTCCTTAATTAGTAGCTGATAGAAAAAATCTGATCCAGCTGCATTCATATCTGCTTGATTCATAATGTTCATGTAATGATAATAATGAGATGCGTATTTGATTCCACATCACCATCATATGCTTTTAGCTCACTCCATTACCCAGAGTGACTTGCAGCACAATGACTTAAAGGGCTAAATTAGCCTAAATGTCGTCATCTTCAACATCACAGGTGGTGAAGAAGAAGTAGTCTCAAAGGTGAGAGTCAGGGTGCCCTGATAAAAGAGAGAACAAAATATTACCCAGCCCTAAAAGTGATCATGAATAATCACCTTGTTGTTGTCTGGCTCTCACACACTTCACACACGTAGCTCCAACCTTTTGAAGTTTAATGTATGAAAATGACTTTCTGCAGCAGCCCTTATCTCGCTCTGTGTTTTGTTTATCTGCTTTCCATTTATCAGCTGCTCTGGCGTTCCCGTTAAAGGCTCCCCGCTGCTCGTCTCTCGACAATGATGGACACAGGTGGTCAGGCCGAGTGTCCATATGGCTGAGACCAGAGCGCTGTCCTGGGGCTCTGGCGCTGGCCTCCAAGGCTTATCATCTCTCCACAGAAGTGCTCTTTCATGCTTTTGATCTCGTGTAAATTAGTTTCTCTGGCTTTCTGTTAAAGCAATTTTCTTCCCCGCCCCTGTCACCGGGAATCCCAGTGGCGATGGGTACGATCAGAAACTTATGGGAGTGTCATTTCTGCGGCTCACGTGTCTGAGAATGTGAATTTCACTGAGAATCTTAAGGAGGGAAAACCATGATAAAGCATCAAAACCATCAATAAGAAAAGTATTTTTAAAAAATAACAATTTAGTCATTAAATGAGTTCAATCCGCCACCATTTAACTTTCAGCTGTTTATTTGAATATAATTTAAATTACCTTTTTTATATCCTCCTGAGACCTGAGATCTAGCTTGAAATGCATTTTCAGTTTTTTTTCCACTTGTTTGGGATAAATAGAACCTGTTTAGTTAAAAACCTCAGCCGAGTCTTTGCACAGGATTTCTTTTAAATAAAAAATGATGTCTGAAAATCTCTGGAGGGTTCTTTCTCTGCAGAAAACAAAGCATCAGATAGAGGGGCATGGTGTTGTGATTTTTCTTGTTATTTTGATGATGGATCACAACAACATGAACGAAATTTCCTCTAATGAGGTCCAGAATTTCCCTCAAAATTTCCTTTCCAAGATCCAAGTAAATCACTGAAAGTTTCTGTGAAAAATTTTCAACTGATTTTTTAATGTATCCTGTAAAAATCACCCTAAAATTTCTTGGAATTTTCCCAAAATGTTTCAGGGAAATTCTATCATAAACATTACAAAATAAATTCCCTAGAAAACATCCATAAAACTTGATGAAAATTTTTTGAACAAAGTCACACATAAAATTCGCATTAAATACACCCTAAATTTTCTAATCAAATACCTCAAACTATATGAATATATTCACCATAATTCCATGAAAATGATGGGGAAATTCCCTCAAACATCCAAACAAGTTCCCTACATTTCTGCAAAATTTTTTGAAAACTTTAAAGAAAATCAACCTGAAATTTTCTTATTACATACCCCTATTTTTTTTTTTTAAATCAAATACCTTCTAAATTTTCTTTTTGAAATCCTATTGAAGTCATGGGGAAATTCCACCAACCATCCAAACAAATTCCCAAGATTTCTATGAAAATTTAGAAAATTTCGAAGAAAATTCACCATAGATTTTCTCATCAAATTCCCACCATTTACAAATGTATTCCCCAAATTTCCTTTTAATTGATAAGATAATTACACCCCCCCCCCCCCCCACAGCTAATTCCCTGAAATTTCAATGAAAATTTTTGAAAATTGTAAACACTCACCCTTTTTTTAAATCATTTTTAGAAATCAAATTACCCTAAATATCAGAACAAAAATATTCCCCAAAATTTTATATAAATACTAGGGGAATTCCCTCCAACATCACAAATTCCCTGAAATTTCCATAAAATTCCCAAAAATAACAAATACATCTTCCTTTAGTTGAAAATGCTTGGAATTAAAGAAAATATTACCTAATCATCCAAAAAAAAAAAAAAAAAAAAAAAAATTGAAATTTTCATGAAAATTCCTGAAAATTTGAAGGAAATTACCATAAACTAAACTTTCTAATTCTGTGAAATTTCCATAAAGTTCTTGAAAATTTCAAAGCAAGTTCTGGCCCCATGAATTACGAGTGCATTATCTGAATTTCCTTAGAAACAAAATATAAATTCTTTTTAAACATCCAAACAACTTTCCCATATTCACATGAAAATGCCTAAAATTTTCAAAGCGAATTTTCCCCAAAACTTCCAGTTAAACTGTCCAAAGTATACAAACATGTCCCTTAAATTTCCATGAAAAAATCTGAAAATTTTAAAGCAAATTCTCCCCCAAAATTTCTGATTGAATTCCTAAAATTACAAATACATCTCACAAATTTCTATGAAAACACAAAACAAATTAAAAAAGGAGATCCCTAAAACAACTATGCAGATTTCCCAAATCCTCATGAAAATGCCAAAAAAATCAAAGCAAATTTTCCCCAAAATGTCAAATGAAACTCTCCAAAATATGCAAACCTTTCTCCCACAATCACATAAAAATACTTCCAGACATGTCCCCTGGTGTGACTTAAACTTCTAGGAAAATTCCAGACAATTATCTCAAAATTCTAAAAGCAGAAATTATGAGTAACCTGCAAAAGATTCCTTAAAATAGGTTTTAATGTTTGAGGAACTCTTTAAAGCAGGTTTAAGAAAGTTCACCTTTAGACCAGACCAACTGAGCCACAGTCACCTCAATCATGAAGAACCACTTAATTCACCATTTCTCATCCAAAATGTGAAGGATTGCACTCATCTGCAGCAGTTTAGATGAATTATGCATTAAAAATATGAGATCTCAAGAGAGTCTGAAAATTTTACTGGAATTATTAGTTTGTTGCTGCTTTGTTTATCCATCCATCCAACATGACTATAAAACACTGAAATTAATTTATTCAGGCCTGTGGAGACAAGTTAGTGCTGCCAACATAAACAGGTTAATTTTATTTAATAAAAGAACGAATCACACAGTAAGAAATGTTTGCAGATTACTGTCAGATTGCACTCAGACATCATGACATAGATGCCAAAAATTCACAGTGCTGTTAATTTCTACCATTTTTTCAAGAGATCAGTTCAACCCTTGATCAATTAAGGGAAGAGTCTGCCCATGGCATTTCTTCATGCCTTGCTTGTCTTGAGAAAAGCACATGTTCCCCTAAAGACAGAGAGATGCTGAGTTCATTCAAACTAGAAATACCTCTAATTACAGGTGATCTCTCCATTGAATATAAATGTAATATTTAGATTTCATTCTTGTATTCAGTCTGAGAGCTATGGTGGATCCCCTATGCTCCCCTAAACCATCGCCAGCAAACATTTCACTTTACTTTCTCAAAGAGTCATCCTAGTATCTAATACATGAATAATTGTCAAATTGTATTCTGATTGGTCATTGCTCCACTGTCAACCCTGAGAGCTTTCCAGACTCACATAAATTAAGTTGACTTGACTTGATAGTCAAGTATAGATTCATATTTTTAGGTTTGATCAAGTAATGTTTAATTGCAGAGTGCCAGAAACCATTTAACTGTTGTTTCAAGTGAAGTCAACGTAAAGTAAAAACGTTTCAAATCACTGTCCAGCAGGTGGTGGTAACCAGGTTAAAGCATCACTCTAACAAGCAGAGCTATCTGAGTGTGCCAAAGCTGTGTACAGAAGCGAGGACAATAGAAAATTCCAGTGTTTCTAACTTTTGTGCAGCTCTATTGATGTTTTTGAAATTTTATCGTAAGGCCTAGGTACTGTAAGACGTAGAACTGTATATTTGCTCTGATTCTAAGAAGTCTGCTGCTTTGTAATATGTTCAAATCCTAAAAAATGCATTTATCTTTGCACACTTTTATATGGAGGACTGAAGGTGCCAAAATGAAATATATAAATATATAAATATATAAATATATAATCTGGTCACTTTCTAACCGGGCCCAAACTGTTCAAATTGGAGCTTTGCAAGATGGATTCACCTGTGAGAAACACGGAAACGGGTGTATCCATCTGCTTTGCAAGGTTAGTTTTGAGTTGGATTTTTAAGTGGAGTAAAGTTTCCACAGTATAATTTAGTTAAGTTAACCCATCATAAATGTACAAGTAAAACTAATTGATATAACTAGAAATGGCTAAGTACCTGCTATAAGTTGATTTTACTTGAAGTGCCTACTAGTATGAAATGGTTATTGCCTGTTTTCTTCACTTGGTCATTTGGACATCTTACTTAATTTATCAAGTGTTAATTACAAAGTAACTTCAGTTACGTAACATCAAATGCGCAACGCTAAAAAAGCTTTTGCAAACGTGATATCTAGTTTACTGAGGTCAAAAAGTTATTTGTACTTAGCTTCTTTAAGGCCATCAGTTTGCATGATTTTGTTGAGTAAGGTTTACTAATTTGATTTTACAGTGTAGTGAAATTAACTGTCTTGCATTTTCATGTGCAGTGAATTATATTTTTCCATATTTTTTCCTACAACCACACAGCACCTGAGTCCCTTATAGGGTGTCTTCTTTACATGAAGGATCAACCTCCAAAGGCCCAAAACAGAAACATATCCTTATCCATATCCCAAACCGTTCACCTCATTACTTCGGAGAATCTACACGGTTACATTTAAATTTACCATAACAAACTATTTAGTGTTTAAACTTGCGTGTGATTGACTTGACAGGAAATACTGACAAAGGAAGGCATTTTATTAAACACAAATCCTCGTGGATGATGCAGTTATCATGAGAGCTGATGCAATCATGTCAGGACACATTGCTTCCATCCAAAAATTAGTCACTGGTACAATACAAAAGAGTTGTCTCTTATTAAGAAGCAATGATTGAGTGGTTCACCTTGCTCTACAGCAGGAACTGCAGAGGAATGATGTGTGGTTCAGTTTAATAAGATGCACTTTTAAATCAAAACAAATTCGAATTGGCACAGGCTCAGTTAGTTTAACAAAGGTTGGATTAGTTAAAAAGTCAAACACTGATTGATTTTATTACCTTTAAGTGACTTGTAATTGTCTCTGTCCTGCATGTGAAAGAGGATAATCCAATCCATTTCTGTCTGAGGCCGTGATGAGGTAAAAGCTCTGTGTGTGACAGAGACTTTTATTACAGGAGAAATAAAATGGAGACCTTAAAGTAAATCTAATTCCTGCTTGATGCACTGATGTGAAAAAGAAGCTGGATATTTAACTGTTCTGCCTCTGTGCTCTCTCCCTTCAGGCCAGAAATGTTATCTCCTATTCATTATTACTTCTGTCTTAGGATATGATTTACAAGACACAAAAGGAAGACTTCCAAATTATGTGAGCCAGTTTGCAAAACTCCAGTCTCACTATCAATAAACTTCAGCCAAAGTCAGCTTACTGGAGCAGCTCCAGACAATATGTGATTAGGAGGAGTATAAGCTTTAGGTGTGATGTATAGCAGGTGGGATGATGTTTATTGGTTTGGGGCCACAGAGAGGAAAAGGCCCATCTCCCTTTGCTGGGGAGTGTCACATGGAATTTGTTTCTATTTGTGCAAGGCAGAGAATCAATCAGTTTCATCTTTGTTTCTCTTTTTGTTTCCATGCATCCAAATGAGACTAACACAATACTAAAATAGAGTAGAAAGAAGGTGAATAAAGTCCAATCTGAGCTTCTGTCTCCACTTCCTGTCCCTGTTCAAGTATTATGACTTTTTGTTAGATGATTTTTAAAATCTGTATTTTTTTTTTTTCAGGGGTCACCAATCTAAACATCATTTTTGCAAAATGGCAGCTGACATGGGCTGAAAGCAGCCAAAGGAGAAAAATGGCTAATGATGCATGCTGTGTTTTCTCATGCCCCCGAGACTTTCATCCCTCCATCCATTATCTACACTGCTTATCCAATTCAGGGTTGCCGGAGGCTACCGGGCCAGGGTGAACCGGCCTCTTGCCCAGTGGCAGCTGAGAATATCTCCAGGCCAAGTCTTTAGATTGTTAATAACACTGTAACTCTGTTACCCCTCTGTCAGCCTCACTGACTGAACCAACTAACAAACAAATAAACTGTCATCATAACCAAAGGAAGATAACCAGTGCCAAGGCATCATCATGTCTGTATGTGTTAAATTATAATCTAATAAATCTCTGTTTACAGATTCTGCATAGAGATCACCTGGCCATAGACCCCCCCCCCCCCCCCCCAATCTTGAGGGAGTGACCCACCATTTTCTGGCAGAGAACCATGGCCTTGGACTTGGAGGTGCTGACCCTCATCCCAACCGCCACAAACTGTCCCAGTGCCTGCTGGAGGTCCCAGCTTAAGGGGCCAAAAGAACCACATCATCTGCAAAAAGCAGAGATGGAATTCTGAGGTCACCCTGTTGAAAACCCTCCTGTCACTGGCTGCGCCTTGAGAAAGGGTCTTTGCCCCAAGTGAAGGAGTTCAAGTATCTTGGGGTGTTGTTCACAGGTTAGGGACTACGAGACTAACAGGTAGACTGGTGCAGCATCTGCAGTATTGCAGATGTTGTACCGCACCGTCATGGTGAAGAGGGACCTGAGCTGGAAGGCATAACTCTCAATTTACTGGTAGATTTCGTACTCTGGGTAATGACCGAAAGAATAAGATCATGGGTTCAAGCGATCAAAATGAGATTCCTCAGAGGGTGGCTGGGCTCAGCCTTGGGGATAGGGAGAGGAGCTTGGACATCCAAAGGGATCTTGAAGTAGAACTGCAGCTACTTTGCTTAAAAAGAAGCCAGTTGAGGTGGTTCGGGCATCTGATAAGGATGCTTCCTGGTCACCCCCATGTGGAGGTCTTCCAGACACATCCTACTAGAAGAAGACCCCGGGGTAGACCCAGAACTCACTGGAGGCATTAAATATCTCATCTGGACTGGGAACGCCTTGGAATCCCTCAAGAGGAGCTGGAAAATGTTTCTGGGGAGAGGGCGGTCTGGGTTGAGTTGCTTAGCCTGCTGCCACCACGACCTGATGCCGGATAAGCAGAAGACAATGGATGGATGGATAGAGATGTAGAATCTGTAGCTGTTATAGTAAAATGTAATGGGGTCAGGATTTTCACTGTTTAGCCCTCCTGTTTAACCCTAATTCTTGCTTACAACATAGCAGTACACCTGACAACTCTTTATTACTGCTTACCACGAGAGAGGAGTTAGTAAGAGGTCTACTTATAGCTTTCAAATGCTATATATGACAAAAGATTGACTACAGTGCATTTAGAAAGTTTAGCAGTCTGATGCTACAGTAAACAAATCATTTTTATTCTTATTAATTGGAAAAAAAGTACTAGATTTTTTCCAGTTGAAAAAAAAACTGAATTATCACATTGACACAAGTGTATACATTATGCAACAACTCTTGAAATTCAGCTTTGGCTCCTCCCATTTCCCTTGGAGTCCAATTAATTAATTGGACATGAATTGGAAAGGCTCAGGGGTCTGAATGTCATATTTCAGTTTTTTATTTTTAATTAGTTTCCAACATTTTTGAAAATTCTGTTTTCATGTTGTCATTATGGGGTACCAAGTTTGGTTTAATGAGAAAAAAAATGAATTTATCAACTGCAGCAGCAGGGCAACATAAGAAAATTAAAATTAGTAAAAAGGTCTGATTCAGAAATTTTCCTATGTGTATATTTACTTATATGGTTAAATGTTCATTTAAATTACATTTAACTGACTAGTCTAAAGAAAAGACAAATGCTTTGAAAACAGTCAAATTCATGGACATGGTTACTGTGTTAGCCACACTGTACATAGTATCAGGCTTGTATCACACCCGCTAACATTAGCCGCTAGCGCCGTCAGCCTTAGTTCCTGTTTGCAGATTGTCATGCTTTGAAATGTGGCCTTTTCACTTCAGCTGAGTAGTTACATGTGAGTTCAACCCTTGACTACACTATGATAACACTTCATTTCCATTTATAACACAAAACTATCATCACATGCAGTTCCTACTACATGCTGACTGCCAAGCTTCTCATATTTATGTCCGTTGAAATGTGGGGGGGAAAGGTCTGATAGGAAGGCAGCGGCCATTCACTGAAGCTACAGCGGCCTCTAGTGGTGGGAGGTTCATCACAGCTTAAAAGAGCATTATAGACCTGGATTTTAAACCCATGTTTATAAAAATTATAGGTAATTAGTCTAACTGTCTCGTAAATCTCACATTGGCTAATTTGATAAACGAATTTAACTGTTTGACCGTTTAACCGCAGTGCATCCCTTGTCTGAATTCTTGCAGAATGCATTGTAAATCCAGTTGGCACCTATGAACCATTAAAAAACTGAATCAGATACCATCCCAGCCCTAGCATCTACCATGTGATACATTAGCAGTCCACACACGCTGGCACACAGAGCAAAACAGATGCATTTAATATGCTCGTCTGAAAGGTCAAGTGTTCAAAGGAAATTGCTTCATCCAACTTATTGGAGAATGTAATGAGAAGGAATTGTTTATGCATCCGCTAAACACTTGTCACAATTGATGCTTTTTCCCTGCTTGTTCTAATACAGAGCAGAAAATGAGAAATCACTTCAGGTTCCTTTAATATGCTCCTGGTCACTCCTGCCTTTGATTCTCTGTGTGACAGAGATCCTCTAAAGCCTACACACGCACACTGGCTGTCTGCAGCTTGGCTGTAATTGGTCGTAGAAATGCTGTAGGTGAGTCGCTGACTCCCTTACAGCATGCAGGATTACGGCTTTGCTCGTTGCTATGCCAACTTGTGTGGGAAGCTTTTTAGCCTTTTTATTTATTTACAGGGACGCAGGAGGAGGGGAAAATATCTGAAGCTTATTCAATATTACACAATCCAATTCAATGGGCTGCAATTTCAAGTCTTTATGGGGCTCCTAATGTTTCACAGAGGGGTTGAATCAGCACTCCAGCACAGAGACTCCTGTTGTGAGTTTGTGGAACTGTTGCAAAAGTTGCATCATGTTTTACAAAAGCTTTTCATGCCAGAACAAAAAGCATGTCCATATGAAGTAAATAAACACTTTTCCTGAAGAGCAACAGCTATTTCTTGTGGATTCCTGGAGGTTTACTATGAGTGTCAAAGATCTACTCCCACCCACGCTGAGGGTATCTCCCTCTGTATAGTTTAAGAATGAATCTCAGTGTTTTAGGGGAAGGCATAAAGTTGTTTATTGTTGTTTATTTGTTTGGATCCAAATTAACTGTACCCTAGAGCACAGCTAGTCTACCTGGGCTCCACAGGAAGTATATACCTGTGAATCTTGGCACCTGTACTTGGATTCTTCTTCTGTTATCACCTTCTTATTGTGTGATGAGAACAAAAGACTGCAGTTAGAAGTGAAGGTCAGCATGTGAAGTATCTGATTGTGGCACTGCTCTTATGATACTTCTGATACACTATATTGCCAAAAGTATTCCCTCACCTGCCTTGACTTGCATATGAACTTAAGTGACATCTCATTCTTAATCCATAGGGCCAAATATGACATCGGTCCACCCTTTGCAGCTATAACAGCTTCAACTCTTCTGGGAAGGCTTTCCACAAGGTTTAGGAGTGTGTTTATGGGATTTTTTGACCATTCTTCCAGAAGTGCATTTGTGAGGTCACACACTAATGTTTGATAAGAAGGCCTGGCTCTCAGTCGCTCTAATTCATCCCAAAGGTGTTCTATTGGGTTGAGGTCAGGACTCTGTGCAGGCCAGTCAAGTTCATCCACACCAAACTCTCTCATCCATGTCTTTATGGACCTTGCTTTGTGCGCTGGTGCACAGTCATGTTGGAACAGGAAGGCGCCATGAGAGCATGGGATTGTCCAAAATCTCTTGGTATGCTGAAGCCTTCAGAGTTCCTTTCACTGGAACTAAGGGGCCAAGCCCAGCTCCTGAAAAACAACACCACACCATAATCCCCCCTCCACCAAACTTTACACTTGGCACAGTGCAGTCAGACCAGTACTATTCTCCTGGTAACCGCCAAACCCAGACTTGTCCATCAGATTGCCAGATGGAGAAGCGCGATTCATCACTCTAGAGAACACATCTCCACTGCTCTAGAGTCCAGTGGCGGTGTGCTTTACACCACTGCATCCGACGATTTGCATTGCACTTGGTGATGTATGGCTTGGATGCAGCTGCTCGGCCATGGAAACCCATTCCATGAAGCTCTCTACCCACTGTTCTTGAGCTAATCTGAAGGCCACATGAAGCTTGGAGGTCTGTAGAGATTGACTCTGCAGAAAGTTGGTGACCTCTGCGCACCATGCCCTTCAGCTTCAGCTCGCCCCGCTCCAACATTTTATGTGGCCTACCACTTCGTGGCTGAGTTGCTGTCGTTCCCACTTGCTTCCACTTTGTTATAACACCACTGACAGTTGACTGTGGAATGTTTAGGAGCGAGGAAATTTCATGACTGGACTTGTTGCTCAGTTGGCATCCTATCACAGTACCACGCTGGAAATCACTGAGCTCCTGAGAGCGACCCATTCTTTCACAAATGTTTGTAGAAACAGTCTGCAAGCCTAGGTCCTTGATTTTATGCACGTGTGGCCATGGAAATGATTGGAACACCTGATTTCAATTATTTGGATGGGTGAGTGAATACTTTTGGCAATGTAGTGTAACTAAACCCTCATCTAATTTTATAGAGGCACATACTGTATTAAAGTCCAAGGCTAGCATTGCTAAGTCAACGGACTGCCCAGATTCCATGTCTGTCAACAAGCAATCTGAAACATTGGGGCCCAATCTGAAAAAATTCTGGACCAATCAGAGTTGTTTAAGAAGAACAAGGTAGTAACCATGTGTGTGCTTAATTAAACTGCAAACAGGTAAACAATGGCTGCCACTGCAGAATTTAAAAGGTTCTGCACTTCCTAAAAATTTTCTATGGGTTCTTGCCCTAATGGATGTTAAACAGGACAATTACTATAGGAAATGGTCTGTCAGGTATGCCAGGTTAGTAGAGTACCATTCGCACAGGACTAATATTACCTGTGTACCTCTGGTAATTTGTGAATGACCCACTGATGTCAGTGTTTGGTGCAGAGCATTTGCACAGGATAAGCGAAGTCTGTGATGTACTCAATTTTACAGACATTTCTGAAGGAAAACATGAAGCTGCTGCAGGAATGAAAACACTGAATTCTATTTGTAAAATTAATTTTCAAAAAGTAATGTTGTGCACATCGTGTTCTGCAGGTGGCATTTCCTGCATGTGTCCTATATATACTGTTAACCGGTATTTCCTACAGACAACATGCGCTTAAGTGTTTTTTTTTTTTTTTCATCTTTCTTCATATTTATATTAACATTTTTTACATCTGTAGCAAGCTGTCCATGAGTAATAAACTAGTGAAATGTTTCCCCTAGCTCTTCTGTTAAGCATCAAGGTCACACAAGTCACCTGTGCATATGTGCAGCTGCTCAGACAGATGAAGAGAAAGAAAGTTGAGCATCCCTCCTGTTAATGAATAAGAAAGGGAGATGACTAATGTTAAATGTAAACCTCCCCTGTCATTTTTGACAGTTTTATGCAATTGAAATTGTTTATGCTGTTCTTTGCTCTGCAAATTCAGGATCATTACACATCTACACCACTGTTTGCAACAGATTTCAAATCATAAATTATGTTCTGCATGAGATTACAACTATTAACAATACTGATTTGAGACTAGGCACTTGCAAAGAGAACCTTTATGAAGCAAAGCAGAAGTGCTGTGCATATTAAGAGATCAGCTGTGCACATTTGGACAGAAGAGTTTGATTAAATAAGTTCAGTAAAATAAAGTCTTGTTTACGCAAATGCTGAAAGTAATCAAAAGAAAAGCACTACTCAGCAACTATACATGTCAAAGCTTTGTTAATCTCCTCCTCTATTATTTTTTTGATCCCAAAAAGAGCCAAAAAAGCCACATGGTGTTTAAAAATAAATGACTACCCTAAATTACTGAGATGCTGATTTGCAATGGATTAGTTTTACCTGTGAAGCTCTGCGTGTGAACCAAAATAAGGATGGTTATTTGCCATTTAATTTTTACTATGCAAAGTACAGACATGTCCAATTCACATGGAATTAGAAACACAAACGTCCTGTGCATATTTAGAAATTACCAGAGGTTCCTAGGTAATACTAACCCTGTGTGAATAGGGCAAACATCTAATATTCTGCAAAATGGTCAGCACTTGAGTCACATTGTATATCAGATTCTGTAGCTTCACTTATAAACCTTGTTTCAGCAAAATATGTCTGAGTGTCAGAAAATGAAGCAGATATTCAGTCTCTTGAATCACTGAATGATGGGTGACATGAAAATATTCTTAATTATATAACAGCTGTGTGCCCTCCAGAGAAAAACTAAAAACTATACAGTTGTGATGCTGGCACTCTGTAGTGTCCACTAAAGGATCTTTCACTGCAACTGAAAACAAACCAGGCTAGACCCACAAAATGATTTCACTGCTTTTACATCCACTAAACCTGTGAAAATCAGAAAAAGATAGTATCTGATCCACTGGGGAAAATGGACACAAACTGCTCTGCCAAGCAAACAGCATCCTGGGTGGTTACTATCCTGGTTGTGCACCTGTCTCAGTAGAGAGTGCAGTAAAAGTGGTGCAGTTTATCACCATGCAAACTCATGCATTAATCTACAATATTTCTCTCTTTTTCTGTCTCCCTCTTCATTTGCAGTTTCCACTATATATCATTAGATAAACTTTTTAATGACAACCATGGACTGCAAACTGGTAGGACCCCAATGTGAACTTTTGACTACATGTGCTTAAAAACAGTAAGTATGTTATTATCCAACTGCTGCCCTGTGTGCCCCCCACCTCATGTAAGAAAGCCAAGCATATTGATTAGTCTGCTAATAATGTGTTTGCTGTTTTATTTAATCCCAGTCTGTGGTCACTGCATATTTTTCGTGTCAGGAGGTCTGCATGTATCTATCATTGATTTTCCACTTGGCTGCTGGCAAAACATGCACAAAGTGAGCAGAGCTAGTAAACTTTGTGGTTATGTTAGTGCTAGATTATACTTAGCCAAATGCTTACTGACTCTATCAAAGTGTGCAATAAGTACTTTGGGGATCTGTCCCACTCACTAGTTTTCTTCTTGCACCGCCACTGAGTTTTTGAGGATCCATCCCCAGACCTACAGTATACTTTTTGATAACCTTTCTCTGAGTTGCTTGGAGAGTTCTTTTGTCTTCATGGCACAATGGTAGGCAGGAAACCAGATTAACCAGTGACTGGACCTTCCAGACGCAGGTGTCTTTATACTACTCAACCACTCGAGACACATTCACTGCACTCAAGTGATCCCTATTTCTTTAACTGAGTAGGTCTGTCACTTTAAAGGGGCTTAATATTCATGCAATCACTTACTTATATTGCATATTTTCATTTGATTGACTTTTTTGTAGAAATCAGTTTTCAACTTTACATCAGAGTTTTTATTTTATTGTCAAAAAGCCAAACTATATTGTTCATAATTGATTTATAAAATCAATGAAAGTGTAAAACATCCAAGGGGTGAATACTTTTTATAAGTACTGTTGCACATAGGCTACTGAATGCACTTTGTAATAACTGAAATATATGAGAGATGCTAAATCTGCTGTAAAACTGCTGGAGTTTGCAGCATTTAGAATTTAATGCACAGTGCAGAAGTTCCTGATATATTAGACATTTTCGAATTATTAAATCAGAAGCATGGATTTAATACAGTAAACATGCAAAGCCTCATAGGTATTAATACTTAAACATACAGCAGATAAATGATCTGAGAACTTGCTCTGACCTAATGTCATTCTGTAATTGGTCTTATAGAAGCCTGTGTTACTGAGATGTCTGTTACCCAGATATTAGAAAGACAAAGCAAATCAGGGACAAGCGAGAGAGGAGCAGAGCGACGGTTACATAAAAGTGACACACAGGATTTGTTCCAGGAGACTTCACCCAATCCAATCAAGTGGGCTTTTCTGGATGACTTCTCAAGCAATTCTTGCATCTCTGAGGAGAAGGCACTCGAGTTAACCTGTCCTTCAGTAATGAGGAAATGAGACATTTTTTTGGTTCAAATATGATATTCTGCAGGATCCTGTAGGCTGTAGTCCTCACACGGATAGACAACATCTCTGCATGTTTGAACAGAGTGTGGGAGAGGAGATCACGCTGGGAGATGTTGTCATGGCATTTCTTACTCTCTGACAATTTTCAACCTTTTTCTCTGTATCTACACGCAACCTTTCAGGTAGTCAATAGTTAACTCATTTAATTCTGCCAAATGTCCTCAGTGTAACTGCTGTTTGCTGCAGAAATGTCTTGTTTTTCATGAGAAAAAGTAAGACAGACCTATTTAGATCTTTATTAAATATATAGGCTATTTATAAAATGTCTGTGTGCAGTGTCAGATCAGTCAAGCCTATAATAATGCAAAATGCTTTATACAATCATGAGGGATGAGAAGTGAATAGAAAACCACCTCCAACATTGTACTGTGAACATGTAGGTTTCAGTAACTTTGTACACTGAGGAACACAAAAATTGACAGTTACAAGGTGCTAAATAAGTGACTGCTAGTTCACCAACGATGAAATAAGTGTATTATTGCTAGAGATCCAAATCAAGTATGAGTAATGACCTGCTAGTTCACTGGCTAAACAGGAATGAGTCACTGTCAGCACAAAAGGAATTAACTCATCATCTACCAGGTAAAGAATCTAACTACTACACCGATAAAATATCCAGCCCAATCTACTTAGAAAAACCTTGGCAACGTTTTGCATCATTTTTATGTAGATTAGCTAGATTAATCTTTGTAAAAACTACTACTCTGTTTTAGTTCAAGAACAAAAAAATCGAAGTGAAATTTAACCACACTTTCAATTGGATTCAACAAGACTAATCATTGTTTAACTTCATTTTTTTCTTTGAAATACATGTAATTTCAGTTATTCTCAGCTTGTAAAAATGACTCCTGCTTTGAATGCAGTCTAACACAATAATATGAATAGTATAATTTATGATTTTCTCCCACTAGTGGTATTCATCAGAAACATCTGTAACAATGCTTGCACAGGAAGTATCTGCATTTGTTTCCACACCTTCTTTATTTTCCCTCATCAATGAAATTATCAGAGAATGGGGAATTTTTACTACAAATTTAAGTCAGACAGTCAAGCTCATTTTCAGGAAGTACTCTTTTCACTCATGGTGCAAAAGTGTTGACCATCAAAAATAACAATAATCCATCAGAAAGAAGAACAAAGGAATCCCAGCAGTGATTTCTGTACAACATTCAACATCTAAACTCACCTGATCACATTTAAACAGATCTAAACATGTAGATCTGGGAAAATTCTGCCTACAGATCATCACTATCATCACTGCCATGTCTTTAGTTGGCAGTTCATCTATTCCTGACAGTGAGAAAAAACATTTATCACTAATTTGAAATAACCACAATGCATCATCAACAATAGTTTTTTGTAGTTTTGAAACACAGAATGAAACTGAGTAAAGGTATCAAAGTCAGGCTTAGTTATGTGGATAAACTTTAAAAGATTGGCTTACATTACCTAAATTATTCCTGTTTAAGAAAAAATGTGCAGTGTCTAGGGTTTTTAACAGAACAAACTGACAACAAAATGAGATTTACTTATGGCAAGCTAAAAACTTGGATTTTATTGTTGATATCAGATATTAAATTAAGTTAAATTTACTTTTGCCCAGATTCATTTTTCTCAGTGTAACATTTAGAGACAGAAAGGGTATCTAACTGCTGGTTAACCAGTGGAAGAATGAGTAAGTTACTGCTAGTAAACCAAAGAAAGCATAAGTCTATAACTTAAAGTTAATCAGGGAACCAAAAGAGAATCTAACTGCTAGATAACCAGGAAAAAAATAAGTAACCTTCTTCATATTTGCCAGTGAAAGAATGAGGACAAACCCTTAGTTAATCAAATTGAGTAACTTACTGAAATTTAACAAAGAAAAAAAGCTATTTCAGTCAGGGAGACTCTTGTCATTTTACCATTTTATTGCAAAATGGTGGAGAAGGCTCTGCTCAAAAAAAGCTCCCTGGGTTACTAAAGCAGCATATTTTGACTGTCCTGGAAGTACATAGATACATTTATGATAATGCAGTTTATCATTTTAAAAGCAATTAATCCATAGTAGCATGAATCTGAATATGAGGCTGCAACATGAGGCTGCAACCCCAGCTGCCTCCTTTAGGAGGCAGCTGGGGTGGGGGCAGTGGAGTTAGCTACAAGCTGACTGCTGCTGGGGGTATGACTTCCGTGAACTAATGCTGAGCTTCATGAATATTAAAGATAGAATGAACTGGTTATTTTTGCTCATATTGCAAATTACCAAATACCAATTGCTTTAATGAAGGGGATTAGCATGCTTATGCAACTCATTTTGACTAAAACAAAACACACAAAACACCAAAAGGAGGATTTCTACTAACCATTTAAAAAAAAACTGAGACTTAAATGTCTGCATAATGTGCATAATTGCTGCTGCCACAAGAGCATGAATGTATTAAACCACTGTTTTGACACATTTCAAGTTCAAGGAATATTACAACCTCTGCAATTTGTAAATTACAGTAGGCCATATTGTGATTTCATCTAATTTGCGATTAATTTCCCAGCCCTAACAGCTACTAGTGTAGTTTAGTTTGTAAGGCACAAGTTATGTTGTCACATGACCTCCAGCTGTCTCTGTTAGTCTGAAAAAAGGATTCAAACAAACCATTTTCCTGATGTTCCCCTGGCCAGCTACACTGCCTTGAATGTATTTATCATGAAGTGCCATGGAGCTTCAATGTGTAACTGTGCTTTATGAGACAGGTCTTTTACTCCATGTGTTTATTTTTCTGAAGAGCTTATGTAAGGTACTCAAAGATTATAATGTCCTTTGTACCTGAACCACTCAGTGGCCATAAATGTAGTCGAACTTGAGCAGATTTAAGAGTACATGGCTAGATAGATACATTTATGATAATGCAATTTATTAGTTTAAAAGCAATTAATCCATCATAGCATGAATCTGGATGAGGGTGCAACAAGCTTCATGCTATAAAAGAGGAGGCTGGGGTGGAGGAGGTTAAGCTATGCTAACAGCAGCGTGGTGCATCAGCATTAATGAAAGCAGAGAATAGTGAGACGTACGTCAAATTTAAATATGCCACTGTGATTAAAGAAAGAGCTGTGATTGGCTGTGACAGCTGAGAGGCGATAATTAGGATCAGGTGGGGGTCAGCTGATCATGGCTGGGTGTATGACTGCCGTGTCCTGCATAAACTAACTCCAAGCTTCATTTAAGCAGGGAATTAATGAGACGCTGGTAAATTAAGGACTAACTGCTTTCTTACCAGCTAAGGAATAAATAATTAACCCCTAGTTAACCAGGGAAGAATGAGAAATCAACCCAGAGTAAATCAAGGAGAGAAGAAGTAATTGCAGGTAAACTGGGGAAAGGCAGAGACATTAACCTTAGTTAACCAGGGGAAAAAAATGAGATATTACTCATTCAGAATTGCTTATTGATGAATATCAAGTGAAGGAATTTGTAACTGACTGTTAACCCATTAAGAGTAGCAGTCACTCACTACTGAATATTTATCAATGAGTTCATCATTTTGTTCTTTCTCAGGTATACCAGGTATTTTTGTCATTTATTGTGGCGTATTACCTTATTTGTCATAAAACTGTCATTCTAATATGTGAGTTTGGGTCTTAAGCAGCAGTAGGAATAAGTGGACTCTTCAGGATCTGCAGCTTGACTTCACACTTTATTCATGGAGGTTTATGCTTAGTTCAAACAAGGTTCACAAACCCATGTGTGACACCAAGGCTGCTCTGTACAATGAAATGCTGTTCTGTGCATGTGTCATGATTTCTAATACTCATCTTCCTATCAGTATGGAAATAGGCTAGTAAACATTTTTAGACTGCAGATCACATCGATATAAGCTTATACATGTCTTTTAGAGAAAATTGCTGAATAATTGATGTTGTTTACCACATTTTCTGTATGTTGGTTATTATTTGTGAGATCTGCAGCCTCAGCGACAGGCACAGCTGCACACAGTGTTTACCTGGAGAGAGGCAGACCTCATGTTGTTGTGGGTCACTGCTGCACATTTTGTTCCTTACAGTAACCAACAGGAGGGCACAAAAATAAACCACAACATTTGAAGGTGATTTATTTTTCAGGTGAATCTCTTCAAGATGAATTTTAAACATCACGGCGTGAAAATTCAACATGTTGGGAGAAGGAGGTTGGAAGTTGCAGTGAAGTGAGGCTGCTTTTGTTAGAGTTAGCAGCAGAGACAGTGTTCACTTTCTTTGCTACGCCTTTATTTTGATGAGTTGCTCACACTCTGTGTGGGTGTTTCTGAATGTGCACTGTGCTGACTTACTGGCTCTCTGAATTCTCACTGAATGAATTCACTTCTGATAAAACTGCCTCAGCGCTCACAGCTCGTGGCTGTACGTTATGTTCCTCTGTATCAGTTACTATAAGTATTCCCCAGAGGTTCATAGCTTGAAAATATTTCCCTTCAGCTTGAAGGCTACATTCTATAAATCCACTATCTCCTTATGCAACAAATGGCATCTAGATTTGGAGTAGAGATCTCAATGTTTTAACAGCTTTGTGACTCCCAAAGAATGGTAAATGGTTTAAAAGAAAAAACATTCAGCTTAGCCTGAAGTATTGCTGAGAGTCGCTGCAGGGAGACAAGGACACCATGCTGAGTTATTTAGGATGAAGCTAACACTGTCGAGCTCAGTGACTCTATAATATGAGTGAACACTGTATGAAGATATGGTGGGGTTTTATTTGTTAAAAATGCTTTCTGTAAGTAAAACTGCAGTTGGGACTTTTGTACAGGGAAGAGGCCTGCCCACAGAAATGGCCGGGCCCCTAAAAACCACTTCAAATTTGTGTCAGGAAGGACTAAAGAAGTGGATTTAGCTTTGTGAAAAATAAAATTGATTTTTTGTCAGAGGGCGTGGCCTCAGCAGGGCGACAAAGTCAAGAGTCGCCATTTTGTCTTGCCAAAAATGTTGAAACAGTCATAACTCTAGTATACATGGTCATATCTGAGATAAATTTCAAGTGCTTGATAGCAGTCCAGGCCAGAACACATACATACTTGAAATTTTGAAAAACTGTGCAGCACCACCCTCTGGCAACAGAAAGTCACTACTCCTGTAGTGACTACTCGTAAAATATCTTCAACACATAATGTCAGCTATCTGATATCCGTGGTCGAGGCACCATTATCAGAGCTAAGCAATGTTTGCCCTGTTGCTTCTGCTCTAAAAAGCGTCCCAATCAATACACATTACACATTACACACATAAAAAGACAATTAAATTGGTCAATGCTGCACTTAGTCGATAAGTTGTTCATTCATAGAAATGGTCGCGAAAATATCATCCTTTTTTAATAGCCTTTGTGCCGTGTCCACACTAGAGGTCCAAATATGCTTAATTCATTTTCATTTTTAGTTCGTGGAACTTTTAAGTGTTACCTCACTTACCTCCTCTGTATACACGATGCCGGTAAATCACCTTGGCCTGCGTGTGTATCAGCTAATAAACTGGAGACTCGTTCATGAGCAAGAAGCGTGCTGTCGTGGATGAGCAACACAATGTTGCAATGTTGTCTGCCTTTTTTTTTTTTTTTTTTGTGGTCAAGAAGCAGAACATTTAGCATGATTATCACTACAGCCATTTTCACACAAAAAATATCCTCTGAGAACAGAATCCCTTTTCTTCTTTGTTTTTTTTTTTTTTGTTTGTTTGTTGTTTTTTTGTTTGTTTGTTTTTTGTTTTTTTATGGTTTGGTGTTTAAATGTCAATCAGATCCACTAATGTGCCTGAAACTGCTGTAGTATGCATGCCAGGCCAGTAGTTGGCAGTGTGACTGATAATAGAGCACATGCATGCACACCTTTTCTTCCTCCTGGTGGTGTCAACAGACAAACATGGCTGACACACAAATGTTTGTGTGGACAGATGAAGTCAGGCTGCTTCCTAGTGACAATCAACCACAAAATAAATAGATATTTAAAAAATGGGAACATATACACGTTGGCAGGAAGTGAGCAGCACAAACAAACAGCACATTTTTGTTTGGTCTGTGCAGCACCAGGCCAAGATCAAGTCTCTGACGGACTACATGCAGAACATGGAGCAGAAGAAGAGACGGCTGGAGGAGAGCCAGGACGCTCTGACTGAGGAGCTCACCAAGCTGCAGGCTCACGTTTCGCACATTTATATTAACCATTAAAACATCTTAGCACAAGTAAAAACAGGTTAACTTGATGGAATTTTCCTCTTTGTTTCCACGAGATGTCAGAAGAGGAGAAGGAGAGGGAGGACAACAGCAGACATGATGGGGACGGGGATAAAAAGGTGATGAGGAAACGTCACTGAGAATCTCTGTTACAGAAATGTCAAATAGCTGAATGTTTTTGTGTCTCTGGGGCACAGAAAACTCTGGAGGAGCAGCTAGAGACCCACAGAGAGGCTCACCACAAACAGCTGAGCCGACCGAGAGACGAGATCGAAGACGAGCAGAGGATGCTGAACAAGCTCACAGAGTAAGTCTGACTGTTTTAAATCCAACTACATTTTTAAAGACGTTAGAGAGCACAGACATAAGAAGAAACATATGGCACGAGATATTTGAATCAAAGTCTGCAGTAAAATAAGTAAACTAATTATTTGTTACTGAAAACTACTCAAACAAAGAGCCAAATTGTTGAAAAATACCTCTGCAATAGCCATATTTAAAGTGGTGAAAAGTGGCAAAAATGGATTAAAGAGACATGAATGGTCCAAAAGCAGGAAAAAAATGGTATAAAGGTTCGAAATTGGAATAAAATGGCAAAAATTTGGTGAAAAATGTCAAAAAAGGAGTTACAGATAACAAGTGGTCAGAAAGCAGCAAAAAATGTGCTGAAAATAGTGAAAAGGGACTAAAATGGCCAAAAAGCGGAAATAGAATTAGTGAAAAGGCAAAAATTAGGCACTAAATGGCAACAACTAGGTGACAAGTAGCAAAAATTGGGGAAAAGTGATATAAAAAAAGGAGTTATGGATGATAAAAATAGTCAGAAGCTGCAAAAATATGGTAAAAAAATAGTAACAAGTGACTAAAACGGGCAAAAGGTGGCAAAAATATGGTACAAAATTAGTGAAAAGTGACTAAAATGATCAAAAAACTGCAAAAATGTGGTATAAAATGATGGAAAGTGACTAAAATGGCAAAAAGCTGAAAAAATGTGGTTAAAAATAGTTGATGGTGACTAAAATGGGCAAAAAGATGCAGTAATATGGTAAAAATGAATGAATATTGATTAAAACTACCTAAAGCAGCAAAAAATGGTGAGAAGGTGCAAAAATTGAATATAATGGCAAAAAACGGGTGTAAAGTGGCAAAATGGGTGAGAAGTGACATTAAAAAAGGAGTTACAGATGGAAAAAATGGTCAGAAAGTGGAAAAAATATAGTAAAAATGAATGAAAAGTGATTTAAATGGTCAAAAAGCAGCAAAAATGTGGTAAAAATAGTGAGAAGTGACTGAAAAGGTCAAAAAGCAGCAAAAAAAAACTGGTGAGAAGGTGCAAAATTGGAATCAAATGGCAAAAAATGGGTGAGAAGTGACATAAAAAAGGAGTTACAGATGACAAAAATGGTCAGAAAGTGGAAAAAATGCGGAAAAATTGTGAAAAGTAACTAAAATGGGCATAAAGATGCAAAAATGAATGAAAAGTGACTAAAACAGCTAAAAGCAGCAAAAAATGGTGAAGGGGCTAAACTATGTGAACAGTAGCAACAATGGGTGAGAAGTAACATACAGAAGGAGTTAGAGATGAAAAAATGGTCAGAAAGTGGCAAAAATGCGGTAAAATAATGGTGAAAAGTGACTGAAAGGGGCAAAAAGTGGCAAAGTGGGCTAAAAAATTTATGTGAAAAGTGACTTAAATTGCAAAAAGCGACAAAAATGTGGTATAAAAATGGTGAAAATTGAGTTAAGGAGAAGTTGCACAAATGGGCTAAAAGAGGCAAAAATTAATTTAAAGGGTCAAAAAAAGGAAAAAAAAAGGGAGAAGAATTAGAAATAAGGGTAATAAAAAAAAACTAAGAGAAAAAATAAAGGTTGACAATTAAAGCCTCCTGTATAAGAGTGGGAAACAAACCGATTAATGTCACTTGATATGGATCATTTCTGAGGGGAACCTTTTTTTAAGGGTTTTTCTGGGGAAAAACGAAGACATAAAAGTGCCACAAACCATCCCAATGAAGCCACACGCTGAGTTTTACTCATTTAGACTAATAACTGTTTGTGACAAGACTTGAACTGGATCTGGAATTTAGTCTAAAACTGTCTAAACTGGGCCTAAAATTTTGACTTCAAGTCCACAGAGACGAATGAAGCAGTAGAAAAATCAACAAACCTATTCATGTTTGTTGTTTTTTTAGATCTAGGATATTTCCACAGATTTGATTGGTTCTCTTTTACCACTTTATGCTGGTTTAAATGATCCTAAAGTTTGTTTTTTATTGTTTTTTCTAACCAAAGTAGTGACAGTCATTATGACTGTCCACTGTGTGTGATCCTCATGAGGAAGGATGTAAAATCCTCATACCACTCCTTTTTACTGAGTCAGCAACTTTTAGCTGCATACAACTGTAGTCTGGCTTAATACTGGCTCTGAAACTCTGCACAGACCTGTTACATTGTTGTCATGAGAAGGTTCCCTAGGCACCCCTAGGGGGGCGCCTATAATGAACTTTTATTTATAGAGTCATGATTGAAAATGTAAGGCAAGAGGAAGTATTAGAGTCCTCTAAAAGGTCTAACAAAATAAAGAGGATCTGTACATTTCTTGGAAAAAGGTGACATTTAAAAGTACATTTTTGAGATGATAAAGTTGTATTTTTTCAAGAACCTGAACTCAGAATTTTCTAGTTCAAAAGTCCTAAATTATTACATCATGCACTTTAAAATTTCAAGTTTGTAATGTCAGAATTGAACATTTTAAACTAGTGAATTTACAAGGATCCAAACTGAAAACTGTGAACAGAAATGTCTCTTCAGAGTCTGGGGAATAATGATAATGTGATCATTCTTGGATCATTTCCTCACTGATCAATCCTACTAAGGAAAATCTCCTGATTAGGCGATCAACTGTAGGACTTATGGAAGGAAAACAGCTTATTCTCTTGTCATATTCTTTTTCCATGGCTCTTTTGGATTTTATAATGACAAAAAATTCTACCTTTTAGTTGACATAAATTTCCAGTTTTCTTTTTCTGATAAATTCATGACTTGTTAAATTAGAAATGTTTGAGATTTTACTTAAAAATTGACTGAACCTTCTCATTTTGGTATTAGTATGGTGGCTCTACATGCCGTTGTAATGATGGATAGTTTATAGGCAGATATTTATGAAGAACTCTTTTATGCAGGCCTGTTATGCTGGGATTTAGTCAATAAAACAATTAAAAATGATGAAAAATAAAAGGTTAGGACCCACTGATGTAAAGGTCTATCATTTCAGAAATGTTCTGCCTTGTACCATTTTTGAAGCCACATAACTGTTTGGAGAAATTTCCAGAAACCAGATGAACAAAATGAATATATGTTGATGTGGTTTGTTGACATTTCTCCAGACAGTTACTCTGCCGTTAAAAAGCAGCCAATCAGAACTTAGCAAGCATCTCCTCTCAGTTTGAACCAGGGTCTGCTGCTGGAGCAGGAGAGACTGATGTCAGACTACGACAAACTGAAGAGTGAAAAGCAGGAGAAGGACGCCAAGCTGCAGAAACTCATGTGAGTAAAGGACTCATCCATACTTTTATTTATGTGGAATGTGAGTTCATGTGGTTTTTGTTTGCAGGCTGCTGAATGAGCAGAAGGAGCATGCCAGAGAGGACCTGAAGGGCCTGGAGGGTCAGGGTCAGGGTACCAAAGTATCCTTTATTTTGAAAGGGCATTTGACCGTACGGAAATCAAGAAAACGGACAACTTCACTCGTTTTTCGATTCTGGGCACAAATTGAAAAACGAGTGAAGTTGTCCGTTTTCTTGATTTCCGTACGGTCAAATGCCCTTTCAAAATAAATGGTGCTTTGGTACCCTGACCCTGGAGGAGAGTGTGGTAAGTATTTCCTGTTTCTACAGCGGAGGAGATGAAGTCCCCGTGTGTGCAAGCAAATAAAGACTGCATCCTGTAAAACTCCTGCTGTGTCTGCGTTTTTGTTGCATAACCCCCTACTTACATCTCTGACGGCTCCCCAGGGGGGCGCCGCGCCGCGTCCCCCCTTCTCCATCAGGCATGCCTTGATCCAGGTACCGGCCACAGTGGGGTTTGAACCCCAGCATCCCCTGCAGAACTGGTCTAGTCCAGTCCTCTGTGCTACTGCCGCCATACCTATCACACTGCCACCTCTTCTCCTGGCGTATTTATCCTCTCTGTTCAGGATGTGGCTTTAAAATTCACTGAGACCAAGATAGGAGTCGAACCTGGAACCTCCAGACTCTGAGTCAGTCCACTATCTCTTCAGGCTACAGATCCAGACATGCAGCAGAGCCTCAGAGGGACTTTTCCTTCTTTATTTGGACTCAAATCTTGAAAACTTAAAGACATTGGTTAGATTTGAAAGGCCAACCCCTGCAGGTCTCCTGAAGTCTATATTTGGTCTCAGACTTTTAAAATAGATGAACCCATGGTAAGATTTGAACCTGTGAACTCCTGATTCACAGTCAGTTGGCTTTTCCACTAATCCACTGAGACACACACCTGCTCATGTTTCTCAGAGGATCTGATCTCTGCTTTTGGGAACTGGACTTGAAAATGCACCAAGAATCAAACCCACAACCTTCCAACTCTATGGCAGTCCTCTTTACTTCTGAGTCAGCAATTTACACCAGCAGCTTCAAAAATCCACAGAAGATTTGAACCATCAACCTCATGACTCCAGGGCAGTTACCTGTCCAACTGAGCTAGCACATAAGCTAAAGCTAGCGGCACTTTCTCTGAGACTTTACATCTGGAGTAGAACATCTCTACGATCAACAATCTTTGCTGCTGGAGACCATTTTCACATCTTGAGTTGTTAAAGAGGTGTTAAAGAGACAGCAGCAAAAAAGAAGCACTTCAAATGGAGGTTAAAATAAGGGTTTTTCAGGACGATAGTATGAGAAACATGAGGAGTTTTTTGAGCTGTAAACCATGTGAAGCAACGACATGGGTATAAGAGAGATGGTGTAAAGCCTTGAAAAAAAGGCATAATACCCCCACTTTAAAGCTTGTTGCACCCTCATATTCAGATTTATGCTACTATGGATTAATTGCTTCTGAAATAATTTGTTTCCAATATACATTGTCATTTCTGTATCCAGCCATGAGGGGGCTTCTAGCCATGCGCTCCCTGGAAAGTCAAAACTAGCTGTTTGACTAACCCAGGAAGCATCTTCAGAGTAGAGCCTTCTCCACAAAGTAAAACTGCAAATTAACGGGTCATGCCGGTAGTCGAGTGGTTAAGATGCGCACCATGCACGCAGGCAACCCAGGCTCGAATCCAGCCTGTAGCACCATCACCCGCATGTCTCTCCCTGTTTCCAACTCTATCCACTGTCCTCTCTCTAATAAAGGCACGAAAAGCCCAAAAATAAATCTTTTAAAAAAACTGCAAATTAATTTTGCAATAAAAGTTTAAATGTATGATGAGTGTTCCTGACTGAATGTAGGTTATAATATAGAATGATTCATTGCTTAAATTTGTTGAAAAATGCCTAAGTTGAGAAACTTAATAATAATGGCATATTAAATCGCAATCGCAATATTGGGGGAAAACAATTGCAATTTGATTATGTTTGCTAATTATTCAGCCCTAGTAGCTGTGAAGACAACTGGAGTGTCTCACCCAGGTTTTACAAGATTTCAGCATAATCAATAACATTTAAAGGGATATTTTTGTATTTTTGAAGTTGCGTTGTACAGGGTACTTGCCGATAGTAATGGTTTTAGCCTCTAGTGATTCCAGAGTGTTTCCTCTTTAAACAGGTTTAGGCTTTGGGCTAGGCCGTTCGAGTCTGCAGGCCTCTTTATTTCGGCTCAGTTTTCCAAATCAACAGCTGTCACATTGTTTTCAGAGGGTTAACATAACATGCTAACTGTAGCTTGTCTTGATTTCAGATAGAAGAATACAGCCACAGCCATTAACTTACTGAGATCAAAGATTACAATTCAGCTCTCCGGCCGGGTTTGGTTTCTTCAATTTATTTCCAGAAAGTTGATGAAGGTTGGTAAAACACCGGCATTCAGTAAGGCAGGGAACTCTGGATAGGGAGTGATGCAGGCTGCAGGCGTCTGTGAGCCGCCATCTTTGATCAGAATCAGAAATGTACTCGGGAAGTGTTGTGAAGTCCCACTCATGACAACAGATGCTCTCCAGGTTTGTGGACATGAGTTTCAAGACCTGCACCCAAAGCTCGCATTGTGAAATAGTGCCAAACACAGAAGCTTTCTGGGTGAAAAAGAAAGCATGTCAAATATTTTTCATTACAGCATGCAATTGAGCCAAGTTTGGGGTTTTTTTGGCCCATTTTTTTCATCATCTTTAATTCACTAAATTACTGAAGAACTGCACCTGTCTGTAGCGCTCTATAGCCTAGCTTAGAGCGCGAATGACCTGTTTAAGAGGAAACACTCACTGAATTCACTGGAGGCTAGTGCCACTACTATTGCCAATAACTTTTTACAACCCAGCTTCAAAAATACCAAAATATCCCTTTAAGTTTATCGATACAGCTCGTGGTTCTTGTAATGAGACATTATATCTCAAATCAGGTGGTGCTGCAAGTATCACTGCCTCTCCCTCTGCCATAGCCTCTACCCCGCTGTCTGCTGTATTAAGTCCCTTTACCATCTTATTAGAATGCACACATTCACATAAGAGTCAGTTAGAGACAGATAAACAGCAGAGGAGAGTGACAGCATTGTGTCCTGGTCCTTAAAAATGTTCTTTAAATCCCAACCTGGGATTATTTTAATGTAAATATAAATTGCACTCTGTTAGCATGTTACACCACAGAGATGCATGATTATCAGTTCTGAGTCAGTTGTTATTTTACTGCAAGATAGTGAGGTTAAAATCATGTATTTTTTTGCAAACGGATTATTATGTTAATTCTTCAGTTCATCTGAACTACCAGGAGGGTGCAATAAGGATGCCATCACTAATTTCATTGATCTGGAGATGACATGCATGTTTGTAGTAAAAGTGTCATTTCAGTTGAACATTTTTTTCTTGTTTGGCTGCAGCCCTACAGGTCACATCTTTCAAATCAGATGACCAGTTCACAAACCATTTTCTAATAAAGTTTGTGAATATAAGCCAATAATATAACACACACTAATATTGTGCAATAAATTCAACTGAGTGCAGTTTAATGAAACCGCAAACTGAATGATTTGCAGAATTTGGCTAATAGCAGCACTGCTAGCACTGCCACTCTGCAGTCTTCTTGCAGGTTAATGTTCACATTCCTGAGCTGAATATCATCACTCAATACTTTGGTTATATGTGAGCATAACCTGACACAGCCTACCTACAGCTCTATCCCGATTTTTTAGATTTAGCAGTGTCAAACTGTACTGTTTCTTTAAGATGCTATCAGCACTATTAGTTCGCCGTTGTCTACCTTAGGGTAAAAGAGCATTAGGCAACATGGAAGTAGCTATTATGCATTCTTGTCAAAAGCATATTCAAGACCCGTAAATCTTATTTTAATGCAGCTCAAGCCAGAGTTCAAGTTCATGTTTTTATATGAAGGAAGCCAAAGGCAAAAACAAGCTTAGTTAGTTTTCTTTGACTTTTTCTTTTATTTCTGATTTTAGAAATCAACTTTCACTGCTATAAAAAGACAAAATTTTCCTAATGCTTAATTGACTGGAAGATAAACATTTTGTACATTTGGTTTGAAAATTTGAAGTTGATGTTCCTTGAAGCTTTCAGAAGTTCAAACTGAGAATTTTTCCAGAGGTTTTCTTAAATTTTGTTTATGGCTGTTTATAGTAAAGCCTCTCTCAAGGCAGAAAGTCTTTCACATGGAGTCTGACTGTGTCCAGTTGTGATCCTGGGGGCTTGCTTTAGGCTACGCACTCTCTGGCAGACGGACTGCAACTCCTCTGGCTTTGGCCAACAACAGCTTGTTACAGCTGATTTAACTTTCAGAGTTATGAGTTGAAAAGTGGGATTATATGTGACAGTTTTTGTATAGATTTAGCCCAAGAATATATCCTTCGGGCTGATATGTGATTAACTTGCAAGCTAGGAGTAGCTTGTAGATGCATGCCATCTGTAATCCTGTTGAATTTCTCTGATAATTCTTTCTCAGTGGTTCTGACTCCATGGTGTTAAAATGTGCTGTATGAGAAAATGTTTTGTACTTTACCTGTCCATCACCAAACACAGGGGAGACGAAGCTTGGTGCAAAGATTCTTGTTGTGATTGTGCTCTGATCCATTAAGTCAACAGTGCTGCCAGTGTTGCTCTATGAGAGGTGGATGTGTCCAGAAGCAAATATATATGTGTGTGTATACTCTTTATTTGTAAGGAAATGTCAGTGTTGGGGGCCGGACAATTGAAGTAAACCGTTTGGCTATTGATGCCAGGCCTCATAGCCATGCCATGTCTTGCATAAAAGTAGAAGGAACTGAGAAAACTTCTTGGAAAACATCTGAACCAAAAAATAACTTGGAGCCAGGAAGCGAACACCAAGGCTATTGATCCAACACAAATGTTAGTAATAGTTAATCACATTGGGAGAGAGCCTTTCTGGGGCCCAGACTTTTCTGCGGACAGGATTGGCTTTAAGCATACTCTTTTGAATACTGATTACTGCCAGCAATTTGGTTTGCTCTGTTGCAAAATGGAATATGAAAAAGAATGAGTATGGGCTCATTTATGCTCTACATAGATCTGTGCCTTTTTAATGTTACAACTGTCTCTGCCCTCATACATAAGCACGTCTGGTACATTGAAGTAGATATTGAAAAGAGGCTGCTGTCTCTCACGGGGCAACACAACTCCTTTTTGCTGTCCCCTCTGCCCCATCAACTGTATAAAGAATCGAGATAGTCAGGCCACCAACTGTAGATCTAAGACAAAGCCTCTTGCAGCCGTTTATCTGAGACGCTGCCTCTGAAGAAAGGCCTGAGTTTACGTACGATGAAATTCCAGTTCAAAGGTGTTTTATTCATAAATCAAGTCTGGCAGTTACATTCATGAAATAACCACATTGCAAATATTTCAGACTAAGCAACATATCATAAATAAGTTAGCTTTAGCAATGTGAGCTTTAGCTAATGTATGTACAGTGGATTTGTAAGCTACGTATGTAATGTAGCTTACGTAGCTAACATAGCTAGCTTTACCTTTGTAGATTAATTAGTATAGACATTATGAGCTTCATGAGCATTAACTTTAACTATGTAGCTGATGCTACATAGCTGGTGCTAGGCTACAAAAGCTACATTTGCTACCTTAGGATGTTGTCATCAGGGACAAGCTCTTTTCCTTTAAGCAGATTGCTGACTTGACTTTATTGAATGTTTAGTACTTTAGTTTAGCAGGTCAGGTTTTTTAACTTTTGGTATCCTAGCCCTTACCTTAATCCTGACCCTTGCATTGTACTCAGGACCACACTATCAGAGACCAAGACTTACCTTAGACCAGAGTGCACTGAGACCAAGACAAGACCAAAACTTTTGGGGGTCAAGCAGTGGCAGCTGGTCAATAGGGAGCGCTAGGGCGCTGCCCCCCCATGACTCTACACAAAGAGAGGACAGATCTCAAGTTAATTGAATAATTTTTTTAACATTTACATTAAATATCAATACATTTTTATGAATAAAGATAAACTCCATAATGCACTGCATAAAGATGATTCATTAAGAGATTTAAATGTATAATGTGCAATAAATCAGTAGATCGTGAACGTTTGCCTTTACTTCCTGTACACTTATTTCCTCCCTGAGGTGCAGGCCTCTTGCGCCTGGAGCCTTCCATTCACTGCCATTTTAAGGCTGCCCGTGCGCATTCGCTCCTCTTCTGTACAAGAGATAGGAGCCCTCTGGGCGCAACATGATAGCGATCTGAAGGGGTTATCACTAACCACTCGCCAGGTGCCAGCAGGTGGCAGCAGAGAGATATGCTTCGTAATTTGAGACACACAGAAGAAGTCATGCACTGTCTAGGTAAATACCAAGCGGCAACCTCTGGTCCTAAAAAATGAAGCCAATGCGGAAGTGCCAAAAATTGCTATACCGCGAGTGTCCACTTGAGGCTGGCTGCAGGAAAACCGGAAGTTCCGTCTGCACACATGTTAAACAGCCGGTTTTGACACACAAAATAAACTGGTTTACAGCCTGATTCAAAACATCAAACGTGTCTCATTAGCTAGTGTCTTATTGTGCTCCCACTGTACAGGGGGTGAATTTTTTGTACCACGATTATTTGGATTATATTTAGGATAAACCTCACTTCACGGTGATTGGCGCGTCTCATTTGATTGACAGATAGCTCAGCAGGCAGAGGCTCCGTTCCTGTCAACCGGAATGCTAGCTAGCAGGCTGACAGGAAGTTGCGCTTAGTGGGCGGGCTGTTAGGTTGATCCAAAGTTCGGTTGAGACTGTGATTTCAATATGGAAGCATCCACGGATTGGCTTCAAAAGCCGTTTTACTCCGTCTATTGTAAGCGAACGACTGACATCACACGGGGTTTGTCCAATTCTTTCTACAGTCTATGGTAAATACTGGCTTTCTGCCAGGTATTGCGCCTGCGTTCGTTGGTTAGCTCATGGAGAGGAGCTAGGAAGACAGTGAAATGCAATAAGAAAACTCAGTTGAGTGTTTAAGAATAAGGCGTTTTGAGAGGAGGACAAAGAAGAGCTTGGACCTGACAGGCCAGATGTCAGGATGAAGCAACTAAGCTGTGACTAATATTAAGAAGTAAGTAAATCAGTCAATCAATGATAGTTTTTGCTGCATTCAGGTGTGGTATATATATTTTTTACTCAGCCAGTCACTATTGAAGCAGTGACTACTGGCACCTTATGCCTGATAAGTTAAAAATTTAAGTTGACTGTGATCAGAGTTAGTTACTTGTAGCTGCTGATGACCGTTATTATAGCCAACTTATTTTAATATTTGTTCACCAACCAAACAAATGCAGTTGTACAAAGAGCATATTACTATAACTTAACTCTCATTGTAGTAACATCTTTTGATGTATCCAACATACATGACATATCAAATTGGGATTTTGTTGTAGCCCCCCCTGAAAAAAATGCACAAGCCGACACCGGGGTCAAGACCAAGTCAAGACTGAAACTGAGACAAGACAAGACCAAGACCATAAAAATCAATTTTAAAAACCAGGACAAGGCTGAACAGTTAAAGGGCATTCTCTCTTTAATTTTAGTTTTCTTTCCAATAAATTAGACAGACACAAGGTGTCCGCAACTCTTTCACAGCACAGCATGCAAACATCTTAAATCTTAACATCTTTGTTCAACAAACTTCTTGTAAAAAAAAAAAAAAACTATTTAAAGTATCTGAAAATGAGATGTTTATCTAGATTTGTCAGGTGAATGAGGCCTAAAGTAAGTGTTCAGAGGTATTTCTGACTAGAAATAAGATGGACTGATGTCCAAATTTTTGCAGGTGTAGTTATTTGTTGTTTTAGCAAGTGCTGCTCCTTATTATCACATTAATGAATTCGAAGAATAGCCGATCAGTGCTGGTCTCAACCGGTCTTGATGGAAAATCCAGAGTCTGGCAAGTCCAAGACTGAGACAAGACTGAGTAAAAATGCTCTCGAGTCTGAGACAAGACCAAGACATTCAAAATATAGTCTTGAGGCCAGTCTCAAGACCAAAACCGTTCTCGAGTACTACAACACTACCTGACCCTAACCAAACCAAAATTTTAAGTGATTTTACTTTGAAAGTTTCAGCATATTTATCTGTTCTGAAGCTCATTTATGCTCCATGTTTGAACCACATACGGATACAGACAGGGACGGACCTTTCCGTCCACTCTCTGCATTCATTTCTTCCATTTTCCGCCCATTTTCTTAAAGCTTATGGACACAGATCAAACATTGCAATACTGCCGCCAATCGTAGGGGCAGTTTTGACCAATGCAGTCAACAGCTTAACCCAGAGCAGCAAAACACACCAAAGAAGAAACATTTAAAAGAACTCAGTCGAGTTGTCTGAGAAAATATAAACAAATAATGAGTAAGTTATTAGAAAATACAAACATTTCAGTGATGTCAACTTACCTGGGCACCCTGCTGGACAGATACAAAAGCACAGCTGAGCACAAGACAGATGTTCATTTTATTTACTCTAATGGACGAATGGAGCAGCATCAAAGTAGCTCAGTGAGAGCTGGTGACCTCTTGTGGATTTGTATTTTAATGTTTACTCCAACATAATAGATGCACATCACTATTAGGCCTTTCAGACTGTCAGGGCTCCGTGCTGGTTCCAGTTCCTGAGTGACCTAATTCTTAACTGGCCGGCACATAACCCTAACCGAAAAAAAAAAAAAAAAAAAAAGAAAAAGGTTCTGAACCTGAAAAGTTCGCTCTCAGCTGCTACCAATAATAGTTGTTTTTTTGTTGGGAACCGTGACATCATCAGTGGGCGTATCAGATTTTAGGTTGTAAAGACAAGCAGAAAATGAAGAAACAGTGGTCTGCTGGGGACACAAAACGTTTGGTTTTGATCTGGGCATTGACGGAATTCCAGGTGAAGCTGGAGAGTAGAACAGGCAGGTGCAAGTTATATGCCAAACTTGCGGAAGAGCGAAGGTTGGAGTCACCCGAACACCAGACCAAATAATTAATAAACTCAAGAAACTGAAGAAGGAATACCAGGACAGCAAGAAAGACTTTGGCAAAAGTAGCACTGGCACTGGACGTGGTGATACATGTCCATCATGTCCTCCCCATTTGGTTCTGCTTAAACTGGTGTGACCGCAGTCTGGTTCGCCAAAAAGCACCAAGGTTCTGAGACTCCAGAATGGAGACCAAACCAGAACTGTGTCTCTGAAAGCACTGTATGAGGGCAATGATGGTTGTAAAGTTCAAAAATGCACAGATCTATGTTCATGCATGTGTAGAGCATAAATGAGCCTTTAGAGTGATGATCTGTGAGAGGGTCTCTCTCACAAAATGTTGCAAAGCAACTGTACCCATCTGTAGCACTATATAGCCTAGCTTCTCCAGTGTCCTGTTTGAATGCTCTCTGACATCACTGGAGGCTAATTGCCAAGTACCTAATACAACCCACCATCAAAAATACTGAAATATCCCTTTAACTAGACTTGTGGCTTGTTTAAATGACTTTAACTTTAGACAAATAAGACAAGCATACATGAGCTGATAGCAGTCACAAAGAATACATTACAACGGGTAGTTTGTGAAGTTTAATGTTAAACTGCATGACTTATTTTTTCACACATCAGATACATTGTTAATATTTACATCAAACATAATCCAAATAAAAAAAAAACAGGTTAAAATGTTTCACATTACTTCAGCCTGGGTAACAAAAAGATCTCACAACCCAAATTAATATGTATTCAGGCATTATCCTTCCACAAAATGTACAATAAATGTCAAAAGAAATGTGCTGTTTGTCTATATATATGTATATGTTTAAAAAAATAAAAACTAAAATGTTACAGTCTTACAAAACACAAAACAACAAGGTTTCGGGTGAAAACAAACATGGCAATAACCTTCAGGACATTCAAAATAATCAAATGTGACTGAAAATGTAAGGATTCATTAGTGTAAATAAATACATGTAAATGCCACTTTAAGCATACTTTGCAGCAGGTTGTGGCACTTACTATAACAGTTATAATAATAATAATATATAATTATTTAATAAATATGAAAAGGAAGGATCTCATGAATAGTAAATGTGTCACAAAAAGACAAAGTAGTGTTTCAGTGTTTTTTCGCACATCAGGTACAGCAATATCAAACTCCTTCAGCGGTTGGTCGCCGCTTCTTAAACTAAATGCTAGCACACAAATCGAGCCATTGCAAGACAACAAGGTGAGCACAGGAGAAAGTCTCACAAGTTTTACTCTATCCCATTAACCACCATTAAGAGTAAACACTAAATTACCTTCAACACCTCAAGGTTTTTTTTTCACAATTATCACAAACACAAGTATTTTCTTTATTTTTTTTTTGTCCAAACATACATCTGACATGGCAAAAAATGTGAACTTTCAGTTTATGCAAATTAGCTGTGTCTAGAGGGCTTGTGTGTCGAGGCAGTATCCTGAAATAGGCTCGTCAAGCGCGTTAGCTTATGTATGGTCAAAAACAACAGTCTGAGTGTGAAAATAAGTGAAGTGCTATCGTATATATCTACGCAGTCTCTAAAAAAATACAGTTGCAAGCTTTTCTCTTCAGCGTTTCTATAACTGAGTTGAAACTCTTGAGTCTATATTAGTACAAATCCTACTCAAAAAAATATTTAAATATGTTAGAAGTGTGGGCTGTCCTCGAAAAAGTCTTTCCCTTTTAGTGTAGGTAAATCAACTTCAATGTTAATTCTTTTTTTTTTTTCCCAGGACAACCCAGGTATGTGATTGTCTTCACCTATTGCACCCGCATAAAGAACTACTCCTGCTGGTTGATACCCCCGCACAAACACAAAGCAAGGACGCATGATGCAATGAGCCTCAAATGATGCAGTTCCACAGGTGGTACTGGTTTAACTCGGCTCGACTCTACTCAGATTTGGTACCAGGCACTTCAGTTTCCATTACAGTAAATACTTTGATAGTACCTCCTCAGCATGGACAGGGAAATCATAGCTTATACTGTTGTGAAAAGTATTTATCCTATTACTTAAATCCTATTTTTTCCGCATATTTGTCACACTTAAATGTTTGAGATCTTCAAATGTATTTAATATTAGATAAAGAAATTCTGAGTAAACACAATATGCCATTTTTCAATGATGATTTCATTTATTAAGGGGAAAAGCCATCCAAACCTACCTAGCCCTATATGAAAAAGTTATAGTGACCTTGTTACATCATGAATTAGCTGTGATTAACAGTGTTTTTTGGAGAGCTGAGTTCAGTCTCACTAGCCACATCCAGCCCTGATTACTGGCAGACTTACTGAATCAAGAAATCCTGTAGAAAGGACCTGTCTGACAAAGTAAATTAGGCTAAAAGATCTCAAAAAGTAACACATTATGCAGCAATATGAAGAAATTCAAGAACAGCTAAAAACAAAGTCACTGACATCTGTCAGTCTTGGAAGGGTTACAAAGCCATTTCTAAGGTTTTGGGACTCCAGTGAACCATAGCGAGAGCCATTATCCACAAAGGGGGAAACATGGAACAGTGGGGAACCTTCCCAGGAATAGCCAGCCTTCCAAAAGTACTCCAAGAGGTCACAAAAGAACCCAGAACATCTAAAGACCTGCAGGCCTCATTTGACTCAGTTAAGGTCAGTGTTGATGATTCAACAATCAGAAAGACCCTGGGCAAAAATGGCATCCATTGGAGAGTTCCAAGGTCACAACCACGGCTGACCAAAGAGAACACATAGGCATCCTGATGGTCCCCAAGACTTTTGGGAAAATATTCTGTACACTGGTAAGACAAAAGTTGCAAAAAGGAGTAGGCCAAAATTCCTCCACAGTAATGTGAAAGACTCATTGCCAACTCCTCCCACATTTCCTGAAACATCTTGATGATCTCCAAGACTTCTTGGGGAAAATATTCTCTGGACTGATGAGACAAAAGTTGAACTTTTTGGAATGTGTCAGTCCTGTTACATCTGGAGTAAAACTAACAAAGGATTATCATGCCAACAGTCAAACATGGTGGTGGCAAAACTGTTTGGGGCTGGTTTGCTGCTTCAGGACCTGAACCACTTGACATGATTGATGGAACCATGAATTCAGCTCTCTAACAGGAAATCTTGAAGGAGAACGTCAGGCCATCAGTTTGAGACATCAAGCTCAAGCACACTTGGGTTATGCAGCAGGACTATGATCTGAAACACATCAGCAGGTCCAGCTCTGAATGGCTTAAAAAAACATTATTAAGATTTTGGAGTGGATCTCCTTAATAAGTGAAATCATCGTTAGAAAATTGCCTTTTGTATTAACTCAAGTTATCTTTGTCTAATGTTAAAAATTGTTTGTTTATCTGAAACTTCAGTGTGACAAACACGCCATGTAGCAACTCATAATGTAATACCAGCTTATAATGTAATACCAGCTCATAATGTAATAACGGCTCTAAAGTAATAACTTAAATGTAATAAAAGTTCATAATGTAATAATCAGCCTATAATGTAATAAAATCATGAACACATAACATAAACAGCTTTGCACATAATGTAATAGCGTATTACATTATTAGCCTTATAAAAGTTCATAATGTAATAATCGGCCCATAATGTAATAAATTGTTATATTATTACATTATGCACAAAGACGTTATTACGTTATGCGTTCATGATTTTATTACATTATGAGCCATTATTATTACATTATGAGTTGCTACACGCCAAAAAATAAGAAATCAGGAAGGGGGCAAAAGACTGCTGTGACCTGTCTTCCCCTACTCTTTCTCTCCATTTTTGATGTCTCTTTTCAATTGACCTATCAAAATAAGGGCATAATCTTTAAACAGCACTCTTAAAGAGAGCAGGAGAGTTTGGGATATTGATGACAAGAGTGGTTTGATCCCCACTCGCCCCACTCATGACGCTCCTAGTGATGCTACTCTCTGACCACTCAGTGGTCGGCAGTGTCATTTTAGAGTCCGATCAGCTTGCTTGAAACCTCACCAGAGGTGATACCAAAAAAAAAAAAAAAGTACCAGGTACCAGGTACGATCACTACAGGAAAATTTAAAAGAAGAAGAAAAAACTGAGTAGAGTCGAGACGAGTGGCGCCACTGCCAGGCAGTAGAAAAGCACCAGAATCAACCTCCATGAGGAACTCAAAATTTTCACATACAGATATGGAAAATACGGCACGTGGCAGGAAAAATGTAAACCAGGAAAATGTAGCACATTGCCAATCAGCTTAGTTTATTCCTGTCAACAATGATTAAATGTAAACATTGGCTTGAATGCAAATAGACAAAATGGAATGAACTATACGTCTTTGGCAACTACTGGTAGATAATTATAATAAAAGCAATAAAAATCATCATAATAGTACGGATAATGGATGGATGCTAGTACATGGAGGGACAGAAGAAAGTAATACTGCTGGATCTCAAGCCCTTTTTTTCTTAGTGCTAATGAGGATAACATTCGCTTCTAATAGTCCGAAATATCCAGTCAACTCTGAACATAATGAAAGTTTTAGTTAGGAGACTGCCAATTCACATTTCAAGAACAACTCTGTCATTAACTGTCATTAAAGGGGTAGTCCACGTCATTATAAATTGATAATTAGATTTACAAATCATATGGCATTAGTTTTTTTTTTTCACCAAAACACACCCGATCACACGTACAGTACAGTATATTACTTTCAAAGAAGCAAGCATATGATCAACAGACAAACAGAAAGAAACAAAAGAAGCACAATGCTAGAAAAGGTCACTACCACTGTGGGAAATGTAAAAAAGGAAGAAAAAAATAACATCTTGAGTGATACATGGCATATTCTGTACACGATTTCAGACAGCTGGTAATAAAGCAAAAATATTCAAAGGTGGGGAGGCAATCATAAAACAAATAGGATGTGTGGGCACGTGGAGGTGGGGGCAGCAGGTGGAGGAGAGTTTGTGTTGGCTACGCTAGCATCACAAGGTGAGCGGGGTCCTACAGAAGCCTCAGAGTAGTGCACGATACACAGAGGGGGTTCAGGGCCACATATTACAGACACTTTCATCATGTCAGGGGGAGAAGCCCACACGTGGTTTTTTTGAGCGTACAGGGTAAACAGAAGCGAGGTGGGAATGGATGCACATCCCTTCAGCAGAGCGTTATTTTCCATGAGGCGTTTTGCGGCACTATCATGTCGCCTCCTGCAGAGCTAAAAGTTATGTGGCATGTCACACGGATTGCTCCTTGGGGAACGTGTACGGAGCGTGAGGGCCGGGGGCCGGGGCCGGATAGCTGGTGTTGGAGTACATGGGCTCGCTGGGTGGCTGCTGCGTGTAGGGGTGCTGAGGCAAGAAGGTAACAGGAGGATAGGCTGGAGCGGGTTGAGACTCGGGGAATTGTTCCATGTTGCAGACGCGCTGGTAGCTCATGTATTCAGCCGGGTTCAACAGCTCTTCTGGACGCCTCCCAGAGTCCTGCAGGGAGAGCACAAAAGAGGAAGAAAGGAGATCATTCTGCAGGGTCACAAGGTTGACTGAACATCACAACAGTACATCCTGCACACAGCAGACACCAAGTGGTTTTTAAAACTATTTTGCAATGTCACAGTTCAGCTACAAACTCATATTTTAGCACAGTGATTATAAATATTCATGCATGTGCCTCTACTCTGAGCTTCCAGCAGGGTTAATACCAATAAGTCCTCTGTTTGTGCCTTACAGTGCTGCTTTGAGTTCTTCAAACAGGATTGTTTTGTGTCTGCTTGTCATAACATCAGCATTAATTTGTCAGACTGTAAAAATATGGACTTTTATATCACATTTGTACTTTTATGTTGACAGTAATGGGAAATATTTGAGCAGTGAATTTATTACAGCTCCAGATGTGGCGTTCAATCTGCCATAACAGCGTAACTGCCCACTAACATTTTACACTGAGGGCCTGCTTTGATGAATGAGAGGTGCAGGTACAGATGGTGGTGCAGACTGCTTTAAACCAGCTGCTGAGCACTTATGAGAGGGTTTGGATGCAGAAAAAGGTAACTCGTTAAAGTCAGCCTTGTAACACTCAACTGATTTATTATTAAATTGCATTTGGTTTAATTTTCTAGCTCCTTACAGTAGTGATAAGTTGAGGACTTTGAGTAAAACAGCGTAAATTTAAAGTAAGTGATTGCATAAATAGTCACCCCCTTTAAAGTGACTGACCTAATTCAACAGAGGTCCAGCCAAATGGTGCTGGTCGTCTCACAATTAGTGAAATGGGGCTCATCTCAGTGCAGTGAATGTGTCTCAAGTGATTGCAGTGTGAAGACACTTGTGTCTGGAAGGTCCATTCACTAGTTAATCAGTATTCCTGGCTACCATTATTCCACGAAGACAAAGGAACACCCAAGCAACTCAGAGAAAAGGTTATTGAAAAGTATAAGTCAGGAGATGGATATAAAAAAAAATCTGTGGCACTGAACACCTCCTGGAGTTCAGTTAAATCCATCATCAAAAAATGGAAGCATTTATGGCACATGTGTAAACCTGCCTAGATCAGGCAAACTGAGTGACCATGCAGGAAGGAGACTAGCGAGAGGCCACCAAGACACCTGTGACTGCTCTGAGATGGGAGAGACTCAGCATACAACAACTGTTGTCCGGATTCTTCACCAGTCAAAGCTTTATGGGAGAGTGGCAAAGAGAATGCTACTGGTGCAGAACACTCATTAAATCTCCACTAGGGTTTGCCAAATGGCATGTGGGAGACTCCATGGTCACATGGGAGGGAGTTGGTCTGATGAGACCAAAATGGTTCTTTCTGGCCATCAGATAAGATGTTATGTTTGGCGGACACCAAACACTGCACATTACAACAAGTACACCATGAAGCACAGGGAAGGCAGCACCATACTGTGGGGATGCTTCTCAGCAGCTGGCCCTGGAAGGCTTGTAAAGGAGAGGGTAGAAACATGCATTAATATTTTCTACTTTTTGGCTTAAGTTTTTCATGCATCTCCAGTTCTGATCAAAACTACAAAATATTGAATTATATTCAAGATTTTAGCCCTTTAAATGCCAGTTTGAATACATGGTATTTCTGTTTTATATGAAAATAACACAAAGATGAGTTATTTTAATATAATACAAGATGGGGGCAGGGGTATTTTTTAAATCATAGTCTTGGATGTGTTGAATATTTGCTAGTTTTGCTGTAATATTTTTAGAGCAGTTTTCATAAGCAGAAATTTTCATCCATGAATGGCTTATAGGGAGTAAAGTTTTAAATTGGACTATACTCAAAAAACAGTAATGCATCAAAAACAATTTTGTTGATTATCTTTGATTTATCCAGGACTATGCCTTTAAATCCCACAGTCACCAGACAGTTGTTTTTATACAGTAACTCTTTTTCTGTGATTTTTTTTTTTTTTTAAGTCAAAAACTACCATGACTTGCAGTCAAACTGGCATTATAAAGGGTTAAAATAATTAATAATTAGTATTTTTGTTCAGGACTGAGGTTGGTGAAAAGAATTACTTTTTAAAAAAATGGGAAAACACTTTAATATTTATTTTTCAATTTAATTTTTTTCCACAGTGGATATATTTTATCACAAATGACTTATTTGGGTTTGAGCTTATAAATGATACCAGAGGGTTAAGTTAGAATTACATCCACTGCACTGCTAAATCCACCAGCCTGTAAATGGAAATTTACATTATGTGTCAGCGTCAAGCAAAATAATGACACGGGATTCACATTAATTAAAAAAAGCACAATCTCGATAAGTGCTTGAACACTTATTAGTTCTAGGTCAATACATTACAGAATTTAGCTGATTTAATGAAGCCGAAAGGGTACGAAAGGAAAACTGTAAGGAAGCTTCAAGAGCCGGATTTCTGAGCAGATAAATGATCTGGATCATTAAAAAGAGCCATAAAAACCACCACTACTCTGTAAGAAAATGAGTCGATGGTGGCTTTTGAATAACAATTTTGCTTGATATGCACTTCTTAGTGTAATAGAGTGCTTCTAGCTGTTAAGGTGATTTTGTAAGCTAACACCTTCCTGTTATTATCATATATGTTTTATCAAAGATTCAGGCGGGTTTGAGTAAAGCTCTTCACAGCAAATGTTCTTGTTTTCTTTCATAACTGAACCAAAACAACTGCAGCTGTAATTCTGCTGTTTGTGTTACATCATCATGTATAAAGCAGCCATTGTCTGACTCTTTTCTATTAGAATTCAAAACACCATGCAGCTTGTTCCTTCACACTCAAACTTTATAATGACTTTAAGATCTTTAATGGAGCTGCGAACACTTTGTCCTCAGGTTGTCAGCCACCGCGCTGACGTCTCTGTGTAAACTGGTTACTCAGCTGTAACTCTGAGTACAGAGTTTGGAGTCAACACTACTGGAATGTGAAGGTTTGTATATTTAGTTTGCATCATTCACTGCTGGCTGTGTTAGTTTTTAATCAAGGTACTGGCACTGGAAGAGGAAGTCAGGGTTCTGTTGTGATTTGTGAGGTAACATCCACTCAACTCATTCCCTTATGCAACGCCTGCACTGTTTATCAGGCATTACTGTGCTGACATGTGTAAAGGTGGAGGGAGACTGACCGTCTGAACACCACAGTTGTCTTTTGCAGTTAAAATTGTACACTAACCGGCATGCTCGCTGATCACTCTAAAAGTCATGGCACATCCACTGCAGTTATAGAAATACTACAGAATGAATGACATGAACTGCAAAGTTGCTGATTTTTTTTTTTTTTTTTTTTTCCAATGTACAAATGTGACAGTAGGGACTTCATCCTGGAGTTAAATCACATTAGTTTTATCTTTGGTGAAAAAAGTCTGGCTTTAAAGATATTGCAAATGATCAAGAATATTTTTCCCAGACTTGAATTTGATTATTGAATGTCCTAACCACTCATATTAAAAGAATGAAAAGGCATTAACTTAGCTGTCACAGTTTTGAATTTGTATCACAGTGTCTCTCTAAATGAAAAATGACATGGGAAATTGGATGATCAACAGAAAAAGTCACAGGAGAACAACTAAGCCAAAAAACCCTTAAACCAATCAAAGAACTGTTGAATTTGTTACTGAAATTATGAATTTGTTATCATAGTGCTTATTCCACTTATGGGACAGCCATCCAGGTGTACTAGATCATATTGACTAGATCATATTGTACTGTATGGTGTTGTACTAGATCATATTGTACTAGATTGTATTGTAATAGATCATATTGTACTAGATTGTATTGTAATAGATCATATTGTACTAGATTGTATTGTACTAGATTATATTGTACTAGATTGTATTGTAATAGATCATATTGTACTAGATTGTATTGTAATAGATCATATTGTACTAGATTGTATTGTACTAGATTATATTGTACTAGATTGTATTGTAATAGATCATATTGTACTAGATTGTATTGTAATAGATCATATTGTACTAGATTGTATTGTACTAGATTATATTGTACTAGATTGTATTGTAATAGATCATATTGTACTAGATTGTATTGTACTAGATTATATTGTACTAGATTGTATTGTACTAGATCATATTGTACTAGATTGTATTGTAATAGATCATATTGTACTAGATTGTATTGTAATAGATCATATTGTACTAGATTGTATTGTAATAGATCATATTGTACTAGATCATATTGTACTAGATTGTATTGTAATAGATCCTATTGTAGTAGATCATATTGTACTAGATTATTTTGTACTATATGGTGTTTTACTGGATCATATTGTACTAGATTGTATTGTAATAGATCATATTGTAGTAGATCATATTGTACTAGATTGTATTGTACTAGATTATATTGTACTATATGGTGTTTTACTGGATCATATTGTACTAGATTGTATTGAACTAGCTTGTATTGTACTAGATTGTATTGTTCTAGATCATAATGTACTAGATAGTATTGTACTAGATCATATTGTACTATATGGTGTTGTACTGGATCATATTATACTAGATCGTATTTTACTAGATCGTATTGTACTAGATCGTATTGTACTGTATGGTGTTGTACTAGATCATAATGTACTTGATTATAGTGCATTGTATTGTGTTGTATAATATTGCTTTCGTTTACTATTGTATAGTATGGTGTTTTACCAGATCATAACGTACATTACTGTGTTGTATGGCATTAACCATTCAGTATCTTATTGTAGCCTATCATAACAGATCCTATCTTTATACCATACAAGGTTTCAAGATAAAACACATTATGTCTTTTTAGTTTTCCATATCAGAGCAGTTAGAAGTTCTGTTAAAACCAAAAGTGGAACTGAGTTAGTAAAAGGCCCAATGATTCTTTTCTAAATATAATATTACCTTCATGTAAATGAGATGCCCTTGATTATATTAACAAGATTTCTGACAACATGAACATTTGGAGATAAAAGAAACATAACAAAAGCCAAAATAACAGGCTCAGAATTAAAATGACTCTGGGAGGAATGAATGGGGAAATAACACGGTGAATCTCAGGGAGACAAAGGGTGGTGATTGTGTGTGAAGGTGAATCAGTGTTTTCACCGCAGACGACGTGAGAGTAAACCTCTCCCGACACACGCTGGAGACATTGACAGAATCGTCTGAATTTCTTATTTGTTTCAGGTCAGTATCAAGGACCTCAGACAGCTGAAGAAAAAGTTCTGCTTTGTTAGAAATGTCTTTTCTTCCTGACATAACTTTGGTCATTGCAGGGAAAATACAAAGCAATCAAGTAAGGAGCACTATGTCTCTAGACACATTCAGACCTGAAACTTAAGCAAACTAGTGCAAACACAAGTTTGACAGACGATAAAGTGTCACCCTGATGAAAATACAATCAGGTAAGAAATGCTTTTCCACGGAAATTCTCAGACCAGAGAAAACAACATGTCAGGTTTTGTCATTTAAATATCTAGACAATTTTTTCAAAGAAATAGTTTGACAGGTTGGGAAATACTTTTTTTATTTTCTTTCCTCCTCAGAGTGTCTGTTGTAAATATAAATGAAGCAGAGGGAAACAGCTAGCCTGGATCTTTTAAAGGTATCACAGTCTGCCAATCTGACTTTACAACTAGATTATGTCAGTGATTAAACAAAATAAACGTGCTTTGGGTTTCCAGATATGTTGGCTATATTCAAAGTGATCTTAAAAAGTGTTTTTGCAAGCTCTTCCCTCTTTCAGATATATGCTAGCCAGCTAATAAGCTAACCAGGTAAGTATCAATAATTAAGCAGACTGGTTACATGAATGGTTGGAACAGACTGTATATAAAAATATATGTAGTCTTAGTGATGTCACCTAGTGGCTTCTTAAGCATGACTTTTGAAGTCTTTTAGTGGCAGCTCTCATATTGGTAAATGCTGGCATAACATCTGGTCAAACAGGCAATGAGGTGGAGCTGAGCTGGAGCTGAGGTGGGCCTTATGCCTCCTGACAAACCCCAACAATATGCCCGCCAGTCCATCAACTCAGCCACCTCCCTCCTTATGAATATTTTTTATTCTTACAAAAACTACCGTATGTTTTATACAAGGACTAATCCCAATACAGTGGGAAACAAGAAATGATCTATTCAGACCAAATAAGGCTGTAAAATGTTTATTTGTATGGCAAAAATGGATGTACAGGATTGTGCATATGTTTTAGGCATGCAGGTTGCTAGGGATTTATCAAGGGTCCCATTGTGCCACAACCCAGGGCTGGGGAGTGGAGGGGGTACCAAGCTGTCAGGTTTAGTTGGGTTCAGTATTGTGCACAAATGTTTGCATTCTGACAGTCAGAGTTGGGAAAAGTGGCAAAATAACGGGTCCACATCATCCTGATCTTTTAGCATCCTCCTTTTGGGCTACTAAGTGTACATATCCAACCCCAAAGACAGGAGCTGGACTCACTGTAGTCTTTTGATTGGTTCATGAATCTTGTCTTCACCCATGACAGCGGTAAAAATGTTCAAGCTATGCCTGTCATACAATTAACATATTTCATCAAAATAATTGTTAGAATTTCTACAGTTGATTTTGTTTTATATAGTTTTCAAATTCCTCTTTTTATCAATTAAAACAGTAACAAAATGTAATAATACTGTATCATTCGTCTAAAACTTTTTATCCTGAGTTACAGTCAACCAGGGCTCTTTGTGACTTTTTTCATTTAAACTGTTTTGTTTAATTTCTGATTTCTGTACTGTCTTAAACTAAGCTTAATTGACTTCCTGTTTGGATAAAGATCTGCTTTCTATGTTGAAAGAAAGTAAAAAACTTCAGGTAAAGCAAAAATAATGACATTGAATTAACTTTGTAGAATGGCACTTGTTATGGATTGATTAGGAAAATGAGGCAATGTAAAAAAAAGCTGAAGGTTTGATATCACAAGGTGCATATTACTTTAGACTTGTGCACTTAGCTGTCTGAGTTTTTTATGTGAACTGTGATTAATTGAGTTAATGGTGGTTAATTAAGGTCAACATTAGTTCACTATTTTCCCATAATTGTGTTTGACCGCATGCTTTATTGTCCCTTTCAGCACGCTTTGGTTAAGGCCTGACAGCTTCTCCATGCAGCCACAGCGATGTAAAATAAGTCCACCACTGCTCCTTAATATGCCATTTACTTTCAATCCATAACAGGTTCCTTTTTCCATTCAATCCATCGCTTAAAGCAGGTCTGAAATGGGAAGTCAATTACTCTTAGTTTAAGACAGTAGAAAAATGCTAAATGACAAAACAATTTGGAATGCAAAACAGTGGAGTTTTAAAAGGGGATAAAACAGTGCAGTTAATTGTGATTAACTAGTGCAATTCTGTGATCTTTTGACACAGAGACATTAAGGATTATTGGTTTATCAGAGATTTGTAGTCTCTGAATCCAGGGAAATTTGCAGAAACTGAGCAGAAAAAAATATTTTTCTAGACAAAAGACAGATACAGTTGATAAGACTTGGAGCATGCTGTAAGTTTAGTTATTGGTTCACTATAGCATGGTTTATTTATTAGGCTACAGTGTATCTGATGTGAGTGATGTGATGTCATTTATTATTTATGAAGGACATGGCCGGTGAGAAAGAACGAGTCAAAGTTGCATGTATAGAACAGAGGAGCGAGGAGGATTTATGTGGATTTGTTTACATCATGGATGTTGATGTGGTCAAAAAGACTTCGAGGAGGTTCCTTAGAGCATCCTGAGCTGCAGACAGATCTTTATACCTGCTGAGAGCAAAACACCCGCAGAAGTGACAGCACACCTACACTCCGCTTTACATTTATGGGATGGCAGCTCAAACTGTCTTTTACACAAATATAAGTGCTGTCAGAAAATAAAACATTTCTGCATCGCTGTGAGCCATAGTTCCTTTGTTTGTTCTTTATCTATTGGAGCTTAGATTCCTCCAAACACGTTCACTATCTGTCAATCCAAGGAAAGTTTCAGCTCTATTTCTTCTTTGCTTTTAGGAACGATCAGCCTGTTTGGATTTTCACACAAAGAGAATTTTTAGATTATTTTTATTCATGACTTGAGCCCCGGTGCAGCCTTCTAACTGGTTTAACCTTTAACTTTTGTTAATCAATGCATTTTTCATGACTGAAATCTCCTCCACCTTTGGGTGATCTTCAGCAGGAGTCAAACTGAACATTTCTTTTTAGTTTCTAAGACTTTCAGCATTAGACTCCGGGCGCTGGGCCAGAGATTTGGATGATTTAGGATAATAGCTGAATGGAAGACGCATGCCTACTTTTAAAGGGAAACTCAATGTTTAGTCAGCCATTAAAGAAAAAGGTTCTGTCAGACTTAAAGCATTAAAGCAGCCCCAGATGACGGTTTCATGTAAAATTAAACTCATCTGCCTCAGTCCAAAAAAATAAGGGAGCAACAAGGGATGTTTCTTAATTCTCTAGTTTTTCATTTATGTTTGAAGCAAAGTCAGGACTGCAGATCATTTAAAACACTCTGATAGGGAAATAACTTATTTTTTTAACTGACGTTTCTCAGAGATGTCAGCCACTGTCAGTGGGATGCTCTCCTTAGATCCTCCTGTTTGCTGCTCGGTGTAAACAGTAAGTTTACATACATGATAAAGTCGAGCCAGTGGTATGGTGTCTGCAAAAGTGCTTCCCTTTTAGAGCAGCTCATCCAGGGAGGGATAAACGGCCTGTGTTGTAGCCTGCTCATGCATCGTTAGTACATAATATATGGGCCTTTTTGCACTCAACATTACTTGCTTGACTCCAAGTATTACGATGAATATGAATTTAATGATGAGGAGAGCAAGCTGATTGCCACCAGCTCAGTTTGTTCACTAGATGTCCCAAAAAGACTGCCTCTGATTGGCTAACCCTAATCAACCAACCAGTGAAGGAAATTATTAAGTTTTATCCAACTAGAGGCAGAGTAAGGCATGCCATGCCATCCCAATCCCAAGAAAAACACAATATACTACTGAGTGATATGCAACAGAAGGGACTAAGAAGAGAACACTCAATGGAGACTAAAAAATATGCTGAAAAAAACTCTATATACCCATAAAACATAAATCATATAAATATGTTGCAGCCTGACACTAAAATCAAAAAATGCCTTTCCATTATAAAAAAAAAAAGAAAAGAGAATTTTAGAATTTTTTGAAAATCTATTAAAAGAAACTGAAATACCATATTCACATAAAATTTCTTACCCTTTGCAAAAGCACTTAAAATTTGGCTCTGGCTCCTCCCATTTCTCTAAATCTTTTGCTGAGATGTTTCCACACCTTGGTTGGAGTCCACCTGTGTAAATTAAACTGATTGGGCATGGTTTGGAGAGGCTCACACCTCTCTATTGAAGGCCTCAGAGTAGAGCGAGAACCAAGCCATGAGGTCAAAGGAACTGCTTGCAGAGCTCAGAGACAGGATTGGTGCAAGGCACAGATCTTCAAAAAAATAATTCCCTTGCACTGAAGGTCCCCAAGAGCACTGTGGTCTCCATAATTCTCCAATGGCAGAAGTTTGGCACAACCAGGACTCTTCAAGAGCTGGCCACCCAGCCAAACTGAGCAATCAGGAGAGAAGGGCCTTAGTAAGAGAGGTGACCAAGAACCCGATGGACACTGACTGAGCTCTAGAGATCCTGTGTGGGACACAGTATCCTGAAGAACCATCAAGGCAGCCCTCCACCAGCCTGGGCTTTATGGCAGAGTGGTGAGACAGAAACCTCTCCTCAATTCAAAACACATGGAGGTCTTTCATGCAGTCTTTCACATGTTCTGCACTGAGGAGAAGCTTCAGTCTAGCCACTCTGCAGTAAAGTCCTTCCATCTAAGAATTATGGATGCCACTGTGCTCTTGAAAAACCTTTAGTGCGAGAGAATTATTTCTTTGTAGCTTTGCAACAATCCTGTCTCTGAGCTCCGCAGGTAGTCCCTTTGAACACAAGGCTTGGTTTTTGCTCTGATATGTTTTGTCAGCTGTAAGGCCTTCTATAGAGAGGTGTGAGCCTTTCCAAACCATGCCCAATCAGTTTAATTTACACAGGTGGACTCCAATCAAGGTGTGGAAACATCTCAGCAACAATGAGGAGAAATGGAGGAACGTGAGCTAAATTTCAAGCATTGTTGCGAAGGGTCTGAACACTTGTCAATGGTAATATGGTGCTGTTATTAGATCCTCTACCTTTTGGTCTTGCTAACAAGTGAGCAAGAGGTAAACTGTTTGTATGTTAAACTGTTGGAGCAATTTTTACTGCTCTGTATGTTTAGTAGACCTTGAATTTTGGCATAAATGCATGTGATCCTTCCAAATTATGGTGATATCTTAAGGCAAATGACAGCATGATTTCTTCTATGCATAGCATTTCTGTTTATCAAATTCTGGGTCAAAGTGGGCATGAAAGCTGTGGAGCATCTGCAGAATGCCTTCTCCAGTGTGGTCTGATTTAGCTACCATGCAAGGGAATAACAATCTTTAACCATATTATTGACATATTGTAGTCCAACTAGAAATAGCTTAAAAGAAATAGTGTTGCTTTAATAACGCTGGTGTAAAATAGCACCATTTTCACTGTGTTAGTTAGCTTTGGCATTTATAATTAGGTGCTATTTGCATATTTAAACAGAAAGTGAGCAATTCTGCACTAAATTCTTGAATGTTCCATAATTTAAATGCATGCAATGAGATAGTCGCACCCATGCTATTGTTTGCTTTGCAGAGCAGTCTGCATTGATTTCCCCTTTGTGCATTCTCTGTGGATAGAAGCCTATCTTTTTCTGTCATTTAAACAGGTTCAGCACACACAAAAAGCAATGCAATCCCTTTGTTTATCTGGCTCATAGCTTTCTCCTTACAGGAAGCTGTCATGGACTGAAGCTGCAGCCTGGTGTTCATGTTTGATTTCATTCAACAACAAAGATTTTATTGAGCAGTGTGTGACCCCATGACTGCAGCCAGTCAGGACTGAGCTTAATGCTTATTACAAACAAGTAGAGTTAACAGGCTTTTCCCAGTGGGGCTTTTATGTTGAAAACCTTCCCTTGCCACAGTAAAACATCAATTACCGAGCTGCTGATTGAACACCTTGTGAAAGCTGACATGCTGAAAAATGCTCGTTAATTTGTTTTCTGTGTCTCACTACTGTGTGATCTGGTGGTTTTACATGTTTTAGACCAGATATTTTATTTCCTGGTTCTGACTGTTGAGGGGAAATAATCAAGTGGAATTTATTTTTAACAATTACAAAATGGTTGCTTAAATATTTTTTTTTAAATCAAGCAGATGAAGATGATAGTTCCTATTTCAATTTAATTTAACTTCAAACACTCTGACATTTGAAATCAGAATGTGATCTGAGATTGCAGCCTGGTGTCCATGTTTGATTTCATTTAATTGGTATTAAATTGATTAAAGACCATTATTATGTTGGTAAACCAATTTGTTATGATCATTAATGGTAAATTCTGTTCCTTTTGTTTACACGAAAACAGTAAGACGCAAATCATTGGATATGTCCTTGCATTTTCTATCTGTCACAGCATTTTAGCTTTCAGTGAGTTTGAAAAAAATAATTTAATAAAGTATGTTACATATTCTACTATTGCTACTATACAACAGGATATGATACAGTATGATGTAATAGGGTAACATGTGAAACAATATATGAGGCAAATTTTGCAATATGACGTGGTGTGATATGATGTGTCACATTAGATAGGATACATTAGGATGCATTAATATACCATACATGCTGTGCAAAATCTAAGACAGTGTAATACATTCAATATGATAAAATATGATACGATACAATATGACCCAATACAATACGATACTAAACAGTTCTACACGACACGTTACGATATGATAACCTCACACCCCAGATGGATGTGTTTCACACATCCATCTGGGAAAGCTTCAAACGGAAATGTCTGAGAAAAGGCAGAGGCTTTGAAAAAAACTGTGATTGTGTGATTGGGTGAACGTTCTGTCTGTCACATCTCCACGGGCCAATCAGAGGAACAAAACACGTAGCTGCTATCGAGCTGCGCGTGCGCAGCTACTGAGGAATAACACCAAACATGGCGACTATAGACATGTCAGTACTCGACTTTTGTCGTTTTTGAAAAGAAAAGAAAAGGAAAGAAAATACGGTACGATATGAGGCAAATTAGCCAACATGATACAGTGTGAAACAAGATGATACCTTACAATAGGATAGGATAGGATATGATTTTTGATACTATACGTTATGGTTTGTATGATCAGATCAGATGATAGGATACACTAAGATATTAAACTTAATGTGCAAAATGTATGATTCAGTGTGGTACCTTTGACTCTATAAGAAACAGTACGTATGAGTTGATATGATACAGTGAAATGCATATGATGATATGATATACTGTAGATAAATAATAATATTAAACAGTAGGATTGGTACAATGGAAGATGTTACAGTAAAAAATATTATGCTAATTAATACTATATGAAGTCACACAAACATATTTTATTTTTCCTCATTGGAACATTTTTGGACCTCATATTAGATACATGCTGATAGATAGATAAATGCTGAACCCCTTTAGCCCATATAAATATATTCCCTTAGAGCCATGATGGGTTTAGCCTTGCTGCACTTTTTCTTAGGAAGCATTTGTACTTTGAAATGCAATTTAGTGATTCTGCATTAGACAGCCTGAGCATTCATTTAGTGTTTCTTTAAGGATCAGTGTTTCAATCACCTAGTTGATAGGTTTTGGACTTACGGGCCTGATTTCATCATGGAGTGCTCTAGGTTAGTTAACTTCTCAACAGTTACACGAGACAACATTTGAATGAGTGTAGCAGAAATCTTGAACTTGAAAATTGTCCTGACAAGTTACAGGACTGAAAATCCATGCTGTTTATCACTAAAATGGCTGATTTATTTTCAGAATCAAACCACTCATTGCATTTTTATTAGCAGAGTCTGAGGAGACAGACAAGAGCACAACTAACGCTGGAGGGAAATCATTTAAGGCGTTCATATTTTAAAGTTCATGGCCATTGATCAAGCAGCTGTATTTGACAATTTGTTGTGGGAGTTTGTTGGGAAACGACATGCTGCTATAAGGTCATGACTGCAGTAAAGGCCTGCCGCTGAAGTTCAGAAACTCCTTACAGCGCTGACCAGAGGTTGTTTCTGCCACTGTGTTTCATTTTGTGTCAGGTCAACATACTCTTTTGTTACTAAAATAAAACTTTCTTTCAAACTTTGCTGAGAATCTACAGCAGAATGATAAAGAAGGAACATTAAAACTGAAGTTTATCTAAATGAAATCTGGCTCACCTTGAAGTCTTTCTAAAGCACCTGCATGTTGTACAGATAGCACAATGTGGAGAAATATGGCCTAGAATACATTGTTAAATCTAATTATTATACCTCTGGTTATAAATGTAGCAATGAAATAAAATCAGGTTGTGATGAACAGATTTGTTGAACAGATTACCTTCAAGTCACTGACCAAGGGTGAGCTAAAGGGCCTTTGTTCTACTAATAGAATAAAAAGAGGGATTTCAGGATCAATCTGTAGCTAAACAAACAAAGATTTTATTGAATTTTGCGACCTCATGACTGCAGCCAGTCAGAATGAAGCTTAATGCTTAATACAAACAAGTAGAGTTAACAGGCTTTTCCCAGGGGGGCTTTTATGTTGAAAACCTTCCTGTGCAACAGTAAAACATCAGGTGCTTTGCTGCTGAACACCCTGAGAAAGCTGACATAACAGCTGAGAAAATGTTCACTCATTTCTCTAAAAACTGACGCTTTGATTTGTTTTCAGGTCAGATTTTTAACATTCTGTGGAGGGAATATATTCAAACAAGCCACCACATTTTCAAGTGGATTTTGTTAGAGGTAATCAGTGTGAATGAGGGTTTTTAAAATGTTAAAAATGGCCAGCAAATGAAGATAATATTTCCATTTTTAATTCAATTTAACCTGTGCCAGCGATGACCTAAAAACAGCCTGATATTTCAAAAGAGCCTGCTCTGCCCTCCACAGAGATAACATTCACTCTTAGCTTTATTTCATGAGAAATGATGATAGTGTAATGAAGATTTTTAAGACCCTCTTCCAGAATAAATTAAGTTTTACTGGATATTTTTGGAATACTTTGAGGAGCTTCTTCCCACATGCAGCTGCCAGAGATCTAATACCAAAGATAAATCTGGGATGTTAATGCACACTGCAGCACATGGTTATGAGTTAAAAATGATGTTTTTTTATGCAAAAATATTAAAATCTGGTAATTTCTCCAGTCTAAGTCACAAGGGGAAGCAAAAGAAACAAGACTATCTTCCCCTGTAGCTGAAATACTTTCCAATTCTCTGTAAAGTTATCCTCCTTCATGTTTTTTTTTTTTTTTTTAATCAGGATACTTGTGTTGAGCATGTCTAAATAATCAGGCTGAATGTGTGGTTTGACTTGTAAAATTGAGATGGTAAAGACTTGCTTCAGCACACTGACAAACGGGCTCACACATTTGATTTCCTCTTTCAGCTCACTATTTTTTGTACAGGCTGTGAAAAGTCTGCTGCTGCTACACTAGTCGTCTGCTCATGTGTAAAACTGCTGTAAACACTGTCCTTCTTCTCCGACCGCTGCATGAAGGGGGGAACATGGGATTTTGAATTCATAAGCTCACTCAAGGAGGAAATGTGAGAACAGGCCCGATATTTAATGTCTTTTCCTGGAATTAAACCCTTTACCATGCAGCATCTTCAGCAACCAAAACTGGATTAATCTGCTAAAGTATAATCAGCCCATGGTTTAAGTGAGGAAAGATTGAGATTTGGGTGAAATATATACAATGTTAACATTGATGTAAAGCACAGTTTTTCTGGTAATTTTGTTGACACTTAAAATTTGACGTTTTTGAGTGTTAATGTTGACTAAACCATCGGTTCCCAAGCTGGGGTCAAGTTGCCAGAGATCTCAAGGGGGGTATTAGGCTTGGTCTGAGTTTGCCAAAATTAGACTGGCATTACTCAACAAAGATCAAGTCAAAACTCGACTTAGCCCCCTAAGACCCACTATGCACATATGAGGGCATTGCAAGTAATTTCTGCTATCAATTTTTGTCCAGAATGTCCATAAACATTGGGTAACATTCCTTTTTTGGAGATTTAGGGGAATTTGCTTGGAAATTAGCAGGTATTTTCATGGAAATTTAGAATAGTTTCATTGTAAGATATGTAGAGAATTGCTTAAATTTTGGCATTTTCATGGGAATTTGGGAAATGTAATTTTACATTTTGGAAATTGCATTGGGAATTTTTGGATAGAGGTTGTCCTTTAAAACTTTCAAGAATTTTCATGGAAACTCCAGGGAATTTATTTGGACATTTGGATTTTTCCATCATTTTGCGAAATTTTGGGGAATGGATTTGTAATTTACTATTTTTTTTTTTTTTTTTTTTTTTTTTTTTTTTAGGGGGAGTTTTCTTTGACATTTGGGGAATTTGCTTAACAATGTTTAGGAATTTGCATGGAATTTTGGGAGGGATAATTTATTGGAATATTTAAGCTCTATAATAAAAATTCTCTGAAAGATTTGAGGAGTATTCAAAACAATTTTAAGTTATTTTTCATGGGAATTTGTTTGGATTTTGGAAAGGATTTCTTTTCTAAGGAATTCCAGCCTGATGTTTTAACTTATCAGACTCTACTCATCCCAAATAAATGGGGAAAAAAAAATGCTTTCCAAACAAAAGCTCAGGTCTCAGGAGAATAAATAGTTTACACAGATGTCTATGAAACACATCCATCTGGTGTGTCAGGTTAGTTAAATACTGTTTTACACAGAAAAATGTGCAGGAGTGCATGTACAAAATGACTCACTGAAGTCTAGTGACCTTCGGCTAATGTGGCAGCATTTAAACTTTTCAGGACTTCACATTTAGATGCCTTTTTTGTGCGAGTAGCCCAGCCAACTTTATCTATTAAGCCAAGAAACAGTTTTTTAATGCTTTTACTTTGTAGTTAACTGTAGTGTCTTAACCAAAAATAACTTCCTGTCCAAATAAAGGAAAAAAGAACTTGCTCTGGACCAAAAACTGAATGAAAATAGCTGAAGAGAAAAGTCAAAAGTGAAATGCTTGATATCACAGATTCGTTTTGGCTTGTCCAGTGAAATTTTTCAGTGAAATGTGGCATTCAAAGGCACAACAGTGTCTGTTTTTTTCATCATTGTCAGAGCAGGAAGTTGCTACTGTGAGAAGCAGCAGCAACAGGCCTGCTATGAAGGCTTACCTACAGTACTCCTAAAAGGAAAATAGCATGTGATTTATGCAGTTTAAACATTATTTTCAGACCAAATCCCACCATGGTTAACACATTAACACTGGCAGCAAGAGTTATAGGTTAAATGAGGGAATCAGGGTGAAGCTTTTAGTCTTAGCTTTTGTTTTTATAACAGGGAAATGAATACCTGGCTTGTTTAAAATGGGATTTCAAGGTGACAGGGTTAAAGGAAAATTAACTTTTGAATCACTCGTGTCAAGAGACAAAATCAGGCTGCGGTTTTGTGCTGAATAACTGAAAGAGAGGCTTGTTGACAGAAACACCTGATTAATATTTATCATGCATGTTACTGAGTTTCTGAAGGCACTAGTTGTTATGCAAAAGTCTGTATTATTAACCATGCAGCAGAGACGTGCTAATTCATTGTCGTTGTCAGATTAGATCAACCAATCAGAGAGAAGCAGATAATAAAAACTGAAAAGAAAACAAACTGTGTCCTAAAAACAGGCTGCAGTATGGAGAGAAGGTTGGATTCATCACTTTTTGTCAGATTTTTTATTTCTTTTAAATGAGATGGCAGAGTTTTGGGCTTTCTACATTTGTCTGCAGCTTGCTGAAATTATGATTTCTGGCTTTTTATTTTGTTGGAACTCAGATGGACCCTCCTGCTGCCAGCTAGTGCTGCTGATGCGACTTTAAATTCTCTGCTGTTACACCTGAGAGTCCCCTCCATTAAGAACGAAAAGCTGCAATTCAAGATGACAAACAGAAATGATGTCTCTTCTGTCCACCTGTAACAACTCTGATGGTTTATTACACCATTTTAAAAAATATCAACAAATCATTCTCACTGTAGATTTGATTTTTAGAGCTTCATGCACAATAATGCATTTTACATATACATTTATGTCGCTGGAATGAAATTGGCTTTAAATGAGAGCAGAATTGCTGCCGGACTATTTCAATAACACACACTTTGCTGAGTGCCTCAGCAGGTCTCAGTGATTGCCTGAAGAAAGCTCCTGAACTGCCTGGAGAATAAGCTGCTTGAGGAATTGTCAGAGAAACCAGTTTAACCAGCCAAGCAGCATGGCCATTTGTGCCCCCTTATATCCCACTTTGCCGCATGTTTGTAATGATGGTCTCAAGTGTATTGCAGAGAGCTGTGTTTGTGTGAGATGGTGGAGATGAAAAATCGGAGCAGCATCTTGGAGATGAGAGCTTGTTTGTTTCCCTGCTAACCAATCAGGGCTGTCGAGTGAGGCATGATCAGCTGAGAAACACATTTTGTTTGCGTCTGTTCATGAAAATATTTTTACCTGGTCCATCTTCAGTATTTGACACTTTCATTTATGACGTACAAACAGCCTAAAGCACAGTGAAACTTTCTATTTCTAAATTCAATTTCACGGGTGGCGATTCAACATTCCTTGTCAATGTTCATGCAACGTACACATGCACCTAAAGCTCTGACATATTTGACATTAATACGAACTGTTCAACATTTACATGGCAGTTATACTATCTCTACAGACTTCTCTACGATCGGGATTCATGCATAAAATACTGATAGACAAGAATTAAGTTAGTCCCACTTTAAATGTTATCCAGTTGCAGCCCTGGATCAAAAGCCCCTGGTGTGATGGAAGTCTGACAGGTCTGGCACCTGAGCTTGTACGTGTTCTTGCAGAGCCAGGCCCCGCCTTGTCATCCTGTCGATAACAGTATTTAAAGGACTGAGCCTGATTCAAACATCAAAACAATTTTGAGAGTGAATAACAGAAATCTATACATATGAGACGTTAATCTGTCAAACAGAGTAGCATGTGTAATAGATGCGGCTTATCTAATTGTTTCTTATACACAGAGCAGTGAGGATGAGAAGTGGACGTGCCAACATTACCGTAAAATCTAGCGTATAACTGACACTTTTATTACCTATTCTTTCATGCAAGAAGTTGGCTCACTAGGGTGACTTTATAGGACCAGAATAAAGTCCTATGACACAATGCTAATATTGCAAGTGTATGCAGCTGCTGCTGTCTCACACTGCATGAAACCTAACACTGTCAAAAATTCCTCCCCATTCATTGTATAATGCAAGCAGCCGCTTTGGATTTACTGCTCAGAAAATGCTAGAATACATAACAAAACAAACCACAACGGTGTGGGTTGGCGCCACTTTTTAACTGCTGTCCTCCTTGTTAGGGCACAACCATTCAATTAAAGAAAGCAGGACGCTGGTTTGACTTACAACACTTCTTAGAAAGAACGACAGGTGATGGACAGAGGAGGGTGGAGCAATTGGAAGTGATGTGACTCTGTTTCATCACTGCAGTCTGAGAGCTCAACTACTGTATTACATCTAGTAGATGCACAGACTCCATACTGGGAACTCAAACGGTGCTTATAGCAACGCAGTCTGGCTGCAGACTGTAGAACTCAGACGTAGCGTCTTGCAGACTGTAAATGTGAGACGCCAGCTGTCAGAACAGAAGTGCTGTAATTTGTTGGTAAAATATATTTCCAGTTTCAATTTTTTATGTAACTTTATTCATAAACAAAGTCTGGCAGTTAAATTTATGAAATAGTTGCACTGCAAACATTAAAGACTAAACAACATCTCATAAATAGAACAGAGGAAGATCAGGGGTCTGATCAGATGGGTACATTTTTTATGGATCAGTTTTAGAAGTAGATCTGTGAACGGTGGCTATCTTTAGCTAAAGCTAATGTAGCTGTGTTAAATATGCTCTAAACATTACTATGTAAGCCAATGTATCAAAGTTAGCTTTCACAATGTAAGCTTTAGCAAACTAACACTAATATAGCTATGTAGGCTACATGAACTACATAGATTATGCAGCTACATTGCTTCAGTAGCCATGAAGCTGATTCTAGTTATGTAAGCTACATAGATAATGTAGCTACATGCTTAAGTAGCCATGTAGCTGATTCTAGCTACATAGGCTAAATAGATAATGTAGCTATATAGCTAACGTAGCCACGAAGCTGACTTTAGCTATGCAATGTACATAGATAATGTAGCTACATTGCTTATGTAGCCATGAAGCTAGTTCTCGCTACATAAGCTACATGGATAATGTAGCTACATAGCTTTAGTAGCCATGAAGCTGAAACTAGTTCTGTTAACTATGTAGCTAATGTAGCTACATAGCTTACAAAGCCATAAAGCTGACTGTAGCTATGTACGCTACATAGATAACTTAGCTACATTGCTTCAGTAGCCATGAGGCTGACTGTAGCTACATAAGCTACATAGATAATGTAGCTACATAGCTAAAGTAGCTGTTAAGCTAACTCTAGCTACATAAGCTACGTAGATAATGTAGCCTCATAGCCTATGTTGTTAGAGTTAGCTTCATAGCTTTGTTGGTGTAGCTCAGCATTTAGCCATATTATCTAATATACCTTTTTCCTGAACTCATCATCAGGTGTGAAAATGCATTAATGGGATTTAACTGAAATGGTCATTTTGTGAAATTAAGACATTTAAATTGTTTTTTTTATTGCTTTAGAGGTATACCTCCTCAGTCCTATTACTACATGAACCCCTCAGCAGTTATAGGACTGCAGAACGTATTTTTTATTGGTACATTTTACCATTTTATATTTTAACATGTATTTACACTCTGACGGATGCAGTGTCTCACAGTAATGGTCTGTGGGAGGGGGCGTCTGAGAGCAACGGTTTGCAGCCAGATCCCTCTCACTAGAAGAGCAACACAGCTGCAAAAACTTTGCAGAAATGAAATTTAAATTGTCACACAGGAGGACGGTTTAAACTTTTTTCCCCCTTTAGGACATTTTCAAAAACAGCCTGCAGCTTATATATCGAAGCAACTACACCAGATTATATGCTAATAAGTGCACATTGGATCCATTTGGAGAGCATCTTGCTGTTAACAGACTACAGTCTGTACTGTTGTTCACACACTTCAATGCTACACTGGATTACAGTTAATGTTAGCATTCAGACAATTCCTGTTTAGTATTTATATTTGTTTTTTATCATGTTTATTTTTATAACTCCTTATTTTAAGTAGGTTCTATTTAAAAGGTTTAAAGATATTTTTTTAATCACAGTTTTGCATACATCTTGATAATCTTCATACAGTCTAATTTCCAGATAAACCGTAACATGTGTCACTTCCGTCACACCAGGGGCTGGCACTCTGGGACTCCTGCTGGATGCTACTGAACACTTCAAATGACATTTTCTGAAAAATAAGCCCTTTTATGGCCGATCTTGTGATGGCTCACAATTCAGTGCAGACTAGATTCTGGATTGGTTGCCTCTCTGCATGTCTCTACCATAAACGTAGAAATGAGAGTCTGAAATAAATCCACCTCGAAGTTACGGCAGAGCAGCAAGGGGAAATCAAAAGATGGCCGGGACCAAAGAGGGAGGAAGACAAAGGAACCATGTGGAGAACATAAAGGGGAGATTTGTGCATGTGAAGGGAGGGGAGGAGTGCATCAGTCTGTGTACCTTGAGGCCAAAGTCTGAGGGGAAAGGCCTATAATGGCATGCGCTAGTGTGAGCTAGGCTGGATGGTTGCATACTCGACAAGATCCCCAGGGCCAGTGTGAGCAGAGCTTCGTGGGCTGGGAGAGGAGGCCAAGGCTGCAGTATCCAGCTCCGCATACTGGACATCACAGTCCTTGTGGCCAGAGTTCTGGAGACAAGAGAGGCGAGAGGTGTGTGAGGAGTGAGGCAGCCAAAAAAATATGAGAGAGTGAGAGAGACAGACTGAGTGGAAGAGAGAGGAGAGATGGGGAACACGTTGGCTGACGATCCGATGGTCACGGGGACATTTGGAGTTTGTGAGCAGCCGTGTTAGAGAGGAGAGCAAAGAAAATATGTGGAAGCATGGAACAAGTAAACAAAAATCAAACAAACAACATGAAGATGATAAGTAAAAATCATAAAAGTCAGACATAAATCAATAGAAGACCACAAAGAAAAGGTTAGAGATGGAGAAGGACTTCCGCCTCTGTTTGCATGCACGTCGTGATATTTTCCATGATTCTCATTCAGAGAATAGTGTTTGTTTTTCTGTTTGCATCATTCTGTCGCTCATGTGTACACTTCTCAGAAATGATGCAGAATTTATGGGGATGAAAACTGGATTTAAACCAAAACAATTGCTGTAAATAAACAAAACACGCACAGGGCGATGTTGCAACTCCAAAGCCTGGATTATAGTGAACGTGTGTCCGTGCAATCTGACAAAACTCCAAAAACAGAAACTTTTGCAGCCTGATTGGACTATAAAGTCACAGATAATGACTGAAAGGCAGTTAAAGTGCTGGAAGAGCTGATTTTATTCATGGAAAATATCATCTGCATATAAACACAGACAAAGACCTTCATTTATCCAGCGTCTGATCACAGCGCACGAACTCCCATGACTGACGCACTGTTCGACTGGATGAGAGATTGGCCATGTGGATGATTGAGTAAATGACCTGAATGGGTTAATCAATACATGACAATGAGGGCTTTCAGTGCTGTTTATTCTTTCCACAATACTTCTCAGACTGTTGTCTTTCTGCTTCACACGGGAGACTCAGGGGCACTGAGTCGATATTCATCTGAAAAATGATGACACTCACTGACAACACTAGTGTATGCACGTACTGTGGAGAATACACTGCAGAACATTTTCTGTAAAAACAAAAAAGGAAGTGTTGACAGAGGCTGGAGAGACAAAATCATAAGACAACAGGGTAACAGGGAAACATTCAGGCAAAGGTTTTGATTTCCTCATCCCTTTTTCTTTTCTTTCAGATGGATATTTAGAATCTGGTCACATTTAATTTGAATAAAGTGGCATAAAAATAGAAGCTTGTGTAAAGATGTGTCCAAAATCACACGTTTACTCCCTATTTCCTACCCCCTGTGTCTGACCACTAGGAGTAGGAATCAACAACACAACAATATCAACAAAAAAGAAAATAATACATTGTCAGGCCCGCTTTAGCTGAGTTGGTAAAGCCAACGTCCACATACAAAGGGCTACAGTCTTTAAAGCACTGGTTGCAGCCTTTAATACTGGATCCTGGACATTTATGTGCATGTCCTTTCCCACTCTCTCTTCCATATTTCCTGTCAAAAAAAGCAAAACCCCCCAAAATGATAATAAAAAAAGATAAAAAAAAAGCGATGTCTTACCCACAACCAATAACGACATCACTGCCGTTGCTAAGTTAAAATCAGTGTTAACACCATCCGGCAATCAATAGAACATCAGAATATCTCAAATGCATAATAATATAGTAACTTTTTTAACAAAGCACATAAATGTTAAAAAAATATTCTGATTTTTGTGTTTCTTTTTTTTGCTTATACAGACTATGGTCTCATATCTGTCATAATAGAAGGAAAAACTAGCATTACTTTGTCAAAAATCGTTCGCTCTTTATGAGAATCAAACTAGTTTATAGATTTTAGTAAAAATGGCACCAAGTGTGAATTTCTTGTTTAATAAACTTAACACAAAATTTAAGTAAATTTGTATTTGGTAGATTATTTCTTTGTTGTAACAATACTTCTTGGCAATAAATCTTATAATGTTGGAAAACCTATTTATTTCCCTTTTAAATGGTGACACATTTGTAAGGAACATGCATTTGTAGGATGAGCAGCAGAGCTGAGTATGTGTGTCTGCTCCAAGAATCGGCATGACACTGATCTGGATAGGGCCTGTGTGATAGGGCAACTTCAAGCTAGAAGTCCACAAAACCAAGTTGCGGCATCATTTGGAGTGAGCCCTAGTACCATCTCTAATCTGAAGGCCAAGTTCCATATAACGGGGGATGTCAGAGACAGGTCACAAAGTGAGCTGCCCCAGAAGGACTACATCCCAAGAAGATGTTTCCTCACCCTGTCAGCACGTAGGAACTATAATCTGTCTTCAACAGATTTGCTGTCAAGGTTTGCTGGAAGATATGGCCAATGTCTCTTTGCCAAGACAATCCCGGACAGACTTCACACAGCCACTCTCAACAGGGCTGCCAGGAGATCTGCCATGACTACCCTCACTGTCAAGCTTGTTTGCGCTGGTGTTGGCAACACAGGCCCTGGAACCTGAACATGTGGTGGAACAATATGTTCAGCAATGAGTCCAGATTCTGCCTATGACAGTTGGATCGTAGTGTGGAGAAGATGTGGAGAATGCTATGCTGATTCTTGCATGGGCAGGCAATATGATGGTGTGGGGCAGCATCTTCCTCACTGGAAAACAAGGCTTGTCATCTTTGGAGGCAATCTCAATGCAGAGAGATATCAAGATGAGATTCTGCACTAGTGGCAATCCCATACCTCCACAGTCTGGGACTCAACTCTATCCTCCAAGATGACGATGCTCGCCCCCACAGAGTGGGGTTTATCAGAGACTTCCTTCAGAGTTTGGGAGTGGGGAGAATGGGATGGTCTGCCAGCAGTCCTGACCTCAAACCCATTGAACACCCTGGAGATCAGCTTGAGTTTGCTGATTGTGCCAGTGTGACCATCACAACCCCACTGGCTGACTTGAAACAAATGCTGGTTGAAGAATAGGATGCCATCCCACAGTAGTTTGTGAGCAGGCTGGTGACCAGCATTAGGAGATGTCCATTTTTTATGGGCACAACCCACATAGCCAGCTCTGCTGCTCATCCCACAAATGCATGTTCTTTAGAAATACGGTATCATTTAAAAGGTAAATAAACAGGCTTTGCAAGATGTATTGCCAAGAAGCATTGTCATAACAAAGAAACGAGTTGCCAAACACTAATGTCCTAACTCTTTGTGCTAGGTTTAGTTACGCTGGTCCTGCTCCGCTTGTGTATCTACTGTGTTTGGCAGCTGTCGAGCATCACTTTCTATTTTTAACACTTAATATTGCAATATATGACAGTCCACTCACAGCCACCTTATTAAGTACACCTATTCAACTGCTCATTTACACAAAATCTTATCAGATCAAGTTGATCTGTCCAAGTTCAGCAGGAGCATCCAGATGGGGAAGAAAGGTGATTAAAGTAACTTTGACTCTGGCATAGTTGTTGGTGCCAGATAGGCTGGTCTGAGTACTTCAGAATCTGCTGATCTACTGGGATTTTCACACACAAATATCTCTAGGGTTTACAGAGAATGATGAGGAAAAGGAAAATATGCAGTGAGCAGCAGTTCTTTAGGCTAAAATGCCTTGTAGATGTCAGAGAAGAACAACGAGACTGGTTTCAGCTGAGAGTCAACAGTAACTCAACTCATTACAAATGAGCATCTTTGACACAACACATCAAACAGCAGAAGACCACGGCAGGTGCCACTCCTGTTAGCTAAGAACAGGAAACTGCGGCTACATTTTACATGTGTTCAAAAAAAAACTGGACAATAGAAAACTGGACAAAATGTGTCCTGCTCTGATGAGTCTCAATTTCTCCTGCAGCATTCAAATGGTAGAGTCAGAATGTAATATAAACAACATAAAAACGTGTATCCATCCTGCCTTCTATCATCGGTTCAGGCTGGTTTTGGCTGTGCAATCATGTTGACGGTATTTTCTTGATACGTCAGGCCCAGTTCCAGCAGGATAACACACAATGCCTTAAAGCTCAACAAATCTCAAGCTGGTTTCTTGAACATGACTTTAAATACTCAAATGGCCTCCACAGTCTCTAGATGTCAATCTGGTAGAGCAGTGGATCTCAAATGGTGGGCCAGGACCTAAAAGCAGGCTGCAGAAGTGTTTAAGAGGGCCAGGAATATATGCTTGAAGAAACTGAGGGAGGGCAAAAAGTCTATTATGTTTTACTCACATTTGCAATGACAATTACATTTTTTAAAAATGTATCAAAACTTTATTTAACAAGGTTTTTCCCACTGAGAAAAGAGATCAAGGGAGACCTGTGTGGTTTTTTGAGATTTTGGTACAATCCCCTCAATATGTTGGGATAATTTAGCTGTTTTTCTGTGATAATGGTTGATTTATCCAGCTCTCTGGAATGCACAGAACTTACAAGTTATCCTTGAAAAAAAGAGTAAATTTCCAGAACTTTTAATTAATGATTTGTTTTTTGTTTTGTTCACACTCTTGGTCCTGTTTTTATTTTTGTACTATAAAGGGTCTAAATTGCAGCATTTTTAATTAAATGCATTGGAGTTGTTGAAAAATTCAGGCTGTGATTTCTCATTAATGACGTGGTGATTGGTTCTGAGCAAGGTTATAATTGTTTTAGATTTTTCATTAGTTTTTATTTTCATTTCATTTTCTCTTTTTGTGTTTAATTTTGGGTTCAATTCTAAAAGATTTACTGCTGGTTTGTTAGTTTAGTTTTTATTTTGCAAAAAGGCTTCGTTTTAGTTTAGTTTTTATTAGTTTTATTGTTAGTTTTAGTTTTTTAAGATACATGTCAGGACTGAGCGAACATCATTTTCATCACATTTTTATAAGCATATTCAAACAGGCTACTCTTAACTTATCATGTTATGCTATGTAACTTTAAGTTAACTATTGTAACCTTGGTTCTGAGGCCAGACCAGTTGAGAACCACTGCAGCAGAGCATCTTTTATCATCATGGATGTGCAACCAACAAATCTGAAGCAACTGAATGATGATGGTGTGTCAATACGGACCAAAATCTTTGAGAAATGTTTACAACACCTTGGTGAATCTGTTCCTTTAAAATTAAGGCAGCTCTGAAAGAAAAAAGGGTGTACCTAATAAACTGACCAGTGAGTGTACATCGCTCAAATTTCAGTGTTTCTGGAAACTTTGAGTCAAGTCTAGTTGGTATAACGATGCTCCCTCCAAATCTGGACATCTCTACAAAATGGCATGTAGTGCACTGACTAGTGAATCTGGTGTGATTCTGGACAAAACCAAAGTGTTCTCCAGTGCAGATGAGGACAACAGGACTCTGACTGCACTGAGGTGTAAAACTGACAAACTGGAGTTAGAGCTGAATGATGACAGGAACTGAAAGATAGCGCGTGAGTCTATTTCTGTGGCTATATTGTTTCAGGAGCTTAAGCCTTCAGAATCTACTTTGCTGCTGCAGCTTGGGGGTATTTATGTTTTCTGCGAGTCAAAACGGCTGCATGAGAAAGTCAGTGATTGGATCAAATGGTTATATCTCTCCTGCCGGCCTGTCGCCTTGTTCCTGGTAATGAAAACGGTGTAAAAGTGAGGGAGTTATGGCTGTAAATGCACAGCTGAGATGTCAGCTGTCTTGTACATACGATGTGAGAGGGTTGGGGAGGAAATATCATGAGATGATACCTGTTGCCCCCCTACCAATGCATCTGTGTACCTTACTTTCCCCTGAGAAAGGATTACACAGAAATGATTGAACATTTTACAGATTTTCACATTAATAATTCAGGTCTACTGTGCAATCTCTCCCAGCATTGCATATTTACGCAGCACTCACCCTTTGCACTCGCTGGATATTTAAATATCTGTGATATTTGTCATGACCAGGGAGCAATCAGGGGGAAAATTACAGCCACATCGCGCTCCAAAATTGGCAGATAGTGTTTTGCCTTGAGAGAATCATCATTAGTAACACTCGACGCTCAGCAGTCAATGCATGTCTCTCACAAATAGTGTTTTAAGAGCCTCACTGATGCTCCATTCATCTTAAGAGCAGCTCTGAACCTCACTTTAAGTGGAATGCTATCAGAGATAAGGAATAAATCTCAGGGAAATCTACTCTCTCTGTCCAAAGATTATCAGAATTAAACATCCGGTTCCTTTGAGGGTTGAATTAAAGATTATAGTTTAATATCCTTGAGTGAATACACAGAAAATCAAAATCAATCTGTTGGGGGAAAAGACTGATGGTAATTCAGTTAGCCCTGTGAGTTTGGTAAGAAAAGATGAGTCATTTAAAAAGCACAGCATTAATGCAGAGCATCAGAAAAGCACAACACTTGCTGACAATTTGAGATGAAGTTGGAAATTGTAAGTGCCATTTGCAAGCCAAATAAATCATTTTTACACAGAAATTGCTTTAAGCTCCCGAGTTATTTTCTTCAGAAAAAAAGGATAAAAAGAGAAACTTTTAAAGCTAAATTGCCTGTCTGATAGATTAAACCAAAAAACAATTTCCTTTCATTTTGCCTATTTAAGTCTAAAAATCTACTTTAAGGACAAGCATGAAAAGATGTCAAGGTAGGTTTGAAAATTGCAGCTAACTTGCAAAATTCAAAAATTATGGAAGGACTGCAAAATAAATCTCAGTTTTATCATTAACGCAATACTACCTGTTGCATAAAACACACTGTAAAGGTCTGAATTTATCAGCCTGAACAACAGAAAATTTGGAGATGCACAGTGAAAATTTGACATTACCAGATACCAATATTTAAAATGACAATGTAACCAGTGGTCTATACCTAAATTGGTGTTTTCTTCAACACTTCTCTTGTGTTATACCTCTACTACAGGTGCATCTTTCCCATGTTAAATTTCCATATATCTCATACAAAGTGAAAGATTTCAGACTTTTTTGTTTGAATTTTCACCACTATCACTTAAAGCTCATGAAAATAAAGAAAAAAAAAAAAAATATATATATATATCTAAAAATAGAATCAGTGTACACAACTGCAAATGAAAGTCCCAGAGTCTGGAGGAAGATCTGAGAGGTGTAAAATACAAGGTACTTGAAATGCAGGATTTTCAATTTCCACAGTCAGTTATGGTTTAAGGTGCCATGTCATCGGCTGCTGTCGGTGATGAAGTCACGCCCTGATGAAGACCCTGTTTGGTCAAAACCTGTCGGCTTTCTTTGTGATTTTTCTGTTTTATAAGATATGCCCTGAACCATTAACTCATTGAGTGTCACTGTAGTATATATACGTCATTTAAAATCCAACGCTTGAGTGCCATTGACGATATATAAGTCAAAGTGTTTTTTGGTGGCTGGCACAAGGGGGCGCTCTCACACTCCCTGTGAGTAGTTTTGGGGCTTCTGGGATATGTAGTCGGAACACAGAAAACGGTAGATCAAAGTCACTGAGATCGGAGCAGGAAGTGGAGATGCAGGGATGGAGGTAATCTAAGTTAAAAGTTCTAAAATAGTCAGTATCGGCACAAAATGCCCCCCAAAAAACTGAGGGATCAAGTGGCCAGTTTCACCGGTGGACGCTGGAAGAAACTTTAAACTTTTGCGTGGGAAATCGGATATTCACTGAAACCAACAGTGAATCCACTATCAGCGCTTTCATTCATCTGCCTCGGCCGGCCAAGAGGCTAAAGAGTGCCACCAGGTCTCCCCTGTGCATCAGAGAAAAAGGCATCCACTGGCCAGCTGGATGCATACAGCGACACTTCAGAGATGGACTTTTCCGACCCAGACCCTGAGGAATGGCTGCTGAGTGAGCAGAGCGGGCCTTATTCTCCGTCCCAGAGTGATGGAGGTAAGTTAACGTTAGGAACCCCCTGATTATTCAGCCACATTTATTGAATAAAACCATTACTCATGCGTTCACTCGTGTGATTTCAGAAGCAGACTTGAGAGAAGAGCAAGCCCCATGCACTTCTGCAACACCGTCTGTTGGCAGAGAAAGAGGTAAGAACAAAAAAAAATCTATATTATAGATTATATATAATATATATATAACATATTATAGATTATATTACTTCTATAATTTGCAGGTAGTGCCAGGGGACATGCAAGCAGGAGAGGACATGGGCGTATAGGGGGTCACGTGGCGGCTATCCAGTTGTATTGTGCTGTATTTTGTATTTATTTTTATCTATTTTATTTATTTTGCAATAAAACACATTTGTTGTACAATTTTCAGATGTATTTTATGTCATTGTTGTATCATATCATGTTTTGCTTGACAGACTCTCTTTTAAAAAAATGCATTTTTCTCAGCTTTCTAGAAAAAAAAGTGGTATTTTTGGTGAAACTAGCCTCTATTCAACTTCAGATAAATCAAGAACAGAACAAGGTGAAAACAAACTTTTTTTTTTCCATGATAAAATAGAGAGTTTCTCCCTTCATTTGAGCAATTCTGTGTTGTCAGAGTCACAGTAGAAAATATTCTGTGGGTCTTGAAAGATGACTCAAAATGGCCAAAAACGCTGGCACAAGCCACTTCCCCATTTTATAAAAGGGCTGGCACTCAATGAGTTATAGGCTTTTTAACCTAATCCTTGACTTGAGCAAGTGTGCCTGAAGATTGTCCTTTTCTCTACAATTTACGTGTCATTCTTCAAGAGCACCTGGCTTTTACCTGGAGTTTACCACACAACGAGAGCACACGGTACATCCATTCTTTTTGCTGTGAACATTTAAAAAGTCTTCCAATTCACTTTGTATGACATGGATCTAGAATATATGGAAGTTTAACTTAACTTGATTTACACCACAGACAAATCAAACAACTTTTTCATTTTATTTTTTAAGCAGTGATGTGTACTGGATGACAACAGCAAATTGATTGGACACCTAACATAAATACTGGCTCCTGATATTGGTTCATGCTATATTAGTTTCTGATAAATCATTGCTGTCATCAAGTTATCCGATGCATCAGTGCACCCCTGGAAAAAATACTTTATGCAAACAAGTAATGTGTTCTCACTCGGAATGCGTATATTTAACACGCCAGTTTCCCTAATATTTCCATCAGCTGTCTTCAGTGTAAACCACTTTTTTGTGAGATCAGCTGATCTCAGTTATATGGCAGCGCTTGACTCCTTAGCCTGCCTGGATTTACTTTAACATGTAAGAGGCTATTTTGTATAGAAAAGATTTTGGTGTGCCTTGAAATTTTTGGCTTGATCTTAGGTGTGCCTTGGGCAAAAAAGACTGAAAACCACTTCTACAGCTACATCCAAGCTAAAACTACACTGGCAGCAGCCATTCCTATCAGCTTCCAGTCCAACTAAACCCCAGCTGAAGGTACCACCTTGTTCTCTTCATATAATGGTTATTGGTCAGGTCCATTTTCAGACCTAGCACAATTGTTTCAGATTGGAGCTTTGGAAGATGGATTTGCCTGATGACAGACATGAAATCTGGCCAATCAGGCACATCTAAAAACAAGCCAAATCTCATGGCACATATTTATAAAATAGCCTCTTTAACATGTGCAACAGTGTCTTAAGTTGTTGTATAGTTGTAGTAACAATGTATGGTTGCATACCTAGGCTTCTCTCTAGAAAGAACAAGTTCTTGTGACGTTAGTCTCAGATTTTTTGACAATAAAACAGAGAATAACCCCAGCCTTTCTCGCATATTTCAGCACCATCAATCATTCATGCAAATTTCCGAATGCATTTTGAAACATTTAAGTGTATATCTTTCTTTTAAAAGTGAGAGTGCATGGAGGTAAACAGTTTTATAGTAATGCAGGAGTGTTTCTAACACCCACGTGTCAATGTTGTCAGTTTCTGCACTTTCGCTCTCTGCTTCACTTTCTTCACACTTATAGCAGATGTTTCCTTGTTACAGGCTACACAACACTCTCACCTTCATTACAGGAAACGATAGCAATACTAATTTGAAACAGCCTGTTCCTGTTTGCTACTGTATCCGTGCTGCATTTTCCGCCCTGAGACACATCTGAAAGGATTTCTCTCTGCTCGCTTACACATACCAAACTCACGGGCTTCTCTCACATGCACACAAGCTGTCTAAAAGTCCCAGAGTTTTATTTTTCTTTAACTCAAAGCCGAGACTCCAGCCAAAGCAAATAAAGCCTGAGAAACACTCCAACGTCTCTGGCACTGAGGGAGGCTCAGCACAGTTAGCAGAGGCCTCTGATACAACAAGGCAAACACTTCAGAGTCAACAGTTAGCACTCAAAGGCGATGATGTACTGTCGAGTATCACACTGCAATTTATCTGCACACGGTTGCCATGCAAACACATGCGTAATTATGATAGATTAGAGGAAGAGGAGGGGAGGGGAGGCAGGGGGCAGCGTAGGTGATGACAGTGGGGTCATGATGTAAAAATACACTTCACATACACACAGAGGAAGTCGGCCAGCTCAGAGTAAGATAGAAAGGTGAGTGGTGCAGATGTAAATGATATGGAGCTTAGTCAGAGCACCCAGTGGATTTACTGGTCAGCTTGTTAGAAAAGGCTCCCATCCATTTTTAACACCAGACAAGCAGCAGAGACAGAATCAGCCTCGCCCAAAGATCCTCGGTGACATTCAGGAAGTGTCACAGCACTGCATTTCATTTGTAAATTTCATCTCAAACACCTCCGAGCAGAACGGCACACATAAAGTTCAACCCTTTCACCGGCAATTACTGCAGGCCGACGGCAGCGGCAGAGGATGACCCCTTCATAAAGAAGCTCCTTTGAACCCGTTCATGGCATCACTCACCGGCTTATCAGTGAAGGGGGTCGACTCAGAGGGCGCCATGTCATAATAAGGAGGCTGAAGAGGGAGCTTCTGCATTTCCTCGTCCTTGTCCAGGTGAACCACCTGCAGGGGAATACAGAGAGCTCAGAGAGTCTCGTAATGAGATTATAAAATATCCACAAACCCGACTGGTCAAGCAGTTTATACAGGAAAGGTTACTCTTTCAATCTGGTGCCTTTTTTAGTTTGGAGTTACAACACCTCAGCAGAAGAATATTATTTAAAAAGTTTTTGACTTCATGCTCTTACATTTGTTTTTCAGCAGTAATGAGCCGAAACAAGTTGTGAAATCTGACAAGAAATAGACCCTGACAGCAGTTTGAACTTTAGCCGGTCTGCTGAACTCCATATGTGCGTCAAAGATATTGTGTCAAATTAATCACTTCCATATCACACAAAGGTCTGATGCAAACTTCTGTAACAGAGGAGAACAAGTGCTAAAGCTTCTGTAAAGCTGCACAGACTGGCTACTGTGTTACACAGCTACTGAGGGAAATAAAAAACAGCAGGGAGTTTGATGCATGTGAAGGTGACATGTGATTTCAAAAACAGCTGTGGTAAAGATTAATTACAGCTCAGCAAATACAAGCTGTTCATGTACGGGAGTAGGTCTTTGAAAGTGGTTATTTATGTTAATATGCTAACACTTCACATAAAGTTACACAAAAATTGGCACAAAGTTTGGCGAAAAAGTATTGGCCTCGCTCCCTGATTTCCTATGTTTTTGCATATTTATCACACACAACCTGAGTAAATACAAGATGCTGTTTTTTTTTTTTTTTTTTTTTTTTTTTTTTTTTTTAAATTATCAATAGATTTTATTTATCAAGGGATAAAAGCCTCCAAACCTTCCTGGTTCTAAAAAGTCTGTCAGTAATCAAACCAGACCTGTTGAATCAGAAATCATCTAAAGGAATCCAAGAACAGATGATAAACAAAGTCAATGACATCTACAAGACTGGAAAGGGTTAAAGCCATTTCTAGGGCTTTGGGACTCCAGCCAACCACAGTGAGAGCCATTATCCACAAACAGAGAAAACATGGAATGGTGGGGAACCTTCCAATGGGAGTGGACAACCTACCAAAATTACTCCAAAAGTGATTGACGACTCGTCCAGGAGGTCACAAAAGAACCCAGAACATCTAAAGACCTGCAGGCCTCACTTGACCCAGTTAAGGTCAGTGTTCATGATTCAACAATGAGAAAGAGACTGAGCAAACATGGCATCCACTGGGGAGTTCCAAGGCCAAAACCAATGCTGACCAAAGGGAACACAAAGCCTCGTCTCACGACAAAAACATCTTGATGATCCCTCAGACTTTTGGGAAAATATTCTGAGGACTGATGAAACAAAAGTTGGACTTTTTGAAGGTGCGCGTACCATTATATCTGGGGAAAAACTAACAGAGAATTTCCCCAAAAGAACATCATACCAATAGTCAAACATGGCGGTGGTAGTGTGACCGTCTGGGGATGCTTTGCTGCTTCAGGACCTGGATGACTTTTCTTAATTGATGGAACTATGAACCATGCTCTGAATGTCCAGCCACCAGAATGTGTGCAAGCCCCCCTCCGAAGGGCTTAAAAAACAAAAAGAAGGTTTTGGAGTGGCCTAGTAAGAGTCTGGACTTAGATCCAACTGAGATGCTGTGGCATGACATTAAACAGGCAATTCATGCGCACAAAAACCTCCAATGTGGCTGAAGTTAAAAAATTCTGGAAAGAAGAGTGGACTAAATTCATTCACAACGATGTGACAGATAAAGCATTTATTGCTATCTATAAATGACATTAACTCTTCAAGCACTAAGTTATTTTTTTAACCATTTGTCTGCCTGGACTTACTGTCTTTAAAAGCTTGTAAAACATCAACCCTATGGCACAGTCGAGCTCTAAACATCCTTTTTCTCAGGACAGCCTAGGCTTTAAGAATATCTGGGCTGCATTAATGCCACTTCAATTTGAAAAAAAGTTATGGGACTATAAAGACAAAAGAAAAAACTTGAAAGAAATTAAAGCTCAAAGAGTTTTATGTGTGACACGCAGTACAGAATAATTTCTAAGACTTTCTTTGCATACACTTGTTCTGCCATCTGTAGGAGACCAGAAAGTTAAAAAAAAAATATTCTGTGACAAAAAATTGTCAAAATAATCAAATGTTTATAAAAACTACTTTGCACTTTTTTCTTTGCTGTTTTTGAGTCGTTATTTAAAGCAGTTCCCATCCGCAGTGATGCAGAGGGCCACATCACAGCCCCTCTGTGTCTCTTTCTCTCCATTAGGAGCCGTTCAGGCCGTCTGCGTGATCCAAGTGTAAAGACATCAGCTGCTGTTAGCATGCTAACAGCAGCAGAAACAATCAAAAATGTACTAAAAATGGATAAAAAGACATTCAGTGTCAAAGTGACTGGTGTGGATTAAATCTTTAAATACCCCAGAAAGTCACCCAAGTTCCAGGCTCACTAGAAAAGCTTCTTATGGGCTATGAAGGCATGGACAGTTTCATTAGAATGGTACAATGACAAGCTTTAATGAGGAGAAAAGGAAGTAGCTATGATTCATAGCTGAAATTTATTTAACTTTAACAACCTGTATCTCTTTGATGCTTGTGACTATGCCGGTTTAAGAAGGTTAAATGTGTTTTAGTAATGAAGAGTAAAGTACTTACTAATGCTTTATTCATGCTTTACTAATACAATAGTTATCATAAAATGTTTCCCAGTTAGTTCCACATATTTTCCCTGGTTAACCACCAGTAAATTACTCATTAATTACCTTGTTACTATACCCACTTATCTGTGCCTTGTTGTAAAGAGTTGCTGTTGATATTTAAGAAACAATATCCTGCTTCCTCCCTCAAAAATCCCAGTTTTGCTGCACTATTCAGGCTCATTTGAGTCATTTGACAATTTTTGAACCAATTTTTGGGGGAATTAAGAGTCCTGCACCTGCAGAGAGTCATCTGAATAGATATTTTCTCACCAGTTGTAAATTGGCTTTTTCATTTTCAAAAGGCATATTTTCTCAAGGTGCAGATACTCGAGAGGTGAAATATGAAATTTGAAAAGCAAAAAAGACTCTTCAGAATGTCAAACGCTTGTTATTTTCTCTCGATAGAACCAAGGAACTAAGTGGTAAGAAAGTCTACTACATTAGTTCAAACAGAATACAAAGTGATGAACATTTCAACAAATGAAGATGTAATGTTTTCATTTTACACAGGAGAAAATACTACATGATGAGATGAAGTGTGCTTGTTATTCCTGGTCTTCGTGTGCTGTCCTTGTTGTGAAACTTAAGTGTTAATCACAAAGAACTGCACATCTTCTTAATATTTCTGCTTTCCATCCTAAAAGATGAAAAGTTTCCTCTCCAGCGATGATAGAAAACTTTTTAAAACAAATATGAGGCTGTGAATTAGCGACGTATTCATGTTGAAAGATTGCAGGCACATCTAAAAAGAAATGAAGGGTGAAGATGATGGAACTAATCCTGCTTCACTTTAAATATATACATCAAAACAACATGAGTCAGACCATGAAACTGCATGTACATATTTTTATATACTTAACCCAAGGCTCTGTTTTTTTTAAATAAAGGGACATGACAACAAGAGGTGACACATGCTGCTTTTTTAATAAGCATCATCAGAGTTAGAGAGCTGAGGCATAAATCTAAAGTTCAGTTTAAAATTCAAGGTAGACTTTTTCGGATTTCTGCAGCATTTACAAAACCACAGGGGGTCAAAGTGGTCCGCTATGGTTTTCTTTCTGCATGTGGCCAGTCTTAAAGTTTCCGCACAGCATGCTCCCAATTCATCTGTCAAACCTTGTCATAATGTCATAATCACAATAAGACGTTTGACGCCGCTGACAGAAAAGTACCTTTTTAAAGGTTTTTACGGTATGTTCAAAACAGGCTCCATACACTTTTCATGACAGGTTGGAATTATTTCATTTTCTGATGACAAATGAACGCTCAGAAAAGCTTCATTATACTTTCACCAGGTGTGCACGTTGCACAAAAGACGGAAAACAAAAGTGAATGCAATGAATGAAAGTCTGAGAACAATAAAGTCATGGGCGTAATAAGTGGGAGATTTATATAAAAGATATCGAACAGTGTGTTTCCTCTCCACAACTCAGTGCTGTTCAGTTTGAGGGATCAAAAGGCTGCCAAATGCTGTTTGATCCCCATTTTTATAGCTCTAAAAAAATGTGTGTAAGTGGCAGGAAAATTGAGCTAGTTGATGTGAATGATTTCATTCATATCACATCAAAAGTGGATGATTGAAGCAGCACAGTTGTCGAATGATGGTGAGCAGCAGCCCACTTCATTAGCTGGAGGAGATGTTTGTGTATCAGCGCTAATGACTCCACTCGCCCCCACTTGTCATCATTTGTCATAATTTACTACTTTGATTGCATCTTTACTGTTAAAAATGTATTCTACAAACACCCATGGCCTAGTCTAGAGGTCAGGGCTGCATGACTTTGGCCAAAATGACAATCCCAGTTATTATGATCAATATTCACATCATGATTATTAATGATAGTTTTTCATTAAAAAAAAAAAAAACATATTTTTTAATTGCTTATTGTTTATTATATATATGTAAAACTTATCCTGTTACTTACCAACGTCCAGGTTTAGACTGGGACAAAAAAAGTCTGCCATTGCATTTTGGCCCTTAATAGTTTGTCAAATTTGACAAACGGCCCTGAACTAAGTTTAAATCCAAGTTTAAATACTCTTAAATTTTGACATTAGAAACTCAAAAAGACAAAGTAATAAAAATATGTGTATAATCAAAAATTAAAAAGAAACCAAACTGAAAAGAATAGTTGGATTTTCAACCTTTTGACTTTGTAATCTCAAAAGTTCTAAGTTTTGGTTCATGTATATTTATGACTTTAATTCAAAAATTCTATTTCTTTTCTCATAAATCTACAACTTTTAAACTTGAGAATTTCTAGTTTTCCCTTGAAAATGAACAGACCTGCTTTATTTTTTCTAGAGTGGCCTAACAGACCATCTTAGTAAGGGATAGTTTATACATGTGTCTGCAGTCCTGTTATGTTTAGAATTTCTCACTGCACTTATAAAAGGGAGAGGAGCCCTAAATGAAGACTTCAGGATAGGGGAAAGTACCCTGACATAAAGACTTTTCAGGGGCCCTTTCTGAATTAGAAAATGATCCAAAATGAAGACTTACTTTCAGGGCACTTCCTAAAAAGAAAGAAAGAAAGAAAAAAGTAAAAAGACTTTGTTTCTGGGCAATTTTCAACACAGTTTCTAAAAATGAAGTCTTCATTTTGTTGCATTTTTATTTTGTGGCAATCACCATGTAAATCATTCCTCATCAGGGGCATAGCACGGGGGGGGGGGGGGGGGTACTGATCACCTAGGCCCTTTTCATTTATTTTTCCTTAGCATTTAGTGTGATTATTGAATCGAAAGTGACTAAATGAATCGGTCAACAGACTGAAATTAGAATCAAATAGAGTAAAATTACTGGGGGTCCTGCTCCTTCCTTAAAAATATTGCTCATAAATGGAGAACTTAAGGTTAAAGAGGACATTAAAATGCAGAGATATTTGTAAAAACATTTGCTGCTTGGCTAGCCAGTTAAGAGGGGTTCTGCGTAATATTCTTTCTGGGGGCCCCTTTGTTCCTCATATTCACACATTATTGACCCACTCTATAATGTAATATTATTTTTATATTATTAAGATAAAAATATCTGCCTGCTTCATAATGTAACTACACAACTAGTTTCTGACTCCCTCCACTGTCCTGTCTGAATAAAGGCATGAAAGCCCCCAAAACAAATCTTGAAACTCTGAGTTTGCACTAGTGCCTCATGTGGCCCAAGCACCCTCTGCTGAAGCCTGTGCATGCTTGAACATTCAATCCTGTGTCATGTTTTCAGTCTGCAACATGCTGCCCTCTTGGTAAGTTGATTTCTAATCAAATCTGCTGAAGTGCTTTGAAATAGGTGCATTTTAGCCACTTCATATAATAGTGAGTTCTCTAAAATCAAACATTTCTGTGATATGATCTATTACTGGGTACTTGAGGCTGATCCCATTATTATTCTTTGCAATCACAGCATCACTATTAATCTCCATGGAGTACCTTGTCAACCAACAGTTAGCTAAATTATTTGTTTCTATGTTTTAACATTTTTTGAGGTAATTAGTGAAAGTGTCTGATAGAGACCTAATATGCTTCTGTTGTTATCAGAATAAACAGCATGCCGGTGTCAAGAGTGAAAGTTTATGCCTGAATTATCACAAAATGCAAGAGAGAGTACATAGCCGCTACATTTGGAGCATAAAGCCGTCGGCCTCCTGCACGTCGTCGTGTTCTTGGCTCGCTCAGAAATAAACAGAGAGGGTTTGTGGTGTAAGTTGATACTTTGGCTGCATTGCCGGTGTTGCTCTGTGCATTGGGCAATGATGAAACCATAATGCTGCCAATTTCTTCAGGCCAGACGAGTCACCTAGCAACCCATGTTGAAATAAAGCTGTAATATCCAACTCTATCAGGTCCCAATTACAATTATGTGATAAACTGCATCAGCCCTCGACTGTCTGTGTCTGTGAGTGTCTTATTTATAATAAAAAGTGCCTCCTTAAATTGGGTTTTCATTGATGTTCAGACCCTGCTGGACTGCAAGCTGGGCAAAAACAAACTTACCATCAAGAAGGACAAAAACAATACCGGCACATTTTGTTTTAATGAATGAATTATAGACTGTGTTTGTCTCTATTTCATCTATTTATCCATTCTACATAAATTACAGCATATGTGTAAGTGTGGGTGCTGATGGTGCTTCAGCATGTTATTATAATGGTGAAATCATGATTAATTTCACTGCTTTGTACATTTTAGATCCTCTAAACTTAACTTTTAACCGTAACCTGGAAATTGAAACCATAATAATGTGAACAGGTTTGTTTTTTTTTTTTTAAATAGTATTTACCACCATGTCTCAGTCAGCCCCATCCCCATGTAAACTCTGAGGGTAAGGCCGGCTAAACCTTGAAGTTACTGTACAATCAGATCTACTTTAAAACTGCTATTTCAAGGTGGGAAAGTAACACATTGTTGCCCTGGAAATTGACACCTTAATTAGGAGAGCAGGCTTTTTTTTTTTGCCATTGTATGTACCACCATGTTTCAGCTGGCTTCATCCTCATGTTAACTCTGGGGGTGAGGCCGGCTGAACCGGGAAGTTATTGTACCGTCAGATCTACAATAAAACTACTGTTTTAAGGTGGAAAAGTCACAATTTGTTGCTTTTAGTCAAGCAACCTGGAAACTGGCATCATGATAAGGTGAACAGGTTTTTATTTTTAATTTTTTTGGCATTGTACGTACCACTATGCCTCAGCTGGCCTTGCCCCCACGTTTGACATGGGGGTGAGGCCAGCTGAACCAGGAAGTTCTTGTACAATCTAAAATTTTAAGGTGGAAAAGTCACACATTGTTGCTCTGGAAATGACACCTTAATAAGGTGAGCATGTTTTTTAAGTTTTTTTGCCATAGTATGTACCACCAAGTCTCAGTTGGCCCTGCCCCCCTGTAATTTCTATGGGTGAGGTCGGCTGAACCATTAAAATACAGGGGTGTGTTACTTAACTGAGGATTGTTTTCTGCTGACGCACTGATGAAGGACTTGTCAGTCATACACCATGACTGGCCAAATACACACATTTCATCAATTACACATTAACCTTGTCTTATGAGGGTTATGACACCCAAATCTGTGCTGGTTTCTGTACAAGTCTGATAAATCACCAGACCTTTGTGCAAATATGAATGTTGGCAATGACTCACAAAATAATTTGACAGGGATGTACACTGTGCCATTGGATTGCTGATTTCCCCTTCACACAGATCATAACTGCCAACACTCCTGTTTAGCCCAGGTTTCCCACTTATTTCTGTGCCACCTCCCACCAACTTCCTATTTCATCACTCACAACTACATAAAACTTAAACTCATCCCTCCCTGCATTTAGGCCACAACACAACCAAATTCAAGGGATGAGCTGAACTCTGAACGAGCGGACAGGGGACTCAACTCACAGCATCAAGACCTCATCATGAACTGTTGGACTTGCAGCATGTTGTTTCACCACCATGTAAAAGTCTGTGCAAAGTTTACTCCAGTCCGGTTTCTTGCTTGGTCACCCTCCCTTTTTCTCTTAGCTATGCTCCATCCATCATCGTCCTCTTCTGTCTCTTAGCCTCAGCTGCCGTATCAAACTGTACCCAGACAGACTAACTAGCTGGTGTGTGAACTAGTGCCATAATGCTGTACAGACTTCTCATGAGAGAACTGTGGCCCGCTGCCAAAGTAATAATGCTGAAGCAGGCGATGGGGGCACTCTGTGGGAATGGAATAGATGCCATTGTCCCTGTCAAAAGTTATCGTACAATCAGATTTACTTTGAAACTACTATTTTAAGGTGAAAAAGTCACATATTGTTGCTTTAAGTCAAGCAGAGCTGGTGTGGAAACTATTTCCTTTAAGATAGAGTGAAGAAAAAGTACCCTGCAGTTGTAAGCAATCAGAGGGAGCAGTGTTATTATTAGGAAATGTCCTCTGGTTCCACAGATGCTGATTATCTCAGTGTCACAGGAAGCCTCAGCTCATCAGGATGACTGACAGGTTCCAGGGCAGGAGCTTGTCCTGAAGAAATTTTTGTTTCAGGTTTACGATTTAAATGTTTCTCCCAAAATATCCTAACAAAGATTCATTTTGAATCTTTTAGAAACTGCTTTTTGATGAAATAAGTGATGACTACATTTTGAAGGAGCCAGCCGGTGTTACATCATGACATCCTGTTCAGATATCATCACAGACTAAAAAAGAAAGAAAACCTTGGACCTTAGAACTGTTTGGTGTGTAATCACATATACTCTGTTGTGCACTTGCCCTCTCGTATAACGCTGACGCTTCTTGTTTATGCATCACTGCTTATTGTTCATTCATGCAGACTTTACCCATCATGTCATGAACCTTCTGTGATATTTTTCCTTTTGCTTACTTTTATTTTTCTGGTTGTAAGCTTGCTGAGCATGCAGCTTTTTTAAAGAGACTACAGCTATTAAAGTGAAGACATTAAATCCTGCTAAGTGTCTATTACAGCCTCATCTTTCTACTAATCACCAGTGAGGCTGGCATTAGCTGCCTTGCCCAAGCACTTCTCTGCAGCCGTAGCGCAGGGAGGAGAGGACATTACCTTCCCCTCCTCCATTACTTTCTCTGCCCAGCTGTCCGGGACTTTGACCTTGAAGCTATAAAGAATATCATAAAGTTGGATTTAAAATCTCAGCAGAGCTGATACGCCGTGGCCAACCGGAGGTTAGGTGAATCTCCAATTATTCACATTCTAATAATTCTCTTTTTACACGTTATCAGCCCAATTTGGAGCGACCAATTATTCTGCAACACAGTCTTTGAGAACAGTAAAGGTCTGTGTGAGCTCGCTGTGACCTCTGAAGACTCAAGTGCACTGAACCAGTAATTTAATGTGCACACAGCATGTACTATGTTGTTCTTGTTTGTTTGTCTTACAGACTAATCTACAGTGGACAGCAGAGGGAAAAAGCCACTGGGAAGGTTAATGCAAAACAAAGAAAGCCTGAAGATTTTCTGTAAACAGTAAACTGGCATGATGTTGTTTATAACACTATAAACCAGTGGCAGAGCTAAGATGTTTCAAGGGCAGGGGAGGAAATAGTAAAAGGGGCACCCTCTGTATGTTGGGGGGCCACCAGAGCACAAAAGGTTTAGTAGATTTATAATTTAAAAAAAAAAAAAAGAAACCCTGGTTAATATTAAATGCTTTTAATGCAATTAAAATGACTACACAATTTTAATCAAACAGAAATTACCAACTAATTAACCATTCAATATATATACAAGACTATACAATAACAGTGAACATGAACTGAATGAGCTTATGAAACTTTGTTGCATTTTCTCTGCTGTTGGACATATGCCAAAGCACAAATTTTGTCCGGGTGGAGGACGCCAAAGAGGGCAACTTATTAAAATGTTAACTAATAAGAGAATGCCAATAAGGGCACTTTATCAAGTTTTGTCACTTAAAGGGAACCACAGAGTGCACTTTTTAACCATGTAAAAGCACCAGTGGGGACACTTTATCACATTTTTAACCATTAAGAGAGCGCAACAGAGGCCACTTAGTCCAATTTTGTTCATTTAGAGGACCTCAAATAGGGCACTTTGCAAATGATGTCCATTTAAAATGCACCAAAGAAGGCTCTTATTCAAGTTTTTGTCAATTCTAAAGGCACTTACTACTACAAGAAACCACAGAGGGCACTTTATCAATTTTTAGCCATGTGCCAAACAGGGCACTTAGTCCAATGTTCATTTAGAGGATATCAAAGAGGGCAATTTGCCAGTTGTGTCCATTTAAAAGGCACCAAAGAGGGAACACTGTCAGTTTCTGTCACTCACAGGGAACCACAGAAGGCACTTTATCAATGTTTAACCGCGTGAGGGCATCAAAGAGGACATGTTTCCTATTTTGTCCATTTAAAAGTCACCAAAGAGGCACTTGATCAGTTTTTGTCACTTACAGGGCACCAAAGAGGGCTCTTATTAAAATTTGTCCAATTTGAAGGCACCCTAAAGGGAACTTTGTCTAAAAGTTTCTACTTATAGAGAACCAAAGAGAGGATTTTATCAAGTTTTGTCACTCACAGGGCACCATAGAGGGCACTTTATTGAGTTTGTAACAGTACAAAGTGATGTGTTACTGTAATCAGATTACATTCGTCTGTAAGTAGTTACTGCTGCTAGCTTAGCAATGACTACATTTCCTGTAGATTACCACTCTCATTACAGGTGTTCCTGAAAATACTTGTTTTACATGTAAAACAGGAGCACGGTAAAACAAATCAAGTGTCTCTTTTTTGTGCTAATGCCAAACTCACTGATCCAAGTTTGTGCAAGTCCATGGAGGAGGGAGAGGGAAACAGTGATGTGGTTCAAATATGAACATCTTTAGATGCATGCATGACCGCTTCGAATATGTTGCATAAAAAAGACGAGAATGAGACGGTGAAATGTAAACTGTAACCTTTTACTTTGTTATTCTAAGGCTACTTTACTTCCTGTCTGAATACAAGAAGTTCTTTTGTTTTGAGAGAAATTAAGAAACTTTTGCTGACACAATGCTGTTAAATATGCATACACATATGCATGATGTCTGCTCTGCATCTCCTGCATCTGCTTGGAGAGTAAGCTGTGCATGTCCTCAAAAATGTATATGACATGGACACAAGAAGTAGTGCGCACATGAGTAGTAGAAGGAGTGTTGGAGACAGAGGGACTGTGGATGTGGATGACAACTATGGATGCATTACGTTAATGTAATGGTAAAAACACTTGGTAAATGGATTAGAACTTGCATAGTACTTTTCTAATCATCTGACTACTCAAAGCACTATCTTCAGCGCACCATAGTGAGAGCCATTATCCAACATGAAGCTTCCTAAGAGTGGCTCGCCTACCAAATGTATTTCAAGAGGGTATTAACGACTCTTCCGGAACAACATCTAAAAACCTGCAGGCCTCACTGGACTCACTTAACGTTGATGATTCAACAATGAGAAAGAAACTGTGCAAAAAATAGCATCCATGGGAGAGTTCCAAGGCCAAAACTACTGCTTACCAAAAATAACACAAAAGGCTTGTCTCACATTTGCCAAAAAACATCTTGATGATCCCCAAGACTTTTGGGCAAATACTCTGTGGACTGATGACACAAAAATTTCTCCACAGCAATGCGAAAGACTCATTGCCAGTTGTTGCAAACACTTGCTTGTAGTTGTTTCCCATCAAAGGTGGCACAGCTAGGTATCAGGTTTAGGGGCTAATAACTTTTATAATAGGAAAATGTTTGTTGATCCAAAACACATAAATGTGATAAATATGCAAAATGAAAAGACAAAAGAGAATGAAATTAAGACTAAACATATGAGTTGACTATTTTTTTTTTTCACATTTTACACAAGCCAATCAGAATGCAACAGTAACTCTAAATGACATTGATAAATCAAAATTTTCTGTACCACTGAAACCTTGCTACCTACTTTGTCTTTGGATGGAAAATGTCCAAGCATGTTAATGATACAGGTTTGACTTTTTTTTCAATACTACTAAATTATTTACTGACTAAAAATGCTGTAAAATTAAACAAGGGAAAAAAGTGCACTCTTCCAGTGGCATACTCAGCAGGATTCATTGTTTTCAGAGTGGTTCAGACATTTAAGTTTCCACACCAAAGCACCTTCACCAGGAGGGTTAAATGCACATTTTGGTCACGATACAGCTGACCTGATTATCCTTTAGAACAGTAACAGATCTAACGTCAGTCTTTGCAGTGGCAGTGAGTATGTTGTCTTTCCAAACAGATGAGTGATGTGAGGAAATGTTCTATCAGTAGACTCAGCTCACTAATCCACTCCATGTTGATATTTCAGTTTGTTTCAGTCTCTGGGGTTTGAAAACAAACAATGCTGTTAAATGAAGCTGTTTATCCGACTCTGCTGGTGCTTTATAATCTTTATAACATTCCTCTGGTGTGGTCCAAATACAATAGAGAAAATCAACACAAAGAAGGTGCACAAAGAAAATGACTCAAGTCAGGCAAGCTGAATATATCTACGCCTACACTCAGTGGGCCGCATTCACCGGCCGCTCTTTGGAAGTAATGCGTTCTTTAAAACCCTCTCACGCAGTTTTCAAGAAGACTCTGACATATTTAAGAACAATGCATGTTTAGGTGCTGATACGCCTGTGTAGAATTAAATATAAGTGAGTTTTTTTAACATGCAACATTTGAATGAATTGTCAACGTTTTAAACATTTAATTCTGTAAGGCTTGATATAAACTGCAAAATGATGAATTACAAATATAGCTGAGCAGTTAATTCAATATAAATACATATTAAAAATAAAACACATCCTCAACAACTACATCTGCTTTAAGCACCTCTTATTAAATAACAAATTTGTCCCATTATTCATTAATTTACAAATTTTAAAGTACCATTATATGAGACATGTTCTAACAAAAACAGAGATAAGATCATGTCTCTCCTAGAGAGATTATATCTGCTATATCTTAATCTGTCTCCCTTAGATTGAGATTTTCACTCTCTCTGCTCTGTTGTTTTCTGATAATGATGTAACTTCTCTGCTGACAGCTCCATCTGAAACAGTGATTTATTTTTCTGTAGTGTATTTTGAATCAGCTGCTGCAGATACTAAATATACAATTAAATCAGTCTGTCTGGGTTTCATTTTAAGCATCCCCATCACAACTACTTTATTATTTTAATCCTTACTGTCTGCTGTGCAACAGTTTTTGGTTTCCAATCTGAGCATTTCTCAAGTTTCTTTATTTCTCTTTTCAATCCTGTGAGACTTCTGAGTTTGAGCACAGCCCTGCTGATATACGGACATAATGGAGGCGTTTGCTTATTAGGATCAAACTGGACAACTTTCAGCTTACAAGGACATGCCGGTTATCAATCTATGAACACAGGTTCAAGAGACTTATATATTCAAGAACAGCTTTCATGATTTTGCTGGAGGCTACATTTACAAGACCATGACTTCAACCAAAACTTGTGTCCTAATGTCTCAATTTTACTGTTTCTGTTGCCTGAAAAATGAAAGTTTTGAAATGGGGCTCCAGAGTTCAGACTTTTTAAAACATTGCCATTTTCACTGGCATGTACTTTCCTTTCAAAGTAGACCATTACCATTTTACCATGTCATGAAAAATATTAGCCCATTTTGAATCTGGGAGCAACATTTCAAAACAGTAGGGACAAGGCCGTGTTTAGCATTGTGTAGCATCCCCTCTTCTTAAAGCAACAGTCTGTTAATGTCTGGGAAGTGAAAATACCAGTTTCTTGAGTTATGGGAGACGAATGTTGTCCTTTTCTTATCTGATGTAGGATTTTAGCTCCTCAACTGTCCTGGATAATCTCTGCTGGGTTTTTCATTTTATGATGCGACAAATGTTTTCTCTTGGTGAAAGGTCTGGACTGCATGCATTCCAGTCCATCATCTGGACTCTTGTACAGTGAAGCCATGCTGTTGTGATGGATAGGATATGTGGTTTAGCAATGTCTCGCTGCAATATAAAAGGCCTTTCCTGTCTGGATGGGAGCATATGTCTCTAAAGCCTCTATCTACTCTTCAGCATTGATGGTGCATTTCTAGATGTGTAAGATGCCCACACCACAGACTAATGCAACCCCATACCATCAGAGATGCAGGCTTTTCAACTATGCACTGATAACAGCCTGGATGGTCCCTCTCCTCTTGTGTTTGCATCCCTGGGTTCCATGATAATTTCAAACTTTGATTCTTCTGACCACAGAACAGTTTTCCATTTTAAATGAGCTTTCACCCAGAGAAGACAACTGTGTTTTTGGATGGTGTTCATGATTCAACAATGAAAAAAAGAGACTGGACAAAAATAGCATCCATGGGAGAGTTCCAAGGCCAAAACTGCTGCTTACCAAAAAGAACACAAAAGACTTGTCTCACATTTGCAGAAGAAGAAGAGTGGTTCAAAATTCCTCCACAGCAATGAAAAAAAACTCTTGCTAATTGTTGCAAACACTTGCTTGCAATTGTGTCCTGTCAAAGGTGGCACAAAGAGGTATTAGGATAGAGGGAAATGCCTTTTTCACATAGGGCCAGGTAGGCTTGGATAGCTTTTTACCGAATAAATGAAATCAGCATTTAAAAGCTGCGTTTTGTTTTACCTGGGTTATCTTTGTCTAATATGAAAATGTTTGTTGATCTGAAACACATAAATGTGACAAATATGCAAAAAGAAAAGAGGAACAACAATGGTTTTTTTTCCATGGAGATTAGACATAGACTAACTAAAAATAGATATCTGGTGATAAAATCTCTGACAAAAAGTATTTTTAGTTTTTGTCTAGGAGACTAAAATGAGTCTAAAATGTTGGAGCTGGACTGTTGGATCTAATCTATGTTATTTCTCTACTCTGCATATAAGGTATCTTAGTATTTGCTCAGCATATTTTAAATCAGTTGAAGAATTGTTAGAGCATTAATGAGTGTTTCATTGTGACCCTGTTAGTCCCAAAGAAGGGTGCTGATATTACCCGGCTTAGCATAGTTTGGTGCAAATACCAGAAATGCAATATTCCAATCAAATAGGGAGTGGACCCCTCTGTTCTGTAGTTTCATAAACAATTAATTCTATCTAAAGCTGTGCATGCATCCAGGGAACACATGAGTTCTTTCTGACTGACTTTTCTTAGCAGCTTTTGTAGGAAATGTCAGCTATGTGAAGATATTTTCCACATGTTGTTAAAGATTTTTCTCTCGCAAAGAAGTCTGAGTGCTTCCCTCCTCTCCAGACTGGCCCCTGTCACAGAGTTCCTTCGACAATCCAGTTAGAGAACAATTAGCTTAGAGTGCTTGGATTTCTAAATTTAGAAATGTCTCTTTCTCTAAGGGAAGCCACTAACATGTTGTGTAATTACAGTGTAATTACTGCTGCTCCTTCATTTTCTACTTAATAAGTAAAGCAATGGTAAGTGGGCCAATTTTAAAACATTAAGGCTGACCTCGCCATGCAGAGGAGATGGTGAAAAGGACCTTGAGTGAATGAGTGAACACTGGGTCTCGTTCAACAATAAGATTTATCTTAAATTTGTTCAGGCAGTATCAGGCCTGGGTGAGGCTACTGAATCTGAACTCAGCTCAGGGGCTACAAAAATTATTCACTCTCTTCCATGTTTTATTATTTTACTGATTTTAAAAATCAATCAAAGTCAAAATAATTTGGCTTTTCTCACAAAAAAACTCTTTAATGCCGAAGTGAAAACAGAATTCTACAAAGTCATGTTAATTAACTAAAAATGTATGTAATGTAATGTAAAATAAGTGACTTCATAAATATTCACCCCCTTTACAGTGCCTGACGTAATCCAACAGAGGTCCAGACGATCAGTGCGCAGTAGTAGTCTTGCAGTTAGTGAAGCAGGGATCACCTGAATGCAGTGAATGTCTCACTGAAGGTCCGGTCACTAATTAATCCACATTCCTGGCTACCACTGGGCCATGAAGACAAAAGAACACACCAAGCAACTCAGAGAAAGTTGTTGAAATGTTTAAGTAGAGGGATGGATACAAAAAAAATCAAAGGCACTAAGAATCCCCCAGAGTTCAGTTAAATCCATCATCAAGAAATGGAAGGAATATGGCACATGTGTAAATCTGCCTAGACCAGACCATCCTCACAAACTGAGTAATTGTGTAAGAAGGAGACTAGTGGGAGGAGTCACCAAGACACCTATGACTACTCTGTAGGAGTGACAAAGAGAAAGCCACTGTTGAAGAAAACTCATTAATTCTCGACCATGTTCACCAAAAGGAATGTAGGAGATTCCGTGGTCAAGTGGAGGAAAGTAATTTGGTCTGATGAGACCAAAATTGGGCTTTTTGGCCATCAGACAAGATGCCAAACACTGCACATCACCACAAACACACCATCTGTGAAGCACAGTGGTGGCAGCATCATGCTGTGGGGATGCTCCTTGGCCGCCGGCTCTGGGAGGCTTGTAAAGGTAGAGGGTAAAATGCAGTGTAGCAAAGAAGAAAAAAATAGCAGTGTCCAGATGTGCAAGCATGATTGAGATCTATCCACACAGACTCAGTGCTGTGATTGCAGCCAAAGGTGACTCTACTAAATACTGACCAGAAGGGGGTGAACCTTTTACAACACGTTTTCATTTAATTAACATTACTTTATATAAATCTTTTTTACTTTGACATTAAAACTGTTACTTTGGATTTTTTGTTAAAGAAGCCGGATTATATTAACGATGATTGATTTAAAAAATCAATACAAAGGTAAAACATACAAGGGGTGAATATTTTTATAGGCACTGTAATTATGCATAGTCTGACCAGGATATCAAACATTTTTCTATAGATATCTGGGTTTGAGCAGTAATATTTCACAGAGAAATGGCAGAAATGTAAAGATGTGAGGCTGTGTAGTTGTGAGAGTTTAAAGCAGATTGTACGGGGTAAAAAAGAGGAGGAAGAGGAGCAGACATCTTACCTGGATGTCATCGGATGTCAAGTGTCCCTTCATGTCACTGTTCTTCTTCTTGGGAGGGGGCGGGGCAGGTTTGTGGGCGGGTGGGAGGTCGGTCCTGTTAAGAGAGCGAGAAGATAACATGACACTCAGCACAGCGAGCGATGGCCTCTTCCTTCCTTCCCTCACCTTCTACAGCACTCTATAATGAGAAGTCCTGCCTGCACTTGCCTTTTTCACTCTTTCCTCGGATTTTGAAAGACTTGGTGTTGGTGGCTTTGTTGCGGCGGCAGCCATTCCCCCTGCCCTTTCAAAGGCTCTCGCTGGAGAGACACTGTGCTAATGAGAGTGGGCTGTAATTGGACACTGAGGTGAGGGGGTGGGGATGGAGGGGGTATAGGGGGCAGGGAGAAGGGCATGTGTGAGTCAAGTCCTCAGGGTGGATGGAGCCTCAGAAAGCGTGCCGAGCGGACAAACACCCTGCCTACTGTGCGGCCTCTGTTTGTGTGACACGAGCTGTGACTGAGAGCTCGGCAGGCAGCTTCACCTTTACCAGCATCCCTGCAACTAACATCCCCAAATCCCGAGACGCTCCTCACCCCGCCCTTCTGTTGACACACCTGGGGAAGAACAAAGCCTCGGCAGCTGAACACCTGTGCTCATTTACATGCCGCCATTAGCAGACTTGTAAACAACGATTTTCTTCGAATCAACAGAGAAAATTTCACTGGCAATAAAGGCCACCCCGGCACACAGTCGATGTTGATAGGATTATAAAACGGGGAATTAAAAAGAGAGCAGGAAAGACAGCGGTAATTGAGGGCTTGATGTTGAAGTTGTTTGAAGTGCATCCGGATAATTATTTCAGACAAGGAAACAGAAGGCTTGTTGCTGCAAAATCGCTACAAAGAAAACCCCTTCCCTCAAACACGCTGGCAGTCAGATGTCATCTGCTGCCTTCTGACATGATATCAAGAGTGATCAAAGATAATGAAGTGGAGCACAGACACTGAGCTGTGTACCTACATGCATTATCTGCAGCTCCTCCCGCTTCCCATTCGCACTGGTTCACGTCCTGATTGAATAACATGACCTTTCCGCAAGGCCAAGCCGGCGTTTTAATGTGCAGAAAATTTGTGCATGAGTGCACCCCTTAACTCTTTCTTTCACGCTCATTATTTCCAGTCCGTATCACCTTGTCTCCAGACAGGGCTGCCGTGCCACTGCCAGATTCATGTGGCACCCTCTTCAGCCCGCCTGCAGCACAGAGACACAGTGAACAGAACAGAGAGGCGGCGTGCAGCACAGCTCCCTACGCCTGCAATAACCTCCTCCACGGCAGAGGCATCCATTTTGTGTGAGACAGATAATTACGAGTCTTGTGGATGTGTGGTTTCTGCAGGTACAGTAGTGTTCTCATTATGAAGTATTGTAATCCGGTGCTGATGACTGACTGGATTCTGATATGGGTGAGAACTTTAAAAAGATGCTCTGACAGCAGACATGATCATTTTCTTTCAGTAAGAGAGGAAATGTAATTTTCAGCTTTTCTGTGCCCTTTGAGCACACTCAGACGCCAAAAAAGACATTTGTTCAATTTGCTGAAACAAAAACCCAATGAATTCCTCTTGTTCTCACATAATTGGCATTTTATTACAAGAAACTGCAGGAACAGCCAGCTTTTCATACAATATTTACCCATTTATACACAAATCACTTTCTTATCTCCACGCCGGACACAAACAGGATGAAATCCAAACATGTTTATGGATGATGCTCTATTTGCATTCAAACCCCGCAGCATTTTAGAACTTACATTTGATCCCACAGGACCTCTGATGATTGCATTTTATTGCACATTATATGAAGGAGGCAGTTCAAACAGGTAGTGTGATGGAGCCTCATGTGCAGAATGAGTTTATTAAATCTGACGAAACATGAAGGAACTCCCTTGTCCCGTGCCTTCCTCTGCGCAGTCGCCACCCCGTCTTCCTTTGATGGGTGAAATTTTTCGCTGTTATTCGTGAGCAGCCGCCTCAGGAGACTGTCAGTGTTCAGACTGTCACCAGTGGGTGACACAACGGCAGAAAAACAGGGTGAAAGGTGTCATCGCTGTGTGATGAAGCGGCGTGTTTGTGCAGAGCGCACAAGCACGGTGTTGCTGTGAGCTCAGAATACATGCATGAAGACAGGCATACAGGATATGTGGGCTCAGTCGCTAGAATTATGTCCCTACAGGCTTCCATACAGACTAGGCATGGGCAACTCTGGCTTCAAAGAGGGCTACATTGTTCTTATTCTCACTGCCAGAGGAACAGATTGTTAAAACTGTAGGATTCTCTTAGCAAGACATTCATAATTACTTGTTTTTTTATGTTTATTTAACTATTTCCAAACACAAAGGTCATATTTATTACAAAAACAATAAAAAAAACTCCAATCTATTAAAAAAACTACATTAAAAGGGAAAATTTATCTCCAGAACAAAAATATTTACTCACAAAAGAAGCAAATATAGAGTCTTCATTGCAAATCAAATATAACTACATTTATAGTTAAACTGACATGCAGCTAATGAGCAAAACAAGCAACTGAAGCTGCCTTTTCATTGCAATTGACTCTTTACAAGTCAAATTAAACACTTTTTTCATTAGTATTCATATAGACTTACTGATGCTAAATAGAACAGTTTTACAGAAACTATTTCAGCAAGCTGTAGCTCTAGTATTATGCAGAGATCACATCATAAAGCACAGATTTTTACAGAAATACTTGGAATTTTCAGGTGTTAAGGCAGGGGTGTCCAGACTATGGCTTGGTTGCCTTTGTCCATTTTTAATTGACCCGCAGCAAACTCTAAAACATAAATGAAAAATGGCAAGTTAGAACATGAAGCTCGTGCTTGACTGTCATTTTGTGTTTTCTTATTCTTATGTGTTTTCTTATTTTTGTGTCACCTTGGGGGCTCGTCCAGGAAGGTTACACAAATCTCTTCTGTCACTAAGAAAACACCAAAAAATCATAGTACTAATCGTACTGTGTTACTTCTGTAAACAAACATTTTGACACGAAAACTCATTGACATGCATCTTTTCATGACTCAAACTCTTTACCTAAATTGGACTGGATTGACTAACTTTGATATCATAAAGGAGAGGTATTTGAAAGTGGCCCCACCATCCTTCAGATTTTCTGTATGTGGCCTTCAGTGGAAAAAGTTTGGACACCCCTGTGTTAAGGCCTTTGCAATCCAAGTCTTTTTTTCATCAGAACAATTTCATGTTAAAAAAAAAAAAAAACACAATCCTTTGCTGTGTTAATCATGTTTGAACCCTGATCCTGAAATTTTTGTCCGTCTTTTTTTTTTAATAGGCTCAGTTTTTTGCATTTTTTTTTTGTATCGGTCCAAGTCATTAAAATGGGTGATCAATTGCTCCTTTTTTCGCTTGATCAATGTGGACCTGAAAAACACATCTGAAAATAACAGACTCAATGTGCAAAAACCTTTAGTCTCTGTGTCTACAGCCAGTGTTTTCAGTGATGGTAGCACTCATTTTCAATACAAATCAAATGTAGTCCAGCATAGATCTCAGCAGCTGAGCGCTAAAAACGCCCTCAGTAATATCTCCTTAAGCACGCTGCTAAGGAACAGTACAACTTCTGGAACAGCAGTGCACTCATTAAGGTCATTTCTCCCTCACAGACATATCTGAATAGAAAGTGGTGTGACTTAATATTGCAGCTTTGTAGAGGGCAATAGTGGATGAGAAATTGATCTGACATGGCTTTTCAAAGGTAGTGTTTCCTGCAGCCTGTTGCACCAGCTATACACATATTCCTGCATAAAGCCCACGCTAAGCCAACATTAAAACTTTGTTATAACTTATGTTAGGTTGCATCACAGTGCAAGCTTTCGCTAGCTTCATTGTACCTACTAGAGAGTGACGACCAAACACGACTGCATTTTCAGTGCACAGCACAGAGCAGCACCGCTGGACTGCTTGACCTGCAAGATGTAGGAGTTTACGGAGTTACTGCAGAATCACTGATGGATATCTGGATTTTTGTTGTGTATCTCCCCTGTGTACTGTGAAGTTAGTGTAGAAATGATGCTGACCCTGTGTAAAAAAAAAACTATTCCGCTGTATTATCCTCAGAAGCACAAAATGAGCACAGAATGTTCTGAATAACAAGAAATATCTGTATCCACCGAAACTATGACTCCTACACTGCTCGTTAGTTACACACCTTGAAACAACACACACACTATCTTGATACACACAGGAATTAATGCTTGGGCTGGGGGCTGGCACAGCCCATGACAGAAGAAGGCCCTAGTTTGAACTGGACCGTTAGAGTCCAACCCATTGTACGGGGCACGGCCCAAGAAGATAAGTGTTCATCTCTTCTGTATATCGGGGCTCATTCCCTTTGAGACCTCAGATGAGCATATGCTTTACCTGTGACCAGAATAAATGCTGTTAACTTGAGACTGATCTCCCTTCTGTCTTTCTTCGGAGCTTCCAACAAATGAACACTTTAACAATCACAACCAACTGTGCGAGAAAATATGGCTGAAGTGCTAAAAAACATAAACACACATGGAGCTATTGTTATGAGCTGCATGAGTTGGAGAAGGGTGGACTTGTTTTCATTTCTCTTTTGTTGCCTTCTCATTTGGATTTTTGTGCTTCTACCATGAGTAAGTAACCTATTTATAAACTAGAAAAGCACTCAGAGACCGCAGGCCTCCGCCATTAGCCCTACCTCCCATTAGTGAAGAATCCTTTAAATAATTGCTGGAAACGTCTCTATGTGCCCCCCACCACGACATTCGCTGATTACTCCCTCCCCTGGTGGGGTGGACACGCTGTGAGGCAAAGCCTTGGCTTTGCTACGGGTGGACTGTCATGATGGAAGCATTGCCTGCCGGTGCCAACAGATGCACTGACAGTCTCACCCATGGTCTCTCTGGATGACTGGAAGTCATGGCAGAGGGTGAATATTCCTCTATTCCTCCCAGCATTGTGAGTATTCTTGCTACAATTTGCTGTCTTTCTCTCTGTTACGCTCTGACTCGTCTCCTCGACCAGGCATGCGTCTTTCAAACTCTACAAACTCCAAAACTTTGAATAGAAACACAGCCAAAATGCTGCTGGGATTGAAGTTATTCATGTCCGCCATCTCCTGGTGTAAAGTGGTAACAGCGCAGACCTCCAGAATTTGCCCTATCTCCCAACAGAACAGAATCCTTTAAAAAATTCCTGAATCCAGACAGTGATCCAGATCACTCCCAAAATCTAATCGGTTTTTTCTTGTGCCATTTCTTACATTTCCTGAAAATTTCATCAAAAGTCGTCCACAACTTTTTGAGTTATGTTGCTTACAAACAAACTAACTAACTAACTAACAATCTAACAAAGAAACAAACCCACCTGATCACATAACCTCCTTTGCGGAGGTAATGAATGCATTTAATCAGTTTACAATAATGTGTTTGAGATGTGTAATTTAGATAAGTTTGCCTTTTCTTCTTGTCCCCCTTATCTGTTGACTCAGGGTTTGGCTACACCCCATTATGAAGTTGATGTAGCAAGTGAAATATAATCTTGAATTTTACCATGAAATTTAACCTGATATGTTGATTTGGTGTCGGCGAAACTTCCTGCTTTGCTCGTTCTTCTGCTAGATGCAGGGGTCCAGCATCCTGCAAAATTAAAGATCCAACGCATCTGCCCCGTCACAAAAAAGAGATGCAAGTGGAGCTGGTTAAAGCACTCTCAGTGACTAAAATTTAACGGAGCCGGGACAGATTGCGAACATGTATCTGGTGGAATTTTAGGGGTAATTATCACTAAACAGGCTAAAGTCTTTGCACACCTGAGTTTATTTCCCTCTGAAATTTTGGCATGTTGAAAGAGAAAGACAATCTCATGCTGTGTTAAATATATCCGCACACCAAAACCTAAATATTCCTTTGTCATTTTTTTTTTTTTTTTTTAATCTGGAACAGGTTTGATTTTTGCGTTTGTCGCTTTCATCCAAGCCATCTCACAGAGTAATTGGTGCCTGGCTTGCCTCTTTTTCCACACTGAAACCTCACTTTACCTCAGTGATTTGCCGATGAATTATGTGGATATCAACCATAAAACATAATCAATATGCCAAAGTTCATTGCCAAGTAACAGATACTGAATTTTAAAGTTGCTCTACATCTCTCCAACTTGACTCTGTGTGATGCACAAAGATGCTGTGCAAAGATCTTTGTCTCATTGGGTGGACCCAGCGTGATTTTTCACAAAGTGGCACAGAATCATCTTCACTCTTTCTCCTCTCAGAATAGAATAATTCGTCACGTTCTTTGAATTTTAGCCGTTACCACAAATAAAATGCATTGGACTTGGTGTGCAAACCTCAACAGCTGAAAATAACCCAACTGCCATTTATTCTAAATAGCCTAAAAGTGTAGGCAAAATATGGCAACCTATTTTGATTAAGTGATAACTAAAGCCCACAACGGGTGAATTGAATGAGATCATTCAATGGTACTTTCTTGGTGGATAGCAGAAGCTTTCTCCACACATTAAACTGAAGTGTTACTACACTAAATAACCGTAGAAATCTTCAGCTCTTTGTCACCGTTATAGGTGTCTCAGCTTTCATACCTATCACAAAGACAGCCATGATTTACAGAAGACTCAACACCTACTACGAGGTACTGTAGGTTAAGGTTTTAGGTTGAAACAACCTCAACAGGGGCAATGTTTAAACATTACTAAAGTATGAACTCCTATTTTAAAACTTTGCATAACTGGTACAACCATAGCAGCTAATTTCGGGATTCCCTTACATTCACATTTTTTGGTGATAGTTTTGTGGGAAAAAAAGAAAACATAAAGTGCATAGAACAATTAAAAAACAGTAGATACTATTGAGGAAATCAGAAGTCAACACTGAATAAAACACTGATGAGAAACACTACAAAAAGAGGTTGTGAGTGCTGATAACACTAGCAGCAGCTGCGGACCCTGGCCCTCAATGCACTTGTTATTTGTGCATAGTGCTGCATTATACTTCAGGTTAAAATCCCTCATGGCAGAATTTGTCATGTTTTTACAATTCAATAAAGTTTAAAAATTGATTTTGATTTGGAGGAGCGCTGCATGTGACCCCGTATGCTAGTTGCCCAACCCTGAAATAGCCTATGGTACAAATGTGTTTTTATCATCATATCCTGATAATAAAAAAGTTAATATAGGACATCTACAGAGTTGAAAAAGTATGCCACTCATAACTAGTATTTTTACAAAAGATGCTTTTGTATTTTTACTTGCACAGTGGTGTGAAGCTTCTACCTTTGCTGTGAGACTCAAACTGCAAGACTACAGTAACAGCACAACCAAAACATGAGCAAACTCTGCATGCATGATGAAATCTTTGCCTGCATCCATCCAAATATTATTCATTTGTCCAACATTTGATATGATTTCTAAATCTTTGTCTCAGCTTTTATGATGCTAAACTGACTAAAGTAAGATGTGAGATCTGCAAACACGGTAACGTCACTTCAGTGTGATGTGCCAAGAAAATAAGCGGTCAGATGTTCAGACAGATTTTAAATAAACCGACAGTTTTTAGGCAGATTAACCCACTTTAAAAAGAGCTAAACCCAAAAGTGAACACAACTGATATACTTCTTTAAATCCCTCCATTTGTAGATAATCTATTTTTGGGCACTAAGTCCTGTGGTGCAAAAGTAAACACTGACGTCTGTAAAATTTTTTAGTTGTGTAACAGTCTGGTCAATTTTAAATCATTATCCTTCTGCTACTTTTTTCTCGCTAAATTTGGCCAGTGTGAGATTGTGGCTCTCGTCCCATCTGATATTTTGTTAGTGACATCACCACATTGTCAAATCTCAGCAGAAACATGGGGCGAATATTACAGATAAGGATTACAGCTAAAACCGAGAACAACAGAGCCAAAATGTAAGAGCCTGAAATGATCCCTTTTACAGAGAAAAAGAGAAACATTTTCTCAAAGATTTAACAATTTATGTAAGTCGTGATGGGTCTGAGGCTGCACGAACACCAACTTCACCACTTCAAGTAAAACAGCTTCAACATTTCTTGTGCAGCACTCCAAAATATGACGTCTAAAAAGTATATGCCTCTTTCCTGAGTTCTTATCTTTCTGCATATTTGTCACACTTATATGTTTCAGATCATCACACAAATTTGAGAATTAGACAAAGATAACTCAAGTAAATACAAAATACAATACAAAATTTGGAATAGTGGTGAACCTTTTCAGGAGTGGCCGGCCTACCAAAATTACTCCTAGAGCGCCTGACGATAACATGTAGGAGGATCCAAAGAACCCAGAACAACACAAGACCAGTAAGCCTCCCTTGACTGAATTGAGGTCAGTGTTCATGATTCAACAATGAGAAAGACACTGGGCAAAAATGGCATCCATGGGAGAGTTCCAAGGCCAAAACACAAATGACCACCAAGACTTTTGGGAAGAAATAATCTTTGGACTGATGAGACAAAAGTTCAAATTTTGCAAAGAAGAGTGGGTTGTCAGAAATGCTTGCTTGCATATCTAGTTATTAGGGTTAGGGCTTACGTTTGAAATTATTTAGAACCTTTTTTTTTATACCTACTCAGGTTATATTCATCTTATATTAAAAATGTTTGATGATCTGAAACATTTCAGTGTGACAAAAACGCAAAAAATTAAGAAAACAGAAAAGGGGCAGAAATTGTATTTTTTACTCTTTCACATGTGCATTTCTTTTTCTTGTTTTCTTTTTATCCTCTTCTTCAGTGACGGCACATATCCTTGTTAGTTTATAGTTTGCATGTAGGTCACAGAAAGAGCTACAAAAGCCAGAGTATAGTTGAACATAACGCATTCACATGCATGTGACAGACTAATTGAAGCAGGATTGAAATGTAAATGTACGTTTTTATTGTCTGAATAGTTAATTAGAAAAAGCTTCAGAGCAGCAGCCGGCATCATTTGAATACAGAATGCATTTTCCTCATAATAATACTGAAGCACGGCGAACTGCAGCTAAATAATTAAATGACTTCTTCTCCATTCAAAGCCTGCTTTCAAGCTAAGTAAGATTAGCCTTTGATCTAAATTATATATATTTATTTTCCCCTTCTTCCTGTTTCGTGAGAAAGTTGTTGATTAATGTATGCAGACTTTCTTGTTTCAGCATATCTGAGCGAGGGACTGTGGAGATTTAACCTTTTCACTGGACCGGATTTTCAGTGGAAGTAAAGAGATGTGAACTGAAGGCAGTATCATCTGATATAAACGGTAAGTCAGTGGTAAAGAAAAGAGCTGATAGGCTTTTGCAGCGTTAATCATTTATCAAAGCCACTGCTTTGCCATGTTGTGTACATTTCTATATGGTTGCTGAAATATTAAACTCTCCAGTTTGTGAGCCTTTTTCTCCTCATGTGAATTAACTGTATCCGTGTCACACTGCGTGATCATTATCAAGCTTTTACAAAATGATGTCGTCCATCTCAGCCTGACCACCTCATGTGCATCTCTACCGTGTGATCTCACACAGTCTTCCTCTGCGCTGGCTGTGATGCAGGCAGCGTGTGGGCGTCGGCTTTGTGAGCTGCAGACACTAATGAAAGCTGACAAGCAGCACAAGCCTGCAGGGAGCAGAAAGCACTGGGCAGGAGAGCTACATTCAAGTTTGCACTGTTTCCGACTCAGACATCCACCTTGAAGACCTCGCTCTGCCTCGCTCTGTTGGCTACAAAAGGCTCAGGGCAGCTTAAGGGGAGATTTAAGGGGGATAGCGAGGAGAAAACATAACTAATCCTTAAACTGAGGAGAGTAATCTGGGAGGGAAGATTTACAGCAAAGAAAATGACTTTTACAATGCACTCAAAGAAAAAGTGGCCTTTCTATTAGAAATTTTCCCAACAATGAGGCGTGTTTTGAGCTGTAGATTATCAGAGCTGGGACATTTCTCAGTTTGTGCTAGAAAACTCTTTGTCTATCTGCCGGCTGTGAGAGAAAGTGAAGTGTCGCATCCCCAGAAGCGTTTGGATTAAAGTATGACCACAGCCTCACTCCTGCAAAACAATGTGAAGTGTTTGAGCTGATCCTCCGTGCTCTCATTGATTTCTGTTGATCACAATCTTATTTGGCAATTTAAATGCTAATGATACTTTTAATTGCAAGACGGGATAAATGTGATTTGATCTTTAGGAGGCAATTACTTCCATGCTTTGTCTCGCTCCGATCTTTTCAAAAGGTGGACAACAATTACTCTGCAGAGCTCAGCTTTTTGCTTCTTTTCTCACAAGAGAAGAAAGAAACAGAACAAGAATAAAACAAAATGACTTCAGGTTTTCTTTGACAAGTTTATCAAAAAACTATTTCTGTCAGTAAATGAAAGTTTGGCTTTTTAGGACATTTTACTTTACAAGTATTTATACATGGCCAGTTTCCAACCTTTTCAACACCCCCTGCCTTGTTTCCACTTACATATGTGAACGGAGGTGAGTGGAGTCCATTCATTTCTATGGAAATCTCCATGATACTTGATATGTCAGTGAAATTCTTCCTTTTTGTTATAGAATTGAGCTAACAGAGTATTTCCTTTTATTCAGTTCTCTATGTTGATTTTCAGGTGAGTTTGTATGCTAAAAAGTAAATCTTTGTAAAGTTATTCTTCTAAAATTTGGTTTGAAGTTAAACTGTTTGATTATCTTTACCAGTTTGAGATGAAAAACAGTCAGACTGCCATGATAGTTTGATATGTAGTCATATATTTAAGTTAAGGTGACCATATTTTCAAACCTTCCAAAGGAAACACTTTAATTTCACTGTAAACCCACATCTATAAAGTCAAAGTACAACTGGATTATTATCAGTGCAGCTTTCAGCACCATGGAGAGCTCCTCAGCAGATGAAAAATCATATCTCCCAAAATGAACCAAAACCTTACTGTAAAAATGTAACCAATAACAGTAAACCCAAAACACATAGATCGAGTTGGTATAACAGATCATATTTACTCTGTTTCGTTGGCCTTTCACTGACATTTGCCTTTCTGAAGTTGGTCACAATGCTTCAACTTCCAGCCTTTACCTACTTTATGTGTTACTCTTTAAAACAGATTTTAGTCAATACAGGTGTGTTCCAAATTACATGCATCAGTACTAAGTACTTTTTTTGAGAGCATGAGCACATTGTGTGATTTGTGAACAAGCTATTTTACGTGAATGGATCTGATTTCAGGGCCATTTTATACCATTATTATCATAACTATTAGGATGTTTATATATTTTGTGTGTGCTTTTGTGTTATGTGGTTGGGGATGGTCTTTTCTACACACTACTCTATTACAGGCACACCATGCATTATGGACTAATGCTTGATGGTGCAACAATAATGTTTTGTGTCAGGTGTGTCACACAGACTAGCAAGTGAGCAGATTTCATTTAACCTGCAAGGTGTTTTAAAAAAGAAAGTATAAATCCAAAAGTGATTACACTGTATTTTCATTATTTTAAAAAATGGCATAATTAGAGAAAATAAAATAGTAGAAAAACAACATATCAGTCATATGGTATGACATTGTCAAATTTAGCAGGTCAAATGAAGCCAAACTGGTACAGAATAAAAACCATTTGAGAGCCAAAAGAGCCGGCTCTTCTTGCCAAGCTGACCTGAATGACCTGGATCACAAAAAAAGAGCCATAATTCCCATCTCTAGTGTGAGCAGACTGAGAAGAATATAAAAATGCAGTATACTGCTGGGGTACTTCAAATCCAGGAACTGAGTGTGGAAGGATAGACAATTTGCTCCTTCAATGGATGCCAAATTGGTGACATATTGGATTTGTTGCCATTAGCATTCTACATAATTTCAGCATCCGTCAGCTAGCTAACATGCTATGAGAAATGGCAGCACATTTCAGTCATGCATATGGTATCTGAGGCCAAATAAGTCGATTTTCTTTTAAGGAAAATGTTAAATACAATGCAAGTAAAAATACTTTAGTAGTGGCTCAAACAGTTGTCAGATCTCTAATATCTCTCTCTAATATCCTAACATCTGTTTGCAATACTCAATTTAAAAAAAAAAAAAAGTAGAGGTAGAAAAAAAATAGTGGTGGGTAAACAGTTACCACTTCTGGTACATGCAAAAAAAAAAAAAAAAAAAAAAAAATTGCAGGATTTGGGAGTAAACAGATAAAAGTATGCAATTTGGAAGACGCATTTACAGGCAAATCAACACTAAATTTTGACTCATGGTGCATTAATTAAGTTTTTTTGCCGGATAACTCAGTAGTAGTCTTGCAACATTGTTTTACACATATACAGTGAAATCAGTGTTGTGACCATTGTGCTTTGCTTCTGTATTTTACTGGGTTGTAAATGAGACAGGGTCTGTTTAAAACTGGGACATACAGTTTAATGGCTATTTTGACTGGGTGCGTGGCATCTGCATAACAGCTGTGGCACCACTTATTTATCATTTCGGTGCGCACGTTAACAAGTCTGGGCTCTCAGGCTTCCTGTGTGTGCTGCATCTTATGTGGATGATATGCGCATCTCTGGCACTGGGAATCTAGAGAATACAACGCTCACTACCTGTTCTTACTGCGGGTTGTGCACGTCTCTCAGCTAAAATAGTAATATCATAAACAGAGAGCCACATGTACCTTGTTTGAGCAGATATATCCACATTGGTAGAATGATTACGTTACAGGCAAGATATGGTTATATTTCTGGATTGTGCTTTTTAAAACAAAGGTCCAGTTTGGCATATGGTTTGAGAAACTTTCCCTGTTCGTACATAATGTTTTTATTTTGAAATTTTTACAACTCACTTACCGCAGCTGTCATGCAGCCAACGTGAAAGAGGTAAGCCTCAGTGTTTTATAGATTTTAGTCAGGCCTGAGGACTGTGAGCTTGAAACAGCGTGGTCACAGTCAATATATGGTCACCCTACATTAAGTAGAAAGTTATGGCATTTAATTGGCTAAAACAGGTCAGTTAGCATAAGGTACAAGAGTCCAGGCATACAAGTCATTCAGTTGTTAATTTGTCTTTTGGATGGTTGTAATCCTTGCAGGCCAAGATATTCACTCCTATTTTGCTTTGTAATACTATTGGTCCTTTGTACCAGCAGCTCTCCAGACATATGTTACAAATTACTGAACAACCAAAATAAGCCAAAATTAGCCTTCCCTATGTTTACGTTCTCCATTGCATTTGACAGGTGACATTAGAGGAGGAATTTCGCACGCATTTGCAGATCTATGGACACCGTTCATATACATAAGTGGAAACAAGGTACTAATACTAGATTACATAGACTGCTTTACAAAAGAACATGAAATAAATGAGATTTTTATAGACAGTTGTACTGCATGTAGAACATTCTGTACAGAGACCAAGCACCATTTTTTTTTTTTTACTCATAAACAACAACAGTAAATGGTTCAGATTCACACCATAACAGTCCATGTTTCATGACTCCAAGACAAGACAGACAGTCCTACTTTGGTTACAGCTTAAAGCTAGAAGGTTTTCCAACATTGAATTCCATTTATCACATTTTAAAGGTCTCCACACAGCAAAGGTTAAAGCACTGATGACCGTTTCATAAATCAAAAGATACACAAGAACAAATCATATCCCTACAAATCAATTCTCCCAGTGTGCTCTTATCATAAATTATGCTGCTAAAGAAGACATCCATAAATAACTGCAACGTCCCATTTTTTGTCTTTTTGTCAGTTCATTTATAATTTCAAGTGTCCTCCAACATCCCAATGACAGTACATTTTCTACAATACTATTTCTACCCCTCTAAAAGGAGAAGAATTTGTTCCATTGCTTGAGGAAAGTCGTGATATTTTTGTTGACATCCAGCTCATAATTCATCCTTTTACATTCTGCATGTGATTCTTTCGGATATGTGGCTTTGCAAGTTGGAGTGATTTATACCAGTGAGTATTTGTTACTGTGTCAGAAACTGCGGCATGTCAGAAACACTACCGATTGAATCCATTTTTTTCCACAGAGCAGCGCAGCGATTGGCGGTGCTTTTCGACATTTTGGAGGTCATACATCACAGCGGAGCACAAGACAGAGCGATGAACACATTATAACGGAGAACATCGCTTTTGACAGTGCCCATCTATTTTGATAATCAGTTGACTATTGTGCCAGTGCAGCCTCTGAAGGGCCAGTGATTTATTAGGATTGACCAATTTGGAGTCACATCATGTGCTGCTTTGTGAGGGCAAACAGAGGCGTGACTGGCGGTGCAGTCAGCCATGTTATCAAATGCCCAGGCTTGATTAACAGCTCATCAACATGCAGAATTAAACAGTGTGGCTAAATGCTTCCCCTTTACCCCGATATCAGACACTCATATAAAACTATGAATCTCTCTGCATGAGAATAAACCCTGACACATTCTTGGAAACTTATCTGCATTCACATCATCAGACATTTCAAGAAAAAAGTGGACAATTTCTTCATAAGACACTGAACATGTTGGATGACAAAATGGACATCTATAAATATTTATCTGCACAATTAAAGCTTTGAATAACATTTCACTACATTTAGCATCACATGCCGAGCTACAAGTGAGGACAACAACAACAGTTACACAGCACTGACACCACCAGAACTCTTGCCATGCAGATTAGACGACAATCATGCACACAAAAGGAAAAAGAGCGAGAGGCGGAGGAGGGAGGTTGCACAATGTGGTTTGTTAACAAAAGACATCATCAGTGAGTTTTAGCTTATGTAAAACAAAGCCTCGATAAGCTTACAGATTTCCCTCTGATTAACAATTGGATATGTATGCTCAATCTCCACAAAAAAAGTGCTTGGTTTTTGTCCAAGCTCCCCAAATCTGATCAACTCTGAGTGGAGCTGGATTTTATCTTAAGACTTTTAATTAACTTTGATTTATCTTGGCACTGTTTTCATTCACTTGTTTATCAAGCTGCATCGCCATTATTTCATAGAGCTGGATGGGTTAATTCTTTGTCTGTCATGCACCAAATAGAGATGTTTAAAGAGTAACTAAACCACCAGAGATTTTTTTTTCAGCTGAGAACACATGTATATGAGTTTAAGTCAGGCTGTTGATCAGTTAGCGTCCAAATCTTTTCATCTGTGTGGATAATCTTCATCTTGTGTAAGAAATATGCATTTTTACTTCCGTCTGCATGTTGAATCCTGGCCATTGTGTTGAAGGCTGATCTGTGGTGCCAGCTTTTGTCAGTGGTTTTGTCTTTTAAGGTCAGGGGTAGCAGCCAACAGCTGAATTTTGTAGGTTTGGTAACCATTTTAATGATAACAGCGGCTTCCACCAGTCAGAAATGTGCATGTTGGCCTAGAGAGCACAGCAGTCTGATTCCAGAAGTAAAATTCCCATTCATGTTCTCCATAGTAGATGTGATTAGCCAAACTGTCAGAAATATCCAAGTTAGACTTACCATGAGCTACCTGAGTGTGAAACAATGGTTTAAGTGTCTTTAGAAGACAACAGTTCATAAGATAACAACCTCTTTTTAAGAAAAGCATGGTTTATTTGCAAGCTCTGCCAAAAAATACTAAAATACCCTAAAGTGTAACTCTAGCTGCGTTTCCACTACCCTTAAAAGTTTTTACACTCTTATGAGGTGGTTTTTTAGATGTTTCTATATAGAAATGTACCGCAAAAGCTCAATGGAAGCACTTTTTCTGCATGTCACAGGATGTGACATACGGTGTTATATGACCAGTTTACTCTGATACAAGGTACGGTACGTGTGGACAGAGGAGGAGGCCGGGACTTTTCTTAACATCATACTTATATACCCTTATACATGGCTTTTGCCGTACATACAGACTTTGTCTTTGAACTATCATCTGTTGTCAACACGTAACAGGTTTTGGGCATCTATCTTCCTTGCAACAGTCTCGCGAGATGAGATTTTACAAGAATTAGGAGGTTCAAGCCCAACACTCCCTTCAACGGAAACACATTCAAAGCGCAATTTTACTTAGTCAAAATTTCAGAAGTATAGCTTTTATTTTGGAAACCTAGCTAGTGTTGTGGTGGGATCTTCTTTAACCATCGAAATGTCAACTGAACCTGCAAACAAAGACTGTTGATGGCAACAATACACGTTGTTGTAGTATGAAGCGATAAATACTCAAACTACAACATAAAGAGGTACATATGTGGTTTGAAAGACTGAACAGCCACCATCAACAACAAATAAAATGAAACCCAACAGATTGCTGGATATGTAGTTCCCTTATCCTCATAATGACCTACTGTATTTACACAGTCTTATACCGTTGCCGGTTTCTCAGTTTTCAAATGCCGTTTTGGCGCCAAGTCAAATGTTTAATAGTCATGAGTATCCAGGTAGCTGGTTAGCTTGGTTCATGCATTTAAAGTGTGGTAATAAGGACTTTGCGAAATGCCTATGGGGGATTTAAATGGTGGATTTTACTTCCAGAACCAGAGCTTCCAAAAAAGTCATGTTCAGATAGGGCTAGGGTTGAGCCCTATCCATAGCTTTCATGTGACGTCACAAACTCTTGAAACTGCCCCCTAGTGGACAAGAAAGGCATCATGCTACTGTTTTAATAAGAGCAATCCATCCGGATGCATTTCCCAAACAATACAAGCCCCGCCCCTTCCTGGTTGAAAACATGGCATCAAAGTAAATGGTGGTAAACGAAACAGACTGGGTCTTTAGCAACTGTAGAGCTTAAATATAATAAATGTGCTGATTAGGAACTTCAATTCAGTGGTCAATTGGATTTGCATTGTAACTCTGTAATAATATTCAAAGTTAAACACATTAATTAATGTCTGTTTTGACTCTTTGTCAACCTGGTAAAACGACCCCATCTTGTAACTGAAGACATCATAAACAGACATCACATACCTTATGTGAGTATTTCAGCCATGTTAAATGGGCTGTATCTTAATCTGTTAACAGTCAGGCAGACTACAGCTCCTGCTGTTAACAGAGCAATCGCTGGCTCAGAACCAGGGAGAACACACCAGTTCCACATTTAACCATTTTACTTCTCTCTAGTTTCATCTAGTCTAGTCTCAAGATTCATCCCCAAAACACAGAGCCTTTCTTTTTCACTCCTTAATCATTAGAGGATGAAAAAAATATCCTAAATTAGGGTTTTTAAATAATTTGCTGCACAAAACACAAAACAATGGTGTTTAATCATGTTGCTATGACTGTTTTCTAATCTACTGGCATTCAGTCACTCAGGAAGTGACATCTGACAGCACTTTTCATCTAAACAGAGGTATCTGTTTGGACGACTACGTCATCGAGGCTTGTGTATACATGTATACCTCTTGTTAATAGCAGGACCTCTTCTGTCCACTCTTATAAGAGACATCCAAACAGTGGTATGTGTGCAAAAGGTCCACACTATAGGAAATTTGACAGTCTTGGAAGCCATCTACCAGCTTTACTTAAACTCTTCTTGAATGAAAGAAAGCTGTTGTTCAACTGGACGTATTAACGGACGTATTAATGACAGGAAAAGGCTGGGTAATACTTCTGTAGAACCCATAGGCTGGAAAAAGGATTGGAAAAAGCCTGTGTGACGTCAGCCGTTTGATTACAATAGACAGACTCAAACAGCTTTGAAGCCGATTGCAGCTTCCACATTGAAATCGCTGTCTCAACCGAACATTGGATCAGTCTAATGACAGACAAGAGCCGCCCACTGAGCTCGACTTCCTGTCAGCTAAGCTATCACTAAAGCTAGCCTTCTGGTTGGCAGATAGGTAGTGTCTGCCTGTAAATCAAATAAGATGTGCCAATCAATGCACAGTTAGGTTTTTCCTCAATATAATTGAAATAATTGTGGTACAAAAAAAAGTTTTTTGAATCAGGTTGTCAACCAGTTTATTTGTAGTGTAAAAAACTGCTTTTTAACCTTTCTTGTGTACGTGACACCCGATGTTTCTGCAGCCAGCCTCAAGTGGACACTCACCATGCTGCAATGTTTTGCACTTCTGCATTGGCTTCATTTTTCAGGACTGGAGGTTGTCATTTGGTAGAAAGAAAACTTGGAGAATCAGTGATCCCCCTGCCATTGCTAATGGGAACTAGCTAATATTAGCCAGTTCCATGTATTGTAATTATGAAGAAGTACTTGCCCTTCACTTCCCAAACAATATCAATATTGACTAAAAACACTGTAAATTCATAAAAATGTCCATAGTTTTGCAGACTTTCATTTCAACTGTAAGTATAATAGTGATAACATCATCAAAGTGAAGCTCTAGATTGATCTTTTTTAGTTTAAGAGATTTAAATAATGGCTCATGTGTAGTACAAGGGTCTAACATGACAAAATGGACAGTTTGAATTAATATCTCCTTTTCCTGTAGTTGTTAGGTGATGCAAACATGCATTATCTTAAACAGACGGAGAGTTAAATGCCCAGTGCTGCAGCTCATCGTAGTGGTCGACATTAGCTGCTACTGTCCTAAGCTCTTTTTGCCCTCCAGGCTTCTTTACATGCAACTGAAAGCTATGAATAGGACAAGAGATGACAAGTAAACCATGTTTTTATTATTAATATAAGGTCATGTCATTCAAAGTTGTTTCACACTTGGAAAAATCTAGTAAGTCTGCCTTGAATGGTTTTGACACAGTGGTAGACTAATGTTGCAGCTAATGGTGCTGGCATAAAAGAGTGGGTGGTCATGTCTTCTCTCTGCTTCCAGCCCTTGTCCATGATGTCTAAAGGCATCTTTTGAAATCCCAGGATAGATGCACCTCAGCTGAAGCTCTGGGGTTTAGTTACTCTTTAAATGTCACATCAAACGCCCACATTTTTTTACAGATCGAAAAAAATCCTAAAATTTAAAGTTCTTGTGACTTTGGGTCCAGTTTGAATGCCTAATAAATTATTGCTGAAGGACGTTTGCTGCTTTCAGCGCTCACAATGGTGTGCTCAAGTATGTCACTTGCAGGCCACCATTACATGCAGGCAACAGAATAGAGGATCCAGGAGGACAGGGATCAGTAGGGGATAGACTGGGGTCAGGTGCCTCTACTTTCCTTGTGGGGGACTCTGGCTTCTCTGGAGCCTGTGTCACACAACTATCAGCAACAGCAGCAACAGCAGTGCTGAGGGAGGGGAGTGGGAGACAGAGAGCAGTTACATTGGCATCAGAGTGAGAGAGAAAGATAGATTAGCAGGGAGGGAGAAAGAGACAGAAAGCAATGGGAGAGGTAAGAGTCTGTGTGCTTCATTTGTCTTTAAAAGCATTCCTGAGAGGTAGCAGCAGTGTTTCTGGGGCTCAGAGGACTCAGCTGTAGACCTGCAGAGCTCTAAAACAAGCAGCAGGCGAGGTCACAGAGGCCAAAAACTCAGCGCAGCTTCTTGTTGATGCTTGATGTTAGCGTCTCTGCTATGAATATCAAATCAATTACCAGATTCTGGAGGGGGGGCTCTAAAATAAGCATTGTAATCTCATCATAGGAGTTGATTAAAGGCTGATGTGGACCCTCAGCCAGACTCTGCACAGCCCCAACCTTTGTTGTTTTGGTAATATTCCCAGGGAGGAAGGTAGCCAACCCTGCACAGAGCAGCATCATTCCCATGAGGATGCGGTTAGCATCTTGTATATCCAGCATCGCCAAGAGCTGTATTGAAACCCTGGCATCCATAGAGCTATCTGTCACAGCCAGGTGTTTTAGACAAAAACAATTAGTGGGAAGCAACTTAAATGCCTGTTTCTGTCTGTCCTGGAAAATGATTTTTTTACAATCCTGAGCCTAAGCAGATGGAACAGACTTTTATCACCTTCCAAGCAACATGAAAATATATTTTTGATTGCCACAGCTCTGTTGCTTGTGTATCCCTCAGCTGCATCCTCTGCAACTTCTGCACTCCCCTCTGTGAGCAGGCAGCAGCTGGCAGTGTTCAACATTGTCATGGCCTCCAGTTTGCAGGCAGAACCAAATTACCTCGCTGGCCAGAGGAGTGGAGTGAATAAAGTTGGAGAGATATGGTCTCTGACCATCTGCCTGGCGTAATTTAAATCATAGGAGCCTTTCTTTTGAGGGGTTTGAACTTGAACTACAGGCTCAGAGTCTGATATAATAACAGCAGATCAATATTTGAATCAAGGGCCTCATTCACCAACAATTCTTTAGAAGAAATTTGTTATTGAAAGCCTTGAACAGTTTTTAATAAGATTCTGACATTCACATTTTTTATTTGTGATTTGTTAAGAACTAAATCTAAGAACACTCTCATGAACATTTGAGTGCTGATATGACAGGATAAAATATTAAATTTTAGCATTATTTAGCCCTGGTGTGCTAGATTAAATTGGACACAAGGTACTATTTAACTGCATTTTAACACAAATGTTGAATTATGAGAATAAATCTAAAATATGTGTAATACACTTATTTGAAAAAAAAGACCTAGGATGCAGATGGCCCAGTGCAGTGGTGGGCAACTGGTGGCTCAGGGGCCACATGCGGCCCTCCTAACTCAATGCGGTCCTCAAGTTCATTCAAATACCAACAAATTGTAACCTTGCAAAGCAGACGGATTCAACCGTTTCCGTGTTACTGACTGGCGAATCCATCTTGGAAAGCTCCCATCTGAACCGTTTGGGCCCGGTTAGAAAGTGACAGGACCAATCAGTGACGGGGGGCAGTACTTTAGGGAGCAGCAGAGTTGTGACGTACGCAGGCAGCTTCAAGAGACCGGTGCAATCATGGCGGAAGACATTAGCGTGGATGCTGCTAAAGCGCCAGTTATTTATCAGAAGTTGATGACATTTATTTGTTAAAAGAATAACAAAGAACAGCATTGAGTTGTTTTTCTTTATAAAAAGTCATGTACTGACATGTCTACGGTCGCCATGGTTTGCATTATGCAGCTCTCTATGGAGTTTACTCCTCGATAGGGGCGAGCCTCAGTTTGGGGCTACGATGTCACGTTTTGTTGCCCGGATTGGCCGGTAAAGATGTGACAGACAGAACATTTATCTTATCACCCTCAGAGTTTGTTTTTCAAAGGATCTGCCCTTTCCCAAACGCCGTCTATGGAAGGTTTACCAGATGGATGTGTGAAACAAATCCATCTTAAGTGTCAGGTTAATTAAATTGTAAAATTAGGGGAATGTGATAAAATCTGCCATAAACATATGAAAATAGATTACTGGTATATATTAACAGATATAATTAGATTTAATTGTTGCTGTGAGCAATTTTATATCCATCATTTAGTGCCTTCATGTTAAAAACTAAGTATGTAAGTAAAATATACTGATATAACCATTTACTATCATGTTCATTGCATTTAAAAAAAAACAGTTGAAAAAGGTTTGAATTATGCATTAAACTGATGCAATTATGTACCTTTTTGAATTAGCGAAATTAAGCTATACATTTGTCCATTTGGACATGTTTTGACTTCAAGACCACAAGTAGAAACGCATCCATTGTGCTTTGCCTGAATAAAACTGCTTACATTTTTGGCTGCTGACTTCTCAGTTTTAGTCTTCTTTTTTTTTTTTTTTTTTTTTTTTTTTTTTTGTGCATTTAAGAAGTTTATTGTTGTGTGTGTGTGTTGCTTTCTTTTGCCCATTACAAAAACCCTGGTACAACCTGAATATGAGATTCAAATATTTACCTTTTTTTGATCATATTTTTGTTCAGAAATAGAGAATTTCAAACATTATTGCCTGGCTTTACTTGGAATGTGTTCTGGGATCACAAAGCACAACTAATGACCCACTGACAATAATTGTGTTTTTATCAGGCATCTGTAAAGTCACAATTTTCTTATGTACTATTAACAATACTGTGAAGAACTTCAGGCATGTTTGGGCCATAAATTGAGGCTGTTATGGCAAGGAAGTCCACCTGAAGGCACCATCTGGTGAAAGGGAGGATTAACACAACTCCAGTCGTGCTCCAGACGTCCTTTCATATTAACGAGGGCATGGGAAAATAATCTTGTAAAAAAAATAATAAGGTCCACACCTTTAAGGCGTAGCCAGCAGTGGATGTGGCGAGTAAGCACAGTTTAGAGTAGCATCCAGTTAAGTAATAAGGTTGCCATGAGTTTCTGGTTGTGCTGTGGATGGTCTACTTAAAACCACCAGCAGTCTCTAGGTGTGTAACCAGGGCTGAAAAGGCCCAACAAAAGAGATGCCGTCGGGCTTGACCTTGGCTTTCAAGCAACATACATGTGTAACATGTGTTGCCCCCCCCGCCTCCTTCTCCAGCCAGCCCATTGGGCTTCATTATGAATCCTTAATGTCATACAAGCCCAAAATTTGTGCACATGGCATCCCAAAGTGGCATCAATGTCTCTGAAGGCACTGATAAATTCTTAAAATTGGAAATTGAGTGGCCTAGTAGAAGGTTTAGCAAAGTGTCACCAATTAATTGAAACACCAGTAAAACCATGACACCAGTTGTATGCATGAGAGCAAATACATGGTAGAAAGGTGACATGAGTTCAAACTTCTGGCTGTGTTGTGTTACTCTTGAGACTTTAAATAACCATGTAATCAAGTATTTAATGACTGTTTAAAATGTGATGTTTTTCTGATTTTTAGTTATCATGAATGACCTCTCAGCACCTATGCGGCCCACACTTTGGGAAGTACTGTCTAAGACAAATCTAGGAAAAATCTTTGGAGGATATTGGTGAATGAGGCCCTCATATAGGAAAAGCTTTCCCAGGAGGAGACTGCAGCTCCTGCAATCAGACCAGATTAAACAATGGTGTTTTAATGGAGAATGGGTTCACTTTAATCCACATTACAATCAAGAAAGCACTTATTAGCTGCTGCTTTAATGATCATGGCTGATTGCTGCAGAGTATACTAAGATAAACTTGCTTTTGAAAGTCTGGGAACAATTGGATTTCTCTCACATATAAAGCAAAAGAGAGCATGAGCTCTGTCCAACTACAAGACAGGCAGGCAGCAACATGTTCCCAGAGTCTCCTTCTGTCTCTGAACACATTAACTCCCTCCAAAAAAGTGTTTTGTCTTTTCAAAGTGTTTCTCTCTCGTGGGCTGACAAGAGTGCACACCTAATCTTACCGCCTGTCCAGCCCTCTGCAATATTCTCAGGCTGAGGCTCGGTACTCACAGGTCATTATCTGTCTCAGTGCGGGTCTTCTGCTGCCGCCGATGGACCATGACAACAGTAACAGCCACGCCGATGATGAGTCCAATGGCAACGACACCTCCAAGGATCCCGATAACACCACCTGGGGGACCCTGTGGCATCGGCTTCTCTGCAGACAAGAGGAGAAATAACAGTGTCAGGACAGCTGCTCTTTGAGTAATTGATGCTGCTGGGTTGAACTTGGGAGGAAAAAAATCGAAGAGCGGTGAGGACAAAGAAACACAGACGCTACATTTCAATGAGGTCCTTTTGAGGCTTTCTACTGCCATGGAGGGAAAACTTCTTTGCAATAAATCACAATTTTCTGGACAAGCATCAGCAACTGGTTAAAGTATTTCAAAATGAAAGCAGCAACGAATCCAAAAATAAGTGCAAAACAATACAGTATTGTAAGAAGAAGGAACATGTAAACACATTTGGCATGGCCTGTGCCAAGCTCGAGGCTTTCTGCCATAAAACACGTCCAAACACTATTTTCAGAGACATATTTCATTGTCCTGCTCGCCTGGCACTGCATGAATCCTCGCTGCTGTGGTCACTCAGCAGCTGCTGCTGCATTTCTAATGTGTACTCAATCAAACACTCAAAAGAAGCCTAAATTGGCTCGCTTTTGACAGCAAACCCAAATGCACTCACGGCAGAGCTATTATATTTCAAAGTCTGTGCCAGCGGGGGGTGAAGAATGCTAAAAAAAAAAAAATTGACTCCAGTTTGAAAAGAAAAATGAATGTGGTTCACAAAAGTAAAACAATTTAGCTAATTGTTGGGAGCAAAAAGTTCCTCCAAAAGTGACAACTGCTTTGTGAAGGAAACTCAACAGTCTGAAGCAGTAAACACTGAAGGTTGTAGATGGAACTCTCTGCTCTATTCAACACTCCAGTCCCCTCACTCTGCTGATAAAAGCCGAGACTATCAACTCCAAAAAGGCGCAGGGATTTCAGAGGAAAATAAAAATCAAGACATTGATGTAACCTATTTTTTAAGAGCCACAGCAGGGTAAGATAGCCTTCTTAACTTAATTTTTGGAAGTGTCTTTGAGAGCCAATCTCTAGAAGTGTCTTTGAGCATTTTTTAAGTGACTGTCAAAAGCAATCTTTAACCAGGGAACATCTCTAGCAGGAGAAATATTGGAAAATAAATACTTTTGGATGCCTGCCTGTAATCGTTTTAGCTCCGTACATTGAAAGAAACGGGGCATGCTTTCAAATTAGTGCCTTTTCTTTTGCAAGCTGATTTTATGCTTTTTCATCTGATATCAACAATGAGTCATCCTGTATGAGATCAGAATACATGAAGACGTATTTCATCTGTTGTCAAGCAGAGAAAACGCTGAGAAATTACACCATGTCCCATGAGAAACTCTCCTTCTGTGTCCTAACCGATGCCAGGTACAGGACTGTGAAAATGTGTTTTCCCCTCTTCTTATTTCTTATTACACAAAGAAATACATGAGTGAGTACAAAACGAGTTTTTCGTGATGAGTTCATTCATTAAGGGGAAAAAATCCATCCAAACCTACCTGGCCCTATGGAAAAAGTAATCACCCCTAAACCTAATAACTGGTTGTCCCCCCCTTGGTGGCAACAGCTGCAAGCAAGCGTTTATGATAACTGGCAATGAGTCTTTCGCATCACTGTGCAGGAATTTTGCACACAAGAGAATCTGGCTGCAGAGTTCTACAATGGGGCAACCTTGACCATGGGCCAGGAAGTGATGGACATTACCCCGGCCGGAGCCAGAATGACATACTGAATGACTGCTTGCTCAGGGGTTATGGTAAATGGCTATTTTGTACAGAAGCAGAATTTTGTGAATAAAAATTGAAAATTTACTCAGGGGAATAAATTTCAATGAAACACAACACAAACTAAGGAAAACCTAACAAGTGTTAGAAAGTTACTTCCAGCCCCATGGTAGAGGTCTGCAACACATGAGCCCAAAACACCCCACGATAGAGGTCTGCAGCCAGGACTTCCTGGTAGAGAGCAGAATTCATGGTTCCATCAACTACAGTAAAATGTCCAGATCCTGAAGCAGCAAAGAATCCCCAGACCATCACACAACCATGTTTGACTGTTGGAAAGATGTTCTTTTCATAAAGCGCTGTGTTAGTTTTATGCCAGATGTAACAAGACAGTTCACAGACTATTTTTCCCATAAGTCTTGTAGATCATCAAGAGTTATTTTGACAAATGACACAAGCCTTTGTGTTCTTGTTAGTCAGCAGTGGTTTTGGCTTTGGAACTCTCCTATGGATCCCATGGATTTTGCCCAGCCTCTTTGTTATTTTAGATTTTATCCTGAGCTGTTTTATGACCTCCTGGAGGAGTCGTCAGTGCGCTCTTGGAGTAATTTTGGTAGGCTGGCCACTTCAGGGTAGGGGTTGCCACTGTTCCAGTTTTTCTCCATTTGTGGATAATGGCCACACTATGGTTTACTGGAGTTCCAAAGCCTTAAAAATGGCTTTGTAATCTTTTCCAGACTGATGATGTAAGTGACTTTGTTTCTCATCTGCTCTTGATATCTTGAAGTTGACTTCACTCCATCTTGTTCCAAATTTTCTCCATTTGTGTATAATGGCTTTCAATGTGGATTGCTGGAGTTCCAAAGCTTTAGAAATGGCTTTTTCAAACTTTCCAGACTGATAGATGACAATGACTTTGTTTCTCAACTGTTCTTGATATCTTTTAGCTTACTTAAATTAATCTAATTAAGTGACTTGTGGATTCAACAGGTCTGCCGAAATCAGGGAAACTGCCTTTTGTATTAACTCAGGTTATTGTTTCTCTAATATTAAAATTTGTTTGATGATCTGAAACATTTAAGTGTGACAAATATGCCAAAAAAAATAAAATAAGAAACCAGAAACTGGGCAGATACTTCCTTTCCCAGTACTGTATGCTGAAGAAGGGATGCCATCTCTTTTCAGAGGCATAATGGAGCTTTTATTGTGAAGGCAGACACCACCGGCATCTGTTTTCTTTGACAACAACGGTTAAAGCTGTCCTTTTTAAGACAGGCCAGGGACCAATCAATGGCTGTGTGCCTGTTGTGATGGGATCCTGCAAATTCTCACCATCTTCCACTTTGAAAAGGAAAGCCTATCTCCTGGCCTCATGATGGCTCCATTATTATCTGGCCGTCCCCCCTGGTAGCGACAGGACAAGGCCTCATTCCCAGGGGGCCTCCTCTCAACAGCCCCTGCCTGCTTTCTTGATTCACTGCCCATAATGATGGATACACAGAGGACTGCCTCACACAAAAGCAGACACGTTACTCCACCTTTTTACCGCCACATGCCACTTCAAAGCCAGGGTGCCTCTATCATGTCCATCAGGTTGTTGCATCACGCTGCGCCTGTTGCTCCTGCTCTAATTTTCTGTCTCCTGCTTCTTAAAAAGCTAATCATGTCAAATTTACACACCAAAGAAAGTCAAGATGTTTCTGTGACCACATACGCTTCTTTCTTGTGATTTATTTCAATAAAAAAGTCTGCAGAAAAGCTTTGAAGACTGTGATCTTGCCGTAGCATGGCAACAGATAAGCCAGAACTCCCACTGTTGTCTCATTGCGCTGCATTGAGAAAGCCAGTGGGCTGAATTTCATGGCCCTAATGCAAATGCCAGACACAATAGTCTGTTGTATAACACTAACACACAGAGGAGTGGACTGGATCAGAATGCAATTTCCCTGTTGTGCAGCCTTAGGCACTCTGCACACAGGATTTAGACTGTCACCTCCTCACACATAAAGGTAGGCCGAGCCATCTGGCAAGGAGTGAGAGCGCTTTGTCTGCCTCTTAGAGCTGGAGAATCATCAAAAATTAAAATCTCCATTGTCAGGATATGAGTCTTACATTAGAGCATCCCAATCTGCAGATGGATGCACTGTTTAAGGGAAATTATATTTGCAAAATGTTGCTGTTGTTGTTTTAGGAGGCAGCTTCTGCAGAGCGGGGGGAAGCTTACTGGGCTTAAGCCATGGATGTTTTCTCTAAAGCCCAGAATCTCTCAGGTTAGTAATTAAACTAAAACTCTGTGCCATCCACCGTCAGTCTTTCCCTGGCTGAACACTGTCAGATCAATGCAAATGACATTAAATGGGGAAACATTGCCATCTGTTGTCCTTCCCCTAACTTCTGGAGTATGTTGCAAGGTGTGCAAACTGAGTGTGATGAGTTTCATTCAGTCATCTCACAACGGTGAACAAATGAGACAGCTAGCTGGTTAATTAGCCTATCTACCGTAATAAATTCACAATTTACAAATGAAAAACTACAAACATCAGCTGCTAACCACACAGCAGCATCAACAGCTGGTGTACTGATTCCCAAAGTGAGGCCCATGATCCCTCGGGGGGACCTGAAGTTATGATGGGGGGGCTTAAAGCTTAGTCTTGCCAAATACATGTAAGGTTAACAATAAATCTGAAACCTGAAAACCCAGAGGATTGGCCCTACTCAGCTGTGATTATTGATGATATCGGTTTGTGTGTGTTGGATCAGAAGCATCGATGCTCGCCTCCTGGATAAGAGTTACATCATGTTGGAGCTGAAAAGTGTCTCAAACTATTATTGGGTTTTCATGTAAGAATCATTTATTTTTGCTACTTTTACACCCATTTCATCTTTTTTCCATCCATTACTCAAACTTCTTTTGCAACTTGTAACTGCTTTTTGCCCGTTTTTTCACATTTCATGGAACTTTGCCACTTTTATACTGTTTTAACCCCTTTTCACCCATTTTTGCAACTTTTTAAAACAATTTATTCCAATTTTTGCATTTTTCCCCCTTTTGGGAATTTAATGCAATTTTTGCCCATTTCTTTTTGCAACTTTCTGCCAATTTTAGCAGTGTTTTGCCTTTTGTTGCCACATTTTGTTCATTTTTGCCACATTTCACACATTTTTTTGCCACTTTGTGCCTCCTTTGCCGATTTTCCCCACTTTTTTGCCCCAATTTTTACCCGTTTTTGGCCAAATTGTTGCCTTGTTTTTTTACCACTTCTTTTTGGCACTTTCTGCCCATTTTGACAACTCCCTTTGCCAATTTTAGCCCATTTTTGCCCTTCTGGCCCATTTTTATCCATGTTTGGTACCTTTTTTTTACCACTATTATCCAATTTTTACATCTTGTCATCCATTTTTGCAATTCTTTACAAATCACTTTATGCCATATTTTACCCCTTTTTGTCCATTTTTGCCACTTTTTAAATGATTTTTTGCCAATCTTTGTTTTTTTGCCGTTTCTGCAACTTTCTGTCCATTTTAGCAGTGTTTTGCCTTTTTTTTTCCGTACAGTTTGTTAATTTTTGCCATTTTTTTGCACATTTTTTGCTACTTTACTCTGCCTTGGCCCATTTATGTCACTTTCCCCCCATTATTATTATTATTTTTTTTTTTTTAACCATTTTTCACCAAATTGTTGCATTGTTTTTTTACCACTTCTTTTTGTCTATTTATCTTGTGTTTTTTTTTTCAGAAGATTAATTGTGGGAGATGTTTTGAAGGTAACAAAACATCTCATTTTGCCACTTTTTGCCCATTTCTACAACTTTCTTTGCCTATTTTGGCCCATTTTTTGGCCCTTTTTGATATATTTACACCACTTTTTACCATTTTTTGCGCATTTTTGCCACCATGAACCCATTTTTGCATTTCTTTTAATATTTTCAACCATTGTTGGCACTTTTAACTTAATTTTTGTCTCTTTTTGCATTATCTCAGTTTCTTCTGCTTTATGCATCCTGACATTTGTGCACATTATAGCCTAACTATGAAGTCTGACATTGCTTTCCTAACTATTAGTTCAGTATGCCCATCCACATTATTTACATCACTAATAAAGAAGTAATTCTGTTTTAAGGAAAGGACTTTTCATTATGTAAAAAAGGCTATATTGTTCAGCATAAATGAGTTCAATTCTTTTTTTGTTTCTTTGATAAGAGTGGTTGCTATTCAGGCAAAAAATAAATAAATTAGTATTATTATCACAGCTTGATTTTTCCAATGGACCATAATTTTGCTGATGTGCAGATTTTTGACATGTTAAACCTTGGATTCAAACTAGAACATTATAGGGCCTTACAGGAGACAACCCTTGGACCCTGGTTTGGGCTAGGCCTTGGATATTTACCCCTTCTGGGTCTGCTCCTGAGGGAAGAAGGGGCAAAGCAGTGGATGTTGTGGACACTGCTGCAGAAAGATTAGTGCAACTCTGTGAACAATAATGCTGAGGTGGGATCGTTTTATCTCATATGGGAGAGCTAACCCCTTCTACAGTATGCACAGCCAACAATACACCTTCAAATTCAATTAGTGTGAGTAAGATAGTATAAGTGAACCTGATAACTGGTGCCTGATGGTTCAATTACTGCAGGGAAGCCATTTTCAAGGACATGAAACGCTGAGAATTTGGAAACACATTGGGAGGCCTGTTAAGGTCGACTCTATTAAATAAAAGCTATGCTTCCCAAAGCACGCCCCGACCTGCAACAGATTGTTGATGCCATAAATAATTTTAAGAAGCAGCTCTCTGATGGACTGAACCTGCACACCTGCTCAAACCACTCAAGGACAGGAGCTTCGGAGACAAGCAGAGCCTTCAGATTTCAAGTGTTGTGATGTCAAAGAGTTCAGGAAAAATTCAGCGATCTTACGAGTGTGACAGTCAGATGAGTAACTGACAAATATTTATGCCTAACCTTGTTCTGCACTCACGCTTAGACTCTGTGCTGCAGCTCTAATCTTTAGTGCCGACTCCAGTTTCTGTTGTGCTAGTATTCTCTGGACTTATGAAAGTAATCTAAGAAAATTCCCCCGTGCCGCACACAACAGGCAGAGCTACATGAAGAGGGCTTTGTCCTTGATGTGAATAAACAGCGGATTGCCAAAAGTAATAGGCATGGGGCCTGAGTTACTGTACGCTGAAGCTCTCTGCGTGCTGCATTCACAGCCACCAACAGTGAAAGTACCAAGAGCAGCCCCATCATTTACTCCACCTCTAACAATGCTATAATCGGCTGTAGAAGAAAAATTAACACTGTGCTGTTAGCAGGAAGAGGAAATCAGTCTTTCATCTCACTGCATTGTAAGGTGTATAATTTAAAATGATTAACAAGAGACCACAGCATTTATTATAAGTTTCACATATGCATTGTGTAGAAATCAAAGTTAAAGCAGTGACTGCTGATTGCTTTGAATGTACCGTGTAAGAAGTATACTTAAGTTAAGAACACATTTCTGTGCTTTTACTTTGCTGTATTGATTCAAACTATACTGAGCTTAACAACTCTACATCATAAGGTAATTGCATCAATCCTATAGCCTTTCTCTTTTTTACTTGTAACGTTGTACTGACTCTAGCCCACTGATGTATTTTTACATTCAGGAACACTGGTCTCATATTTAATAATTTTACTGCAAAATGTACAGCTTTACTTGGTGGAGTAGGCTCTGCTGTAAAGACACTCCCTGGGTCAGTCAAGCAGCATGCTTTGACTTTCCATTGCTAGAAACATCCATATGGATAGATACATTAATGACAAGTCGTACTGAATAGAATACAATTAGTTCAAAAGCAGCTAATCAAATGTAGCATAAATCTGAAAATGAAGGTGCAACAAGCTATATGCTATAAAGGAGGAGGCTGGGGTGGAGGAGGTGAAGCTTTGCCAGCAGCAGCAGCAGCGTGGTGCATCAGCATTAATGCAAGCAGGGATTAGTGAGAAGAATGTTACATTTAAATACACCGCTGTGTTGAGAAAAGCGCTGTGATTGGCTGTGGGATTTGGAAGGCAATAATTGGGATCAGCTGGCCCGTCTCACCGAGAAGGAGAAAAAAAGATAAGAGCAGTGCTATTTCACTAGTGGCTGAGGCCTCCCACTTAATAAATATCTGGCACATCACCATCCCACATATTGGCCCCACCTAAATTAAACCCAGCCATGAAAGATGGCAAAAACTTCCTAATGGTCTAAATCCAAAATTCAATCACATGTAGATCTCAGTGTTTTCACATATTTAAAGCAACCTTATTCCAACATATCTAGTGTGTTAAGACAAAAATTTTGGATTTCACCTTACAGGGTCTTTAACCCTTATACCTCACAGTTTTCTTTTCACCACCATGTCTTATCTGGACTTTTTGTCTTTAAAAGCTTTTAAAACATCAAAGTCAAGCTCTATACTTTAATTTATTCAGGACAACCTGGGCTTTAGGAATATATCTACTACCGTAATGTCACTTGAACTTTAAAAAAGTTATAGGACTCTAAAGACAAAAGAAAAAAACAAATTGGAATTTGAAACTCATAAGATCTTTGATTAATAACACACCGTAAACAAAAATAAGCCTTTTCTTTGCACAGACTTGTTCTCTCATCTCTTGGGGAAAAACTGTGAAAAAAATAAACATTCTTTCACAAGCGGTTTTCAAATTATCTACAAATATACCAAAAAAGTTCTTGGCTTTTTTGCAGATAGATTCATTTGTGTCAAATGATTATTTGTTCCTCAAAGCAGTAGAGATGCAACAGCCCCTCCCACAATGCACTGAGGGTAACAATATGGAGATGCCCATGGCAGGAAGTGGAAGTGAATGACTGAAAACAGATTAAAAATGGGTTAAAAAAAAAAAAAAAAGCAAATTATTATTAGGATTCAATGAGGTGGATTTAATCTTTAAAGACCCCAAAAAGTCAGTGAAGTTCCAGGCTCGCTAGAACGGCTATCTTATGTCTACAGAGACATCAGGGGTAGCAAACAAACGACAAAAAGGCCAGCTTTCAGAGGAAAAACAGAGTGTCTATAACTCATAGTTCAAAAGTTATTAACATTTTTATAAATTTGCCACTTCTTGTTGTATACGACAACGCTGTCCTCAGAGACCCCAGAAAGTCAGCCAAGCTCTTGGCTTACTGGAAAATGTTCTGTAAGAGCTACGAATGCATGAAGAACATCATTATAAAAGAGCTTTCATAGGAAAAAATTACCAAGCAATATGCAAAGGAGTGTGCCTGCAGCACAGATCCGTGCCTCGTGAGTTCTAAGAGTCAAGCAATTTTAAAACCATGGGAGACCACAGGCATGTGGACAGTTTCACATGAATTTTCATCTTTTAATCCCCTAATTTAGACATTAACATTATTTAGAATAAAAATAAACATGGACAACTATCAAGATCCTCAGCTTGTGTCCCGTCACCAAAGGCCGTCCTGGCATTCGTTACAGTCGTCTCACTTTTTTATTAAGACTGTAAAAGATCATTTAAACATCAGATATACATTGATGTGGATTTTGGAAGCACTCTTCTTCAATTAAAAGGGCAAAAAATGAAAATGTCACATTATTTTAGAGTCCCCTATCAAATAAAAGACCCCTAAACTAAGGATACCCATAAAACATAAAATGATGTAACCCTTTGACCTCCTTTGATTTCTTACCTGTGGGAGACCTGCATAAAATCTGCCTGAACTCTATCGAGTAAAGGTTGTTGTTCAAATATGTCTTCTCTGCCACTAAAAGATTGCTATTGATTTTCAATAAGTGTAATGCAGCCATCCATGCAGCGGCTCGCTCGCCGCTGTCAGTCCACCTCTGGGGCCCGTCAGAGCTGACAGACCTGACCTTGGCTATCTGTGGCCATAGACTTCGCCGAGGTGGCGGGGATCTTCATTCTCGTCACATCTTGTCCGCCGTGTTCATCAAGCTGCAGCAGGTGTACGAGCGATCGTTGTTTTTCTCTTTGGGGCCTGCGCGCAGCCCTCTGCAGCCTCAGCAGCATTACGGCGATGTCAGCTGGTAGCCTACAGAGAATCTCATTTTCAAGAAGATCCATCAAGAAGGCTTCATTGGCCGTGTGCAACTTCTACTCAGCAGGTTGCTCTGCCTGCTGCAGAGTTCAAACGTGCAGGCAGCTGGAGGTCCCATGGGATTCAGGCTACAGAGTGAATAAGTGCTTTGCATGTGCTCATTAAGTATTCATTCCTCAAGCAGAGTCTACAGATTCATATGTATGCTACCCACAGGGGGTGGATACTACACAGAGAAGATCTGGCAACCTCCTGATGGAGCAAAAGCAACTGATCAGCTGAAGCTGTGGCCTGAAAATTGATTACTTCCTCACTGCTGCTTGTGGCTCCCTTTTGAATAAATGGAACTTGATGCAGAGTGACACAGCAATTCAGCATCTGGACCGTCCAAATGCGTGAAAACAGTGTAATCTCCTGCACCAGCTGTACCCGACAGCCAAAACATGTGGGCTCTAGTGTTACCAGCCTCCCATAGAACATGTTAGTCACACATACCGGAGCAGGACGAGTTCAGGTGAGAGGCCAAAGGGTGAGCTGTCTCCAGCTGGAGCAAGGCTTTGCCCACTCCAAATCCAATCTGTCACACAATGCAGCGATGCAGGATTTAAATAGAAGCAGGTTTCTCTCTGCAGATTGCTGCCATGTACCTGCTGGGGCCCGGTGCGGTTTATCAAACAGAGACAATTCAAGGCTTAATGACGTCTTTAAATGCGCAGTCACCCTTGGCAATCTGACAAAAAGAGGGTGAAAAGCAGGAGTTTAGAAAGCCTGGAACTATAAGGCATCAGAGTGATGGTATTAAGAGGACATTTGTGTAGTGGAGCTTTGTAAAAACGTTCCAGTCGTAAGTCTGATCATATTCCAGCAATGGATGTGGCTCCTGGCGCTCTCCCTCTCTCCCATCACAAATTGTAATTGCTATCTCCTCCACAGGGGCTGTAATACTTTCCAGCAATACTGGGGAGTTTTCAAGTGGACAGATTGAGAGTCTGGCTACTAACCCACGCCAGATCCACACCACCAATGCCAGTCTGAGACGGCCACCTGTTCCAAACCACGGTGACTGGTTTCTACCTCGGCTCGCACAAGAAGCCAATCAGAGTGAAACAGTCGAGGTGTCTCGTTTCTTTTATCTCTCTATTCATGAGCGTTACAGCTACCTTATGTGGGAGTAAAAGCCCAGCCTGTTACTAATTTATCTAGAGGAGAATTTTTTTCCGCAATGGGTAAATGCTGCAGGCCCCAATAAAGAGAAAGAAATGTGGTTTAATGGAGTTCATAAATCTGTATTTCATGCTGCCAACTCTTAGCGGCACATGCTGTTTCGTCTCCCCCTCCCCGGAGTGGGTAATCTTGTTAAAGTTCAATGTTTCCAGAGCTGTCTCCTCTGGGAGCTAAGGGTTCCTGATGTCATCCTCCTTTTTGCACAGTAGTTTACCCCATGGACAGGTCTGCTTTCCGTTTCACCTAGATTCACAATGATGGTCTGTTTTTGCACCACCTCTCAGACCCCATGTGCCACAACGGGGAGCGGAGCCGCAGGCGATGGAGGGCAGAGGAAACGTGACGGCACGTGAATGCTTTTCTACATCGGTCCGCAGAGGGCAGCACTTCATTAAATCACAAATTGTTAACACATGGGATGTTTTTATTAGGATGAAACCAGACCTATTATGAACTTTACTGTCTGGTTCCTGCTGTGTGAACATGAAAAAAACCTGAGTCCAGAGTATGAGTGCAAATATATCTGCTTTTCCCATATTTTCAGAGATTTTATTGGCATTTACAGTGCTGTGAAGAAGTAGTCCCCCTTTATGATATCTTAAGTTTTGCACATTTGACACACTTAAAAGTTTCAGATCTTTGGATAAATTTTAATATTAGACAAAGATAACTCGAGTTTATACAAAATGCAGTTTTCTAAATGATTGTTTCATTTATTAAGTGGAAAAATACCATCCAAACCTACCAAGCTATATGGGAAAAAGCTGTTTGATCATGAATTAACTGTAATTAACCACATTTTTTAGAAAGTTAAGTTCAGTTTTACTAGCCACACCCTGGCCTGATTACAGCCAGACTTGCTGAATCAAGAAATCGCTTCAATAAACAAAGTGAAGTCGACTATAAGAGATCAAGAACAGATGAGAAACAAAGTCATTAACATCTATCGGTCTGGAAAAGGTTACAAAGCCATTTCTAAGGCTTTTGGACTCAACAAGCAATGGTGAGAGCTATTATCCACAAATTGGGAAAACTTTCAACAATGCAGAACCTTCGCAAGTGTGGTTGGCCTTCCATAATTACTCCAAGGGCGCATCGACGACTCATCCAGGAGGTCAGAAAAGAACCCAGAACATCTAAAGACCTGCAAGCTTCACTTGACTCAGTTAAGGTCAATGTGCATGATTCAACAATAACAAAGAGACTGGCCAAAAATGGCATCCATCAGAGAGTTCCAAGAAAAAAAACACTGCTGACCAAAAGAAAAAAAAGCCTCATTTCAGCAAAAAAAAATTCTGTGAACTGATGAGGCAAAACTTAAACTTTCTGGAAGGTGTGTGTTTGGTTACATCTGGCTTTAAGCTTACATAGCATTTCATAAAAAAACATCATACCAATAGTCAGACATGGATGGTGTGGGGTTGCTTTGTTGCTTCAGGATCTGGACAACTTGCTCCATACCAGAAAATCCTGAAGTAGAATGTCAGGCCATCATTTAATGGCCTCAAGCTCAAGCAAACTTGGGTTACGCAGCAAGACAATGATCTGAAATATTCCAACAAGTCTACATCTGAATGGCTTAAAAAAAACGAAATAAAGGTTTAGGAGTCAGGTCAAGTCAGGTATGGGAGCATATGCCGGTTTGGCGTTTCACCACATCAGCTTTGGTCCTGTATGGCTCTGACCTCCTCATGGCCAACCTCCAGGCGTGTGCCAGGCCCATGCCCCATCTCTCCAGCTGCCCCCTCCACAACACATGGTATCGCCCCTGGGGTCTGGACCAGCCCACCAGCTCCTGGGTACCCAGAATACAGTGCAGAAGAGCATGCCAGATGCCAATTACACACATGGTCTTGCCAGTGGTACCCAAAGATGCACCAAAGAAAGCTGTCATAAAGGAGGCCAGTCAGCACCTCTGGCCAGTAGTCAACATCCAAGCCTCAGAAGAGTATAGTAAGACCTGGTGTTAATTTCATTGACTATGACTATGACTAAAAATGTTTGTTGACAGCTTTTTTTTCCATGACAAAAACTAGACTAACACTAACAAAAACAGATCTGTGAGGACTAAAACTGACAAAAACTAAGTTTAATTTTTGTCAAGATGACTAAGACTAGACTAAAATGTAATGTAGTTCTAGTTGGACATTCAGAATCTGTGATATTTCTCCACTGTGGGTAAATCTGTCAAAAAACAATTCAGCTGTAGCTACTCTGCTTCTCAACTGTAGAGAGCAGGGACCCCAGGTTTGGCAGGGTGCAGAGAACACACTACCATAGTTTGGTACCAGATTTAGACAAGAAAATAAATACTCTGAGTAAAAGTAGAGACTAAAATGTGAGGATTTTTAATGGACTGAAACTAGACTACAGTGTGTTGGGTTTTGGTCGACTAAAACTAGACTAAAACTAAAAAGGATGGAAATGACTAAAATGTGACTAAAACTAAAATGCATTTCATTTAAAGACTAAAACTAAAAATAGCAGCCAAAATTAACACTGGTTAGACCAGCAAAGAGTCTGACTTTCGTCTGCATGGTCAAACACAACAGGACCTCCACACTGCCTTGTTTAGTGAACCCATTGCCCCATGTGTGAATCTAAGTCCAGCTGTGCTCAGGCTCACAGAAAGCCGACCAATGGATTACGTTGCAAAGGTGGGGGAGTGGCCTAGTCAAAGTCGGGGATTTAATCTGATTGAGCTACTGTGGCATGACCTTAAACAGGCCTCCAATGTGGCTGAATTAAAAGGATCCTGAAAAGAAGAGTGGGCCAAAATTCCTCCACAGTGATGTGATAGACTGATTACCAGTCGTTGCCACCAAGGTTTGCACAACCAGTTATTAGGTTTAGGGGCAATTATTTTTTCACATAGGGCCAGGTAGGCTTGGATGGCTTTTTCCCTTGATAAAGGAAGTCATCATTTAGAAACTGCATTTTTTATTAACTCATTATTTTTGTCTAATTTTGTCTGATGATCTGATACATTGAAGTGTGACAAATATACATAAAAATGAAAAATCAGGAAGGGGTCTAATTCTTTTTCACAGCACTGTATTTCTCCCCAACTAGGCTCAGTTAAGGAGCAAATCTACAGTAATGGATGGATGTCACTGCATGGCTGAATACATGCCTGCTGAGCCATCCTGTTTCACTTTTCCCTCTCCCAGTCCTGTGTAAACATTTTGCGACTCAATGGTACGTAAAGGCAATCTGGGGAAGTAATCACCAGCCTTCAATAATGAAAAAAACACTTAACATGTTTCCACGCTTTACCAGACGACACTCATGGCGAGCCAGACATCTCCTTGTAACCACACAAACACCATCTCTGTGTGTGGGGCATGGCTGAATCCGATGGGGGGAGATGAAGCGACGACAAGCAGCACCAAAGCCCCCTGTCAATGAATGCGAGATTGCAGGCTGCCAAACTGATGCCGGTGCTGTCGTGAGGTATTACCTCCCGTGACAGGCTAAATAACAACAGTTCTAATTAAAGAATGATTGGAATGGGTGGACCACTGCCTCCTAATGGGGGAATAAACCGCAACATCGCTCCAGGAAGTGAATTGCACTCATTTATTAACTTCAGGAAGCCGGTAGCTGCTGTCAAGATGTAATAGCTTACTTTAAAAGCTACATAACTTTTCATCCATTCTGCCCACTGGCCCGTATTCCAGCTTTTTAATTAGTAAAAAATATATATGGTAGTGTTATATACAGTGGCTTATCAAATAGGCTGCTGTTTTTCTGTTTTATGACGAGGAAACTCTGCTGCAGTTTCCTCTCACTAATCTGAAAACTAGCTTTGGCTCCATAAAAAGAGCCGGCCATGCAGCATTACTGATAGGGCTCCCAGTCTCTTTTAGCAGCCTCTCTCTCACTCCGAAGCCCTTTCATGCCCCAGCTGAACTCCTCTATGTGTTGAATGTTAATTTAATGGCTGCTCCCAGCTCTAAACTAGAGGAATCGTAGTGCTTATACAGATCTGTACCCAGCGTCCCCGTCTCATCCTCCCTCCGCCGCCTCTCCTCTCGGTCTAAGCAAAATTACTTCTCAGTGTTTCTCTGTGGCAAGCGGCGTGAGGTCACGGCTGTAATTTCCTTTGCCTGGTTAAAAAGCTGACAGAGTAACAGACTCAGTCGGTCCGGATATGTTCGAGAGCAGGTTTTCAATTTAGCAACGCTAAGGCTGGTGAGTCCAAGGATCCCATCCCAAAGGCCAGCCTCTTTAAGTGCCCTGCAGCTAAACAAGTGTGTCATCTCCAGCTCTGTATACACTCCAGTGACCTATAAGGGGTTGACTTTTTGATGTGAAATATAATATATATTTATATTCCTGCGCTAGACTTTTAGCCCTCTGTGGAAAATTAACATTGATTCCTTTATGCATGCTGACAGACTGCTGGATATAGAGTAGGGTTATGAATTCACTCTTCACCATGCATTTGTAGAGCACAGCTGACATTTTGATTTTGTATTTCTCCTCCACTGACTCCTTGTCTCAGGCTATAAGTCATCAGCTGCTCTGTTTAGCTTTTGATATGTTATTATTTGCTTTTATATTTTCCATGTTTTTGGATTTTGTATGAGCACATCAATTTAAAAATGCATCCTCACTCCCACCTTGTCAAAATATGGAGCTGCAGCTCCCCTTAGGCACTATGTTTGGATCCTGTCCTCTTGCTATGATGATTTGATGTGGCATCAAAGTCAAACGACATTAAAAAAAATAGTGTACATGTCTTCTTTGGATGGTATTTCAAAGCAAGGATCAGTGAAATGAGTCAAGGACTTGGATAAAAGCTAAATTTGTCCACTATATTCATTGTTTTTAAGAGCCTACATGAAATAGTTAGGTTCAGGGCCGCCCATAAGGGGGCACAAAGTAGAGAGCTTTCTGGGGCCCATGGAAGTCAGGAAAATTATGGTCCATTGTAAAGCAAATCTGTGAAAAGCATTTTTATATTCAACCTGAAAGTAACGCCAGACTTCATAGCTAAGTAATGATCTCCACAAACATCAGGATACCAAACAACAGAGTAGAAGGAACTGCTATAACTTAAAGAGGGAAAAAAAAAAGCCAAATAAAGACAAAAACTGTTTAAAAGTAGCAAAAAATGGCAGAAATGATTGGGGAAAAGTGGTTAAAGAGTGGCAAAAATGGGTCAAAAGTGCCAAAATAAGGTGTAAAGAAGCAAGTAATGGGGTAAGCAGGAAATATGGGTTTGAAAAGGAAAAAAAATGATAAAATTGTTTAAAAAATGGAAAAGTCATTAAAAAAAGGGGGGCAACTAGAAAAGCACTCAGAGGGTGCAGACCTCCGCCATTAGCCCTATCTCCCAATAGTACAGAATCCTTTAAAAAAATTCCTGGATCCAGATGATGATCTGGATCACTCCCAAAATCTAATCAGTTCTTCCGTATGCCATTTCTGACATTTCCTGAAAATTTCATCAAAATCTGTCTGCAACTTTTTGAGTTATGCTGCTAACAAACAAACAAACAAACTAGCACATGAACAAACCCATCCAATCACATAACCTCCTTGGCGGAGGTAAAAAAAAAAAAAAAGGGTTAAAAATGGCAAAATGGGTGGCTACAAAAATGAAAAGAGGCTCAAAAGTAGCAAAAATTCACTAAAAGTGTTATAAATGGGTTACAAATGTAAAATTGGCAAAACATTGGCAGAATTAAGTAGGAAAAAGTAAGTCAAAAGGGGAAAATATAGAAAGGAAGCAGCAAATGTGGGCTAAGAAAGGAAAAAGGTGGTAAAATGGGCAGTAGAAATGGTCAAAATAAGTCAAAAGAGGCAAAAAATGGTTATAAGTGGCAAAAATGGGTGGGTACCAAACAGGAAAATAATAAATAGTAGCAAAAATTGGCAACAATGGGTTGAAAATAGGAAAAATGGGCAGTAAAAATGGTGAAAAGTGGTTTAAGAGTGGCAACATTGGGATGAAAGAGGCAAAAATGGAAAGGTACTAAAGTGAAAGGGGTTAAGAAGTAGCAAAATGAGCTAAAAAAGTGCAAAAATGGGTATAATGTGGAAACAAATGTGGCTAAATGGGCAGAAACAGTGATGAAAGGGATTAAAAGTGCCTCTTATGTTAATTCCAACATCTGTGTGATGTTGAAATGAGTTAACTGTTAGCAAGTATGACCTTCACTGAGTCAAGTGAGGCCTGCAGTTCTTTAGATGTTGTTCTGGGTTCTCTTGTGACCTCCTGGATTAGTCGTCAACACACTCTTGGAGTCACTTTAATAGGCTGGCTTCTCCAGATGACAGTGGCTTTATTGTGCATCTATTCTTGAATTTCTTTAGATTGCAGCATGAACTGTTGCTTTTTAAGATCGTATAGCCTGCTTCACTTTGTCAGACAGGTTCTATTTAAGAGTGTACTTGATATGGCAAGTAAAATAAAAGCTTTCCAGAAAATGTGGCTGACTACAGTTAATAAATGATTTAACATGGGAGCGATTTACTTTTTAACACATAGGGCCAGGTAGATTTGGATTGCTTTTTTTTTCCATTACTGAATTTAATCATCATTTAAAGACTGCATTTTGTATTTACTTGGGTTGTCTTTGTCTAACATTAAATCTCTCCAAAACCAAAACATCTTTATTTTCATTGTAACCACTTGTTATGGGCAATTTATCACTTTTTACTAACTTCACTACAGAGCTTAAAAAAGCCCAAAGTATGATGCAAGACGTGTAACTATTTGGATTTGTTTTGAAACTGGGGCTCAGAGTCAAAGCTGACTAACATCATGGGTTAAAAGTGAGAACATGTTGGAGTGAACCATTTAAAAAGGGACCCATACACAGTTCATAAAACTACCTGAAGCTACATGGTTGTCACTCAAGATGATTGAAGAAAGTAAAATTAAAATCATCTAAGAACAAAGGTCTTACACTTAAATATTCTCAGCCTGTCAAAAATGAATATTATGTTCTAATAATACCTGGTGATTTAGACCTTTTTGTCATGCAGTAACATTACTCTGACAGTCAAACACTTGTAGATCAATTGTTGAATAGGTCTTTGTTATCCTCTGTGACATAAAGAATCATCAAGTTCATCACTCAGTATGCTTCTGAAAGTCTTAATGAACAATCATGTGACTGCTGAGATAGATCAAGGACAAATGTGTTGTATAATATGTTCAAAAGCTGCAGACAAAAAGTCAGTGAATCAGTTGCGTTTGAAGGTAAATGAGATTTGATATAACAGAAGCTTTCTCTGCTGTGTGAGTTCATCCCTCCTGGTTTATCTTAAACTTATAGGAGAAAATTAATGAAGCCAAAGGTGGAATGAATTTCTAATAAAGTGTGATATGATTAATTAAATATGGGAAGTCAGTCAGAAAGACTATTTCATCAGCTGAACTCTCATGCAAGCCTCAAACACTCGCCACCTTATTAGGTATACCTGTTCAACTTTGAGCAGTTGAACAGGTATACCTAATAAAATGGCTGTTCAGTGTTACTCTGCAAGAAAGTCATGCAGATTAGTCTAATTTCAGGTGAACAGGTAATCCAAAATGCATTTACAGACATGTAAGTCACTCTTAGACTGACGAATGCAAAGCTGCCAGCACCAACATGCCCTGAGGTCGTGACTTTTCCCCACTTTTCAGGAAAAATAACAAAAAACAGACAAAGCTCCTCGGAGAAAAGCACTGAAGATGACCTCCTCAGAGATAACCATCTCGTCTGTCCCCAACACTTCAGAGCAGAGAAACAAGAAAACAAACACGTCCTCCAACATGGCAAGACCTGTCTGCGGATACTCCTCAAGGTCTGAATTGAAAAAAATCCCAGAAGAGAAATGCAACTGAGCATCCAAATAATCTAAAATGATATCTTCCTAAAGACCAATTTAGCAGCAAGAGCTGCGCCTTCACAGGAACTCATAAAAGCTTTGCAAGCAGCAGCACATTTCCTAAAAACTGTAATCGAACATATTAATGATGTTTTGCTGTACGAACCCAGACTTCACCCCATTTATATTTTTAGAGTTTTACATAATGTGTTATCAGTTCTGAAGCTTATTTCAATGCATATTTAAAAAATAGTGCAGAGAGCCTTGCAGAGGACATAAAAGTCTCTGTACCAGAGTCCAGATACTTCCATCAGCCAAAATACTGGGGAAAATATCACAACTGTTGTGTGAAACAGACTTTATTTGCATTGCCTCCATATCAGATGCAACACCGCATTGACCTTGTTATGAAAAATGCTGCAGAAACGCTTGGCGAGTTTATTTATGTTGTTTTTTGGTTAGTAATATGTTGTTGCTTTTAAGATAAGCCAAATTCACCTGAAAAGCCTGGTTTCAGCTCAAGAATTAAAGGCTAAGAAATAGACCTGAATTGCATTGGGGTACATGGACTCAGGTAGGATCTGGCTGGATCTTTTGGGCCCCATCTAGGCACTAGTGGACACTTCTGGACCACCCTAGCTCGTAACTGTTACATATTTTTGACTAGATAAAAGTTTTTGCAGTTCATATAAGCAGTTTTACTGTCTGTAGTCCTTCAGTGATATAAAATGGTTGTGTACATACAGTATAATCTAGTTGTACTACTTGGAGTCGGTGGAGCTTTAGACGACACAGTTGCTGTCATATTATCATAAATCTGGAAACAAATCTGTTGAGTGCTTGTAGAAATGAAAAGATGAGTGGATAATCTGAGTAGATTAAGTCAAACACAGCACCAGTTTAAACATCTAAGCCTCTTTTTTGTTTGAAGGTTTTAATTTAAAACTGTAGCTCAACAGCAATATTAACAAACAAAAATAGTTCAGAATTAACAACTGTGTGATTCACAGGAGTGTTTAAGTTTGCCTGAGAGAAGACAAAGAGATTTTACAGCTCTGATATTAATCATGTTAGGGTGTTGTTGGACTAGAAATGAAGCACGAGTTGTGAAGGATCAATCAGAGGACTTTACATGGTATGGCAGTTATGAAAGAAATATTTCCCACATCATTATAAATGCAAAGAATTAAACTCTGTAAAGACATTTGCATTTTAACAGGTGCATTAATCATGGACTGTAGTGGTGTTTTTGAGAGTGTTGGAGACGGTGAAGCTAGCCAAAAGTGCATGACCATGTGTGTCTAGAGCAGGGGTTCTCAACCTTTTCAGCCTGCGACCCCAAAAATAAGGGTGTCAGAGACCGGGGACCCCCACTGTACCTGAAGGTGGTTGGACATCGCCATGCACATTCTAGAATAGCCATGTGCAGACAAGGGCGCCCATTAGGGGGGATGAAAGGGAGAGCTTTCTGGGGCCCAGCCGGAATGGGGGCTAACAAAATCATGTACAGTTAAGCTGTGGTATCCATATTTTATATTTAACCTGAATAATAACCGCTTTTATCAAAGAAACAAATATATTTTTAGTCATTTGTGTAGTAAGGCGTCCTCATAAAATATAATATTTCTTTTCTTAAAATATGTCAATTATGGCAAAAAAGGTGAATATGGTGTTGAAAGTGGATTTTAAAAGTAGCAGAAATTGGTTAGAAGTGTAAAAAATTTTAAAAAGTGGCAAAAAAAAGCACAAAAAAAAATGGCAAAAATGGGTTGAAGTGGCAAAAATGGGCATATAAAGTGGTAGAAGGTGATAAAAAAAAGTGGCTAAAATGGCTTTGAAGTGGCAAAAAATAGATGGAAATTTGGTGACATAGGATGAAAAATTGATATAAACTGGCACCAAAGCGTTAACTGAGCAGAAATTGGCTGAAATTAGTGAAACTGGCAAAAATGGACGTATCAAGAGAAACCTGGTTAAAATTGTCATAAAAAAGTGGTAAAAGGGGTTAATAGTGGCAATAATGTGTCAACAGAGCCAATAACAGGCGTAAAGTGGCAAGATTCGGTTTAGTAGTGGCAAAAACAGGCAGAAAACAAGTGGTGGAAAGGATGTAAAATGGACAAAAATGGGTTTGGGGTGGCAAAAATGTGCTAATATTAGCAGGAAAAAGTGATGAAAACTGGTTAAAATTTAGCAAAATTGGTGTAGAGTGACAACATTGTAATTTGAAAAATATTTAAAGTTATTTTTAAGGCATCTGGAGACCCCCTCTCAATGTTTCACGACACCCAATGGGGTCCCGACCCCAACGTTGAGATCCACTAGTCTAGAGTCTCCAACGTCCAACTCGTCATGTATTATAAGCCATATAGCAACCTTACAAGCCAGGTTACCAGTATTCCATCACATAAACCCTTATGCTACTATGGCAAAAAGTGGACCCCAGTAGGGCTAAACTATTCATAAAAATAATCTAATTGTAATATTTTTCCCTAATACTGCTACTGCGATTTAGTGTGCGATTATCATTAGGTTCCTCATCTTATGTATTTTTCAACAAATACAAGCAATAAATCATTCTCTATTTAAACCTACATTCAGTAACATGAATGTAGAGAGGTGGCTCTGCTCTAAAGATGCTCCCTGGGTTAGCTGGCAGCATTATTTGACTTTCCAGGCAGCACATTGCTTGAACCCCCACATGGATAGACACATTTATGACAATATGTATTGAAAATAATTCAATTATTTCAGAAACAATTAATCCATAGTAGCATGAATCTGAATGAGATTGCAACAAGCTTTAAGCTATAAAGGAGGAGGCTGGGGTGAAGGAGGTTAAGCTTTGCCAGCAGCAGCAGCGTAGTGCATCAGCATTAATTCATACAGGGATCAGTGAAAAGTATGTCATATTCAAATACACCACTGTGTTGAGAAAAAGCACTATGATTGGCTATGGGAGCTGGGAGGATCAGCTGACTGTCAGCTGATCATGGCTGGGCGTATGACTACCATGTCCTGCATGAACTAAAGCTAAATCATGTATGGTCTAGACCTGCCCTCTTTGTAAAATGTCTTGAGGTAACTTTGGTTATGAATTGACACTATACAAACAAAGTTTGATTGATTGATTGACTAACTGATTGATTGACAGCGTTAAACATCCCTCTCCTAATTCTGTGTTGACATTATCAAAATATGACTGTCTGAAACCAACATTACAGCACCAGAACACTGACTGACATCTGACAGTCATCCTTAAAATATTGTTGATCAATATGAACTAGCTTTGTCGGTATTGGGTCATAACATCTTGTCTATTGTTTTATTTTTTCATAAATCAAATTGGTCACCCTTTACAATGGGTTTTTACACATTTTAAACCAATAAAAAGTGCCAAGCCTGGTGCTGATGATGACTAATCAATTTTCAGTAATCTGAAAAAAATACATTGGTTTTCTTTTTTCATTTCCTGAAGAGTACTGTAATTTTGGAGATAAGTGGATATGCCCCAGTGCCAGCATAGTGCTAGTTAATTAACATTCCCCTATACTGTGACAATGAAGAATTTCTGCATTCAACTCATCTTAACTCTTATCCTCATCTTAAATGTATATTAAGGTCCACTCTTTTGTAGACTGGTGGCTAGGTAATGGAAGGAATCTCCTCGATGGCAGATACATGGGCTTGTTGGATGCCAGTTTTACTCAGTCAGTAGAGGCAACAATCGACACTTATCGCAGGTTGATGCAACATTCATAGTGCATGTCCTTCCCCATTCTCTCTCCCTAAATTTCCCTTTTTTAAAAGTTCTTCTTACTGGGACTTTTCTGATTGAAGTGATTTAAATAGTGTCCTGCATGCTGCATAATGGTCCAAACTGACAACAGCTTATAGTTCAGTCAGGACCACTTTGTCAAGAAAAAACACGATTTGGGTTTTTAATTCCTTTATCAGCAGTTATTAATTTGCACTTAGTGCCATTATTCATATTTGGCGATGTGGCTGTTCTGTCAATAGAATGACAGTGATGCAGAATAAAGGAAGAGCTGGGGTGGAGGAGGGTTGCAAAAAGCAGTTTGCAGATGGAGCAGCAAAGCGAAGGCGGGCTAGATTTGGCAGCATGAGTGCAATTAGCCAATAGCATGCTTAGAGCAAATCAGCTGGCTGCCAGCAGACGAGGGCTTGCACGAGATCAGCTTATCTCAATTATATGGCAATGCCTGACTCCGTGGCCTGCTTGAACTAATGCTATATGCTGGTTTTCAAATTAATATCTCCTTTTTCCACGTTTACAAATGCAGAGACCAATGGTAGCTGTTTTTGTCCTTAACTATTTTTACTTCCATGCTGATCATGTGACACGGAGCTTTGAACTAGCTTCATTTTTCAGAGTTGCCACATGTTGAAGTTAGAGTTCCCTACCTTGACAGTTAGAGTTGTGAATCATGTTGGTGAATTACTGGATTATAAGTAAAGCACAAGAAGGAAAGAATCAATCAGCGGACTATCATAAGGTGTGAATGAATCAAATCCTGGATCATTAGTGGAACACTGAAAACTCTGTGAAAGCAGAATGAACACAATTGCAGCTGGAGAGTTATTGCAAGGCTGTCCATAGGGGGGACCTTTAAATGCTGATAAAATGTACCTTTTTCTGACTATATACATATTGTTTTGAAAGAAATGTGCAATCACAACCAACATAAGGAGAATGTGACGGATGTAAGTGAGCCAGAGCAACTACAGAGGCAGGCACATCCTCCCTACTGCTCCACTGGAATGCAGATTCCACAGACTGGCACTAATGTGTGGTTCATTGAGGTTTATGGAAAGCCAGGTTGCTATAAGAAGTCCACAGCTGGCTGTTTCCACAGTACTTGAGATTCAAGGCAAACACTTGAGTGAAAACATGATGTGGCACTCATGGTGTAGGCAGCAATCGATGGATGTATGAAACGTTTTCATCCTGCCTTCCCTGCTCTCACAGAGGAGGAAGCTAAAGAGAATAACACAGTATGGGTGCATTCTGAATTTTCCAAGAGGAAATAAACCCCTTAAAATTCACATGAGGGATTCTCTAGATCGCACCTCCACTGCGAGCAAAATATATTTATGATGCCAATCTGCTATTATTTCCATCTTCAAATCCCCACATGAAGCTGAAATCTGTGCTCTGCTCTGAGAAAAGGAACACCAGCTAATCTGACAGGTTTTTATCCTCGAACAGTGATGGTTACAGTCATTTAGGAACTGAGCTGACTCTGCAAAGAGTGACCACCGGGACATATATGACCCGTCACCACAGCCCGCAGTTTATGGCTATGACGGTCAATGAGGAGGAGAGCTTTTGGAAATTTGTGCCATGAAGGTCAGCCAACAGAATCATTGAGCAATCTCTCAACAGAGGATTAAAGTCTACTTGTGTTTATGTTGAAATGAGATGGTATTTAAAAGAAAGGATTCCAAAATTCAGAATAATTTCACCCAAAATTCAACAGTGATGACACTACCACTCTGGTATGCCAGTTTGCATGCATATTTCCCTTTGACAGGCTGATTTTTCGGGGTGTTTGGCTAATTTAAACCCGACCTGACTTAAAAAGAAGGAGGCGTTTTGTCTTCATGACAGACAAGAAGAAAATCTCTCCTCACTGAAGCTGCCTGAACTCAGATCTGCCTCAGACCACGTAACAGGGGTGACTATTGTGATTCTGCACGCATACCATCACCCCTCCTCCCTCCCCTCCTCACCCGAGCCAAAGTGCAGCTCGGCTCCGAGCACACACTGCTTAGACACACAGCAGAGTTTCAAAGGCATTTCATCGAGCTGCTGAGGCTACTTACTTTCACCGCTAAATACTGCCGGGGAATCTCAAGACTCTGCTGCGGTCACTGAAAATTATCTGTGGTGGGAAATCTGTGAGGGGAAGAAAGCGCGGGGAGGAGAAGAAGAAAAGACCCTCCAAAGAAATAAAAGTTGTGCAAGTCCTTGAAAACAAAATCCTTCTACTTGAAGAAAGAAGCTTTTCTTGTGCATTACTGTTGTTGTTCCCTCTAGCTGAGGAGGAATTTGTGCGAAACAAGGATGGATTTATCCTTGTTTTCATATAAATACAGTCAAATGTGCACAAACATGCTCACACAGAGTTTAGAAAAATAATCCCCCCCCTTTAAAGGAGAGAGAAAAGCTAACAGGTTTAAACATTTACACATTTCTCCATCATGGGCTCAGTTTGTTTCTCTTGCAGGCCTGCCCACAGAGTTGGCAGGATCCCTGAAATACCCAGTTAAGGGGCCCTCACCAGTTGTGATTTATCGATGATATCAATGCATGTGTGATGGATCAGTAGCTCTGGTGCTAACATCCTAGCTAAAAGTTACTTCATTTTGAGCTGATAAATGTGGCAAGCTATCATTGGGAAGTGATTTTTAAATGATTTATTCTTGCCACTTTAGACCCCTTTTCATCACTGTTTCTGCGCATTTTTGCCATTGAACCTATTTTTGACACTTTCAACTGCTTTTCCTCTTGTTTTTTGACCATGTTTGCCCCTTTTTGCCTTTCCTAGCCCAATTGTTTGTTCTGTTTTCCCATTTCTGTCTTTTTAACCCATTTTTGCCATTTTTTAACCGCTTTTCACCTTTTTCCTACCCAAGTTACCTCCTTTTTGCCATTCCTAACTCATTTTGGGTTTGTTATCCCATTTTGTCTCTTTAACCCATTTTTTGACACTTTTAACCACTTTTCATCATTTTTCCAGTCCATGTTTGCTCTATTTAGCCTATCTTTGCCCAGTGTTGCAAATTTTTCAATTTTTTTTAAATTTTTGCCACTTTTTTACTACTTTTGAAGCCTTTTGCATATCCTTGCCTCTGTAACCCATTATTGCCACTTTAAATCCATTTTTGCCACATTCTGCTACTTTTTAACCCCTTTTCACAATTTTCTAACTAATCTTGCCCCTTTATACCTTGCTTTGCCCATATTTGCTGAAATCTTGTGTTTGTCTCCTTTATCATATTTTTCCTTTTTTTTAGCCCCTTTTTGCCTTTTGAGTTCATTTTTGCCACCATTTTCCATTTTTGTGTTTTTCACCCATTTTTGCCACATTTTGCCCGTTTTGGCCACTTTTCAACCGCTTTTTCACCATTTTTGCCACATATTTTTTGCCCTTTTCTGCCTTACTCTGCCCTTTTTCCCCACTATCCTATTTTTGGCTCTTTAATCTCATTTTGCCAATTTTTGCCTCATTCATTTCACAGTAAATTTTTGCTGCTGCACCCCATTTTTGCCACTTTTAACCCAGTTTTTCTGGGTAACCAATTTAACCATTTTTTTAAAGCAATTTATCCTGTTTTTAAGCAATTTTTGACATTTTTCATTTCTCTTTTGTCTCATTTTGCAGTTTCTCTTAAATCTTTTCAGATCTTTCTTCTTTAAGCTCTGGCATCCTGATGTTTGTGTAAATAATGCTTAGCTGAAGTCTGACATTTCTTTCCAACACCTGGAAAGGTACATCTGTTTTATGAAAAGGGGATTTTTGTTTTGAAAAGGCTATATTATGCTACGGCAAAAATAAATTAAATTTATTATTTGTTGCCTTGATAAGAGTGGTTATTATTCAGGTTAGATATAGATTATGGTTATTACAGATTAACTTAGACCATGATTTTCCTGACTTCCACGGGCTCCCCAATTGGCTGGGCCCCAGAAAGCTTTCCCCTTTATGCCCCCTTATGGGCGGCCTTGCTTTTCGAATCCACTCAGTTGTTGCAAAAGAGAAAGAAAGAAGAAAAATGAAAAGATGTCAACAAAGCTCAGTAAAAACATACTTTATTATTCTCCAGGAGCCCAGCGAACACACACGCACTGTTCCTCCCAGAATCCAAAGAAAACACATCTAACCTTAACCCTACCTTGACAGCAGGGACACAGCTCAGTAAGGTCCATCACGACTGAATAAAGATTTAGACGTGTGATGATTCCTCACATCATTGCTTCGTATTTCATTTCAAGGAAAAATAGCCTTTTTGTTCATGTATTGCTTCTGCAGATGGAAAAATGTGCTATGAGTTTGGATTATGCTGTATGTAATGTAACTGGACTCCAAATTCATGCTGAGTTTCAAATCGCAGCATAGTGTGTTTGTGACAAATGAAAACAATGGCTAATGTTATTGGAAATGAAATAAATCATAGACTACCATGCAATGAATACCTCAAAAAAGGCTACACAAAAAGCAGAGCCAAATGGAAGGGCTGTACTTGGTAAGCCTGTACGTGTCTTGTTCTGCCTCTGCAGCAGCATTAATTACAGATCACACTGCTGCCACTGAGCATCAACACTGCGAGAGGAGATGATCAACACAAACTGCAAAAGTGGCTCTTTGACTGGTAATCGTGCAGGAATCAGGGGAACTGCTTCAGAGACGAGCTGCTAAATGCTCCAATCCACAAAGTGCAAACATGTGGAGCCTCGCAGCGCCATTTACAACCAAATGTTTCTTTGTTCAGTTTCACTGGAGCTGCAACAGCATAATTTCAAGGAGGACTGGCAGCGAGAACCCCAGAGGGAAACTTGTTTCAAACACCAGATGCACAGATGATCTGCTCACTCGACATGAATATTTGGTTTTGTGATGTAGAAGCTTTAGGATTGTTTTTGGAAATAGTAACGGCTCTATAAATAGTTCTAGTAGACATGACGGAACAATAATTTCTCCTTTTCTGCATCTATCACTGACTTTCAACAAGTTTAAGAGGTCTGGATTTCACATTGACCTGCAAAGAGGAGAGGCATTTGAATTGCTGCATGAATCACACACAATTTAAAAACCAATCTAGTGCAGTTTAGTGACTCACAAAAGTCAGATGAGTAAAGCATTACTCATTGCTGTCGCGTTGCTTCATTAGCTTGCATTTGAAATAGTTTGTTTGGACCGTGTGAGTGTTCATTTCTGTTAAACTATTCTGTCAAACAGCTACGTCTGAAAGTGTCTTAATGCTTTGGTTGAACCATCCTGAAGACTTTTAAATGTGCTCCTTCTCTCGTGCTCCATCAAATCACCCTTTTAGCATTTACACTCAGAGCTTTTCCTAAGCAAACACCAAGTAGCAGCTGTGAATGTGTTCTTAGCTTCTATTTTGCACATCCATCTCAAACTTAGACCAAACTCTTTGTTAGGCTGTTTTCATTTCATCGCTTCTGTTTTATAGCACTTTGGTAAATGTTCAGTTTGAAATGTTCTCATCTGACTAGGGTTCCTTGTATCCTCAGTCAACACTGCTGGTTCTGCTCTGGGATTGTCAGAATTTAACCTGCTTTGATAAACTAAAACAATTATAAACGATTACCGGAAATTTTCTGGAAAGCTCTTTTGGAAAGAGCATGTTTGTGTTCAGGTATCATCAGTGGTGGGAATTTCTTTTCTTTTTTGACAGCAGTGCATCTCTTTTTTGCCATGTGGAGGGTGTCCATTATAGGACATCCTCAGGTCTCGGAGTCAGGGGCCAGACCTCAGATAAAAAAGCATCAGGTCTTAAGAAAAACTGTCATTTGTCAGACTTCAGAATAAAAGGTTTCGGAAAGAAAAGGCATCAAACTTTAGATGGAAGGCCAGTGGACTAAATGCAACAGACTCAGATGAAAAGGTCTCAGGAAAAAAGGCATCACACTCAGATGAAAAGGGCGCAAGGAAGTATTATGTTTTAGATGAAAAGGTCCCTGGACAACAGGCTTTAGACTCAGACAAAAAAAAGTCTTGGAAAAAAATCGGACTCAGATGAAACAGGCACAGGGAAAATGGCATCAGAGTAAGGTGAAAGGTTTATTGAAACAATAATTCAGACTCATTGGAAAGGTATCGGTTTAAGACAAGGCTCTCAGGAAAAAAGGCATCTGACTTAGGCAAAGTGGTCTTACGCCATGTCAACAAAGCCTTCACTAAAGTTAGCCTTTTGGGGGATAGATAGGTACCGTCTACCTGTCAAGCTATCTGTCAGTCAAACGAGACTCACCAGTCAGTGCTTAAGGCTGTAAAACAGTTTACTTCTGGTGTAAAAAAATGGATTTTTAACATGTGTTGTGTACGTGACTTCTGGTGATCCTGTAGCCAGCCTCAAGTGGACTCGCCGTATTGCAATTTTTTGCACTTCGGCATTAGCTTCATTTTTCAGGACCAGAGGTTGCCACTTGGGAAAAGAATGCCTTTTTTTCCCCGAGACCTTTTTGTCTGCAGTCTGACATATTAAAGATTTTTTTTCTCAGACCTGATGCCTTTTTATCTAAGGTTTGACACCTTACTCTGAGACCCGAGAATGTCAAAAATAAACATCATAGATCTGGGTCCTGGAGGAGGGGGGCTGTACAGCTTTTTTTAATCTCAGTCCAGAATAAAGATCCCAGTGCAGCAGGACAGTTTTAGAACAATGTGAGTGACAGTTGCAGGGGTGTGAACTGAGCAGCCCATTTTGATAGGCAAAAATCGGCAACAAATATTCATTAAAAGTGGTCTATTTTGTTTGATAAATCCATTCTGTAGTTCAATACCTGAGAAATTCAAGTCTGAAGGAGATAAATTTGTCTGTGGAAAACTTATGTTACAACAAGAATGAGCCAGCAAAGCATTTTTATGTTTGTGCAGTGAAATTGCATTGCTACACTTATTTAAAAAAGGGTCATTTTGCTCATTTTACCACATACACCACTAAAGCACTAGCATTGGTCCAAGCTCAACCAAACCTAAAAACGAAAGTCTCTTGGACATTTGCTGTCATGTCACAGTTGGACACAAGCAGGACTTTAACTTTGGGAGCTTCGTTTTCTGTTGCAAGTAAGTCTGGAAAACTCAACGTGTGCAACCTTTCCAAAAAGTAAATTAAACTTTTCCTGCTGAGTGGGTCCAAAAGATGCCTTTAAAGAAATAAAAAAGCAATGTCTGTTAGCTCTGCTGACATAAAGTTTAACTGTTTGCTGTTTTCTTAGATAGAAAACCATTCAAAGCTTCCATTCTTCCACTGTGTTGATTTAACAACAGTAATCTCAGAAGAATACCCTCAAGCCTGCATGAATAAAAGCAACACTCTCATTGGCAGGTTACCAGTGAAAGAGACGTGTTTTGTTGTGCCGCGGATGACCTGACCCTTTCTAAATCCCCAACAACTCGTCAGTGTTTCACGACTCAAAGCACCATTGACTTTGAAAGTGTACCTCTCTGATTAATCTGACCTACAGAGGGACACGGGGAGAAACTCCAGTTAGGCTCACTGCTCTCTGTCTACTGATCTCTTTCAAACTACTTGATTGCTCCTCGTGGATTATCTTCTGGATGTGCAGCCGAACTGCGTGAACCTGTGTGTGCAATGTGCATGCAAGTGTGTGTTTTAATTAAACTCTGAAGAAGGCTGGGAAAAGTTTAATTTAGCAAAGGCAGGGTGAAAAATTGTCTCGTTTTCTTGTCTTCATTTCTGTGTCGTTTCTTATCTTCCTTTAAGCTCGGCCACTGCACAGGTTATCTCCAAATTACCAACAGAACTCATTTATTCTTCAATTGAATTAGGTCTCCAGAGAAGGCCCGAGCAACCATTTCTCCTTTATAAAACAAGCCACCAACAGTGAGTATCCACAGCGGCGATGATTAGACCGCAGCATGACCCGGATCAAACACCTCAATCAGAAACCAAGGCTTCTGTCGCTCTCTTTGTCTCCTTCTCTCCTCCGTTTCTCCTCAACATGCACATCTGAGTTTAAAGACCAGGCCAAATAATGCACACAGAGGCTCAATACATCAGTGAAAAAGCTATAATTTTCATGTCAAATTCAACCAGACAAACTTTGAATTGCAGAAAAGAACGGACAAAAGCTTGAGTTTTGTGCAAGGCAAGAAACATTCTCAAAACTGAGTGATGTTTTGTAAGTTTTAGCAGAAAACAGAACAGAGACTCTAAATTAAACCATTTGTTTACAACCACAATCATTAGCAGGAGCACAACCTTGGGACTAGTCCACACGTAGGCGGATACTTCTGAAAACTAAGGTTTTCTTCTTCCATTTTCAAATAAATACAGTCCAAACATGCTTCATTCTCAAAAAAGAACATCCTTGTCCTCATGAAAATGCAGAAACACACAGCTATGCGCTGTAAAGAGCACGCCATGTCAACAATACTCTGTCTTTCACTGTACAGGCAAAGTAGCTCATTCAGAGACAGCAAAAATTTCCTTCATATGTGAAAATTTTCTCACTATTCCTGCGCAATGATGGCCATTTCATTTTCAAAGTTTTCCCACCAACCAGAACCGGCCTCGCCCAAAACCACCACACTGGCAACAGGCAGTGCTTTAATGGCTCCTGCAGACTTCTCTGGTTTTTTTATGCCCCAGCAAGCCCTCCAGCAAAAGATAATCAGCCTGTTTACTGCTGGTACATATTTAGCACATCTGAAACCATCCATCCTTCTTCTACTCATCAACCCAGACACCTAAAGGTCAACCCAGACATCTCTCTCCCAAGCAACGTTTTCCAGTTCCTTCTGAGGGATTTCAAGGCCCTTCCGGGCCAGAAGATATATAGTATCCCTCCAACGAATTCTGGGTTGGCCCCAGGGTCTCCTCCCAGCTGGACGTGTCTGGAAGACCTCAACAGGGAGGCACCCAGAAAGCATCCGGATCAGATGCCTGAAGCACCTCAACCAGCTCCTTTTGATGTGAAAGAGCAGCAGCTCTACTTCAAGATCTTTCCAAGCTCTCTAAGGCCCCGTCCACATTGACCCTGTCCTTGTATTCATAGTCCCCATGATTTTTTGCGTGAAATATGGGCACAACTTCCAGTCCCTTTTATCTAAATGTGACTTTGCATTGAAACAAGATGTGAAACTTGATTATTAGAGCAATTTGGACATTAAAATATGTAACACTGCTTCACCTCTAACGGGAAAGTATTATTATTTACCCGCCCTAGACAAGCCTAGACAAGCATGTTTAGCTAGCTTTATTAGCTTCGTATCAGTATAGTAATAGACAATCACGTTTTGTTAACTGAGTTCGGACACTACCTTCAGATAACACTTCTAGTTTGTGAGGTTGCTGAAATTCTTATTCCACCAACTAATCCCTCTTAAAATGTGGGAATTATATTGATAAAATTATCCATGAATCAAGTTGTCAGCTCTTCAGTTTGGTAAATGTCAAGTTTTGAATTAATGATGAATTAATTTTGAAAGAATTAGATTGCAAATGCATTTAAACAGTGAACAGCGTGTTTAAAACACTGTTGTTAAATACATATATTTAAGTTGGACACGTAACTAGTACCACGATCGAAGCAACAGGTACTGAGCATAACATAAAATATAATTTAAACATTCAGTTTATTTCACTTTATCGATTTAATAAAAATGTAGCAGTATTAATTGCAGCAAATATTTATTTCAGTACAACCACTATTGATGCTAAATCACTTTAGTATGCCCTTGGAAGGATTGCGTTTTGCTATCATTGTTACTGTATGGGAAGTTCCACCCACATTCATAGCTACAGTAGACCCCCCAGGACTAAGGTTATATCCACATTATTTACTTATTTACAGCTTACAATGCAAACAGTGTGAACATGTGATTACAAATATATATCAGTATTTACAAATTCGTGTTGAATTCCTATCAAAACAACTGTCGTTCTTTGTTAGCATCTATCGTTAGCTGCTGTACTAGATGTTCAGATTTACAGTAGCGGCCCCAGGAATAAGATAGATATGCTGACAGTGTAAACGCTACTTTTTTTAAAAAGCAGGTCCCAAAGTAAGCAAAACTGTAAACGCTTACCATTTCGTCTCTGTGTGGACAGCCAATTGCATCTGTCTTAAAACAATAATGTCACACATAGCATAGCCGCCTCCTCTGCATGTGCATGTCAAACCAAAATAACAGTGGCGGATAACAGGGAAGCAGAAGCTATTGAGCTTATTATGGTTTTTACAGTAAAATCTAATGCTCCTTTACCACCACCATGAACAGCATACACCAGATGTTCTTAAATCATACACGGAGAACAACCAGAAGGGCAACTAGAAGACAATTTGTGTCAGTTTTCTGTGATCATCCTCTCTTTTGGTGCATTTCTGTGGCAGAAAACTTTTTTAAAACAAAACAGAAATATAATGTTTTTATCTCCATGTGGACAAGGCCTAAGGCTGAGACCAGACACCTTCCTGAGGAATCATTTCAACCACAGGTGAAGGTTGGAACATTGGTCGACTGGTAAATCAAAAGCTTCTTCTATTGGCTCAGAACTGTCCTCAAAACAACAGTACAGTACAGTGTCTGCAAAACTGTGAATGCGGCACCAATTCACCTGTCAATCTCACGGTCCATTCTACCCTCACTTGTGAACAAAACCCCGAGATACTTGAACTCCTTCACTTGGGTCCACAGCAATCCACTTTTTTTCCAGCAGAGGACCATGGTCTCAGACAAGGCGGTGCTTATTCTCATACCAACGGTTTTGCACTCAGCTGCAAACCGTCCCAGTGCCTGCTGGAGGTCCCCATCCAAGGAAGCCAGCAGAACCACATCATCTGTAAACAGCAGAGATCAAATTCTGAGGTCTCCCTATAAACATTCTGACATGTTAGTGTTGTTGAAGTAGGCTGTGGGGCTTCCTGGACTCTTTGTTATTTATGTCACACTGCAAGACAATCAATCGTTCCTGATGATAATATTCAGTCTTGATGTTGGCCAACCACTTAGGTTGCACCCTATGTAATGAATAGACTAGCAAGTAACCCAGGTTTCAGTGCAAGTCAAGGCTCTTTTCTCACATCATTCCCCACTCTCTTTCAGATTCAGATTCAGACAACCTTACTGATGCCGAAAGAGAAATTAATTTGCATTTTACTAATGTCAACAAAAAGTAACATTAATCAACAACCAGTGGTCAGTGAAGGACCACAAGATACAAGATAGTTCCAAGATTTCCAGACTGTCTTTTGAGGAAAAAAGAGGCTTAAAATGATTCTCCAAAGAGAGCAGAAGGAATGACAAACCATGATGGAATCTCACACTATCCCATCACTCAGTAACTTAATCTGAATCTTCACACTTGATAGCATTAATATATTCCATCTATCATTATTTTGTGTTTCTGTAAAAGTAACACACCTTTTGTCCCCTTATAATGTTTGACCTCAGAGCTCATCACATGAAATGTTTTCTGTCTCTGCATGTTGACACTCACAGAACGAGCCAACACAGCTGTGACTGATTTGACTTAATTGGAATGAAGCCTGAGTGAACTAAACATTTCCCAACCCTGTGCTCATGTGATCTTTGCCACAGAAGTAAATAAAATAGTGAGAAGCAAGCTCGAGTGACAATTTGGTGACTGTTGTTTCAGTTTGGATTTCTGCCTCGCTGCTTCTCTGCTTGGTTTTGGAAACTAAATTAAAACAAAAGAAGCAGAAACACAAAGAGAAAGTCACTGACTCTAGCTTTAACAACGTAATGGGAAGTCAAACCAGGGGAGATCAATTATCCTGAAAGACTTCATCCTTTAGGTGGGTAGAGTTAGGTCAGACATGCAGCGTCTGATTGTATAAATGTCATAGTGGAATATAAAGGAGGCTTAGTGTGCTGCTTAGTATTTCATCATGTACAATGCACACACAGAGCCCACAATTATGTGCTTGCTTTGTTCATTTGCCAAACATGACTTTAACTTTCACACTGTATGTGTTAAATTGAAATGGAGCTTTAAAAGTTGTCAAAGTTTCCATTGAAAACTCCAGCAGGTGGAAGTTATAGTCAGATCTAGGTGTGTGCCAGTGTTCTCTTAAGTTTTCTGCCATTTAGCATCAGTGTAATCCAGGAAAAGGAAGTTGTCCGATGGTTGTGCTCCCATGGTGCGTGGCGAGAATGCAGTCGGCCATCAAAATTTCAAACATGGCAGAAACTGATCCAACCAGTCAGGAGCAGCAGATCTGACCATAATCAGCCCTCGTTACCCCCCATACTGCACGACAAATGACACACAATTCAGGCTAAATTATGCCTGAGTAATCAGTTGTGCTTTTCAAATCCAGATCAGTAATGAATGGCCTGCATTTGCACAGTGTATGTCTGACTGTAGTTGGCTGATTTGTAGTTGTTTCTTGTCAAAAGACTGCACTGCAGGTAGGAGAACTACTTTTTTGCCAGTGGGTTGATTGGCTTCCTCAGAACCGAAAAGATAAAGGATAAAAAGTCATCTTATTTAGCCTAGTAGCATTTACCACAATTAACTTGGTATTCATACACTCCAGAGACTCATCCATCTTGGATTCTGCATCTTGCAAGACCATGTAACTGGTAGCCAAAGCCTGCATTGCAAAATAGTGTCAAGGTACATGGAGGCTTTCTAAGTAAAAATAAATAAATTTTTTACAGAAAAAAACTCACTAAATTCCATGGAGAAACTTTACACTCTGTAACACTACATAGCCTAACTTCCTGGCAGGAACAACAAGTGAAACCTCCTTAAAGGGGCAATGCTCACAAAAATCACTGGAGGCTAATGCTACTTCTACTGCTAGGTACATCATATGACCCAACTTCAGAAATACTGGAATATCCCTTTAAAGTCTGACCAGACACAGGTGCTGCCATGTAATGCCAGAGGCACTTATACATCAAAGCTTTTTCCAGTATTGTCACTTACTCTCTGAGTTATATATTCCTTAACCTAACACGCCAGATGGATGTGTTACACACATCTATCTGGGAAGCCTTCCATAGATGATGTTTGGGAAAGGGCAGAGCCTTTGAAAAACAACTTGGAGGGTGATTGGATGAACGTTCTGTCTGTCACAACTTTACAGGCCAGTCAGAGCAACAAAACACATGACGTAGCCGCTATCGAGCTGCGCCCCTACCAAGCACTGAACTCCACAGGGAACTGCATAACGCCAACCATGGCAACTTTAGACATGTCAGTACACGGCTTTTGTCGTTTTTAAAAAGAAAACAACTCACTGCTGTTCTCTCTTCTTCTTTAAATGAAGAAATGTTGTCAAGTTCTGATAAAACTGGCGCTTTAGCAGCATCCACGCTAATCCCTCCGCCATAATTGCACTGGCCTCTTCTCGCTGCTAGCTTACGTCATGACTCTGCTGCGCCCGTAAGTACTGCCCCTTGTCGCTGATTGGTCCTGTCACTTTCTAACTGTGTCCAAACTGTTCAGATGGGAGCTTTGCAAGATGGATTCGCCAGTGAGAAACACAGAATCCATCACAGTGAATCCATCTGCTTTGCAAGGTTATATATTCCTGGCATTGGGCCAAAACCTCGTATCTCCAAAATCACCACTTAAAAACACAATTGTTCAATTAATTCAACACTAAATGGTCAGAGTTAGCGTCTCTGTGGCACTTTTTAACTGCTTTAAAACTGGTTAAAAGCCACTGACAGATGACCAATAGCACGGATTTATGACAAATAATGTCATGAAAAATGGAGATGCAAGATTTTGGCCTTATGCCATTAATATGAAAATTCATCCACATATCCGTCTTTGATATGAGTTCTATTTCCCACATCATCTGCTTTATTCCCTCATAGTAAGGACTAGCTTTCCTATCTGGGACCCACAGCAATTATTTAGTCCAGCCGGTCCTGCCCACAATAATGTCAAAGCCATGAGATTTATGCTCAGTCATGTGGGACCTGCAGGGTTACCAATGCAGCACTCTGCTGTGGACCCCATGAAAGGCTATCACATAGTTATTTTTTAACCAGTACTTCCATGCTTTTCAAACCGATGAATAAATATGCAGAGACTACTATTTTTCTCTGTTGATAGATGTCAAAGTTCACATCTCTGTGTACAGTTGGTGCCGTCATAGAGGTGATGTACTTAAGCTGGATCTGGGGTCAGTGAGGACACTGAGACTGAACCCCACATGAAGTTTTCGGTTGTGAAACAAGAAGAGCTAAAGGATGCTCCAAACGTCCCCAGAGCTTGAGAACACTGAGAAATAATCCTCTGTGGGATCATAATGGAAGCAATCCTTTACCCATTACCCATATTTCATTTACTGCTGATTAAAAAATATTGCTTCCTCTTCTCCCGTGTAATTATACCATTGGTGGAGCTTTAATGTAACTTAGCATGTTAGCCAGAAAAAAGAGTGGTTCCTCAGCTCCGCCCACCATGGTTTAGCCCAGCCAATAAGACGGCGCTAGCCTCTTGAGAAATGCTTGTATAATTAAAACCCCATTTGGCTGGCTCTTCTCTACACTCCCTATACTACTTTTCAGATATTGCTTTAGATTTATTCCTACAGTATCTATTGCCTGAGAGACATCGAGTCTTTGATGATTGCTTCTCCCCCTTTGTCTCCCCCCTCTCCCCCTCTGCTCCTACATCTGCTTTCATTTTGCTCTGTGTGTATGACAAACAGCAAAGAAATTCCAAACTGTGGTCGTCCTAAGCCAGCAGCCCCTCCTCCCGCTTTCTCTTGGCAGGACGGCTCGTGTCTCACATTTAATCATGAATGCTTTGCCAGGCAGCAGGGCCTGGGGGAGATTCAGCGGGGGGAACAGTGGAAACCTGATCTGGAGAAGGCAGGCAGCGTACAGTTAAAACCTCTCCATAAAGACCCAGGATCCAGGCCATAACGACACCATCATGATGGTTTTTACCTGAAAAACAGCAGGGTCAGGCTTGTTTCTGGTCAGTGGCATTGACTCAGAAGAGCATTTTTGAAAAAGTGGTTTAAAAAGCATCAGGAGCAGTTTTTATTACAAACTAATTGCACAGACGGAAAAGTGACACGTCATTCTCTCTGCATGTTGCCCACTCATTTAAACCGATTCTTGTTTCCATGAAGTGTACGGCTGCTTACTTGTGAATGAAAACATAATCAGTGCCAGCACATGTGTGATCTATTAATCCGGCCATTTTAAAGCTCCTCCAGTGGCCAGAACGGCATCACAGTGTCCAACATGGCCATTCACATCCATCCTGGATAATTGCATCCTCAAAGAGAAGGCTTTAAGGGAGCAGATAATTGAGTGGCACATGAACCTAATCATCACCACAGAGTCTCTCGAGGGCATCGGGAGCGAAAAACTCTTTATCTCACAAGTCTCAAAGGAGAACCTTTTCCTTAATCTCACTCTAGACTCAAAAAGAAGGGCATTACGTTGATAGCCACCAATCTCCTTCTTTTTAGTCCGTCAAGTTTTTCACCTCGACATAAGAAAAGCACCAAAGTGTCTCCTGCTTGAACCGCTGATTGATGAAGGAATGTCTGAAGGTTTCATTTCCTCTCCTGCAATATCTTGGCAAAGGCTGATGCAACTGAAACCACCAAGTGTAGTCAGGGGAGCTGAAGCTGCGGGGAGACGGGCGAGCAGCTGATTTTGATTGGCAGAGACAGATGTCAATTAAACAAACACGCTCCAAAACATTTTTTACTTCTAGTATTTCTGAAATTCAAGCCCAAAAGCTGTTGTTAAAGCTCCTTTTAGTTTGGGATGATTTTGGCGCCCCCTGAGGACAAAGCAGCAGCTTTTTTCCCATGACTGAGCTGGCTCTGTATACAAGGCCACCCATAAGGGGCGATAAAGGGGAGAGCTTTCTGGGGCCCATGTGTATCGGAGCTTATGAAGGTAGCAAAATCATGATCCATTGTAAAGTTAAGCTGTGACAAACATTTATTTTTTAATCTGAATAATAATCTTTCTTATCAAGGCAATAAAAATGAATTTTATTAAGTAATGCTGTAGTAAGGTATAGCCTTTTGACCCCCTTTCTTTAACAAAATTACCTTTGTGTCCATAATGATAACAATGCAGATGGGTCCACTGAATTAAACCATTTGGAAAATATGGGTTAAAAGAGGCATAAAAGTAGCCAAATGGATTAATGTTGTGGAAATGGTTCAAAAGTCAATTTATGGTCACAAAAAAAGCAACAAAATAATGTGTTTGAAGTGGGTTAAAACTTGATTTATGGTCCCAAAAAAGTAACAAGTTTGGTAAAAAGTGGAAAATACTGGTTAAACAGTAGCAAAGAAAAGGGTTAGAAAGTGGCAAGAAGCAGTGGTTATGGGTTAAAAGTTGCAAAAATGTGCAAAAAGAGGTTCAAAGTAGTATAGATGGATTAAAAGTGGCAAACAAAGCAGCAACTATCAGTAAAACAGTGGCAAAATGGGTTCAAAAGTAGCAAAAAATGGTCAGTTATTTGTTAAAAATGTTAAATAGTGTTAAGAGACACAAAACATAGTAAAAATGGATTAAAAGTGATCTAAAAAATGGCAAGACTTGATTAACAGTGGTGAAATGTGTCAAAAATAGTAGCCAAATGGATTGTGTGGTGCAAATGAGAGCCAACTGATGGTCACAAAAAAGCAACAAAATAGGCAACAAGTGGCAAAAATTGGTTAAACAGGGGCAAAAAAATGGGTTAAAATGGCAAGAGGGGGTGGTAATGGGTTAAAAATTGCAAAAAAAAAGAGGTTTAAAAGAGGCAAAAAAAGTAGCCAAATGGATTAATGTGGTTGGAGTGGGTTAAAATTTGATTTATGGTCCCAAAAAAGTTATAAGTTAGGTAAAAAGTGGCAAATACTGGTTACACAGTAGCAAAGAAACGGGTTAAAAAGTGGCAAGGAGGAGTGGTTATGGGTTAAAAGTTGCAAAAATGTGCAAAAAGAGGTTCAAAGTAACAGATGGATTAAAAGTGGCAAACAAAGTCGGGATTATGGGTTGTGGCAGCAAGTGACAAAAATGGGTTTGAAAGTGGCAAAAATTGGTTTAGAGTTGCAAAAATGGACAAGAATGTGTTAAAAATGTTGAAATGGTGCTAAAAGAGGCAAAAACCTGGTGAATATTGATCAAAAGTGATCTAAGAAATTGAAAAGATAGATTAAAAGTGGCAATGAGTGGAAGGTTGGGATATAAGTTGCAAAAAAAGTTGGAAAAATGTGAAAAAGTGGCATGATTAAACAATTTCAACTTCAAACTCAATAGTTTGACACACCTTTCAGCACTGAAGTGAATGTACTGTTAGCCAGGATGCACTAATGCCACTGATCCAACACACATGCACTGATATTGCAGTTGCAGCTGGGTAGGGCCCATTCACTGGGTTTTTCGGGGGCCCTGACAATTCTGCTGGCAGGCCTGTCTGTATAAAGGTGTGTTGTAATGTGAAACAGTCAAATGTGTCACTCACTGTTAATCTTTCACGTAGAAATGTAAGCATATAACAGCAAACTCTGACTGATTGTTTTCAAAGTGGAGGTCCATGCTCCCCGGTGGGGTCACCAGGAGGTGCTTGCAGGGGGACGGGGGGGGGGGGATGGAAGAGTAAACATCAACAAACAATGTCATACATGGCAACTATGGTTTAAAGTATGCTATTTAAGGTGTTATTTATCATTACATATTTCAGTGGCCAACTCTCAATCAATATTTAAGGGGCAAAAATAAAAAGGCAACGGCTGTATGTGTAGGGGCATCAGCACACACGTTTCCACACTTTTAAAGCGAAATAATAAGAAACCCTGGTTAGAGTTAAATGTTTTTATTGTGTGATCAAACCGTACAACACTGTAATAAAACTGTGCTTTTTCAAACATATCCACTTACAGGTGACCGATCTTCACACTATTTATCTGCTGACGCTGTGATCTTGTGTTAAAGGAACATTGCTCAGTTTTCATTGTTTCTTGAGGTTTTATTCAACCTCAGACCACTAAACTAAATGAAACTGAAATTTGCATTCAACCAGATTTTAAATGATTCATCATCTTCTTTGCTTTTCTTGGCCATACAGAGGCATCACTACTGATATTAGTCTGTTTCATGATCAACATTAAACTCCTCAATGGAGCTTTAGGTGTAATAGTTGGCTAATAACAAGACTTACTGAAGCAAACAAATGTCACCTTGAATTTAAAGCAGTAATCTTTGGACACCTAGAAGAAGACGACAAAGTCAGAGTTTTTAGGAGGCAGTATTGAAGCACCTCCACTTGACTCTTTGGTCTGAGCCCAAGATTTATTTATCTTTTTGGCTGGGACCACTTATGTCTCTGCTGGTTGCCTGGCAACAACACAGAGCCAACACAAGTATAGTCTGGCACATAAGTCCATGAATAGTTTCAGAGTTTGGTATTTTTCCCATTTGTGTTTGTACGAATCAATGAAACTGGACAGAGACAGGCTACCTTTTCACTTCTGTTCTGCTGACTTTGGGCTGAGCTAAGAGATTTCTGTTTCAAAGATTTAGGCTGTGTCAAGTTCTTTATTGTAGGTAGTTTTCAATAAGAAGTGAAAATCTGATCCCTAAATCATATTACTTTAATGATCATGTAAAAACATTATCAGCGACTAAAAATCTAAGCTTTACAAAAATTAGGGGTAAACATTAAAAATTTTCAAGGAGAAATTAGTTAAATCACATCCCATTAATGGGAACTAGACTGTACATTATAATGGACAGAACAACAACTGTCTGGGAGTGAAGCCAGAATTTTTAGAGCTCCCACTGATGAAAGGCTGCCGTATAGCTTCTTTTAATTCCATAGATGCAAACTCAAAAGTTTGGATGTATATAATTTTAATTTTCTCAACCCTTGGCCCCAAACATTTATCCTTTTGAATAGTTTAGTTTTACCTGGATATTTAATTGTGACAAATGAAGCTCCTCACAGTATTCTCAACTGCATTAGGAGAAAAAGGAAGAAAGGGGAGAGAAACCTTGACAGAGTTAACAATTCAAAGCTTTCACATGATGCCAGCCTAACTACTACTAACTGATTTGAAGACAAGCCTGAGTTATATTTCTGCAGAGAAGAAAACCCCGCTCCACTGTCTCTGCAGTTTAAAGCACGCTGTAGCACTGAGCAGACATTTCCTCATCCTAACATTCACGTGTTTTGTTAATTTGATGACTGTCTTTAAACTACCATTACAACACCATGCAGAACACTGTCTCTTTGAATGCAAATAAGCTCCTTTAATCCTCAGATGGTGTAAAACATTGGTTCCCAACCTGGGGTCTGCACCAAAGATCCGCATGGGGGGGGGGCTGTCTGCTCTGACACTGTCAAAATTAGATGTCCACTTAAAAAAAAAAAAAAAAAAATCATGATTATTAACATAATATACAACGATGTATAACTTAACCATCAAAATAAAGAGACTCTGTCATTCTTTTAGCAAAAGAATGTCAAAGTTTTTTGGGGGGAAATCACATTTTTTTAGTTTATAAAGGTGTATATTTATTAAAAACAAATTCAGAATTTTAAAGTTTATAAAGTGAGATATTTATGAGAAAAAAATGGAAATGGCAGTGTAAAGTCAAACTTTGAGAGCAAACCAAACTGAAAACAGTGGTTTTCTTGATTTTTCAGCTTTAAAATCTCAGATTCTCTGCATTTATCACTATTCAAGAAAATGTAGATTGTTTTTTTTTCATTGATTACAGACTTTCAAAACTTTGTCATTTCCCTTATAATAATAATTTAAAATAATAACAATTTCCCTTGTATTATAATGGATAGTTTACAATTATATCTTATGTCAAGAACAAGTGTCTGTAGGCCTGTTATGTTGGGATTTGTCAATGAAAACTATAAAAACTGATGTGTACTTTTTCCAAGTGGGTCTTGGGAGTCTTAGCTTTTCATATGGGAGCTCTATGGAAAAAAAAGGTTGGGAACCACTGGTGCAAAAGACATATGACATGTACATATTTGTGTTTCAAATATACTATTATCTATTATTATTATCATTATTAACAACAGGTGTTGAGGTGTCTGATTTGAAAGTAGTTGCAAATATTAGTTGCAAAAATATTATCAGGTGGTGCAACCACAAATGAAGCTCAGACCTGATAACAAATACCCTGATGTTTGTAATGTAAAACACACTCACACACCCACCCCCACCCACACACACACACACACACACACACGTAAATATTTATTTATATAGTACATGAGAATTTGATTTTCTTTAGAAATCTTTAGAAATTCTTTAGAAATTATCGATACTTGACTGTTTTACTAAAAAGAAACAACTTTGATTTTTATGCATCATGTTAAAATTAGTATTTTAATAAATTGTGACATTAAGGAACCCCTGACAAAAAAAATGGACACCAGGCATAAATAGCCAAAATAATTAATAAATTAATTAATTAATTAACAGATAAATATATTACGACATATTTAAAAATCCACATTTTTACATTAATTTTTTTAATCAAGATCAGACACCATCATAAAACCATCAAATATTAATTGATGTTTTCAAGAATTGAACCTGTCAATGTCTGTTTAAATGCAAAAACCTTCTAAATTAATTAAAAAAAAAATCTTTTAAATATATATATAACATGCAAATTGGAATTCATCGAAGGGGATTATCAAAGCCTTGAATATGTTTTTAAATTAGCAACAACTTTGATTTTTATGCATTGCTATTTTAACTATGAGATTTTAATAAACTGGGACATTTAAGGTATCCCTGACCAAAAAAGGACATCTTACATAAATAACAAAAGTAGAAAGAGAAAAAAAAAAACTAAACTTAAAAAAAAAAACTATACATAAAAAAATAATTTTTTGCATTATTTTCTTAGTCAAGACCAGATCTGATTATAAATATAAAATATTGATGAATTTTCAGGAATTTTACCCTTTTAATATCATTTTTAATGGTTTTGTCCAACACTGTAATGTAAGAAGTGACTTAATAGAAGTCATCTTCAAACAGAACCAGGTACATTTCAAAAGTAATGTTAGCCAGCAGTGAACAGGTCTTTCTCACTGTCTTTCCAGCTTTATCTTCCAGAGATGTTTCAGGGAGAACTGGCCTTTCAGAAGCCAGCAACAAACATAGTTAAAAGGAGCTTTTATAATTGTATAAACAGCTTATTATGCTCCCTAAAATAATCATCTCTCAGGTTATTGATTCTTCACTCGTCTCATTTTTTACTCACAGACATTTGTTTGATCAGGGACACGCTTATCTCTTTTGCAGGTTTTTCCTTGTATTGAAATTCTGTTCACGCTCCTCTCCACACTGCACTGTAATTATCTGGAGCCTCATAATGACGCCGGTCCGCGTCTCCGGTGCCATGCTGCTCATTAGGCTGACATTCAAATATGGTCCAGGCTCAGTCTCTCTCTCTGATACTCTACTAGAGCTTTCTATCATGACTGGAAGAAAGTTAGAAAAAAAAAAAAATATGGTGGTGCTCCCGCCCCCTGCCAGCCCGGCCAACATGGCTCCCACACAGTGTCTGCTCCGAGGTCTCCTGTGGAACAGTTTTGTCAGCTGTGCGGTGGAGGAGTGGGTAATGGCATGCTTACTACAGATGTCTGTAATGAGTCATGATAGGCAAACACTGGAGCCCAGCCGGGGTCATTCTTTTACTGGACATGACTTCATTTAAATAGCTGGTGATCTAGGTTTAAAAATGATTAGAATACTGAGAGAAAATCTGAACACTTCAAACACCAACAGGATTATATAGCCTTATACCATGGTCTTTGTGAATACTCAATTCTGACTGGCTCTGGAAATTCCATTGGTGTCAATTAACTTCTGATATACGGATACCTTTCGAACTTCTCAAGTAGTCCAGGTCAAAAAATCTTCTCACTGTTCCAAATTAATGCGCAGCAGCCATTAGCCGTTACTCTGTTAGGAGTAACCATAGCAACCTGAGACAGTCATATTTTCTGAGTCTGAGCAGGCGTTTCCGCTTGACTTTTTTGTCCCCCGTCAAAATGACCGGCAGTCCTGTAATTATCCGGACATTTAGAACAACTACCGGACATTTGCTTTAACATTATTTTGCTGCATTAACAGCAGCAAAACACATAAATCTCTCTCTTATTTTTTTGTGTAAGTGGTTTAAAGTATCAAAATGAAAGCTGCGTGCTTTTCCTTACACACGCATTCTTACACACTACACGCTCACGTTAAACTCATAAAAAACAACAGTTAGCTTCACATCAGCATCGTTAGCCTGTTAGCACACCGGCCACTAATATCATGACTTTGCAGCTTACAACAGCCAAATACCATCCTCCACCGACAGCAACGAAGCATCCAAACACATAACAAAGGTGCTCTGTTAACTGGACACTGCGTTAGAGCTCTACATTTCAAATGAAAATGAGTCTTACCGTCAGCTGCTAATATCAGTCCTCATGATGATATCACTGTAACCTCTCTGAAGAGAGACAGAGCCTTCGTTATAAGCTCCAAACGGTCCGTGCCGTTCTGCACGATGTGATTCTGTGTTGACTACAATCCAACTTTATCTGAGGATTGGTCATAGGTAGTTTATCGAAGTCCACTATTCTGCTAGATATAGGCCCCTCTCTCTCTGCTGCTGCATCGGTGTATACAACGTTCAGCTACACAGTTCCCTTTGTTTCAGCCTCTTCATTACTCACAGCAATGACATAAAATACCTCCATATCACTGATGATATTAAGCCTTTGGTTAACCAGGAAAACCTCACTTAGATTAAAATTCTGCTTTATGAGAAAGCTCTGGCCAAACTTTTCCACTTTCCCTGCAGAGTGCCCAGCAAGAGATAGACTTACTTTGATGTCATCGTGCATATATAATTAGCCACGTGCTTGCCGTCTGAGGAGATAAACAACCCCAGCACTGCAGGACAGTAGATGTAGTAAGATTAGGCAACTTTTAGTTTATATTAATGCTTTCTCACAACTTATCTTCAAGGTTACACAAAATATCCGTGGAGGCTCACACCTCCACATCATCCATTAATCCCTGATAATTGGACACTTTGTCAGGCATTAACCCTTACTTATAAGACTGAAAGATATGGAATAAGAATCATATTCTATATTTATAGATGAATGGCAGTTCAAAATATATATCTTGATATCTTTTTATACAGTCATTTCTAAAGTCATTGATGCAAGTTTATAGCACCTGACAACTGCAGACAGACATATGTATTTAAACCATATATTTTGCCTCTTTGGGCCTTTACAAAGATCCTGGGACACCTTTGAAATGACTAAAACCAGAATAGTCTAAGTCATAAATCAAATGTATAGTGTTAGTTCAGGCAGGCCATGGAGTCGAGCACTGCCATATTATTGAGATCAGCTGATCTCATGCAAGCCCTCATCAGCTGATTCGCTCCACACACACCATATGCTAACTGCACTTGTATCTAAACTGCTCTAGCCTGGCTGTGCTCTGCTGCTCCCTCTGCTGGCAGCTTTTTGCAACCCTCCTCCACCCCAGCTCCTCCTTTATGCTATATCCAACTTAATCAGTGTCATTCTGTTGTCACTGATGCCTGCATTGCTCTGGGTTTTTCGCTGTTTCTCTCCCTGCCTCAGACTCTCTTTGTAGTAGTGATGGGTCATTTGTGAACGAACCAGCTCTTTTATGTGAACGATAAGAGCCGGATCCCATTTGAGAGCCATTTCATATCATCACAACTATTGCCAATTCTATTATGAGTGCTAATAGGCCAACATCAGCTAGTTTTTACCATTTAATATTTTGAGGATCCCTGTCAGCTGTCAGTCAGTCCAACAGTCTGTTCTCTGAGCTGGTTCATTACCTCCTCTGGTGCTACAGCCATATTGTATTTTGACTAAAGCAGAGCACAGTTTTGTTTAGACCGCTTGAAAAAACTGAATCACAGGCAGCACCATCAGCCAGCCTGATTTAAGATCCAACAGCTTAGTTAACACAACTGCAACCATCCCCTGCAATGTTCTAAAACACTCATTGAATAATAAATCTCTGGTCTAAACTGGGCTATAGAGTAATATTTCGGTATAATAAAGCCATGACTCGTTACGCATGCTGATCCAGAAGCCTACTATACCCCTAACTCTGAACATGTCGTCATGCCATAGTCTCATTTACAGCCCATAATTTGTAACTCTGCAGCCTAACAACAGGAATAACAGACTCAATAACCTTTACAGCTTTTTAACAACATGCAGAACTGAGAATGTTGATTGTTCACAGAAGAAAGCTCAGAGATAGATATAACCATAAAAGTTACCGTATGTTGCTGAGGGCATTTGCAACTTTCTAAGAGATAAAAAAAAAAATCTCTTGAATGTTCACCATCAGGTCTGCTGGGGCCCAGCATCGTGTTACAGATGCTGAGCAATGCTGAGAAGCTGTCTCTGACATCACTGTGGTTTCCACAGAGATGGTTTTGGGAATCACTGACCTGCAGGCCTTGCATATAAAAGTTGTTTTATTTTTTTCTTAACCTTAAACAAACAACCATTGTCTCTAACGTTCTCATCTGCAGAACTGATGCACAGAGTCAGAGTTTCTCCTGGATCCTTGTTTGCTTTCTGGTTTCCCTCCATCACGACTCTCTAAACGGAGCCTACGCATTGTTTATCCTCCGTCTGGGCAGCTCCAGCCTGAAGAACACAAGCATTGACTGACAATGCCCGCAAATTAGGACTTACAAACTACTCCGCACTCTTTGAAACTAGAGTAAATGTTTTCACGATAGCACAGACCAGACCTTCTCATCGATCAGCCGGAGCGTCAAATGAAGTGAACGAATCCAAACCACCTCCTGCCCTCTGTTTTCCCTCTCCTCCCAGATCTATCAACATTTGGTTGCTGCATGGAAAAAGATTACTCATTTCTCAGCAGCCAGCCCTTAAACAATCATATTTAAAAACCTCAAAGTAGGGCTGATTAAACAGGCTAAAATCAAAACAGTTGATGCTGTTTTTTAATCAAAAAGTCAATATAGAAGAGGTCCAAACTGCTTTTATGTGGCTTCATCACATCCTGGCTTAGTCCTCCATGCCAAACAATTTAAGCTGCAGAAATAATAATGATGCTTTATCGATATAATAAAAAAATAAGTTTAAAGTCTGGACCCAATCTTCAGGGTCACCTCTACTGGACATATAAATCTGCAGTGAAATCATCATGAAACCCCTCGTCTCTCACTCCGTCTCTTTCACGTTAGATTATAATGTACCTCGAAAACTTTCAATACCTTTGCAGCATCTGCTTTTTGCAGCGAGTCGTGAATTCAATAGAGAAGGGTCCGTCTCTAACACAATCCATCAGCTGATTGATGGCGGCTCCTGAAAGAACTGCCAGAACAAAACAAGACCCTCTACTCCAATCCCCTCAGAGGCGATGAGTTTTGTCGGGTGTCAAAATGAACAAAAAAGACACAAGAAGCCGATTCATTCTGGCCTGAAAATAGATGACAGGAGAGGGCCGCTACCACACAGATGGAAACACAGCCCCGCAAGAATAAAAGGCATTACCTGATGGATGAACAGGCACTTAATTATTAGGTGAACAGAATCAAATCGAGCTCCCCGACAATTGCTGAAAAACATTCAGAGAGCCGTCGTTCTTTCAGATAGGCTCATCTGCTCTGATATCTGTCGTTGTCTTTATGATAAAAAAACAGCATGATTAGAGGGTGGACAATACCACAAGAACAAATGTATGATAGCAAGCAATCCCACTCAATAACAGAGTAAGGAATACAATAAAAGAAGTTTCTTTTAAGTAGCATTTCTCTCACTTCTGTTTTATTATAAGCTTTACACATGTTCAGGAGGGTTTCAGGTCTAAACACAGCACCATTTCTGCCACTTTACTACCTACCAATGATATGATTTCACCCTTGGATTATCAAAAGCACCGTGCAGCACTATTTGTGGATTTACCTATAGTATTTGACCACTCATTGCTTTTGCAAATATGCAGTGAATTAGGTTTTGATCACAATAATTGGAAATGGTTTCATAATTATCTGTCAGTGCATCCTTTTCCCACCACATTACAAAGGGAGTTCCCCAGGGATCAGTACTCAGGCCACTTTTATTTACCGTGTAAAGAAATTACATTACTTCTTTAATACACAAATGTAATGTCCATCGTTATGCAGATGACACAGTCTGCATCCGATTTCACAACGCCACTTTGAATCTGCAACAAGCTTGTAGTGTTCTGCAAAGCCATTGCCAAAACCTGAAACTTGTCCTGAATTATTATTTAAAATTAAATGGATGTAATTTTCAAATGCAATACAGTTTACTATAATAGTCAGAATATGAATGTCCATTAACCTTGCAAAGCAGATGGATTCACCTGTTTCTGTGTTTCTCACTGGCAAATCCATCTTGCAAAGCTACCGTCTGAACCATTTGGGCCTGGTTAGAAAGTGGCAGGACCAATCAGCGACAAGGGGCAGTACTTTCAGGTGCAGTGGAGCCGTGACATATGCAAGCAGCAAGAAGAGGCCGGTGCAATTATGGTGGAAGAGATTAGCATGGATGCTGCTAAAGCGCCAGTTTTATCAGACCTTGACAACATTACTTTGTTAAAAGAAGAACAAAGAACAGCATTGAGTTGTTTTCTTTTTAAAAATGACAAGTCTTGTACTGACATGTACAGTTGCCATGTTCGCCTTATGCAGCTCTCTATGGAGTTTACTCCTTCAGTAGGGGCGTAGCTCGGTTTGGGGGCTATGATGTCACATGTTGTGCTGCTCTGATTGGCCCGTAAAGATGTGACAGACAGAATGTTCATCCAATCACCCTCCGATTTTTTTTTTTTTTTCAAATGCTCTGCCCTTTCCCAAATGCTGTCTATGGAAGGTTTTCCAGATGAACGTATGAAACAAATCCACCTGGTATGTTAGGTTAAATGTCTGTCAGTACAGTGCTAATGTTTTTGTCTCATCTCATCTCTGCAAGGAAAATGAGTCTTACTATTTGTCAGTTTTAATTATCAGTGATCTATTTTTAGCCTGTCCTAGTCCCATCTTCCGTATGAACAAAATAAGGAACTTTTTTGTCATTTTCTGCAGCAAAGAAAGAAGAAGCATGAACAACAAAACTAACCTTGCAAAGCAGATGGATATGCCCGTTTCCTTGTTTTTCACTGGCGAATCCATCTTGCAAAGCTCCCATCTGAACTGTTTGGGCCCGGTTACAAAGTGACAGGACCAATTAGCGACGAAGGGCAGTACTTTCAGGTGTGGCAGAGTCATGACGGCAACAAGCTGCAGCAAGAGGCCAGTGCAATTATGGCAAAAGAGCTTAGCGTGGATGCTGCAAGCGCCAGTTTTATCAGAACTTGACGACATTTAAAGAAGGACACAGGACAGCATTGAGTTGTTTTCTTTTCAGAAACGACAAGTCGAGTACCCACATGTCTATAGTCTATAGCCATGTTTCACGTTATTCCTCGGTAGCTGCGCACGCGCAGCTTGATAGCGGCTACGTCACATGTTTTGTTGCTTTGATTGGCCTGTAGAGATGTGAACTGGCAGAACTACGACATCTACCGGCTTCCTTCCATGTCTCCATAAGCCAGTCTGTGATCCCTTACTGACTCACAGAGTCAGAGATTTAAAACAATGAATGCTTACACCCACTGTTCTTTAACAATAACGTGACTGCAAACTACATAAAGCATTTACATGACACATTGCTCCAGGATGCACAGGAGATTTATTCATTTCTGCATTGGTATTAGTATAAGTATTGACCAAGCAAAAGCAAATATTAAATATTACTACAGGCCCATGAACTACAGGCTGCAGACTACTATGCAATAATGCATTCTGACTGAACTATTCCATATCTTTCAGCAGGGTTGGTCATAATACAGCAATACAAAGCAATGCATTAGTGTTATCATATGACTTTTTTTGTTGCTTTTGTCATCTTAGAGGAGATTTAGAAGTGGATATACTCTATGGAGACTAAAAAATATGCTCTGTATACGTGCCTTTACCGCAATTCACCCCTGACTAAAATCCACTGCTTGTCCAATATGTCATTGAGCAAGAGGTGGGGCACACTTGGTAGCCAGTTAAACACAGGGCTGATATCAAAAGACAAATGACAGGCATGCTCACGCTTGCACCAATGTGCAATAAGCCTCTCAAATCAACCTAAAAGTGCGTCTTTAGTCTATGGGAAGAAGCCTGTGAGTCCGGAGAGAACCCACACTGCTTTGCACATAGGCCCTGTCCAACCAGGATTTAAACCTTTTGTCTATGAGGTGACAGCACAAGCAGATGCATCAGCATTCAGCTATCAAACTGATTTAAGTTTAAAATTCCACCTGTCCCTCTCAATGATTAACTAATGTCTTCTCAAACTGATGTCCCCCTCCTGAGAAGAGCCAGGGCTAAAAACTGATTTCATAACAAAAAAAAAAAAAAAAAAAAAAAAACTGGGATAGTTTGTTGAAAAGGGAATAGTCAATGAGAACAGATGGGACGATAGCCTTTGAAATTTTGATATTTTTTATAGTGTGACTGCTCTTTCATTCTTTCTGACTTCCATGTCCTTTCATCCTGTTGTTATTTTTGTGAAGCCTCTCTTCGTGACGCCTGCAGGTATTTTCAAACGGCCCTGTAGCTCAGTTCACGAGCTGTCACTGTAGTTCATGTTGCCATTATTTTACAAACAGAATAAAACCACAGGATTCTGATTTTGATGAAAGCATGTCATCCTGCCTTTGTCAATACACGCTCCTGTTCAATTAGCAGCTCTGTGGTAGAAATAATCAGCGGGTTGGGGAGGTATAAAGTTAGAATAGACACAAAACTCTGGACTTTTTGCATCTTATTTTTGATTACATTTGAGTAGGTTTGACACCCCTCTTCGTACAAGAGAGGCCTGGCCTGTGCCAAAGTTACATAGTGCCAGAAACAGGTGATTGAGGCACTCTGTGGTAATGGAGTCTCTTCATTCTCCCTGTTAAAAGTTTTTATACCATCAACTAAATTTGACTTTGACTACCCATAGGTTTCACATGACATGCAAAGGCCCGGAGGACACAAGACAGTCTGACTGCAGACCACAGATCTCAGACGCCCCCCCTGCAGACCACTATAGTGAGACACTGCCCCTGTCAGAACAAAAGTACATGCTACAACTTTCAAAATAAAATTGGATTAAGGGTTAAGTAAGGGTCAAGGTAAGAATTAGGATGCCAAAAGTTAAGTAGAAGCCTGACCTGCAAAACCTGATTACAGAATTTCTAATAAAGCCAAATAAGCAGTCTGCATTGGTAATTTTTGCAGCTATTTTTAATTTTAGTCTTCGTCTTAGTCATTTGATCACGTCTTTTAGTTTTCTTCACATTTTAGTAATTTCTATCCTTTTTAGTTTTAGTCTAGCTTTAGTCAACGAAAACTCAAAAACATTTTAGTCTAGCTTTAGTCCATAAAAAGTCCTTACATTTTAGTTTTTACTTTCCTTTAGTCCAAGCATTTATTCTCTTGCCTAAATCTGGGATCAAGTCATGGAGTTCTACCTGCCCTGCCAAACCTTGGGTCCCTGCTCTCTACAGGTGAGAAGTGGAATAGCTACAGCTGCATTGTTTTTGACAGATTTACCCACAGTGGAGAAATATCACAGATTTTGAATGTTCGACGAAAACTAAATTACGTTTTAGTCATAGTTTTAGTCAGTGAAATTAACTCTGGCTTACAGAAAAAGGAAAAGATTGTCCTCCATTAAAACACTGATGCAGCTACTGCAGCTAATGTAGCTGATAGATAGATAGATAGATAGATAGATAGATAGATACTTTATTAATGCATGTAGAGTGTACGTAATGTGGCTATGTCGCTAACATGGCTAAATCTAAAGCTAATAAAGTGACTTAAGCTATGTAGGTAATGTTGCTATATAATTAACAAAGTGAGAGCAAATACAGCTACGTCAGATTATGCTACGTCTGCTACAGCTACCTGTTTTAGAAGTAGTTAAATGAACATTGGCTCACTTTAGATTCATTAGCTAAAGCTAACACAGCTACATGGGCTTGCATAGTAGCTTTAACTACGTAGCTAACAAAGTTGTGCTTGCTAAACTAAAGCTCTGTTAGCTTTAGCTAAAGCTAACAAAGCTAAAGTGAGCCTCTATTCTCATAACTACTTCTAAAATGGGTTTATACATAATCTAATCTCCGATTAGACATCCAACCTTTTTTTACTTCTGAAATGTTGCGAAGTCTGTTTGTACTGTACTTGTTTAATGAGTGTAACTCCAGACTTTGTTTATGAAAATTTTAAGATGAATAATTAAACCCTTTTAAATGTTGTAATGGCAAATTGCATCTCTTCTGTTCTGATGAAAGCGACATCTGCAAGAGGGGGCGTCTGAGACCTTGAGTCTGCAGCCAGACTCTCTCTCAAAGGGCAAAAAAAAAAAAAAAAACCTTGGAAACCACCAGAGGGTTGTTTGTGGTGTCAAAGGCTATGAATTCTAGGGTGAAAAAGTTTCATATATTTTTTGTTTTAAACCTAAAAAGTGTACAAGTTACCTCTCTGCTGTGATACTTTTATGTGAAAAAGTTAAACTGTATTGTTAGCAGCCAACAGTGAACTCTTTAGCTCGGAGGGATAAATAAGTTATATCTATCTGTGTGTATAACATGCAGTTAAACTTTATGTCACCTGTCCATAGGTCAGAACCCTAGTTGGACCACATAAGTCAAAAAGCAGTTTGCCCCTGCTATTTTCTCTGCTTGGTTGCTGTCATGTTACTCATCCAGATAAAGCTGATATTTGACAGCCTTTTACTTTGTTAATTGACCTCTGTGTTGCTCGGGGGCAAGACTCTCTAAAGGGAGGCTGTTTGGTCAAGTAGTTTGACCTTTGAGCTGGTTAAAGGCTTGTGGAGTATTTAGAGAAACGCAGGTCTAAATGCGTGGGTATAAGCATGCTTTCACCTGTGTCAGTCATGATGATAGGAGATGATGCTGACAAGGTTAAAGAGCAGGAATTTTTGAAGCGAGGCGAAGACTACGAGCCTGTCTGCAGTTATTCGTAAAAACAGAGATCTGACTTAAGACAACAGTAACAGATACTTACAGTACACCGAAACTATGTGAGCTACAACATCTGTAAAACCCGACAGAATTTAAACCAATTTAACAATAAAACCAACACAGAAAAATACAGCTTGTCCTCATGTATGGTAATATAACATCACTCCTGAGTGCTGAACCTCCATTTTTACACATCAAATAAAACCCAGCTTCATTTCTTATCAACACAACACCATGTTTACCTCTGCACTGGAGGGTGAAGTCTTTATGTATCTGTATCTGTGAGAGCGTACTGTTGATGCAGGGCTGTATACTGTAGCATGTGTTTGTTATTTCTATGCCAGTGGGGATGAATAAAGTTTATTGAATTAAACTGTTTTTCTCTCATTTCTTGGAGTAAACTGAGCCATGTTTTTCCTCTTTATCACTAAAAAAGAAAACTGTCCGTCCATGTCTTCATCCAGTATGTGAGAGGATCTCACCTTTAGCTCACCTGGGTGTTCGAAAACCAATGAAAGGAGGTTCTGTAAGGACGTTTTCAGGAATACACGAATGAACGTTTTCACTTCTAGATAAGGGGTAGATATTATCTAGGTACGGTGGATGTAACATGTTCCAAAATAATTTTTAAGAGCACTTAGATTACTTTTTGGGTGTGACAAATGAAGTAATGTTTCCTTAACATAAAGATAATCAGTGACTGAAAAGTCTACAGCAAAGTCCACGACGGTGCAGTTTTGGGCAACCTATTAGTACTCTCTGTTTCTGCCGTTGAGTTTGCACCCCTGCTTGCTACAATATGGTTCTTGAGCTCTCAGCCTGTGGTGATAATTATAATATTACCAGACATGCAAGCTGCAAGTCGCTCTGCCCACCTCCACTACTTACTTGTCTTTACCTCAGGACTTTATCCAACTAAACTAGCACTCAACCGGCTTTATTTACTTATCAGTGTACCCTCTAAAAGGATGGAAAGAGGTGGTATTAACCCTGCCAGTTTGATCTGTGTCATTCCAGTTTATTGTAGCACAAGTAGCAACAAAGCAGCTCTTTGCAACACATAATAAATGGGGAAAAACTTAAGGGGAAAAATCCATCCAAAACTAATTGTCCCACTTGTTGAATCATGAATTAACTGGGATTAACCACATTCCTTTTTTTAAAGTGGGGTTCAATTTCATTAGCTACACTCAGGCATGATTACTGCCAGACCTGTTAAATCAAGAAATCCCTTAAATAGAACCTGACTGACAAAATGAAGTAGACTAAAAGATCTTAAAAGCAGTATCATGCCGCCATCAAGGAAATCCAAGAACAGATCAGAAAGTAATTGACATCTATCGGTCTAGAAGAGACTACAAAGATACTTCTAAGGTTTTGGGACTTCAGCAAATGACAGTGAGAGCCATTATCCACAAATGGAAAAACTTGAAACTGCGATGAACCACTCCATGAGTGGCCAGCCTGCTGAAATGGCTCCAATAGCCGATTTAGGACTCACCTAGGAGGTCACAAAAGAACCCAGAACATCATCTGAAGACCTGCAAGCCTCACTTGACTCAGTCAAGGTCAGTGTTCATGATTCAACGATTAGAAAGAGACTGGGCAATAATGGCAACAGGGGAGAGTTCCAAGGCCAAAACCACGGCTGACCAAAAAGAACACAAAGGCTTTTGTCATTTGCCAAAAAGCTCTTGCTCTTAACAGCATTTCATTAAAATAACATCATACCAACAGTCAAACATGGTGGCAAAACAGTGTGATGATCTGGGGCTGCTTTGCTGCCTCAGGACCTGGACAACTTGTTGTAATTGATGGAACTATGAATTCTGCTCTTTACCAGAAAACCCTGAAGGAGAATGTCCGGCAATCAGTTTCGTGACCTCAAGCTCAAGCGTTCTCGGGTTATGCTGCAGGACAACACTCCAAAACACACCGGGAAGTCTGAATGGCAAAAAAAAATGAAGGTTTTGGAGTGGCGTAGTCAAAGTCTCGACTTCAATCTGAGGCATGACCTTTAAACAGGCCTTTCATGCTTGAAGACCCTCCAATGTGGCTGAATTAAAATAATTCTGTAAAGAATAATGGGCCAAAATTCATCCACAGTGATGGGAAAGACTCATTACCTGTTATCACAAATGCTTGCTTGCAGTTGTTGCCACCAGGAATGGCACGACCAGTTATTAGGTTTAGGAGCGATTACTTTATCTTGTAGGGTCTGCTAGAGTTGGATGTTTTTTTCCCTTAATAAATGAAATCGTCATTTAAAAACTGCATTTTCTATTAACTGAGTTTTTCTTTGTCTAACACGAGTGGTCAGGTGGTTTAGATACTTTTTGATACAGGATGAATATTACATGTAAGAGGGCACACTTTTACTCTAACTATATGCTAATTTCTAACTTTTTTAGATCAGGTTTTTGTCCAAACCCTGTAACAGGAAATGTTTTGCCATATCTCATCTTCTCTATGTGTAACAGCCCCCTCTGCTCTGATAAAACTGTGTTTATAGAAATGTCCTGTGACGACACGGCTCCGTGTGCGGTCGCCTTATTCATCACTCAACTGTTTTTCTGACTTAAAAAAGGCCACATGAATTGTGTTTCAACACACTCCAACCTACACTGCAGCCCGCTGATAGATGTGTTTTGTTAGATTTCTTTTTTTCATCAGCATGAGCACATGTAGTGCCGCAGTTTGAGGCCCCCGGGTCACGCTCAAGAAAACATCCTTCATGCCTGTCATTGAAATAGTAGAAATTGCACACGACTGTGCACTGTGTAAAGCTCTCAGTTGGGAACTCAAGGCCACAGATTTGTACAAATAAACAGAGAAATATTTACACGTGGGATACGAGCGGAGCACATCATTGTCTGACTCAATTATTAGAAGTGGATAAGAATGACAGGAGGAATAAATCAGTGCTGACACAGTTTGTAAGACAATGAAGAAGCCGGATCCACTGAATGTGTTAAGCTGCTGTTTAATTTCATGTGTAAAGTGGAGCTTTATTTTCTTGTGTTTTGTCTTGTCAAGGGCGTCATTATGCCGGGTTACTCATGAAGCAATCAGCCAGGAATCTGCTCGCTCTTAGTGAATGCCTTCTCTTCAAACAGGAAGCTTTTACCTCACAAGGCTATTCATCAGAAGAAGGGAAACCTGTTAAATCAACACCCGTGTATCGCGTTTCCCTTTGACAAGACACTTCATGGCAGGAAGTCCTTTTGTTGATACCTGCGTGGTGTCATTACTTCTCTTATTGTCTTGGCTTTAGAGGAAGCAGTCAGGGCCCCAAAAAAGGACCCTGTAAGTGAAAGCATGACAGATTTCCAAACACTATAGCACTGCTGTCATCATGCAAGCTGCTGAGAATCGTCTGCTGTATTTCATGTCATTCTGCTGCAAACAAATGTTGTGGAGTGATAAAAAGACTTCTCCAACTTTAAAATGAGTCACAACAGAGAGGATTTAATGCAAAGCAAACATCACAGTAAGCAGATTGCATATAATGATGAACATGTAATAAATATAATCAGGAGCCTGCCAACTTCTAAGTAGAACAAGAACACAAAGGCCTCAATGATTATCAGCTTTCATCATCTTCACTCACACATAAATAAACATGTCTGCAGTCGTAGCCAGCATTTAATTATGCTAATTTATTTACAATGTTGATTAGCAAATTAAATCTTAAAAATATGTTGAAATCTCCCGTCACATCAAGCAGAAAGCATTAGTTTGCTGAAGTACAGTATGGTGGTAATTACTCGTCTGCTTCTCTTTAAAGCCAAACTGATTTCTGACACAGAAGCAGAACGCACAAGCTGCTGGAGAGGTTGCAAAAATAAACATTTGTCAAACACAAATGGCAAAATTAAGAATTTGGTTGTCTGCTCAAAGTACTGCAAAAGACAAATTGTTGTCCAGGGTTGTTTTTGTCCTCTGTCGCTAACATAATCTGGACCTGGAATCTGTTTAAGGAGAAAGGCCCTCATTGACTATGACCTGTTCTCTAAAGTTGTGATGTAAAACAGCCTTGCACATGTTCAAAATCTCACAAAAAAGACAAGGAAAGAGGCTAAAACCTGACCAAAATTCAGATTTAAATGATGATTTCATCCATTAAGGGGAAAGCCACCCAGACCTACCTGGCCCTAATGAACACAGAACAGTCTAAAAAAGTCTTGGGGATCATCAAGATGTTTCTGTCTATGAGATGAGCCTTTGGGTTCTTTTTGGTCAGCAGTGTCCTTCTCATGGTTGAATCATGAACACTGACCTCAACTGAGTCAAGTGAGGCTTGCAGGTCTTTAGATATTGTTCTAGGTTTTTTGTGACCTCCTGGCATTAGTCATTAGCTGTGTTTCCATCAGGGGTCCGGTTTGATTCAGTATGATTTGGTATGGTTTGGTATGCTAAACCCCAAAATAGTTTGCATTTCCATAGACACCCGTGCTCTCACTTTGGTGGGTGGGGCTATAAAAGCATGCATGTGAAGTTACAGACAGTGCGAGTCTGCTGGTCCAGCCGCAGAGTTATAGAAAAGAAGAGTGACAGAAATCAGTAGGGAATAAGCAGTAAACAGCTTTATTTAAGCTGAAAGTGCTTTAAAAAAAAAACTACATTTGAATGATGTTAATCATTGTCAAGGCTTCATATTCACAAAACTTCTGCATTAATTTAGTTTCTTATCCATTGCGGATGGATCAGGCTGATGTTAGCCTTTGGGCTCTGCTTTGTGTTCTTAAAATCATCCAGATAAATGTCAGGAAACATGATTTGTGGCCAGATACCAATATCCACAGACTAGGAAACAGTTTGGATCTCCGTTGAGTCCAAATATTTCACATTTAGGCAGATATCGGTCCATTTCTCCCGTTTTTGCCCTCTCCTCACAGCGCAGACTTCCGTGTTTGAAGCCCGGAGGCGAGCAGCTGAGTCACGCACTGACGTGACGTCAGTGCAGCCCCTATTGTTGTGTGTGTGTAGCACCACCTTTTTGGTTTGGTTAGGTAAGATTGGTACCCCTATGGAAGGGTGCAGAAAAGTGGGACAGTAGGGGTCGGTTTTTTGGGACCCTTTCCAACTTTTACTCTATGGAAACGCAAAAAAATGCGTGCCGTACCAGACCGAACTGAGCCGGACCGCTTGGTGGAAACGACCTATTTGATGCGCTTTTGGAGTCACTTTGATAGGCTGGCCACAAGTTTTCACCATCTGTGGATAATGGCTCTCACTGTGGTTTGATGGATGTGCCTTTTAGCCCCTCTCCAGATTGATAGATGTAAATTACTTTGATTTTCATCTGTTCTTGAATTTCTTTTTTCCCAGCATGATGTGTTGCTCTTTGAGATCTTTTAGCCTACTTCTCTTTTAGAGAGGTTCTATTTAAGGGATTTTTAAAAACTCAACAGGTCTGGCAGTAATCAGACCTGAGTGTGGCTGCAGAAAATTGAACTTAACCTCCCAAAAATGTGATCAATTACAGATAATTCATGATTTAACAAGGGGGCAGCACTTTCCAGCTGGCTCCACTGAGAGAGAACAATGATACCTACATCCTGTGGAGCTTGTATTATCTAGTTGACAGCCAGACTAATAGTCTAGTCACCTTCCAAGTTTTGTTCAAAGGTTCTGCCCTGCCCTGCCCAAACTTAGTTTATGGGGTGTTGCCCAGATGAATGAGAAACATATATCCCATGCCATGCACATGTAAAACAGTCTGTCTTGCAGGTCAGGTTATTCAAGAAGACCAGGTAGTAACATATCCAGGTGGCTTAATCATTTGTTTTTGTATGATGCGTTTTGCTCCTTCATCCTTTTACATTCTCACTTTCTAAAATAGATCCAGTCATTAGGCCTTTTCTCTCACGTGGAGGATTAAATACCTCTGACACATTCTCAGAACAAAGCAATATCTTCTCTGCTGATGCGCGCTGTGTGACTGACCTTAGGTTTGAGTATTGAAACCTGCTGCTGGAGGGAAACAAATCCTCCCAAGGCGACTAATTGGTTGTGACTCGTCATGGCAGCCGGCCACGAGACTTCAGGAGAATTAGTCCCGACTGGCTGTGTTGTGGGGATCAGTTAGTTTGTTTGCATTCCTGCATGGATCAGCGTTTCAGAGATGGAGTTGCAAATAGCGCTGTGATCTAATCAATGGCGGCCTCTGCGTTTGCATTTGTAGCAGATTAGAAGATTTATTTTAGTTAGCAGTCATTTTGAATCTTTAAAGACCACAGTTTGGGGGTCAGAGCCCACAGTCCAGAGCTACACATTCCTTTAGACATGACACGGTGTAAAACGCACAACTTTGGACTCAATTAAATATTCTCTGATGACCTCGGGTGCCCAGAGATAATTAAGTGGTTAAGTCGGCCGCTGCTGCAGCTACCTGTGCATTTCCCTCCAGCATATAATCAGATCCCTCTGCTTCTTTTCCTCCACATCTCTGCCAGTGTGTTTCATTTCCAACAGAGGAGGAAAAAGGTCTATTAAAAAGAAAGAACACACTTTTAACAGCTAATCACATTTCATTTTTAATTAGCACTTTCTACATGTAGGGAGGTGTTAGCCTGCAGAGTGAAACCATGTCAGCCAGAAGTGACTGGAAACTTGGAAAACATCAAAAGTGAGATACTGAGAGAAGTGAATGCAAGAACGTGTGGTGGATTTCAATAAAGAGCAGCACATGTGAGGCTAATGTGTTTTTCTTTCTTTGCTGGTAAGAATTAAACCTACTGTAAATGGATTGAAAATTCACTGTCGTCAGTATGTCAACATCCAGGTCGACCCTGCAGAATCTCACGGCCAGGGTCAGACCATTCTTTCTTGAGCTTATGCATAAAAATCCTGTTCCTTTTACCAGAGGCTCTAAAGATAAACATGTTATTCACTCAAGTAAAAGTGCATATTCACGTAAGAGTTAAAGAGGCCAAGGATTATACTCATAATAATAGGTGAGCAAGGAAGCTGGTTTCAGGAGCCATCAGCCCTGAAAAGTGTTTATTTTATCTATTGTAGTGTGGCTTATGGTGCATTTCCACCAAGCGACCTGCTTTGGTTCACTAAAGTTTGGTACAGTTTGGTACAAGAAACCCATATCTTGCTTGCATTTCTGCAGCCAACTGTACCCTTAATTAGGAGGCGGAGGTGTAAGACATCAGTATGTCTAGCTCTGCCCTTCAGAGTTGAAAAGGTGCGCTTGATACCTGAACAAGAGGATACCATAAAGGTTGGACAGTACATATTGATCATTTTGGTACCTTTCCCATCTGTTGCCAATGGCAACTAGGCATGTTAGAATTTCAAGGGCCCACTAGCAGGCCGGCAGATTTTCTCTCTTTTTTTTTTTTGCAATGATTTAGTTGTTTAGACAATTTGAATACAACATGTTATACACCAGTAAGCTCAGATTCTCAGATTCTGACCATGTTAACCATTTCAAGATAAAACCACCACATCAGCTACAGTTAAAGCATTTGTCACGCTTGCTGATTTATGTAAATCAGACGAATGCACACGTGGAGAAACAATTGCAGTGGGCTAAGAAATATATGAAGACTAATTTTCGAACAGTTTTATTCACTGATAAATGCTGTGCTGCACTGGATGGTCCAGATGGATGGAGTTCTGAATGGTTGGTGGAAGGCCACCATATCCCCACAAGGCTGCTATATCAGCAAGGGGGTGGTGGAGTGATGTTTTGTAAGGTGATATCAAAGAAGGGCTCCTATGTTAATATGGAACTTGTGATCTGTAAAGATGTTTTGATTGAAATAGCTTTGATATGAGAAAAAAAAAACCTCCTCATGCAAAAAATGACAACAGATTTCAATCCTTTAGAAACTACTGCGTACTTTGAAACTCTGTCAAAAACAGTTGCATGGAGTGCTGCATGGGTTATGAGAAGTTTAAAAATGCTTGAAAAAATGTAGTGTCCCTCTGGTGCTCTTCAGCGTGGGGATCCAACTTAAAGTTTTGAGGAGATCTGAGGCACTGAGAGGGAGTGTCCCTCTCAGTGCCTTGGATTTCCTCAATACTTTGAAACTCTGTTTTTCATAATAATTTGGAAAAAATTGGTAATTTTGTCCAATAAAATCCAGATTATAATTGCTGAGGGAAAAAAATCCTATTGACTGCCAATTATATAGCCTATTTAGGAAAAATGGACAAAAACAGTATATGCATAATAATGTTGAATAGTGTGTATAGCTTGCATCAAGCCAAAACCTTGTATCTCCATTTTTCATTATTTTATTATTTTTTATCTTATGCTGCTATTGGCCACCCATCATGTCTGTCAATGCATTTTAACCAATTTTGAAGAAATAAAGTATCAAAAAGATGCTGACTATGAAAAATACAGTTTTTTTAATTTCATGAAAAGTGGTGATTTTGGAAGTACAAGCTTTTGGCCTGATGGCAGTGATATATATAACATGGACTAGTCATTTTTTTAAATAAATGTTGAAGTTTCAGCTCCAGAATTGATAAATGTTGAAAAATATAATAAAGTCTAGGTGCTTGGAAAGCTAAGAGCATGATCAGACTATCTGTACTTTGCTTCTTCCTTCGCCTTCATCCACTGCCCACCCCACTGATTGGAGACGTGTACAGTCTCTGTGCTGCAACGACTGGACAGTAAAGCCTCAGCCGCTCTGCTGATGAAGATTGTTTGTGACAAAGGGTCATTGGCTCTGCATGACGACGGATATGCCTGTATGTGCTGATGTGCTGCCTCCTCTGGCACAGTTAGTCTAAATGTAGACTGGCACTGACACTAATGTACACTGATAAAGCTGTGAGAGTCAATAGTCAGGGAGGAGAGTGTGGGGGTGGGAGACACTGGATTCTTAATTTACCCCATTTGTCCCATTTGTCAGACACTGGAACTCTCTGGGAACTGGGTTGATGAATCATTGTGAATGTGCTCTCCCTACAGTCAGCGGCTTCACTGACTCTAACCAGGTGAAGGTTCATCTTATGACATGCTCAGTACCTCCAGGGTAGGGAAATTTTAATCCAGACTGACATAATGATGCTGAATGAGATTTAACTCATCCTGTGCTGCATTTCTTCTCCCTGTGAGAGCAGCAGAATCATGCATGAGGCTCACCAAGGACACTGGTGAAGAAGTAGTCCAGCCTGAGGAGCTAATTTGTGGATACACATCAATACAGAGAGTACAGAGACCTACAGTAATTGGGCCTGCTGTTAAAGAATAAATAAGGCAGGCTGTATCATCATCAAGGAACATTTTTCTTTTGCTCTTTCAACATGGCAAATTTTGCTGGCAGAGATGTAGCAAGATGTAATGCCCTTGTTGTTTGATAGACATGCCCTCTTTCCTCAGCCATGGCCAAAACCTGCCCCTCTCTGCTCTCTCTGCCAGGTCTTTTGATGTGCTGGTGCTGAAACAAAGAGGCTTCAGAGCAAAAAGAGTAAAGTATTGTCAATTTTGTCTTTATAGAATGCATTTTACCATGGGTGCTTTGGCTCAGAACTTCTAAAAAGTAGTGAAATAACATAGAGCAAAAGTACCTGTCTGCTATAATATATATAATAATATAATCTAGAGCCTTGTTGTCATGACTGCACTTCTACTGTTTTTTAACACAGGGTCAGCCAGAAAGGTCACTTCTAACATTAAAATGTACATAACTACAAGGTCCTTTGGATGCATAAGAATCTCCTGAAGTTGATGCTGAAAACAGCAGTACTTTGACTGCGTTTCAGTTGACCTGTTGCTAAGCCTTGCCCTTCAGCGCCATGAGTCAGTAACATTTCTGGCAGCTAAACATTTTACTCAGACATCCACCTTGAAGGCGTCTACAGAATGCATTATAAATTTGGAAAATCCTGTGGTTTTATTAAATGTATACTGTACTTAACAAATTTATTAGACCACCTGTCATAAAAACGAGAAGACATAAATATTTTAGAAATCTTTCAAAAACTTGTTTAAAATTAAAAATGTTATTGTTATTTATTTAGCAAATAACAAACTGAAACAACTAAATAATCCTTTTTCACACATAATAACCAAAAAACTTCATATTTTGTATGGCCTCCTTTGGCCTCGATAACAGCTTGCATTCTTGCTGCCATTTTTTTTATGTCTTTTCCACAGTCTCTTTTGTCACTGAGTTCCAAATAGTTTCTAGCCGTTCCCACAGACTTGCTTTAGATGAAACTTTTGTGTCATCAATCTTTGAATCTACTAAATCTCAAATTTGTTCAATAGGATTTAAATCCAGACTTTGACTTGGCCGGTCCATCAGTTCCGGTACTCCAGATTCCTTTTTCTTGGTCAAATAGTCTCTGCACAGCTTTGAAGTATGCTTGGGGTCATTGTCTTGTTGGTATATGAACCCACCACCAATCAGATTCAGTCCAGAAGGGATTCCATGATCCACTAAGATGCTGTGGTAGACGTTCTTGTTCATGATACTTTGGATTTTAACTCATTTGCCCACGCTGTATCCACAAATGGAGCCCCATACCATAATGGAATCTCCACCGTGTTTCACTGTGGGTGCAATGCATCTGGCATCAAAACGTTCTCCAGCTTTTCTGCGGACATAAACACAACAATGCTGACCAAAGAGTTCAAACTTGGACTGGTCCGTCCAGAGTACCTTCTTCCAGTCATCAACAGTCCAGTGTTTGTGCTCCCTGGCAAATCTGAGGCATTTCTGGATGTTTGCAGGCCTCAATAATGCCTTCTTAGCAGCTATTCTTCCCTCTAAGCCTTGTTCCATCAGTCGCCTGCTTATGGTCATTCTGGAGACTTTCTCAGACTCTGATCTAGAGGCATTCATCTCTGCCTGAAGATCAGCAGTGGTCTACCTTCTATCTCTAGTACTTCAAATCTTGAGGTGTCTGACCTCTGTTTCAGTTAACTTTGGTTTCCTGCCTCTTCCTTGGTGCATTTTGTAAGTACCAGTCTGGGCAATTGACTCCAAAGCATACTTGACCACACTGTGAGAACACTTTATGTCTTTCCCTATTTGCCTCAGAGACCATCCAGCATCATGAAGTGCTTTAATGTGGACTCTTTCTGTTCATTCAGCTCTCCACATTTTACCATTTTGAACAGGAATGAGGAATTTCAAACTGAATTTACCTTTTCATACCCAAATTTGAGCCGGCTCACTGGGCTTCTCTGAGAAGTCAGAAATGAATGAAGCATAACTTTCAACCACTAAAACTTATTTTTCTGTTCAGGAATGCAAGTAAATAACTATAATTTGACATGAATAAGAAATAATAACGTGCTTTACTTTTTTTTCCGTTTTTTTTTTTTTTGTTTGTTTGTTTGTTATTTTTCTTTATAAATCAGTAAATTTGAAAATTCATGGATAACAATAACAATTATATTTTAGCATTAAAAATATCATTCTGGTTGAAGAGCTTCTACATATTGGTGTATTAACCATTGCAGAAACATAAAAAATGATTTTGGTAAATACCAATGCTGTTAATTTAGGGCAGCTGTAGCATAAACCTTACTTTGGGTGGTGGTCTAATACATTTGTTAAGCACTGTATGTACAGTTGTGACATATAGGTCGTTTCCACCCTGATGTAAACACAGCATTAGAAAAACAGTCAAATGATGTAAACTAGGTAGAACAACAATGGGGTATCCTGAGAGGATGGAGATTGAAGTGTATTGGGCCCCATCTTCTATAAACCTCACATGAATTCAGCAAAGTGTGTCTTTTAGATTGAGCTATGTGGCAGCTCCACATCAGACAATTAATAAGGGGATACCATTGGGCCATGACCTCTTATCTCCAAGACCACCACTTTTCAGGAAGTGAAAAAGTACTGCAACCTGTTTTTAAAATGATTCATTACTGAATGGTTATAGTCAGCATTATGCATGTCCGTAAAGGCAATTACCAGGATGTGTAATGATGTTGATACTTCATAAAAATCAAGCTAAAATGGAGTTACAAGGTTTTGGATGTCTGAAATTGGACATTAGAGCTCTGGGCATCATTCATAGTAGATGACTTCACTCAACCGTAATTTTCCAGTAGCCTTTACAGTCTGTTTTTAAGCAAAGAAATGGCGTGTTTAACATTAGCTTATCATGTGTGAAACACAGAGACTATGTCCAAAAACCATCTTTTTATTTACAGGTACCTGGCAGTTCGTTTACTTTCAGTTCCACGTTGAACTGGAGGTGAAGCTCAGAAGTATTGTCAACAGCTTTGGGACCCAATGGAGTCAGTGTTTTGGCACCGGCTTTTTTGACACTTTTTATTGGTTTAAAATTTATATAAACCTACTAACAGATGTAAAGACTGACCAATAGCACTGATTTCTGAAAAGAATAAAATAATGAAAAATGGAGTTACAGGGTTATGGCCCAACCTCAGCCTAGGATGTCTACATTTGTTCTAAGGTAAATCGATGTTGAATGGGTTTTTTAATGGGTATAAGGGAGGTGATAGGGGAGCGAAATCTGGTTACCAACCACCATTTAAGGCTAAAGAAGTAGATGTGGCAGTAGCTATATGCGATGTATATGACTAATGAAATATGGGTTCTCTTGACTCGGCCCGATGTGCCAAAACCTTGAGCTGAAGAGGGGGGCGGCCAGAGTTAAGCTCATCAGCATTTGTTTTGTCTGGGCCTTTTCACCCCTGATGATATGGCTGGAGACTGCCAGGCCTTAGGACATCCACAGGATAACCAGGGGCTCATGGCAACCCTACTACCTGCCTGGACAGTACCCTCGACTAGTGTTTCTCAAATGGTGCAGCAAGGCACGCTGGTGTGCCTTGGGACAAGTTTCAGTGTGTTGTGGGAATTTGTACAACCAAATGTTCTTACTACAACAAAACAACAGCTAAAGATACTTTAACCTGGTTTTTAAAAACTTTTTTGCATGGATTTGAACATTGTGTTTCTTGAGACTTTGGCTTGATCTTGGTGCACCTTGGACAAATAAAGACTGAAAACCACTGCCCTAGGCCATGCTTACTCACCACGTCCACCCCTTACTTTGCCTTAAAGGTGTGAACTTTGTTACTTTTTCAACAGTTTATTTCCTCATACCCTTGGTTATATGCAAGGACATCCAAAGTACTACTAGGGTTGTGTCAATGTTGCCCTTAGAGGGGCTTACTCATCATACACACCTTACTTAAGCCTCGATATCTGGTCCAAACATGCCTTAAAGTTCTACATAGAACTGTAAACCTGAGTGGTTGTTTTTGAATTTGGGTTGTGAAAGGTGGGGGTGGGTCCTTATGGCCAAACCTCCTGAGAACCACTGATATAAACTTTAAACTTCCGGCAAACTTTGATACAAAAATGTTACTTTAAGGGGCGCAGGCGGCTGAGGGGTTTAAGGCGCACCCCATGTACGTGGACTGCCGGGGTTCGAATCCGGCCTGATGCCCTTTACCGCATGTCTCTCCCCCCGCTCTCGTCCTTGTTTCCACATCAATCCACTATCCTCCTCTACCAAGTAAATGCCCAAAATAAACCTTTAAAAAAAAAAAAAGGTTACTATTATTGCCAGCTTCAGCTGTGTTACACTAGCTCATGGTACCATCTTTTAACGTAGTATTTCTTTGTCAACTAGACATCAGAGTTAATTTTAAAGGAAGATTGTAGTAAAAGTATATCCAGCAGAAAACCATTAACGAACCATTGTTCAATTGAGTCCAGAGGGCAAGGCCTAGCAATACATTAATGGGTAGGTTTGAAAATAAAACATCCCTATTAGAATTGGAGTAAGACCTACTGTATGCCCTTGGCATGTGAAGTTATGTATGTTACTGACATGCCTGTGGCTAAGTTAGCTTGCCCCATCTACAGAGGCTATAGTCCTTGAGGTGGATGGCCTAGATTCAAATCTAATCCGTGGCTCCATTCCTTCATGTCATTATCACAGTCTCTCTCCTCAATTTCCCACCAGATCCACTCTCTAAGAAAGGCAGCAAAGCCCCCCACACAGACACAAAACTATACACTACTACAGTGTACGTGACATAACTGTCATCTTAACATTACATAACTTGAAGAGGTCAACTTGTTGAAAAAAGCCAACACTGACTATCCATGTCCCATGTCTGTTTGACCCCTTCATCATACCCAAAGGACATTTATAATCCTCAAACCACGTCATGTGACTTCAATGGCACATTAAAACAATAAGCTTGAGGACACTGTCCACAAATTAGGCTAATGTGACACCCACAGAGTCATCTTTTGACAAGTTGGGCCTCTGACTGAGCAACTGTATTTGGCAAAAGGAGTAAGATCTAGCTGGATACTGATGAGCCAAAGATGCTCTACAGCCAGGATCCATGATTATGGTCTAACCTGCCTCTCTGCACTCAGCTGCCACCTCTGAGCCTGTCATCCTTCCTTTGTTTGTGGACTGCCTGCTCTTTCTGGAGGTGATGAACTTGTCAGGAAGACTTGGTCAGGGTGTCATGCTTTAACTGGAGGGGTGTTTTGGTATCTAAGGGGGTGAAGCAAAGCATGGAGGTTGACCATCATATCATGATCCTTGCCTGAAGAAAGACGTCCTGATAAGATTTACCAATGGCTGTCTGTGGCCCTTTCTGCAGGTTTGATGGTGGATAAGGTCTTTATCAGTGACAGGATGGGTGTTGTGTGAGACTTGGCTGCAGGCTTTTAGAATTTAAACCAGTTTTGCAGGACGTGGTGCATAACTTTATCTGTTGTACCATTGGGACAGTGCGATCTTGCACCCTGATAGCATGTGTGAGAGGGCTGGCCCCTCTGCAAAATAAGATCACCATATCATAATGTTTGTCGAAACGCTGTTCATGAGTATCAGTCTTCCTAATGGAAGAAGGGTAGACTCCAGGGAGACTTGCGAATTAGAATTAATTCATATAGTAAGCACCATGTTTAACAAACTTTCAGACTAATGTAATAAAAACAACAGAGAACTGTTTAGGAGGAAACATGTGCATTTTAAGGCCTACATTCTGGCAGTGGCTGAGGCCAAAGTCTTCATGTCTGCAGGTTTTCCATCCATACTTATGCCCCAAAGAATGTCCTTCCAATTCATTCTCATTAAAGTGATGTCTCTAGAAAGCTGTGAGGCATTTTCTTCAGCATTTACAGAAATGTCCATTCTGACTCATGGATGAATGGCTTAGATTTTGTGGTAAAAATGTTAAGGTTACTGGGCATCAATTTCCTCCTTTGCTTGTAAACGTAATATCTGAAGACAGCTCAGAGGGATTTTCCTCAAAATTTGCACAAATGTCCACTCTGACACAAGGACAAATTGATGAGATTGTAACCCTCTGACATGCATTGTTGCATAAGACAAAGAAACACTGTTTATAAAAAGCTAAATAACTTTTAAACCATATATCATAGAGCCAGCTGTTTTTGCAGATCTAATGACGCTATCCATCCCTGTGAATCCCTTATGAACGTTTTTCTAACGACCTTGGGTGACTTCCCTTTAATTCCGAGGAATAAATCCACACCAGTAACTGCAATATTCAACATCTTTTATCTGTCTTTTAATTTTTTTTCCATAATTTCTGTTGCTAGCAACTAATGTTGAACCAAGTGGCAACCTCCGGTCTTGAAAAATGAAGCCAATGCTGAGGTGCAAAAAATTGCAATACCACAAGGGTCCACTTGAAACTGGGTGCAGGAACACCAGAAGTCCCATCTGAACACGTGTTAAACATTGTTTTTACACTAGGAATAAACAGGTTTACAGCCTGGTTCAAAAACACCAAACGTGTCTCATTAGCTAATGTCTTCATTTGCTCTCACTGTACTGTATATTTAGGAAAAACCTCACTGCACATTGATTGCCGTGTCTCACTTGATTGACAGATAGCTCGACAGGCAGATCCTACCTTTCTGTCAACCAGAATGCTAGCTAGCTAGCTAGCAGACAGGTAGTCGAGCTCAGTGGGCGGGCCGTTATGTTGATCCAAAGTTCAGTTGAGACAGTGATTTCAATATGGAAGCTGCCACGGATTGGCTTCCAAAGCAGTTTAAGTCTGCCAATTGTAAGCAGACGGCTGACATTACAAAGGCATTGTCTTATTCTTTCTACAGTCTGTGCTGAACATGATTTTTGTATCCCACAATGCTTTGTGACAGGCTCTGACTGCTCTGCTCCAGCGTTGAGTCACGCTTTGTCAAACTGCATACGTCTATGCTGCACAAATCCTGATGGAAATGGTATAAATAGCTCATGATAAAATGAAATAGAGACAGAGAGTCTGTGATGTGGCCCAGTGTGTCACTGCAGACAGGAACTGCTTGAATACATCTAAAGAACAGTTAGAGGCATTTTCTTTAACATTTGCACAAATGTCCACTCTGACTCAAGGGTGAACCGATTAGACGCTAAGGCAGAAGGCCAAGGTTACCGTGAACTATGTTAATTTCTGGCTTGCAACCTTGAACTTATGATTTCTTTGAGGGATTGTCTTCAAAATCTGCAGAAATTTCCACTATGTCGAATGATTTTGGAGGCCAGGGATCAAGGTAACTGTTCCTTATATAAAATTCTTGGACTGACTCACTGATAAACTGATTGGATTCTGGAGGCCATAGGTCAAATCTTTAATATATCAATCTAATCCAGAAACAGCCCATGGCCATCTTTTTGACCTACTGCTGTACTTTCAATCTCTATCAATAGAAATCTCAAAGAGGCACATATGTACCAGGAGGTATTTCAAGTTTTAAGCTGCAAGTGTTCTACACTGGTGTTAAAGAAATCAAAGCTGCTCTTTCAAATAAAAACAAGGATAAATACCGCATTGTTCCATCATTATACAACTATGAAGATGATGTATATTGTGCCTACATGCATTAACACCATACATACTAAATTTAGGCAGCGTAGCATCATGTGCTTGAAATCCATCTCTGTAATCGAGGATTTTGGGGGCACTGTCAGTCACAATTTGTTTTATCATCTGCCTCCTAAAGGAATTTACTCTTAAAGGGATTTTAATTTTAGCCTGAGACAAGAGAGGACTTTTATGATGCATTAAATGTCAACAAGCCGATCAGTGAAACTCATGGTTTTCTGCAGCCCTTTTATCACTAAAATTCACAGAGAATAGCACGCATTCCTGCTTGCATTTCTCCACTGAAATCTAAAGTGTGTGCTCAGACTGTAATTTAAGAGTTACTGTGTGTGTAAGGTCACTCAGGCTCAGTGCAGAAAAAGCATCGGTCAACAAAGAGATGAAGGGTATGCACACTAACTCCCTCTCAGGCCGTCTTAAACCCACACGCTCATACACACTATCTCTCATACACAGCTTTTTGAGGCTGGGTAAATGGTCACAGGGACGGAGAATTCCCAGCAGGACTTTGAGATGAGGGTTGTCAGCACTTTTCTCACCAGAGGGTTTAGGCCTTTCGTTCTGCTCTGGGATGGCTGAGTTTAATTGGAGAACGCTAATGCGCAGCTGGATAGCAGAGCCGCTCACGCCATTACTGCCTCTAAAAACGGGAGGGCGTGAAAGCAGAGTGTGTGGATGTGATGGTGTATGTGTGTATCTATACTGCAGGCGTCCCTCAAGATGCCAACAAATTTATTCATGGGATCCAAGCAGTTTGTTTATGAGTGTCTCATTTAGAAAATAATAGGCAATAATAATTTCAGCAGATTGATCCGGGGTTAATCCAAATAATTGCCAATTCATTATAATTTCACATTTTCTGGAAATAGAATTGACTTGTTCTGTCTATCATTGTGGTGCAAACAGCATGAAGAATCGATCAGGTGGTATGCAAAAACAGATTTTGTCAAAGTACGCCAAACAATACGTCAAGTGTTTTGCATAAAGCAGTCAGCCTAGTGGAAGAGGGGGTCTTTTTCCCAAAAAATCCCCTTTTTGTAGTTTCTCTCCTCATTTTTAAAGTTGATTTTGAGATTCAGATACCCCATACAGCTACGCTGAAGAAGTGTCACATGTGCATGTTTTTAATACAATCATTATCTGAAGAATAATCAGAAACTTGCTGCTTTTAACAAGAAGAGAGATTCTGTTTTGATTATATTCTTTATCTTTTAGGTTGGTCACAATCTATTAGCAATCACACTTTAAAAAAATGGACTTTTTAATTTTCTAACAGCTTAAATATTGGACCTTCAGCTATGGGAGGGTGGGGCTGACTTTTAGTTTCCCCCAGGCTTGTAACTAAATACTGTCAGATTTAACCATTATGCTCTTATAGAGCTCAACAGTGTGATTCCAGAAGTAAAAATGCTATTTATTTTCCCAATAGTGGATTTGATCAGTAATTATATTGTTGTAAGTGCCTAAATTAGACTTACCATAAGCCACCCAAGTGTGAAACCATCAACAAATGCTCCCATAGGAGACAAAAGTTCCTGATATATCAACCTCTTTTTTGAGAAAAGCATATTTTGTCCACAATCCCAGCCATAAATACCACAATCCCCACAGTCCTAAAGTATCACAGCAACATCTCTGATTAAAGGAGTCTGTGTTAACTATGGAAATGTCTACCATGCCCACTAATGAAGACTGTACACCAGGGGTTAACATTTGTACAAGGACCAGGTGTTTCCTTGATGGATGCTTTGGGGGCTGAACTTTCAGATAAACTTAAATTAAGTAACATTTTCTGTCTAATTAACATACATTGAAAATATTTTATTTCAAATGTATGCCATTTCTAGCCTGTAAATGTAAGGGTAAAAGTAAGTCAGTCTCTATACCATAGATATTTTAGCTGAATATCTCCAAGGCTGTTATGTTCTCCATTACTGAGTTTGATGCTAATATGGGGTGCCATAAGAAGACAAAATATATTTAGTGTTGATTCTCAGGCAGGTGAACGCTTGAGGTCAAAAGAAACCCATAGCTTTAATCAAGAATTATTCAACTATGTGTTTATCATGCATCATATTTGCTAACAATGGGTGACAGGTGGATTTCTGTAAAATGGATTAAACATTTAACCAATCCAGATGATTTTTATCAATCTCAATTGTTTTAGGTTTTTTAACAGCTGTAGGGAATTTACCTTTAATACATCAACCTATTTTTTCCCCTGTATATTTCTGAATTTAATGATTAATGATGTTTTTTGTTTAAAAGTGCTATATAAATAAGTTATTAATGATGCTCTGGGGGCCGGATGGGAAGATGTGGGGGGTCTGTTGTGGCCCTCGGGCCACCAGTTGATGATGCTGTAGACTTTTAATGACAACAATAGATGCCGCCGCAGTATAAAGCAATATAGCATTTAACACTGAATGCTCATAGTCAGCACCTTTTGACACTTTTAACTGCTTTAAAATTGGTTAAAACCCACTGACAGATTAAAAGAGTGACCAATAACCCTAATTTAAGAAAAAAAATTCTGTCAGCTAATTAACTTTATACTTTGCGTTGACTAGCATTGCTTCCTGATTGGTTATTACTCCATTCCACATACTATGCCAGCTCACGCCTGCACAACTGTCCTGGGTGTTAGCCCTGCACAACAGGATCATAAATATTGAACATGTTTTATATCCATGATCTTAAGTTAGAGCAGTTCTGATCTTCTAAGCAGGTTGAAGAAGGAAAAATAACTCTTTAAACGTCCTCACACCAGGAAAATCTTTCAAGATAATCTTTAAAAAGATCCAGCAATAAGTCTTCTGCTGACTTTGTTTGGAAGACGGTGACTCTGACTCAAAACCAGCAAGATTATCTTGCAGCGTCTACCCTGCTTTACTTCAGTGCACAGTTTTGACTCTATGAGGCAGAAAGGCACTTTTTAAATGATAAAAATGATAACAATAGCATCATGTTGGAGCGAGTCAATATTCTTTACAGTTTTATGTATGACTCATCTTTGGGTTTTTCAGTAAACATTCTTTTATTTTGTGAAGGATCAATGGAGCTCAGGGCTTTAGATTTGTGCTTTTATGACTGAATTTACTTTAATTTGGACCAGATGTCATACAAATGAGGGTTGTTCTCAGTCCTGACAGTTTCCCTGAAAAGAAAATGGATTCAGTGGGGCTCATTTATCAACTGGAGGATATTTGGCTCTGAAATCCATGGAACGCAGTTTCAACAAAGTTTTCTTCAGCTGTGAAATAAAATCTGAGAACACATTTTCTAAATTTAGAACCTTTCGATTTCTAAATAAATTTATGAATACTGTATTGAACAGCTGAAAACGTAGCACATCTGTCCAAAGTCTTAGTGTATGTTGAAAATAAACCTACCTTTACACACAGGTATTTAAATGATAAATTTGCCACGTCCCAACATTTTACAGCCCCAGCTTTTACCGTAATGAAAAATATGATAAATGATCATTGTCTCTCTTCTGTTATTCCCAAGATTTAACTGTTTTTTTTCTTTAACTGCCTGCTGCTTGCTGATGGCCTTCAATGTTACTAATGAAATAATTGGATATCATCCAATACTGGCTTTGAATATGAAAATAAAATGATATTTTTAGTTCCTCCAGGGGAAATTTAGTTTTGCACTCTGTTGTTGAACATGCTACATATATGTAAGCTAAAATAAATACATATAGTATCATAATCCTATGGTAATGCACTTAAAAGAGATGTCAGGGAGCATATGAAAGAGCACCCAAGCCACTGGGGGGCTTGATGCCTTGCTCAAGGGCACCAGTGGTCAGGGAGTGAGCTGGCACTTCTCCAGCTAGCAAACCTTTGTCCAACTGGGACTTGAACTGGTGACCTTGGGTTCCTGACTCAAGTCCTTACAGAACGAGTTCCTGCCGCCCACGATATCATAGAATTAAATTTGCCTTATGAGCAGCACTACCTCAGCTTTAAATGATTAAAACATTATTTATGCTCAGAGTCAAGGGCGCAATTGTTAATATCTTTAAAATTTGTGTCTGCTGACATCTCCTTACTTCTCTGTTTGACTTTGTTTGCACACATGGCCCTGCAGGCTTATACAGACAGGATGCTTCTCTGTGCCAACACAGATGATGTAACCGGTCTCTGGCAAACAGTTTATTTATTGTCTTGCATATTGTGTTACATGCTTTAAGGATTTCTTATTAAAGACAGTCTGTACTTGTATTTTTATACTCTATCTTTAGCTGAACAGGAAGTAATGTATCTGTTACATCAGTAAAATTTCAAAATAAAAGCATGACAGTTGAGGAAATGTCTTTAACCCTGACTGGGTTACTTACAAAGAGAAAAGAACTAAACATGAGCTCCTTGAAAGTGTAAATTCTGTCGCATCAACCAGGATCATTGGATGTCGTTGAGTCATTTTGTACATGCACTCCTGCACAGTGGTGAACTCAGGATTTCTGAGGGGTAGGGGTGAAAATAATAAAAAGAGTACCTGCTGTATGCAGTGGCGCACCAGCATGCAAAAAAAAGTTGTCATACATTTACAGTTCAATAGTTAGAAACCCTAGTTAAGAGTTTTTATCATGACTATACCAACTATAACTACATAATAAAAAAATATAAACAATTACCATTTAGGCACCCTTGATGCACATTTATCACATTTAGTCTACTTAGAGGGCACCAAAAAAAGGACACTTTATCTAATTCTGACAACTTACAGGGCACCATGAAGGGCAATTTGTAGAATCTTGTCTACTTAGAGGCACCATGGGGGGCATTTCTTTTTTAATTTTGTCCACTTAGAAGCTACCATAGATGGCACTTTATACATTTTGTTCACTTAAAAAGCATTCTTTTCAAACTTTTAGATTTAGAGGGCAACATAGAGACACCTTATCAATTTTTGTTAACTTGAAGGGCCCCAAAAGGGCATTTTTTTCAAACTTTTTCCACTTACAGTTCAACAAAAGATCAACTTGTCAAACTTTGTTCACTAAAGGCTACTGTAGAGGGCCCTTCTTCAAATGTAGTCCACTTAGAGGGCACCCAAAAAGGACACTTCACCTAATTTTGACAACTTGCAGGGCACAAATATGGCACTATTTCAAATCTTGTCCACTTAGAAAGCATCCAATGCAGCACTTGACCCATTTTGTCTACCAAGAGGTCACCATAAGAGGCACTTGGCAAATTTTGCCCAGTTAAAGGGCATCAAAAGGAGCACTTTTTTCACCTAAAAGGACATCTATTCAGATTTGTAGAATTAAAGGGCAACATAAAGGGCACAAAATAAAATTTTGTCCACTAAGAGGCCACCATAGATGGCACTTTTTCCAATTTTTTCCATTTCAAGGGCAATTTTTTTTCAAATTTAGTTAATTTAAATGGCATCTCAAAGGATTTTTTGTCAAATTTTAACCACTTAAAAGGCACCAAAAAGAGGACACATTGTACTTAGATGTCAATCTTAGGGGGCACCTTTTCATGGTTATCTACCATAGGGGCATCCAAGAGGGCACTATTACTTTTTCTTTTTCAAACATCAGACCGCTAATGGGGGCAACTGGCCCCTGTCCCCTCTAAGTCCACCAGTGCTCCTGCATATTCATTAGTATATAACAGTCTTTAACACTGCATTTGGCAGAAAAAGCCCCAGAAGCTGCCCTACCTCAAAGTCTTGGTTTCGGACCACACTGGTGCAACACTCATTTAAATATTTTATCTAAAGTCAGCAGTGTTAAAGACATCTTTTTAAATCATGCAAATCCAGATCAAGACACGGGGAAGAATTGTTCCACATTGTTTTGATACAGGTTTAGAAATGTGCATTTAAATGAAAATGACAGAATTTAAATGTGATTTAAAATGTGATAAATCAGGATTAAGCATCAGAATTGAGTGATTACTTGTGATTGAAAAAAAAAATCCCTTTACAACCCTTCAAAAGAGTGAAGATTTTTGTTTCAAAGCCTTTGATTCAGCGTCTGAGTCTAGTCTGGAGCGTATTAAAAGCAGCTTTCACACTTATTTTAAGCTCTGGACACGGCTGGTTCAGCACAGAGGAGACCACAGAGGAGGAGCACACCTGGGAGCCGGGTGAAGTCCCAGCAGCAGCGTCTTTAGTTCAGGAGGAGGAGGGGAGCGGGGTCACGTCCCTGCTGCTGGTGGGTCAGTTCTGGCACTTTAAACTTCTACATGCTTTTATATTCTTCTGTTATAACTTTGTAGGCAGCTTTAAAGACTTAATGAGCTTCAGATTTCTGTTTACACTTGACAAAGACAACAGAAGCTTACCAAGAGAGGCGAGAAACAAAGACAGCATGTCATCAGCTGTAAACAAAGAAACAAGACCGAGTCAGGTATCGGCGCCTGTGCATCTGCATCGACACCTGTCATATGTTTTCTTACAGCTGTGTTTGTTTCACTGAGAAGTTTCACCCAGCAGCATTAGGAACTAAAACAACTCATTTCTGCAGTTAGAGTGAGATGAAAACAGAGAGTGATCTCACTTTTAGATCTCACTGTGAATTTGCCTTCCTCTTACTTTGTTTCGCTGCTTTGGTCAGAGCAGGAACATTTTTCCTCCAAATTATGAGCCCTAAGCTTTGGAGGGAGCTCACAGTGAAACGTGTCAAGTTTAATCGCAAGAGCAAAATCTGAGGAGACGTCGAGAACAAAGTGGAAAGAAAAACGCAGAATTTTGAGTTGGATATGACACAAGTCATTAGACAACATCTTTGAACACAGGAGCGATGGAGATACCAAAAGCGAGAGGGAAAATATCAGCGTCTAAAGCAAGCGGCTTCTCTCTTCATTATTACTGAGGAGCTGCAGCTTTGTTTGGAGTAAAATCAATGCTCAGGGTGAAGCTGCAGTTTGGATTAACTCACACTAAATTATTTAAATGTACAGTATATTAATCCCACAGCTGGAGGGTTTCAAAATAATAAAAGATGACTATTACGTATGAGCTTCTCAGTTTCATCCACCTCTGCTTCTACTTCTTCATATTTTTTGAGCACTTTTTCACCAGAACTGTACACCACAAGCTCTGTTTATGATTTTGTGAATGAATTTCAAATAATGAGGGAGAAAAATGCCCTTCCTGACTCACACCAGGAGCCCTCAGGAAGCTTTCTGAATGCTAACAGTGTTAAAAAGGAAAGCCACTATTAAAAGGTTTTGCCCCTCATTATGTTAAATTCATCCACAATAAAGGGAAAACAGTGGTTCAATGTTAAATAAAAACCCACAAGATTTTAAGGCCACATTTATGCCAGTTTCTCCCCCCAGGGGCTTCAAGGCTTATCACAAATTGTTATTTATCCAAATTGTCAAATTTTGTCCAGTTAAAGGCACCAAAAAGGGCTCTTTTTCAAATTGTATCCACTTACAGGGCACCAAAAAAGGACACTTAATCTACATTTGATAACATACAGGGCACTTAAAATGGCACTTTGTCATATCTTGTCTTCTACGATGTCAACATATGGGACACATTTTTCAAACTTTTTCCACAGAGAAGGCATTATAGGCAGCACTTGGGCACATAAAACTATTTTTTTTATTATTATTTTTGTCAACTTCAAGGCATCCAAAAGGGCCTTTTTCAAATTTTCTAGACTAAGAGAGAAACAAAAGACCACCTTTTCAAATGGTGTAAACTAAGAGGACACCATGGATGGCACTTTGTGAATTTGTCCAATGAAACGGCACTTTTTCAAATTTCTTCAAAGGTCTTTTTCAAGATTTAATTTTCATTTAAAGGGCACCAAAAGGGATTCTGGACAAAATTTTTCCACCTAGCGGACTTTTGACCACTTAAAGTGAATCGGAAAGAGGGCACATTGTACTTAGATGTACTTTTTCACGGCTGTCTACCATAGGGGAATCACAGAGGGCACTTTGTCAAATTTTCTCCTCTTAGAGAACACCATAGAGGACACTTTGTCCAATTTTCTCCTCTTAGAGAACACCATAGAGGGCACTTTGTCCAATTTTCTCCTCTTAGATGGCACCATAGAGGACACTTTGCCCAATTTTCTCCTCTTAGAGAACACCATAGAGGATACTTTGTCCAATTTTCTCCTCTTAGAGAACACCATAGAGGGCACTTTGTCCAATTTTCTCCTCTTAGATGGCAGCATAGAGGACACTTTGCCCAATTTTCTCCTCTTAGAGAACACCATAGAGGACACTTTGTTCAATTTTCTCCTCTTAGAGTACACTTTGTCCAATTTTCTCCTCTTAGAGGACACTATAGAGGAAACCTTGTCCAATTTTCTCCTCTTAGAGGGCACCATAGAGGACACTTTTTCCAATTTTCTCCTCTTAGATGACACTTTGTCTAATTTTCTTCTCTTAGAGGACACCATAGAGGACACTTTGCCCAATTTTTTCCTCTTAGAGGACACTGTCTAATTTTCTCCTCTTAGAGGACACCATAGAGGAAACCTTGTCCAATTTTCTCCTCTTAGAGGGCACCATAGAGGACACTTTTTCCAATTTTCTCCTCTTAGATGACACTTTGTCCAATTTTCTCCTCTTAGAGTACACTTTGTCTAATTTTCTCCTACTAGAGGACACCAAAAGGAGCATCAATCCCAGCAATTGTTGATCCCCTAAAGGGCACTTTGTCAAATTTTGTCACATTAGATGTCAGTCCAAAATTCAAACATATTTGCAATGCTAGGTCACACTGCCTCCAGTGAAATATCAGTGAGCAGATTGGGTAGTGTACCCTGCCTGGTGTTGTGTAGTTTTACAGCTATTAAAAGCTATTAAAACATTAACACAACTGTATAATCATCCCAGCAAGGATTCCACCTTCATTATTTACCTCATTTCTTATTTTTGCTCTCTTTTTGAAATATAGTCATTAGACTACACAGAGATTTGCAATTACTCTCTTTGTTTTCTACATCCTGCTCCATTTATGTTCAACAGTCACTTCTTAGGTATGCTAGCATTAGTGTTAGCCTTTTCCATGCTCATGGAGCGATGCCTGTGAGCTAGTTCAGACAGAAAGCTCTAAGTTTCGAGATTTCTGTTCTCTTCCTCTGCTCTGCAATTGCCAGATCTTTCCCAAGTCAATTCCCCGCTCTCGCTGTCAGCCCTCCTCCACCCCAGTGTCCTCCTTTTAGACTGTGACGGGCTTTGACATTATTTCATCACTCCTCAAATTCTGAATGTAAAAAAAATCTTCCAGGGGTGATGAAGTCATATTGCCATTATGCTGCCATAATAAATGCTTGACCAATCACAGATGGACTGAACTGTAGTAGCTGAGATTTTTCTTGCAGCTTGCAGTGTTTAATTCTTCAAACATGATTTGCAGGAAGTTCAACCTTTCTAAACTTTCCATTTGCACTTCAAAGATTACCACGGGAGATCTGTAAACAAGAGTAATCATCCAGTGAGTATGTTCATTTTGCCATCAACACTGGATCAGGACTGAGCTGGGGCACATTGTCTGCTTTCATATGTAAAAGGTTTATTAACAAAGAGTTATTCATTTTTTTATGTTTGACTTTATTATGTGAGGAGATTTTGATGTATTGTGCCAGACCTTCAGTTGTCCTCTTTTTAGCAGTGACCTCGGTGACATTTGCACCACAAACACATCATTTATGTTCCAGCGGTGGCTGAAAATCTGACAGACTGGCTCCTAAATGTTAGCTTTGTGGTCAATCCAGAAAACGTCCAAACTTAAATTACACTGGAGGGAAAGTTAATATGCATAACTCTGTGTTTGTTGGCATCTTCCAAAGAAGTTGAAGTATTGAATCTAATGTTTTTATTATTTTAGTTCCAGCTGCAGACCTCTCTTTATTTGAGGACTTTAGCACTGAACACATCGGAGGAAATCCTTCTCTTTAACATTTAATCTAAAGTCTCTGCAGAGCACACGGATACATCAACATTATTTGCTTTAATAATGTATGACTGCATACATTGGTGCAGCAGCTAAAAGAACACTAAAATCTGCATAATGTTTTATATTATAACATAGGTGCAGAAAAACAGAACTTGTTTGTGAAAGGTTGCAGATGTTCATTAAAACCATAAAACATCTCAGACTGGCCTTTTTACATATCAGGTGTGTAAATCAGGCCACAGGTTGGATAACGCTGCCAGTAACCATGACAACAACACAGCTGCTTTGTGGAAAAAGTTGCATGTTGGTTTATACAGGTGAGAAATAGTCAGAAACCAGTTGTGACCACAGAGGAGATATTTAAAATAGATTACTTGAGCGTGCTCAGTGTGATCACTGAGCGAGCATCATAAAATATGCTGGTATGATTTTTGACCAGAATTTGACAGATTTTCCTCAGTTTCTCAGTCCTGTATTCATAGGATAGATTAGAGATGCTAGTCTCCATTGGTCAGAAGAAAAAAACTTTTTTTCTGTACACTTCAGATTATCCTTTAAGTTCCTGTAAAATGACATCCAAACTTTGTGAATTTTGGGCAGGGCAAATGCAGCGGTGCAACCACAGTGGTTTCTAACAGGTCATTAAAAGTATCATAACAAAGATTTGTACCAGAAAACAGTAAATTTAACACCAAACTTCTGTCTCTGCTCTGGCACAGAGCCAGGAAGCTGCGTTCTGATCAGAAGCATTCTTTAAAATTTGAGGGGATTGTATTGCTCCTGAGTGGGCGTGGCTTCAGCTTATTCAACTGACATGCCCACATCATCCTAAAGCAGATTTTTCTGCCTCATTTTTCATGATTTTGAAGCTTCATTTTACAAACTTAGAGATGTTTTTCATGACTGAAATTTGGCCTGGTGGTTCATAACACAGTGGCCTGTCATACAACAAACTTAAAATAAATATTTTTTTCATCACTTTACAGGAACTTTAAGTCACTCTTGTGTTTCTAAATGCAATGTTTTAAATAGAGACTGCAATTTTAAGTTGGTTCTTCTGCTTTTTATTGTGTTGGCATGATAAATGTAATAAAAGATGTATTTTTGTCACATATTTTTTTCTTATGTCATCTTTTTCGCAGGTTTAAATTTCTGGTTTGCATGTGTGGACCCTGGAAGAGTAGTTGCTTCTTTGGTACTTTTAAGGGGGGTCTAGTTGAATCAAACCCTGATAGCAAGATTTAGTGCAACATAAAGTGATGGTTAAATTGAGTGGTGAATCTCTACCCCTGGAAATAGTCTGAATGTGACAAAATAAATAAAAATAAATAAATAGAACTTTGGAATATTTCTATCCAACCTCCTTTACATGTTAGATAAATGCCCTATCGGTGGATCCTGTGAGTTGCAGCCATAACTGCAGTGGCACCTCAGCATCTGCTGCTGACTGTGACAGCAGCATGGTTAGTAAAGCAGAAAGACGTGAGACAGTTGCTGATAAAGTCACTCTGATCAGATGGTCTTAGCTCAAATCTGATTTTATATAACTGACATTAACCTACAGAACAGTTCCCAGCTTTTAGGCATGTTTGGGCCTAAAATAGGGGCTGTATTAAAATGTAGATGTGGTGAGCAAGCCACATGAGGGCACCACTGGGTGGGAAGGAGGACTGACACAATCCTAGTCATACGCTAGATGTCCTTGCAAGGGGGCGGGTCAAAAGTCATCTGTACCTTGTGTTATAAAACATTTCTGTCTTTACTGTTCTTTAATTTTATTAACACACAGGAAGTTCCCTTTTCTGTAGTTAAGTTTATGCTATAGTCTTCATTATTTACCAGAGTTCTTCATTTATGTTTAAACTCTGTATCCAAACAGGAAGTTAATTACCCTAGGTTTTAAACAAAAAGAAGATTAATTGCAAGTAAGTATAGAAATTAGGAGATTAATCCTGACTAGGAATATCAATCATTTGACAGTCCTGGTACAAACCTGCTCTCCTGCAGCTTCTAGCCTATTAATGCTGTACTATTCGAAATGCAGACTCAAACTGAAGAACAAGAATGTATTTTTCTCTTGCAATCAAAATATCCACAGCAGTTGAACAGGCTTTAACTGTTTAGAAAACCTCCATTATCCTTCTGTTCCAGTGCAAAGATAGCTCTCACCACGCTCTCACAATGTCAAAGAACAGTGGAAACTTACTGTACTGTATGTTTGACCCTCCAAGAATAAAGCCTCACTGCACTGCTAGCACGCCTTTGCGCTTTTAATCTTGTTATATAATGAGACACCTAGGGACACATCATCGTTTACCTTATTCCTGTTTTATCTTACAACATTTATACAGCATTTACTTTGAGACTACTTATAAAAAGTTGTAGTAAGGCTTAAAGATGGTGGAGTTGATTAAGCTGAACCAATGAAATGCATCTTTTATGCTTTACAAGGCTGAAGTCTGTGGGAGTGATGAGTCTTTTCTCACCTCAGGGATAAGTAAAAAATGAAGTATTTACCATTAAACCTTTAAAATAGTTTCAGGACACCATGGCTTACAGTAACACACTTTTATTATAGACAGGACATCCCATGTGAGCTCGGACTGTACACACTGAAACGAGTAGAAAACAAAGGCAAAAAAAGCCATGAACAATCTGGCAATGCAAATAAAAAAGGTTGTTAGAAAGATCTATGCAGTAACATGACAAAACAATGTATTTTTTTTAGGTTTTCACAAGCTGTGACACACGTAAGGTTTCTCTTTTTACATCAAAACTTACTGAGTTGTATAGATGCTAAATATTTACACCATTAATTTAAGAAATCGCATTTTCCTCATCTTTATCTGCATGTGTGAGAAAGTCTTTTCCCCTCTTCCTGATTTATAAGTTTTGCACATTTGTCACACTTAAATTCAGATCATCAAACACATTTTTATATTAGACAAAGAAACCAAAGTAAAAACAAAATGCAGTTTTTAAAGCATTACTATTTTATAAAGGTAAAAAAGCCATCCAAACCTACCTGGCCCTGTGTTAAAAAGTAATTACCCCCCTTGTTAAATTATGAATTAACCGTGATTAACCACATTTTTTGGAAAGCTGAGTTCAATCTCACTAGCCACACCCAGGCCTAGTTACTGCCAGACCTGTTGAATCAAGAAACCCCTTAAATCGAACCTGTCCGACAAAGTGAAGTAGGCTAAAAGATCTCAAACAGCAGCACATTATGCTGCCATCTAAAGAATTTCAAGAAAAGATTACATCTATCTGTCTAAAGGGTTACAAGGCCATTTCTGTTACTTTGGGACTCCAGCTAATCACGGTGAGAGCCATTATCTACAAATGGGGAAAACTTGTAACAGTGGTGAACCTTCCAAGGAGTGGTCGGCTGAGCAATCATACTCCAAAAGTGCACTGACGATTCATCCAGGAGGTCAAAAGAACCCAGAGCATCTGAAGACCTGCAGGCCACGGTTTGGATTTGACCTTGTTTGTCTGTGCAGCGCAGTCCTGATCACTTCAAGACAAAGAAGGCAGAGATCACGAGGAACTGCAGGTTCAAAGAGGAACAGTATGTCAGCAGTTTATTTTGCCTTTTGAGGTTGAGTTGTTGTCATTTTGACTTGATTCTATGATTTTATTGCTTCCCCCATGGGTGCTTTTTTACCTCAAAAGTTAATTTTTCCTCATCAATGGTGCCGTTGTGGCTCTGTGACCCACTGACTACTGTTTACCTTTTGCTCCTGCTGCAGAATATGATGTACTGTTTATATAGTGAGGCTTTACACACAGGAGTCTGTGCTTTATGTTGTGTTTTGCAGTTGACCGGATACTTTGTACATCTTTTGGGTTGTTTGAATCGGTCTGCTTTATATGTATTGACACGGTTTGGCAGTGGCCAGTGTCGAAAATAAACCTACAGTGAATCTCCAATGATGCAGAGCGGAGTGGCGCTTCAGGGACGCACTGGAGCCTGACTGGAGTTCAGGCAGTGGAACTGCAGTACATTTTTCTCTGCAGTACGATTCGTCAACAGATCGTGGGGCAGCCAAGGCCAAAACCACTGCTGACCAAAAAGAACACAATGGCTCAACTCACATTTGCCAAAAACATCTGGTGGTGGTAGCGTGATGCTCTGGGGCTGCTTTGCTACTTCAGGACCTGAACCTCTTGCAGTAATTCATGGAAACATGAATTCTGCTCTCTACCAGAAAATCCTGATGGAGAATGTCTGGCCTCAAGCTCAAGAACACTTGAGTTATGTTGAGGACAATGATCCAAGACACACCAGCAAGTCCTCCTCTGAATGGCTTCAAAAAACAAAATGAAAATTTTGGGGTTGCATAGGCAAAGTCTGGACTTATATCAGATTAAAATGCTGTGGCATGACCTTAAACAGGCAATTCATGCTTGAAAACCCTCCAAGAAGAGTGGGCCAAAATTCCCTCACAGTGATGTGAAAGACTCACTGCCTGTTATCGTAAATGCTTGCATGGAACTGTCGTCACTGAAGGTGGCATGACCAGTAACCAGGTTCAAGGAATCACTTTTTCACATAGGGCCAGGCAGGTTTGGATGGCCTTGTTCCTTAATAAATGCATTTTATATATATTCAGGTTATATTTGTCATATATTTAAATTTGTTTGATGATCTGAAACATTTAAATTTGACAAATATGCAAATAAATAAGAAATCAGGAAAGGGGTAAATACTTCTTTACAGCACAGTATGTGTAAACAAGCTGGCCTCACAGCAACGAGTCTCCCTCTCCTCCTGCATCCAGCCCAATGAACTGCTCACGCATATACAGTAAGTCCATTAACAATTTAATCACTATTGTTTAACGACTCGTAGAATTGGCTGCCTGTTTGCTCTCCTGAAGCTTTTAAAACTGATAAATTCAGCTCAACATTTCACAGTGGTAAAAGTTTCTTTTAACAAGCTTGAAGAGTCCGGCCAGAGTGAAGCGTGCTGCTGTGGCCGATTAAATCAAAAATAAGAAACTCAATGTGAAAGTCTGATTCAGAATGAAAGATATCAGCTGCTCATGAGGGCTGCTTTGTTTTTGGAGACTTGCAGAAGCCTGGATTGAGAGGTTGTCTGAATTTATAGGGGAACAAGATGTGAGGATTATTGCTGAAAAACATCACAGCAAGCAGAGTGATTTGTCTCCATTTTAGTCGGCTCGGCTGTGATGCTTATTCTCTGATATTATGTTATGCTACATGGACTAACAAAACACAAGACCCTTTAGAAAACTCTCCTTTTATTGTGCACTCCATGAGGAACCTATTTTGAAGGGAGAATCCAGGCGTATTTCATCCTAAGAGTACTCCAGTAGAGGAAATATTGTAGATTTCCACAGGCGGCTCCAATAGAAGAGGAAAAAACGAGATGGCCATGCATGTTAAAAGCCTATGTGCCATCAAAGCCCCCTGGGCTACAAAGGGCTCTTTTAGCAAATGGATGGCAACAGCTGCAAACTCTGGGCTGTTCTTAATGTGCACGCTGCAGATGTCTGCACTTGAGTCCCACAGTCTGAGACAGATCTGTCTGCTCTGCACTGGGCCTCTCTCATCATATCACTGTCGCTTCATTAAGCACCGAACTCAGCACCAACATCTGCCTGATGCTTTTTGCTCCCAATTAAAAGGAAAAAACCCTCTAAAAGCTACAGTTAAAACCACGGCAGACACTTGTTATGGATTGTATGTTTTGTCTTTTGTTAGCCTGTCAGAAAATAATTACCTCAGTACGATTACATTACACCTTCTGCTTTTTGAAATTTATCATGATGGATGATTCTTTAGTGAAAAATAACAGTGTAAATGTGTAAACTGTGAGGTAGGGCTGTGATATAACAAAACTAGTGCTGTAATACAGTTTTATTGAACATAAACATTTTCAACCTCTGTATACTTCACTATACTCTCCTTCTTCATCAACACACAACTGCATTCTGGTCTTCCTCTGATCAAAGCGTGCAGTAAATCTAGTGGAGCAAGACCAGGTGATTAAGGAGGCTGATCAAGCACCAGGATTTGGTTTTGCACCAGAAACTACTTTACCAAGTAGACATGGTGATCAGGCACATTTTTTGATGAAGAATGAAACAATTTTTTCACTATTACTTCAGACTTTTTCACACAGTTTTTCTAGAACCTTTTTGTTGATTCACCGTTGACCTTTCCGGAAACCTTAATGTCAAAGAAAACAAACAACATGCCCTAATATTTGGACTTGCTTTGTTGTGCTTTCTTCATCCTTGGTGACGACGGTGTTTTCCGATGCATCAACTACCGTTTTGACTCAGGATTGTATTGGCAGTTTCATCGCATGTAATCACCCCTCCTAAAAAAAATTAAGGTTTCCTTTTTTTTGTTCCATAATGTCTCCACAAATTTGCTTGAGTTTTCCTTATTGTCAGGAGTCAGAATTTTTGGGACAACTTGCAATATATATATTCTTAAATTAAGAAAAGAAATAAAACCAGATAGCGCCTTTTATGTGTATTTATCAAAGGTGCAGTGTGTAAAATTGAATACCAACAAAATCTAACAGTCAGTCCTAGATTGCAATGCTCATTTCTCCAGTGGAATTAAAAAAATGTGTCTCTGTTATTTGGTTCTTTCTATGTTACCATAGAAACAGGGAAAATACAAAGATGGTGGTGTCCATGGTGGGGGCCCTCACTAGGTTTGAATATAAAGCTTATTCTAAGGTATTTTTAATTAAACAATTTTTTTTGTTTTTAGGTGATTAAACTTATTTAGACAGACCTTCTTATGAATATAATGTTTTATTTTTACCAGGTTTATCCGGTTAACTGCTACTTGACCACATATTACACATTGCACCTTTAAATTTAAATAAGGAGTTGGGTTTTTTTCTTAGTTGGTCTTTGTGTCATTCTGGGATTTCAAATATCACACTCTGCAGCCACAGCAGCTCTGACCCACAGACACAGAGGGATGAGGAGAGAGAGCAGGCCGACTGAGACTCATCAACTTTACTAATAAACTCGCCAGTATGTTCCTTAAATGCCATCAACAATTTTTAATGATGTTGAAAGTTAAGTTTGACAAACATGATCATGCACACAAGTTCAACTGATGGTTCAATGGATGCTTATAAGGTTTAACTGTTGTGACTTCAAGCAGCAGCGCACTCACTGAATGTCACGTCTGTGCCATGAAGCCTCCGTTTATTAGCGAGCACCAGGACGAGTAGCCGTTTGAAACCGAAATCAGCTCACCCAGGATCGGCCTCTTGTAACTTAGTGTCTGCCTGAAGCTTCATACCGGTAGTGATGGCAGCAGCATCTCCTGTTGTGTAAGGAGACTCACAGACTCCCCTGCACAGAGCTCTCGTCTCTGAATTTTGATGAGGATTTCAAGCAGACTTTAAAGGGACATTTCAGCATTTTTCAAGTTGAGTCATATGAGCTACGTAGTACACAGTGGCGGTTGTATTACCTTCCAGTGATTTCAGTGAGGATTGCTCCTTAAAGAAGGACTCACCAGGCAGCTAGGCTATATACTGTCACAGATCGGTACAGTTTCTGTGAGGATTTTAGCAAGTTTTTGGTAAAAAATTGGCCTCAAAACAATGGTAGCTCAAACGGACACACAATCAAAAATGATTATCTTATTTTATACTGAGGAAACCTCTGTTTTTTTTGTTGCTCTTTAGCAATACAAGACCATGTAACCAGTAGCCAAAGCCTGTATTGCAAAATAGCAGCAAAAACACAGAGGCTTTCTGGGTAAAAAGAAATAAAGTGCTTCAAAAGTTTCAATTGTGCGTAGGCTTGAGCCAACATTGTTTTGTGGCACTTTTTTGTTTTGTTACCAAAAACTTGCCTAATTCTGTGGAGAAAATGTACCCATCTGTTACACCATGTAGCCTAGCTTCCTGGCCAGTACAACCAGCGAGTCCTTCAGAAAGGAGCAATATTCACTGAAATCACTGAAGGCTAACGCCACTACTAGTGCTGTAACTTGTACAGCCCAACTTCAAAAAATACTGAAATATCCCTTTAACTCATGCTAATTGTTGAAATGAGAAAACATGCAATTCTGGCTAAAATGAAAGCACAGCAGGGGCAGTGTGGTGTGCATGTACTGCACGCTTTGATCAGTGGAAGACCTGAATGCAGCTGTGTGTTGATGCAGAAGGGGAATCTATTGAAGGAGAAAGTCATTAAAGTGTTCAATAAAATTATATTACAGTATTAGTCTTGTTTATTTAATAGCCATACCTCATATGTTCCACACTTTTAAAATAAACTGTCTGCATTATAGTGCGTTGTAAAGGATTGTATTGCTTTCATTGTGACGGGATTGGTCTCATGCTCAGGCACGAAAAACAGGCAAGAACAATGGAGGAAGCCATGGTGGAATCCAAAGAGAATCATCCTGCATTAGCACCGCAGCCTCCTCTGTAGCCTTTTAATTCTTAAAGCTGGAACGAATGTAGAGCTGAATATTGGATGCTGCAATGCAGAACCGAGGCTCTGTCTAATGGCTGGATGCCTGAGCCCGCGCTGAGCTCTGAAGATTTAACCAAAAGAAATGTGCTCTGGGAGCAGAAAACATCTGGACTCAAATATTGTCCTAACAAGGTTTATAATTGTTCCAATATAAGGAAAGTCAGATTAAACCTTTTCATTCCCTGCAGGCACACAGGAAGTGATAACGCTGGAGGATAAATCCAAATACGCACCTGCATGAAGCGACAGAGATACATTACTGATTAAAACTGTTGGGAGAGTGCTGCAATTACCAAAATCAATACACAGAGATAAGAAATGTGGAGCAGTCATGGGGCATATTCAATCAGATAACACACATCAGTGAATTGGGACAGAGTATTGTTGACTATTGAACTCATTTAATGCTTAAAACAAATACAAGTTACTTCACTGGGTCATCACAATTGAACAAGAGATTTTTTTTCATATTTGTAACACCCTCAGAAATATACATTCACATGGCTGCATACAGACAATTTCTCTCTTTTGATTTTCTCTCAATAACATTAAATCGACAAACTGTATGCATCACCCCCTGTATGACAGTGAAGCCGCTAGATTAAAAACAGACTGGAGGAGCATTTTAAGGTGGGACTTTAGAAGTAAGCTATGCATCCACTTCTTCTATCATCATGGGGTCTCTAGGTTTGCAGTCAAAATAGGAATATTTTACATGAACAGGGTCCCTATGCAGTTGCCCCTAAATAAATCCCGACTATAATCTCAACCCTATGTACAGTATTTACAGTGGAATGTCGAACATACTGAATACAAAAAGTAGATTAGGATGGAATGAAGTTACAGTCAGTATTACAAAATACAAACTCATAACACCCCGACAACATGAAGACAATGTTTATATCTACCAGTTTACAGAATGTCCACTCAAATCTGTGTTTCTCTCTCTGACATGTCTGAGAAGCGAGCGTGGCAGTGGTTGATGCAGAACTAAGTGAAATAAAACCTTAATCTTGTGCTTTAAAAAGGGGGCGTAGTTGATCGTTGCTTCGGGACAAAGTTGCAATATTTTTTAAGTAGAATCTCTTTTACTCGATTTCAATTGTTGTGCTTAGAAAAGTCAGCGATGTGCGACTAAGTTGCAAGACTTCGATCTCTTTAAGACTTCAGACTCTCCAGTATCGGCTGGATTACAAAAAAAGTGCTGTATCACCATTTAGCCAGCATCAAACTTTAATATGGTAATGAATGCAGCTTTTGGGAGATCAATTGATTCAGAGATCAAATACCAGACTCTTTGTTAGTTTTGTGCTGGAGCTTGGATGGAGCAACATCCTCATTAGACTAACTAAAATAATCAGCCAGTAAAAATCATTGGTCTGATTTAAAAGGAGCCCTGCATACTAAGACGTGTTGGATTAACAACAGACTCTTTTTTATGCAAGTTGTACAAAGAAACATCAGATTTCTGCATTTTAGAGAGAAACAGATTCACATGAAGGCTGACATTTTTGTGCAGTGTGCATTGCTCTCCCTCCTGTAAAATGTCATCTTTAAAGCCTTTCTTTAACCCAAACACAGCTTTAGTAGAGAGCACAATAAGAATGCCTCCAGTGCCAGGTATCCCAGTGGCTAATGGGGATATGTAGTGATGGGCAGATGATAATGAAATCTAATAAACCACCTAGTTTGTGTCGAAGCTTGCATCAAATGACAACTGTTACATGACTGATGACGTTCAAAGCTTCAAATGTCAGAGTTTCACAAGGTGAAGCACAATGTGCAGTGTTGGTATATTTTGATCTGAACAATAATAAATTAGCAGACGGATTGGCCAGATGCCATGTCTGTCATAGGGCAAATCTATCTTGATAAGCTCCAATGGTTCTGACCAATCAGCATCCTTTGAGGAGAAGGAGCTGGTGGCTATGGGTGAGGTTTTGCTGTTCTGTGAGTGGATAGCAATGGCTGCTGCCAGTGTTGCAGTGGGCTCAGAAATAGCTTTAGTATAGTGGCAGTTTTATCAAAAATGGACCACATTTCTTTATTAAATCAAGAGCAAAGAACAGCTCTGAAAGCTTTTCATGACAAAAAAGATGTTTTCGCTTTTCTACCAGCCTGCTTTGGTATGAGTCTGTGATTGCTGGGGGGGGTGAGGCTGACTTTAATTAGTCCCCAACCACATTTCTTAATTAAAACAAGAGCAAAGAGCCAGACTGAAAGCTTCTTTTTGCAGACAAGATGTTTCTTCCACTAGGGGTGGTCATGTATTTTAGCCATTAAAAAAAATTATGCTCTGCCATTCTAATACTGTGGCAGGGCTCGCCTGTATAGCTGAGGTTAGCACTGGAGCTGCACGTCTACTACTTTATTTTGTCTTGTCCCTCTAATTGGCCCCGAACTGAGTATGACAGAACGCTTATCCAATCACCTTCCAAGAATTTTATGAAAGGTCCTGTCCTTCCCAAACACTTTTTATGGGAGCTTTCCCAGAAGAATATAAAATATATCCATGCAATGGATATATACAATAGTAAGTCTGGAAGCCTTCATGTGAATCTGACTTTGTCTAATAATCGCACCAAAAAGCACATTATTGTTCATTTAATAACAAATGTGCCAATGTATGGTGCTGTTCATGTTCTGAGTGAGCATTATTATACCCTTATAGTGCACTCATTGTCCAACAATGCTTTGTAAAAAAACATGAACAGATGATGGTCACTGTCCCCAGTATTTTTTTACCATCATGCACTGTGGTTGAAAGCTTCAACAAACAGAAACTGCTCTCATATGTAGATGGATAAGAAGAGAGACCAAGGTGAATACTTATATTTTTGGGCATTTTTGCAACATCTATAAGCAGTGTAGCTGAAGTAGCAGGATCATTTTACTATAAAAGCTCTGTTAACTTTTCATTTATTCAGTATTTGTTTTCAGTGACTTTTGCCTTCATTCATAATCCCCAGCATTACTGCTGCAGGTTCTAAATGTGCAACAGCAATGACATGAATGTCAGAGGATGTACTAATGACCAAAATTGTTTTTATTGTGCCAATAAGTGTTTAATACTGTATAGTCCACCGCAGAATGTTCACTGGGGAGTAAGTGTGCAGTTTTGGACACCTTAAGACATTCTGCAGTGGCTATGACATTTGATAGCAATGTGGGAGCATGAGAGAGCATGGCACAGCAGGAGCTCGACATATGCACATGCACATGAGATCTGTGCTCCCTTGCTGGGTCTCCCAATCCCGCTCTCACCTCAGTAACACTTCTGTTACTACCTATGAAGCTGGCAAGGAAGGGGGATCGCTTTCACTTGCATTACGCCTCCACAATGTTCACAGCGAAGGCAAAACGTCACAGCCTTGAGACGGCACTGTGGATCAGCCTTATTTTAAAAATTTCTCTTTGCACAACAAGACATATCAAACACACTGATGTGAATCCAGTAAGGTCAACATGTCTTCATATGCAGGGTCTCCCTGAAAGAGGTTTGCAGTCCAGGTCATACATCAGTATTCTCTTTTATTCTGTGGCATGAATCACTGAAATTGTGGAGCAGCGACTGTTCAGACTACCTCAGGTCTCCTGACTTTGATAGGCACTGAATGTAAGAACAAAAAGGTAAAAACATGCTTTCACACGTTTGCCTCCATCATGCTGTGACGCAAAACTGAGGAGCTACATCAAAGCAGTTCATCGGCAGGTGAAAAATAAACTAACAGCTATAAAAGTGTAATCTGCTTTTGCAATTTGAAAGTAGCAGCCCCGCTACCATCGATTAGATTCCTCCTGCTGACACGCCGTGGTGCAAATCTCACTTAACGTCCCCAAACTGTTGTGGATGAAAGACCAAAATAAAGAAGTAAAAAATTAGACTAAAATGAACAGAAAATTCAACTAAATTACAATGAAATCAAAAAGACTTGAATTAAAAAAAAAGTTATTTCACTCTTTGTGATGTAAATCCGTGTTGAAAAAGTGATATAAATTGAGGCTCGTGATTAACATGCTCATCTAAAAACATACAGTAGACAAGCATGAGCTGTAAAACATTCACATCTCCAGCTGGCAGGGAGATCTGCTCTCAAAGAGATGCTATTTTTTCATCTTTATTTATATATATTTATATATTTATATACTTTTTTGTGTGTTAACTGCAATATTGTTGCTGGGTACTTAGAGCCCATAAACTCACACCTCTTTCATTACTGACAACACTGACAAAGTGTTGTCTTTTGAGCTGCAAATGAGGACAAAGACACGTGAATTGATACAGAAAAAATAGCACATCCACTCCAACACAAAAACATGCATAAAATAAGGCTTGGTATAGTATTTATACTGTTCAGAGCCTGCTGTTTATATCCACAGATTTATGCCTTTGCTTATCCCACTCAAGTTGTTTTTGTTCGAAGCAAATGCAGTTTTCTGATTGTGTAATGGACCTCAAAGATGAGGACAGAAACAAGTAATTTGCTATGCTAGCATCCACTGGCACGTGTTAGCAGTGATTTATAAAGCCAGAAATACATAATGCCTTCAGACAGGGTCATTGTTTCCCCATTGGGTGTTTTCTATGCCCACATAGAGAGAAGGACAACCATTCATTCCTTTAAATCCCCAAACAGACACTTAAAATTCATTTAGAAAAAAATATGTAACAAAAACATGATGAAAGCAGCAGGTGACGTATCGTACTCAGCATGGCCACCGTCATAATTCCCTTTACATGTTCAATATGTTCTCCGTAGACGTAAAATCAGAGCATCAATCCACAATTTCCTCCTGTCCGAGTCCTTTGCATCAGGACGACTCCTCATAGAAAATGCTGTCAGAGTAAGCAGGGCGGCTTAAGCCAATCTCCAGCACAGGGTCACACAATTATGAGGAGAGACAGAGTCATTATTGGGAAAATTCCCCTGACACTTTTCTCTGACAGAAGGGTGGGAACAAAACATCATTATGAAAACTCAACACAAGAAACAGACATTTCATTATAGTGGTCAGATCGAGAGCTCGTGCACACAGGTGAACAGACCTGTTCAAGTCAAGTGACAATCATGACATTTCAGAGCGTTATTGAAGGTTTCTGTGGACGACGAGATCAGGATGCACCACTGAAAAGGTGAATCTGTTTGTGATATGATTGCAGCCCTTCTCTCCCCTTTGTTCGCTGATGTAAATAAATGTGATTAAAAAATTAAAAAGACACTTGTGTTACAGCCATGTCCAGATGGCTCAGTTGACTCACTCTAAGCATATAAACACAGGGGGGTTAAGAAAATGTAAGCATTTCTTTGGAAAACAGCATTAAATATCTGGTTTTAATGCAGTAAATATAGAAAAATGTTAATTTTATGGACGATAACCCCAGTGGAAAATAACACAGGTTCTGTGTGGAGCTTTTTTTTTTTTCTCTTTCTCTGAAACATTTGACCACAAAATTACAAACACATAAAACTCCATCGGTATTTATGTCAGACATTAAACTTTCAATTGTCAGGTCACTTAAAAATCATACAAAAAGACATTATAAAAATAACAAAACGGCAATGGTAAAGAAAACAAACCAAATTGCACAGCCAGTGTAGGACTTTCACAAATGTGCTCAGCAACATCCCAACCTGCAATCTCTTTTTACACATTTAATACATTTAGAACATGAAAAAATACACAAAAAAAGAATATTACACCAGTATTAATCAACCAATCACCTTGCTGGACTCACTGGAATCCGTTTACATACCTTAGTTTGTTTTTCTGCCCATTCACCTGATGAACTGAAATCAAAGCTGTCCTGTTGACACGGTGAGGCTGCTAGCACTTTAAGTAGACGCTTGATTTTCTATTGAGATTAGTTGAATGGGGTCTAATGTGGGGGGGAGTCAGGGGGGAGGGGGTACTTGGTTGACCAAAAGAGGAGTGGGGCCGTGAAGGGTGCAGTGTGACTGATGGGAGGGCGGGGATATGATGGAGGTGAGGGGTGCAGTGGAATGCAGGTGAGGGACAAAAGGGTTGTTTGGTTTGCTTGGTGCATGCCCCTACACATACCACTCTTTCTTAGAAATGACAGAGCCGTCGGTTTGAGAGATCATATCATCGGCTATCTCAGGTTCAGGGTCATACTGAAAGGCCAGAGTCCGCTCGTCATAATCTCGGCTCTCGCCTTCGTCCACGGTGAAATAGGGCCTCTTCAGGTCCTCTTGCTCGCCATCAAAATCACGCTCGCCTGCCTCAAAACCTCCAGGGCCGCCGATCTGGGCGGGTTTCTTCTCGTCATCCGAGTCGTCAGGGTACTGCAGGTTCTTGGGGATTGGAGGGTGAGCAGGCAGCCCGCCCGCCTTACTGTACCCGTTCCCAAACACGTGTTTCTTGGTGCTGTAGTCTCCTTTGAAGGTGCGCTGGCGGCGGCGCAGGAATACGAAGAGCAGTATGGCGGCCACGCCCAACAGGGCGACGCCCCCCACTGCGCCCCCGATGGCGGCACCTGCATTGTGCTGCTCCTGCGGGATCTCATTGCCCTCAGATGACGGGTTGTTAGGGAATTCTGGGTAGGAAAAGACAGATGGAAGGGAGTGTGTCAGTGCTCTGGTGGGAGGAGGTGCGTTTGTGCAGGTGCAATTTTCTTTTTTTTTTTTAAAGACAGATGAAGTAAGGGAGACAAGGACGGAAAAGCAAAGGGGAAAGGAAGGACCCCCGCCCCACGACAGAACCCCCCAACCCCAAAGAGTCCTCACGGACAGTGTGGCAAGGCTCAGTCAGTAACAGACATGCAGTTTGACACGACAAACACAGCCAGTTAAGACACATCAGAGAGAGAAAGACTGAAGAGATTAAAGAGAGTGAAGCTTTGTCGGCATGCATTAACCATCAGCTCTCTCAGTTTGAAGGAAAATTAAACTATTTAATAAACCATCAGTGGAAGAATTAATTCATGTGGCCTTTTAGTTAATACATTCAACTCCTTGGGTTTCACATTAGTCAAAGCAAACATATTGAATGATATAGTGCAGTACAGTCCAGCATGAAATAGTACACCATGACATATAACCACCTTCATCATCAGTGTGGTGGTAATGAAATGAAAGCACACTGCCAGAGATGATTATCAGCAGCCAAGCATTCACAGCCACGATGCATCAGGAGAGCTTTTCTATTCAGGCAGCAGAGCAGACAGCAAAAATAGAATTTGTTTCCAGAGGAAAGTGTATATTATTCAGAGAAGACAGCAGAGGAGAAGGAGAAAATTATCAAATGAGATGAGCTCTAATCTAAAACAGAGTGACAATGACTAATAGCCTGCAAGAGACAAACAATAACCAAGATGCAACAGTCTGAAGTCTGGGATTTCTCCTCACAAATACAAAAAAAAATATGTCGCTTTATCAAATACAGAACTGCCAGGAGCGTATCTGAAGCTAAACTGAGCCATCACATTCATCCCACCATTTTGGAGAGCACCCAGTCTCTTTACAGGAGCATACACAATACTCTATAGTAAAACTAAACCTCGTATGTCCTTTACATAAACATCTATAACAGCTACAACCTAAAAACGTGCAGAGCTTCTACCAGCGCAGAGACTTTATCTGAAACGTGATCAAAGCCTGGAGGCGCTCAGGTTGTGCTTGTCTAAACCTGCACAGCAGAGGCACATTTAACTTCAATAACAAAAGCTGAATCCTCTACAGAAAAAAATAACAAAGAGTTACAGCATCTACTAAACAAATGGTGTGGGAGAGGACAGTAGTGAGAAGGTGGAGAGGAAGAAAGGAAGGAGCTTCCTGTTCACACAGGTCAAACCACAGACTCCTACATCATGTTCTATATGTTACAAAAAGACTGTTGAAAAGGATTTACTGCCTTTATGCTATTCATGCTGTATGTTCACCTGATTTAGTTCCACCTTTTAATGATTTAGAAACACCTACAAAGAACAGGTCTGAGTGATGTTTATCAAGGCAACACATAAGGGGGAATAAAGGGGAGAGCATTCTGGGGCCCAGCCAAATGGGGGCCCAGGGAAGTCAGGGAAACCATGGTCCATATTAAAGTTAATCTTTGTTAACCATATTTTACATTTAAGCTGAATAAAGCAACAAAAATGGATTTTACTTATTTATGCTATAGTACAATATAGCATTTCAAAAATATAAACCTATTATTGTGGAACAGAATTAGCTTTAACTGGTAATGTTAACAATGTAGATGAGCATACTGACTAAACCATTAGGAAAGTAATGATAGCCTTCATAGCTAAGCCATGATGTGCACGAACATTAGGATACCAGAAAATAAAGTAGAAGGAAGTAAAATGAAATTAAGGGAAAATAATTTTAAAAATGCAGAATAAAGGCGAAAACTGGCAAAAATTGGTTAAAAAGAGCAGACATTTGCAGAAAATAGTGGTGAAAAGTGGTCAAAGGGTGGCACAAATGAGTAACAAGTGTCAAAATTGGCTGAAAGAAACAAAAAATGGCTAAAGCAGCAAATATGGGTAAAGATAGGAAAAAAGTAGCAAAAATGGGAAGCAAAATCGATAAAAAGCGGATAAAGAGTGGTTAAAATTGTTGAAAGTGACAAAAGTTGGCTGAAATAAGAAGTCAAACAGTGGTAAAAGAGTGGAAAAATTGATCAAAAATGCCAAAAATGGCTAGAAGAGGAAAAAAAATTGCAAAAAGTGGCAAAAATGGTTGTTAAAAGTGGTGAAAAGCAGTCAAAAAGGTTCAAAAATTGGTCTAAATTGGCATAAGAAATTGGCATAAGTAAATAGCCAAGAGTGGCAAAAATGGGTAATAATTGTCAAAAGCTGGTTAAAAGACTCAAAAAAGGAATAAAGCAGATATTTTGGGTTAAGCTAGCAAAAGAAATAGTGAAAGTGGGAGGTAAAAATGGTGAAAAATGGTTAAAAGTGGCGAAAATGGTTTAATGTAAAAAAAAAAAAACAATAGGGACACAATATGCCCAAATATGATTAAAAGGGGTTCAAAAGTGGCACAAATAAAATCATTTGAACATCAGAACACAACAGCTTGACTCACTATTCAACTCAAAAATGAGGTAACTGTTAGCCAGGATGCTAGCACCAATGCTACTAAACCAAACAAATGCACTGATATCAATAAATCACAACTGGGGAGGGCCCATTCACCGGCCAGATGTTTATCAGAACCCCACTCAAATAAAGCATCCAGTGCTTATGATAAGAAGTCAGAATAATTTGACATTTGTTTATATAGTAACAGCTGTTTGATTTCTTGTACATCTACACACAACATACTGCAACATTTTTAAGATAAGTTTTAATAATAAATAATGTATGCAAACATCATCAGTGGGGATGTGTTGGTATTGGCGGCTGCTGTAACAAACAGAAATTGGTTCGCATCACAATCGCCCTGAGCAGGAAACGTATTTAATTTAGTAAACATCATGTTGAAGGGGGAATTGTCTGACTTAGATTAGAAATGGATTTAACTGATCATAATTGAGCTTCATTTTAGCACAAATTTCTGTAAAGCAATCCTAAAAGTTCCTTAGAGATATTAAACACTCATTGCTGATTTGCTATTAACTCTAATAGAATTAAATCTCTGCAAAAAGCAGCAAATCTTAGAATATCTGCAGTCTTTATTAGGGATGTAATGACACACTTATAGTTCAAATACTATGGGGTTCGCTAAATGATTTTAGCGTTTTATGCCTTTTATAAGGCTGGATGCTGAAGTTAAAGCAAGGTTAAGTGGTACATTAACCCAGAGACAAAAAAATAGAAAATGGGTTGCATATTAGAGACAGTAACAAAATCCTGTATATTTACTATAGAAAGGAAGCAAAACAAAACATGGTCTTAGATTTCTAAAAAGTAGGATCATAAACCCCCATCATTATCCTCTAATTCAATCAAATTGACAGATAAATGTAAACATGACCTAAAACAAGTACACTGAGTGGAAGTCACTGACCACTAAGGGATAATGTGGCCATACCCACATGCACACCCAAACCCAAACATTCAACATAAAAATGTAGGAAGTCTGCAGAGGGTGCTGACCTTTCTGAGGCACACAATCGACTGCACTGAGAAACACCAATCTCCTCTCTATAAAGCCTCCCAGCACAGCTGATTACCATCAGCCATCAGCTGGGAGAAACCCTCACAGGTGCACTGGATTTTCCTGATGAGCAGGCTGAACTGTGACCTAGTTTTGTTGGGAAATCTATCCATAACAGGAGGCAACATGGCAGAGAGGGGGCCAACGACAAAGGCTGAGCAGTTTGGAAATATTTCACACCTGTTACACCATCAACTTCCCAGACTAGTTGCAACTTCTGTAAAGCTACTGTTTTGTGATGTGGCGGTTTAGCAATGGCTTTAAACAAACAAAGAAGGCAGGTAGACAGAAATGAAAGGAAATGGAAAGAGCCTTCAACTGTCAGTTGTACTGAATAGGCAGAGGAAATTTCCAATAATAGTTTAAAAGTGGTAAAACACTTGGTACTGAAGTACTTTTTGTCATCATATAAACACTTTCTAAAGGCGCTCTGGTTGGCCTCTATAAGAACAATCATTTTCAGAGTTAATGGATGTAATATCTTTGAGCTTCACTGTAGATATGTGGAGCTATGATGTTAACTCACAGTGCAATGCTAAGGGATAAATGCTAAACACTTAGATTACACACCAGGGAAGGCTTTATCAGTTTACTTCAGTGCATGACATTTTGAGAGACAGTGGTATCAAAAGCTATGAACAACACAGAGAGTACAGTTTCAGCTGATCTGGACAAACAGTGCAGCTCAAGGAGGGTTCACTGCGACAGCAGAGGGCGAGGGATGATATAACAAGTGGGTAAAAGACTGTGTTAACAATTTTGGTTTATATGCATTTACAAAGTAGGAAAAAGGTGATGCTGCCTTACATATGAAAAGGGGTTACAGCTTTTGAGTTCAATTTTGGTGGGTCAGTACTGGTATATCTCTTTAAAGGTTCTTTGTCAAAAATCTTTACATCTCGTGTTAAACTGTTTCTTATAAAAGATAAAAGACCCCAACAAACAGTTACAGAGTCTGATGTTAGAAAAGTGTATAAACAGTTTCATGAAAGTTTTAAACATGTGGGGTGCTAAGGATTCATCACAGGTTCTGATGTACCACCCAGGGCTGGAGAGGGGGGAGGAGGGTTGCTAGAGTTGAGCCTGAAACATATAAATACACAGGACCTTGCCTTATGGCAACCCTCCTACCCACCCATACGCTACCCCAGGTTGTGCTTACTCCCCATATTCACCCCTTACTTTACCCTAAAAGCGTGGACTTTATTTTTTGGACAGATAATATCCTCATGCCCCTAATGTGCAAGGACATCCAGAGCATGAGCAGGGTTTTATCAGTCCTCTTTTCCACCTGATGGTGCCCTCAGAATGAAGCTTGGAAAATGCCAGCAGTCAAGGTCAAGCTCAATGGCATTTCATTAGTGTTGGCCTTTTCACCCCTGGTGATACGCCCAGAGACCGCTGGTGGTTTTTGGGTCTTTTGGACATCAACAGCATGACTCTGAGCTTGTACCCGCCCTAGGCTGTACTGACTTACCATATCCGCCCCTTACTCTGCCCTAAATGTGCGTACTTTGTTATTTTTTCCACAGATTATTCTTCCACGCCCATGAAGATATGCAAGGACATCCAAAGCACAATTGGGTTTGTGTCAATCCTCTATCCTACCTGACGGCCATTACAGGCCTTACTTCAGCCTCAGCTTTTGGCCCAAACATGCCTAAAGGTTCTGCACAGTACTGTATATATGTCTGCCAAATTGATCTAAACTATCAATATTTGTACCAATTTTTAATTTTATTGGAAGGTGTGATAACATCACAAATTGTTCTCAAGCAAAATCAAAGGACATAGTTTAAAGATTAATTTCAAAATAGCTGTTATGATGTTCAAGTTAAACCACTCCATGTATCAAGGAGAGACTTTAGTGGAAGTGTCACATTTCTGCCAAACTCCAGTAAAAAAGGATGTTATGGTCAAAGTAAAGAAGCTTCTGAAGTCTTCCCCCTCCCTTTAATTACAAAGGCTCCCTATCAGTCCAAAAGGACAGACCTCCCTAACACATCAGCCTCCTCAGCCGCTCCTCCGCCGCACCCTTTCTCCCCGAGCTGACAGAAAAGCTCTCCAATTTCTAAAGCAGCGCCGGGCACAGTCTCAAATATCAGCTCAGGTTTTAATCTGACCACCTAATGGGATTATTCAGACACAGGCCTTCATTACACACATGAATGAGAGAGCAGAGCCAGGTCACCCCTGCTCAGGAACACATCCTCCCACCAAGTCCAAAGAGGGTGAAAATCCAGAGGATTGAAGGAGAAAGGGAGAGAAAAGGGAGAAGGTTCTCCTGTAATCCTCTCCTCTACCTTTCACTGCCTCCGTCTGCTGCAACCTGAACCTGCTCTCATCAATCTCCTTATTATCTCAGCCGAGGAGGGATGTTTATGCTGCCCTCTGTTTGTTTGGTAGGGATAGGGATCGTCAACTCTTATTCATATTTACATGACTCACTCATATCATAGTCCTTATTAATACTTTTGCTGGTGCTTTTCTATAACATTAGAAGTTGTTTGACTATATATCTGAAATGAAACTGTATTTGTTCAAGATTCAAAACCTGTATCATCTTCTTGTCAATGGCATATCTTGAGAACCTTTAGTTCACATTCCCCTACCTAGAGAATTTCTTAATTTTTGTAATCATAAAGAGACATGTCTTTTTATGGAGGCTGTCATGACTTGTTTATTGCGCCATAGAAATGCTGGATCTTACATTAAAGACTGCTACATAATGCAGTGGTAACTGCAACTGGAAGCTGTCCTTCTGTTGCTGTATCTTATTCAAACTTTATGCTGCTTTCTTGTGATTAGACTACGATTATTCTCAGCCAAATTCTCAGCCAAAAGAGCGAAACATCTTCTCCATCAAGAGAATCTTTCAGTGTGGTACCTTGCTCTTATTTTACAAAAGAAATGTGGCACAATTCTGACAAAACCTCTGCTTTTCTACAGCTCTATTCAAGCTTATAGCCTCTGCAGCCATTGTATACACCTGCTTACAGTACAAACAAACCCCAACCTTAACTATCGCAAACTCATGCTGAAACAGCTTGGCAGAAGAGCAAAAACGCCTGTTCTATCACAAGAAGCTTTCAGTGCAGTTCTTTGCTCTTGATTTTATAAATAAATGTGGTTCAGATCTGATAAAACTACAGCTATAATTTAGCTACATCCTAGCTAATTGCTACCAGCTTCCAGTAAAACTAAACCCCACCTGTAGCTACCACCTCCTCGTTCTCCTCAAGTTGATTGGCTACTAATACTCATTCATAACAGTGTTAAATTTGGCAGCTATTTTTTATTTTAACCTTTTTTTTTTAGTCTTTAAATGAAATGCATTTTAGTTTTAGTCACATTTTAGTCATTTCTATCCTTTTCAGTTTTAGTCTATTTTTCGCTGACGAAAACAAACCATTTCAGTCTAGTTTTAGTCCAAAAAAAGTCCTCACATTTTAATCTTTACTTTCGGTCCAAGCGTTTATTTTCTTGCCTAAATCTGGAACAAAGTCATGGTAGTGTGGTCTATGCACTCTGCCAAACCTGGGGTCCCTGCTACAGTTGAGAGGCAGAATAGATACAGCTGCACTGTTTTTGACAGATTTACCCACAGTGGAGAAATATCCTGGATTTGAGTGTCAGATGAAAACTACATTACACTTTAGTCTAGTTTCAGTCATGTTGACGAAAACTAAACTCAGTTTTTGTCGGTTTTAGTCATCACAGATTTATTTTTGTTAGTGTAGTTTGTTGTCATGAAAACAAGGCTGTCGACGGACATCTTCAGTCCGGGTTTTAGTCGACGATATTAACACTGCTACATTATTTGCCAATGGCCAGTGTTTGTTAACAGGGCTGATACTGATGCTAAACTGATTCATCAGTGCATCCCTCGTAAGCAGCAGAACTACTGTCATTGGTTAAACTCTGCAGGCAGAAGAATGGCCAGTCAAAGTATGTTTCACAAAAAGCAAATGTATTTACCAATAATAGCCTTGGGTATAAATTCAGACCTTTCTAGTAGTTTCTCTTACAGATGTGTATATATTAGAAGACTTGAATTTGCCTTGGTGTTGGCCTGCTCTCTTTGAGTTTACTTTTAATTAGGTTGAGGTTTCCACAGCTTAACATTTACCTCTTAGAGAGGTGAAAACACAAGGCAAAACCATTAAAACTGCAGATAGAGACTGTAAAGATCCTGCAGCAAGCCTTCAAAGGTGCTCTCAGTCACCTCCAGTTCTATAAAGGATCGAGTGACACCACCTCTGATACCCGTTTCTGAAGAATTTAAATGTCAACTCCAAAGAGTGAAGAATGTGTAATAGTCCATATAAACTACAGACATGAAAGCTGCTGTAAATTTCAGGCATTTTTGTGGTAAAATTCTGCTGCACTAAAAACAAGAAAGATGAGTTTCTAACAGAGTTGTTAAGATGTTTTAATACAGAGGGAAAAGAAGTAAGGAGTGGTGCTGTTCCTCTGTAATGGAGGTGTTTATAAGGCAGGGGGAGCAGCTTTGAAACATCAAGAAAGGCTGCGATCAGATCACTTTAGTGCGGCTGAGGAATAAACTGCTTTTATTTTGCAAAGAGGTGTTTTGGCAAAGAGGTCTGCTTGTTCTCACTGTGTTATCCTGCTCTGTATTCAGAGCTCAGCAAGGTCACATCTCAACCCCTCCTTCTGCTCAGCCCACTGGCCTTGTGCATATAGAAAGATAACAAAAACAGCTAAATATTTCTCAGTTTCTGCAGCTTCGTTTGGCTGTGTACTCTGTGGATGTGAAAAACTAAGAGTATAGAGGCTGTGGTGCAGTCTAATCATATTACAGGAACACTAACAATAAATAGACTTGGATTGGTTGGGGTTCGTAGTGGTGTTTGACAGCACGGAGGAGGGAGGAGGCGTTGCACAGGCACGCCATCGCTTTTAGCAACACCTGCCAACGAAAAGATAAAAAAGACCTCAAAGCAGTAAAACAGCAGCAATGTTTCTGTTCCAGGCAACAAAAGGAAGCTGTGTGTACCAACACCACTCTGGGAATATGCAGATAGTAAGCTAACCTTGAGTTGCAATGACAAAAACGAACGATTGAGATTAATAGGTGCCAAGATGTTCCATGAAAGGCTATAATTCAACGCAGAGACATGACAAATTCATACAGGTGAAGAAAAACATGAAATACAGCGGCTATTTAACCGCTGCATTTCATGTTGCATTAATCATACTTTTTGAACACTCCGATCTGACTCGATGGAGTGGATGATTTACAACCGCCAAACATTTAAGTGACAAAATCCGTTCCTTTCACAAATCGATGAGTGTTTCCCTCTGAGTCATTTGAAAGTCTTTAAGGGAAACAAATGGGAAACAAATGCAGCACACTTGAAGAAAAAAGACAGAGAAGTGGTTGTGGAAATGACTCTTCAAGAGGGTGAACCAAGAAGAGAGATTAGAGGATCAACCTGGCCTGTCTAGCATGAAGTCAAAGTTTCTTGTGTTCTGAAATGTGCTCCTCTTTAACCTGATCCTCATGGTCTAGCCTGATTAGCACTGGGTTATGTTCAGAGCAACGGCTTTGAAGTGTCACAACCCCCTGTTTATTGAAACTTTAGAAATCATAACACCACGTCTGTAAAGACCAAAGCTGTGCAGTTACACTAACACAGGCCTACTGGTTGTATCATCTTAATGCCCCCATCCTAATTTTTTCTCCAGTTTCACTCATTTAGTTTCAGCAGATATTCCCCACAGTAGGGGACAATGAGGGCACAGCATCTAGCATCTTAATTGCTCGATCATAATGGCCTTAAAAGTATTCATAACACAGCTGGTTTCACAAAAACTACAGATTATAAAACTGGTGAGTCTAAAAGTATCGTCCCTAGTCTGTAACCTGTAGTGCATCTTCATTTATTGAACCAATGCATCAGTTTGACTTTGATTTAGCCAAATATGAAAGTTATTTCTGCATACTTTTCTTTGCAGAAGGCTATCAGACCTAATTAGAGTCCTTCATTATAGTTATACTGGTTATATAAACTGTATGTAACCAATATTGTCACATAAATTAAGAATTGCACAGTGTGAAGTTTTCACTTCAGAAAATCAACTAATTCGATTAATTAACATAGGTGCATACTATTAAGCCCCTAACCCATCATTGCAGTCTGTTTAATTGAGTTGGTTTGCCTATATTGACCACACCTAGGCTAAATCATTGTTATATCAGTCTTTATAAAGCTATATATAATCAGCTTCCATACTTGTGTGATTTTATTCATGTAAAAAGTACTGGAAGCTACATTCTTCGCTCTGTGACCTTTGCTATCTGTTCCCAAAGTTGCTCAAAAACAACCCTTACTTTACATTCAAAGGTAGATTGAAGGCATTAGAGGAAGATGCATCAGGTTGCAGATATATTTTGATCTATGACTTTCTCATGTGACTCAGATTTGTTTTTTTTCTGTGATTGTAACTGCTCTGTTTTTTAAGTCTTTGTTAAATGTGCCTGCCTATCTTTGCCAGGACACCCTTGTAAATATCTTAACTGTACCACAAACCAAAACTGCGTCCCACCAAAAACCGCAGACGTTGGCTGCATGGTTTGAGTCTTGGAGTGCTGTATGAAGAAAAATAGATAACACCACACACCAGAGACTTTAGCAGAGGAGAAACCGGCACATGGTGTGTTGCTACAAGCTTCCAGCTCCACTTCCCGTCTACACATAAACGTTGTAAACAGAGTTTCTAAAACTCTTCCCCCTTGAAGAATACTTCCAAAGGTGCCTTTCCAATGACCTAAACTTCATCTTTAATAAAAAGCCCAAGTATACACATAACCTCTGTTAACAAGAATACCTGCCTGTGAGTGGACACAGTAAGCCTTAGGCTTTGTCGAACCTGTTTACTTAAAGAAAGAATGAGTATGTCGAGCTTACGCCCTGGTGCCCCTCTGGTTCTTATTTATGGGTAAAGAAATCAAAATACATTCAGAACAGATTTTTTTTATTTTGATTTTAGCTGCAGTTGAAAACAACCTGCTGTGGAAAATCTTTGAAGATATGGAGGGTTAGGAATGTCTGAGGCACAGGGGGCTTTAAACAGAGAGTAACTGTATCAGACTGTCTGCAGGTAGTGTTTGTGAGTATGCTCGATCATGTCTGAGCATGAAAAAAAGGAGGAGACAGACAGGTACAAACATTCCTGAGGCTTGGTACAATCACCTGGTGAGGTGTTATGACAGAGGTTGGGAAAATGAGAGAGGATTTCAAAGAGTGGTGCAGGGAGTGGTGTTTTTAATCTGACTAAATGAGGAACAAGCTGCAGACAACAGAGGATGAAAGGAAAATGAAAGGCTACTCCGAGAGGTGGAGGAGTGGCAACAAGGAAGAGAAAAAAGAAGATGGAGTGAGAGGCTTTGGGAGGGTGGAGAGTGACAAAGGCAAATAAAAGATGGCATAATGAGGGAGAGAGAGCGGGGACAATCGGTGAAGATGCATTAATTTGGTGATTTCCAACGATCCTCATTACTCCCCTGTCGGAATTTGCCAGTGGTTGTGAAGTCATGGAAATGTAATGCTGCCACAACGAATAAAAGCTCATCACTGACAGGATTTTAACATGCTGCCCGGGGAGCCGCAGCCGAGGCAAAGCTCTTTTTCACCCTATCACTCTCCCTCTCTTCCAATATCTACCATTTTTTCCGTTTGTCAACACATTTTCTTTTGCTATCAGACATTTTAGAGAAGCAGAAACTCGCTTCAAATGTATGTAGACGCCTCTTTAACCATTAAAACCTGCAGACTACTAATTCAAATTCAATCCCCTGTTATAAAGCAAACAGATAAGAGGCACGGGATGTGCAGCAGGAGATAACACTGTGAAATACTGGCATCAAAACCCCGGTGACATCATCTGTGGCATGTCGGGAACATGCAACGACTCGCAGGGTTGTCTTGTCAGAGAAACAGACTGATTCTTGTTTTCATCTCTCTGGAGCAGAAACAGCACGTAATCTCTGACAGGGTTTTTTTGGCCTCTGCTGATGACCAAGGATTCATAATATCAACAGTCTGAATTACATTATGGACAGAATAAAGTCAGAGTAGGCATGAACAGGGCTTCAGATTCTACATCAATGTTGTGGCTGAAAGTTCTGAAAAATATTTTGGCACAAGAAGAAATTTCTTCTGCATCTTTGTAGATATGAATTGATCATTTGGAGCAGTGATTCTCAACTGGTCTTGCCTCAGTACCCACGACCATCACATTTAAGGCTGGGGATATACACTTGCTGTTAACTGTGTGTATGCATCACGGCTGCCACGTGCCCACATTTGACTGTGCACAAATAACTGCTACATGGTTGGAAAGGTGGCATTCACATGACAGGCAGTGTAGAGGTAGAGGTGTGACAACCAAAACAGCTGCAGGGACATCAGTGGCAGAAAAGACAAACTAAAGTTTGGATCCCGGAAGAGCCCCCATGAATACATTTTTGCTGGTTTGAGCTCCTATCAAAATAGTAGATGGCAGCTGAAATCAGCAGAATTCGCAGCAGGAAGCACAAAAGTAAAACAGGAAGCAGCCAAGGTCAAGCTTAACGGCATCTTTTTTGTATGGGTCTTTCACCCCTGGTAATACGCCAAGGACTGCTGGCGGTTTTCAGGCCCTTTGGACATTTACAGCACTACCAGGGGCTTGTGGCAACCCTTCCACCCACTTGAAGGGTACCCTAGCCTGTGCTTACTAGCCACATCCACACCTTACTCCACCCTTAAGGTGTACACTTTGTTATTTTTTTCAACAAATTATTTTCCCATGCCTCTGGTAATATGCAAAGACATCCAGAACACAACTATGGTTGTGTCAATCCTCCCTCTTGCCCGATGGTGCCCTCAGGCGTCTCACACACGGCACATCTACGACTTACTTCAGCTTCAATTTTTGGCCCAAACATGCACTGTACTGCATATGATAAAGTAGTATGAGTCAGCCTTTAAACCTTTAAGGATAATAAAATAAGTGTTTCAGTTCAACAAGTGACTGTGTAAACTGGTGACTTTCAGCCAAGTGCATCTACAGTTGTATTAGATTAGTTCTTCATGAAATAGGTACCTAAAGAGTATACATTGACTTAATGGAAGACCAAACAAAGTGACGTTTGTTAGGTCTACTGTTTTCATGAGTTTCTGTTATGATGACAGCTATGAATGTACTCGGCTGAAAGTTACCAGTTGACACAGTCACTAATTAAACCAAAACACTACTATGGACTGCCGCTATGTCCATTGCTGTTTCTCAAAGTCCAGCATCCTTCCTCCTTAGGAAAGATCTGTCTGAGTCAGGTCCTACAACATAGAACAAAGTGCTTTACACACAAAGTGTATAAAAAAAAGATGTCCTTACCCCAGCTATCTCCCCTACCCTGCCCCACTTCAATCCCCTCCCCCCTATCCTGTAATTCATACACAACATTGGAAAATATGCCATAAATAAAGGATTCCATAAGAACAAGATCAGTACAGAACACAGGACATAATACCGCCAATAGCTTTGTTCAGGCTGATATTCTATCCTATCCTCATACAATTATATTATATATGATAGTATTCATTATGCAATACAGTATATATAATCATAGAGCATAATGCTTCCATGACCCTGCAACAGTCCTCTGACGGCATTCGATTCACAGTATTCCTCAAAAGCTTCCATTCCAGGATCTTTCTGACTATGAGAAATGGTTCTTGTGTGGAGGATATTGTTGAAGAAACCCATTGTGGGTGATGTGTTCTGACCACAAGCCATCAGTCTAAGCTGATCTGAAGTTTGGATTGATCATTGATGTTTCTATAAAATGAGTTCTGACCACAGAAGTAATGTTATACTAACCTGCTCAAGAGACACCATGTTTTTAGTTTACATACAACACATCAGGCAGTTGTATACGGCCTGAGCTCTCTAGTGTGCCTTCTAAAGGTTTCCTCTAGTAACACATGCCACATACAGGCAACTATATTTATAATTATATTTCCATGAAGGCTCATGGCACAGCTGAGACACAAAGAAATGCACACATTACCATGGGAAAGCAGCTTTGTTATCCCAAGATAATTTGACAAATAAGTCAAGATTCTGAGAAAACAACCAAAATCTACTTGTTCTCACAGCAAAATGGAGTTGAAAAATACGTATGCAAGTCTACTCAGAGCTTCCAGACATTTAAGACTTTTTTCTAGTTTTATTTTGCAGTCACCCACTGAAAACCAACTTTATGGTCCCAACCAGCCAGTCGAGAACCACTGATTCAAAGCGATGCTGTTTGTAATAACCATTCTTAATGCACCTTTAATGAGCAATGAATATTTACACGGGTATCCAAACAGAAATGCTTTTTCTCAAGCATGTTTGCTCATAAGGAACCATTATTAATGTATCTCCTGGTTAGCCTGCATGTGGCTGTGCTGTTAAGAGGAAGCACTGTAAGATGAGTTAGTAGGTCAACCGACTCACACGAAAACAAATCTGCATGTTTTTGCGTGTTACGCAAGGAGAGGACGGATCGGTTTGTTTACCAGTCCATCCAACATCAGATTTCCTCTGACATTTTTTTTTCTCTACAGTTGTTTTTAGATTCCTTGTTGTTATTTTGGAGCCGTTTTTGTGTAATGAGTGAATCACTGCTCAGCATCAGCAGCGGCAGCAGCTCTGGAGCCAGTGGTCAGACCCTGGGACAGCGTCTGACCTACTTCATCAGGCTCTCAGGGAGGCGTGACAGATCCAACACCACACGGGTGGACAGTGAGGACGAGCAGGAGGAGGAGGAGGAGCAGAGCCAGGCTGAAGGGGGCTCAGCCAATCCCCCCGTTCCATCTGTCTGCCACATCCCTCTTCCCTGCACATCCTCCAGAGAGCAGAAACAGCAAGCCATGCAGAAACAAATGTTAAGATAAATCACTACGATCTCAGCTGCTCTGCTCTCGCATGCTCTCCCCTGGTGACATTCCCATTTCACTCCCACAGCCGAGCCATCTCTTCCTCTCCAAATAAAATAGACCTCTTTATACACTGAGCATCCCCCCACCTTCCTCAATTTTATGCAAAAAAGAGCTGCAGCCACAATGTCTTCCCCCTCACTGCCTTCCCTGGCACAGCAGAGGCTTTATGGGGCGGCCTAGTGTGCAAGCACGGGAGCGGCTCATGCTAATGTCTCATTTGGATAATGAGGTGTATTCTTGGCAGGATCTGAGCTGCGAGCAGCCCCTCCTGTAGTGAGGACGAGGGGGCTAGAAAGTCGCTCTAACAGCCTGGAGACCAAAAGGCTTCCAGGTCTGAAGAAGTTCAAAGGTGATGAAGAGCTGGCAGGAGAAACAAGAGACCACGACACTGAAAACGCTCCTCAACCTGCCTGACAGCCAGGAGTGAGGGTGTAATGATATACAAGGTATACATGTGTGGTCTTTGGATCCATGAATAATGCAGGCGCCGATGTGAGAAGGCGACAGAGCAATATGCTATAGCACACAGATTGAGACACACTCCACCATGACAAGCGAAGACAAACAAATTTCACATTGCTGGGGGAGCCTCAGCAAAGCCGACATCATAATGTCTCTTGTCTCTGTCAGTGAAAAGAAAGAGACAAATGGCTGCATGGAGCAGCAATGCTGTTAGATGTCACTTATAGACGGCGAGATTCTTGTTTTACTCAGGGATGTTCTCGCCGCCGTGTCCCAACTTTTATCACACGGAACGATCGGCGTGATATCATGTTCCGGAAACTAACAGACCTGGTGGTGATGGAGGGGGAGCAACATGCCTGTTCCTCTGCTGATAAAAATGAAGCATGCCATCAACACCTACTGTTATTTACAGTCTGCACATGGTTGACAAGAGGAGAGAGAGGAGGGGAATCAAGTATTTATAACAGAAAACATGAGGGCAGGCAGCACAGGGGCTAGGAGGAGCATTCATACAAGAGGATTTACAATATTTCTATAACAACAACACTCAAATTCCTATCAGTTTTGAATGACTTAAGCGGGCACAAACTGCAAGATAATCATGCTAATTTTAGGTCAGTCCTCTCTTTCAACCAAAATCAGCAAAGACCTGTTTCTGTGCTTCTCACTGGCGAATCCATCCTGCAAAGCTCCTACCTGAACTGTCTGGGCCCAGTTAGAAAGTGAAAAGACCAATCAGTGACGAGGGACAGTACTTTTGAGCACAGTGGTGTTATGACGTAAGCGAGCAGCAACAAGAGGCCAGTGCAGATATGGCAGAAGACATTAGCGTGGATGCTGCTAAAGCGTCAATTTTATCAGAATTTGACATTTCTTCATAAAAGAAGAACAAAGAACAGCAGTGAGTTTAGGGCTGGGTATTGCTAAGAACCTCATGATTCAATTCGATTTCGATTCTTTAGGTTGCGATTCAATTCAATATCGATTCAATATTGATTTAAATGCTTTGATGTTGATTCATTAAGAAGCAGAAATACACAAATGACCTGTTGACAATTTTTGATAATTATTTTCATGCCCATGTGAACATATGTGGCAGGTCACCTTACATTTTTTTAGCAATAAAACATCTGAAAATATAAATTTGCACAATAATAACTTATTTGTACACAAGGAGTACATAAGTAAAAAAAGTGCCAGTTCTGTATAAACAATGAAAAAGTAAAGTGCATGTAAACTTTAATAATATTTCTTTCCTCTTGGGAATTATGATAAACCTCACATTACATGGTTATAGTTGGTTGTTGTTTGGTCAAGTGCGGCCTCCGTCCATACAACGCGAATCACACGCACAGTGACCACCACTGGCCAGGAGGTGAATCGATTCAGAGGATTTGCTGAATTGATATTGAATTGAGGGGGGAAATATTGAAATGCATTGATTAATCCATGTTTTTACCCACCCCTAAGTGAGTTGTGTTCTTAAAAAAAAAAAAACAACAACAACAAAAGTCATGTACTGACATGTTTACAGTTGCCATGGTTCACTTATGCAGTTCTGTACGGATTTACTCCTCGGTTGCTCTGATTGGCCCGTAATGATGTGACAGACAGAACATTCATCCAATCACCATCCACGTTTTTTTTCAAAGCTTCTGACCTTTCCCAAATGCTGTCTATTAAAGGTTTTCCAGATGGATGTGTGAAACAAATCCATCTGGCATGTCAGGTTACATTGCCTTGCTATCAGGTTAAATTTCAGTCACTCCAGTAGAGGTGCAATTTTTTCCAATTCTGCTAATGTGTGGGGTCTTGCACATTTTCAAAACAGGTAAAGATCGTAAAAATCTTTTGTGCCAGGCTTTAGCTGAGTCCACAAAAGGAGTTCTGACCTAAACAAGTTATGGTTGAGCCCTAAAAAATGCTTTACAGGTTACAATCTTGATAGCACACTAAAAAAGTCTAAATTTCCTGACTAGGAAACATTCGTGGACATTCATAAGATTTTGTTGGCTTTGAATAATGTAAAACTCTTCTCTAGCAAAGCACAGTTTGCTCATGTCACACCAAAATTTTGTCAGCTCCTCTTATCCACTCTAAAACTACTAGTAGCAGCAGCAGCAATAATAATCACCATGAGTATATTGGTTTCATGACTTAAAAAAAGGCATGTCCAGTATTGACAGCAGTATGAACATTTTCTATAATGGTACAATATTAGGGCTTCTGTGTTGGAGTTGGACTACAGCTGTCCCTGACTTAAATGCAGTCAAACTGGCTATGAGTCAAAAAGAAAGGAAGCTTTATTCGACATGAGTGGAAAAGGCGTGACTGCTGAAACCTTATGTTTTTCCAGGATGATCAAATATCCTTTTCATGGGATCCTCCAAGCGTAAGTGCAGATGTTTTTTTTTTTTTTTCTGAAAAAGACAGAGAGTTTTTAAGAGAAAAAAAAAAAGAACTAAAGAGGCCAATATCTGTCTCAGAAAAGATGAATGTCTTATAAAGATGTAGTTATGGCTGCATAAATTCAATATAACAAGAGTAAAATGTGTGTTTTGTCTCCAGTTCAAGTTGTAATAAGTTTTTAGGAAAATTAAAACATCTTCTCTCAGCTCAGAGTAACATCTCCTCCTCAGTAATTCAAATTTATGCTGAGAAAGCTCCCCTTGCATCTGCCAACAGCCCGCTGCTGCTGCCTGCCAACCTGGTGGCGAGTATTTGGAATCATTTTATAGACACAGCTAATGTTGTCGGCTGTGGCCTCATTTGCTCGCACTGTGTGGAGCACAAAGATAAAGTTAGATGGTAAATAAACAGTGAAAAGTCAACATGGGTGCTTTTTTTAAAGATTGTTACCCCTCCCTCCTCACTGCCTCTGTGTCTGACTGTCTTTACTCATTGTACGCCAGGATTTGGAGGATGGAGGAAGTGACAGGCAGGGAAGACTCTAGAGTTGGTACAGGCTGTTACATAAAGTCATGTAAACAGCATCCTGGCCTCTCTTCCACCTCTGTCTCTGCAGCACTCCCTCTTTCTGTTTGCCTGGCAGCCTGTTTCTCAAATCCACTTTACCTCTTCGACTAAACCCCCCAAATCAGGCGCACTGAAGCGTCTTCTTCAGCCACATGGATACACTTATTTATTTATATTTCCACTGGACAGTCTATGTTTAATTCAGCTCGTTTTCACTACATGGTTGGGATTTTTCCCCCCCTTCTCCCTGAACTTCATTTGCCCACACAGGAGCGAACTATTGCTTGTTCAGGCGAGCGTGAACAGATGTTGGCGCCGGATGCCTATGCTTATAGAAGGATCCATCCTCACGCTTTCTTGCTAAATTGAAGAGAGCGCTCTCACTCAATCCAGTTTAACCTGACTGGTAAAAAGCCTTGTAGCAGAGCTGACTGCAACCCTGCTCCCCCAAAGCTGCTCGGTGCCTCAGCTCTTACAAAAGAGGGTGAAAGTGGAATCACCGAAAGGTTCACACGCTGGTTGACCCGAGCTGATCTGATATTATCCTTCACAGCTGATCCGGCTAATGTGGCAGGAATTATGCATTGTCTCTGACTCCGCCTGGCCTTCGTTTCACAAAGATTAGCTCTGCTGTGTGGCAGAGTCAAGGTTAAAAAATATCTAATCAAGTTTCAATGATTACCGGAGTGAGTAAGCAAATTATTTTGGTTGTGAATGTGCCGATTCAGTCGCAGAAACTTTCCCACATGCTTAAAAACGAATCTGCACAAATAACTCTGTTCTCAGGGGTGATAATGACATAATTGTAACGCCATCCTGACAAAAAGGCCATTCATCATGTATTTGAAAGAACTTGAAAATAGCAGCATCGATTTGTTTGGAGCAGAGAAACAGAGCACGATGGTGGAAAAGCTGATTATCTTAATGAAAGACTGATTGTGCTCTCTTAAGTTGGGGAGGATCTTTGAGGTTAAACCACATTATTCAGCTCTCTTCCTGTGGCTTTCTCTGCTGCAATATTTTAAATGGAGTCACTGTTTGACTGGAGGATAAATCACCAAAATAACTTTCATTTCCAGGACTTTAATTGCCCCTATTTTTTAATAACGCCTCTGATGCCTGTTGATAATTTGCTGATTAATCTGATGTGACAACATGTCACCTTTGCCTCAGGAAGTTTCTGGACTGTGAATGTGAATGAGAGGGGTGTTTGTTGAGAAGAAGCATGCTACATGAAGCTCATTTCTGTTCCTGTAGATCCTCTCCTCCCGCTTCTTATTTTTCCCCTTTTTTTCCCAGAGCCAGGATTGATTAAAAGAGAGTGGTTCATTAGATTGTGACAAGAGACACCATATCTGCTGAACACGCGTCCTTAGAGAAAGCCATCCCGGCCCACGTGACTTACCGCCGTCGCTGCCATCTCGGCTGCAAACACTATCCCCAAACTAATTGAAACAAGGTGCTCTGTGGCCCCGCTATCTGCCGAGGTGACAGTTATTCAGCTCCCACAAATCCGTCCATGAAAACTGAGGACCTTGATTTAAACGCGCTTTCCTAAAGTGCTCCATCAGTGATGAATGAGAAAATAGCTGCGCCGTGCTACAAACAAGTTGTCACGGACATTTTATCTTCCTGACACAGGAAGCAGGGATGTCTTAATGTCAGGTGTATATTGCTGTGTCACTCGAAACATCAGTTTAAAAATGGAAACAAAGAGTATTACTACCTAATCCATGCACAATGCAGCTACAAGTAGCTATACTGGCTACACCAGATGATTTTAAAGACCCTGTAAAGTCAAATCCAAAATTTTTGTCTTAACACACCAGATATGTTGGAGTATGTTTTTTGTAAACACTGAGATCTACATGTAACTAATTTTGGATTTAGACCATTAGAAAGTTTGTCCCCTCTTTCCTGGCTGGGTTTAATGTAGGCGGGGCAAATATGTGGGCTGATGATGTCACCAGGCAGCTGCGATCTGATCATGAGTTCATTGTAAGGTAAAAGGGCAGGATTATGGTGTGAATGCTTTCCTCCATTCACATTGTAGAATTTTTTAAATTTGAGAGGATAGTATTTCTCCTGAGTGGGTGTGGCTTCATCTCAATCAACCGACTGACACGCCCACACTATCCTAAGGCAGATTTTACTGCCTTATTTTTCATGATTTTAAAGCTTAATTTTATAAACTTCAAGATGTTTTATTTGACTGATATTTGACCTGGGGGTTCATAACACAGTGACCCGTCATACAACAAACCTAAATGCAGATTTATTCTCACTTTACAGAGTCTTTAAAATGGTGGGAGGCCAAAGACAGAAGGACAGTGGTAACAATAAACATTATGATCATCAATCTGCACACTTGGATTGGGAGGTATCCTGCAACATTTTTAATTCTGTAAACCTTCCTAAAATGTTCCTACAATAGATGGTATTACAGCCATTTGATCAAAAATCATATTAAAAAAGAAGCAGATCAGACCAAGCGCCTGCTGGTGTGACTGGTTTCATTCAATCCTTTAACAAATGTGTCTTTTACTAATACATGGAACTGAAAGTGATCAAAAGCTGCAGTTTAAAAACTTTACTAAACAGAGGACCGCTGGTCACAAGAAGTTTTGTCTCTTTTTTCCTCTACTTCTGTGCATCTATGTAGTATCCATAGTGTCCAGATAGCACAGTAAATGGGGTTTAAATTGTATATTACTGTAAAATGTATTGCTAAGACCTGCTAAGGTTAAAGTTTGGCTTTAAAGCAGATCATGCACATTGCCATGGTGCAGTGCACTCTAAAAGCATTTTTAAAAACATGCACTCATTATTACAGCTGCAAGATATTGTATTTTTGCAGATATCTGATAAGCTGATGTTTCAAAAATAATGTATTTAGTGACACTGATATTGAAATGTAGTTCAGACCTAAAACTTCAGTCTTCAATTCACACAATTTAACATTTGTGGATGGACAACTTATCACATTTCTGACATTTCTTTTCTTTAAATGTGCTTTGCAGTGTAAGGAATGATGATTAATAAAGAAAAAGACATCAGCTGCAGTAGGACTGCTCCTATGGATACTCTACTGGAGGCATCCTGATCAATAATGTCAACTGAGACTCCTCCTTGAACGGGAGCTGTAAAACAATCATATTGAAACCTAAAACAGGACTTGGTTGTGATGAGCCCAAAAACAAGCCCAAAACTGGGCTAAAAACCATCTAGTGTGCAGCCAGCCTTGGGTTATATCTCTGTGGTGGAGACAAAATCATGCACAACAGTGGTGTGAAATGCTTGATAGATTGTTAAAGCGACACGTGTTGTCACTCACATACAGTTTGCTGCAGGCTACGAAAAGGCCAGCTATGATTCCTGAGCTCCAAAAAACCAAAACTCTCCCCAGGAACAGTGAGAATTACTCATCATTTTTATCACTGTTCTGGTGTCTCTGCGAGTTGTTGAACAAATGTGCTGCTGCTGCTATCAGCTCTGGTCACCTTTCTTCTCTGCAGAGAACACTTAGCTAGCATAACTGAGGCCCTGTGCTGCAGCCTTGAACAGCAGCCAGCAGTGGGCTCTCTCTAACTTGCCTCATCTCAGTCGGGCCCGTCGGAGGCTGCTGGGAGGCACAAAGATACTCTTTGAAGTTAATGAAGCATCAGCATACTTCTATACCTCCACCATAGGGTCATTATGCTCAGCCAATGTCAAGGCTGCACAGAGTACATCAAAGAATTAGCAGGAAATGCCATGTCCGCCCCTCAAGTTCACCTCTAACAGTATTTTAATGGTGTCATCACTACTGATAATAAGGCTACCATGAGCTGATCTACATTCAGAGTAGTCCTCTATAAAAATATTTCCTTTACATGTATGTTCAAAGCTTAATGAGTGCTGTATGGGAGATAGTGCTGACATGGCCGCATTAGGAGAGGAACATGCTAGCATTTCACAGCATCAGCAAAGAGCAAACAAGCATCCTGTGTAAGAGATCCATGTCACACCTGCATGACACCGGAGGGCCCAGCAGCTCTGTCCCTGTTTGTACAGCCAGAATGTTGGAGGAAGCTGGAGCTGTTTGAGAGCTTCTGCAGCTTGACTGGGCGCCATGTTGGAGCTGAAACTCTGCACTGAGCTGAGGCTGGCTCTTCTCCCTTTAACTTGTCACTGTTACTATGGGAACTGGCAACATGCTTTTAAGGCTTGCACGGGATGCTTTGGGAGTGTATCCTAAACAAAATCCAAGACTTTCGCCATCCAAAAGTAGAAATGAACACTTGCAGCTTAAATGTGGGCAAAAGAGGATATAAACAGACCACAGAGAGCCTTGTAGCTTTCAATATTCAGCATGTGCTGCCATAATGGTATGAATTATCACTTCAAATATCAAGTTCTAACACATAAAGGGAAACTGACAAGCATAGATGGTAAATGGATTGAGCTTGTAAAGAGCTTTTCTAGTTATCTGCCTACTCAAAGTGCTTTTCACACCACAGATCACACTTAACCCTTTCCCATTACATTCATATGCTGTTGGCGGAGGCTGCTATGTAAAGTATTCATTAGTATTAACAAATCCAATCCATTCATATTTTCATGCTGCTGATGCAGCAGAGGGAGAATTTAAGGTTAGGCATCAGGACACTTAAACATGTGACTTCATGAGCTTAGGATTGAACCCCTGACCCCAGTTGTGGGACGGCCGATTATACTGGCTAATTACTAGGGCTGAATGATTTAAAAAAAAAAAAAATCTAAATGCGATAGTTTTGACAAATGCAATATAAATTGTCGAATTTTGATAAAGAAAAAAAACACATATAAGGAAATCAGGTTGTTTTTGCAAACTATTCTAAGAAAAATGACACGCTCCCAAAAAAAAACCCAGAAGATGATTAAATTCAGAAAATGTGAGGAGGAAAAAAGATGTTGTGGTTTTCAGAATATCTTTTGTCTTTTAATCCCCACAGTTATCAAGACTGCAACAGTTTCATAAGGAATGACTTAATGTTTTATTTGTTTGTTTTTTTACACAGAAATCAAGCTGTCAGGATAAACATGTTCTTATCAGTCCAGTCCTGATTAAATCTGCAGTTTTCTGTGACAACTTCTTCACTTCAGGCTCTTGAGGAGCTTGATTTTCTTTCCTGTGAATCAACCTAAAAACCTGTTTTCCGTCGTTTGTTTTTCACCAATCAGCGTCATCAGCGTCTAACCTAGTGATGACAACATGGCAGTTTTAGACATACATGCTCGAGAGCAACAGAGACTGATCTCTGCTTAAAAATGACTAATGCCTCAAAGATAACTAATATTTTGAAAGAAAACACAAGTACAGATACAATGATATGTTGTTTTGGCCAAAATATTTATCTATTAGCGCCTGCCAAGACAAAATCTGGCCCTTGCACAGTTGTAGCTGATGACCCCTGATGCAGAGCATAACAACTCTTTTACAAAAAATTGTCTAATAAGGTTTTTTCTTTACACAAATATTCAGGTTAAAGTAATATGCACCTTCTGCAATTTTAAAATTGAAGTTGGTTATATCGTGATTTAATCTACATCTTCATTAACAGCATAGACTTTGTGTGAACTGTAGCCCATACCTTTAAGGAAAAAACTTAGTAAAAATGGAACATGACATTTGTAAGTAGGCCTATGTTTAAAGAGTATCTAAATCATAGAGCTTTAGCTCAGATCCATCTACCCTCGAATTTCAAAAAAAAGCCTTTAGAGGGTCATAAACAGGGTGTTCATGAGGAGGGATAAGACACCCCACTCCTTCTTTCCTGCTGTCCCTCATCAGCCACATTTCTCATTCCATGCTGCTCTTTAGATCTATCAGCCATAATTTCGTAACCATTCAAAGTACATATACCATGTGTTATGCTTCCTAAGCGTGAAATGATGACATATGCTCATGTAGGAGTCACAATTTTCATGTATTTTATATTCATGTTCTAAGAAAAAACATGGTTTATTTGCAGTCTTTGCCAACAACACTACATAACCCACGATCCTAGAATATCACAGCATCGTCCCTGCTTTGCTGAACATACCTTTAGGAGGAAAAATTTCACATTTGATCCAGTTGCCCCACAGAAAGTACATTTAACAGTTATTTTACAGCAAAACACTGGTGTCTGGGCAAAACTTCCTATCTCCAAAATCACCACTTTTCATGGAATGGAAAAAAAAAATCTATTTTATCATTTATTTCAAAACTGAATGTTCATAGTTGTCAGCATCTTTTAAACACTTTCTAGAGCTTTAAAATAGGTTAAAACCCGCTGACAGATGTAGCGGTGACCAAAAGCATGGCTTTATGAAAAAAAACATTAAAATTGTGAAAAATGGAGATAAAAGGTATGTCAAAGATACATGATCATGTAAAATACATAGCTGTATATTATCCACCTAACTCCGGGAAAAACATGGTGTGGAGTGCCTCTGACAGACTACTCCCCCCTTTACCCATGAAATATCAACTTTTAATTCCTTAAGGCTGCTTGAAGCAAATCAAACTTTTTTTTCTCAAAAAGACAGTCTAAATAGGGAAATGAAGATATGTTCATGTAGAAGACATAAGCAGTTATATTATCCTTGAGTGTCACAGCAATATCTCTTATTGGAGGGCAAATTTCAGCTGTGAGCTGCTACCAGTGAAGGCTGAAGTTGAGCTGAACGGTCAGGGAAAAAGTGAGTAGCAAGTGTTGAGCTCTGTTGAGGACAGATGTGCACTACAACAAATCTGTCAATATAAAATTTTCAAAATAAGTCATTTGCAGTGGCTGTTTTCAGCCTGTAGAGGGCAGTTGCTTTGCAAATGTTTTTTCACATAATGTAGAATTTAAATACTTATGCTAAAAAGTGAATAACTGACTGATGACAAAAGCCCAATGTAAAGATGTTTTAATTTGAAAAAGTGGCCTGACGGTTTAGTTACTCTTTAAATTAGAGTTTATCTAAATATCTGAATTCTACGGTATCACAGAAGGGACCAAATAACAGTTTTGCTTTTTTAAATTTCATTGGCTTCAACAATTACCACCAGAAGTGACGAATGCCGGCTGAAATTCAACTAAGATGTTCCAAGTTTTACTCACTCTATCTTTAAATATGTAGCCATCAAACCCTGATCTAACCCCTGACCTTCCAGTTAAGAGACGGACGACTGTACAGCTACACCACACGTGGTAATTACAGGTCTCTAAAGGCCATGTAACAACTTAATGTTGCAATCATTGAACATACAAACTGAGAGGAAGTAACAAGTTCCTGCTGCTGGGAGCCGAGATTGTTTTCACAACTTCTGGATCGATCATTACTTTTCTTGAAATCTGCCCCGAACACTCACAAACCTCTACATGGCTCTAAATGTTATGAGTAAAAAACAGCTAAAAATACTGGGATTTAAATTAGGTATGCAGACAAATTGTAGCTGAATGCACTCACATTATGAAACCCACGCATTCTTCACCTCACTCACTGAATAAAATTATACGAACAAATGATGAGAATAAACAGAAAGACTTTAGGGACAATAGCGATGTGGTTTGTTAATTTAAGCAATCAATGAAAAAGCAGAAATAGAAAATGACTCTGGTGCCTTTGTTTTGCCTTTTCAGAAGGAAACAGCGCTTCACGTCAAACAGTACAAACGCTCTGCAGCACAATTATTCCACACGAGCCGGAGCGGGCTGATTTCCTGACTGTAGATTGCTTCCTCACTTCCCCCTGTGATAACTAACACTGCTCATGCCCCTCTGAGATTTTTATTATCCCACTACCAATCCGCCTACTCTGGATGAGCAACGTCTCACAATGCAGGTAGTGACATCACATCCTGCAAAAGCTGCTTTGTCCCGGTCTTACTCTTACAGTAGATAAAAAGTGAGCTGAAAGAGAGGAAACAGGAAGGTATGCAATGATACAGTAAGGCACAGCTGTTCACTTCACACCAAGCGCAGCGTTCTCAGAGACACAACATGAGTCAACATGCAAAGCGATGCAAGTTAGAACACCCCCGCTTCCCTGAAAGCCAGCAGCACAAAGAGTAAGGGAGGAAAAAGTCTTTCCAGTCCAACCAGAGCAAAACTGTGACAGTCTCCCATTACCGCACACACAGCTGGGACCAATAGAGGAAGATCCCCACTTCTGTCGCACGTACAGCAAAGTGAGATCTGGTATGTGTTGTAGCAAAATATCATCTCCTATGGATATGAACCCAAAGGAACCACAGTGCGTGTGTGCCAGCAATTATGAGAAAGGCGAGGGAACTGAATCAGTTTTGTTCAGCATTTTGTTTCCCCAGAAGAGACAAAAGAGCGAACGCAGAGCTCGACTACAGAGGAGGCTGTTTTGAGAAATATGAGCGTGATGCGAGCAAACTATGATCAATACAGCACCCTTACCTCAAACCCCCATTTTTCCTTGATGTTATTTTAAGGGCTGATAATAGGCCTGCTTTATACCGCTCCCACACATGCGCCTGAATGCGAGAAAGGGCAGGGTGGAAGGGGGCGGCTGTTGCGTTCTCACACTGTGTACGTGGAGCTCTGATACACAAACATAGATGCTTTTTCCCTCCATCTCACCTGCCACATGGTGCAGCAGGGGGGCCGCACAGCCGGAGCGGAGGGTGCTGTATTGAATTCACACAGACAATCTGCTACAATCAGCCGGTCTGTGAACGTGCATGGAGATTTGTCTTTATTCGTCCGAATGGGGGTCTGATAGCACTGAAAATCTCCTCAGCAGGGTGCTGTATTGATTCGAGCCATGCCAGAGTTATTGGGGAGCCAGAAAATGGAAACGACCGCCTTCATCAACCTACCTGTGATGTTGACGTCCACAATCCCAGTGCGAGTCCCGATGCCGTTGGTTGCGTCGCACACGTACGTGCCGGCCAGGTCGTAGGTAACAGGCCCCTTGAAGAACAGAGTGTTGTTCTTGATCTCCACATTGCTGGGCAGGGAGCCGTTCAAGCTGTAGTGAGAGAGAGAAAAGGCAATAATACAGACACCATAAAGAGGCTGAATTACACCAGACCACAGCAAAAAAAAAAAACAGGAATTCCTCTCCCAGGAGCGGCAGAGCAATTCAAAGCACAGGAAAAATACAGTCTCTAGTGCCAAACAAACCTGCATGTGTGTCGAGGTGAGATAAATACCAGGAATATTTGACAGCACTATATTTCAGCCATCATCCATCAAGTCCAAACAAAATTATGAGGACAGGGAATCCCAGCAGGCCTAAACAGGTAAGACATAGCTGATGCCTGAGGACACAGGCCTTCCTGGCATGTGGAATAAAAAACAGTGCAAGTAGAATGAGGGGGGTAGCGAGAGGGGGTTTCTCTCCTCAGCTATAGCACAGCTCACATGGCTGAACTCAAAACTCAGGGGAGCTGTCGAGAGAGGCAGCTGATCAAGCGATAAATACAGAATCCACCAAATACTGGGCTGTCAATGAGAACCAGAGCCCCATTCTTCTGCCTGAGGTGTTTGTCTTCATGCTTCGCTATCTCCGCCGCGTTCAGACCTGCTCGTGTCCTTTGATCAGGTCAGCACACTTTGAGGTCACGCATCACGGACACAGCAGCCCCTCTGTTCTATTATCTGGACTCTTTTTATGGCACCTGGAGGCTGAAACAAGTATCACGTTTCGTGAAAATTAGCCGTTTCCTGTTACCTCAATCAGCTTCATCAGCTGCTCTGAATGGATCTAAGTGGAGCCAAAAACATGACTGAGAATATGAAAAAGCTCTCTGCTGTGACTGATCTGGTTTCTCTAAACGAGCAGTCTTCAACTGGCCGGGAATCAGGACCCACAACCACCTCCTCATGAGAAATCATGACCCAAAATTGAAAAAGCAGTTCAACCAGTCAAATTCCTTTCATAAAAAATGCTGTGATTTGGAGCTAGGATGGATGAAGCATGATTGAACAAAAAGACAGAACTGAAACATGTTTGCAAAGTGCAAGGCTACAGAAGTGCATGCATGCACAAAATGTATTTTCATTTAGTGCTGCACAGTTTGGCAATAATGTGCGATTGCACTTATACTGGAAAATACTGTGATATGCAATTGCAATTACAATATAATACATAAATGGTATCATAACTCTACTTGTTTGGTTAATGAGGAAAATGCAGAGAATAACGATAGGTTTGAAGTGTAAATTTTACAACTCAGAAGCTACAAAACCTGAGATTGTTTATTACTGCTTTCAAAATAACGATATCTTTTACCAAAAAATTATAATAAAACAAAAATAAAGATATTTCCAAAAAAGTGCCATAGTTGTACTATTGTTAAGTTAAAGGCTATTCTGCTGGTATTTTTATAAAGCTGTCAAGTTCTAATTACTACAAGACAAATATCACATTTTTCCAGACATGTGTTCATATCTTCTATGTGATAGCTCTTTAAAATACAAACATGTGAAGCACAAAGAGCTATTTTAAAATGTTACAGATTCTACTAAGGAAAGCGGGATTTATCTTCTGAAATGTAGCAAAAGGGAACACCGGAGAGAAGTGCTCTGAAAATAAGATTTTGCCTGGTGCTGCATTAAAAATCTGGGCCAAAACGGTTCTTAATTTGAAAGTTTGTTTTACTTTCATCAGATGTTCCTCATCAGTGCATAGTTTTCATGGCATTCTACTTTTGTCATCCTCATTTATGTTCAAATATCACCAAACTGCAGACATGGCTCTAACTTTGACTTCATACTCACATGCTAACAAATACTTTAAATTGATAGAGTAAAGAATCTGCAACACTTTATGAGTACGAGTACAAGTAGGCTTAGTATCGGCATAGACACCCAATAGCAGTATTTACTGTGGATCCCTACTTATAAAAATAATTGCAACCCTCTATCTGATCATGTAACTGCAGAGCCTGACTTCGTAATTTGATTAACACAGCCAGGAACAATCATTATACCCATCTATTGCAAAATGGAAATATATAGTTTTACTTAGCAGAGGAGGCTCTGCTCAAAAGATGCTCCTTGGGTTAGTCAAGCAGCATGCTTTAACTTTCCTGGGAGGTAAAAGTTTGAAAACTCCCATATGGATAGAAGCATTTATGAAAATGTGTATTGAATATAATGCAATTAGTTCAGTTCCAGTTAATCCATACTAGCATGAACCTGAATGTGAGGGTGCAAAAAGCTTTATGCTATAAAAGAGGAGGCTGGGGTGGAGGAGGTTAAGCTTTGCCAGCAGCAGTGTGGTACATCAGTATTGATGCAAGCAGGGATTATTGAGAAAGATGTCATATCTAAATGGACTGCCATGCTGAAAGAAAGAGCTGTGATTGGCTGAGAGAGCTGGGATAATTGGGTTGTGCAAAGGCTTCCAAAAACTAATGCTAAGCTTCATTTGTGCATATTTTGCACAGATATACACACACATTCTATTTTTTTTTTACATTTGGGGCTTCATTCAAAATGTTCAGAGCCTAGACAACCACCAATACCTGGTGGTAAAGCTGCACATTTTACCAATATCTAAGGCTGATGTATGATTTATACTGCCAATATGTAGGACCAATAAATCAGCTATAAATATCAGCAGAAGAATTCATCATTTTTCAACACTGATATCCAATTTTTACAGCTTATATATGCTGATACAGCAGATATCATTCTGATAATATCATGCATCCCTACTGAAAAGTGAAGTATATTATGGATGTGTGTTCATTTAACAGTTTTGTTACCTTTTTTTTTTCTGCAACCCTCTGGAAAGAGCCTTTTTGTGTCCCGACACACCACTAGAGAACCATTGCTCTAAACAATAAAGATGCTGCAGAGACTCTCTTCCCTCCCTCCCCGGCTCGCTCCCTCTCAGGGCAGACACTTAAAGATCCGCTCTTGTGCAAGAACATTAAAAACAATGTGATGCTTCATTTATCACACAGAGAGAAAAACTAAATGACATTACAGAGAGGCGACAAAATTAGGTCTCATGCTAACAAAGGCCACACATCAGGCACTTGAGCTGCACTAAACAGGCTTTTTCAAAGCTTCAGTGACGAGCAATTTGTTAATTAATCGATCATAAAATGTCACTTAGAAGCTGCAGATCCATATGTGATTGAATGCGTTTTATAGAGCAGACAAGTCAGTGCAAAAGTACATTTCTTCTCAGCTATAGAGTGTTCATAGTGCAGAACAAAAGTAATAGAAAGAGCTCGGGGTTGGGTTGCTTCTCATACGCCACTCTGGCGATTGAGCTGCAAACAACCCTCTGTACAGTATGTCACGATTCAATAATCAGTTACCTTGTGAGCCGCCATCAAATGCTGAGTTCTGCAAAGCCCGATTGATTTGCTGCAGAAATGAAAGGCAGGCAAACTGCGATTCACCACAGATCCTGCCGCCATGTCTGCATTTGTATGAGACATTAGAGAGCGTGCGTGTGAGTGTGAAAGGAGCCTGAGGGCCAGCGAAATGAAAGACTAACAAACAGCTTGAGAGTGATGCAGATTCTTTGGTGCCTGGCTGGCCCGCTCATGTGCATGCGTGGAGCTGATGTGAGTGTGAGCACAGATGTGGGTGTGTGGAGGGCTGGGTGAGGGGACTCAACACAACACATCAAAGCAGCATCCTGGTTCACTTTAAACTGCATGATGGTGTGGAGGAGGCTGAAAAAACATACTCTGTGCGCTTATGGGCTGAATTGTTATTTTTTCATGATCAGGTCTAAAAATAAGAGACTTCACATGAAACAGGCAGCTGATTAGAGGGAGTGGTGATATTCATTAGAGGAGGAAATTAACACAGCTCTCTGGATTTCAAAGTAACTAATGTGAAGCAATAAAGGACAAGGTCTTTATCAGACGTCCATCTGTTTTATTGGCCTCAAAGTGTCTCATATTCATGTGGAGTTCTTTCTCTTAAGAGCTTCTGCCACTATGAAAAGTACTCAATGACCTCTTAAGTCCAATAAAAGAAAGAATCATCCTATTTAGCTTTCAAAACCATAAAATCTGGAATACATGGCACTGTGCAGAACCTTTAGGCATGTTTGGGGAGGATTGACACAACCCCGGTCGTGCTTTGCATGTCCTTGCATAATACCAGGGGCATGAGAAAATAATCTGTGGAAAACAAAGTAACAAAGTTACACCTTTAGGGCAAAATAAGGGATGAATGTGATGAGTTAGCACAGCCAAGGGAGGTGTTTCCCAGCCATTTTCCCTTAAAGACCTCAGAGTCTCCTGCAAGACCCACAGGAAAAGAGAAAAAATAACACACTGCTGTAAAAAACCCAATGCTGATTCTAATTGTTTCACTGATAAAACCGTTACAAAGACCTATGCTTGTTTTTCTTATCAAAATAACTTTGTATTAATCCTTGTTCAATCATGGTTTTAGTCAATTTGTGCAAATCTCCAATGTCCAAGGGTACTACCCTGACAGGTAATAGTGTTCCCATGAGCCCGTGGTTGTGATGTGGATGTTCCAAAGTCCTGAAAACCATTGTCAGTTTGTAAGTGTATCACCAGGGTTGAAAAGGCCCAGAAAAACAAGAGATGCCATTGAGCCTGACCTTGGCTTTACCTTGACTCTAGCTGCCCTCCACTCTCTCTCCAGCCTTTAATTGTGGTACATCAGGCCCATGATGAATCCTTAGCACCCTACATGCCTAAAACTTATGCACATGACTATAAGTTACCCTAGTAAGTCCAAGTCTGTTTTTGAAATCCTTTAAAGGGGACGAAGACTTAAACTGTCCTCCTGCACAACAATGTCCATTTTGTTCTGCAAAGTCCAAAATGTGCAGTTTCTGTGCAGCCCTTTTGCTCTCTTAGCACCATCTTTTTTAGCAGTGTGAAGTCAGGACATCTATTAGTTATAGTATGGTGGTTGAGCTTTCAGTTTTTAGTAATGAGACAGACTCACAGCCCATGAATTACTCTGTCCTCCTCTATTTGTCACTCGTACTTACTGAGGGGTATCCAACACGGTTTATTTACTAAACTAAATACTCCCTGTTTTCTACAAATGCACAGTGATTACATAAAAAGGAGAAAAGCAGTTAAAAAACGCTCCCTGTCTGGTCTGCGTTGTTACACATTCCAGCTTGTTCTGGGTAGTGAAGCAGCCATTTGCAGTGCACAATGAGTGGGGATACACTTTCAGTCATGTAAGGTCTTGTACCATGTGTGACAGTGCATGCAGTAGCGATAATGATGTGACCACTTTATGTTGGTAGTTGCCCTGATATATGAGCTGCAGTCAATTTTACAGATGTAAATAAAGGTATTTAAAGTGTGAGTTATACACTGTATTTTACAGTAAATATGCATTAGATTGACCTGATTTAAAGACCATTAAAAGGGCGTAAAATACTCTGACTTTAATCAACAGGCTGAAATTTTGACACTTTGGTGCTTTACAATACCACATGTTCAAAAACGATACATAGTCAACCAATCAATCTTTGTTTGTGAAGTACCATAACCAATGTTGTCTCAACACACTTTACAAAGAGAGCATGTCTAGCATGTCTAGACTGTACTGGCCCATTATAATAAAGACCAGTGCTTATCACCATGAGCACAGCACTAGCAGTATTAAGCCCAGTTAAACTATTATGGTTATACTTGAAAAGTACTGACTTAAAAAAAAAAAAAAACTACAGCTCAAAACCCCTCACAATTTCAGTCATATTTTTAACCAAAAGCTGATATAAGTTAAATACAGATAAAGAAGTTGTGACCTACTCAAATTCAGAGGATGGTTGTCCCAGATTGTAAATGATATTTCCAATCTAATTCTCTGAAATGCATCTATAAGCTATATTTAGGAACGACTGAGGACATAGTCTAATTTTGACAGTGTGCAGGCATTTGCTTGCCATTTTAAGGTAATTAAAAACAAGAAAATCTAGTGGATCAACTTCTGTTTCTTTGGAATCAAAGCAAGCATTGATGTCATTTGAGGTTTACTAGTATCGTATGAAATTAGAGCCTTGTGATTGACAGGTGACCAGTTCAGGGTGTGCCCTGCCTCTCACCCGGTGACGGCTGGGATTGGCCCCAGTGACCCGACAAAACAAGCTGTGTAGATAATGTATGGATATGTGAAGTTAGAGTTTCTGATATCATGACAACCTTCTTCCCACAGCTATGAACTCACTCTAATAGAAGCTTTATAATCTACCATAAATCTGATGCACTTTAAAATTGATTCTCTGAGCTCAAAATAGCTGCATCCAATAAATCGGTGTGATCAATACACCAGCATAAAGTGCTGAGACTCTGCCTGAGCCCAGATATGTCATCATGTTGTAACATGACACGCAGTTTACAAGTTTCTCAGTGTCTGCACGATTGTCAAATAAACAAACATCACAACAGTAACTTCACTCACTTTTGGCCACATTTATGCAGCAGAGCCATACGTGTACCAAGCCCATCCCTCCATCCGTTCTGGGACAAGGGAAGAGAACCATGCCTGAGCATGGCCAAACAAACTGGACCTTGGAGGTAATGTGTGCTGAGACAAGGTACAAATTGCTTAGTGTGAGTGCACCCTTAAAAGACACCCCTACTATTGTGTATTGCAGAGCTTCACAGCTCAAAACATGCAGGGACACATTGCAATGCAAATAATGCTGGCAGTTCTTTTTTTTTTTTCTTTACAAATATCCCCCCTCATAAGGTCATTAATCTGCATTGAAGGAAAACACTGATAAACTTGGATTTTTCCTTTACAACCGTGACAGTTAGCTAAAAACTCAACTACCAGTATCAGGATGAAGTACAAACTCCACACTGAGAATTCAAATGGTATTCAAAGAGATATAAAATTGTACAGAAGCTGCAAATAGTGGACAAGATGGAACTCTTTATGCAGAATTTTTTTCCCCTTATAGCAGTCCCCCAAAAATCAGACTGCATGTCTTGTATTTGTGCCACTTTAAGTCTGGATCTCATGGAATGTATCTACAAAATACGTGCAATGTATTATGTTGCAGTGCATTTATGAGGTGCCAATGTCGGTGTAGCAGAGTGATATATGACAGACAACATCTCTGTCTGAGTCCCATATTCAGCATGCTTTGCACTAGGATTGTGAGCAGCTGGGTACCTTACTGAACATAACCCACTCATGCTGTTGTAAATAAGCACAGTAAGCAGTTAACCTGTGTGTCCTTTCCTCTCTAAGTTTGATGGCTGTAATAACAGCAACATACAGCTAGTGTGCTAATTTTGCACAGTGTCTTTGTCAGCCCATCTGGGGCTTTAACACATGCTTTGAGCTGCTGTGATTGTCTTGAGACCTGTGAATAACAATTCATCTTGTTATAGCTTAAACCAGTGGCTCCCAAAGTGGGGGTAGAAAGACACTGAAGGAGGGTTGGGGGAAGCTTTCCAAAAAACAGAGATATTGAAAAGGATTAAAGGTGGTATATTTTATCCACTATTGTACCAAATGCCCTTAAAATAGGTTCAATTTTAAATGAAACCAGTTCAGTCAGTTAGCTCATGTTTGCAATTGTTCAAGCATTTATCATGGCAGCATAGAATTTGTTTGCCATCAGGCTCATCACTCCTTGCAGATTTGTTTTACATGCACAACTGAGGAGTGATGAGGTAACATCTTAAACCCCAAGTCAGAGCCAACAGGTGAAATGCTGGGGTGGAGGTGGGTTGAAAAACGAAAGCAGTGCTGATTCTGTGGAGAACTGGCAATTTCAGAGCAGAGAAGGGTCCGGATAGCTTGCAGCTTAAGTAGACCACTGAATTAGGAGGATGTGGGTCATGTGATTTGATTACGATGAATGTCAGGTGTGAATCATTGGCTCAAGATGGCCGACAGTGCTAACTTACAGGTTTTGTTACATTTATCAAGTGAGATCTGCACTTTAATGTGAGTAAAGTGTACATAAGAGCCCTGAGATGTGAATCTGTACATTATGCTTTGGGCAAAATTGCACACTTAAACCACCTCCAGGGATGGAGGGGGTCCTTGGTCTCTGGGGGTTACAGGCTGAAAAGTGTGGCTTAAACGACTGTTTAAAGGTGTGTTTTAACGTTTGACTCTCTTGTTTAAAGTCTATAATGAGTCAAAGATCCAACAAGGTCAGAGAAGCAGCTGTAAAGTGGAGCTGTGTAAACTTGTCAGCCAAAGCTAAGCTAAATCTATGTCAGCATGTTACTTCTGTACTGCGCAATAAAATTACAAAGATGTACAAAATGACACTTGAAACTGAATCCAGTGTAAAAGAAGTAAAAAATATATTTTTCTGTGATCTGTTGCTCAGACATGAACTCATTATGCCATCACAGGCTTGTTTCAGGGGAAGAAGGGAGGTAAAGGCATTTTTTAGTTTGTAATAATACTGCTACCATAAAAGGCAAGAAAAATACCATGATATATCTAGGCCATATTGTCCAGGCTGACTCTAGAGGGATATGTGTGCTTGCTAATTATGATTGACTCTATGGTTATCATGGTAAATATGCAGAAATAGCAAAAATGCGTTTGCTAAATCTGTCAAATGTTTCATCTGTGACCAATAACTGAACAAGCAATGTAGAGGGAGAGGATACCAACAGACAAACTGCTGTCATTAAAAGAAAATAGAGTGTAGAATCTTTGCACACAAGTTATTTGTGGTTACTGACAAAAAGTCCTTCACTTCTTCTCTTGTGCTCATTGAAAAACTACAAAAAGCACTTTAAACAAACTCTATAAATGAACATAGTGACTTCAAAATGCTCTAAAAGCAAACCTGCATGATCAACAAAGCTAAAAAAAAAAGGATGACGTTATTTTTAGTTGAGCCTTTTTTTTTTTGAAAGCTCTATATTAACTGCTTTGGAAAAATCTGTAGCATTGTGCTCAAAGAGGGGGAAACGTGTGGATGCTTTCTTTTAAGGACTTTATGTAAGCAGAGGCTTTCTGCACAGTCCACAAACACTAAAAGAGGAGGCAGATGGTTTAAATACATAAGAGTATTGTTTGTTTCTCTAGAAATCTGGCATCTACAGGAGCACAGAAGAATATGAGCTCTGTTTCAAAAGAGGATCTGTTTAAATAGCATTAATGTTAATCGAATTTAGCACTACCTCATATATTTAAGTGTGTATGCACCGTATATGTTTGTATCAGTGTGGTTCAGTGACGCAATCCTGCCGGCCTGTTCTGGATCATTCCGTCACAGCCTTGTGCTGACCTCCACAGTGGAGCCCAGGGGAACCTTCACAACAGATTTGGCATCTCATTTTCAGTGCAGCAATGGCCGTCCCCTCGTATCTGTCAGCACAGTGCCCTCGTCTTTCCAGATCACATCTCTTCGTCTTCTTCTCCTCTCTCTTTCTTCCCTTATCTGCCCAAATCTCCTTTTGCCTCTTGCAAAAAGAAAACCCCAAACAGGTCAAATCTCCTCTATCTCCTCGATGTCTTTGGCTGCTTGTTTCTGCCCTGAGAAGTAAATCTATGCAAAAGAGAAAAAGGGGAAGAAAAAAACTCCCCATGCCTCATTAAAATCCAACTGCAGCCTGTAAAGCAGATACAATGAGGCCACAATGGTCTATTAATCCACATCCACTCATGTCCATGACATATTTCTCAACCCATCCTTCAGTGAGCAATTACAGGACAAATTGCTACATTTATCTCCCAATTTTACCGTATAATACTTCCATTTTAAACTCTGATATGCTCAAAAAAAGTTGTTAAATATTCAAAGAGCTGCACAGCCTTTTATTTTTGCATCAAATGCAAGAAAAAGTTTGATCTAGACAAATTGTACAAAACATTTCTGCTATCTAGTTGTTGTTCTCCTTTCATGTCTTGGTGCTCATGAATTCAAAGATCATTTCTGCATGACCAACTTCTACATCAACCCGCGGTTATTTAGTGACTCCCCATGGCCTTAAATACATGTTTGCATCTCCTCTTGTTGGAGTATTTACAGTGATAGCCTCAGAGGCATGAGCACTGATGTCAGCCCTGCGGTATGCCGCCCTAATCCACCACTCTTACTCGAGTTTTCAGTTTCAGCCGCCTCTACTGTATGGGGGACAAACCGCTGCTTTCTGTGCTCTCTTGAGAACACAACAGCACTAACAATGATGCTTCTCTGGCCCTCTTACCTGCATGCAGGTCTGCACACTTCAAAGCCAAAATCCCCACAGCAAAGTGAGCTGTGGTCTGTTTGCATTTATCTCCCGGTATCTGCTAGCATCAGGCAGATAGGGGTATGTGTTGCTGCTCTAATAGGTCCATTGTGCTCTGCCTCTGGTCCAAGACTTATCTTCATTACAAGTTTTATAAACAAACAACTAAAAGGAGACACATTTCTGGAGACAACAGAGGAAGCCAGTGTGTTTTTATCTCTCTTTTTTAAATGTATACACTTTGAAACAACTGTTATAAAGGGGCAGCCTCCTTTCTATTAAATTGCCTCTCTTTTCTTTAGTAAGGCCTCTTCACAAACACAGAAAAGTCTCTTTTCTAAGCCAGAAAAAACATGTAGCCATGCTTTCTTGTCATGAGAGCCTTAAGGGCTTTTGTTAGGGTTTAGTCAGACTCACAGTTTCCACTGGTAGATGGTGACAGGGGGGTTAGCATCAGCCCTGCAGGTCAGCTGAACATTCTGACGATTCAGGTACCAGTTTCCATCAAAGCCCTCGATCTTCACCTCAGGTTCATCTACAAGGAAAGAGGCACAGAAGAGTCAGTTTATCCCTCTATGGTATTATCTTTTTTCCAGCCCTGTAACACTTTAAGCCGTGCTGCTTTTTCATAAAGTATAGTCAGAAAAAAATACTGTTTTATTACAAAAAGACAGATGAGAGAAAACAGAATACAAAGCTTAGTTCTTTAGGTCAAGGTTTGAATTAAGTAGGGTTGAATTTTTCACGTAAAAAGTTAGGAAAGTTTTGCAAAAATCTGATTAATGAAATTGTATTTCTGAGTAGGAGTTGATGCAAATTCAGAGCTAATTTTTCTTTTCCTGTTGACTTTGTACGAATGGAAAAAGTTGGGGTGCTGGGGTTAAGAAAGAATGAATGAATGAATGAATGAATGAATGAATGAATGAAAGAAATTTATTTCGGTTCACTTGCAACAAATAAAACAATTCACAAGTGTGAATTTCTGAATTTCCAAGCTAACTGAAAGGGTGTAGGCAGAAGCTAAAGCTTATTAAAACCTACACCTCTTATCTTACATAAACATAACCATCACATAAATAAGTGCATAATGCTGTTGTACTGTTCTTGTTATCATTCATAGCCAATAAATGCATAATAACATATTGATATTAAAGGGATACTTCAACATTTTGGCAAATATGTCCATTGCCATAATTCCTATAGTCCTAGTAACAGGTTCGTTACCTTTAGTTGTCGGTGCAAGCTGTTTTTAGATCAGCCGCTGCCGAGTTCGGACCTGCTGTGCCAACTCAATGTAAGCAGACGGTATTCCGGCTTTCCCTCATCAAATTCATCAAATACACAATCCAACAACTCCAAAACGTTCTCCTGGACAAGTTGTGACCTGCATATTCACCACGCTATGAAATAATAACGTATAATTATGTAACATTACGATGCATGAAGCAAATACTCGGAACTATTTCTTGAGTAAACCACTGAGCGGAGTGACACAGCGCAGCAGCCATGCCTGAAGTGTAGTTCCGGCTTTGCATTTAGCTTTAAAACATCTCCGTCTTGTAATGTTCCATGATTATTTAATAGCTTGGTGAATGTACTTTAAGGCACTTGGAAACTTAACAGGGGAGAAAAATTCCCACCAACCTGCTCATCTAGAAAAAAGAGCATTAATACAATGTTGGGTACTGTTACTTTTAAAACCTACTTAATCTAATTTAATTTAACCTTTAAGCCAGGTTAGTCCCGCTGAGATTGGAGATCCCTTTTTCAAGAGTAACCCGACCAAGAACAGCAGCAATACACAGTTTTAAAAATTAAAAACACTCAAAGATCACAATTTCCAGCAAGTATAGAAACAAAAAAAATCATCTAGAACAGCATTTCTCAACCCTTCAATATCTGAAAAGTCACCCCAGTCAAAATGTATGACTAGACAACAAAATTTCTGCATCCTGATGTTATAATAGAATTGACACGATGAATCCCTAAGGCACTCTTTTAAAACAATTAAAATGTCTTTAATGCTCGAAAGGTCATGTAGACCCTAAAAACACCTGTTTTTTCAAACATGCCTAAGTGAAATCACAGTGCCTATAGATGTACTCTTACTCATCAGCTGACCTTGACACCGATGTAATTTCAGGAAAAAGGCATAAAAGACTATTTTAATTATTTATACCAAGGCAACTATGCTTATGGGAACTCTTGGTTGAATTTAAAGCATCTTGAAGGCACCCCTGACACTGCTAGAAGGCACAAGAAAGGCTGATATAAAACAGCGGTTCTTAACTGGTCTAACATCAGGACCCAAATCACCTCCTTAAAGATACAAAGCTACCAAAATTTCTTAAATTTTTCCATCAAAACCAAATGTTTTCAGTGAAAAAAGGGGGCAGTTTAGACTTGAGATGGGACAAAAGATTGGTTAATAAAAGCGTTTCATAGACTTTTTGGCATGTGTTTTTTCCAGGCATGCTTCCACAACCCACTGAAAATGGCTTTCCAGCCCACCAGTTAAGAACCAAGGATCTAAACCAATGCATACAGAAAGTTTCTGTTCAAAAATGCTCACAAGGGATCAGTGCTGGGCATTACTTGGGTTTCAATTTTCACATGCTGCTACGCTCGTTTTTGGAAAGTGGTGATTTCGGTGTTTGCTGTTATATTTTGGCCTACGTTTTCAATACATTTGTGTTTTTTACTCATTTGTTCTAATTTAATCTTTGTTTCTCAATGTGTTAAGAGTTTTTAAGGTTCAATATGCATGCAATATATTTAATATGCAAATAATGCATGTGATACAGATTGCAGGGTAGGGTAAGAAAGTTTGCAGTTAATACTCAGTCTGCTGATTGTTTCAAGCAAGGGGTGCAGTAAACCTAAAAGCCTGCTTCCCCAACTCAGTTTGGACTTTGGGAATGATGTATCACACTGTCAAATAAATGGAGGTTGTGTATTCTGTTCTTTCAGAGTCAGCCTTTGAACAGGCTGACTCTGACATTGCACAGCTTCATTTACGACCCATAATCTGCATCTCTGCAGCCTCATAACAGAAATTACAGGCATGGTAACCTTCGCTGTTCTTTCTAGGCTAACAATCCGATAACGAACTGAGCAGACACATACAGTACTACACAAGGCCATTTCACGAAAAACGATACAATATGGGCTCTTACACATCTTGGCCCCTTTCAACATAATATGGATAATTTAAAAATAAATGCTGTCTTCTCTGCCATATTGCCACTTGAATTGGCTAGCTATGCATGCATTCTGATATGGCTCTGGGTTTTTGCCCTTATTTTCATTTCTTTGTTTGGCAGGGACAGAAGCATAGAGAACTGAACAATTTTCCATGTGCTGCAACCCAGTATTTAAAGATACAACTAATGTCTGATAGTTTTCCCTGAAAGGGTTTAACATTAAACATGCAGAGAGCATACTTACAGAGATGTCTGTGATATGTCTGCAATTTACTGAAGATGCATACAAATAATATTGCTTAATGATATTATTAAAGTTCCTACATTTGTTCTGGGAGTCTGTTTTATTGTTGTCAGTCCTCCTCTTGAAAATATAGAAATGCACGCTTTGCAGTCTGTTGTACTAAATCTTTAGAAAAATGCAGACACAGATCCAACTTTTTCCACCTGTTTAAATAATAAGAAGCATGCTTTAAAATGATTTTAACTACAGTTGGCAACGATTTATGAGTACAAGGCTTGGTATCAGCACCAACCTAAAGGTTTACCATCCACCGGCATACAGCTACCTGCTGGGAGGTTGGAGAGAAACAGAAACTGTGCAGATGTTTCAAAGATTTTCTTTTATTTAGTTACTTATCTTTTCTTTGGCAAAAAAAGTAAAAGGGAAATGTGGCATTTTATCCTACTTATCACCTCCTTTTATGAAAAAGTGGCTATAAGAGATTTGGTTGACTTGCAGATGTAATGCATTGTACAATATAACTGGTTATAATAAAAAGCAATGAGGTCACTCCAACAGTTTCTAAACTGGTGGGCTGAGACTCAGACATGTGTTACGAAGCAGTTTAAATATGTTTCTGAAAAAAAAAAAAGAAAAAAACATTAATGCTAAAAGTCTATGATGTACGGAAGTCCAAAGTGGACAGACATCCATACATATAATTTAATTCTGTTCAACATCGTAATAGGTAAATTTAAGAGCTGTCAAATAATTAAAAGTTTCAATGAAGATTAATCTTAGAAATTCTGTAGTTAACTGCAATAAATCTTTTTGATAATGTTTTGATATTCGACTGTTTTTGTATATTTTGGATTTACTGCCTTAAATTAAAGATATAATAAGTAGAATTTCTGCACTGAAATACCCATTCTGATTTAAAATGCGACCATGTTAGATATTTTTAGAAAAAGTTTTCAAAGACTGAGAAATTCTCCACTTTTATAACTGTATAGGCTGTGTCTTTAACAGAGGCTGCCATAGGTTGCAAGTTCATTTGCCTAACCTGCCCTGAGTTTCATGGATCCCCCATTCACAGCAAATTCAGACTAGCGCTGCTCAGTTTTCCCCACCTCCGCAGCCTCCTTCTCAATACTACCTCTTGTTTTGAACTGAGGATTGTGTTCAATAAAAACGGCGCCTCATAGGTCTATTTCCTCAACAGAAAACCAATGTTTGTCTTTCATTCACAAACGTGCATTTCTCCCTATAAATATGAGAAATTTATGAATGAAAACATAATGTTTTCATTGAACAAAATCCTCAGTTTAAAACAAGAAGTAAACAGCTGAGATGGGCAGCGCTGGTCTGTTTTCGCCAAATTGTGTTTTTGTTTTGGATGAGAGCCCCCTGGTGGTGAAATTTTACCCAATGTGCATTTTGAAAGGGTAGACTATGACATGATATCCAAAACATGTCAAGGGGGCAAATGGACTTGAAAAAAAGCCTCAATCAAGTCCAGATTTGGATAACTATGACCTGTATGAATGAGAACCTATACAGACATTATAACATGGTCTCAACAATGGAAAAGGAGCTTGTTATGGACTGAAAAGAAAATAAGAGAACATTCAAAAGGTAAATGATAAAATAAAGTGCTGATAGCTTTTGACTTGTCCACTGAGCTGTCTGTGGTTTTCTAAAGGGAAATGAGACATTAGGGAGCAGTGGTAGACATCACTGTGGCTGCAGGGAGATGCTGCAGTGGCTTACCCAAAGGGACAATTAACATTTTATTTATGGGAACAAAAAATGTACGCACTAGCTATGAACTTAAATAAATCATGAATAATGTATTAATGCTGAAAGCCTGAGAATATTTTAGTTATTTTCTCTTGAGTTATACTTATTTATCTCATTTGTTTGGAGCTTAAACACTATTTTCAACATAACAGAGGTGATTCCCCAAGATATCTTGAAAATTGCCATAATTGGCACATTACTGAGGGAAAATGGGTTAAAAATGTAGGCATTCATATTGTCTTCTATAACGCTCTTTTTAAATACTTTTTACTATTTTTTGTTTCATCTCAAGTCCAAACTTTAACATTTTTGATTAAATACATTTTAAATAAATATATTCAAAAAATATGGATCGTGATTTCTCCTTAGATAGCCTATATTGGGTCATGAAGCTAGAGCAGTTAAAAACAGCTACTCCAAAGGATAACTTTTTAACGTTTTTCTCCCCAGCACTGTTATATATCAGCTGTATTAGAGTGTGTTCTTACACTGCACATTGAGCACCACGCTGTCTGTAATCCTTTCGTTCCTGTACGTCACGATACATGTGAGCTTTTGTCTGTGGGTCTCACGACTTGGCACCACCACGTAGTTGCTCCGTACGGTCACCGTCCCGTTCTGGTTACGAGTCTCCTGGAAGGTGGCCTCGCCCTTCAACCTGGTGTCCCATCTGATCACACTCGGCGGCTTCCCATTGGCCGATACACAGGTGGCGACAGTCATCTTGCGTTTCTGAGCCCTGGCCACAATGGTGGGTGTCGTCAAGGTCATACGAGTCATGGGCCGAGCTGTGAGGAAGACAGAGAAAATCAATCAAACGAGTGAATTAAAGCTCATTACACAGAGATCTTGTGTTTTCACTCTTCTTTTCATGTTGGCGTCTGGTGGTTCTGTCTTCATCACCTACACTGAGCTTTGATGTAAATTAAACTAAGGGTATGAAAGATAAAAACAGCGCTGTAGCACAAATCAGGGGAAGTTTTGCTCCTTTCTCCTGCTCAAAGCTGAAGCGGTTGTCAAAGCTCTTACAGATGTAGAGCCCACTTGCCTACCCAAATGCACAGTCATCCAATTTGAATCCTTTGTGAGTTGCCAATTAGCAATCTACTCTAGCTACATCAAAAGGAAGGCTTGAGCTAGAGCGAATGCACAACAGAGAGAGATAGGCCGTGAAGAGGCCCCTTTGAGCGCCGCTGCTTGGTTATCTGCACACAGGTTTGTGCCGCTCACTGAGCCGCAGAAGCCTAAAAAGACCTAAGAGGCTCAGTGACACAAAATGGGGACTCGGAGCTGACAAGCAGCCCTGGCAACGGGGACTACTTAAGGAAAGTGCTTTTTCCTTTACTGCGACTTAATGGAAAACACACCAACACTTAATTTCTAATTAGGTTTCTAATCAGAGTCGGCGCAAGACCTTTTCAAAGCTGCCTCTTTCCAAGATAAACTACATCTTCAAGCGCTCCTCTTTTCCCACAAGATGAGATTATTCAAACAAATTACAGATGCTGAAGTGGCCTTATTGATTTCAGTCTCACCTGCCATTTTTATTGACCACCCTCTGCAGCTTTCTCCCATTTTATGAAAGCCAAATAGGATGTGGTGTTAAAAGACATGTCACCCCAGTCATCACCCCATGAATTCCTCAAAATGATTTTCACTTCAGCAGTGAGCATGTTCACTTAAAGACAAGGTCCTCTGTGGACTGAGAGCTTTTCAGACTGCTCACCAATCACAGGCGGGCTCTCAAACTGTAAACAACATAGTTAAGGCTGCAGCTTTAACAGAAAGGAAATGAACATCTGGTTCGAGGTGTTTAAAGGAACTCAAAGTGGTTTACAACAGCCTGTGGCAATGCAACGAGGAGCTGAGAGTGTTTCTGTTGGCCTTTCACGAAAGAAAACGATGACCCTTTGTTATCTTGTTCACTAAACTTTCTCTGCCTGAAGTCAGAGAGAAACCATTTCTAAAAGCTAGATCATACTTTCCTCTGACAACTCATTGAGCCAGCAGTAACATGTCCAAGGAAATTACTCCTTAACTGATCTTAACAGTTACATGTAGGAGCCTGAAAATGACCAATTACAGATGAACGCATGTGGGAACTTGCATCACAAAAAGTTCAGATTGTGGTTTTCACATTTCTTTCACTCACTGTCGGGAGAAAACCATGAGACTCCAAACAGAGAATTAAGTTTTCATTTATGGACTAAGAAAACTCTCATTTTTAAGCCAGATAAACAACTTAAAACCCTACGTAGTTAAAATATACCACCACAAAGTTGAAAGCTGGATGTTTGTTTTTTTAGCTCCCTTAGATTTCATGTTTTTGGGCCTGTTTCCACAGTTGCTGTTGTTTTTTTTTTGTTTTGTTTTTTTTTTTGCTGGCAGTACCCATGACCTCAGTTTCAGAATGATTCTCACCAGTGTTTTGCTTTCCTCTGCTGATCTGTAGTATAATTTTCCATAAAGCTTCATCTTTTATTCAAGAAAATGCTGTCAAGAGCACAAAACTAGAGTGTAAAAGAATCCTGTCCTGGCATTTACAGCAGCTGTAGACCTGGACATTTTACTCTCTAAAAGACAAGTCAGATTGGCATTTCCTTCGCCATTGCTGTTGGCAAAACTGGTATCTAAAGTCACACTCCCCTCTTGATTTTGACTGGCCGGAGAAGAAGTAATATTAACTAATGGGACATAATTCTTAAAGTTAAAACGTTTTCAAATGGGAGAGCTGTGAGGGCTGTGATAGGGGTAGAGCGATTATTGGGCTGACCGATTATTGATGCCAATATTTAGCATTTCGGGCCATTATCAGTACCAACAATTGTAAAATCAATTAATTAAAAGTGTGGTTCCACTGCAAGGTGTGTCGTCCCCTTTGGCTTTATTTTCACTGTTCAAGGTCTCACCAAATGTCCTGATTGGCTAACCTTGCAAAGCAGATGGATACGCCCGTTTCCTTGTTTCTCACTGGCAAATCCATCTTGCAAGGCTCCCGTCTGAACCATTTTGGCCCGGTTAGAAAGTGACAGGACCAATCAGCGACAACGGGCAGCACTTTTGAGCATAGCGGAGTCATGACGTAAGCAAGCAGCAACAAGAGGCCAGTGCAGCTATGGAGGAAGAGCTTAGCGTGGATGCTGCTAAAGCGCCGGTTTTATCAGAATTTGATGATATTTCTTCATTAGAAGAAGAACAAGAAACAGCAGTGAGTTGTTTTCTTTTCAAAAAGACAAATGTCATGTACTAACATATCTACAGTCAACATGGTTCGCATTATGCAGTTCTCTATGGAGTTTACTCCTACGGTAGGGGCGCAGCTCGGTAGCGGCTACATCACGTGTTTTGTTGCTCTGATTGGGGTGTAAAGATGTGACAGCCAAAATGTTCATCCAATCACCCTCCGAGTTTTTTTTCAAAGGCTCTGCCCCTTCCCCAAAGCTGTGAATGAGTGGATTACCAGATGAATGTATGAAACAAATCCATCTGGCGTGCCAGGTTAATGATTGGCTAGATGTCACATTAATTCAAGGCAATCAACACTTCAGCCTGGGTACCAGCCTGGGTTCCTGTTTTCCTGCTGCTCTGTGTCTTTTCTCATCCTGATAGAGCTAGGACTCAATTATTTATTTTCCTTAATTTTTGATCGTGCAATTTTACTTTTGCTAAATTCAGCGCATCATAATCAGTTCCAAATATCAGTTATCGGTCTCAACAACTACTAATAATCGGTATCAATACAGGCCCTTGGAAACCAACATTGGTTGATCCTTAGCTGCGATGATAAACAGCTGACACAGGGGGCATATTTTGCAATCGGGCTGCTAAACACTTAAACCACAGGAATAGAAACTGAGCGCTACTGGTGCAAAAACAGCGCCTGTGGAAACAGGCCCTAAAAGATACACTCTGAAAGGGTGACGACTTCAAAGATTATGACTGACTGAGTTCAAAAGGCAAAACCAAGGCTGGAAACTAACTTTTTACTTAACTTCCACTGTGGATTTGAAAACCTACCAGCCATTACATTTTAACAGGCAGTATTGTGTAATTGGAGAGATGGAGCTTAACTTTTCAATTCAGTCTTTATTTCGTGGCTGTGAGAACAAGTTCTGGCCTTCATCTATTATGATTAATGGTTGATTTCCACATACTGTAATACCTCATGGTATTTAAAGTAAGGTTTAGTGCAAGGGGAGCGGGAGAGAGAGAGAGAGAAGGTCGCTGCAGTTGCAGCTCTGAATAAACAACTACCCTTTAAAATGTCTTGGATGGATATGAAAAAAATGCAAAAATCAAACCTGTTCTGGAAAAATATTGGCAACTTCAGTGTTTTTTCCTTTCTTTTTAACGTGCAGCAATTTCAGAAAATGAAAAAAACTGACTTAGTGTGCAAAGGCCTTAAAACTCACCAAACTGATTTGCACAGCTGATATATTCCTAGCCAATACATATGAGGGAATAGCATCAGGATTTTTCCCATCTGCTGATACTGATATCGTGTTGATAATACTGTGCATCCCTGATATGATGTGATGAATAAGCTTAGTGTGTTCAACTAAAAGACAATTATATAAATGGTTATATTTCAGCTTGTAAAAAAGCACTGACATCTTTTCTGTCACTCATTAACAGATAAAATAAGATTTTTTCTTGTTATTTTATGTTGGTATTTTGAAGCAGGTTTGAGCAACCATTGCAGCTGAGTCATCAAAGGTGAGATTTCTTGTTTTATTGTAATGAAGATGCAAATCCATGCTGCACCGAGTTCAAGTGACACCAAGTTGAGTCATTTTAGCACACAGCCTATCTAAACACTGACACATGCTCTGGAGGAGGGGGAGGGCCTCTATGGTTAGGGAGTAGAGGGGCGGTATTTAATTTATATTTCATGTTATGTTACATCACTTTAATCCATCCCATCATGGCTGGTAGGTTGTGCAAATTAACCTGACACTGCAAAAAAAAACACCTGCATTTGGCAGGGGGTTAATTTCCAACCCTGGCAAAATTGTGCATTTGAAATCAGTCAGTTTAGATTCATGCTGTACGTGCAGCTGTTTCTTCCATGGAGATAAATGTGATGAAGACACAATTAGTCAACAAGCTGTATGACATCAACAGAGAAATAAGATTATACTGTGAAGCTGTATCTTTACAGATTGGAATTTTTTGTCCTTTGAAGATGCTGAAATGGTTGCTAACTGTTCCACTTTTTCAGCACAGGTGTCTTACCAAAGACTGTGAGGTTGACTGTGTTCTCCCGGTTCCCTGCAGGAAACGTTGTGTACTCGCAGATGTAGGCGGCTTCATCAGACAGCTGCAGGTTGGAGAACACAATGGTGGTGTCCTCCAGCGAGGGCGTGCGATGACGGACCGCCGCCTGCTTGAAGCTGACCCTCTCTTTGAAAGGCGGCAGGACAGACACGCCAAGTGCCGGGTTGGCGATGGCCACGTTCTGTTTGGTGCCGTTAAGTTGCTTCTGCCAGGTGACTTGAGAGATCTTGACTGGCGGGTTGCTGTTGATGAAAATGCAGCGCAGCTCCACTTGTGAACCCACAAAGCCTGACTTACTGGAGTCCATCTGTACCATCTGTCCATGGCCAGCTAGAAGTAACAGACACAGAGAGGGAAAAAAAAAACATTTAATTACGATTAACAAGTGTCCAAGGCCAAGCAAAGCACTCAAGTCAATAGCAAGTACATGCACTGAAAGCCAAAGAGTCAATTCAGCCTGGTAGGTAGTACATGCACGCACAGTGCTTGCAGTCAAAGTCATGGATTCAGCCACACACTTCTGTTTGCTGCACTCTGCTCCGTATACATCAGAATAAAGAGATGCTACATGGTGGAGGTTTTGTGGAAAAGCAGCGGGAGTTATTAACATAATGGGCACATCCATACAGCTCCGTCTCTGAACACGAGGGTCCGGTTTCTGATGAGATGGAGGGCCCGAGCGAGAACCAATGCATCACTAATGAATGAGTACAAGGGCAGTGAGCCTGAGCCAAGTCATCGTCTGTTACTCTGCCCTCCATCCACCCAGCAACACTATAGCTGGACCATTGTAATTTTAATTACTTTTTACTTGCTGATACTTCAATGACTGCCTGGAGCTCCCATTAAGAGAAACAATGTGGAGTCCGGTGTAAGCACTCAAAACAGCCAGAACACACACATAGGCTATATAAAAACACTAATTATTTCCCTTTGCCCCCTCTGTCTCAAGCTGTGAGGAGTTTTAGAGAAAAAATAGGTCAATTATTAAAGACAGACCTCTTTAAACTCGCCTGTGGTTTGGCATATCATAAATACATTGACCTCTTGCTAAACTCAATCTTCAGCAACGTATTTTCCTACTTAGCTTGTCTGCTTTTATTTAGAGCAGGAGCAATTAGCTGAGAGAAAATAAACAATTTTGACTAAGAATGCGATGATTAATCACTCCCTTTTGTCATTCATTTCACACTTAAACATTTGCTTGTTTTAGCCACAGAATTACTGCTTCCTGATGGCATCATAACTGAAAATTTGGGGGTTTTAGGCCATAGTTGAAGCCATAAAAACAATCTAAAAATGTGTTTTTATTGGCTTGACATGGTGCTGCTTGATTATAGTAAAACTCCAAATCAGGATTATTGTAATTGATACTGATAACATGATAAGTCATTTATTTTACAACATCTGCACTACTGCATGAATTTTAAATGATTAAATAAATTAGTCATGTTGCCTTGAGGGGCATCAACAACTGTATCACAGACTCTTAAAGTTATTTTGCATTATCTCAGGTCTAACTCTTCTAAACTAGGGATTCACTGATTGTGAAAATAAGTGCTTAAGACATTTTAGCCAATTGATTCTGGTGTGTTTTCATCACTTCTTCTGGTGTAACTCCCAAAATGCCAATATTGTCTCTAGTGTTTTAGCATGAAAACAGACCAGTGACTTCTGCCAATTTAAAAATCTCTGCTTTGACTCAACAGATGGGTGAACAAAATACCAGCACTGAAAAAAAGAAAAAGAAAAAAAAAAACATTGGTGACTGACATCTGTTGAATCCACAATATTTGTTGATGGCAGATGTGAACCAATACTGGGCAATACCAATGTTAAACCAATTCATCCCTAGTCAAATCCTAAGTGGTTCCATATCTTGGTAACCAACAGCTGCTTTTCAGTCATCTCCTTCAGCTCTCTTTCTTTTCAAACGTCTTCCCTTTAGCTCCCTCTGCTCCTCACTTAAATAAAAGTGAGACCTGTTTTGATAGGAAAGGCAGAGCACACATTTAGCTGTAAAGAAAGAGGCCCCATTTTACCACACATGATAAAAAAGATGGGCAAAACAGGCCCCGTATGGCATGTGCCGTAGTACTCATTGAATTTGGATAATCTTGTTATCATGATTGTGGTAAGCCATAAGATTGTGACTGAAATTAAAGCTTGGTTGTTCATCAAGCACTAAGGTAACATGAGAACTGTTGACAGTTACATGTGTGAGAAAGAGTGATATAATGTGAGCACTGACAGATTTGACCTTCATCTACTTCACAACAAACCCAACTTTCATCTTTGATCAAATTCCTTTACATAGCAACAAATGCAAGAAAAACAGTGGTAAGTATATTTAATGCAGACAGCCAGTGTACAATATCGAGTATGTCTTAACTCATTTTAGCTGACATTGATCCTAATAAGGATGCATACACATACTGTACATACGCACTGAGCCTCTCCAGTGTAAAGAGAGGCTGATTCAAGCAGAGCAGATAGAGGAGCAGGGGTCTTAAGAGTCTGTTAGTTGTTGTACGTTACATTCAAAATGTTCAGGGCTCTCTCTGGTTCCCCTTGAGAGTGTTGCGCCTTTTGCAGCCATGTATACCTGATGATACTGTTGAACATTTTGCCGATATTTGTGGTGGATGTACAATTTGTAATGCCCATATATATGGCTGATATATCTTCTGTGTATAAATGCAAACAATTTCATATCTGCCATCAGGCATCCCTAATACCAGACAGATATTCTACGTGGGACATCCAGTTGTCCCGATTGCTTTTACAATGGACAATATTGTGCAATATCTTACTACTAGAAGTAGCGGTGTGTCTCGATTTGCACACCACACTGTTGCTCCAATTGTCCTTGTAACCTCTCAGAAGACCTCTTCAGTGTACTGATTTGAAACTGGTACCATGAAAAAAATCATAAATATGTTCACTTTTCTATAAAATCCCAAAATGATGTGCCAAGTCATCATTCGGGGACTTCAGCTGTGTTCCATTGACATCTGATGACGTAGCTGGTAAGAACGTGACACCTGAGTTAAAAGCGCTCCATTTGCCATGAACTCGTAAAACATAAATGTTAAAAAAAAAAAGGTACTTCTATAAAGTGCAATAGTGGAGCTATTGTAAACTTTAAGGTCTTTCTGCAGGCATTTTTGTAAACCTTTTGAGCACTACTTAATGCAAAAATGACTGCATGTGATTATGTAATTGCACAGCCTGACACTGCAACTGCAATTAGATCAACTGTGCAGCACTACTTTAAACCTGCTCAAATGCATTTTTGCATTCATGGATGTGCTGAGAAGGGGAAAGAGAGCTGTTGCACAAGTGGTCTAAATGTTTCTCATTCTGATGGAAGTTTTTTCACCAGTTCAGCCAGGCAAAGCCCAAGGGCAGAGGTTTAAGATAAAATCTGGATTTTCACTTTTCAAATCTAGACCTTCCAACATGTTTAATCAATAAATTTATTTATCACAAGTGCACTTTAGCTTAAAAGAAAATGGAAAATGCATTTCTAAAGGAACATACATGTTTCAGTTTTTTTGTCCTTCAATTTCTTTCAATCTGATGTGTAAGAGAAAAACAAAACAAAGCAAACATAGTTGTTTTACTGCTGCTGTGTCTTCTGAAACACTCTGAACAGATGTGTTACTGGAGTGCTGCTGGCCCCTTGCATCCTGTTGTCTTTGACACATCTTTGTTATCTCAGCCTCTGATTTATGCTCCTTCCCAGGTGAAGTTTGATGATGTCTCGCTTCCTGGTCGGACAACCCCTGGCTGGGTTTGTATTTACAGCCAGCCTCAGCTATAATTATCTCCTATGGATGGGCCAGGACCCACAGGAAGAGAGACTGAAATTCCTCTGTTAATCACATCAGACTCATAAAGCCACCAGTGAATCAGGTCATAAAGAGAAAGAAAAATACGCTGTGGCCTTGAGTGAAAGAGCGGCGCTTGCACGTATGCGCCACAGGCACATTGGCTCTTTAACGGTGAGTTACAGCATTGTAATGATGGATAATCGCTACGTTTTGAGATAAAGTTTCCACAGGGGGCTCTAAAATGTGCAAGAATACATGAGAGAGATCCATTTATGCATACTCCCACTGAATACAGTATCTGATGAAGTCGATCTTCAACTGTACGTTGATCTGAATCAAGGAGGAGGGGGAGTTCTGTGCATGCATGCTGACTGTTGAAGAAGCAGCAAAAACTGTGATGAAAATGTTTTTATATAGAAAATATAGGTAGGCAGCCGAAGGACACGAGAGCAGAACGCATGCATGCAGAGAGGAAGAAGCTGGCGCAACGTGTGGCTACAAGACCATTAAGGAGAACAATGTACTGCCTGGCATCTATCACGACTGGCTCACATCGCTCAGGCTGGAAAGCAGTGAATTACCACGGAGAAGCAATTTCTATCTATTGTTATGTGCTTTCACTCGAGTAGAGCCGCCCCTGCCTACATCTAATCATATAAAAAAACAAAGTGACAACCTTTTGAAGTTACTGAGTGCACATCATCTTTCATTTCCGTCTGACCACATCAGCAAGAATGCGTCTATAGAGATTTAAACTTGGGGGATTTGACGATGACAGATTGATTCACTAATACAGTTTGACAGGGAGGACTGGCAACCTTGTCATCTGCACCTTGAGAAACACCTGTGTCCTTGTGCACCTCGGGGCACTGCTGTACTCCATTTTATCACAGCTTAGATTAGCAATCCTGGCAGTGAGAGTATGATATTTTTCGAAATAGCAAACACAATTTACTGTGTGACAACACTAGTTAAAGTTTAATCTTAAGTTGGAGGGCAGTGAGGGGAGGGGACTGCAGAAACTCATAAATATGTACCTGGCCAGATCTCCCCCACATGAATGCTAAAACAATAGTGGCAGGGGCTGCTGCTCCACTATCCCTCAGTCTACCCATCATCCTCCTGGCTGGGGCTGGGCCGTTCAGTGAAATTTGAGTAATATCAATTTATTTTAAATGAGATATAGGGCAAGACATATACATCTTTATATTACTAGCAAAAGTCAAAATGATGCTGATACCTCTCTGATACCACTACAACATAAAATAGAAGCCCTAGTCCTCCAGTACTGAGTAAATTCTTGCTCTTCATGATTGAAAATTGCAGCAAAATTCCTGTACTGATGATGCACTGATGCATTGGATTTACATCAGCATCAACCAGGCCAGACATCGACCACTGGCAAACAATGTGGGCATGAACCAATGCCGGTTGCAGATTGTAAAACCAATTAAAGATGGCATTTAGCACACAATGGCTGAAACAGAGTAGGATTTAATATTGTTATCTGTTGGAGAAACTCTGATCAGTTTTCATGATCAAACTTGGGAGAAAATTTTCTCTATACCGCACACTATCTGAATTGCACAAATACTAGAGATGCTTGATATTATCAGATACGAACATTTCTGATGGTATTTACGACTGTAATACTTGGCTGAAGATATTGTCTGTAAATATTGGACATACAGTCAAGTTTTAGACATGTAGGGCGCACAGGATTCATCACTGGGCCAATGTCACAACACAGGCCTGGAGAAGCTGGACCGCATTTCTTTAGTCCGGGCCATTTTACTCTAGTTATATCCCCAGGTATCACCAGCAGTCTTCAGGCCCTTCAAACATCCACGGCATGACCAGGGGCTTGGAACAACCCCTCTACCCACCCAGGTGGTACCTTTGGCCATGCTTACTTGCTACATCCACCTCTGACTCTGCACTAAAACTGTGGATTGTTATTTTTTTCTGTGCCTGTGGTAACATGCAAGGATATCCAGAGCACTATACCAGAGTTGTTTCAATCCTCCTTCCTGCCCCATGGTGCCCTCAGGAGGCTTACTCGCCACATCTACACCTTACTTCAACCTCGATTTCTGGCCCAAACTTGCTTAAAACTTCTGCACAGCAATGTATGTATGAATACATTTCTGGGGTTTTAGGTAGGACAGACCTATAAAGTGTGTTTTAGGGATGAAGTTTTTGGTCTTAACCATATTGGAACAAATATCCATACCGGTTTAAAATAAATTAATATCCGCATTTCAGATATCGGCAATAATCCAATATCCTGTCTCCCTAATGAATATACTTGCAACATTTGGAAAAATAGGTTGAACTGGTGAGAGTGAGGGTTTTCCAAGCTTCTCACCACTTCTACCCACTTTTCCAAGTGTTGCAATCGATTTGTGCAATTCAGGCAGTGTTTTTTTTCCTCTTTTCCTCTGTTTTAGATAAAAATATGACTGAAGATCATTGCATATCTGTAGTTTTAGATACTAAAATTTGGAAAACTTGTTCTAAAACACAAGGTATTTAAGAGTACAGAGCATTTTGACAACCTATATATCCTTAAAAAAGTTTATAATGCTTTTGACGGACCCATTTGTAAAGAGGGCAACTGGACTTGATTGAGGTTCTTTCAAGAATGGATCAAGACTTATCTTGACAAAGATTTGAACCATGACCTGGATAAATGAGAACCTAAATGGGCGTCTTGTTTATGTAGGAGTTTGTCTTCAAATTTTGATCATTAAGAGTGACAATTTCGGTGTCCAGGATTTTTGCAGTGTCCAACATTAGTGTCCATCAGCAAGTGCTGTAAACATCAGCATTAGCCCAGATTTAACAATCAATAACATCATAACTCTGGTATTGGGACAATCAAAATGTTTTATTTCTCCAGAGCAAAATCTACCAAGATATGTACTGTACGTTGCAATTCAGCAGAAAAATATCAAGATATGAATTTTGGTCCATATCACTCAGTCCTAATTTATATGTACCTGGCCATATCTCACCCTCTTGAATGTTAAAACAATAGTGGCAGAGTCTGTGAGAAGATCCAGCCCCCCTCCTCCCTCGCTCTGCCCTCCATCCTTTGAGGCTGATGCTCCCGGCTCACACTGAACCAAATAAACAGCAGCTCTCGCAAATGGAAACCAGAGGAATAGGCATAATTACACAGCCACAAAGTCCACCCCCTACCCCCTCCCTCCTCGAAGGACCAGGGGCGCCCACCGGGACCCCTTTCACTCAAGGACTGGAGGAGTCCTTGGCTGAGCTCACAGTTGAGCTGTAATTACAGATTACACCACGGAGCGGCAAAGCCATGCAAGAGCAGAGTCACATACATGCAAGAGGCGTTAAGTTGGTGGATTTTGTGAGGGTTATGAGAGGCAGTGGTGCAGAAACGGAGGAGCAAAACAGTTGGAAAAAAAGAGATGGGCGAAGAAGTGAAGATGCAGAGAGGGAGAGGGAGAGACAAAGAGGAAGGCGGAGCTTTAGGGAGATTTGTAGGTGTGCTGTTGGGTAGAGTCTGGCCGGCGTTGGCGTTTGAGCTGCTGTTGCTTTGTTCTCACACTGACAAGAAGGTGACTGGGGGGACAGTCATGCTCCAATACACCTGAGGCACACTGCTCTGACAGATGCCAGTAAAGAGAGGAGCCCTTTTTCTGGAAGGGAAAGCAGCAATAGGACAAACAAACACTGCAGAAAGTATGCCCGGGCTGGCAGAATATAAAAAAGAAGAGTGGCTCGATTCACTCCAGGTGAGCTGTATGGATCAAGGGGGACATAAGGGGAACTATTAAAACAGCTGCTGTGCCGTCTGGCCCTGTGCTGATAGCAAGAGAGTCACAAGGCCTCGGCACAGAACTGTGCACACAACGTTCAACTGTAATAAGATCTGGCCCGTCAGGCAGCGAGGAGAAGCATGTGCTTTGTGTTGTTTGCATATGGCGCGTTGGACAGTGTACGAGCACGCTGCGCAGAAAAACAGCTTTCATTCAGATAACCTTCCTAATGTTTGTGGAAAATATCCAGGAAAATAAACCTGCAGGGTAATCTCCACAGCAAATACTTCATCTGACAAATGCTGAGGGTGAATGCGTTTAAATCAATCAAAGATTTTATTAACCTCATGGGAAAACAAACATGGGTTTAAAAAAAAAGGATGCTTGATTCCTTTCTGTAACAAATCAAAAATGAATGAGAAACAAGACATTAACTTTTCATATTTGCTTTTTGTCTCTGCTGCAGAGAAAAGAGAATCTAATTAAAGTTTCATGCTAAATATACTACATCCATCCATCTTGTTTGTTCCCACATATTCTTCAGTATAATATAAAACCAGACCTTGTTCTACATATAAAACAAAACAAAGCCATAAAAGTCTAAATTGAAAAACCCAGCTCTGTCCTCTAAAGCCCGGGAAGCTTCTTTTCCATAAAACTACTGCTATTTGGCAGCTCATCTTGCTATGGATATGTAACAATATTTTCTTTTTTCCTCTTAGCTGTACTGGCCAACAACCAACAACATTTCAGAAGACAATTATTGGCTCGTTTACCGTTACTTTGGCTCAGCTCCTCCAACTGAAATCCATTTGTGACTGAGTCACATAAAGTTCAGAATAATTCACCTCTCGCTGCAGCAATGCGAGGGAGGCAAAGATTAAATAGGACTCGATGCATATTTTAGAAGAGGCGCTCATTAATATCTTCTATTTAAAGCTGCACCAGGCAACTTGGCAAAGAGTCTGTCCCAAATGGCAGCGAGACGTCGCTGTTTGAAGTTTGAAGACTTCAAAACCCAGAAAATGTGTAATGTGATGTCATTTATCTGCATCCCTCTTGGACTTAAATGTTGTCTTCTCAGCAGCTTTTAAGGGGTGGAGAAAGTGAGGAGTGAACACTTAACACATTCTGTGGACTGTGAAGATTTCCAACTTTTGTCTAGGAGTAATTTCTGATTCAGGGAGATGTTAGAGAGCTTTAACAACATGGTGTGTAGAAGGGCTGACACCTACCAGGTGCACAGCAGTGGGAAAACCAGGTGCAGAGAGGTACACGTAGAATAGACCCTATTTTCTGATAGTTTCACAGTGGTTACAGTCAAATAACTTAGAAACAGATTGTCAACTTGACATAAACGTGATGACAGAACAGCCTGCCATTGGTTGTCACAGCCTGTCTCAAAGCATTATGGCATATAAAATGGCATTTACCATTAGCTGCTAGTAGCAGAAACGATGAAAAAACTGTAAACATCTTGGATTACTGTATTACTAGATCATGTTTTTTTTTTTTGCAATAAGTTAATGAAGGGAATTTCCTGTAATTGTTTTTGTAAAACTCTTTTATGGAGCATTTGGGGGGAAAAGAAATGTGAGTTACTTAGGAAATGGTAAAATCACAGTCATTTCATTGACAAAGTAGCTTAAATCTACTGTAATTTATGCTAAACTCCATAATTAAGCAACTCTTTTTGCATTTGCACTTACAATGAGTCAAAGAAAGCTGCATATTCACTCTTTTCTGTTAAGTCTTAAGTTACTATATTGTTGCCTTAATAACAATGAGGCCCTCAGTGAAAATAGAACTGACGTGGCCCCCTTGGTAAAGTTGTCCACCCCTGATTCAGCCTATCAGTAGAGTGCAGTGAAGAACTTGTCATTGATTAGAATGATCTTAAGATAACGTGCACATTTTTATTCATCTATTTTTAAAACAAAAACCCTCAACTGGTTATCAGTGGACCATGTTTCTCTTTGGTTGACTACAGGCCTCGTTTGTAGAGATAATTCAGCCATATTTTGGTGAAAACATGTCTCTAAGAGCAGCTTCAAAGCTCGTCACCATGAAGACACTTCATCTCCTCATGCCCGATATGCTTTGCTTGCTTCTTTGTTTCTTAAGTGGGATGCTGGGAGATAAAACATGGCTTGAGTCACTCGGGATAATGACTGTTTAATGAAGCCCCAGTTCCCACGGCAATGGCACAGGCCTCTGTGCTCCCCTATTCATGACCACACATGGGGTGTTTAGGGGGAGTCCAAATCTTCACACAAAACCCACCCATTAGCAGCCTGTTTATTCCCCTGTTGGAACATTTTTATTCTGTTTTCAGGGGCTCAACCAGTGGCTTTTTGCATGTGTTATCAACAGAAAGAAGTGCTTTTTTTGAGTGCTTTCGAACATAACTTGTCATATTACACTAAGGGATAACTGTCTGACTGTGTTTTAGGCTTTATTGCATCCAGATAAGAGCCTTCATTTAACTGAAGCCGCCATATTTTCTGAGTAATGTTACTATTTGTTGACCGTTCAGCTCTTTGAAACTGAGCACAACGTATCAGAGAATTTGTTTGAATCTACGCTTGGCCCTATTTGACGGTGCTTCAGCCGGGTCTCTTGGGTAAACATGGGTGTACCTGCCAAAGCTCACCCTCTGTCTCCCTGAGCAAACATCCAACTGCAGAGGCAGGCAAAAGCTCGTTGAAACAGATGGTTAGTAGACCTGTTCCTAATTTTCCACTATCTGGTTCAAATTTGAAATAGTCTTTTGTACAACACATTCGCTCATTGAAGACAATGTAACATCTGCTGCGATGTAAATGTTAATGATTATCGGGAATATTTATTATGCTAGGCAACCTCCCAATCTGGGAATGCTTCGTGAAAGGCGCTGTGAATTTTATTCCTACTATTCCCAGCGAGGGTTTGTTTGGGGGAGAGAAGCATGATGACCGAGCGCTGCAGCACAGTAGTCGTGTGTTTTCCAGAGGGGTTATAAAATTACAACTTTCAGGTTGGCAGCGCGTAGCATTAGCCGCTCAACCATACGCACCGATTCTCACCTAATGTAGCTGCATCCGTCGTTTCTGAGGCAACGGGAGGTTCACAGCACAGGCCCACACACACATGCCCCTCACGCAGCTTTAAGGCATTTCAAATGTCAGGGGGATGCATCAGTTCACCTGCAACCGAGCTTCTCATCCTGTTTCAGCAGGATAATGATTCATTCTCATATGAAATGCTGGAAAACACTGCCACTCCATTTTGGTACCACATGGTTTCAAAGAAGCAAACACTGATGACACAGTGGACTTTTACTATATCTTTGGATTAAATACACATCAATATTAATCCTTGACCTTTTGATTTCATTGTTAAATTCCACTACTCTGCAATTTTAACTGTTTTGTTTCATTTTGGATTTTTCCACTGTCTGACACCAAAAGTAACTGGCTTCCTGTTTGGATATAGACCTGCTTTTATAGTATGTTTAAACCACAGAAAAAGGAAGTTGTTACAGATTAAAAAGGAAATGACTCATTACTCTGCCACTTTATAATGTGTGCTTCACAGGCAACCACTGCCATGCTTATACAGGATTATTCACTTCCACTGGAGGTAGGGCTGGGCAGTATCGCAAATTAGATTAAATCACAATATGGCCTGCTGCAATTTTTAAATTGCAGAAGTTGCCATATTTCTTTAACCTGAAATGTGTCAAAATAGCAGTTTAATGAATCAATTTTTTGCAGCGGCATAGATTTTAGACGCTTTATGCAAACTTTCAAGTGTCAATTTTTTTTTTTTATGGTTTATAAAAATCTGCCTTTTTGTATTTTATGTATGTTTTTCTTAATCAAAATGAGTTACATAAAAATCATAATGCCCTTAAACAAAGCAAATGACATTGCATTTTCATCTGCATCTAAAACTGATAAAGACTAGCACTACTTCATGGAAGTCATACCCCAGCTGCAATCAGCTGGTAGCCAGCCCCATCTCCCCCACCCCAGCCACCTCCTTTATAGCTTAAAGCTTGTTGCATCCCCTTATTCAGATTCATGCTATTATGGATTAATTGCTTCTGAAATAATTTCACTTTTTTTAATACACATAGTCTTATTTATGGAATTGCTTATTGCTTGAATTTGTTGAAAAAGATTAACCCAAGAATAATGGCTTATTAAATCGCAATATTTAGGGAAAAAATTGCAATTACATTATTTTTGCAAATCATTCAGCCCTAATTGGAGGCAAATTGGTATGTATCATATCTGTATCAGCAGACAAATGCTTGAAAAGTTAAATATTGATATCAGCAGATATGGGCATTTGTACTGAAATCCACAGCTGATACATCTTCCATGCATACGGCTAGTGCTGGACAATTAATTGAGTTTCACTTTCAATCACAATTTTGGAAACATCACGACAACCAGACGATGGTGGTTAAACAATCAGTGTGCTTCCTTTTACTTATTTTGTTCATCTCTGGTATGCACCAGATACTCTGCTGCCAAGAAACTTTCTCGTGCTCACCAGAAATGATCTTGTGGGCAGGAAATTGTTTCTGGTGAGCACAAGAAAGTTTGCATGTGCAACATACACTTACATTTTCATTTTCTTCAGCCCATGGCCCTTAAGGGGCTTTGTAACATGGACAATGATTCAGTTTTTATTGTTGAATTTCTCGACATCAAAAGAAAAAGTATTTTGCTAGTGTAGTTTTTAGCTATAGCTTGTTTTTACAAAGTGTTGAGAGCACTTAAATTTGATAAAAACATGAGATGCAGATGTTGTAAAGCCACTGAGTTATTGTGCTAAGGAAATTATGATTTCAAAACCAATCAAAATGATTGTGATTATGTTTTTAGCCAGAATACTGGCATATTTATATCAGCCATAAATATCAGCAAACTGTACAACTATAAGATCAGATCTCGCTCTGGGTATAGGAGGTTTCTAAGGGCTTCATACACTCCAGGGGTCCCACGGTGAGCCCTGAATTGAGTCCCAACATGTAAAATAAATACCAGGTTGTCTACTTGTCCACTCCCCTCTCAGCTCAAAGTGACTCAGCCTCTCTTTGTCTCTTTATTACCTGCAGCAGCTCTAGCACAGTAAACACTTGTTGTTGCTGTATTGGTTGAAAGGAGTTTGCAAATATCTGTATATAGACACAGTTCCAATATTGTGCATCGTGCATGTATATATAGATTTCTATTTCTCTATATACCTCACATAGTATTACCCTATGTCTTGTGTGAAAATATGTTGATACATCTTTAAAACGCAACATATTCCCCAGCCCTAGTCTAATAGAAATATGCTGGAAGTAATCTGGGATTTTAGTTGTCTTTGACCGCAGCAGTGACAAATAAAGCTGGGCCAAAAATAAAGCATTTGCCCTAGAGAGAGCAGCAGCAGAGAGAGAGCGAGAGAGGACTAGCAAGATAGCGGCAGAGAGAGAGCTGACGACAGAGAGAGAGAGAGAGGGGAGGGATAGTGGCAGAGAGTAGAGCATGTATTGAGTGTAAACATAGTATCAGCGAGCTCTGACCCTCCTCCCTCCCCCCTGCAGCTTAACTAAACAAGGCCATCACGGTTTCGGTTCTATGACACAAAATAAACAGCCCTGACGTTACCTGACCAAATGGTGAGATGACATCACCTGCTGATACTAGATAGAGAGCGACTGTCAGTAAACAAAAGGCCCTCCTGCTAGCCTGGTAAATGAGTGACCGTAAGCGTTTTACTTTGTGCTTGTTTGACTGAAACTGAGGGCTAAAAACAGAGGACAGACCCAGGTGTTGGAGGGAACAAAGTCTAGTTTCACAGATGAGATGAGTCTTAAAAGCAGCCACATAATGATATGTTTTATCAGACAGGACTCAAGCCAACAGGCTGTGGAGCACAGACCAGACAATTAGTCAACAAAGCCTTTCTTCCACAGAGCCAGGCTCATGCACCGGTTATTTTTTAATAATTTAAAAGTTTCCCTAGGCTTTCAAACTGGGGGCAGCTGTTCGATGTCTTAATAAGGGGGTGCTGATCAATAAATAAAAAGGGGTCTTGCAGGGTGATGCATTATGGTCCCAGACTGGGCCGCACCCCGTCAGCTGCAGGGATGGGCTCTGAGCTTGGAGGGGGTTGGGGTGTAAGGGTAGGGGTGGGGTCACACTAATGTGATGTGGAGGATTTTGGGGGTTGACGGGGGAGGGTAAAGCAGTGAGAGTGTGTGTGGGTCAGACGCAGTGAGCAGATTAGAGCACTCAGGATATTAAAGCGGAGGCGAGACGATGCTGCAGGCAACACACCTCGTGTGGAAATCTCAGCATTAGTGCGGGGTGACACAAGGGCTTCATCCACACTGCTTTAGAGTCAGTGCACAACATAACTACTGCAGGAGCAACACCATACCTTCAGGTTATGATGCACTGTGTGAGGAAATGTACGCTCCTATTACTCCGCCATTTAAAGGTGGAATCAAAGTCCCTTAAGGTGCATGAGCTGATTTCTCCTCCGTCACTTGTATTTTTAAATAAATCATTCTAGGTTGCAATCATGGATCATTAATTTAAGCCACTTATCGTCAAAAATGTCAAACATCTTCTGGTCCACCTCCTTTGAGTGAGGATTTATTGCTTTTCTGTGTTGAAATGATTTTAATATATTTTGATTTTGGACTGATTAAGCCTACTCAGCCATGGGAATTTCAAATGAAAATTTATTTTGCATTTTCTGACATTTAATAGATTAGAAAATCATCAGAAAATATTGGACAGGATGAGAGAATCATTTGCTGCAGCATTATTAATCGCCACTGGTTTTGACAGTTGCCCACATAGCCAGTATGAGTCAGTAATAATGCTGTTTTTCAAACTGTGAGTACAAAAAATTACAATAAATATGCATCAAACCATGAAATATGTAGGACTTTATATAAGAGGGCTCTTAGAGTGGGACATAGAACAGGAGAGTTGATTTATTGTGAAAATCCAACCAAAACTGGACTTTTACAATTTATTTGAGCATGTTCGTCCAACTAAATGAGGCTGGAGATCAACCAAAACCTTTCTGTGCATGCTCTGTAGCCATGCCACACATGTGCTGCATGTTATCTGTGTCTCTGTCGTCACAGCCCTGTCTCTCTTGCTTCAATAAATCTCCCTGGATTCACTGTAGCTGAACCCTAATAGAGGGGTTAACCAACCATCAGATCGGTCAATTATTGATTACTTGGCTGATTATTGGCATTATCTACTTCACTGCTAATTGCTAAAATAAAGTGTGCTACTTTGCCTTCACTTCAAGTTGTGTCTCCTTCCCTCTGGCTCCGTTTTCAATCTCCACAGTCTCATGAAATGCAACATAATCTGACTGGCTAAATGTCATGAGTATCAGCCAATCAGCACTTGAGCCTGGGTGCCACTGACACAGTGAGCGTATGGAATCACTTCCTGTTTCTTGCTGCTACTGCGTGGCTCTGTGCAGTTTCTCATTCTGAAAGTGAAAAATAGAGCTTAACTGTTTTTTTCCTTAACTTTTTAACTATGCAGTTTTACTTTTGGCATATTAAGTTTATTTTGTGCACCTTAATAAATGTATATCTGTTCAAGATATCAGTTATCAGTCTTATAACCTACTAATCATGGGTATTGGCCCTGAAAAACCAATATTCTGCAAAAACACGTTCTCACCGACATGCCAAACAAAGGTATTTTAATTTGAAAAGCATAAACCAGAAGTGTGAAAGTGCTGTTTGTCCTGTGTGCAACTGATTTGGACATACATATCTGCTTAAACAAGGTAGATATGGCTACCTATTTATCATTTCCTGCATTTTTTTTGCACTTTTGCCTTCAATTCTCTATTCTCTGAGCATGTGATGCCCATCAGGCATACTGAAAGCCCTGACATGTTAGCATGCAAATTGGCAACCAAGCCAGCAAGGTTGAGGGAAACTGTGTCTAATAGTTAGTTACAACATGAAAGAGGTCATAACGTCAGCTCTAGCAGAGCTAGACATCAGAAATGGAAAAAGTGTATGACTACTGTACTGTACTGTAAAGTAAAAGTACCGTAATTCTGGTTAAAATTTACTCCAGTATAAGTAAAAGTACTGATCTATAAATCTACTCAGGTAAAGGTAAAAAAGAAAAAAAATGCTTGTTGTACAGTTAAATATGATATTTCCTCATTGGCTAGAACAACAACAGAATAAATATCCAACCAGGCTGTTCAGTTAAAGTCACACCTCTATGACAAAGTAAAATACACAGCAAAATTGACAGTGTTAATTAAAGTCATACAGAGTCCTCACTCAGTGGACAGCTGCATGCATGGTGCAAAGTGTCCAAAAATGAACAACAATCCACCAGAAACATGCAGCTCGCAGGCCTTGCCCAGCAGCTGAAAATGTACAAGAGTATTTGTACTCAAGTAACAGTACAAATACTCTAGTTAAAAAGTGCAGTGAAAAATGAAGTAAAAGTGCAGATTTCAAAATGTACTCAAAAAAGTAAGCAAAAAACTACTTAATTACAGAGATTTGAGTTGATGTGGTTAGTTACTTTCCACCTCTGCTAGATGTCAGTTAATATACTGGTTTTTCCACAGTGCGTGTACTGGGACAAGAACAGTAGTCTAGAAACATATCTTAATAACTGCTGCTCAGTTTAACAGTGCATGTAAAAGCAGTGAGTGAGAGCCTGTACAGCAGCAGCAGAAGCCCATACCTCTACTCTGCACTCTGTAAATACAGCATGAAATGTCCTGCCAAAAAGTGCTGAGAAAGAGTCTGGCCCTGGACAACCATGCATGACAAATCCTTCTCTTACACCATCTGTTCCATTGTCCACAAATAAAGATAAGTCTTGCACTAAGTACAAGCACAGAGCACTTCATGTGTTTGTGTTGGATACATGGAGATTTCAATAATCAAACAAGCATTCAGCCGAAACTGGACGATCAAATATTGGCTGCACATGATGGAGGGGTGAGCGTGCGATGCGAAGACCTTCTGCATGGTGAGTGAAATCACATCTCCACACCTTGCTCAAGGTGACCTTTAGAAATACTCAGTGTGAGCAGAGAATATCATTTTTGGCATCTGACCTGTGTCGACCTTTAGTGGTGAGATTTTTCCACCTCTTTTTGACAAAGGCCACTTGATATCTTGCGTGCATGCAGGAGTGAGGAAGCCCTTGGGGGGTAAACAGGTCCGGTATAAGCATAGTGAGAAGCACTGTTGCATGACCGGTGGCTTATTAAAGCAAGGAAAGAGAGAGTATAATCAATATTTGATTAGAGTCACTTGTGACTTTTTCAGACATTTTCCCTCCATATTATATCCAAACAGCCCCCAAAGATTTCTTGAAAGAAATAAATGTTGTGCATCATACATTTTTAAAGATGTGCAGAAAAAAAGAAGAGGAAGTGGCTGTCATCAAAGTGCATCACTAATTGTGGTTGGGACATAAACAGGACAGCAGGGGCATCGAGCAGCAGCTCCGCTTGTTGTTGCTATTTTTCTCCGGCATTGCTGGTTCAGGCCATTTATACAGCAGCTCCATTAACATATAGGAGAGGGAATTCACACTCCAGCTGGAGTGGGCAGTGGGCTGAAGCCCCAGTCTGCTATCAATTAACAAGCACACTTAGTATGTGTCTGAGTCATGATCGCCAGGGGGTTCTGACAAATGCTGCACATTTGCCGAAAACAAGGGTTGTCACTGTAGCCACTCTGCAGCTGATTACTGACCTGCTCACCACATGTGAAGGTCTTTAGCAGAAACATTGAATGCAACTAACAGCAATAAAATCATCTCACCAGAAGCATCAACCTAATACTATAACCAAGCAGCCGTGTCTGTGCACGTGTACAAGGAATTAAGTACAAATAAACACGATTATGAATTTTGCCCTGCAGTCACATCATTTTGGCATGGATTAGCATCATGTTCTCACTGGAGAAATGGATGTGCACAGTTACTTAAGCTGATAAAGTTAGATACTACATGTATTCAGCCCAGGAAATGCTATCTTATCTTGTTATTTAAATAACGTTTCATACGGGTGACGCATATACATTTTCATTGAGCATTCATGCGGTTAAACAGAGCGACTGACAGGCTGCACAATCATCCAGAGGTGTCAGACTTCCTGTTCAGGATTATTCTGCTCTGACTTCTCTGCAACCAAGCCTCCGGACTGATTTCTCCCAACACGCACGGTCACAGTACAAGCATCAACATCAAGTCTGACATGTAAACAAAATGACAAGATTGATACTAACATGTGGCAGAGGTGGCTACATGGGAACACGCAGCGTTTCAGCATAAATGTTGGATTCCGGCCCTTTTCCAAATTCTCCTTTTTCATGTGTGTTTTGATCAGAAACCTCTATGAAATCCAGCGGTTCTCGGCAGAACTCCGAGACCAGGCCTGAACCATTTCCTAAACCACGACCGCAGCCTATCTTTCCAATGTGAGCGGGGCTTCATGTTCCACATACATAGAGCTGTTGGAATGCTCACCACATCTCAGGACTGCGTTCATATTCTGCTGCATGTGCTTTCCAGCTGGGATCCAGTGTTGTCTTTCCCACCAGCCCCCCAGCTTCATCATATTTGGTTCACACAGCTCACATTGTTATTTCAGCACATCAGGCTCCACAATGATTGGACTTTTTCTACCACACCCGTCCTTCTTTAATGATTATACACCAATAAGGACAAAGTAAACACTGATGGAAAATTGAGCTACTTTGTAAGACTTAATGATATCCGGAGAGGTCATTTCCAGGAGAGTCTTTTTCACCTTTCATTCTTCATATTTGACTCTATTTTTGCTGGAGAGATTTAAAAGAACACATGAAATAACAGCACATAAACGTCTGCAGGGTCTGCAACCGGCCTTTAAAAAGAAAAGTAACCGGAATGGAGACATATGTAGGAACCACAATGCCACAGCAAGGGGAAAGAACAGCCTGAGAGCTGAGCCGGGGTTGGTATGAGTTACTCCAGTCTCCACTGGTCGTCAGAAGTCTAACAACGTGTATTGACACAAAGACCCAGGACACAGAAACCATTCTGTGAATACTCTAAGATTTACACAGGGAAGAAAATCAGCAGCAGATCTTCTGAAATGTGACTGAAAAGAGAAAGAACAGGAGCCATAATCAATCAAAGGAGTAAAAATCATGAAATGTCTTTGGGCCTCTTTCCACGGTGGGTGGGCTGTGGGCTTGAGGTGAAAAAATGTAAGGAAATGAACTCATAGCTCCGCTTTATCTACATGTAGCTGCTGAAAACGGAGTGGGATTCGACACTCTGAACCGAAATTACAAGCAGTGGGATCAACAATCACTTGCTACCAATCTGAACAATTCAGTTTAAAATGAATGCTAAGTAGCATCCAGATAAAATGAACAATGGTAAAGAGAGCTGCCAGCGACTGGAGATAATTGTGCGGTTCAATGCAATTTCAGTGTGGCCAAATTGTTACTGTGTGACTGCTCCACTGACAGCTTGCGCTATTAACTACAATCAAAACGGCACCGTAATTACCCTGTGTGTTAAAAGATATTCTGTAGTTAAACTTCACAGCGCGCCAGCTCGGACTCAAAAAAATGCAGGAAGATGCTCTGTGAAATGAGCCTGCAGGAAAAGAACGAGTTTAGACTCGTGGGGCTTTGATGAAACAAAGAGAAAAAAATTCGGCTGACAAATCTTAATAGTGTATTACTATTGATCAGAGGCTGGGAAAGTGAAGCAGGCAGTCACAGAGAGATTCAACAACTCAATTTGGCCATATTGAAATCTCTGTCACTCTCTCAGCCAATGAAGTGGCACACTTTCTTTGGAAAGTCTGATTAGCACAGAAGCTGCGTGGGGATGCAGGAGTTAGCGCTGTCGCCTCACAGCAAGAAGGATTCTGATTGATTCCCTGTTAGACAAAGCTATAATTGTTTGGAGCTTGCATGTTAACACCATGCATGCCAGGGTACTCCAGCTTCCTCCCACAGACAAAAGAAAGCTCACCAGGTTAATTGGTTTTTTTAAACTGCCGTAGGTGTGAATGTGTAATCTTGCAAAGCAGATGGATTGGCCAGATTCCATGTCTGTCATCAGGCGGATCAACTTCAAAGCTCCAACATTGTTCCTGGGTGGAGAGTGACCAGACTGATCAGCGTCATTTCAGGAGAAAGAGGCACCTAGCTACAGGTGACCAAGCCTGTGAGGACAGTGAAGACAGTTGCATGGATCCAACTATAGAAGCAGATTTATCAGAATTGGACATTATTTCTTTATTGTGATGTTGATTTCTTTATTTTCCTCGGTGGAAAAAAAAAGCTATACCAACACTGGTGCTGTTATTCATGAATTTAGTTTAAACACAAAACTTTGGTCCATAAAACACTATGAATTTTAGGGCATATGGATAAAGAAAGAAGATCAGCTGATGAAGGTTTGTTGGTCCTGCCTTAAACTTAACAAATTCAATATTTAGAGCCAATAGAGGGCAATATTTACAGCTGATACAAGCTGATATTTACAACTTGTATAGGTTGACTTTACAGCAGATAAAGGCCAATATTTTCAGTCAATATAGGTCAACATTTAAAGCTCACAATTACCACTGATATAGGTTGAATTTACAGCCAATATAGGCCAATGTTTTCAGTCGATATAGGTCAATATCTACTGCCAATATAGGCCAATATTTACAGCAGATATAGGCCAATATGTACAGCCAATATTTACCACTAATATAGGCCAATATTTACATCCGATATAGGCCAATATGTACAGCTAATATAGGCCAATCTTTACAACAGATATAAGCTAATATGTACAGCCAATATATGCCAATATTTACAGCAGAGATAGGCCAATATTTACAGCTACAATAGGGCAATATTTACAGCTAATATAAGCCAATATTTACAGTCACTATAGGCCAATATTTACAGCAGATATAGGCTAATAGTTACATCCAATTTAGCCAAATATGTATCTGCTGATACTAAAACTAACTTTTAAAGCTAATTACTGATATAGTGTCAATAAATCATTTATCCCTATTAAATTTACCAACATGGCTCCAATCAAAGTTAAAACCCCTGTATTTAAATAATAACAGTTTCCTGTAAAACAGGCATAGTACATTTTTGGCAGAGTAATGAATCATTAGTTAGGTGTACTTTACGCCAGCTTTAAATTGATTGAACTCAACAGATAAACACTGGCTGATGAACTGATAAACTGATATCTGTTATTTGCCAAAGGCAACAACATGACTGATATCATCCAATACCATGTTACATCAATGAATTGGTCTCATCTCTCATCTCTAGTCTCTTTATTCTGGCCCTGTAAGTGACTGATGGACAGTCCAGGGTAAACTCGCCTCTTGTACAATAGCTGCTGGGGTTGGCTCCATCACTGTAACCACACACGGGATAAGCAGAGTATATATTGGATGGATGATTAGAACACTTTGGTGGTAAAAATGTGCAGGAACAATCTCCCATGATGCCTATGTCTATGGTTGATGGTATAAAAGTCAACGTAAAGCCTTTTGTAGGCACAAACTAAAGTTCTCCCAGGTAAAAGCTCTCTCGTGAGTACCTATACTTTGACATTAATAGCATTTGAAATCTGCTGACAGAGTTAACACTGCCGTGCTGCTATAGCCAGCTCAGAGACACCAGGGCCTGTCCAGTGGGAGCCGAGTTGAAATAGCTGCACACAGCGAGAGCAGACTTTCTCCTCAGGGCTGCAGGAGCATTATTTGGAGCTCTTAGCCTGGTGTTGCCCTCCCCTTACTGTGTCTATACCGTGAGCCGCTCATTGTTTGACAGGATTGACAAGCTCCCTGGCAGAGCTGATTAAAAGCTTTAAGGTCAGAGAAGTGGGACAGATATCGAGCGAACACCTGTCTCCTCGCTGTGAGCCAGTCCCCTACTGGGTGTGTCCTCGGCTGGCGCAGGATCAATGGCTCCATTAAGACTCAACCTGGACTTCTTTTTTCTCTCCCCTGACAGCACTACTTTGGCTTGCAAACAACCTCTCACCTGAGTCTTCCTCTTTTGTGCTTCTCTCTTTCATTCTGTCAAAAAGGGAAGTGTTTTCACTGTGGGAGATGATCATATTTTCTAACAACCAAGGGCAGCAGCTAGCTTTTAGTTTAGCTAAAGAAAACAAAACAAAAAAAAAAACTCCAAAATAAAATGAAGGACGACAAGCACACTGCAATGTATTTTTTCCAGCTTCAGACCTAATTTCATCATGGCTTTCCACATTCAAGTAAAAATAACTTTGAAAGCTGGACTGCCCACTGAAGATTTGCCAAAGGATTATAGATCATTAAAGAGATGTTTGAAGTTCACTTGAAGCCTCTCCAAATAAGTTACCCGAATCACAGAGGTTTATGGTGTCCTGGGTACATGTTTTCTCTCACACTGTAGCCATTTTTCTTTTAAGAAAAAGACGGTATCACAAGCTGAAACTGCTGGTCATGCTCTCTGGAGTCGTAATCCTGAAATGGACATTTCAATTTAGTTGAGCCAGAGTTTGGATGATGGTGAATTAAGATATCTGCTCCCGTGGATACCTTACCGATTTCATCCCTTCCACTCACAGCTTCACAGAAGAGAAAATGCTCTTCTTTAGACATTGTATCACAAAAATTATCTGTGAAATGAAACCCAATACTGCAGCTTTAGCCATGGGATAAGACTTCAAGGGATTGGTGACTTTCACCAAAAGATATCTCGAACCGTGTCCCACACACCACTCATCACTACTTTCATCTCACGAGTACTTCCATTTCCGCAGGTTCCCAGATCCCTCCCCCGCACACTCACCGGGCTGGTCTGTCTTGATATGATTCAGCAGCTGAGCACAGAGGCGCTTTGTGCTGCACTTTTTATCACATTAATATGTTTTGTAATCTTGTTTGTGTTTGCTGTGGGAAAATAAAGTGGCTGAATAAACTTGCTCAGCTAACAAAGACATTTTTAAGACACTGCCAAAGAGCACTATTGCTGTTTCTGACCTTCACGTTCTCACATCTCTCATCTACACAGAACCTTTACTGAGCATTTTGTGTCATAATTTGTTTTTGTTTCACTAATGAGCATTGATAAGACTCCATTAATTATTTGATTAACATCTACTACTAAGTGTTAAAGCTCCACTGATTGACAACAAAGGTAATCTACAGTGACATCTCGCTCTTTAAAGGTTGTTAATGAACTGATAAATGACTTTTCCTCCCAAGTAACCCACCACAATCATGTGCCACAAACACAGAGAACCACAACTTTTGCTTTGTGCTTCCACATTTAGATATTTGATGAAGATGTAGCACATATGTAAGGTGAAAGGAGCGACTTCACACTTGTGCAGCAGTGTTTGCACGTAGGTGTGAAGCTGGGTTTGCAGGAGGAAAGGGTGAGTGTGTTGGTGAAGTGCGAGGTCACATCTCCCATTTGTAGCTGCTCTTTGGCCCTTTCTCTTGTATGCTTTTTTTCTCTTACTCAGAAGAGCTGCCTTTCATGAGAGGTCAGAAAGAAAAGGAGGAGGATGTGTGGTGTCCTGGAGCTAAAGAAAAATATCTCTCGTCTTATTTACTTATTTTTCTTTATTGACCGGTTTCAATGGCAAGTTTGTAGACTTTCCTCTTGTTACTGTAAGAGAATAAAGTAAGGTATCGTACTGACACTCAAGGAGAAACTATCTCATATTAAGACTTAGACTTGGGTGCACTTAAGCCCTGATTTATACCATTCTGTTCTCATAATAGGGATGGGACTAGCTAAGGGCCAACATTGATGCAGATTATTAATAGTGCAACAAATAACCAGTACTTGGAACTGAGATGACTGTATTATGATGAAGAAAATGTGTTAATGTGGCAAAAGTAAGACTGCATGTTAAAAAAGTAAGGAAAGTAAACAATCTAGTATTATCTGTCAACTTGAGAAATAGCACAGAGTATTGCAGTAGTAGCAGGAAACAGGAAGTAAAGCCATACACTCCCTGTGTCAGTGCCACCCAGGCCTCAGTGCTGATTGGCTGATAGTTGTGTGACATCAAGCTAGTCAGATAGTCTTGAAGGCAGGACATTAGACTGTATACAGTGAAAACAAATCCAGAGGGGTAGACACACCCTGCAGTGAAAGTAGCACACCTGTTAATTAACTCATCCTGGACGATTGTGAGGAATATAACATGCTGATACCAATAATCAGCTAGAGCCAAATATCAGCATCAACAATCAGCCGGGTCGATAATCTGTCAGCCCCTAGGACTAGCTCAACCATTTAAGTTTGTAGCTGGCACTAAAATTACTGATCAGCCTAAGCGTTTGTTCATGTAGGACATGGTAGTCAAGTGTCCAGCCATGATCAGCTGACGGCCAGCTAATCCCAGTTGTCGCCTCCCAGTTCCCACAGCCAATCACAGCTCTTTCTATCAATGCAGCGTTCCATTTAAACATTATACTTCAAACTAATCCCTGCATACATTAATGCTGATGCACTATGCTGCTGCTGCTGGCAAAGCTTAACCACCTCCACCCCAGCCTCCTCCTTTATAGCATAAAGCTTGTTGCACTCTCATATTGAGATTCACTATGGATTAATTGCTTTTGAACTAATTTTAATGTATTTAGAGTGCACTGTCATTAATGTATCTATCAGTATGGGGGTTTCTAGCTATATGTTCCCTGGAAAGACAAAGCATGCTGCTTGATTAACCGAGGGAGCATCTTTTAAGCAGGGTCTTCCCTGCCAAGTAAGACTATATCCATTTTGCAGTAAAATGAATGAGTATATTCCTGACTGATATTCTGATCTGCCATTTTGCAATTTTGATGCTACAAGAAGAAAGACAAGCAGGTGTACTGCTACTTTTGTGTGTTTTTTACCTGATAGAACCATCGAGGAATACTGTTATCTCTACCATCGCTTGTAGCAGTCAATGTAATTACACCAGTGACAATTAGAACAATGAGACACAGATAGTTTCTCATTAGTTAAGGATCACACCTTTGCAGTGCAGTCTGGGTATTTTTATGGATGCTCAGGGAGTACTTTGTGCCACCAGGATTATAAATGCTGCTGTTTTTCAGCTGAAGTGCACAAGATAGAGCACATATCTGTTACCTACAAATAATTGCAGCTTTGGTGACAATTTCTCATCTTCTCTGCACCCTCCACGGATTCACTCACCAGCTATCCCACACTTGCAGAGCTGTGGGAAAACAGGCATCTTTAAGACTGTAGATTTGTGCATTGGAACTCGGAGAGGTCTACACATAGATGCCAGGAACTCGCCTCGACATATGGCCGCATGCAGGCCAGGGTAAAATAAAGGGCAGTGAGCTGTGGCAGGTGTATCCCTTGTGGGTATAATCTTGTGTTTAATCTTGTTGAAAGTTATTTAAAATTTTACACCGTGTGGTGCATTAATCTGTCATGCATATCAACGCGGTAATTACAGCTTGTATTAATTTCAGAATGATGGATATGTTTTGGATAGGGAAAGAAAACAGGAAAAATAAAAGCATTAATCATTTTATTTTAAAGAGGACTTAAGCTACATACAACAGCAGGGCGGATGAAAAAAATAGCTGCTTTTAATATAGAATAAGAAAAATCTGACTGGAGGATCGCTTATCTAAGCTGAATAGTAATACACAAGTGTAAAAACATACTTGTGCATAATAGACGGTGAAAAAAAATACTATCTACAGTGCAAGGATACGTGCAAACCCTTTACAGCTACCACTGTCCTGGAATAAAACCCAACGAAAGATGAGGGCCAGTGCTGAGCTGAAGGACTGGGCTCTAAAAGCTGCTTTTATCTGACTCCAGCATGACTGAAATGTATGCTCACATGCTGTACAGTGACACAGCTGGCCTTTCATACATAATAGATGTGTCGGTGTCCGTGGAACTGCAGTTGCTCAAGGCCAAGGGTTGTAGCTGGGCAGAGACAATAAGACACATTTCTTGCGATGTTTCATGAAGCTTGAATGGTTCATGCTAATTAGCGGCCTCTCCGGTGACCACATGTACATATATAATTAAAGGGTGGTGGCTAATGATGGTGCTGTAGTTCTGAGATGATTGCTGATGTTTTATCTTATTGTTTGAAATCATGTCACCTATTAAAATCAATGTATGTGAGGTGTAAATAATGTGGTCACACTGAGGGATGTTTTAGGTGGAGTCTAATTCATGGAGCTTAAGAAGGAGACATTTAAAAAAAAGGAAAGTCATGGCTTCACGCCTGATCCTCTGTGACTCTCCAGAGCAGCAGCAGCATAGTAATATGCCTGCTTATTGTTTCTAATGGAAGCAGATTTAACTAACAAACTAGTATTAATAGCAGATGCATTTAGATGTAACTGCATCCTTCTTTTATTCCAGCTATGATCAAAGACATTCATTTCCTGAGAGGTGGGAACAGTGATGGTGTGCAGCAATTAACAGTGTATTGTTTTCCTATTCCCAGAACAGTTAGTTATTTAGCAATTATCATGCTCGCCATAATTTTATAGTTTGAAATGCAATTTACTTTATGAATACAAATGTCTCTTCCCTTTTTTAATCCTGTTGTTGTGGCAAGAAAAAAGTACATGAATTAAAAAAAACTGTTTAATATTTATACACCCATTTTCTAGCTACAAGCTGATCTCGCTCTGCTGCACTAAAATGAAACTTGTTGTGACCTAGTTAGAGGAACGCCACACGACGAAGCTCGCCCTCTATCTAAGAGACTAGCCAAGCAGAAACGGCTGCGCAGAGCATGATACTTTGCACAGGGCTCCTTATTGACAGTTAGTTAGCGGGGCAAAGGGGCCAGCCAGGTCTGTGTCCTCCTCCTTGGCTGATTAGGTGGCTGAAGGACAAACCGGCGAGGAGGCCAAGTCAGCCACTTCTTTTTTGTTGTTAATGTGCTGCCACTCCCCTGCAGGGTGAGCAGGCCCGGACAGGCTGAGGCGACGCGCCCCTCTTTCCCACAGCTCAGCCGGCTTGACTTTGCTTGGCTGATGGACTGTGACGGGACACAACTCCAAGGTTGTTTGTGTTGCTCTTTTTTTTTTTTCAGAGTGTGAGACATTGTAGAACTCCGCTGATGGCTCTCAACCTTCATATCAGCTGGCTCGACTGCACCCGTGACACACTCCAGTGAGCATCTGAAGGATCCCCACTGTCAGGATGTAAGAGTAGCAGCTCGTACTGCCAGCTGCTTGTGTTTCCATACAAGAAGAGGAGCATAAACAACGTCACAAACCTGCCCAGACATGATTTACCTTGCACAACCTAAAATGAGTCAGTCCTGTGATGGCAGATACCAGAGTTGAAACTCCTCTTAAGAAAAGTTTCCAATTGAAACATTTCAAGTCTTTGAAATCGTTATTCAGATCACTCATACGTGCCATTTCTACCTCCCAAAAGAGCCTATCAGAGCCATTTATGGGTCTTAAAGCAGACTGTAGCTCTCTCCACCGGTCGTTTAGTGATTATTTTCACCTCAAACTGAGAGGTGTGACATAGGGCCCCTTGTGTGTGAAAGGTTGTTATTTCGCACTGCTCTTTTTACCTCTCTGCAGGTAAGAAACATACAGAATACTTAAAACCGCCTTCACGTTTGCTGAAATAGAATCCAACACCCTGCTGGGGTCATGGGGAACTGCTACACAAAAGCAATCAGTGAGGCAACTGTACATTTTCACAGAGACCTCGAGAAAAATCCCACAGTGAATGAAGCTGCCAAACCCCTGTATGCTTATTATACAAAGAAGGCTCTTAAAGTGGTATGATGAATTCCCACAAGATGGATTCTTGTTCATGTCCCGGCACGGAGAGAACATTTCTGAGGCTGTTTTTGTGAGCTGATGTCTTGGAAGAGTAAAATTCATGCAAACTACTGCTTTTGTTGTTGTTGCTTTCCATTTCCAATAAAGATAGCACATCTAGGCTTAACAGCTAAGACCCATTTCGCAGCTGTGCTATTACTGCATTCAGGTAAAGCGTGCAAAACCAAGAAGCATTCATTCCTACTGATGTCCATGAAGATTTAGCTGGAAGCAAGTTGTTTGGATTCAAAAATTCAACTTCAGCACAACTCCGGTGATTACAAGAGGCAAAAAATCATGGTTTCAGAGTGAATAAAAGGTAAATAACTAAAATTATCTTTTCCTATCTTCAAAAGAAAGAAAATTACTAATTTCTCCTGGATACTAGGTTGTTACAATCAAACCAGGCAAACAGTAAGAAAATCACACAGAGAGCCAATTATGTAGCAGCCTTCTGTATAACTGTATAATTATTCTCCCAGCTTAGTCCTTCATCCCTGCGTTCCCGTAAACTCCTCTGCAAACAGTCAGTGACAGGTCCCCGCCGGCCCTCCGCATCCACCTAACAAGGGTCGGATATCCTCAAAGTTTTTTCTGAAGTTTCTTGTTTATTTGTTGAGATCTAATTCAGCGGACTCAGCATGTGCGGCTGTCAGGGGATTACTCCACGAGATGTGAACTGTTTGTTGGTTTCACTACATAAACCAATTACAGAATGAGGCACCATGAGAGAATTAAAAGTTTGATTAGCCTCAGGGTGGGTGGCAGTTTAATTGGATTGGATAACAGCGGGGCCGCTGATATCTTCGTCTCATGTACAAGCCTACTGTATGTATTTATGTGATAATGTATGTGTCTGATAGAGGCAGGGGACTCTGTGAAGGCGCTCAAATAAACACATCTCCTCTCTACTGGCAATAAACTACAAAAAAATCAATAGAAAACCAGCACAGATAAGGGAAACCGTTATCATCAAAGACTGTATATTAACATGGACAGATGGACAGCTGCCTCAGAGTGAAGCCAGACGTGATTTTTTTCCTATGATGACCAGTAAATTTCAGTATTTGTCTTGAGATTTCTATCCATTTATCTTCTTTAATTGTAATAACACAGCCAAAGATAATGAGGAATTCCTGTGAGAAATTTCCAAATTTGAAGAATAAGATGTATGCGTGTCCTTATGCAATGATGTGCTTTTTGAACATGTTTCTTTTGTCCTGTTGGTTGAGCGTTTTTTTTTTTTAATTGGGTTGTAGTTTCTCCCGATGCCCTTTTAGTTAAGAACCACTGAGCTCTTTAGAGCTTCTTCTGCTGACTGGCTGCAGTATAGGTTGTTAACCTGTCCTCCTCTATGTTAACAGATAGGCCACAGGTAAAACTACAAAATTAAACAATACATTAGAAAATTTTTCTCAAACTTGAGGTCTATCTAAGAAAAAAAAGCCCAGATGTAGCACTGTGATCGACAAGTCTGTTGACAAATTAGGCTTCTTGCAGCATTCTTACTGGATCAGCAAATCAAAAGAGGAAAGATGAAAGACAAAGGAAACTAAAAACTTACAAGTACAGTCACTGAATTTTCCAGAACTGTGATACTCTGCTCCAAACCAACTCAAGAATTAGGTCTGCTGTAGACTGGACCATTTTGAGGGCTCTCTGACATTTTATGCATGAGTTGAGTTGTGCTGCAGTTAATAGAAAGGTTGTGGTGTCACTTCCAGCCATGTCCCCTGTACATTTCTTGGCCCAAGATTATGTAACTTACACAAAATTTCAGTGCCCATTGAAGGGGAATTCTGGCTTCATGGACCAGAAGTCCGAAATGACTGGCCCACTGTATTAGACCGTCAGGGGTAGGAAAGACAACAGTTGCATAAGCTAACTTAAGTCAGTAAAGTCTGTTGCACAACCATTGTTATTTGGTTAGACTGTATGACTTCATCTATCATTATACAACACTTAACCATTAAAAATATTCCATAAATGTCACCTGAGGCAACAGAATTTTTTTCTCAAAGCTCAAGTCTGTCTGGATGGTTAGCCATCACAAACATTTCTATCAAGCGTTCATTTTATGAAGTAATGTCATTTTGCTACTCGCACAGTGGTTGCACAACAGACACTGGCTGTAATTTTTAGCTGAGACCAAGAAGCTTGGTCCACTGTAAAATACTGTCAATTGTTATTATGCATGGAAGGACAACAGTTGCATAAGCTAACTTAAGGTAGCAAAGTCTGTTGCACAACCATTGTTATTTGGTTGGACTGTATGACTTCATCCATCATTATAAACACTTAACCATTAGAAATATTACATTAATGTCACCTGAGGTAACAGAAACCAAGAGTTTAATTGTCAAACTTGAATACTGGTTGTGAAGTTGCTTTTCAGTTTTTTTCAAGCAGTTTATAAAGAATGTTAAGTAAATTTATTACATGAAGGACGGGGTTCCTAAACACTTTAAAATATCAAATTTCAGACTTTTTAAGACCTGAGCTGCAAAAACATAAACCGGATCTGGCTTAATTATCTGGTATAGCCACCAAATTTGATGGTTTCTGTCACATTTAATGCCTTGTTTGAATCAATATATATGGCATAGTGATGATAGCATAATATACACAACAAACATATGCTTAAAAAAGAACAGTTAGAATAGAATTAATGTAGGAAGAAAATAAAGATTGGATAAAGACATCTAAGTCATCTAACATTTAAGACCAATTAAGACTTTTTAAGTCTTTCTATGGCCTTTACTTAACAAGGTCCAATGAAGACGTTTTAAGGATCTAAAGGAACCTTGGAATGATTTAAGTATTTATTCATCATGTCGAAACAGATTTTTTAAAAACAATCCAATGCTATGTATTATTTAGTTAGGTACCTACATTTCTTCAAATGTTTCCAACAGTTTGCAAGGCCGGAGAAATCCTGATTTTTAAAGTTGTAACAGGTAGGGATGTACCAATGCATTGGTTAAACACTGAATTAGCTGATATCAGCCTTGTTGAAAAACACTGGCCATCAATGAATAATGCATAAATAGATACCAGTAGTAAATGCTAAATAAAATAAAGAGATGATTTACTGGGCAAAAGAAGTCACCTGTTGGGACAACTCTGGTCTGACTTTACAGTTAAACATGACAGAAAGTGTTCACAAAGTCCGAGTGTTAGAACATAAGAAGCAATGAAAGATCACTGCTGTCAATGTCGACACTTGGTGCATCTCTGGCAATGGAATGTGTCTTGTTATAGCTGCCACATTTGCCATGATGGCTTGACTTTTAAGATGCTACACCAAAGACTGTGTAAAAAGCATGAACTCCAGCTATAAGCTGCTGTTCTGTTGCTGTACCTTTTTCATGTTTTGTGCTGCTTACACATAATGGACTGCAATTATTCTCTGTTATTGGCTGTGAGTTCTGACGTCCTCTCTTGGCTATGGTCCTTTCTGAGTTTGTTGTCATTGGGGCCAAGAGGGGATGGAGTTGTAGGGAATCCCTCACATGACTCCCTGCAACCATGAAGGTCATCTTTTGTTATTGTTTGGACTGAGACCCCTCTGGCAATAAAATTTACATAGAGAACACACTTTACATGAAGCTTTGCATTGTTAATAAACTACTGTGAGATGCATGGCTACAAAACACGAAAAAAGGAATGTTTTTTCCACTTATTTGGCTCTGCATTGATGTGACTGATTAATCACAGCCAAGACAGGTTTGTTGCGTGAGAATTTAAGGTAAAAATGTCTGAAATCCTTGTAAACTGACTATGATTTAGCATTGTTTCACCTGTAAGTGAAAAGTGTTAGAATCCCCCGGGCCATGAACCCATAGAGAATTGGTAATATACAGTTAAAGGTACAGGCTTAGAGCATAATTATACAGAGGCATTTATTTTGAAAAGGCACCTCCTCCTGCACTCTGAAGGATATAAATGTTCTATAGACTGAAAATGCCAGAGGGATAAATTAACTCCAAAGAATATAATTTCTAAGTCATAAAGTATGAAAGCTTCCCATTTTAAATGCTCTAAAGATGATCACAATGCCAAACTAATGATGGCGTTTTAATCATCCGGCTCTGCTCGGTCCCTGAGTGCTGGATCCTGAGTTAGTGAGCCAAGTCTGAAGAGTTTTTGAGTGGGAGAATCGGCGCACTTTAACAAGTGGAGTGTGGGACATTTCAGTGCAGCCATGAGCTCTCTTTAGTTCAGAACATGTTACTATAAGTAATAACAATTCCAAAACTGTGCCATGAATTATAGAAAGCTGCAGCATTTGGCGCTCGCCCCGCATCTGAGGCAACAATTTGACACACAGCGAGCTGACATTTCTATTTTAGCCACACTGACGTTTGAAGCGATCCGACATGTTGCTGTCGAGCACTTGCATGACACTTTCTCCACATTTTTCCTCCTTCTCATAGCAGCACGCCATGAACCGAGGGGCTCATTATTATTTCTATTCTTTCTTGGGAGAATTGATGCAATTTGTCTTTGAAGATCTTACAGAGATGCCCTTGAACACACACCGTCTAAAAAAAAAAAAAAAGAAAAACATTCAAGGACACAGATTACAGAAATACTCTCTGCAGATTAACTGTGCTTAATTTCAGAGAAATTAGTGAAATACTCTGCTCTGGGTTCATGATTTAGTGAAAGCTTCATTTGGATTCAAACACCTACAGTCAGGATTAAAGCAGGAGAAAATAAGGTTCTACTCTATTAGAATTCATTGACCTTAAATGGCCCACTTCTAAACCTGGAGCTGCTAATGAATAAAAACAACAGTGCCATGCATTTAAATTTCATCAAGTGTAAATATTCAATAACTTCAACACAAGGTGAGCAGGATAAACCAGTCGCATTACTGCTTGGTAAGGTGTGCGTGTCCTTCACTGACCTTGCAGGGGGGCTACCACCCTGAGATTTGGCTCTGACATGTTTACACTGAATATACGGGCTGCTCTGCATGCTTCACAGCCATGTAGCAGCTCCTCTGAGGGGCTCCTGACAGCACAACCAGAGAAAGTACAGACAAACAAAAGTAAAAAAAACCTCCTTGTTTTCTTTCTGCGAGGAACATCTTTGTTTTAATCTCATTCACAGTACCCAAACACCGTCACATCGGAGGATAAGAGTAGCCCACTACTATTAAACAGCTCAGGGACGGCACAATGAGAAGAGGCGGGGGAGTTTTAAAAGAAAAGGCAGGCAGAGACACAAAAATAGACAAACGGTGGGATGAGAAAGACACAGATGAGCACTTTCATTCCTCAGAGATTCATTTTATCAGACACCGCTTCTATTTGCCGTCTCCTTTGTTTCCTTTTATGTGTTTAGAGAGATACTGCACTCTACCTTGTGAATGTGCTACGCCCACACTGTAAACAATAAAGTTCCTGATGAAGGAAAAGGTGTCAGGCAAGCTGAAAGTGTGAGGGATTTTTCATTCTATAATAAAAAGCAGTAACAAACGTTGACAATGTTGTTTTAGAAAATGAGGAATGTGTTAAGCATCATTAAGCCAGTTTTTCTTTTTTTTTAATTTGATTGTTCTTTTTAAGTCAGTTTCACCTCAGAAACAGCGATGAACAAAATGCACAGCTTCATTATTTAAGTCAAAGTATTAGTTCTTATTTGTAGTAATAAATAGGGACATAAAACATTAATCCTTACAACAAACTTAAATGTTTAAGTATGAACAAAGGTGCAAAATTACATCTGGTGGTATTGCTGTCCTGTGACCCCCGTGCCCTTCAGGGAGCCTACGTGGAAAGAAAGTATCAAGCAGGAACAGCACACGTTCCTGCCTTTCCTGTGCCTCCAAGGGAAGCCTGGAGCAGGGAAAGAAGCATCAAAAAAACCCCAGAGCAGAGCAGGCATCAATGACAACAGAATGACACTGATTCAGTCAGAGGCAGAGTAAAGGAGGAGCTTGGGTGGAGGGGGGTTGCAAAATCAGCTTAAAAGTTGAGCAGAAATCAGAGACAGCAGTTTAAACATGGCAGTATTTGTTAGCCAATAGCATGCTTGGAGCAAATCAGCTGGCCACCAGCTAATGAGGGCTTGCGTGAGATCAGCTGATTCTATTTATATGGCAGCACTTGACTGGACTAATGCTATATGTTTGATTTCATACAACTAATATTTAAATATGTATGAAAACGAATAATTGACTTTTAAGCCAATACCTGACGCTACTGACATCACACCAACAATATTGTGCACCCTAACATATGACATAAGTTCCCTTGATGGTATTCTAACAATTATTTCTGCACTGATACCTGTATTATAGTGAAACTAAGAATCAATAAATCAAACATTTCAACTTGGGCCACAAATCTGCTTCTTGCTGTTTAGTTAAAGCCAGTTGGCTTTGTGGATGTAAATGCCACACAGAAGAAGTCTTGCCTGTAAGCTAGTGTTGCACAATGTGGTAATAATATGCAAATGTGATTATACAGGGCAATAATATGAAATATGAAACAGAGTGTACATTAACAAGGATATGAACCATTCATCATTTCAAAAACCTCAAACGTGGGCTTAAGCTCTGGCCATGGCAGAGAAGGAGTATCATCATCCTTCTCTGCCATGGCCATTATTACCACCACTACATGAACTGCCTGATCTGAGTTATTTTTGCTCTGCATTTGCTCTGTTCCAACCATTGATGGTAGAAAATATTGGACAGGGCTGAGTGATGTCACACATTTCAGTAATGAATGAGGTTTTTGAGTCCAATCCATGTAAAAACACAGTCCCAAACTAACTTTAGATCAACCTAAAAACAAAGAGGTGGAACTGAAGCGGGCCTTCAGCCTCCTGACGAACGGCTACATCGTGTCGGCTCGCAGTTACATCAGCCATGCCTCTAATTATGCATAACCCAATATCCTTATTTAAACCAAAACGGATGAGTTATATAAAAATCCCCCACAACCCTCCTCCCCAAACCTGCTCTACAGTGTGTGCCCATAAAGGCTATTGACTATTCTGACCAAAATCTTTTTTATGAACCAGGCTATAAATATGTTGTTTTTTTAATGCAAAACTGACACTTTATCATGGGGTGTGCAAGTGATTCCTGGTGCTTCTGCAACTGAATGACAGCAGTTTTTCGCACTTTGCATTGGCTTATTTTAAACAATGGAGGTTGCTGCTTAGTGCAACCATTTCTTTCTTTCTTTCTTTCTTTATTAGGATCCCCATTAGCACTAGCAAAAGCATTGGCTATTCTTCCTGGGGTCCATAGAGATCAATGTAGAGGTATAGCAAACCCACACAAACAAACCATACAAAGAGCTATTCAAACACAATTTATTGTCTTTTAGTGTTTAATTTTAGTCTTAGCCTTAAGATTTAAATATTCTTAAACATTTCAGTACTTTTAAACCTCCAGAGATTTAGTCTAGTCTTAGTCAACGGGAACTCAATGATGTTTTAGTCCAGTTTTAGTTAATAAAGTCCACTCAATCCTCCAAAACATTTTGGAGAAAAAATGTAATGTCTATAAGATCCTCAGTCAAGTCCAATTGCCTCTTTTGACCAAGATGAGTTCCAACATTTAAGATCCGTTTTAGTCTCTTTGATGAAAAAAAGGCTTCAATTTTTAGACATAGTTCTAGCCAAAAAATGAACACTGCTGCCTTCCAAATGTAGTGGAGTGAAAGTAGCCCCCTAAAATAATGTCCTAGTAAAGTAGAGATACCCAAAATTGTTCTTAAGTACAGTACTCAAGTATGTTTACTTGTTATTGTCCGCCACTGCACAGAAATCAATGCTTAATGGGAAAAAATAGTCCCAAAATTCACCACAGCACAACACTAAGTGCATTTTTAGGACAGTGTTGCAGTTTCCCCTGGGTAGTTTCTTAAAAGCACCCAGCAACCATGTTCCAGCACTTCTACAGATCCCGACACCTCAGAGGTCATTCAAGGGTGAATTTTTCATGAAGGGGAGACATGTGCTTCTCTCCGGCTCCCTCCTGAAATCTGCAAGTACCACACCGAGGCGCACATAAGCCTGCAAGTTAAAACTCCTGCACAGTTAAAAAAAAGGGAGCCGAGCAGGGTGAAAATGGAGGAAAAATGGAGAGAGGAAGCAGGAGGTGGATGCAGCCGAGGACGGGGGAGCAGAGGAACATCTGGGGTGACAGATCAAATAGGGATGAGAGAGGCAGCGAGGCTTGTTTTGCCCCTGTGCAGCGATGGAGGAGAACCAAGCGTGTAGTGCATCAAATTTTCATACGAGCATCAGTGCACAGCTTAGGAATGCATTATGGAACCAAAGCAGCAGAAAATATCCTTGAGGAACAGCTGAATAAAAATGTGGCGTATTTATAGAGCGCACGGAGAACATAGTTGAATGATTTAATTAAGCTAATTAAAGGACAGTAAAGGGCCATCAAGCAAAATATGTGCTTATAATGGAATGTGTGCACAATTACACTGGCATTATATTCCAATCTTTACCTACATTTCAATTAATTTTATGCACATATTAACAATAATACGCAGGAGCTCAGCTTTAGTGAGAGACATCTTCCAGCATTGTTGTGTTGGGTAAACATGTGCTGGAATGTCTCCATAGACTTCATCGCCAAAAAGCTCCTACATGTCAGGACTGTGGGAGTTGTTGATTGTAAACATGGCTCACATTCACATGTGTGGTCCTTTTGAACAAAAAGAAAAACCTTTTGAATGTTTATGATTGAAAATAACAGAGCAGACTTACAGCAAAAAGACCAATTCCTCTTTAAGCGCGTAGCTGTGAGAGTAATAGCTTTTGGTTTTCACACATGGGTCAATGTTATGAAAAGATCAGACATGATGCTTGCATGCACAAGTGACAAACAAGACAACAAGAGCACAGACGCAAAGAGTAAGGAAAGTTCAATGCTGCAAACCATGAAACTGCAGCCTTGTTGCTAGCAATGTAGCTAACTGGCATAGTTCACAAGTCTCTGTGGATTCAAACCCAGCAGCAACAGTGCTATCATGCTTTCCCTCGATATGCTTTTATTTGAGACATGTAGAAAATGTTGGAGGAATTTTTACGATGTACAAGGAGGGCAAATCTCAAGGATAACTTTTACAGAAACATCAAACTTGGCCCTATAAAAATAAGAAGAGCTACATCGGTAGCTGGTGAACGGTAACCTTGAAAAGCAGGTGAACTGGACAGAATCCATGTCTGTCATCACACGGGTCCATATGGAAAAACCTCCAGGTTCTACAAATGTTCCCTGTCAGAGAATGGCCAGACCAATCACTAAGAGTTAAGGAGAAAAAGGTGGGCTTTATTGAATCTGTGCCACTCTCTTAAACAATGAAGTGGCATACTTTTTTGGAAAAGTCTGATTAGCACACATGCTGCAAGGTGATGCAGTGGTTAGTGCTACCACTTTCCTGTTCCTTATCTAATCCCTGTCAAACAAGGCCTTTCTGTGTGGAAAAAATTCCAAATAAATTCATACCATTTTCCTAAACTAGCATTTTTTTCTGTGTTTTCTTACTGACACACAAGCAGTTTTGTGTTACTTTGACATGTTTTGACTGTTTAGTTCCTGCAGTCTTCCTCAGAAGAATCATGTGATGTTGTTTTGACGTGCCTTTTGAAAATCTGATAAAAATACAGTACTGTGCAGAACTTTTAGGCATGTTCAGGCCAAAAACTGTGTTTCAGGTAATGCACAGTTGGCAAATAAACCACCTAAGGGCACCTTAGGATGGAAAGGAGGACTGGCACAATCCCAGTCGTGCTCTGGTTGTCCTTGCATATCACCAGGGGCATGGGAAAATAATCTGTAGAAAGAATGACAAAGTCCACACTTTTAAGATGGAGTAAGGGGTAGATGTGGTGAGTAAGCACAGCCTAGGGTACCGTCCAGGCGAGTAGGGTTGCCACAAGCACTTGGTCATGTTGTGGATGTCCCAAGGGCCCAGGTGTCCAAGCTTGACTCTGCCAACCCCCAAGGGTCATTATGCAAACATTGTAACAAGTGTTTTATCATGATTTGAGATAAGTTGTGCAAATATAATTTAGCTAAGACACACAAAGCCTAACCAGTCCCTACCATATCCCTAGTTGGGAACCAATGAATAAAAGAGTGTTGAAGAACTGCACTTAAAGTTTTTCTTGGAGAACATGATGTTTTTAGCTCTTCCTCTGACCAGCTTTGGCAAAGGAATCATGTATCAACACGACAACAACTGCTTACTTTGTTGCCGTATCCCCATTGGCAGGGTCACACGCCTGCTATTTCATATGTCTTGTTGCTCTGATTGGCCTGTGTTGGGAGGGTCACCAGTTTTGATCAAATTAACGTCACTCAGAATTTCAATGGTTCCCCTAGAAATCTTTGTGGTGATACCCAAAGCCTGGAAGAAAGAGGTCTTCTCAGGACCCAGACCAGTGTTCTGGGCAGGCACAGTCACATCACAAGGGGCGATAGCTCCAGCACGGGCAGCTGCAGGTACCTTGTTGGCCAGCAGCATGTCCCTAACTTCAGCCAGATCTTCCTTGGTGAAGACAAAGCCCACATTTCCTTTAATGTGGGGCAGGAGCTTCTCCAAGGCAGGGTTGTTCTCCAGGTGACCACGGATGGCTTTGCGCATCATTGTGTTTTTACCCATCAGCACAACAGCCTTCTCTCGCAGAGACAGACGGATGGTCTGCATCTGCTTGGAGCCCACATTGTCTGCCCCCACGATGAAGCATTTTGGATAGTCATCCAGGAGTTGGATGATTTTCATAAAATAGTTAGACTTCCACGTGGCCCTGTCTTCCCTGGGCATCTTTGCAGTGCTTCCAAGGATCGCTTCACAGCTGGTTTAAAGACAAGGTAGTACCGAGCACTTGAGGGTTGCGTGATTGGGAGCTTGAGGAATGGAGGGGTGTTACGGCCAAAGCCTCACCCCCCCCCCGGTGCAACTAATTTTATTTGTGAAGTGTTTGTGTGTGTGTGTGTGTGTGTGTGTGTGAGAGTGGTGCTGCTGATTGTGCTCCTCCAGGTTGATTCCTGACACCTGTGCTGCTGCTAAGGTGATCAATGAACAGCTGCAGCAAAACCAATCAACCAATGAGAAGACAGCACCAATCAGCCCATCCCTGATAAAAGCCTGGCCATCCTTCAGTCTGGGCAGCTTCACCTTAGTTTTGAGCTCGCCACTGTGCCTCTTTGTGTTTGATTTGTTTAGTGTTTTGAATTTCTGTTAAGATTCTGTTTGAGGCACTTGTTTGATGCACTGGGCCAGGTTGTAGTTTAGTTAGGCACACATTCACATGTAGGTTTTGCTATTTGTTTAGTCACACTAGGTTTAGGGGTGCTGTTCTTTTGTTATTAGATTTGGTTAGTTAGTGTAGTTAGTTAGGAGTTATGTTCAGTTTGTATCACCAGTTAGTTAGTTTTAAAACACTAGTTAGACACTGTTTTATTTGGTTATTAGTTGAACAGCACTCATCGGTCCTTTCATTTTGCCTCACTTTTGTTAAGCACAGTTTTACTTTTGTAATAAATATCTTTAAATTACCAACTACATCTGGTTTTATGTTACTTCCTTTACCCACAACGAGCTGGTCGTAACAGCCTGAAATGAATGCATGGTCTGTCAATGGGGTGCTGCCCAGATGGATGTGAAATACATCCCATGCCATGAGTATGTTATCATGTTGTGTGAACTGCTCAGACCTCTACCAAATATACAGTAAACAAACATGGAAGAAGAAAAAGGTTAAACTGACATTTTACAAGCTTCTGTCTGTCTTGACAACCCGTCTTTATCAACCTTGGTGAAACTTGATTCCACAAAATCAGAGTTCCTTTCAAAACTAAAGGTCAACATGTTGACTTATTAGAGCATTTCCTGCTGACAGGCTGTGCAGTCATTGCTGATGGAAGGATGAAAGCAGTCTGAGACATGAGAACTAATTCTCTGAATAATACACTGGGTCCTGTTCTGCAGCACACCTGGTTCCCAGCCTTGGCACCCGCCTCACAGATGCACACAACAGATGTGCCATTGAGACCAAATTGCACTGTGTAATGTGGGTGTAAAAAGAATGAGTAAACAGCCCACAGGATTATAATATTCACATGCATAAAACATGTTTATTAAACTGCAGGCAGGCTGTTTTATAATTTTGTCCAATAAAATGTGTGAACAAAAACAGCGCTCAGTGTAAAAAAAAAAAACACGGAAACCTCATTTCACACAAGCAAAGAAGTCCTGAAGATTTCATCAATTTTTCTGGGTGAGCTCATGTGTGAATGCAAACAGCTGGATATTTAAAAAGACTTCTTTTTCCTGCCAGCCCCCAAGCACTGAGAGTATACAGACTGCACAGTAGGACTGAACAATAAGCGCGGAGGATTGTACTGATGTAAGGACAAAAAATCTTGGTAGCACTTTATTTTAGGCCCGAATTACCTAGAAAGTTTATCGCAATAAGTGGTAATTATCTAGTAATTTCTCAAAAATTAGGTGGTTATTACTCTGTATTAAGTTGGCATTTTACCAAAGTGATGTCTTGGGAACATGGTAATATTAAGGAAGTACTAACCTAGTAACAATTTATTAATCATAAGGAATTTCTTGTAATATTGTGGCAATTCTTTGGTAATTAGGTGGTATTTTACCCTAACCCTCTAACCCTATACCTACCCCTACCCTTACCCTAAACTTACCATAACCCCCTAAACCTAACCCTAAAAACAACTTGAAAATTATTCAGAATGGACTCACTTTAAAATAACAAAATTACATGGGAATCAAGCAGCTTATATAGAAAATTATCATCTCATTTCTAGGAAATTACCAACTAATTGCCAGGGAACTGTCAGCATATTGTGAAGGTTAGAGTCAGGTTTAGAGGGTTATGGTAAAATACCACCAAATTACCAGAGAACTGCAACAATATTATGAGGGTTAGGGCTAACAACCACCAAATTACCAGGGAAAAACCACAGTATTACAAAGTAGGGTAGGGTATGGTAAAATACCATTGAGTTATTAGTGAGCTGCCACAGTATTATAAGAGTAAGAATTAGGGTAAAGTACCACTTAATTACCTGGGTATTACCACAGTATTGCAAGGGAAAGGGTTAAGGGTAGGGTTAGGGCTAAATACCATAGAGTTACCAGAGAACTGCCACAATATTATGAGGGTTAGGGACAGGGTGAAAGGGTAAGGGTAAAATACCAACAAGTTACCAGTGAACTATCACAATATTATGACGGTTAGGGTTAGAAGGTTATGGTAAGGGTAACCTACCACCTAATTATCAGAGAACTGCCACAAATTACAAGGAATTACTTGATTCTTAATACATTACCACTAGGTAAATACTTCCCCTTCATTAACCGTATATCCTAGTTATTACTTGTAAGATTCCAGCACATTAAATGGTAATTTCCATCTTATTCTTGAGAATTTACTTGCCAGTTACACTTGACATCTCGGAATTTCAGGTAATTAGGGCCCAATAAAATAGTGCTACCAAGACTTCATTATAGTGTCATACAGCGGACACTGCTGCCACTTTCACATGTTCTTTTTCTGTCATTTGCTGCCCCCTTAGACCATGCCCCCATCTAAATGGGACATTCTCCCTCTGTGAGGTGTATGCAACCATCCCAGAAGGATTTCAAGGGCAGTGCATCTGAAATTTTGAAGAAATCTTTACAAGTACATAAGTGAAAACAGCTACAGAAGCATGTCCACTTGTTCTATTTTTTCTGTCCTTGTTTTATAACTCTGAAATGAGACAGTGTTTGCTTTAGCGGAGGTCAATAAAGCAACACATGGGGGTCATCGTAACACAGGAAGTGGTCATAGACTCACAACACAGCCTACAGACAGAATGATACATCAGATGTAAAGAGTTTCTATTAGGGCTAATAAAGCTAAAGTGGACTTTATGAATGAGAAAGGGAGAGAAGTGTTAACCTACCAGCAGCAGAAGGAGAGGGCTGGTTGCTCTGATATGGCTGCTTCAGAGTCTGTGGTTTAAGGATGTGATGTTTCAGAATGGTATGAAAATGGTGATTTTCAAGTTCGAGCACAAAATTGAAAGGTGTTGGCGGGACATTGGTGTTCTGTGAAAGTTTCATCCCTCAGGAAGGCATGCATGTTTCTCAGGTGTGGAGAAAAATTCAAGAGTGAAAATAAAACAGCAAACAGCAGCATTCAAAACATGTCGCCAGTCCTGGAAAGGAAAGAGTTCCCTATTAAATCCTTCAACGCTGAAGGACATCCATTGTGTTTTCATGCCACTTTGTCCAAATGAATGTTTCAGGTAAACATATCAGCAGCAGACAGGATATAATGAAGTGACTTAATGTGCTCCTGTTGCCTTTGGCTTTACTTTAACTGTTCTATTAAAATGCAGCCGCTCGTCCCTGATCCTCCTGCTCTCATATTAAGACATGTTTGTTCACAGTGGACGCTGTTCTGCAGACCTGAGGAAAAAAAGGTGTTTTCTTTGGCTGGCTACACATAAGGCCAGGGGTTTTCAAAGTGTGGGAGTATGAGCCTCCACTGAAAGAACATGACATTTGTAACTATTTTGAACTTTTCTATCTCATTTTTACGCATTTTATAAGATATCTTACATCATTACCTGCATATTCTTTTAAAAAAACAGTCTTTCTGAGGCAATTAGTTTATTGGTTTCAGCGATACTAACTAAATGAGTCTGTCTTTAACGTGCATGAGCAATTGATGCAGGTTGCATGTGGACAGGAAGTGCAGATCATTCTCCACCTTAAGTTTAACCTGCTACTTGCTTTTGATCATGGTCAATGCCAAAATCCCAACTGCCTTGGTATTTACGGTGCTAAATGCCTCAGTTGCTTTCTTCAGAAATGGCATTTCCTTCCACTTCCTGTCAAAAAAATTTCCCTGGCGTGGCCACCAACCTTAGTCTCAATATGACACTTCACATGGCTTCCTGCTGTCATTAGCTGGCACTTCTTTGCAGATTACATATGGTGGCCATCATCAGAACCGATCCAGGAAGATCCTGAGTCATGGTCTTATTTCCTTTTTCTTCCTCATCCCAGGATCTATCTTCCTTCCTCTGTAGTTACTAAAAGCCTATCTATTATACCACTGCAGTAGCACAGCAAAGCAAATCACCTTTTGCCTGGTTTATGGTCTTCCACTGCATCTCCTCTGAAGTCCTCTGGTAGCCCCTAGGTCTGCCTCACACAGGCCCTATTCTGGCACCTAATTTGTCTCTCGAGGGCTTCTTGTGACAAATTGTTTGTCCAAATAACCCTCAAGTGTGCAGTTTCAGCAAAACTATTTTACAACTCCTCCCAAACCAGCCAGAGCCTCCCAGATATTAAATCGTAAATATCAAACACGTTTCATAGTTATGATTCCAGATTGAGGTGCCTCTGATAGAATATTCATAACAGCCAATGACTAGGAAGCATCACAAACCAGATAAATGAAGCTTTTTGCATCTGGTAGTGAACACAACTGCCACAAGGAATACTGAAAAAGATGAAATCCTGGGGATATCATGAGTGCAAAGCGTGCTGACAGTGGCTTCATCCTTTCTCCCTTATGTTTTGTGAGTTGACATCCAGGGGTGGGGTGTCCTGATTCTTGTTGGAATGGAGGGGTACACTGAAGTCCTAGGGGTATACGGCACTTGAAACAAAGATTTTCCAGAGGCACACTCCAAACCAAGTTTAAGGAAATCTGTCAGAATGTCATGCTAATTATCAGCAAGATTTTAGAATTGCAATCTAATTTGCAATTGGTCCCATCCATTGCTAATGGCCGCCCCCCACTTCCTGACCCCCAGCAGGTATTTAGGACCATGTCATTGCAACAGCCAGAAGGAAAATGCACAACTGTAGCATCAGGTATTATTGGCTGTCTAGGCATATATATATAATAGTACTGGTATCATTATCGGCTAATGGATAATTTACTGAACTTTAGCATCGCAAGGCTAACAGACATGAGGGATTAAACCATTTCTGCTTGTAGAGAAACAGCCACAGTCTGCTTCTTTTATCTATCCAGGACTAAAACAATGTGAAATATGGATTAAAACACACCTTCAACAGGTAAGATGTCTGATACTGCTGCATCTGGTTCACATAAAAACTAGACAAACAATCCAGCATTTAGCCTGCCCCCTTGCCTTTTATTGACCAGTTTCAGGGCGCAGCTGCCTGGCATTGAGCAAGAGCAGAATGGATATCAGCAAAAAATCCAGTACTGTCCATCTCTAGTTAAAACTGCCCTTACTTAAACGATCTCACGTTTTGAAAATCAGTTAAGATCTGAAGCCATCTTGTGAACTTTACCTTCCCTATGTCACATATGCTACTGAAAATAAAGAAATAAAAATTATGCATCTTTTGAATTGCTTGAATGGTTTAAGTTTCTTGTTTAATGAAAGCTGCTGAACAGAAATTGGAAAGTTGGTGTGTTCATGTGGGAGTGAGAGCTAACGCAGCATTCACTTCTGATGATTGGCAGGTCAAAAGATGTCTAGACATTTCTTTTAGAAATGCTCTGCATTTGGTTCAAAAGAATTTTTAAGTGTGAAGTACAAACTGTAGGCATTGAAGTCATTTTCTGCAACCTTCATCATTCAATCGCCTTTTATTAGAGTAAAAGATGGTCTTACTGAGGTAATTCTGTGCCTTAATATACTTATTCTGCTTCTTTTAACCATGATTCACTAAGGATGATCTTAAAGACAAACAGTAGGCTTACTACACAAAGGTTTATCATTTCCCCTCTATAATACAACACATTGTGACCCTATTTAGCAATGGCAGGTCCACTTGTGCAAACTCGACCAAACTAATCCCCCGCCCTTGCATGGAGTCTAAATGGTATGCTCAATACACATCTCCCAAACTCAAACAATTCCCTAATGGACATACATACTAAACAAACACTCCATCTTCAACAAACGTACACAGACACCAGTCCAAACCACCTGAGGAAGAGTTTAACGGCTTTTCTACATTACCCATCCACAGACCGGTTAAACAGCTCCACAGCTGATGTCACCCTGCTGTTACTACCCTACTCTCTCTCTCACGCTCTCTTTTTTACTTTGGTTTGGTGCAGACATGTGGGCGAGTCGGGTGTGGCCACCTCCGCCGCAGCTTACTCTCTGGCCAGAGTCACATATAATTTCTACACATTTCACTAACCGCGACACGGCCAAGATGAGACGCTTGAAACCCCAGCGAGCGCCACTGCCAGCCAAACGCGTCTCAGTCTCTGCTTTTTGCAAACAAGCTTCAAGGTTTGACAGCCACTCAGAGCCCATCCTGCACCATTATCCTGCAGGAGCATTGTGTCTGAAAGGCAATGAAAATGCTCTAAACCACACATGAAGTCTCAACATCTGTACCAAGGACACTGTGCCTCTGTAGGGAAACAGAGAGGCAATAACGGAGCCTGGATATGTGGGGGGAAGCACCTTCTCTTCGCTGCTCGCCCATCTGTTTGGTTTCATTCCACACAAATGGCTTTATTGTTCATCTTTCTGAGATGACAGTTCGTTTGATCTGACCTCCTTCCTTTAAAATCAGTGTGAACCAATGTCAAGGTGCAAGAAGTACAAGCATGATTCATGAGAGGAGTAGTCACATGGCAACAGCTGAACAACAGTTCTATTCAGTGGGCTGAGCTCCTGGAATTATGAGTAATTGTTTCAACAGTGGCTAGGAGACAGTTGGTGATGTAGGCACAGGCTGGGACTTGTCCTTCCTGTCACAGCTCAAACCTGAACTTCCAGGAGACGAGTGTCAGGGAGGGTGGAGAGAATGCAGTGCTGTCATCTGATAAGTGCATATCGTGATTATTTATTTAAAAGTCCCAGTGACACTTTGGCAGGGCTGTGTTCTTGAGGGGGAAGGGCAAACAAAGAGGAAAAAGCAAGAGGATACCCGAGGGAGCTGCTGGAGGAATCCTTTAGATGTCCCTATAGGTGCAGAGGTGGTGATATTACAATCCCCTCTCACTCAGAACATCTGCTACACCTACACACAACTCCCAATTTATCCTTGCAGCTTTCATGTTTTCCTGGTTGCTATGTTGTTCTAATTGCTCCGCTAAAAGGGACACAATCGAGCCAACAAATATCTACTCCTCAACTTAACTCCTGCTGAACCAGCACTGTGCCACTTCTGTCCCATGGTGCATCTTTATTTCTGCAGGGCCTGCTCATTGCACCATTCCTTGTTGATAGACGTCGCATGAATAAAACATAGCAGATTTAAGCATCTATCAACAGTACACACAGGTAATGCTATTCATAACCAAGCTGCAATATGGCAGGAGGGTCTGACTTTTGTTTTCAGAAAACCACATCCTGCATCTTGAGGTCTGAAACAATCGCTACAGCAATAAGTCTACTGACAGACAATTTAGTGTCAACTTTACTAGAGCTCAATCAATATGGTTTCAGTTACAGATTTCCACTATTGATCTGCAAACAATCACTACCTGCCAGTTTTCATTAAATATATGTGATCAGTAGATCAGAATTAATACAACTAGCCACCAATAAGCAAAAGCGATCACCTGTGGTTAATACTCTGGTGTCTATGGTCGAGAGAGGCCCAGTGTGTGGTGTAGTGTAAGTATATGCTAATATCCAGCCAGTAAGTATCATGAACATCAGCACTGTGAATCAAATTAAACTGAAATGAAGCACCTTTAACTCTCAGCTTGGAAAGAGCTCTGTAAACTCGCCCAATACTGCTGCTGTAGGTCAGTAATTATCATCTTACTCAGCTCCAAGCAGCCCTGATAAGATCCCCCATAACAGTAGTAATGTAGCATTGAAATACCTGCAAAATTAGCAAGATAAAAAACAATTAGCAAATTTAACAATATGTTTATGGTTGGGTTGGTGAAGTAACTAGTTGTTCATTTATGCTGGATTCATAGCAAAATCAGATCCACTGATATTTCAAATCTCTTGTGGTCAATATAAATATCAATACAGACTTAGGAATGCCAATACCAGTACTGGCTGTGATTATCACACCAAAGTACACTGCTTTCAAAGTAATTTTGCAGATACTGTACAGCCATGATGGCAAGCCATGGTTGTGTTTCAACATAATCAAATAGACATGCAAGGACTGAAAATTAGGGCTGATACCAATACTGTTGTTTAACACAACATTTCAGCTGATGCTGATGTTTATTTTCATCACTTCTTTTGGTGAATGCCTCCAGCTAAGTTTTCTCCCACATTTGACCATAAAAACAGATCAGACGTTCCAAAACTGGTCTGCCCTGTAAAACCCTTATTTGATTGAGAAGTTAGATATAAAAGATGCCAGCATAAAATTGATTGCACACAACGATTGTATCTGATATCTGTTCATGTCACATCATTTGGTCAATATTTGCAAACAGTAGGGATGCATGGTATTACTGGCATGATATCAGTATCAGCAGATATTAACTCAAAACGTTCACTATCAGAATCAGTAGATATGACAATTTCTGCTGATATTTCCGACCAATATTTTGGCTGTAAAGTCTGCCTATATCCGTTGTAAATATCTGCTGTATGATCAAATATGTAAGTAGAGTTTTAGGCTAGGCCAAAGGGCCTAACTCAGATGAGGTCTTTTACTTCATCATCATTATTCCTTACACCTTAAAGTGTTTTAAAGCCTGAACTTTGTTAAGCTGTTCATTTTTGCTTCAAGATTTAAGTCTTAACTACATCTAAATATCTGTATGAATATCTGAGTCAGCTAAAATTACTTTGTAACTATTGCTACATTCTGCATCCCAGTGTTAATTTCGTCGACTAAACTGACTAAAAATGTTCGCTAACTACCTTTTTTCCATAAGAAAGATGAGCTAAAAATAGATCTTTGATGACTAGAACTGACAAAAACTAAGTTTAGTTTTCATCAAGATTACTAAAATGAGATTTAAATGTAACTTAGTTTTTGTCAGAGATTCAAAATACATATTTGTCCACTATAAGTACATCTGTGAAAACAGGATGTATCTGTAGCTCTACTGCCTCTAAAATGTTTCATTTTCATTTTAAGAGTTGTAAAAGTATTATTAAATATTCATGTTTGTACTTGGTACCAATGATTAGCTAAATGTTCAGTACTTCTAATCAGTCAGAAAATAACTGCTATCGGTGCATCTCTAACCTAAAAACAAACACATGATTTATTATAATGAACAGAAATTCTACTTTATACCTGAACTGTGCTCATTATCTAAAACAACAGTAAAGCTAGGCTTCATCTGTCTTTTTGAGGCCTACATACAGCACTGTATAGACACTAAGCTTTATGGTGCACTGAATGAAAAGTGGCGTTTCCAAGTATCTTCAATTATCTTTCTCTTTCATAACAAGATTTTTTTTTTTAACCAACAGAAATTCAAAAGTGCTTGAATAACACAAAACTGCATTCTTATCAAATACAAAAATGTAAAGAAGCAGTGGTTCAGACCTTGAATTTAGTTCCTTTAACATGTTTTAAAGTTTAAGGAATGAGAATGAAAAGAAAACTTGTGCTGAGGTAGGTCTAATGATTCTGCTTTAAAGTTCATTTATATATTATTCCATTAGACTTATTTGTACAGTCTGCCGATATGTACAGATGATTTATCAGCTGAACTATCAGCAGGAATTTCACTTAATGACGATATCTTATACCTCTATTTCAAGGTAAATAAAGCGTCATCATAATGTTAATAATAAAATAATAATAAAGGAAATGTAGGTTTATGAGAGAAACTTGAATAAATTCTGTACATTAGAGGTGGAATTTGTTTTTTTCTTACCAATATATGAAAAAAATGCTTTAGAATCCCTAATAGAATAAAGTCACTGTTGTGAGATGTATTGCCTTTTTATTTATTAGACTATTAGCCACTGTTTAGCCTGTTGAATAGGCTTAACACTTTTTCAGCCTGGTTAATATGTTAATGTTAATAAATTCGCTGGGAGTTTAATTAACGTATCACATTGTGTAATTCAGTTGTCTTTACTGTAGGGTTCTCATTTTGTACTGTTCTGTTAGACAAAGTCAGTAAAAGCATGTTGTTGTCTGAATTAAGATGACGTCTGCGGTCTTTTCCTGAGGTGACGCTGCCACTCGTATGAGCTCCCCTAATCTGATTAATCTAAATCAGAAACTAAACACACCCTTTGTTGCTGCTCTTGTTTGTATCCCTTGAAATTCAACTTAAAAGTTTGCTGAGAAATAAAAAATGATTGCCCAACAAACTCAACGGGGAGCCTTGTTAATTCTAAAGTACATAAACAAGCCAAATTACTTGCACATGAGTATTCCTGCAGTAATTGTACACAATCCAGCAGCAACCTGGCGGGTCTTTTAAAGGAGCCTTTAAAACGGGAAATAGAGCGCTGGCATATTTCTGTGATGTTCACTTCACATATTCAAAACATGACATTTAGAGCTTTCAAAATAAATTCCCAGGTTGTGATGTTCAGCTTTATTTTTCCCTCTGAGAAGCTTTGTGTCAACACAAAAGGTCTCCTCCCCTCTGCTGTCACCAATCAGATTTGGACGGGAGTCTTCATCAACAGCGATTCGCCGTCACCACAAATTAGAGCTTAATTGCTACGGAAAGAAACCCATTCACTATTGTTTCCTCTTATGAGTGCTCCCCTGCGCCCAACCATCTGCATTACTTCAATAATATTTATCATGCTACTGAGAGGCCTCACTTTCCCACAATGCCACTCCCCTATGAGCCCCAAAAGCCTGCTGTGTGAGGGTAATTTCCCCCACGTCTTCTCCACTTTATTGTTTCATATACTGTACAGTGCTACTCTTCCTCTGGGCAAATGTCCTCTTTTTTTTGCTCACCGTGGCCCCCACACTCCCATCATAATGCTTTGCCAACACTTCTGTGTTCCATTAGCGTCTGGCATTCCTCCACTAATTGCATGAAACTAGGTCTGCAACCTCTTTTACACCCAATCAACGGGGGGCAGCAGGGTCCCCTCTCTTGATTATAAACCACTGGAGCTGGCTAAGTCCAGTCCAGACTCCACAAGCTGCTCAGGTGGGCTTCTTTTACTTCACCGTGTGCCTCTGTTTGTTGCCACCTGGAGTAAAACTCAGGGGGGAGGGGAGGTGGAAAGGCTCGTAGTGACGAAGCCAATTATTTTCACCTATCTGCTGCTCCCTGCCAGCAGACATGTAATCTTAAACGGTCTCAGTGATCCCTGGGCAGGCTTTGAGCCCTTAGAGAATATGGTTTCACAGATGAAGCTGTCACAGGAAACAGCTTGCGTTCGCTTCTCGGGCGCTTCTCACCTGTCGCCTATTAGCGAACCGCGGCACGAGTTTACAAAATCTTCATTTCCTGAAATAGAAAAACTCCCTTTATTCAAAGATGTCTGCGTAATCACTAATAGTTTGTTCTTGAAAACATCATTTACCACTTGCTCTGTCGTTTTTATGCAAATGAGGAGGGAAGCAGCAGCACATGAAAAAAGGATCAGCACAGAGTGCTCTTAGAGAAAAGGCAGGCTGAAATTTCAGCTCTGCAGCAGAGAATGAAGGTGCGTGGAGGGGTGCTGTTACAGTTGAAGGATCAGGTGCAGGCTGACAAAAAGCTGGACTACAAAGTCTCCCTGGGTTATGGCTATAAATAAACGACAGAAGGTCTGGTGAATAAAATTGTAAAACTACTACCCCAAGGAGGAAACTGAGCCCTCTTCAGATGAGTCAGCCTTCCCTGCAGTGAGCAGGATATTAGCGTTGTTTAGTTTATTTCCTCAACTCCTCATTACAAAGTCACATAATGGCAGGACCTGTAGCATCCGGAATCTCTTGTTTTATACCCCTACAGTCCCCAAAGCTACAGAAGCAGCTAATGCTACAGAAAATGTCAGCCGTTTAGGCAACTAAAAGCTAAAGCTGACACCAGCAGTTTCTGCACTTCTCTGGAGATACTGAGGCGTTTTCCTAGATAGTGGATCGCTAGGCTGCACACTAAATCCATATCTGAACTAATGGCAAGAGTGAAGCGCCCTTTTGAGCAGAAATGTGGCTATGTCATACTCAGAAATGCTGCTGTTAAATAGGGCAGAAAGATGTTTTTTAAAACCAGGGAAAGAGACAGTCGTCGGATTTTCCACCAATGCAAAAGTAGTCTACCTTTCAAGACACGAGGAAATCCATTCAGAAGTGAACAAAAGGAAGTCCTTCTGTCTGTGCTGAGTTAAAACAACCTGGTCTGTGAATGTACACCCCCTCCTCTCCTGATTGGCTACCCCAGCTCTTTGAGATAATGACTAGTGGCTTTAAAGCCATCAGTGCCTTTGTGTCACTATTCAAGAACCCAGTTTCAAAAGCTTAGTACCACTCCTTTAAAGTGTTTTTCTTTTTGTGCTGTGAGTCAAAAATGCTCACTCAAACTCTAGCAAACATACCCAGTTTTCTTTTAAGATTTACTTTTGGGCTGATTGCCTTTATTTATATTTGGAATGTGAGCAATTAGCTGGTTAAACAAAGTCAGCACCAGAATTACCAGTCAGTCAAACTAATCAGGCCAGCTTTAATGAAGACCCACAGTAATGGTCAAATTTTATGCCTACACTGTAACCCAGACATCCACTACTAGTAGCCACCGTAGCTGCAGCAGCCAGAGCCTATTGCCAAAATGCTCCCCTACCTAGAAGCAGGGTTGCCCATAAGGGTGGGAAAGGCGGGAGCCATTCAGGGTCCAATAGAATAAGGGGGGCCATGGTTGTTAGTAAAACATCCATCCTAAAATAGGCAATGCTCACCAAATTTTATTCCAAAAACAACATTTTCACACTTAATAAAGCAACTAAATAAACGTTTTATTTACTGTTGTCTGTCTAAAAAAGTACAGTATTTCAACATCATTAAGCAGACACCTTTGTCAATGGCAATGCACATCTAAGACAGGTTTTCATGGCATTAAGGACCTTGCCCATACTGGATACAGATTGTGCCATCAATCCAGTGGCAAGCCACTTCACTTCTTCTTCCGCTGGTGTTACCATTTATTTATTGTGGTAGGTGTATCTGGCACAACTTCACCAACTTCTAAGGAGGATGAATAAAGTCTTGAAGGAGACAAAAAGCTCCAGCAGCACTTATAGTTTAGAGGAAAAGTTTATTACACCGACATGTTTTGGTTTGTGGCCTTCATCAGGGTCGTAACCCTTTATTTATTTACATTATTACATAATAGGCATGCCATTACATGTAAGTATTAGTCCAGTAATGTTAGAGTACTTGTAGGGAAAAACAGAAAGTCAAAAAGAAAGGAGAGTAAAATCATTCATTATTCACATCTATGGGCTTTTGGCCCCAAGAATACTTGTTTACTACAAAAACCTGATCAGTGATGGCCAAATTGTCAAATGTAAGCAAGGATGCTATAGCTCTACTGATTTACGTACAATGATATTAGCAGGCCATGAAGGGAGGACACCATTTATTTGGCTTGTTTCAGGGGCCCAGCCATTTCTGTGGACAGGCCTGCCTGGAAGTACCTCATTCATGTTGCATGCTTCTTACTTGTGATAATCATGATTATTCTCTGTCATAGTTGGGAGTTCGATCACACTTCATTTGACCTGTGAGCGTCCCCCATATATTTGGTTATTGTTTTGATTCAGAGCCCCCTTGTGGTGGAATTTGCATATTGTGTGTTTAACTTAAGACTTATCTTTTCATTGCAATAAATAATAACAGGGCTGGAAATAGTTGCCTAAGAACAAGCCCTGGTCAAATTGGGCGGTGATACAGTAGGGGCTTGGGTGAGAGTTGAGAGTGGAATGCGAGTGGTTTAAATCACCAACCGTGGTACATGGGCATCTGGGCAATCAGGATCAAGTGTGGATCCTTGGTCAAGGCCCATAACATCATGAATACTTGTCTTTGTTTCATATTTACATTGCTTTTGATAAAGGCATCTTCTAGATAACATTGTAGCATTGTAACAAGATGTGAACCTGGTCTGAGAGGTAGAGCTGGTAGGCCTTGAGCGTCCATCCAAACCAAGACTAGTTCTGTGTAAATGGTGACCAAGGTTTTTATATTTTTATATTTTGATAAAGAGGTTTTATTTCTGTTTTATTTATCTGTAAAAGAGAAGAGAGAGTAAAGTAAGGGAGTCCAAGACACTTTTAGAAACTTAAGGTTCCACATGAATGTTCAACTCTACTTCTTTGCAGCTCCATTTAAGTACATAAATGTCAAGAACTTCCCTATCTTGCTTCAGCTAGAAAGCACAAAGAGTTTTTATTAAGGCTAAATGGCTTTTTCCACTCAAACAAAGGTACAAGTTTTGTAGATTATAGTACTAGTGTTAAAAATCACCATCAGTGATATCTAATCTTTTTTTTAAACACTTGATTCAGGGCCACACAAAGAAGGACTAATTTGTTCTTCCCCTGTAGCCTTAACCACTTAAGATGAATGTGAAACCTTTAAAATCTGACTCCTCACTGAAACTCAAAGTGACCTCAGATCTTAAGATTACATAGATGATCGCAGACAACAAACCTGAGTACCAACAGACCATGACGAAGCTTTCACATGCATCAACGTGTCAGCTCCAGGTGGACAATCAGTCACCCGAGTGTGTCACACAGCACATCCTCTGCTTTTATCTGGTTTCTCACCACTGTTGGGTTCAAAGAGGAACATCTTCACAGAGCCACCTCAGATCTATAAATACCCCACATTTATATTTCATTTATTTAACTAGAAGCAAATCAAGGCAAGCTTTCCTTCCTGCTAATGGATCCTACACACTGAGACTGACCGGACTTCAAAGATGCCCAGAAAAAGCTTTGAAATGAGGCCATTAATGTAATTCTTCTCTTTCTGAGGTTGGACGTCATTTGCAACACATTGTGACATATCTCTCCAAAAGAACTTTTGATCATCCAAATACGTTTGGATATTCTGGGACACTTTTTTCCGGACATGTGAGCCGGTGTCACATGAAAACTGCAGCGAGGATGGCAGTATAAAAGACAGTAAAGGTTTTAAAAGACACTAATCCTGAAAGATTACAGCCCTCAGCTGAAACTGTAACTGCACAAGCACACACAGAAGAAGTGTCGACACACCTTGGCAAGAAAGACTACTTTGCAAAAGGTAAGACTGTAATCTGACCACAGTGGAGTAACACGTATCAATATAAGACGGCAGGTTTGAATGCACAACACATGACAAAAGGGATCGGAGCAGCAGTTCTGCTTCAAGGCATCAGGGGAAATTGATACAAGTTAACTGGAATGTCAAAGTGAATATTATCATTACGTTTACTCTTGAGGCATGTGGTGAATGCTCTTCTCCAGGTTGACAACAACAAAAGAAGAGACAATGCCTTAGTTTCTACCTCAAGGACACTTAAGGAGGACAAACAGTTAATGTTACATGTTAGATAACTTGCAGTACAACCGAGTCAAGCTGATGTTCAGCTATGAACTCCAAAACAAACAAAGAGCGTAATCCTTTAAAATAGTGGTGGGTGGTAAACCAGGATCAGAACCATAACCGGTAAAATTTCTGCCACAGAATGGATTTATGTGACAGGCAACAGCTCAGTCTGAGTCAAGTCAACAGCATGTTTTGCTATGGCAGGTAACAGGTAACAAGCCAAATCCCACCTGTTTGTGTCAATTTGGAATTGATTTGAATCACAGGACCAAGGTAATTGGTATGTTCTCTCCTATCCAAGTTATGTCTGTAATAACAGCAGTATGTAGTGAGTGTACTCATTTTGCATAGCATCTCTGTTGGCCTATTTGGGGCTCAAGACAGTTCAGCTTTAGTCCAGTCCTGCAGTGACCTCAACAACTGTTAAAAGATTTTTCAACTTATGATTCACTTGCTTTAAATCCACGATGATTCAAAAGAAGCAGGCTGTGGTGTCAAAACAAGGTCACAAAGGCAGCCGTTGTCACAGTGGTCAGCACCGCTACTAAAGCTACGTTAACCCTTCAAGCCCTAAGCTATTTTCAAACCATTTTGTAAAACATCAACCCTGTTGTGCACAGTCAAGCCCTAAAATTGGACTATAAAGACAAAAGAAAAAACTAAACAGAAATCAAAACTCAAATTTATTTATGTGTGACACACAGTAAACAACAATGACTAAGATTTTTTTTGCACAGACTTGTTCTCCCATCTCTTGGGGACAAAAAAGTGAAAAACAATCAGTCCTCAAAAAGTCCTTGCACTTTTTTTGTACTGACTCTATTTGTGCCATAATACAAAGCAGCTCCTGTCCGCAGTGACACAGAGGGCCACAACACGGGCTCTCTTTCTCTCCACTGGCTCCTCCCGAACAGCACAGCCTGCCACTGGCTGTAACAGCTCTTGTGATATCCACATTAATTGAATTAAAAAAAAAAAAATGAATAAAAGACATTTAGTATCAGAGTTACTAGTGTAGATTTAATCTTTAAAGACCCTGGAAAGTCAACAAAGTTCCAGCCTTGCTAGAAAGTCCATAAGGGCTACAAAGGCATGGATAGTGTCATTAAAATGGCACAATGGAGGGCTTCTGCGGGGGGGGGGGGGGGGCTATGAATTTCAGTTTGAAACACTCAGGTATGATTTTAATATGCCATAACAGGTTTGTTTCAGGGGGAGGAGAGGGGTTGTAGCGCCTGAATATGTATTTAAATGCATTATCTCTTATTTTGGGATACTTAAACATCATACTCACAAAGCCGCCCCATAAGGGGGGGATAAAGAGTAGAGCTCTCTGGGGCTTGGTCAAATGGGAAGTCCCATGAGGAGGTCAGCCAAATCATGTTACACCACAGAGTTAATCTGTGATAATGATATTTTACATTTCTTAAATCAGAATTACCTTTTTTGGTAATGTTAACTAAGCAGATGAACACTTTGACTAAACCAACTGGAAAGTAATGTGAGACTTTCAGCAAAGCCATGATGAGAACAAATTTAAAGATTCCAGAAAAGAAAATAGAAGGAACTGAAACAACTTTAAAGGAGACATGATCAAATTATTGCAAAATGGGTTGAAAGTGGTATAAATGTGGGTATAATGGTAAAAAGTGGCAAAAATTTGGTTATAAGTGGCAAAATGTAGCAAAAAGACCTGACAAGGTACTGAAAAAGGGTTATAGAGTGCCAAAAATGGACGATGAGTGGCAAAATATGGTTAAATAATGGGTTAAAGGGGACAAAAAGCATCAAAAATCAGAAAAAAGTGGCAGGATAAAGTAGTACAAATGGGTTACTAAATAGAAAAAGGGACAACAGGTGGCAAAAACAGGTTAATATCACTAATAAATCACAACTGGGGAGGGTCCATTTTCTTAGTCTTTCAGGGGCCCAGCCAATTCTGTGGGCAGACCTGAATACCTATACAACAAAGGGCAAAAATACAAATGCTATGAGATAAATTTTGGATCATATCATCCAGCCCTCCATTTAAACAAAAAAGGGGAATTTCTAAGTATCAACATAAGCAAAATAGAAGAAACCCAGAGGCAAAGAAACCCCCCCGAGAGCTTCAAAGAAGATTTCAAATCTGTCATCCAGCAGTCAAATCATCTCAAGAGACAAGTGTTTCCTATCCAGGGGAAATTACAAACACGGAAAGTGAGCCAAAGAGGTGTCAAGAGCGAGGCTGTAATCTGATTTTGGGTTGGGCCTTTAAGTCAAGTCAAGCCTGTGCTCTATGGAAAACAGCCCTGTCAGGACCTGCGTGGTGGGCCTCCTCTTTGTGTCACTGTCATTTAGCATCTGCACTGGCACGTCAAACAGAATGCCACCCTCTCACTGGCTGCTCAGCCCCTGTACCAGACAGGATGCTGAACAAAGGCCGCAGGATGATAGATGATGTTTAACCACGGCCACTGTTTTTGTCAGCGAGCGGAGGGGGGGCCTCTGCCAGACATCTATTGATGGATATGATTCTGAAAATTTGTCAGTGTGTGAGATGGAGCCGTCAGAGGAAACAGAGACACATGCTGAGGGCATGAAAAAGGCCACAGGGGCCTGGCTTAGAGGAATTATCAGTGACTTTTCATTTATGTAAATTTTTTTTTCTTCTGGTCTTTATCATTAGTTCATACAACACAAAGAGAACCAGCCTGGGTCATGAAAGCTTTCATGTCTCCTGTTTCCTCTTTCTCCTGAGAAAAAAATCTTGTGCAGCACAGAAAGTAGTAAGGTTAAAGTTTGCAAAAGCAGAAAACAGTAATTTGTGGAATACAAACAGGAGCTCTAGGGGGTTTGAGATGAGCAGCAGTGTGACTAAGCAGACGAAGGAAAGGCCAGTGCCTGAACAGATCAACAGAATCAACAGAAAATCCAAGTAAGCAGATGCCACCGTGCTGGACAGGCTGTTTGCTTTCAGAAGAAAAGTCTAACAAATGCAGAACAAACTGGTGATGATCCTGCCGAGATCAAGATGGCGAGAAAAGACTGTTCACTAACACCCTGCACCCCCCCATCACCCTCCGACATATGTGCTTCCCAGTGCTGGACATTAAACTCCTGTGTCTTCCTCGGTGAGCCGCAGCACCCAGAGGGTTCATGTGTGAGTCACAGCCACTGGCCGGCCTGATACACAATGACAGAGCGAGCCTCGGGCAGACAGAACAAATGCCATCACGCCACGCTCGACTCACAGCTCTGCAGCACAAAACACAGCCATTAGCTATCTAAGCAGGCAGCTGTGTCTTAGGAGACGCACTCAAAAGAGGGAATTGGCATTTTACCACACAAATGCATCAGTGGGAACCAAGAGAAACGAGATGCATGCAACAGACTTTACAAGAATTTGAACGTGCTTGGAAAATTTCACATTGTATTGTGTGACAATACAAGGCCAAGAGACAACCTTGATGTTGTGGAGAAGGTATCAAACTCATCCTCTAATGAGCTGAGGATGCCAGAACGACTTGTTTGTGATTCTTTAAAAAAGCAACTTTAGTCTCTGCTGGTGACAAATGCAGACAACATCGATGTCTTGGCAAGAGCCAATGGAACAGGAAATCTCACAGGCATATTGATGCACAATTCTGGCCTTGGTGAAACACAATCTGTCACAAGCAATACCATCTGAGTTACAATACAAATGTCAGGATTCAGTGAAGGATAACATTTTTTCCTACAGATACGCACGTAGGCAGACAGCCTGTACTGGGTTACAATCTGCCAGACATGGAAGTGACACATGTTGGGACACTTTGTGCAATCAAATGTTACAGAAAACATATTCCCTGAAACCAACGGCAACTTTAACAAAGTTAAAACACAGATATCTGAAGGAAATCCAAGGTTTTTGTAATCCCTTTTAGGCCAATGTAAAATAATGTTGCTGTCAGATTGCTCCACTCGAGCCTCAGAGACACAGTGCAGGATTCAGAGGCCTATAAATGACCTTCACTCAATGCCAGGGACTAAATATTTTAAGAGCATCGTGACTAATTCAATAAAGCTCTTCAAAAACACAACAACAAAGAGAACTCCCAGCACTTATAAACTCCCTTCCTGCCCATTCTGCACGCCTTGCATATAAACTTCACATATAAGCTGTAACTGAATCTATCAGGCCCTGAACGTTGAACAGATCCTGTTATTTTTTACGTGCTCACAAACTGCTCTTGGTGTGAAAGGCAGAGGTCAAAGATCGTGCAGTGACAAAAGGAAGCCAAGTCTACTTCAAGTGTGACACACCTGGCAACAGCACCACAGACCTCTAGATGAGTGTGATTAACCCCCTGGCCTGCGAGCTTTGTTTTCTTCTGGCTGCATCTGCTCCAGTGAAGCTGTTTGAGCTGCACGAGTTAATGTACCGACGAAGGAAGCCGGCCAGCTGCAGTCTTTGGAGGTCCAGGAGGGGGGTTATGGGAATTCTGTGAGGCTAAGACACTGAGAAGACGACAGCAGAAGATGGATTTGTCTGTCCTGGACTGGGAAGAGAGTGAGACATTTGTGCCAATGTGTCAGGCGGGGGGCTGCAGCTTGTAAATAAGACATTAACCTCTGTGATTACCAAGGAGCAATGTGTTTTTGTCATTGCAAAGTGCTTTTCCATACTACAGTAGCTCTCTGCTCTGTGTATGGGGATGGGTGATGAGGCAAAGAGCAACAAACTCTGTCAGTTCCTTTTAAAGGATAAAAATATGGCATAGTTGTTTTCTGAGAATGGGTACAGTTCTTATTTCACAGCAGTCGTTATCTCTTTAACTAAAATCAGTCTCATTCTACAACCACAATTCCAAAAAAGTTGGGACACTGTGTAAAATGTGTACATCAAATCTTAGAAACCAACATTTATTCACAATAAACAACATATTAGATGTTGAAACTCTGACAGTTCACCATTTCATGAAAATTACTGGCTCATTTCAAAATCAATAGCAGCAACACATCTCAGAAAAGTTGGGACAGGGCCGTGTTTCCAAAAAGAATTTCAAATTAAGATTCATCTGACCACAGAACAGTTTTCCATTTCCCTAAATCCTTTTAAAATGGGCTTTGGCACCGGGAATGGAGGCATTTCTGGATCAGCTTTCCTCTTCGCATGATACAACTATATCTTGCATTTGTGGATGACATGGTGAAGCGTGTTGATTTTCAGTACAGATTCATGCCTTTTTTTTTTAATGCAGTGCTAAGGGCCCAAAGATCACAAGCATCCAATACTGTCCAAAGAGATTTCTCCAGAGTCTCTCAATCTTTTCATGACATTATTTAATGTAGATGGTGGTATACACAAAATCCTGGCAATATCACCTACATAATAACAACTAACAAAGTATTGGGTCCTTGACATAAGGGCGGAGAAAGAAGAAGAAGACTGAATACATTACAACAGACCACATAGTACAAGGGATGGTACAGGAAACATCTCCATCCCATGTTGATAAAAAAGAAGAAATAATAATGATGATGATCATTAGAGCTGTCAATAATATCAATTTAAATAAATCAGCCGCGGAATAAAATATTGTTATGAATTATCTATCTTAAGAATAAAAAAACAATTAGAAAAACAATCATAATCATAATAATAGCAATAGTCTGGTCTTTTACTGTATTTACCTATTAATCAATCAAATAATGTAGATGGTAGGATGGTGGTGGGGGGGGGGGGGTGTTAAGTGTACAATGTTGCACAAAGTATCATGTAAAAATTTACATTTTAAGGAGTATTTCCATACATTACTTGCATTTAAGCACTGATCTCACTAAATTTCTCCTTCCTGCGACCCTCTGTCAGAGTCTTGTGACCCCCCATGGGGATCCCAACCCCCAGCTTGGGAGCCACTGAGATATTCAAAGTCTTTGCAATATGACGCAAAGGAACATTTTGCTGAAATTATTCTTCAGTTTTAAGATGTTTTTTTCACAGATTGCTGAACCTCTGCCCAACTTTACTTCTGAGATACTCTGCCTCTCTAAAATGCCCCTTTTATACCCAGTCATGCTGCTGACCTGCTGCATATCAACCTAATCAATATCAATATAAGCCTATGGCTGTTTGTCATTCGTACCACTTACTTTTCAAGCCTTTTGCTGCCTGTCCCTACTTTTCTGAGAAGTGTTGCTGTCTTTAAATTCAAAATGAGCCAATATTATTCATTAAATTGTCTTAGTTTCAACATCTGATATGTTTCTCATACTCTATTGTGAATAAAATATGGGTTCAAGACATTTTTAAATCAATGCACTCTGTTTTGATTAACTTTTTACATAGTGTCCCAACTTTTTTGGAATTGCTGTTGTAGGATAATTGTGTTGATTCAATCAATCTGTTTGTTATGTATGCACTGAGCTAAGTGACTTCCTTATAAAATGAAGGGGAGCTGCACACTGATGCTGCAGAGTGCACTTACTCGTGCACACAATGAGGTCAGCACGTGACCCCCCTCCGGAGCTGGGTACAAACACATCCCTTCTGCAGAGCTCTGGGCGCAGCATTAAGGACCATCTGACTGAATCTTTAACATGATGCTGTCCTGACACATCGCGTTTGGAACCACTGTGTGTGTGCGGCTAAAAATACACACACATGCAAGCACACTCTAGAGGCTTGCCTAGCATAGTAGTGGCTCACTCTTGTGCATGCATGTGTTTCTATGTGACTTTGCATGAAAGGGGAAGCGTGCACGAACTCCATTGTAATGCATGAGCTGTGAGCATGCTGCCTGAGCTCATTCACTCTCTCCGACATTTTCATTTCCTTCCATAGTTAAAACATAGAATAGGAAGGGGAGGAGCAAACAGCTTTGCATTAATAAATCACAGAGTAAGTCTCCCTCCAGAAAGGTTACACGCCTCTAAATGGGCTCTTTCTTATTCATCTTGGTGGGATTTTTCTTTGATTTATCACACATCAACTCGCTCTTGAGTTTTGAAAGCCATGTTGATTCATACAACGCCGACAGCCCCTGACACTCTTCGATAAATATTAATCATAAATCTAAGGTTCCAGCCATGCTGGTGAATAATCTGGAAGATATAACCAGGCGAGAATATTCATTAAGTAAAATTAATTAATCCTGTGAATAAACGAGTACTAGAAGTCATCCCTGCTGCCCTTGGCTGCAGAATCAGGACGATGTTAACTTTAAGAGTTGTGTGAAAGCAACTGCAACAAAATATGTTCAGTAATTCAGCATGCGGCTTTTAATTTTTAATTAAACCTTTGTTCAAGCGGGGAAATCAGCTGAGAACAAAATCCGATTTACATTAATGACTTGGCAATTTTAAATGCAGCGGCTGCAGCGTGCATATTTAGGATCAAACCTGTGGGAGCGGCTTTCACACACCTGTGAAGATTGGGAAATAATCTACAATTATGAGGATTTATATAAACTTGCACTATCACGAAACAGTAATGCCTGTAATCCTCTCGTTATTCATAAACACCACTTTCTTTTCAACCACATGAAAATCAGTTCTGTCTACATCTAGACCAGCTAAACAAATGAGTCTACATGTGCAGCACAAAGGGCTTATCCATGCCTGGGAGAGCCTGCTACCCATCCTTGAAATGGCTTTAATTCAAAATATAACACAGCCTTTAATGGTAGTTTTCACTGGCTCTCTTTTTCCATTTCTGCAGGCCTTCTGAGTTTAAAAAAATAATGATTTGTCAAATGAAAACTGCTTTCAAGGTGTGTGGGAAGGCAAACCTCAAAGGCACATAGATAAGCCGTCTTTCATTTCTGCCTTTTGTTTATCTGGCAGAGAATTTTAAAAGGATATCATTCATTATTCAAACTGTATTTGCAAAATACAGACTCTTAGCTGTGCTTAGTTTTGGAGACGCTCTTTGTGTAATTGTTAAATAAACCAGACCTTTGCTCCGGGGATTACCTTGAAAATTCATGACTGTCATCCCTATATGCAATAGAAAGATCCACCATTACACGATCATACAAATGAAGTAGCAGAGCTCTTTGAGGGAGTGTACTAACTGCTAATCCACTCATCACTTTTCCATTTTGACTGATACCACTCTTTACTAGCAGATGTGGACATCTTCACAGGCGGCTGTAATTACACCACACCCTCCTGCTGTGATGGTTGTTTATTTTGATTTTTGCGGGGATTGAAGATGTCTAATTGTGCTGCTGTTTGTCTCAGAAATACATCGAGACATTTGACATTCTCCGTGTTTATGCTTGGCAAAAGAGCAGAGACTGACAGTGATTGCCAGACAAAGGGCAATGTTTGTTGATTTGGAGTTGATATACTGCAGAGAAATGAAGGGAAAAGACAGTTTCTCTGCAGGAGAACGCACAGAAATGTGCTGCAAATCAGTTGGACAGTGCAAATACCACCGACCTCAACAGGTAGGACATTTTGTTTCATTTCATACTCAGAGCTATAAACTCTTAGAAGACATCTAAGTTAACGATCTGTGCAATTATTTTCCAAATACACATTTTTAGATAGAGTTGGATGGCCTAAGCTCAGTTCAGACCAAAGATTGATGACCAATGAGCATGTTTTAGGACTCTGCAGGGAACACCTGCAGCTGTGTGAACTGAGCTGTTGCAGCTTGAATCATGACACCTGACTGTGTTGTCTGTAATTTAGTTTGTAAAGCTGCCAACAGCTGGTTTTAGAACATAAAAACGCCACGTGTTCCATAACCAATCAGCTCCTCAGAGCCCAGAAAGGATGTCAGCTAGTCTCTTAAGGTGATGACTGACTATTGTTTTTTCAGGGCTGATATCCTTTTAAGTTCATGAGGCCAAGAACTTCTTTGTAATTAATTATGACAAATAAAATGTACGAGTACATTTACAGGAGTGAATAAATAAAACCAAATGAACAAGTTAGCACTAGGTCTGTCGACACAAGAAATGCAACAACACAGTAGCAACAAGAAAAAGGGAAGGATGCTATATGCACTATTTTGTCAGAAGTAAGACCTCTGTTGATTGGCTAGTACTTGTGTGATGTCTACCCAATCAGAAATTAGCTTTACTGATATTTGATAAAATTAATTTATTACAAAGTGCATTACTTTGGCTGCACTGAAAGATATGTCTTCTCAAGTCTTGCAAAATGGCTTGCATATGTCCTCCATACAACGCAATCTGATTGGCTATGTGTCACATGACTACTAGCCAGTCAACTATAAAGCCTGGGTGCCACTGACACTGAGTGTTCAGAATCATTTCCTGTTTTCCTGTCACTACTGTGCTGCTTTTTAGCATTTCTAAAACTGGAAGAGATAGAGAAACTTTGTTTATTTTCCATCATTTTCAACCATGCAGTTTTACTTTTACCACATAAAGTACATGTTGTATTTCATAACAAATGCATATCAGTTCCAAATACTGGTTTTTGATCTCACAAACTACCAATAATCAGTGTTGGTATTGGCCCTGAAAAAATGATATTGGTAAACCCCAACTCGGGACCCAAAAGTAGCAGCAAAGCCATTTTGAGTGAATCTTATCAATAAGTCCGTAATGTGCTTTTATTTTGTTTGTCTCCATCTCATCATATTATCTGTTCAATATGAAGACAAACTGTGCCATATGTCATTAAAATAATTTGGAAATGATTGAAACATTAGAGAACTTTGGATCACATATTTTATTGAGGAAGTGATGATGGGTCATGATGCAAGTAGAGGTGGGAGAAAAAATCAATACTTAGATACATGGTGATGTGGAGGGGAGGTGGAAGGTTCTGAATCAATTTATAAATGTCCAATAATCGATAATTGATAATAATTTAAATATTTAATACTGTGAAATAGCAGGCACAAAAAGGTGGAACTCTGACACGCAGCAAGTGACAGCAAGATTTAGATTACCAGTTGTTCATCTGTGAAAAAGGACATTTTTATGTTTGTAATTTCAGAGATGTTACAAAGAAAGGATGCTGCTACATTTGGTTCAGTGCAATTATAACTTTCCAGTTTACGCACATCTGCCATTAAAGGATGGAAATTTAGTCGATCTTTTTTTTCTAAACACAAATGTAATGTTTTTATAACCTTCGTCAAGGAGGTTATGTGATTGGCAGGGTTTGTTAGTAAGTTTGTTCTCAAAAAGTTACGGACAGATTTTGATGAAATCTTCAGGAAATTTCAGAAATGGCATAAGGAAGAACTTGGGCTAATGGCAGAGGTCTGCGCTCTCTGGGTGCTTCCTAGTTAGTTTTGACACAGTGAGAACAATAGAAATGTAAACAAAAAAAAAAAAAAAGTGCATCAAAATGTATCAATGGTAGCCCTTTGAATCATAATCGAATCAAATCGTGAGGTGCCTAAAGATTCCCACTTCTAGATGCTAGACCAGTTGAGAACCGGTAGAGAAGCCTCAGGATGCACCATTCACTCCTCAATGAGAAACTGCCATCCAAACTTCTGATATTTTTTGACCAATTGCATCTATCTAATGAAAAATAGTAGTTTTGACCTTCTACAGTAAAAAAAAAAAAAGTGATGAATCAAAGAGACAGGACAAAACAAGCATGTTTTAAAAAAATATCTACATGGCTGTTTTGGCACAGTTTTTGCTTTCAGAAACACATTTGCAGCCCACAGAAAAGGGCCCCATGACCCACTTTTGGGTCCTAACCCACCAGTTGAGAACCACTGCTCTAAGTGATGCAACTTTTCAAGGATTAACTAGGAAATACTGACTAAAGAGAGATATTTCTGGCCTCAGATGCATGGCATACATTGGTGTAAGGCATCTGGGCACTTGGTGAAGCAACCATAGAAGTCTACAAAATCTGGATCCTCTGGCAACCAAATAGCTCACAATCTCTACCCTTATACAAGTCATATTTAGCTACAAGACGGGCATGAAAAATGGGAGTGGAGACTAAAACACAAAGTGCCGTTCCAATGGAAAGGATACACTGTCTCCCCCCATTGCAGTCACGAGAATTGACAGGCTCTCAGGATGTTGCAGGGCGGCCTGCTGCAAGCAGCTGTAAGCTTCACCTCATCTTGTTGCAAATCTCTGTACTGCACAGGGTGGGCCTTATTTTCATGCTTTTTGAGCATGTTATCACTTTTAAGATGTGAGAAGAACACATGAGTAGAAATGGCAGAGCTCTGTCTATGGTTGGGCTTGAAATGCGTTATGAGGGGTACAAACAAGCTGGATGAGTCAATTATCTCATATAGTCCAATAAAACCCCCATTGATGCACATAGGGCTGAAAACAGCAGCGTCTTAATCTATGTGGTAAGTAGCTGTGTTCTCATTTGGCACCCAGTTTCTGCTTGATGGATTCTTCAAGCTCAATGCGTGAAAAGCAGTTCTGGATATCAAGATTCCCTTGACACTCATTCACCAATGATCAATTTCCCATCCTCCATCCTGTGGCCTGCCCTCACACATCAGCATCAATCCAACGCAAGTAAATACAGTGAGTGGCTTAATGCATTTTCCTCTCCAGGGGATTCTGCAGACCAAAATGGCATCGGGTGGGCAAATAAATAAATAAATATATCCTGTTGAGTGGTGAAGCGGATAGCATTCTGTTGAATAGAGAACAGCCTTTCTTTCTTTCCCCTCCGCCATCCATAGAAAAGGGAAAGAAATGCTTTTTAGTGCAGGCCTCTGAGCATAAACAGCCACGCACAAACGCAGGAGAAAGTCCGCAGTGTCACGGCGCTAAAAGTAGTGATAAAGCTCAGTTCACATAAGGAGAGAGCACGCAGACATCCCTTGTTAAGCCAATCAAAAAGGCACCAGTGCACAGTCAGCATGTGCTCTAGAGCAGAGGTAATTAGAGCTCTCCTTTAGCGTGGCCTCCATTCAAGTTGCAATCAGGAGTTTGGCACAACAAGGACTATGAAAATCACTTGAGCTAACTAGATCTATCCACGGTGCTCCACCATGACATAATCCTCTAGAAAGGCTATTTATTTTTCATTATTGCACCACTTCATGTCCTGATATAAATGTTCTGTTCCTTTGGCAATGACAGGAAGGACAAACAAAGCAAAACTCAACAAAGCTTCAGGGGCACATATGTACTCGCAGAAAGGCTGGATGAAATTTTTCCTTGGTCACTCTTTGATAGCATAACTTCACAGGATTTTATTAATCTCACCCAGCACATAATCTAGTGTGCTGCCCACAGAGCACAGCAGTCCCCACCCCACCTCAGCACAGCAGCAGCTGGATAAGCCATGATAGGACGTGGGGCACAGTAGCAAATACAACACACCCAGAGTACAACATCATGACCTTGACTGGAGAGCAGGCTGACAGACGGGCTCTCTCTATCTTTTCTCGCTGCTGAAAAGGGGCTCGGTCCAATTACAGGCGCTGGGTACATTGTCTTGTTAACTCTGGCTCAGACTGTACATTTGGGCAGCTCAGAGATCAAGCGCTCACTGGAGTTGAAATTGACAGAGCTACCTTTTCTGCTGTCACAGCCTCCTGTGTTACTCTGTCACTGGCGGGTGATGGAGGAGCAGAATAAGCTGTCGGAGGCGTCTATGCAGATATGACGGCATCAAAGGCGGCGGATTCTGACAGCCTTCGTAGGAGGTCTGACTCTTGTTCAGCAATCTAATAGCAATGCAGTGTAACTCTGAAACATATTGCACCAGAGACATAAAAGCAGATCTGTTTTTATGCTTTAAAATGCCTGCCATGACATGTTATCTACCAGCAAAACACGTAATGGGCCACATTAACATCCACTAAAGATATGGTAAACTGCTGCAGCAGCATTAATCGACCCATGTAGCTTAATGGTAGTTATAGTGCTGGAACAATGTGACACTTAATCCAATTTAAAAGCTGAAGATTAATTGACCAATGCAATAACCATTTGTGTTGCACATTAGCAGAGAATAACAAGCTCCTTTCATGCTTTTAGCCTCTCTTACGAGTTTCCTGCTTTCTTTCAATCAGATGAAATGCCACTTGTTTTGGTGGACTGTTGACTCGAAGAAGTTGGAATCCTGTCAAGCATCAATTAATCCTTTTTAATCTAATTTTCTAACTACAGTGAAAGCAATGTCAAGAGCATATTAGGAGCAGGTTTAGACTAAGGGCATGTGCAATGAGCTGACTAAACCATTAAAGCTGGCACCAGAATTACTGATTGACTAAACTACTTATTCATATTTCTAATCAGTTCAAACCAATAATCTCAGGTCAAATGCTCTAAACTGTAACATAGCTGCTAGTCACTATGAGCCACTGAAGCTCTGGTAAATGGCTACTGCTATGCTGTCATTGTGCTTTATAACCCAACAAGTACAGTGACTGGTCAGCATTGAGGTTGTGTCAGAAACTATTCAATAAAAAAACACTCTAAAAAGTGTATTTTCAAAACTTTGAACCACTGGTTCTGTTTCAGGGATGAACTGCTAAGTATGAGGGAGAAAAGCGGACAGGGATGTCACTTTTAAACGGCTTTTCTCCTTTAATGTAATCAGTACTTATCAGTCTTATGTTGGTATCAGCTAGTATTAGCCATATTGATGAACATCTGCAATTTTCACCCGAATTTGGGCATGAGCTGATGTCAGTAACACAAGTTTAGCAATTGCATCCTGAAAAATTTAGTGCTGGATTCTCTGGTCCATTTCGCAGGATAGTCCAGGCCATTTGGAGTCATGTGAAAGCTCATTCAAACTCTGGTGCACACCAAACAAGTGAACTCTGGTCTGTTTAAAAATGTGGGTCTTGGTTTGCTTCCAAACAAACCCTGGCGCAGTTTGATTAAGATGTGAAAGCAAAGCATACCAACTTGTGAACGGAAAACAGGAACTGACAAAAAAGTGCAGTGATCTACAGATTTTTATATATATATGGTCTAATCCGTTGAAAAGTTGCCTACGATGACAATTGTCTTATAAAAAGAACAACATGCTGGACAGCTCGCTGCCTCACTTGCTGCTCATACTGGGTGCCTTCTTGTCTAACACATATACTATATGAACTCAAAACCAAGAGTTGAAATCCCACGTCAGCATGAATTTGGTGATGCCCAACTGTTTATCTGCCAGCGGAACTATCGCTTTCTGTCCTGGCCAACAGACAAGCTGTTTTGTCTTCTTCTACGTCTTCTTTTCTTTATCATTACCATTTGTTTGCGACATTAGCACCACAACTGTATGACTGCGTGACATTTTCCAGACAGTTTGGTTAGTTTGATCAAGCGTAGCGTGAAAGTAAACCGAACCACATGAAAAGGCAACCCTAGACTATCAGGTGTGAAAACAACCTTAAATACTGATTTAAAGAAGAGCTTTATTAGTGGGCAGAAGATGTGACCTGTTGGACAAATGCTGATCAGAGTTCATGGTCAAACATGAGAGAAAATGTTGGCATTGTGGGACTGTCACACCTAAAGTAGTCAGCAAAAGCAGTGGCAGTGTTTATTTTAACATTGAGCATCCTTGAGGTTTCCCTCATTTTTTTAATGATGTTGTGTTACAGAATAATGACAGAGGAGATACCTGTGCACCAATTCAAACAGGCCAAAAAGCCACAATAAAAAGTTCACAGGCTGACATGGATGCAAAAATAGTCTCTTTTATTAAGACATGGCTAATCGTTGGTCACAGGTGCAAAAAGGTAAAAAAACAAGCAGAAAAACATTTCAGTCCATGACTTTCATCGGTGCTACTTTTTTGTGGCTTTCTAGATAATTTAAATTGGTGTTTGGATTTCTCTTTTGCCATGTTTTTTAACATTTTCCTCCAGTACCAGCACATCCAAGAGTATTATTTGTTGCCCAAAGGCACAGCCCTTTGAAATACGAGCTACAAAACAAAAATGTACAATTGTAACTATTCACACAAACAAAAAAGAAAGTTAATCAGAGAAAACAGTCACACAGAGAGGTAAATGATTCAGGAATATGTGAAATTCATTCACGTAAAAAACAGTGCAGTTTCTATTACAGCTTCTAAGTTTAAAAAGGAAAGAAGCATGGATGGATTCAGCATAGTCAGGCCCAGTTGTTTCGAACCCCGCCCCCTCCCCCTTCCCCCTGCTGGCTTGCTTTCACACTAGCAACATCGAACCGTGCCCGGGCCCACATGCGTTTTTACTCAGTCTGAAACAGCAGGTGGCGGTATGCACGTGGCTGGTTTAGAACCCCGCCAAGGAGGAGGAAGAAAAAGCTACCATAGCAACCACTGGGGTCATGACCTAAGTGAAGACTGTTTTTGTTTTGACCTGGCAAAAAGTCCATCTTGCAGCCATGGATGATTTAAAATCAGATACCAGCAACTTCGCTCTTCGTATCTGAACACCTACTACAGTTCAGAGGATTAAATGGGCAGATACAGTGGGTTTTGAGTTGACAGGAGACTTTTATTGCCTTTGCACCTCTTTTCACTGACTTTAACTTGTGTTCATCCGTAAGGTGAGTCACAACAGACTGTTTATTGACTGGATTCGAATGATTTCTGCCCTTTATTGAGGAATGTGAACAAAATGCCGCGCTGTGAAAAGAAGTTTAGCTTTTATGATTACGTCATAAAGCTGATACGACGCTCTGGCCCGTATCCGGGCATGGTTACATTCACATCTCATCCGAACCGAGTCCGAGTCCACTTGAATCTTGCCTGAGACCACCTCACCATGCGGGCCGGGGCCCGATGCATTTGCATTCGAACTACCAAAACGAACCGGACTTTGGCCTCAAGTACACTTGGACCTGGGGCCGGGCCCCTCGTGTGAAAGCCCTTAAACACATTTTAAATCAGTGGCCTCGGAACATCCCCAGTTGAGAAAATCCACAATATTTTTGGTGGATAATCTCCTCATTTTCCTGGATTTTAAAGGTCAGCCTAATTGAAACAACACCCTCATATTAAGGTATAATAGGAAATACAATTTCAGACTTGTTTACCTTTGTTTATGTGTTACTATAACAGAATCTTTTGCTCTTTGCTCTGAACTTGAAAGTGAAAAATGGTTTCAGCTCAACGACGAAGACAAGACAGCCGCTGCATTTGATCCACACTCCAGCAGATTACTAATGAGCTATTGACCTATAAATGGCACTTCAGAAATGACAGCTACCAATATTGACCTTTAAAGGAGGAGTAAATACAAGGAGTGTCTCCCAAAGCTCGGCTCTGTTCACGTGCCAGAGGTCAATACCAAGACTCAATTAGAGCCTTTTAAGTGAAACATTCTCCTGCAATAAAATGCCACATTTTGCTGTTTGGTGAAATGATCCCATGGAACAGGGATGGAATATTTAAACGTGTAAACCACATGTAGAGCTGGGCTTGATGCAAAGGAAGCTGACAGCCGGAGGAGCGAGCGGCGACCTATCCGTGCAGACCGCGGCTCTGAAATACGCCTGAGTGTTAATTGGAAACACGGCACAACTGCTTCCTCACTGAGGCGTGTCATTGGAAAGGAAAGAAGCAGGAGCAGCAAAATATACAAAGACACTCATGAGGATAAAAGAACATGGCTCAATATGATCAGAGCCGGCAGATGAGATGACGCTAAATACACATCTGTCCGAGGCAACACAGTAATCTTAACTCAGACAAATAGCCTGTTGTCTGAAAAAGGCCTCACAGCTCAAATGAAATGACTCATTTGTGATATAAAGAAAACTTTTGTTTCCCTCTTGACTCAAAAGAAAAACTTAGAAGTTCCATGAAAACTTTTTATTTGTCCTGTTGGAGGGGCACTCTAGTTCAGCACTGATGCTGGATCCAATCCTTCTATTTCCAAATTTCATTAATTTTGTGTCTCCAGCTAAATTGAAGGATTAATATTTTCTTTCCCTCCAGTTCAGTAGAACTTCACAGGCCTCTTCGAATCCCTGGATCATCCTGAAAGCTGGTTATGTGTTTCTGTTTCTGCACAGCTACGTGTATTTCTAATAAAGAGTGTGCTGGTTGATCTGTTCCAGATGTTCCAGATGTTACAAGTGCCCTATTGACAAACTAGTATCTCCTCACACAGTTGTGGTGCCCCTGTGAATGCCCAACACCCTACCCCCATTCCCTGACCTCTATTTCCCTGTTGGTCAGTCCACAGCAAATCCGAAAAGCCTCCCAGCATCTCCATGGCGACGGGCCTCAGTCGAGCAGATGGCCTCAGTGTGCCGCGCGGCAATTAAAGAGGGAGCGACGAGCGGGGAAAAGAAAGTGGGTCAGGATCGGGGGTGGGAGGGGAGCAGGGCCCGGCAACGCGAAGCTGCCTCAGGCCTGCACACGGACGTATGCACTTGCGCACTCGCACGCGTTTGTTCATGCCTCAGTGAACTCCTTCCCGGGTCTTTCTACCAAAAACAAATACCCACCCCACACTGGTCACAAAGCCTCAGCACTGTGAGCATGAAGGGAGGGGGTGCGGGCGGTGGTGGAACTAACTGCCCCTGAATGCCTCACGACAGATCTCTCCAACTGTGAGAAGTCACAAAAACTTCCTGCAGAATGACACCAGCAAACCCACCACCCAATCAATAGGATTAACCCCTTAAATCCCACGTAACAGCATACAGAACCTCCCCCATTACTGAGATTACAGTGATGTGGAAATATATTTCCCTGATTTTGTACTGTTTGTCACACTTAAATGTTTCATGTCAAATTTTAATATTAGACAAACCTGGTTACCTAGTAACCCAAGCAAATATGTAAAAACCTCATTTATTAAGGGAAAACACCAAAAGACTTGTTGAATCATTTTTATAGAACCTTTCTGTCAAAGTGAAGTAGGCTACAAGATCTCAAAAAGCAACACATCATGCCGCAAAGAAAGAAATTCAGGAATAGATGAGAAACAAAGTCTTTGCCATCTATCAGTCTGGAAATGGTTAAAAAAACATATATATTTCTAAGGCTTTCGGACTCTGGCAAACCACCATGAGAGCCATTATCTACAAATGGAGAAAACTTAGAACAGTGGTGAACTTTTCCCAGAAGTGGCTGACCTACTAAAATTACTCCAAGAGTGCATCAACGACTCATCCAGGAGGTCACAAAAGAACCCAGAACAACATCTACAGATCTGCAGGCCTCACTTGACTCATTCAAGGTCAGTGTTCATGATTCACCAATAAGAAAGAGACTGGGCAAAAATGGCAGCAATGGGAGAGTTCCAGGGCCAAAACCACCAGACAAAAGATGAACCTTTAGAAAGGCGTGAGTCCCAATAAAACTAACACAGTACTTCCTGAAAAAACATCATACCAACAGTCAAACGTGGTGGTGGTAGTTACATGGTGCTGGGCTGCTTTGATGCTAAAAAACCTGGACTACTTGCTGTAACTGATAGAGCCATGAATTCTGCTCTCTACCAGAGAATACTGAAGGAGAATGTCCGGCCATTAGTCCATGACCTCAGGCTCAAGGGCTTGGGTATGCTGCAAGAAAATGATCCAAAACACACGAGCAAGTCCACCTTTGGATGGCTTTTGCAATGATCTGTTGGTTTGGTAATCTCTGAGTGGCTAACAAAAACACACTGGGAAATATTAAACTTTGCAGAAAGATTGTTGGCTTTGTCTTAAATGATCTTGGCTGGGATTTTCAAGTGAGGGCCACTTAGAACTCAAAGGCCATCCTGGGGCAAGCTAAGCACCCTCTGCATGCAGAGTTTAGACTTCTGCCATCAGGGAGGAGTTTTACTTATGCCAGGAGGGCCAAATCTACCAAGCTATAGTCTAAGCTGTAGTCACTGCTGATATTACACATACAGAACACTTTTGGACTGTTGTGTATCGATGATGAATTCCATGGGATTTTTGCATAATATCTAAGTATTTGTATTATGTGTATGGTTTGTGTGACCTTCTGGATTTAGATCCGATTGAGATGCTGTGGCATGCAAACAGGCTGGTGCATGACAACCCTCCAATGCGGCTGAATTAAAACAATGCTGCAAAGAAGAGTGGGCAAAAAATTCCTCCATAGCATTGTAAAAGACACATTGCTTGCAGTTGTTACCACCAAGGGTTGCACAACCAGTTATTAGGTTTAGGGGTGATTACTTTTTCACATAGGGCGACATCCTTTAAAAACTGCATTTTTAATTTACTCAGGTTATTTTTGTCCAGTATTAAAATTTGTTTGATGATCTGAAACTTTTAAGTGTATATGCAAAAACATCAGACACCAGGAAGGGGAAAGTACTGTTCATGGCACCTATTCCCACTGGAGCACCACTTCATAAGGAATGGCTTCTTTTTTTCTGTTAAACAAAACATCCCAAACAGCAGGGATGAAAGGCACCCGTTGGCTATGCAGGGCAAATCCAATCAGTTTCATCCCTGGACCGCCTTCATCACATACTGAGTGTCTATTGAAACCCTTTCATTTCATCTTGACTTGGACCCACTTGTTATAAAAATCTGATTGAGCCTCTGAAGCGCTCATTACTCACATTAAGAAAAGCTTTAATTAAACTCATTTAGCAGACAATATGATCTTTAGCACTCTACGGAGCTTTTAATTTAATTTACTTTTTTATGTGTAATAATATTCCTACAATTATACAACAGGCGTGTTTGAAGATAGCTTTAATGGAGAATATAAGTTGGTATTTTGACGGGGGGTCCGCTGGCTCCCTGAACAAAAAGAGAAAAAAGGCCTAATGAGCTGGAAAATATTGAATGAACTTTTATTTGCTTAAGTCCTTTCTTTCAGCGAGCAGCCCCAACGTGCCTACATAGAACCTCGGCCAAGAACACCATTTCAAGTCGAACTCGAGTCACCCCTGGACTGAAGCCTTGCTCTGAAACAGCGTGACCCTCTGCAAACTCCCATCCCCCGCAGGGTCTGCATGTAAATCTCCATTTCCCTTTTCCTCTTTACATTAAGGCCTTTATTTTCCTTTGCCATTTCTCCCCCCCACTGCTTTGGAAGGAGGGCACAATCCTCAGACTCACTCCGCAGAACAATTTGAAACTTGGCATCGTGAAGGGTATGAGTCTGCAGGCCGTAAGAGGGAAAGTATTTTAGAGTTTTGCTGCGGTATTAAACAGACTCTGTATCAAGTTTCCCATTTCAACATTTGTTCCTCTTTAGCTGCTATTTTCAGTTCCATAATGCTGACAAAGAAGGTACAAGCTGCCGGGATAAACTGAATACATTTCAAACAAATATTTTCCAAGCCCGTGCTACATTTGAACACAACATATGCCTAAGGTGGAGGGAGAAATTGAACTCCCAATACATCAATAAATACAGGAAAAAGCTCTGTTCACTCTCTGAGCCATGTGGGTGCAGGGTCAGTGAGTGGGTGTTCTTGTGGCCACTTATATCTGCATAACTTCTCATCATGGAAATGTTTGAATTCATACACTCCACTTGTGGGCGTGGGAGGAAAAAACCTTTGACCCTCCCAACCTGCTGTTTCCATGGCCCGCCGTGACATTTGGCATCTTCATGGCTCAATTGACAATTGCTGTGAACTACAAAATGGCCCCGCGTGATTCTTCTCCTGCTATCACAGCGCTCTCCAGATTCCTGACTGGTTAATTCCACCCGCATACACGAAGCCAAGGAAGACGTGAGCTGCCAGAGTGGAGGCTCCCATGTGGAAACCTCTGGCAAAGTAACTCTGCTGGAAGAGGCAAGGAGAAGTGAGGAGGGTGGGTAGGGGGGAGAGCAGGCTTTTTAAATGCATCTATTCTGCATAAAGAAATTATTTCCTTCAGGGGAAATAATGTATAGTAGAGTAATGAAGACGAAACATTGACTTATAGTCAGACAAAGGTCAGCTATTACCGGAAGCATTCTGTATCCTTTGCCAGAAGTTTGCTGTCTTACATTTCCTCTGAACACAAATCAGTGCAACTTATGATTAGCAATAATGACAACTTCTCCCTGAACCATAATCTATATATCTGATCCAGTGACCCAATGTCATAGGAAAATCTACTTAATAGACCCAACTAACATATATTTCCTTATCTGCAATTAAGTGATATTTGAGTGTAAATTTTCACCACGAGAGGTACAGCAAAACATTTAAAGAAAAATATTATTTTCTATAATTGTCCTGAATGTTTATTTTAAGTCAAAACTGTAGGGCTTTCTGCATTAACGCATTAATCCAAATGCAACTGTCTGCAATAAAGGGATTGAAATCTTTAATCCGCATAAATCACAAGCCATTATGTCATGCTATGTACACTGTAGATAAATAACCATAACAGGGCAGTAGCTGGATTTAACCTGCTCTCGCAGTAATGGAAAGTAAGGACACTGCTCTCAGACAGCTCAGTAGACAAGTCAGATGTAATTTGCTCCTTTTCCATATCAAACATGTCCCTTTTTAACCACTCTCTTTGGCTATTTTCTTTTTATTTTCTATTCATAGCAAGTTCTTAGGCTTATGTTGTTGGTGAATAGCATTTGCTGCACAAACAATCCAAAATGGACTGAAAGTGGATAATTTAGTTACCGGTGTGGATTTAACCCCAAATGCCCTGAAATGTCACCCAAGTTCCAGGCTTGGTAGAAAAAGCCTCTGTACGGACTACAAAGGCATGGGCAGTATCATTAGAATAGCACAAAAAAGGTGGCTTCATAGTTCAAAGGTTATTTAACTTTAAAGGTTATTTAACTTTAAATAACCTGTGTCTCTTCTTGTCATATAGTCTCAGAGAGCTCATTGTTAACCTTAACTGTGTAAAGAGAAAGCAAACTATCTGCAACCATGCCAATGTAATCATGTAAATAGTGTCACTTTAACAGAGGGGCATTAGACCTCACTGAGTCATTTTGTACATGCACTCCGGCGTATGCCTCATTGTACCAAAATAATTAGTGGCTTGGCAGAGAAGCACTCATTCAAATAGTAAATCTAAAAAAAAAACACATATTTCGCAGTAAATGCATTCACAAATCAGGGCACTGTAAAATAATTTCTCTACATACCGTCTTAAAATAATCATTATGAAATGCAAAGTAATCTCATTTTAAACCTTAGATTATAAATGTGATGAACTGCATTTGGCTTTAATTCTAAATTACAAATTTATTGTTAATCTAAAACTCCCTTTATTTCATAATTTCCATTCTTTTCAATTGTAAGATATCCAGCTAGAGACTCTTATCTGTGTTGAAACTGACATAGCTTTTTGTCACTTGTCCAAGTAATAACAGAACCGTTGCAACCTGATGTTTTATTAAGAAACATACATTTTTCAAGAATAATTGGCCTCATCCTTACATATAGTTGGACACAGCAGATACAGAGGCTGACAGGGGACACACACAGGAACACAGAAGTGAGGAAGAACCTCTCTCCAGACAGTCAGTCCCTCCCATAATGCATTAGAGACACTGCAGCAGCCCTGAGTGCACTTCTTTGATGGACACGTCAGGAGTGGCAGGTATATCCATCGTGCATTTATGAATCCCTTTGGTCCATGTCCATGTAAGGTCTTCCTAATGAATGCAAGATATAACAAGAAGTGAATTTAATGAAACACTTCCTGTTGTCTGCCTTTACTGACATGCAGTGCTCCGTATTAGTGATGTAGTGTACTGCATTTAGAGGAGTAAATATAGTTGAAGCAGAGCCAAGCTGCACTCCACAGCTTTGCTTTTATGCATACAAGTCAATAGTTTAAACAAGTGCAGTGCTGACGCAGACTCTGTCAGTTACAGCTAGAGATAAAGGGATATACAGATCCCACTCCTCGCTCTGAGGTGGGGCTATTGGTTCGATTACTCACCCACCCACTCACCTCTTTCTCTCACCCATTTAGATAGCAACACACTGATAGCCACATGCAGTTAAAAAGAGAGATACAGGAAGAAGGGGGAGGCCGTTTGGCACACCTGGCTTTGTGAGAACAATGCAACATTGGAGGGAAATTCAGCCAGGCTTGAAACAGTGGAATCAATAGTAGACTACATTAGTTGCTTTGGCATAGACCCTACTAACAAAATGGAAGGATCAATGCCAACTGCAGCCTTTCTCTGTGTTTATCTTCATCTCTTTTACAGCACAGTTACACCATGTGCGACCGACAAAGCAGGCAAACTGGAGAGTTCGTAGCACCCGTGTAGGTTGACCTCAATCTGAGAGTAACGATGAGCACGGGGAAACTGTCATGTCAGGCACAGCACAGAGAGAATAAAGAAACAGTGCATTTAATATTTCTGTAATGTTCACACATAGGCAATAGAAATCCTTTTGATTGAACACTTATCTCTAAAGTCGATCACAGTGGGGGGACGGTGCAGACATGAATGAAAGGCGCACACTGACAGAAATATGACAGCTGAGAGCTGACCTGTTATCACTCATATTTTGCTTTCCGCACAGGACGGGGCCACTAAGGAGCTTTGCAGAGTGAAAGCTTAGCTATATGTCGAGGAGAATAAATAAACCTGTGTTTGTGTTTTTCTAAGCAGCCCCCCTGCTCTCTCTCTCTCTCCCTCCCTTATACCTCCACCACCCACTCCCATTTACAACCACGTTGCTGCTTTGAAGCGCAGTCAACTCCCGGAGAGATATCAGCGCGGAATATTAAATGAGCGAACACCATCACTCATTAAAAAGGGAAACATTTCATGAAACAGACCCCCTTTGTATCAAGAGCTAACCAAGCCGACTCTCAGCGAGCAGCGTCCTCAAAGGCAGAGCAGGGAGTCAGGAGGGAGAGGAGAGGATTCAGGGGGCGGGAGTGCATCTAAGTTTGTTGAAAATAAAAAAAAAAAGAGAAATACAAAGTTTTGGCAGGAGATCAGGTCCTTGTTTAACCCAGGGTTTTGTGTTGCATGTTAGGAAGCACTTTGATTTTAAACATTTCCATAATGAAGCTCTGAAAATGCAGCTAAATTTAAGAAATATTTTGGTTCAAATGTGTTTTCAAGCTAATTTCAGCTGCAGCCCCGGAGGGTATTTATCAGTGGATGGCATGTGCGTTGGGGGAGCAGGACGGCTTGTAATGGGATTGACGGGAATGGTTTTTGAAGCTGGTACGGATGTTTTAGTTTTAATGTAGAGACAATTTCAGCAAAGTTTCAACGCCTTATGAGTTTAAGGTCTTTCATTTAAAAAATGTCAAAATTTGCAAGATGAAAAAGCCACTTATTCTGCACTTGAGTGCCAAAAACAAAATAAATCTTCACAGAAACCTAGAATGAAATAGCTCTTTGAATTGCTTGAAGCAGAATGAAAGGAAAGAAACTAAAAAGCTTTGAAAAGTGTATTTTAGGTTAAGTGATTGAACTGTTTGGTGCTACTTCCAAACTGGGGGATTGTAGTATATCGGCAAAGGGCAACTTCAGTGCAGCACAGCTGTCAGAGAGGAACTCGTATCAAATATTTAGTATAAGGGCTTTAGTGGTTGAACATTCAGGCAGCTGATACATCGCTCTGACACAGGACGAGAGGAAGCAGAGCTGCAGGCCAGCTACTGTCAACAGTCTGCACAAGTCAGCACAAAATTCAACTGAGTCAAACTGTAAAAAGACAGCAGCTCGGCAAATAGTCCATAAAGTTTGAGAATCAGTTCCAGGCCAAGTCAACTGGTTCAAAAAGGTGAGAGAGATACAAAAATGTTTGGCATAGAGAGTGCAAAGCAAATGTGGAAGGTAACTACATTTACTCAAATTACTGAAATTGAGTCATTTCTTTGGAGTACTTCTACTTTTTCAAGTACATTTTGAAATCAGTACTTTCACTGAATTCAACTTAAGTTCTACTTACATAAATTTTAACCAGAGTAACTGTACTTTTATGTGAGTAAAACACCTCAAAAACAGCTGACAATTGTTGTTGTTTTTGATGTGAGACACATCTGCACCATGAGTAAAGTTGCCCACTGAGTAAGAGTTCCTGCCTGTGACTGTGGGTGTCCATAAAGGCCTAACGGTGACAATGTTTAATCATTTCATTATTTCTATGCAGGCCTACTTACATACAACTATGCATACATCTTCTGTGCAATATTAACACATCTGCATATGCAAATTCTGTTTACTAGGGCAATGTGCAAGCATGTTAGCAATTTAAATAAGCAGACCAAGTGCAATACATCAACACTTTAGCACTGTAGCACTTTACCATCCGCCTTATGCACTTTAACACTTTACACATTCTGCTGCAATAGTCACTTTATCACTGGTCAGTATAGCAAAGTATTATAGCCACCTTCTGTATTCTACTATGTGAGTTCTTGTATAATACTGTACTGTTTATTTTGTTTGTTCTCGAAGGATGGGAATTGGTTCCAATTGAAAACCCGTTCCACGTGGTTAAATCCATCGACATCATTTACATTTAATCTTACTGATTCGCTTATCAATTCCTTACTTCCACATGCCCTGCAAAAACACAGTCTTGCTAGAGGCAGTCAAGGCGAACAAGAGCAGAAAAGTCGAGGATGTAAATATGGGCAGTCACAAAAACAGGCTAAAGCGCTAAAAAGTGTGGCTCATTTCTCGAAAAATGGCAGTAGCAGAGCAATGTTAACGTCTGCTGAACAGTGATTTCATGCAAGGCACGCATCTTTTTGCACAAGAACTGTTAATTTTGCACAAGATTTCAATTTCTTTTTACAGACTAGGGCTTAGAAATTAATCAAAAAATAGATTAAATCACAATATGGCCAACTGCAGTTTTCAATTCAGAGAAGTTGCAATATTTATTTAACCTGAAATTTAAATCTAAATACAGGTTTAAAACTTTTTTTGCAGCAGCAGTGATGTTACACATAACATATCACGCAAACATTCAAGCCCCATTTTTTTTAGAATAGTCTACAAAAATCCTACTTTCTTGATTTTTGTGCATTTTACTGATTAAATATGAGGATAACATAAAAAATATCATTTCCTTCAATACAATAATAAAGAGGAACCGATTGCATTGATGGCATCGGTTATCAATCCCTACTGTTCTGTCTGATTTTATGTGTATTTTTTATTTTCATTATGTCATGATGGATGTCCACTTTTATATGTATGCCATCAACCTGCCAATATCTACAGATGGAAATAAGCCTATGGCTACAATCTGGCACATGTAAATTAATGTGTACTGTCTCCTGTCATAAATAAATAAATTATTTATCTGTATTGCCTTGCTATGAGGTTGACCCTCTGCTTTTTTCTTGCCAGAGCAGACCCACCTTACCACAGATATTCAAGAGTCACTGCAGCTCTGTTAGATTGTAAAATATTTATTTTAAAAGTGAAGTTTATGTAGTGTGGACAAATCTAGATTTATTAAACTGTTATTATCATTTATTATAGACGTGTGATTTCACTTGACCAGCCTGGTTGGAGATCCATTCTCTAGTTGTTCTTGCTACAAAAGGAAGATCATATAACTCCTCAGTATACTCACTACTCAGTCCTTAAACTTTGGATTAAATGCTTTTTTACTTTAACAGCAGCTTGGCAACTAGTCCATCAAGGTTGAGAATCAGTTCCAGCCCAAGTGGACTGGTTCAGAAAATTGAGACAGATAGAGAAGTGTTTGGCATAGAGAGTACAAACCAAAAGTGGGAAAACCTCACAGCTAATCTAACCAATCAGACACCACAAAATGCACCGTTTCCCGTCTGTGACTCCACTTGATGGATTTCCTGAAGCACTAGTATCAGGTCACATTTCAGTTACTGTGAAAGAATATGCATTTCCACCTTACATGCTCTATTTTCTTCCTCCCTCTCACACTCAGGGGGTTATTTGCTAACTGGTTATCAGGACTTTTTGTTCCTTAATAAAGGCACATCAGCCCAGCTGCCTGGTGTAAATTGACTTGTTCAGGCAGTCGCACAGGAGGGGCGGCGGGTGGGAGGGTGGGAGCTGCGCTGATCAGATCTGCTTCATTTTAAAGGCATACAGCCTCAGCAAAAACACCAGGTATTATCCACTCCCTCAATCCCAGATCGGCCCATGACTAAGTGCCCCAGATGTAAACCCCGACACAATGAGCAAAGAATGGTATTCCCATATGGCTTCTTCTCTTAAAGCGCTGGAGCTGAAAATACAAGACGGCTGCATAAGAATGTTTTAATGATGTTTTAAAAGGCAGCGTTCCCTTCATGGAAAAACACAAAAATGGATGCTTCTCTTGCACAGACATAAATATGAGTCACCTTTAACAGAAATGACTGATTATAGGTAGTAACAGAGTAACCGAGCACTAGAGGAGAAACAGCGAAAAAGAAAGTCTACAAGCCAAGATAGTGCCCCATAAAAACAGAGCAGACGGTCAAAATCCCTCCAACATGTGAGATTATTTACTTTCTACTGAGGAGATTTACATCCACTCAGGAACCATAATAAGCCTTTCCTCAGATGCTGAAACAGCTATCTGACAAACTCCAAGGAAAATATGGAACAAGTGTAGTCAGTCAACACAGAACAAGAATTTAACCGTTTAATCCCTTTGACAAGGATCGGCCTAAAAGAAAGAGAACGACTCGACAGATTAATGCCAAATCAGAACAGCTCAGGGCGAGATTTGATCCCTCTTATTGATTTCCTTTTGCCTTACTTTGCTGATTCTGCAATAGGAGTTGAAACAGAGAAGAATTTAAAGCATAAAATTGCAGCTGCTGGATGCTGGTACACGTTTTTTTTCCCCTGATCCATCATGGAGACTGTCTGGTGTAACAGAGCAGGAGAGGACACCGAAGAGACCCTGAAATAAAGAAATAAATGACGTTGAACTCTGTGTTCTGACCAAACAGGCCTTCTGGTAATTTTAGACTGCTTCTGTCTGGGACAAGCATGACTTGTGTTATTTGACTAAACTTCCTTTTCCCCTTAAATAGTTCCATCCAGCGGCTGGGGATCAGATCCAAACTGCTTCATCATCACAGAGACATGCTGGAGGAGAATAAGCCATGACTCATTTATTTATTCTCATCATGACTACAAGCCTGCAAATAAACTCCAAACAATGGCAGAGCTGAGCTTAATTTTACATTCATTCAAACCTTAATACTATTTGTGCTGTCTCCCGCACGCAGAGAACACTCCATTTTGGCATAACCTTTCCATTATTTAAGTTCAGTGCTTATCATCATGTTTTATTCATCTATTTTGTGATACGCTGCCTGTATGCAGAGACCACAGAGGCTGAAAACGTGCATTATGAGCACGCAGGGAAAATTACAATATGACTTAGATTTGGATGCAGACTTTGCTAATGCACAGGGGCGTAATCAAATACCAAATACACAAATATGTATGAACCTATCAGTTCTTCAGAGTTGTAATAATCCATATTACTTCATAGTTTAGATGCAGACCTGAAAGTGGTTGTGTGTTGACCCTACAACTACTAGTTAGCAGCAGGCATTAATTTGACTCTGCGGTACTTTGACCTCTCTCGCTAAACAGTGAGATCTCACGAGTGTATCCGGTGTGCAGCTAGCTCATGCATTAGCCAGTTAACGGCTGAATCCCAGATGATGAGAGCTGAGATGATGTGTTGACTATTTCTGGCTTTAGACAAAAAAGGGCACTTAAGACCTTGACATGTTATTTGCAAGATATGCCACACAAGCATGGCCCGTTCTAAATTTAAGTAATCACAAATAATGCTGAATATATTCACTTCATCTCTATGTTCCCTGCGGAGCATAAATGCCTGTTCAGTCGCTTCAGTTTAACACTAGAACCATCGGGAGTCTCTTCATGCCTCAACAGTCTACAGGTAAAATTTACCCATCATTAGAGTGTCTTAATTTTCATAAATAGCACTGATTGAACACAATTATCTAAACTCAGACACTCAGCAGCTCTTTAACCAAAGAAAGAGACCTAGATCACCATAGGAAGATGATCCGTCACATTCAAAACTGCCATACTGACGGCGCCATCCTGAAATTTCACAATAGTTAATGTCAATTTTTGCCTATGGTATCTATGTTGAAGGTTGATCTATGATGATGTAGCAGTAGAGTGAATGAGTTGCTCCATTACAGCATCCATTGTTAAACTTTTGACGTGAAATAAAACAGAGAGAAAATCAATGGTTTCTTTAGAGGTAAAATTTACCCACATGGTTGTTCTAGATGAACATGGATTCAATTTGGAATTATGCAAATATTATATTGTGACACCGGTTGCTTCACAACAAACTTTAAGGAGACTGACAGACTTTAAAATAATAGCAGTAAGGCACAATTAGAGAACAACCTGGGGAAAGTTTTACCTGGCAGCGGTTCTAGTGCTAAGGTGCACTTACATTGTAGCTAAACTTGAAAGTTTTATTCACTGTTCACAAAAATATGACCATTCAGTATATTGAGGTACAATATTGCCAACACTCGCTAAAGAGTGATTTAAAAGATGACACTTATTCTGCATGCCTTATCTCCTCAGACAGGTTGTTCCAAAGTCAAGGGGCCCTGATGGAAAAAGCCCTATCAACTTTAGTCTTCAGTCTCGACTTTGGAACAACCAGGAAGCCCTGATTATCCATCATTTTATCATTGCAGGAAGCTAAAATCGTAACTGAGTTTATCATAGGATAGCCCTTTGATGTACAGCATCTCATTTTCAACAGGGTCTTGAATCATATTTGAACCTGAATGAAGCACCCTGCACGAACTATCTTACACTTATAGTAACTGACTCAGAAGAACATAGTTTGGGTAGATGGAAGATTACGTCATGAACTTTACAACAGAAAAAGGAACTTGTAATGGGAGGAAAAGGAAAAAGAGAAATGTTTGACAAAATAAGAAACAGACGACTTTTGACGTGTCCTCTGTGCTGCCTTAGAGTGTATTTTTTAAGGGAAGTGAGACACTAAGGAGAGTTGTGGACTTATTTTACACCACTGTGGCTGCAGTGGCATAATCAAAGTTTGCTGAAAGGGGGAATATAGCATTCAATTATCATGATTAAAATATTAATGCACCCTTTATTAACCTTAATTGGTTGTGATTAATGCATTAATGCTGACAGCTCCCTTTTAACTAGCCATTACAGTAACAATTATTGTGATTGTTGTTGCCATATAATGCCCCAATACAGCTGACTTAATTTGCCTCTTGTTGGATGCAAAGCTGCACTGCAGTAGTTTAGGAAAGCTAAGGTTGCATAGCACAGTACACCAGATGTCACTCTGTCTGTGCAGGTCAAATGAAATTTAAGTATCCAGCCTGTATTTAGAGCATATGAAAAGAGACACATGATTTAGCAGGACCTTCACCTTGAACTTTTACTGGTGACACCATATAATCGTCCAGTTCAAAGTACAAAGAAGTACAAGCAGGGATGTTGGACTCTTGGCTCATCAATGAAAGTCCCTTTGACATGCAATACTTAGACATCAAGGACCACTAAACCGTACGTTAACAATAATAGCGCATCACATGACTGATAAAAGGAAGCTAGGCGCATGCACTGCAAACACGCGCCATGCATGACAGCCATACAGGGGGGAAATAGCAGCATTACTGAAGGATGCTGTTTTTTATAGTAAAAGAGAATGGACTATATTTCAAAAAAGTGCAATATAATCACCTTTCTATATTACCCCAACATATCACATCATCACACTGGTTTTTCTGGGTTATTTTGCCAATACACAGCCCTACTAATCCACATTTTTTAGCCAAAGAATAGAAAAATCACTTGTTCTAAAAAAGTGAAGGGCCGATCCATTTCTAGACTCATAGCAGACAAAAATGAGCCAAACTACGCTTTAAAAAGACATTTAGAGCAGTGTTGTGAGAGGGATTTGCTAAAGAGCTGACAGCAGAACCACAATGAGCTAAATGCTCAAAGAGATGAAGTTTGAGTGGCCCAGTGCCTCCATTAGTTCTTCTGGCAAAAAGAGAAGCTTAATCTCCTGTCAGCTCCCCTCAAGCCAGTCTCCCAGGACTCACAGCTCTCTCCATCCATCACCTCAGCAGGGACCAAAGGGAGACTCCCCAAAGGAGTCGAGATCAGAGCAATTTGCATCCGCACTCAAACCATCAAGGCCCAACAATCCCACAGTGCCTCTCTCCGTTTCACTGTCAGCTCGATGAAATGCAAAACGCCGCAGAGAAGCAATTACAGTTTCCTTCAAAAGACGGAGAGAATTAGCAAAGTCACAATGCTAATGATGCTGTTCCAAATTCGCAGCAGCTTTCGTCCCATGATGCATCTGTTGAAACGGTTCCCTGTCTGTTTCAGCGCTCGACATCAAACATCTGCTTCTGCACTTTACATGAACATGAAGCAGTTGTCCTCACGCTCCCTGGCTGTTCAATCAATCAATCATTCAATCGAGCTGCGATGGGTGACATTTCTCACACTGATTTCTATGTGCTTTAAATGAGTCTGTAGTCTTAAATGAGGCTGCAGAGGCTCAGCATGTGACTGTTTGTCATGAGTCAAAACCAACTGTTGGGTTTCAGGCTCCGATGACAGGCTCGCGCATAGAAATGGGCAGTTAGCTGTTCAATTAACCCTGAACTGTCGAAACAATAAAGCTGTCAATCTCAACTAAACAGGAAACATCACCTGTGGTTCACGTCTCTCTGGGGACATGAGGAGAGAATCACGCAGGAAATAAACACTGATAAAGGGCAGTGACACACAAAATAAAGCAGCTGTGTTGTGATAGTAGAAGAGATGCTTACTTCCAAACACTCATGCATGAAAAGACTGACAGATCTGCACAATAGAGATCTCAAGCAGAGCCTGCATGCTGCCAAAGATTGTAATTCACAGCAACACTATTTTCATTTCCCGATAATGGTGCATTCATAGATACTCAACCACAAATTCACCATTCATTTCCCAAATGTTAAATCCAACTAGGATGAGGAATTAAAGCAGGAAAATCTCCTCATCCCACTGCTGAGAGTGATATCTATACAGGCTCGTACAGCAGCAGGACCCCAGGACGGAGCCAAGCCATAAACAACCACCTGGCTGCAAACTCAATTCACACCCAATTAAATATCAGTGTGCAGTGGTGGAGAGAGCAAGAGCTCATATAGGAAAGCAGCAACAGAGCTGCTGTTATAACTCACAGATCCATTATTCTCCATGTTCCTTTTTGATAATCTATTTGGCACACAGCTCGGGATATTCTGTTTATGAATTTGGCACTCTTGTGTTTTCCACTAATGGCTATTACAATGACAAGCACAAATGGCTTTCCCAAATGGATGACTGCAACAGGCTTTGCAGCCACTTGCATTTGTTAGGACCATTCCCCCTCTTGTTTGCGCTGGGATAATAAGGGAAGAGTCTGGAGCATGCTGTATATCAATTAAGCCATCAAAGGCGCTGGGCATTTATGGCAACGCCCTTTAACCTCAGGGTGAAAAGGCACATTCTTGTTTTTACATGTGAAAAGAAAGGCGTTGGATTAAAACTATTTCCAAGCTTTTCCCTGCGTAAAGATGTCTGAAAGCATGATTTATGCAGACACTCTGGTTTTAAATAAACTACAGCAGCTGAACAAAACAGGGATAAGGGCAAAGTGTATTCATATGATGTCTAATTAGACTCAGAAAACACCTCCCGCTTCCTCCGGTGAGACGTTTCCAGGGCGCTTTAAGAGCAATTTTAAGACATTTTTCCACTCCCCTTGATTGAACAGCTTCAAAAGATTTCCACCGTGAATCCCAAGGGAACCAGTTAATCCTGATCTTCTGCACAAGCAAAGGGATCATCTCAATGTAAATCAGACAGAGGCTTTTGATCAAAGTATTCAATCAGTCTTAAACACATGATGCTATAAGGAGCCTCTCTCCGAACAAGGTCGACATCGTGGTTGTTCCAGAGCTCAAGGGAGGTAGAAAAATAGTTAAGATGTGACAACGTGTTTGCTTGGAAAGTACTCTAAGCCTAGAAAATAAGCACAGAGAGCAAGGTCGGCACAAGGCTGGACACGGAGTAAAAATGCTGCAAATAAACTGAAGATTTTAGAGAATTAGTTGCAGACAAGATCTGACTTTTCTTGGCCACACTTGACCCTTGTCTGTTCCTTCGCAGAAAATAAGGGCGCCACATGGAATTTACTTGTCAAAGATAAAAACAAACCAGAAAAGTTCAGCTAAGCTTTAAAAAGCTCCTCTGCATAGCACAGAGCACAGAGACACAAACACATGCATGGGCAGTGTTAAATACATGGGGTTTTGTAGTTGGCTTTGTTTGGTCTCCCAATTAGCAGGTTGTCAATAGAACCAGAATAATGATGCTTCTTCCAATAAAAGTCAGATACACCTTTTATGCATGTGTTAAATGATTAGGCCCTCTTTAGGAAGCTTTAATGTCAGTGTGATCAATGTCAAATTATCACTCCATCTATCAGCGAGCAGTACTTCCCTCTAGCTCATCCTCTGCCCAAAAAATACACACAATATAGAGTGAAAACAGGGTTTAGCATCAGGTTTGAATATGACATATATGATTTAAAAACTACATTTATGCATTTATATTAACTAAGCAGGTGGGGCAGGCAGCCACAGGGGCATGACAATATGAATGACATAAGCATTTGTTAAGGACATAAAAATGTCAAAGGTAATAAATTGCTAAAACTTTTCTACAAACTTGCTACAAAACCATTAAAGATGTGTATGTTATTCACTGATTATTGGAATTATGTTGAATTCATGTTCCTCCTTTCATCCAAAGAGGGTTTGGGTGGACAGGACAGCATGATTTTGAGTGATTTGGACTGTGCAACAAGGCTTTTAATTTGAAGAAAATGGTCAATTTTGCATTAGAAAACATCTATGGAAGCTGCAAATGAATGATTTCCAACCTCTGAGTGTGCACACTAGAGCTGTCATTATTTTTACAATTACTATGATTATTTTGATCACCTCTGAGATTATTAATCACGTTTCTTTATTGATTTTCAAGGTACAATGTGTAAAATTGGCAACAATAGCAGCATCTAACACAGTGGTTGGAGGTCAGGGGGGTCCCAGACCCCAGGTCTCCAAAACCAAAGTTTCTACAGTCAGACTCTAGACTGTAATGCTCACTTACGGTGGTAAACATGGCAACCAGTAGAATAAAAAGAATGCATAACTGCTATTTGGTCCCTTCTACTGTAGAAACATGACAATGTAAGATGGAAGAGTTCATAGAGGAGGCTCTTCCTAGAGGCTCATTATGAATTTGTTAAAACAAAACTATTTTATTAGGGTTGTCAAAAGATTACATTTTTAATTGTGATTAATCTCAGATTATCTGTAGTGAATTGAAATAAATTGCACCCTTTTTATCCCATTTTGCAATACCACTATTTGGTATTTTAAACTATTTTTGCGCCATTTTGGATGGTATAAAACATAGGGTAACTGACTTCCTGTTTGGATACAAACATGCTTTCATAGATAGATTTAAGATGATGATACAAACTTAACTACAGAAAATGGATGAATTTACAGGATATCAGGATGCAGTAAAAAGTAAATATTTGATCATACAAGGTTCAGATGCCTTTTCACTTGTCCACTGAGCTGTCAGTGAGTGTTTTTTAAGTAAAATTAGACATTAATGAGCGGTTGTGAACTTACTTTACACCTCTATTGTTGCAGGGAGAAGCTGATGTTTCTTAACCAAAGTGTGTCAGTGGGAAAATAAAGCACGCAACTGATCGAGATTAAATAAAATTAGTGCACTAATTGTGTGACTTGATTAATCACAATTAACTTGATTAATCTTGACAGCCCAAATTTTCACACATTCAGGTGATCAAAGGAGTGCTGCATGACTTGCTGATGATGTGTGATTACAGTTATAGGGGGCAATATTGCGATTGCAATTACAACATAACACATAAATGATATCATGAGTCTGCTTGCCTGGTTATCAAGGCAATGCAGAGAATAATGAGAATCTAGAAGTCTGATTAATCTACTCTTAACATAAAAAAATAAAGATAACTGCAGGCTGTTACGCAGGCTGCTCTATCATTGCACAGCTGATATCCCATTTGCAATCAGATTAATTGTACAGCACTAGATTAAGCACTAATTTCAACATATAAATATAATGTTTCATATCAAGTTTGTTCTGCGAAATGCTTCTAAAAATTACACACCGTACCTTTTTCTTGTACTGTATATATACCCTGTCCATCATCTGTTGCCAGGGCTGGAGTGGGACAGGCATTTTTGACCCATATCTGCCCCTAACAAGTGGCTAGACATAAACTAGTGTTCTGTATTCATCCTCATCTAAGATTATGTTTTATTCAATGGTATCCTAATATATCAGCTTGACATGACAACCTTTGGCACACATTTTAAATGTAAACAGTTGATGCCAATCCTGTCATTTTGGTAGTGGGAAACCCAAAATTGTAATCAGGACCTCTAAAAATATTCACGGATAGCCTGGATTGTGCTTGCTGCTAGTTAGGAAACAATGCCTTTAGAAGTCTGCTTCATCGTTTCACAGCAACATGGCCTTGCCAATAAAATGTGTTCAATTAAATGTTAAAGTCAAGCGCTATTTGGACTCCGTTAAAGCAAACATATGAGAAGAACAAGCTCACAGTAGCCTTTGTCAGTGATTAAATGCCCTGCCCCAATCACCCAAATGTTCTGTTCCTATCACCCAAATGTTACTGGAGAAAATGCACTAGTTTCCACAAAAGTGTAACATGATGAAACCCTTCTTTTCTCCTGAACATCTACAGTATTACAGAAATACACAATGTGTTCAGCCTTTTCTTTAAATTCATGGCAAGAAAGCTGCTACACGACAGAGACAACACCAAAATCGTCCCAATATCCCTGAATTCACCCCACACCCACTCCATTTCTCTCTGTCTCTCTGGCACCTTAAATCTATCATACATCCAAGATATTTTCTCAGAGGATGACTGAAGCTAAAGACAAATGTCACCACAACCTGAGTCACTCTTCCTCTGAAAATACCAGAGCAGAGTATAAGGGGAGCACAGGCCTGAGGATTTCATTCACACTTTAAAATGAAGGATTTGTGGACACAATGCGTGCTCAATCTCTATATTTTCTATTTTCAACAGCAGACTAAAAGCCGGGAGCAGAGGCTGGAGAGGCCACAGGTTTCAATTATCATTCAGGAGCTCTCTGTGGCTCCGAGTTGCCATTGCAATGAGATATTGGAAAACTTGGAGAGTGCTGGCCTTGCCTGTCTGCACGGTTCGCTCATATCGCCATCTGCCTGCTGCAGGAGTAACTTCATTATTTTGCAGCCAAATAAGTATTCTGCAGCCGTTTGAGAAGGGGTTGAGTCCAAGACTGAAACAATTTCCAATTCTCTCTCACTCATTTGCACATCTTGTTGCAAAACACACAGCAAGCAATCAAATCGATCCACCCATTCGTGCATTAATCACGTCTGTGTTCATGCCAAGTATCACGCTGCACAGACCCACCGTGGACAGGGGAGGTGATAATAAAATGAGGCAGATGATGAAGTCTGTGTTTCTGCAGCTTACCTTGGACGTGCAGCGCTAACAGGAGGATCCACATCCCCACACACATCGCCATGGCTCCTCAACTATCCGGATCTACTCTGATAACCTGACTCTGGATGATCTGGATCACTCGTCACGACAAAGACCAAGCATGTAACTTCTGCAAATCCCACTTCGACCCCAACTACTGATCTACCTCCTTCACTGAGCAGCACGACACTTTTGCAGAACTACAGGATCGTTTGTGCGCTTCTCTCCGTGGCAAAGGCATCAATTTCACGTCTACGCAGATTCCCCTTTCTGGCGGAGAGTTTGCACAAAGTAGAACCTGGCCGGATCCTCGAAATGAGATCCAAGCGGCTGCAGATGAGCCGTTTAGGTGATGAAGTGAGTGCGCGGAGCAGCAGGCGAGGAGAGAAAGGAGAGTTTGTTCTTTATGTGAGCAGCTCTTCTAGTTTAAACATCCAGCCTTTGTTGCTCCATCCACCGCAGCCGCTGCAGGACTCTCTCTCTCCCCACTTCCAGGGTCGTGGATCGGAGGTGAAGTGGGCGGGAGGTCCTCGATCGATGCTGCGCTGGGAAGTTTCCAACACTTGGAGAGTTCCCCTGGGGTAATGTCGCCTCGTCTTCCGTCTGCGCAATTGTCACAGCACCTCACGGATAATCTGCTGGCACTGTCCCTGTTATAGTTCCTTAAGTTCCCGGTTTGTGCAGACACTCAGAGCCGCAGAGATCCAAACAGCAGGCCGGTGAAGTTGTTAGAAGTGTGGAAATGGAGGGATAAGCCCCCCTTTTCTTCTTCTTCTTTTAGATGAAATACAGTGTAGCTTTATCCCACTCTGCGCACCGCCCCGCTGATCTGCCACCACAGTGTGTTGCTGACTATCGCTGACGCTTTGGGAGAGATCGGCATCGGGTGACGTTGCACAAGGGAGGAGCCTGGATTGTCCTGCAAAAAAAAAAAAAAAAAAAAAAAAGCAAAAGCATCGGCTGGAAAAACTACAGCAGCATGGAAGCCCCTTCAGGAAGTGACTCGAACTTTTAGATCAATGGATGACTCGTTTTGCGCAGAATAGGCTACATAAAAAGATAAAAAATATTTATATTTAGATTTAAGATCCTACACGGAAACCGGGGTAAAGATGTATGTGGGACAGCAACACAGCGTGTACAGGCATGCTGGAGTGAAACAATGCAATGAGCAACAACAGTCTCATGTTGAAATCCTCCAGAGCCTTCTCTGGAAGAAGTGACGAACAAGATTGCTCAATTACAAGGTAAAACACATATAACGATTATTTTAAATGATTAAAACATGATTGCTTACTAAAATCTTTCAGCATTCATCCAAATTAAATACACTAACAACCTGAACACAAGCATGAAAATAAGCAGTGTGTGGAGATAAGCAACAAAATACAGTTCTATAAAAATAATGATAGACTACATATCAGGGACAAGGCCGCCCATAAGGGGGGATAAAGGGGGGGCTTTCTTGGGCCGATGGTGGTCAGCAAAATCATTGTCATTTAAAAAGTTAAGCTGTGATAATCATATTATTTTTTTGTACCTGAGTATTAACCACTCTTATCAAAGCAACATCAATGGATTTTATTTATTATGTAGTTTATAACCTTTTTTAAACGTATACCCACTTACCTAAAACAGTTACTTTTTTTTGTAACGTTAAAGACGTAACCTTGCAAAGCAGATGGAGTCGCTCGTTTCTGTGTTTCTCACTGGCGAATCCATCTTGCAAAGCTCCCATCTGAAAAGACTGGGCCTGGTTAGAAAGTGACAGGACCAATCAGTGTCAAGGGGCAGTGCTGTCGGGCGCCGCCAAGTCGTGACGTGGGCACAGGAAGCTGGTACAATTATGGCAGAAGAGATTAGTGTGGATGCTGCTAAAGCGCCAGTTTTATCAGAACTCAATGATATTTCTTTGTTAAAAGAAGAACAGAGAATAGTATTGAGTTGTTTTCTTTTCAAAAACGACAAAAGTCTATAGTCACCATGGTTCCTGTTATGCAGTTCTCTATGGAGTTTACTCCTCAGTAGGGGCTACAACGTCAAGTATTTTGTTGCTCTGATTGGCCTGTAAAGATGTGACAGACAGAAGGTCAGACTTTATGGATAAGCCACAATCTGCACAAAAAACAGGAAAAACTGGAAAAAACGGAGAAAATTTTAAAGGAAAAAAAATAATTCATTGTGAAAAGATGCAAAAAAATGGGCATGACGTGGTGAAAAAGGGCAAAAGGAGGAAAAAAAGGAGACAGCAGCAAAAAGTTAAATATTGCAAAAATGTGTCAAAATGGGCTAATCTTTGAGAAAAATGGCAAATGGCCAAAAAGTTGGTACAAATGGGCATAAAGTGGCAAAAATAAAAGCAATAAAAAATCATTCCAAAAGAGCAAAAAGTGGCAAGAATGGGAAAAGACAGGCAAAATTGGTACACAAAGTGGCAGCAAAAAAGGCAAAAAAAAAAAAAAAAGTTGGCAAAAAGGGGCAATCAAAAGGCAAAAAGTGACATAAATGGGAGAAAATGCTGCAAAAATGTGTTGGAAGTTTTAAATTAAGGGTGTAATGCAGCACAAATGAGTTAAAGCAAAACTTGGTGTAAAAAGTGCTGATATGTGTTGAAAGTTTAAAGAAGGACAGACAGTGGAAAATATGGGTTAAGCATGGCAGAACGCAGCATAAGCTGGGGGGGGAGTGGCATAAAGAGTTAACAAAAAATTTGGGAAAATGGGCTAAAATTGGCAAAAAAAAAAAAAAGAATTGAAGAAATTGCAGCAAAGGGCATAAAGTAGCAAATATGAGAAGAGTTGCAAAATGGGTTAAAGTGGCAAATAAAGGGACAAACTGGCAAAACGGGTTAAACATGTCAACAAAAAGGGACAAAAATAAGGGATAAAAGTGGCTAAAAAATGGGCAAACAAGGGACAAAAAGTGCCAAAATGTATGAAAGCCAATGGGTCGGAAGTTGTAAATAAAAGGGGTAAAGCAGCACAATCTGGATAAAAGAGGGGAAAAAGGCGTTTAAAAAAAAGCAGCGTGGATAAATAATGCTAAGATTAGATCCAATAATAGATTGACACACTTTTAGCTCCAAACTGTTGGCACCAATGCTACTGATCCAACACACATACATTGATATCATCAATAAATCACGACTGGGGTGGGCCCATTTACTGGGTTTGATAGGGGCCCATCCAGTTTTGAGGGCAGGCCTGATCAGAGATGGGCAGCTTTGGTCACTTGAAGGGCTACGTAATTTTTATTCTCACTGCCAGATGGCCAAATTCACAAATTTTGGGATTTTCCCCTGATAATTATTAAAAAAAAAAAATGATGTATTCATGGCAGACATAGTTATTGAAAGTAACTTGAGGGCCGCAATGACTAAGAAGAAGGGCCGCATGTGGCCCTTGAGCTGCCAGTTGCCCATCACTGATACGTATGATTACAACAACAAATAAAATCCCGCTTTTGAAAGTGGCGATGAACTATTGTGGCAAACCACTCAGAAACATGCACACATAACAACATCCCCAGGGACAATACAAGCACATCACAGCATGCGGCTCAGTAATTGTTTAATCTCATTTATCTTGTTTTCATGATCACGGGGAGCCAAAATCCTTATCTAAATTTAAACTCAATTATCTGCCCCACACTAGTGACACATATTGAGATTAAAAGCAAATTCCTTTATTTCTCAAACTGTTCAAACCTCTTTAACACCAGTATTTAGTTTAAAAGCAGTAATGGAACATAACTTAGACAAGAAAGGTACTTTGACTTTTAGAGCATTTGTACACAAAGCGAGTCACCACCTGCTTTATAGAGTTAAAAATAGAACAACCTCTTACATGAAGCTTGTGCTCGACTGCATTCAATTTTAGAGTTGCAGCACCACCATGGACTTGTGTTTTTCTGTTTGTGGCCTTCAGTGGAAAAAGTTTGGATAACCCTGCATTAGGAGCATCAAAAGATAAGGCAAAAACACATTTTAAATTGAATTATTTAGACATTAGATCACTAGAAACAGAAAGTAACATGGGGCAAAAATAAGAGCTACAAAAAAAAATTTATTGACATCTAGGGATGCACATTATTAGATTTTTTTTTCCAATATATGATATTCCAATGATTACAAACTCATTTTAGCAAAACATATCAATACCAATATAGCTTATACACTGTATGCAGTTTAGACCAAAAACTTTAGTCCTTTAAATGCATGAAGACTTCAGCTAATGCAGGTTTGTGTGTCCTGCCTTAAACCTGTAAATTCATAAGGCTTATATTAGCTGCCAATACATCAGTTGTAAATATCAGCAGAAACACCAATGTCTGCAAATATAATTAAATCTTTACGCTATTGTCTGCAAATACCAATATCATGCCAATAATATTGTGCATCCCTCAAACTATCCTCAAACTGGTGATTCCTATCTTACAAACAGTCCACTCCAGAATGGATTTAGGCTCACAGTTTGCTTCTTCTGTGCTGGCCACTGCCTAAGCTGCCCTGGATATCCCCCAGGGCTGCTGTGATGGTGCCATCCTGTCACAGTCTTGACACTTTAACACTCTAACAATGTAAACGAAATGCTTCTTTCAAAAAACTTAATCAAAGGCTTGATTTTATTGGTTAAGTTCCCCTATTCCCCAATCACAAAATAAATACAAAGACAGCTTAAATAGTAGTATTCTCAGTCTTAGTTAGCCAATTATCAGCTGTAAGAACAACACTGCACTGAGTCTAGTCTTACAGGAAGGCGGGGCCCCATTAATGTGGAAATGTGGTCATTTCTTATATGCAGTGACTCACCAAGGATCCCCGTTGTGACCCCTGGGGTATCCCAGACCTCACATGAACCACAAGTCTGACAAAGAAATCAGGGTGGGGCAGTAAAAGCTGAAATCAAATATTTACCACATAGTCATCTGCTCATATTCTCACAGTGAGATCATGTTGTTGTAAATTATTAAAAGAGAGGGGTGACTTTTATTTTGGTGGTCTTGGGAGTAAAAAATGACACACTGACAAATAATGTCAACATTTGCTTGAATCTTAATCCACATGTGGGTTTTTGTTCGTAGTAAGAGAGGGGAGTAGGGAGTAAATTTTCACAGTTGTTGAAATGCTGCATATGTGACCAAAAGATTGATTTGATTTGTAAAGTCCCTCATTTTTCCTATACAGATGTTAAAAGCTGATTAAAAAAGCAGCTCAAATAATAACTATATTTATCAAATTACTCAAATTTTGTCCAAAGGGCAGCATCACATTCTGAGTCAGCTATCACACGGTGCAATAATGTGGTATTTTTGATATGCAATGAATCATCGGAGATCCCTATAATGACCGCTGCGGTACCCCAGACCTCACATGAACCACAGTGACAGGGGAGTCAGGGTGGGGCGATGAAAGCTGAGACCAAATATTAACCAAATATTGGCCCGATTAAGTACACTGAACATGCTCTCACAGTGAGGTCATGTTTTTGTAAATCATTATGGAAGACTTCTATATTTGTGATCTTGAAAGTGAAAAAGCATCATCCTGACTTAATGTCAATATTATGTTAAATCTTAAACCACATGTGAGAGCATGTTTATAGGAGGACGGGGGAGGGGAGGGTGTTTTACCTCATGAGCCAGCTGTGAGAGCAAACAGCCACTCTTTCTTCCTCATTTCCTTCCTTCCTTCCTTCCTTCCTTCCTTCCTTCCTTCCTTCCTTCCTCTTCAGCCTGTCCATCCCTCCCTCCTGCAGCAGCCAAACAGGATCAGGAATGAAGGTGCAGCCTGTAAATGAATGGGAGGATGAGTGTGATAACACTTCCCTCTTGTGGACACTAGCTCCTCTGATAATTACAATAGACAAGGACCAGCATGTTTAATATTGTGCAGTCAGAATGCTGTCTCTGCTGGTGATTTACTATGAGCAGCACAGAATTATCTCCTCAACAGCATGAAGAATTACCTGGCATGACAAAACAGCACAGGGCCAATTGGTTATTAGGGTCAGTGTAGTGTTTGCAGCATGGCGACATAAATCAAAGAGTGTAAAGTGGAAAACGGCGTGCAACATCGCACTATCCCTCTAAGTGAAGGATGTGCAGTTAATAAACATGCCTACAATCCTGTTAAACACAACAGAAGCAGAGCGGCACATTCATACTGAGCATACAGATAGAGTCAGCACTTGACATTTTGTTTTGTCAAATAGAAAACAAAAAGGTTGCTTCTTGAAATTCTGTGTGCTTATCCCAAACTAATGGTTTTAGCAAATGGAATCCTGTCGGCTGAATGTACCATATAGTTTGCAGCTGAAATGTATTACCGCCTATTGACTGTCTGTTGGGTATTGCGCCAGATAGCAGGAGTATATCCAGGGCTATGAATAAAATATATACAGTATGAATTAACTATGTCAATTTTACACCACATTTTAGCATTTGGCAGATAATAACTTAACTTCATAAACCTTGAAAGGTCAGAGCAGCAGCAGCAGCTGCAGCCTGAGGGTATTCAGAGCTGGGCAGAACTCTAAATCTGATAGACTTTGAACATTAAATCCTCTCCTTCAAGGACAGCTACCTTAAAAGTGCCCATGAGCAAGGCGCCATTCATAGGCAGCATATGAGGCCGTCTGAGTCCCAGCATGCTGTCAAGATGCTTCCAGGCTTGACCCAACTTCCTGTGACAAATAATAGCTAAAAAAACTCCAAGCTCGCCTCTTGACTTTGGTGCATTAACTTCGATGCCCCCTCCATTGAGCGGCCAGGGTTGTGATTGATTTACAGGCAGGCTGATGAAATTTGATACACTCATTCTGAACTCGAGCTTGTGCCAGAGCTCAAGGCCGACGCCCCAAGCCTCTGTGGAGATTTAAGAAGTGTTCTGCATGATAAATTTTTGGGGATGCATCAGAAAAGCGGCCGTATTATAATGTATGCTCAATAAAAAGTGACAGATAAAGGGTTTTCTGATTAATACATCATCGTCAAATAAGCAGCGATGATGCATTTTACTGCAGAGAAAAAAGTAATTGATATTTCACTGATGACAGTTTTACTAATACGTCCTGCAATAGAAGCACTGACGCACTATAAAGAATTTGCTTTCAGGCAGAAAAGATTATTAGAATTTTACAGAAGTCTGCATGATGATCCAGACTTCATACTGATCACAGAGTATTCTCTACAAGACTAGGATCCAGCCTCTGGGTCTGGAGCCTGATAAATACTTTTGAACTGAATTCACACTCAAGCTATGCCATTGTGTCCTGTTCTGCCATGACCACTACTTACTCGTGCATTGGTGTGTCAGCATAGGTCTGCAATCCTCCGCTAAAATCCTAGTTCACTGTGTGATTTCTGCATCACTCTTCACATTTTCTGCTTGTATGACCCAGTCGCATTTTGATATGATGCCTCCTAGCCCCCTTAAAGAGTTACAAAAGGTAGCAATGTAACCCCCCTATGAAATGGAGCAAATAGACCCTTCAAATTCCTGATGCATCATCAGTGGTCAGCAATAGCATACGTAAGCAGACCTTTCTGTGTGGAGTTTGGATGTTTTCTTCATGCATACATGGGTTCTTACTATGTACTTTGACTTCCTCCTACTGTCTAAAGACATGCTCATTAGGATAATTGGTGATTCTAAATTGCCTGTATGTATGAGTGTGGGAGTGCCTTATTGTTTGTCTCTATGTGTCAGCCCTGTAATTGACTGGCAACCAGTCCACACTGTTAACCCCAAAGTTGTTTGTGATCAAATAATTTAAGTAAATATTACTTAAAAAAAAAACAAGTATTTTTGCATTAGTCATTTTGGTGTGTTCTACTATTATAATGTGACTGTAGAGTGTACTTGTATTGACTTGAATAAACTTAAAATTTCTATTTTTTTAACTTAAACTTTAGGTTTACTTATAATATCAAATGCTTCAAGGTGTTGAATTGTGATTAGCCGGTTGAATTCAAACTTGTCTTGGCTTGTTTGAAACAAAATTGCGCAGTTTGCTTGTTCAAGCATCTAAGACGGAAGCTAAGAAGACCAGTTTCTCCCTCACTTGGTTCTAAACATCTTCCGCTGTAAAACGCAACATCATATGACAAATCTGCAGTTTTCCCAGAATGCCGTTGGGCACTAAACCTTTATGCACTCTGTTTGCTGCTGCTGTCTTGGCCAGAACACTTTTGAAAAAGAGATTTTTAGTCTCAAAGAGGCTTTCTCCTGGTTAAATAAAGGTTAAATAAATAAAATGCACCATGAGTGAAGTTGCTGTCTCAGTTACATGGGGGCGATGTTAATGTTAGTAATGGCTATGAATGTTGGATGGCACACTGTCATTAATGAAATATCAACTACTGGTACAGTGGGTCACTAACAGCCATTGTTGTAAATGGTGGCACAGTTAGTCCACCTTAGGTGGAATGATAACTTCAGAAAAATTTTACAGAGTACTATTTGAAGTTAAATCAACTTGTGATTTTGTGCCATGGGCTTAAACTAATAAGTTTATTAATCATACAAACAACTGACTTTGCAAAACATTTTGAGTTAAATCAATTTGGCATTTAGTTTGTTGTACTTAAAAACTAAAGTTAAATTCACTCAAGTTTTCATTATACATTACTTAAATTTTTTAGGGCAACTGGTTTCCTCAAATTTTTTAAGTAAATTCAACTCATCTGGGGCTTACAGTGCAGGGTTTACCCCACTTCTGGCCTAATGGCAGCTGGGATTGGTTCTAGTCCACCCCTGCCATCCTGAATGGGATAAACAGTACAGATAATTGAGGGAAATATCATAAATTTAGAAAGTACAAAGGTATGCAGTGCACCAAGGACTACGAAAGGCTAATGTTTATGTACAGGGCTATATGAACCACCAGCACATGCAGCTTAGATTCAACATGGCAGTACCAGTCTGGCTTACAAAGTGACGCCAACACAGGTGTTTCATCAACTTCAATTCTTTCTGATCTGAGCCGGGAGGACACCTGGAGAGATGCCATTAGAGGCCAGAGCAGTACAGGGCCAAGGTTGGAACCGTAAAGTGCCAAAACGGCATATGCTCCTATAGAGAAGTCAAACTGTATGGAAGCTTATGATAATATGCCCCTAGTTCTAACTTGGCGGAGCAGCTCAGTCTGTTGGGACTTGAGTGGGAAATCAGAGGGTCACTGGTTACAGTGCAAAACAGAAATAACCCATGAGGATTAACAAAGTCCTAGGAAACACTCTCCTCCTGAGTTTATGGTCTCAATTGCCCATTTGGAGTCTTCTTTAAAACAGCTTCAAGATTATTTAAAAATCATGGTCACATTTAGAGAGAAAAATAAAAAGCAGGGCAGACTTTGCAGCGTGACATGTTAAAAACAAGGCAACCTGTTGTCTTTTTTCAGTCACAAGTGTACTTCAACACAAGTGAAATTGGCAGCAATTTGTTTGGTAAGAACATTTTGTTTTAATCCAGTTTGTCTGTACAAAAGCACCCAAACTGAACCAAAGTGAGCCTGAATTACAGATGCAACTTGCCTGCCAAATTAGAACTAGCTGATAAATTAGCGTTTTCTTACCCCACCATTTTCTCCAGCTGCTCAATCCTGTCTAAATACAGTCATTACTAGCTCCTTAAAGGACAAGAAGGAAACAGCCGATATGTTAACTTTGAGGGTCTAAAATGTTGATCCACAGACCTATAGATGAACTGCTGTGGCCGGGCTTACAATGTATTACACATGAAAATGCTGCATGTGGTGTCACTGTGTGATGTTTTCTAGTGCCCGTATTTATGAAATTTAATGTGGTGACTTAATTTGGTTAAGAAAATGTGGTTAATGAGAAACCTGTGAGTCTCAAAAGGCACATTTTGGAAATGAAATCCATGAAGGGAAGCACCATAATTCAGTCACTCTGTGCCTTAAATCAATAACTGTGACACAGGGCGTCAGTCAAGTACATCCTGAGTGTTGCAAACATGATTTATAAAGCGTGACATCTGTCTTATTGGTGACCTAATGTGTGCTGTCACAAACTTGAAATTATGGGCACAAAAGTGATGGCAGAACTTTGGCAAAGTGCTGATGAGCAAAACAGAATCCAGGTTTTCAGCAGTCCAGAAAGCATGAAATCTGCATTGGGTCTGACCCAAGTCTTCCTCCCTGGAGAACACATGACTCTTCATCCAAAACTGTTAGTTTCCCTGGCCTGGGCAATGTGCTATAGAGAAATCTCTCTCCTATAGGAACAGTTTCCAGCTCTCTGGGTTTGTTGTGAGCAAACTGATGCACAGTGTGGACACTTTGATTTATATTCTTTACATATGAAACTCTAAAGAACAGTGATCCGGGGTCAGTAAGCAGACTTCACCCTGAATGCACCAAATTAAAATCAGAAGAAAAACAGTGACCTCTCCTGTGCCACACCATTGTCCATGGATTGCACTCATTATATAATACAGCAATTTTATTGTTAGGAAATAATTACTGACAATTTATGAGAAGTAATACAGTGGATGGTAATTATTTCACTCAACAGACTGGGGCGAGTATAATGATTGGTCCTACGTTCCACTTAAAGACAGCTATAAAGCTCCAATTAAATGATTATTATCTGCTACATGTGAATTAATATAAATGCAGTTTACTGACTATAGGGCACCGTTTATTTAGAGTATTTTGTGTGGACAAAATATAAATATTAACAATTGTAAAGTTACAAATGCTTAAAAGAGCGTAACAGAAGCTGTCAAAAAAGGCTAAAACTCTTTTTGTTTTCCTTCCCAGGAGTCTCTGTGACTGAAAGACAAATAAATAATCTGGTCCTTCCTACTTGAAATAAGTTTGTCTTGTGCATTGCACCCATGCTGCAGCTGGAAAAGACAACATTCAATATCAAACACATAAGCAGTGGGTTTTGAAACAAATTTAGTACTCTCAAAATATAAATAACATCAACTTTTTAAGGTACCAGTGCACAAGCAAGAGAAATCATAGTCCATTCCATATGCTGCATTAAAGGATAAATTATTTTTTAAGCCTGCTTAGTCTACGCCAGGTAACCCTGAACCTCTTACCAGAGAGGAGCGGTGTGTATTCTGTATGTAGAACATAAGATTGGTTATTGACAGTGTTATTGGCACTGCTTCAGAGTAGCACATGGAAAAATACTTTGCAGGGATGCATTCATTATGAATCAGTTCTATTTTGACTTGACTGCATGGCCGAGTTACAAAACCCTGGTGTGATATCCTTCCTGATTAGGATCGTTCAGAATGTCTGAAAAAAAATATCAACACAAACTTCTGGTCAATACCACAAACTCTCATCTAATGCAAGAAAGGTTGTTGGAATCTGCTGCACAGGTCAGAGAATTATCATATAAAAACACAAAGATATTTAAGGAGGAGACCTCTGACACAGTTTTGTTGTGGATGACCACAGACCTGGTCTCTGACTCCGCAGGGGTCAAAAACCATCTCTTTTGCTTATTGACGTTCGAGACAAAACATATGTACTCACACCAGTTCACAGATGTTTTCATCTCTGGAAAGTGGTCGGATATGTCACAGTTCTTTCCAGTGAAGATAAAATCATGTTGTTGTCTCAGCGTATCTGTCTCCGTTCAGTTTCACACATCCTTCTCACTTTGAGCAGGTTAGATAGCAGGCTTCATTTATTCAGACAAAAGTACAGCTACTCTAGTTAAAATCTACTTAAATAAAAGTACTGGTCTAGAAATCCACTCAAGTAAAACTAAAAAGTATGTAATTTAAAGTTTACTTTAAGAACTGAGTAGCGACAGAGGAGTTGTGCAGTAAAATACAATCTTTCCTTATTGGCAAAAACAACAAGAGAACAAATCTCCAACCAGGTTGTTCAGGTAAAGTCACCATTCTATAATAAAATAAAATACTTAGCAAAATTGACTAGAAACATAATTTACAACAGCAAATTATGATCACCTTAAAGGTCAATAATAAATAATAAAGGAAATGCATCTGTTCATTTTTTAGCAAAAAAATTAAAAATGTGGGTGATTTTTTTTTTGAGATTATAAAGTCCTTTCTTTAAAAGAAAACTCAGAATTTCAGAGTTTAAAAAGTTTTAAATTTGCTAAACAAACTTGAAATGTCAGAGTCTAAAAAGTCTTAAATTTTGACATTAGAAACTCAAAAAAATCAAGTGTATAAAAACTGTAAATTTACAAGTGTAAAGTAAAGAAAATTGGTTTGGATTTCAGCTTTATGATCTTTATGTTTTGTTTCACGTACATTTACAGTCAAACATTTCTAATTTTTTTCTTGTAAATAAAGTTTACGGTCCTAGGAAAAAAAGTTGAAGAACCACTTTACTTTAGAGACACCTAAAGTCTCAGGCCCCTGCAGGGATTACTGTCCAGGCAACATCTAAACATAAAGGAAAATATCTAAAACATATCTAAACACTCTGCCCAAGGACATGATGGGAAACTCTTCCCACACATCCCCCCTGATTGAGATGGCATTGGGTAGAGCTTAGATCAATTAACTCTTTAAAGAGTCGATCAAACACTGGTGGATCAACGCTGTTATATCACTCTCAACACTGAAGACCATTTCACTCAGAATTGATTTAAAATGAAACTTTTTCAGTTAAAATAACCTCAGAAATGTTGAACCCTGAGATAGCAGCACTCAAGTTTTGTGCAGTTTTGGGATGTGCCAGGATCATTCTCTCACTATGTGCTCCTGTGTTGTCAACAGAGGTGGAAAAAGTACAAGAGTATTGTACTCAAGTAAAAGTATTGTTAGTCTGGTTAAACTAACTTAAGTAGAAGTAAAAGTCCTGATTTCAAATTGTACTCAAAAAAGAACTAGTACCCCAAAAACTACTAAATTAGAGTAATTTCAGTAAATGTAATTAGTTACTTTCCGCTCCTGCCAGTCCCCATCCACAAAAGTGGATCATTTGTAGCTATTTGTTTGAGGTTAGTGAAAGTTAGAAGAGAGTTGCTGTGCTGAGCTTTAGCTACAGCTACCTCCCTAGTGTTAGCTGGGCTTAGCTTGCATGCTATGGAAGTCTTAGTTTAGTTTATCTTTTTGAGGAACTGTTTCTGATGAGGAGATTGAAAAATCAGCAGTGTGTAGGGAGGCTATTTAAAAGACATCTGCTGCACCAGGCGTTTTTAGAGCATTCAGAGGTTTCATTCAGTGTATTGAGCTGCTTTAGGCACTAACACTAAATGTCTCAGTCAGTGCTGATCAGCAAGGTGTTCATGTCACTGCTGCTGGGCCAAATCATATTCTAGATAAGGTGGGAAAAACAAATGCGTGATGAAAAATAGAAAAAATAATAACTGGCATATGATATGCATAGTTTTGGGAATATTGCTTAATATATCCTCTCTCCTGCTGTATAATTTAACCATCTTTTGGTTTAAAAAGTAAAAGAAAATCACAATAAAGTCTACTGTCAAATCATAATACTTAAAGAATCATAATTCTCCAGAAGTATAGATTAAATCGGCATCCAATCAGCAGCAAAGGAGTGTTGTCGTAGCCCTACATTTTATACTTGAAAACATTTTGTTGTGAGAGCCAATTTCCTTTAAACTCTAAAGCTTGACTTTTGCATCCTGTCAGCCACTGAAGCTTAATTGCTTCAGTGGCTGACAGGATCCTTTATAGAATACAAAAGAAATGTCTGGCGATTTGCTCAGTGTGTGCAGGATTATGACTGAGGAGTAGCAGACTAAATATCTACTGGAGGTAACATAAGGGTCTCCAATAACATGATCATTTCTGGGCACAGATACACAGATGTAGCATAGCAGAGAAAAGCCCAAAAACTGCAGCACAGTATGAGGCAGCTTATCTCCTTCAGAGAGGACGGAGAGGTCTTATCAACGTTTTACAGTCTTTTTATTGACAGTGTTTTATCTTTTGCTTCAAAGATCAATCAAAGGGACAGATACTGGCTCTGGCATCAGCAGCATGAGCTCCCAAATCACTGGGAGAAGAAAGGAGGAAGGCTCAGAGAGTTTAACTCTCAGCAGGTCATGGAAAAAGCAAAGAAAACACAAGATCACAAGTCTGTACCAGTCCTTCACATCTGGTACTTCAGTAATGGATAGAATGAAGGTATATACTTAGAGATAAAAATAAGATTAAAAGGTAGATTAAGCAATATTAAAAACATCAGGGTAGCAAATATAAAATATACTGTAACTAATTAAACAGTGTAAGACTTCTTAAGCTCCCTCTGGGTTTGTTGTTTTCTGCTCTACCTTTCCAATCTATCAGAGACTTGGTGTTGACTACATTGACATCCCTGTTAAATAAATGATTTTTAATCACATCAGATTGCTTCGGACCTTCAGTTTTTGACTACCGTCTCTTGGACTTTATTTGCCGATAATCTGGCAAGTCATTTGTTCATTTTTGGATGTTCTTCCCCCAACATTTTGACTCAATGTAAAACTCATCCTCCTCTCTCAACAAGTTGTAAGCATGTTTTCCATGTGGACCCTACCTGTCCAGTTGTTAGTCCTAAGTTTACAAGTTTACATAGGGGAGGGAATAGAGACACTTTAGAGACTCTCTGCAAAGAAGCATTCAATACCAGACTCAACTTAGTGGTAGATTCAGTCTGCAGAGGTGATGCCTTGGTCATTCCTGGTGGATTCAGAGCTACCACTGGCACTGACAGGGAGGGATATGAGGCATGTGTTGGTCCACACAGCTCAGGGCAACGAGATGAAAGCTCCTCAATGCTTACTGACTTTGCCAACAGCTGAAGCGTAAGGATTGCTGGACTGTGGTTCCAGAGACCTGATTTGAGGTACTGGACTTGGCATTCTAATGATGCCATTGCAAAAAAGAAGATTGACCATGTCCTTTTAGGTGGACGATGGGGGCTGCTCAGGGACTGTAGGGTTGTTAGTTCTTTAATGGTGGTGATCAGCTTGTCGTCAACCCTGAAATTGCCCCAGGATGGCTGACTCTGGTCAAATCAGACTGGATGCCAGTCATCTTGGGGAGCCTTGGGGCTTGTGGTCACACCCCAGATGCCTCTCGAGATCCTGAGTCTCTGAGCAGACTTTAGGTCTGGTACCCTGGCTGCTGCCAGTTAATGCATCCAGATGGTACTGAGGTGGGAGGGGAGCTCATCTCTGAGGAAACCATCCAAATCATTGAGGCGAGTCGCAGGAAAAGACTTGATGACAAAATTGAACTGGACAGGAGACTGAGGCATAAGGCTGCAAGGGTGATGTGGAGAGATATGGAAGCAATGGTTTGTGGCCTGTGTAAAATGATAGTGGGCCAGCTCACACCCTTACAGGGCCATACAAAGCCTCAAGTCAGCTGCATCCTCTCCGCGCAGCTCTGCAGTAAACGGCACAATCCTGACAGAGGAGTCAGACATCAGGGAGCGATGATATGGCTACTTTGAAGAGTTGTATCTGGCAGATCTTCCCAGTCATGAGCTCCAAATGGCTGCAGTGATTGTTGACTCACCTGTAAACTGTGATGCACCAACTGCTGAGGTGACTTGACATGCGGTGAACATGCTGAAGGTCGGGTAAGCACCAGGTTTATGAGGGATCCATACTTAGATGCTCATGTGTCTGTCATAGTGAGAGCAAGAAAGCTTTTGAGCAGTTAACTTACACTGCAAGGCTGAGCTCAACCACAGACTTCGACACACAAATGGGATGAAGGGTTCGCTAAGCAAGACAGTGTGGTGTTCCCAGTATCTGAGCATGCTGATGGAAGTCAGAGTTTAGTCCTTGGTCCTTCCGGTCTTACTATACTCTTGTGAGGCCTGGACACTGACTAATGGCCAGAGGACTCCTTCGTACTCCTTTGTGATGACTTCTCCACATCTTTGGGTATCATTGGCAAGACCAAGTGTCTAAAACTGACATACTCAGGAGAGCGGGGATGGGAAGAGTCAGCTGCCAGATACAGGAACGGCAGCTTTTATGGGAACCTGGTGCACGTTCCCAGGCCTCATCCAGCTCGCCGCATACTGGGTGTCCAGGACCCAGTGGCCTGGTCAGGGGTAGCTGGGAGGATACTGGGGGAGGAGGCCAGAGCAGTACAGGACTCATACCTGACCTGACCTGACCTTGTAAGGTTAACAAACTAGTGCTCTCACTTCCATACTTATTGTCTTGTGGAGGTATAGTCGTCATCACAGCTTACACAGTTGTTATATGGCATGCATAAATACACATAAACATATAATTAAGGAGAGGCAGAATACTGAGGGAGGATTGGGAAAAGAGGTGAATAGGTAAATTTGTTATGGTCTGAGAGACTCTGCAACATCTGCTAAACATCTACTCTGAAAGTTGCATATGACATGATATAAATAAAGTGGTTAAGAGGGTTTCTAACAACAGACAGTGCGGTCAAAAACTCCTGACTCCTACCCATGTACAGCAATCTGTACTCCAACGGCTATTTGCCATGTAAGATACACAATATATTCTGTGTCATGTTCAATGTTGCTTGAATATTTATTGGATTCCCCTGGACTGTTTCTTTACCAGATAAATAATGTAATAAAGTGAATGAATTGAAGTTAATTCAACATTCATCAGGCCTCTGTGAGCATGGAAGCAGCTCCTTTTTGTGTCTAAATTTTTGGCAGAAAATACTGGACATATGAAGTGAGAGCAATTTTATTAACATTTTTAAGAGGTCACAGTGGTCTACCATATGATTTAGTGTTATCTACAAGTAAAATCTGTCTTTAATCAATGGAGATCTTTAAAGATGCTATAAGTATCTTTGAAATAGGGCAGCAGGGACTGAATGCTGTGAATATGCAGCCATTTCCTTTGACATAAATGCATGGTCTTAAGGCATTTCTTAATTTCAGGGTGGATGCACTTTGGATGAAACTAGGGTTTATCTACTCTTTGATTAAAAATAGCACAAGGGCAAAGAATTGAAACTAAGAGATTTCATTAGGTGTTTTCCCAGTGCATTTACACCTCAAAACACTTATACCCATTGGTTTCCATCCATCTGTCCATCCATTTTCTTCCACTTCTCCGGGGTCGGGTCACGTTTGCAGCAGGCTTAGCAAGTTAGCCCAGACTTCTCTCTCAACAGTGACATTTCCCAGCTCTTCTTGGGGGATTCTGAGGCATTCCCCTGCCAGATGAGGTATGTAATCCCTCCAGAAAGTCCTTGGTCAATCCTAGGGTCTCCTCGATCCTGGACACACCCAGAAGACCTCCACTGAGAGGCAGGAGCAGTGGCTCTACATCAAGCTCCCTCCAGATGCTCGAGCTCTTCAGCCTATCTCCAAGGCTGGGGCTCACCCCCACAGGTGAGGGTTGGAATGAAAATTAACTGGTAAATTGAGAGCTTTGCCTCCTGGCTCCCCCATCACCACATCATCTGCAAAAAGCAGAGACAAAATTCTGAGGCCACCAGGCCAAAAACCCTCACCCCCCATTTGTGTCCTAGTCTGTTAATTCACACTGTGTTAGGGCATGGTGGTAGCACATAAGGGCATAGCACAGAGGGAGCTCCTCATCCACACACTATCAAACATTTATTCCACCATTTTTTCCATTATGAATCCATGGCAGTCACGGAAAAGGTGAAGGTGAAGGTGAAATGTCACGGTGGAATATCACTTCTTGCAGCATCCCTAAAAAAGCTGTAACAAGCTTAAACAGCTGACGGAACATCTCACTTTAATAAGGTTAACTGGCAACAGGTTACAGTGACAAAATCAAGTATAGTAAGAGCAGCAGAGTCTATCTGAGGAAGGAAAAGGAGAGGTTTCCCCATTCAATGACTAAGAAGAGAATTTACATAGGAATAAAATTAAATCAGGGATTTATTATTTGTTATAAAAAAATGCAAACTTTAGCTTAAAGGGCTTATTTAGCCTATGCAGGGGTACAATTTAAGTGTTAATTTGAAGCATATCATGCTTATTGATAAGAATTTGGTTTATTGCATTAGAAGCAGCATCCAGCACTGGGATTTTAAAGGTTAACACAAGGATGTAAGGATTCTTATAGGTGCTTTGCCATGAGAAAACCACGTAATGATACTCCTTTTTCATGTGAATGGAAACCGATTTTGTAATAAAAAGGAAGATATCACTTAATGATAACAAAATGCCTTGTTACTGTGAGAAAACCTAGTGATTTTTCTTTGTCAAACAAAAGCTCAGAGCTGTAGTGTTTAAATTAAAAAAAAAAAGCCTGAACACAAAAATAATGGCCTCCCAAAGAAACACAGATGACGTACTGTAGCTGACAGCTCTTCAAATTATGAGCACCAAGTAGAAATTCTGTCTTTTATTTATGAATCCTGATGTGTTTCAGCTCCAAGAAAAACAAAGATTAGCATGTAGGTGTATGTGTGCAGAAAGACTTTGGATAATTGGTTCCTTGAGGAACATTTAGGAAAATACCTGTTATTTTTTCACTGAAGAGGAAATCAATCTCTGATAAAGTAGCTCTAAAGTCACATCCTGTTTCCCACATACAACAGAACAAGAGTTAACTAGGCAGCCAGCAAAGGAGGGAAAAACATCTCAGGGTTCGATGCACTGGCAAACATCATTCTCTGCAGGGATACAATTGACCTGTGTCTGCTAGCTAGCTGACACTAATGAGAGAGCATTACCATTAGCTTATGTGCTAGTTGACTAAGAAGGAGTCATTGTAGAAGAAAGCTGAGCTGACAGAAAAGAGGATTTTCAGGGGCTCAACAACAATGTCCCAATGTTATGTGCAATTACTTTCACAAAAGAAAAGGGGAATTAAGACAGTTATTTGCTACCTTCAGGGTTTAAACTTTATTTTGTTTCTTAAACCTAAATAATGTTAACTTAGAGCTCCTGTCAGGGACTTTTCACTGCGTAGATTTTGGCAGCCGCTGTGGTACTGTTGGCTGGTTAGCTGAGTTTCAGTCTACAATCTCATTTGTTTTCCTACACCATCTAAGATACCAATGACTAAATACTTACTGTCCTATGTCCTGTTGAACTTTTTTGTCCATAAGTTTGGACAAAACTGATAAATGGACCATACCTTCCTTCTTTTACAGCACAGTGTGTGCTCTGCCCCTCCCACCAAAACAGCTCTCACTCTAATTTAAGTGAGGAGCAGAGTGAGCCATGGAATAACTCAATTTGAAAAGTGAGAGATAAACAGACCTGGTGCTACATTAGGCAAAATCAGCATGTTTATTACCGTTATTATAAATGAAATTTTAACACCTTAAAGCCTGTTGTATCATATTTGATACACACTTTTATGATACCTCTATCTAATCAATATGATCAGTAAATTACCAAAAAAAAAAAAAAAATTCTGAATACAATCTGATCAATGATAAAAAAAAATAGCCTCAAGTGGATTGTTACCAAAAACACCCAATGTATCAAATGAGATACAAAAAATATATATTAAATTTTATGAAAATTTTGATTTTTTGGATTTAGGTAGAAAATGAAATAAATTATTAAGCAATTTAATAGATAAAATTTAATAAAATTAGAATGTTTTTTCTAAGAAATTACTTTGTAAAGTACCACCTACTTACCAGAGAATTGCCACAGTATTATGAAGGTTTCAGATTAGGGTTACACTGCTATAATTGGATAATTGATACATTATTGCAAGTTAAACACTTCCTATATATACCATATTTCTGAGTTAGTAAGTGAAGTGAACCTCCAACTTGAAGCAAACTGCGCCCACTTCAGTAATTCAAAAAATGCACAGAAAGTGAGCAGTTTGGTTCTGAGAGGAGGGAGGGGAAAAGGACAGGGTTTTCCAGTGACGTCCCCTCCCAGAAAGTGACAGAGTCCTGGAGCGCTGCTGCCTCAGAGCCATCTTTTGAGGTGGAGGATTTTTCCCCTCTAGAATCCCCTGAAGCAGGCTGTGAAGTAGCGGTTAACCTCGGTGGTCTTGAGCACTACCTGTTTGGGCCGTTGGCTCCAGCACAAGCACTGCCGGAGCTCTCTGAACCAAGGCATTGCAGATGCAGGCAGGAGAGAATGGGAGTGATCTCTGAAAGGTAAGAGAGAAAGAAAGAAAAAAAAATGAGAGAGAGAAAGAAGGTGAGAGAGAGAATATGACTGGTCACACTTCACCCTCAGTGTGTGAGACTTTTTAAAAAGGAAACTCGTGGATTTCTGTCACAGTCCGTCCCTACTTCACTCGTACAGTGTGAGTACATAAATTGTGTGTCATAAGTGATTCAGTTGCAGTATGAGTTGGCATACTCTGCCACTACTGTCGTATGGTCGACTTGAAACCACACAGTGTTTACCCGGCTTACCATGACATGCTCGGGGGAGCAGGGATGGGAAGGGTCAGCTGCCAACTACAGGAACCGTAGCTATGGTTTTACGGGCACATGGTGCGCTTTCCTGGGCCTGATCCAGCTCTCTTCATGCTGGTTGCCCAGGACTTGGTGGGCTGATTGAGATGTTGGGGTTAACCTCGTGTATCATGGAGGGGACAGCTGGAAGTATACAGGAGACCATAGCAGTACAGGACCAAGGTTAAAGCGGCAAGGTGCCGAACCGCCACATGCTCACATACCTGACCTTATTTTATACAGGGCCAAATACTTCCTTTACTGCTTGATTCATATTATGGTTTAAACAAAGCACAGAAAAAAGCTCTATTTTTACCACAGGGGATTGTGTTAGGAGGTGAAAGAGGGTATGACATGTCACCTTTAAAAGTGAAACAACCTCAGTCACAAGGAATAAATTTGGTTTTAAGGAGTCAGACCTGGAACAATGCAAATTAACTTGCAGAATTTGTTCCACAGTTGTGGGAACCACCTGTCAACAGTGAAACTATCTCTGGGAGAAAAACAGAAATAGCAGAGTTAGTCACACAGCCATGCATGCTGGCAAAAGACATGCTTCCCATAGCAACCTAGAAATCAAGAAACTTGTCCACACTCCATGTTCTTTAGTGTTCATTATATTTAGTCCACAAACACCCCTATCCTGTGGACACAGTGTTTCTCTTTATCTTTTTGCTGGTCTTACCCTGCACATGTTAATGATTTTTCAGACTCTTTTCTGCCATACATAAGCAGTCACCTACCCCCTGACAGGTGTTACAGGCATTAATTCCGAAGATTGATATCATACTGATGATCACTCACATAAGCTTTAAAATCACTATCTAAAAACATGCATATGCATTTGTCAAGTAAGGATTCACTGGCTAACCTTTTTGATTGTTCATATCTTATTCAAAGCAGTGCTAATCCAGTCACACTTGATTTCTGTGCCTCTCAGCTCTTGTAGAAACTGTGCAGAAGTGTTGTGATTGCATTATCTTTGCAAACTGTGGATCCAAGCGTCACATCTCAGCACAGAGGAGCTTTTGCAGCGGCAGCAGGATAAAATCTCTTCTCTGAGGATAATGAGATGGATCACATGCATGGCAGCGCTTGCTAACTTACATGGTTTTAACTATCTATCAACGAGCTCATTTTCAAGCCACTTCAGCCCCCTAAACCAAAGCCGGGCTGTCTCCACTTTGACTGGCTGCCTTGTTAAAATGTGGATGTTTCTGCACCCATGAGCTCAGCCCCACATATAAAATAAATTATCATTCTGAGGGCGTTATCAGCCATCCCTAAATCACTCAGGGTTTCTTAATCACACCCTTCCTGGTGGCAATAAGCCACATTTATTTCACTCATCAGAGCTAAATATAGCCAGGGTTTAACATGACTGTGCCTTCTGAAGCTGCAGAAGGCAGGTTACTGTCACTGATGTCCATGTGTGCCAGCCAGGGCTGATTCACTTTCAATCCAATCAGTTCACATTGTAAATAACAACTGCCTCATATACTAATACTGGAGTATTCGTTGTGATATCTGCTAGTTTGCTATGACAACCTTTTCATGCCAAAAGCTTTTCATTTTTTTTTATTTTGGAAGAATAAGCACTTTGCTGAATTGATTGCTGAATGGAGAACAAATTGAATCCAGCTTTTGTGCCAGCATCCAAAGCTGCGGTTTAGCACGTGTGCTTCACAAATTTGCAGAAAATGTTCCCTGCCTGTCCTTTCTGATAAAATGCCTAATATAACTGACATCCTTCCTGGTCCTTTACAACAAGGATTTAGAATTTCAGCAAGGAAAACAACCCCAGTGGAGCTGCACAGCTCATAAAGGCTTACTATTACCTTGGCTCTAGGTCACTGAGAGAATATTTAAAGAGTAACCAAACCCTCAGACCATTTATTTTTACAGATGAAAACATATGTACATGGAGATCTGGCTGTACTGTTGATCACTTAGGGTCCAAATCTTAACGCCACAGATTTAAGTTCTACATTTGGAGTTAGAAATGTGCATACTAACTGCTTTCTTGAAACAGTCTTAAATAGTCTCATTTGGTTAATCAGCTACACGTCAGTGACATGACTGGGTATAAAAGGAGCATTTAAGAGAGCCCCCGAAGAGGAAAGATGGGCAGAAGTTGCCCAATCTGCAAAAAAAGCATCTAACTGAGAAACAATAACGACCTGTGGAACAATTTTCGAAAAAAATTTTCCTCAAAGTTAAATTGCAAAGAATTGAAATAATTCACCATCTACAGTACATTATATCAAAAGATTCAGAGAATCTGGAGGTCAAAGGTCAATATTGGATGCTTGAGATCTTTGGGCCCTCGGGTGGTGCTGAATTAAAAACAGGCATGATTCTGTACTGGGAAACACTGCTTGGGCTCAGAAACACTCACAGAAATCACTGTCAACACAGTGTGGCGTGCCATCCACAAATACAAGTTAAAGCTGTATCATGCAATGAAGAAGCCATGTGAACATGCTCCAGAAACCCTGTCCTCTCTGGGCCAAAGCTCATTCAAAATGGTCTGAGGCAAAATGGAAAACCGTTCTGTGGTCAGATGAATCAAAATTTGAAATTCTTTTGAGAAACCATGGACACTGTGGCCTGTGGACTAAAGAGGAGATGGACCATCCAGCTTGTTGTCAGTGCACAGTTCAAAAGCCTGCATCTCTGATGGTATAGGGTTGCATTAATGCTTACCTATACCATTAATGCATGAGGTTTTACAGCATCTAGACAATGTCTCTTTCAGGGAAGGCCTTGCATATTTAAGCAAGACAATGCCAAACCACATACCACATTTATAACAACAGCATGGCTTCAAAGTAGAAGAGTCGGGGTGCTGAACTGGCATCCCTGCAGCCCCAACCTCACACCAACAGAAAACATTTGACACATCATAAAATGAAAAAATCCAGCAAAGAAGACCCAAGACTGTTGAGCAGCTAGAATCCTACATCAAACATGGCCCTGTGTCTACTTTTATGAGATGTGTTGCTGCTATCAAATTCAACATGAGCTAATATTTTTTCATGGAATGGTAAGATGTCTCAGTTTTAACATCTGATTTGATGTTTATTGTGAATCCATAAAAGGTTTATGAGATGTGCAAATCACAGTATTCCAATTTTGTGTACATTTTACACAGTGCTCCAACTTTTTTGGAACAGGGGTTGTTAAACAAGGTTGACAACACAAGAGCTTGTATCATCTACATGATCACACATTGTTTCACACACTGGTAGCCCCTGTGGTAAGTCTATTTGGAATGGTTTCATGGAAATATAGAAAGCAGCAACTGATTTATGATGTGGCTGATAAGGGACAGGTAAAAGGGCATGAGCTTGTCTTATCCCCCCTCACTCCTAGCCCCTTCTTTGTCCCTCTAAAGGCATTTTTTTAAATTCCAGGGTTGATGCACCTCATCTGAAACTGTTATTCTTAAAAGACAATTTAAAATCAGACACCTCCATAAACCACACTTCTACGCTTAGAGAGCTCAGAGTCCATACAAATATCTGCAAGGTCAGAAAGTAATGTGGTGCAAACTTCTCCAATGTTGTAATCATACTATACAGACTACATCAGCTTTTTTTAATAACAAAGTAATAATAGGAAAAAAGTCATCTTTCTCTGTCTGACTGTGAAGACACCTGAAGGTGACACAGCTGCTCTGCCTCCACGTTTCTATCAGAGTATCTATCTCCACGGTTGGGTACTCGATGATTCAGCAGCAAGTTAACCAGATTTCTTGTTTATGTAATTAAATAGCCTATCCTCCGCTGTGTCACCTATGAAACGATCATTAAACCCAACCCCTTGTTGAGTTTCCAAAACACTGCAACCCATCATGCTGCTGTATAAACCAAACATCTGCTGCTGCAATAAAAGCTTTGTTTCCTCTTAAATTTAAGACAGATTGCTATTTTTGAGCATTTGACTGCATGTAATCACACTCACATACAAACAGACTGGATAAACTCTAAGAAAAATGGGTGATGAAAGAAGAAAAAAAAAATTATAGTAAATGTTGTTTTTCTAGGACTATGTAAATCAATGCAAAGTAAGAAAAAACACAAAAGCCTAGATTGGACATTCTGAATGCTGCCTGCATCTTACTGAGGCTATTCCAGGCATTTGCCGGAGGCAGGTGATTCAATTTCTTTATTTCAAAGGGATACATCATTAAAAGTGTTTGCAGACAGACACATGCTTTATGTTGGTGCCCATTAACTCCGATTTATATTTCATGATTTATTTACTTGGAGGTTATTAGCATAAATTTTCCAGGATGAAGTGACACAAAAGACCACTCTGTATTTCACACACTGATGCAAAAAGCATTTTAAAAAGCTGGAAACATGAGCAGAGAATGGAAACAAACTTTTAAACAAGTCACTATAATGCTTAAAAATGTATTTGGGGCCATGTAGACAAAATAGTGGTGTCTCAGTGTTTACCTCTGTTTGAGAAATTTGATCAAGCTTGATAAAAATGTGTCCGAATACCCTACGACAGGGGACATCAGCTACATTTGTACAAGGGCCAGCTTTTTCTGATACAGGCACTTTGGGGGCCAAACTTTCAAATGAACTCAATACATTTTTGAAATGATCAACTTCACATATGTTTGTTTAAATATTCTATTTTATTTAAATGTAGGTAATTTCAGACTCCTAAAGCACGCCGCCACTGGACTCTAGAGCAGCGGAGATGCATTCTCCGAAGTGATGCATCGCGCCTCTCTAACTTGCAATCTGATGGACACGTCTGGGTTTGGTGGTTGCCAGGAGGACGGTACTTGTCTGACAGCACTGTGCCAAGTGTAAAGTTTGGTGGAGAGGGGATTATGGTGTGGGGTTGTTTTTCAGGAGCTGGGCTTGGCCCCTTAGCTCCAGTCAAAGGAACTCTGAATGCTTCAGCATACCAAGAGATTTTGGACAATTCCATGCTCCCAACTTTGTGGGAACAGTTTGGGGATGGCCCGTTCCTGTTCCAACATGACTGTGCACCAGCGCACAAAGCAAGGTCCATAAAGACATGCATGAGAGAGTTTGGTGTGGATGAACTTGACTGGCCTGCACAGAGTCCTGACCTCAACCCGACAGAACACCTTTGGGATGAATTAGAGCAGCCCTGCGATTGACTGGTGACCAGTCCAGGGTGTACCCCGCCTCTCGCCCAATGACAGCTGGGATAGGCTCCAGTCCCCCGTGACCCGAATGGGGTAAGCGGTACAGAAAATGATGGATGAATTAGAGCGGAGACTGAGAGCCAGGCCTTGTTGTCCAACATCAGTGTGTGATCTCACAAATGCACTTCTGGAAGAATGGTCAAAAATTCCCATAAACACACTCCTAACCCTTGTGGAAAGCCTTCCCAGAAGAGTTGAGGCTGTTATAGCTGCAAAGGGTGGACCGACGTCATATTAATGGATTACATATGGATTAAGAATGGGATGTCACTTAAGTTCATAGGCGTGTCAAGGCAGGTGAGCAAATACTTTTGGCAATATTATGTAGCATGGGAACTTTCTATCTGTGTCATTTTACAGCCAAAGGAGGAGCAGAGTAGTTACTTTGTTCCTTTAGTGAATCATGCTAGAATATGAGAAAAAGACATGATTTGACTTTTCAGAGCTGACTGTCTGCTGATTCATACACGTAATAAGGAAGACAGTGTCTGCACTCCATAAATACACTTAATGCCTTCAATAGCATAGCAGCAGACAGAAAGTAATTTCACTGCCTGTGTTCTTGCAAATTTCAATGTAATATTCCGCACTGCCATCAATATTAACAATTATAAACGCCATCAGATGTGCATCCAAATTCAATCAATAGCTCTTATGTTAAGCTTTCAGGAAATGCACTGCAGGCAGGAGATAAATTTTACTCTGTCATTTGAGTGGGATTATTATCTGCAGTTGGGGGTCACAAATAAAGTTGAGGAAAAACTTTCAGCGATAAACAGAAGTTACTTTCTCCTCAGCTGGCCCAAACTTTCTAAAAACAGGCATGTAAAAATAACTCCTTTCACATATATTTTGCATAATTATATGTAAACCATGCATGCATACATTGCAATGTGTGAAAACTAATCTCAACATGGTGCAATGGGGAAAAAGTGAGGCTACAGTTTAAAGAGTCACAGCTGTTTCATCAAAGGTAAAGCAAAAGGAAGGGAGATGAATTTAATCCTACTGCTTCAAAAATAGATCCTAGTTATGCAAAGATCATGCAGCTCTAGGAATAAATTTTAGGGCTGTCAGCATTATCATGTTAATGGCAGTATGATAAACGTCCATGACTAATGGATGATATTTTTGATTGTATTAACAGTGTGCTATTTAAGGTACATGGTAGTTAAGTTACTGTAGTGGCTCATAAAACTCAAGTGTAGTGTCTTCCTTCTTTCACAGTGAGGGGACAGTGATATCACTGCCACTTTGGCTGTCTTATTTTACCTTAAAGAACACCCAGACGGCTCAGTGGACAAGTAAGAAGAAATCTGCACCTTGTGATATTGAGTATTTTTCTTTTTACTGTTCCCTTAAGCAAATTTAATTTCCTTTTCTATATGTCGTAAGTGTTTTTGTTGTAGTTTTTGATCTACCAGAAGCTCTTTATCTAATTTCCATATAAAAGCAAGCTTTATCATAACAGGTGGGAAAGGACCCTCAGCTTAAAGACAGTACAAATAGCAGCATAACAAAAAAACAGTTTAGTGAAAAAAATCGCTGGACATAATTTGAACAGTTACAATTATCTAGGAGACTAAACTTCAGTGGATCATTTTGTACATGCACTCCTGCATATTTCTTATTGTATAACAATGTTATACACTGAACTTCAGACGGTCATTTTGTACATGCTGTATATTTACACCTGTATATATATATAGTATTTGAAACAGTAAGTCCACTGAAGCTGCCTCTAAACCAGTGGTGTGCAAGGTTAATGCAGTAAACAGAGTAAATCCACCTATTTTTCAGTCTCCATAGAGTATGCCCACTGCTCAACTCCCCTTCCTTGGATGGGAAAGGTAGCAAAAAGTTAACCTTGAGAAAACTACTGTGCTGCTTTGTAATGTATTTTCCCTAACACTGGTGAAGTATAAATGTAATAGCTAACTCAAAACATACAATGCAGTTTTCTCAGTCTATAGTCTGTGCACCAGCAGTGATCATAATATCTGCTCTTTGTTGGCTATTAATTTAATAATGACCGTTACTCCCTGAAATAGCAGCAGTTCAGTGACAAGATGTTGATACTTAAGGACTGTTTCTAGGTGAATTAAATATGCAAGGTGGTCTTACATCCCTTTGTTGATGACACAGGGTGATTATCCTCTGCTGTATTGGTCTTTAAAAAAAAAAAAAGTCGTGTATGCTCGCTTTTCCAGGTATCACAGCTCCTACCTTTAAGTCAGTGGTTCCCAAAGTGGTGGTCGTGGCCCACCAGGGGGTCAAGAGACATTGAGAAGGAGTCACAAGACACCCTTCTAAAAAAACAAAGAATATTTTTAAATGGTTTTACATTGTACATTTTACAAATTTTTATAAAAACATGATTAAAATGAGTTCAATTCAAAATAAAAACATGGTTATTTGGTGATTTTTTTTTAATGCCGAAATCATAAATGTTTGAAAAATCCTTAAAATGTAAGTCTGCACATGACTACTCTTGAATGTACATGGCTCATCCACCCTTAGGTATGACAGTCCCCAGTCTCGGGCACTATTGTTTTGGGGGTTGGGGCTCTAAAGTTTGGGAACCGGTGCTCTAAGTCAGCATCTCAGACCACACTGGTTTGCAGTGCAGCACTCATTCAAATACTTTATCTTAAAATCAAGATCATAAATGTATCTATTTGCGTTTAAGTCAGGATGGGTTCAGTGGGTTGAGTCACTTCTCTCTCACTGGGATGGTCAGGGGCTCAAACCCCTCTTCATGTAGTGACATGTCAATGTGTCTTTGTGCAAGACATTCAACCCTTAATTGCTCCCAAAGAGAGAGGAATCTGACTGCAGACTTCTATGCTGGGACGTTTTGGGCTCATTTCTTGCAGACCTCTATAATGAGGCAATCTCGACTGTGGGATGGGAAGTGACACAGTAACTCCCTACTTGGGTTTTTCCCCAGTTTGTTGTGTGTCGTGTAATTTCATTCCACACCCCCTTACCATTAACCCTAACCGTTAGGGTTCAGGTGCCTAACCCTAACTCGATTTAAACAGCACTATATAAGTTTAAGTCCATTTACCATTAAAATCCATTTATTTGATTTCCCAAAGAAAACAGTGGTAAGAATTGCTTCATACTGTCAATTGGACCTAAAAATTTGCCTTGCAATAAGATTATGTGATTAATCTCTAATAAGTATAGAAATTTAGCAGCTATCACAATTTTAAAAAGCAATTTGTTTGACGGCCCAATCCATTACATTTAATATAAGGTATAACACTTAACAAAAATACAATTATCGCTAGTCACAAAGTCTGTTGAGTTAAACTGCTGAGCAAGACGGAGAAAGAAGACCCAAGAGCAGGAGGGAGAGCATTATATCAGGAGATCTTTAATTTCAGTCTTGGGCTTCAAAGGCCTGCAGAGAGAAAATGAGAGAGCTGGTGAGTGACCAGTGGGCTATCAGCAAATGGGTGGGCAGTGACACAGGGCTCATCACGGGGACCATTCTGGAGGTGCACACAAGACAAAATTACTCTGAATAAATTCTAGCTGTGGGCAAAAACTAGTGCAATCATAAATTTTATTACAGCTGAAACATCAGAAAAGTAAGTCATGCAATATGATTAGAATTTCTCATCAAACCCAAAGATGTCACTCACTTATGTGTGACTTTTTGTTTGGTAAAAGATCAAGAGAAACACATTCTGTCTGTCAGTTGGTATCTAGGGTACTCCAGTGCATCTTGTTTATTTCGGTTTTATCACAGTGGGGGCACAGAATCAGCTCCAGATCAATCCTCTTTAATGCTTATGTGAGAGGAACATCTGCTTTTCAATTAGATACTTAGTAAGCCCGACAACAGGGGGTTACCTCAAAGAAGCAGCGGTGTCACCGGGCCTGCAATAATGATGTGGCTAATGTGCCTATCAGACGACACGTGGATCGAGAGCTCAGCCTGCCGCAGTATCTTAAGATAGCTCTGCACAGTCTGTTTCCTCTGATAAGGTGCAATCTGATTCAAAGAGATCAAGCATGCTGCAGGAATATAAGTCATGTAACAGAAAATAAAACCCAGTCAACAGCCGGAGATTAATAAATCCACACCCACCATCGGGAAAAACGTGCGCCTGTCATGTTGTTCTCATGTTCCTGTTTGAAACCGCGGCAGTCCAGCAGCCTATCTTTGCAGCTTTTTGCCTGCATGTGTTTGAATAATACCCTCTGAGCATGCCAGGGGGTTATCAGCTTTCACCTCCTGGTAACAAGCTGTCTTATAAAGTTGTTGTGAAAAGTGCTTTTTTCTAGCCAAGGAAGCAACATTTGAGAATAAGGAGATAAGTAAATAAATAAAAAATGAAAAGAGGATCTGCCGGAGCTGATAAGACTTCAGGATGGTGAAATTGATTGTAGCCTGTTTTCCTCGGCATGTGCGTTTTGCTGATCAAACTAAAATCTACCAAACAATAACAGCAGAAAGGAATGGATTTTGACTTATAATGTCCTGTATCTGTCATAGTCTAATCGCTCAGTTCAAGGGCCACTTTTCTACGTGATGGGAGCTCAGGGCCAGATGACAGCACTCAGCATCTAAAACCTTTCATATTCACTTAATATTCAACTCTGCAGCAAAATAGCCTGATTATGCTTTTTAAATGAAGTTCAATTATCACATGAGCCCACTAAAAAGCTCTACAGGTTCAGATAAGGACCAGAGGAGTGTTGGTGTTTCCTACCCCACTGTGTCTCTTCCTGTGTCTGATATGTATGAGCAGGAGAAGTGAGGCGTGTTCCCCTGATGCTCCCCTGGACGTCCCCCCGGGCTTCTCACCTCCTAGGAGGAGCGTAAAAGCTGGTGATGATCGAACACCGGTGTTCTTCAGGCCCGAGGCTAACCAGATCTGGCAGATGATCCAAAAATACCCTTAGCAGCTTCTGCAGGTCAGGGTGCACATCTCTGGACAGAAAAACCACCAGCACAGCATGGAAATGAGTCAGCCATCCAAGTGAAACATCTAACCGTCGTCTTTTATCCATTGATTCGAGCTTTTTAAAGGTATAAGCAGTGAAAGACAGCCTAACACATATAAACAAACTAACACATGTTGACAGTGGTTAGATCAGCAGTGGGGTGAACCATGAAGGGAGATTAGAAGGTAGACTAGTTAAATCTGACACATCAGATAGACTGTTCAGAGAAAAAAACACAACATAGTAGCCATGCACCACCACCAACGAGTCAACTACTACTGCGGAGCTTGACGGGCATGAGCTATTGAGCCAATACATGATTTTTGTAGAGAAAATTTAAAATAGTTGAGTCAAAACAGGCCATAAACAAGAAGAGCATAGCTTCATAGCTACAGTCTTTCTTTCCCCAAATGACACTGATTGGCCAGGTCGTTCTCTGACTGGAAAGTGTAACACCTTGAGGTTTTGCAAGATGAATCCGCCTGACAACAGACAGACAAATGGAATCTGGCCACTCCATCTGCTTTGCAACGTTAAAGCAAGGTGTGTTGGGGCTAAAAACAGAGTTTTTCCATGTCATGATGCTGGCTCTCTTTTAACAAGGCCAGATCAACATGGTAAGGTGGCCAGGTTATGTTAAGAATTAGGGCTTAAAATTGGTTGTAAGGTGTGATATTTTTTATTGATAATTACCTGGGAAGGCTCTCTGTGCACACCAAAATCAGCAGTGTTAAATCAGCTCCCATAGAGTTAAATTTAACATTTTCCCTGAGTTTATTCTGAAGGTTTCTGGGATAAATTTATTCATTGGAAAGTGTTAATAGTTTAACACTCCTATAGTGTTAATCTTTAACACTCTGACACATTCAGGAGTATTTCTAATACAATCATGTGTTACTTCCCTTTATTTTGGGTGAAATGTTTAACACGGAGATATCAACAGTCCAGTTTTTGCTGAGAGGGTATTTTAGATCTTTAGCTGAAGGAATGTATTTTCGGAGACACAGGTCAGTGTTTTCATAAATACAAGTCAACTAGCTGTCAGAGGTTAAATTACAACATAAGCTACCACACGGTTAAAGTAAATTATTAGATGATAAAATGTGCAATAATATAGTGTATATAGGTTTTTTTCATATATTTGGGTATGCAAAGTACCGTCTGATACACAAAAAGCAAAAAAAAAAAAAGCCAATCCAGTCTATCGTTCGTCCTCTGCTGAAAACGTGATATCCTAGAGCCTGCTCAGACTCTGTGATGTCACATTGGGAGTAATTTAAGACTCCTGCCCCTGCATTCAAAGAGACACATCAAAACTGAGCGTGCTCAGAAAGGCTGCTTGGAGCCGGTTTATACAGGGTCAAAACCTCCTCTGGTGCAGGCTCCGTATCATATTTAAATCAAAGCATGGCACAGAAATGTCTTTTAGACCACAGGGGAATGTGCTAAAAGGTAGAAAAGAGCGAACATCTGTCACCTATGATAATAAATATCTGTTTGTATATGCTCTATATGTATTTAATGCTGAGTTTCCATTAGCCGGCATTTGCCGGTCATTGGCCGGTTTCAAGAGCGGATGTCCAGCAGATAAAAATAAAACTGGTCAAAATGTCTAGCAGAAAACATGCAAATGACCAGATAAGTAAATATTGAATACTTGTATATTATATTTTGTGTAACCTAGAAGATGATGCAATAACACTTTAATATAATCTTAAAGTAGCCTCATCTTACTACACCTACTGTTCTACAGTGCTGAGGTTGTTTATCTCCTCAGACAGCAAGCACGTGGCTAATTAAGTTGCGTATGTATGCACAATGCACAAACCAAGCCTATCTCTGAGGGAGCTCAGCACTCCTGGAGACTATGCAGGGAACATTTGACCAGAATATTCTCAGAAAACAGAATTTTAATCTAAGTAAGGTTTTCCTGGTTAACCAACAGTTTAATATCATCAGCGGTATGGAAGAATTTTGAGTTAGTCATCGCTGCAAGTAATGAAGACGCTGAAACAAAGGGAACTGTATAGCTGAGCGCCTTAAACACCGATGCAGCAGCAGAGAGAGAAAGGCCTATGCTGAGCAGAGTTGTAGTGGACTTCAATAAATCTACCAATGACCAGTCCTCAGATAAAGTTGGATTGTAGTAACACAGGATCGCATCGTGCAGAAAAGCATGGACCACCTGGAGCTGAGAGCGAGAGCTCCATCTCCCTTCCCCGTAGATGGTTGTAATTGCTCGGGGTGTCCTGGCTAATTAGCAGAAGCAATCTTAGATAAGCCATTAATGAGAAGAGGACTGTAACCGAACTATCTGCTGTGGAGCTTCTGTCTTATTGGGACTAGTCCAAATAAACCAGGATGGTTGGATTTACTGCTTTAGCAGAGGTTATGGTTATATCATCATGATATATCTGACTAATATTGGATAACTGGTAAGGTAAGACTAATTTTCATTTGAAATGTAGAGTTTTAACATGGTGTCCGGTTAACAGAGCACTGGGGAGTTATGTTTGGATGCTTCGTTGTTGTCGGTGGAGGATGGTATTTGGCTGTTGTAAGCTGCTAAGTTATGGTAGTGGCTAATGTGCTAACAGGCTAACGGTGCTAATGTGATGCTAACTGTTGTTGTTTATGAGTTTAACATGGGTGTAACATTGTGTAACTGACTGTGTGTGTAAGGAAAAGCTTGCGGCTTTCATTTTGATACTTTAAACCACTTACACAAAGAAATATAAGAGAAAGTCTTGTGCAGTCATTTCCATGGTCTAATCATGTGTATGTGTCAACCAGTCTGTAATAACTAGGCAATAATTACTCAGGTTTACTGTCAGATTCTTTTCTACTGTCTCAGTTTTGGAAATAAAAATGTGTCCTCAGTCCCATTTGTCAATGTATCACAGAATTTCAGATTTATGCTTTTTGCTGCAGTTAATGCAGCAAAATAATGTTAAAGCAAATGTCTGGTAGTTGTTCCAAATGGCCGGAATTCTTGAGGAATACCAAAAAAAGTCTAAAAACTCATTCAATGTGGTTTATTGTTCTATTTTGAATGAAATGAATGCTCAATTCTGACTGGGGTTAACAACAAACTAAAACAGGTGTTCCCAGTATGCTCTACAGTTCCTGTGCCAGGCTTTGACCTGAAAGTCAGACAGCCTTCATGTTTAGAAGAAAGCAAGACAAAGACATCAAAATGGTGAGTGCTGGAGTGACGAATGAACAGGAACAGAGACAGCTGAAATAGTTCAACATAGAAGTGCATGGACAGGTATGTGATCTGACAGATCAACCGGAAGAAAGTCCAGTTGCAACCACCTGATAGGGGTCACATCGTAACATAAGGTGGAGAACATGGACATTCTTCTGTCAATAAATCAATTCTCTGGTGCTCGACTGCTGGCACAAGGACAGCAGTCTAGTCACATGGGTATGAAAAAAAATGCATTATAAGAAAACTATAGGAGTAGTTCCCCCCTGCAGACAGTCCTTAAAGAACCCAACCTGTCCCACTGCTCTGTCTATGAGTTTCCTGCTGCTAGGACTCCTGACAACCAGCCAACATATAATAGGCGTGTTGATAATCTTGATAAACAGATTAAGTACAAGTAGATTCCCTTGTACACAGATGCAAAGATGGGTGACTAAACCTTGTAAATTACCTAAGAGAGGCAGAAATCCTCTAAGATAGCACACATGCTCTGTGTGAGTCCAAAGTCTCTGGGCCTGCAGAATGAATACACACATTCTGCTGCCACTGCAGATACTATTGACTGAATAATGGGCAAGGCATCCAGCTGTGAATCAAAATTGTGAGAAATAGACATGCCCTTAATGTGTTTTACGATAGTAGAGGAAATTGGTTCACTTTTCTGCAGAGCTGTTTTAGACTTACAGAAGGTGGACTTATTAAAAAGGATTAGTAACAACTTTGTCTACTATCCTTTAAAAAAATTCAATTCTTATCAGAATCTGATGTGATTTACTGGGTAAGAGAGGTCTGCGGAAAGTGAACTCCATTTTTAGGGACATGATTTCAGTGAGGAGACTCCAGCCTTTGTATCCGTCTGAACTAACTGGCTTGAAATCAACGTGTTATCTGAGAATGACACTCCGCAAGCGTACGTACCCAGAGATGCTGCATGCAAATGACCACAAAGCAAGTCCCCTTTAACTAAACAACTCCAGCATGTGTGTGTGTGTTTGTCTACACACGGTTGTCATGGAAACATGGCCAAACAGCCAATTCCACAAGGCTGCCAGACATCGATGCTCTAAGGCTCCTCTTGATGATAAGTCGACCTGACAAATATTTTCACTGTCCTCGTGGAAGGAGGAAGGAGCCATCACACCAAGTCGATCAAACAGGATTTCAACATCATTTCACCCAGGAACAGAGTCATCTTTAGGAGACACACTCATATTTTTAAGCATCATTTACATAAAGACACTTCAAACCATAAAGGATACTGTAACAACATGATATGCTAAAATAATAACAACCATATCCTGTGAATTTTGGATGATTTGTGTGGAACTTAAAAGCTTAAACCTTACTTTGATGCCTTACATTATTTTCCTTTGATGCAAAATACAAAAGCTGCTCATTTCTTAATTTAATGCTCAAAGAAATAAACAGCATTTGTGTTTAATGTCAGTTCATCGATAGACATCCAAATACTTCAGTGATTAAACAGACTTAGAGCTGGAATTGCTGTGAACCAAACCTGAATACAAAGCTAAGGTTTGAGACGTACATAAACACCTCTGCCTTGAAAAGATGACTATCCTCACTGGAGTTTCTCCTGTGTAAATAAAGGACTTCACAGGCAGCTACAGTGCGTTCAGGAGCTGTGCTGGGAGGAGACGGAGCTCGTCAGTGTTTTTGTTTGATGAATGAATTTTAAAAATGCATCAGTATCGACGGCCTCTAAACTGATCTCTGAGGCAAAAAGTGTCAAAGGTAATAAATGAACTCACTAGATAGAAAAAAAACAGTATTAACTGAGCAATATCTGATTTACATATTTTTGATTAAAGAATCTACAAAATTGCAATTTTTGTTCCTAATTATTCTTTGAAATTTGGAAAATCCTTGAAAAAGACAACAGATGATTGGATCCCAGAGCAGTTGGTAATTTTAACTCAGTTCTTTCTTGTCTGCCACAGTTGCAGAATGAATTAACATAATATTCAACTGATAGAATCAGAGGATCATGATATTTAGGAGGCTTTATACAGTATTATTTTTGTCTTTCTAGTGTATAGTGAAGAGTGGAATTGTTTACAGTTTCTCAATAATTGATGTTCATGTACATAGGCTGAGCTTTGGGGTATCTTAGGTCAGTGTATTTTCTGGCAGATCCATTTCCTGGTTGAAACCAGATTCAAAAATTGTGACAAAGTCCTGTTTTTCCATTTCTATTTGTATTTGGCATAAAATGTAAAGCTCAGCTGTTTCACATTTTTCTTCTTGTTCCCCAAATCAGAAAAACAAATTTTAAAAAGATTTCAGAAGTGGTCTAATTTTTGTTTTCTTCAGTTTCTGTTATTTTCTTTCTTATTTACTTAAATGCTTGAGACCAATTGTTTGTTTGTTTGTTTGTTTTTTTTTTTTGCTCTTATGATTTATTTATATTCATCTATTTATTTATTCACTTATTAGTTGTATACATAAACTAATGAATAAACCTTGAACAAAATGAAAAAGTGAGCTCATTTTTTCCATTTTTTGTAAACATAAAAAAAAAAAAAAAAAAGAAACAGAAAACATCTGTTTTTGGTTTCTCCCATGTCCGTCAAAATTTTTTTTTTAATGGAAAAGTGAGAGTTTCTCCCAATTTTTGACTCTGATTTCAACCAGGAAATGGATCTGCCAGAAAATACACTGACCATCAAGCCCTGAATGTTTTTGCAAAATCCCCAAATCTTTAAGTTTGTGAATATAAATATCACTGTCACAGTTGCAATCGATATTATTCAACCCCCCATTGCAAATCAGGTTTACTGTGAAAATGTCAAGACTTTCTGCAGTTTGCAATCAACAAAATTTTAAAAAGTAACTGAAATAGCTGAACACAATGAATTACTTTACGTGGTTTCCCCAAATCAAACTGAAAATGCAATTTATACTGACTTGTACAGTCTCAAAATGATTCGAGCCCTTCATGGCAAGCATCTTTAGTACTTAGTAGAGCACCCTTTTGCTTCTATGACCTGCAAACGAGATGCACAGCCAGACACCAGCACCTGGTGTACCATTCCTGAGAATCTTAGCCTATTCCTCATGTAGAATTGCCTCCAGTTCAGTAATATTCTTGGGTCTGCTCATGCAACTGCCTCTCTAATCCCACCAGAGATTTTCTATGGGGTTCAAGTAAGGCAACTGTGATGGCCATTGTAGAATCTTCTAGGACTTCTTCTGCATCCAAGCCTTGGTGGAATTCAAGGTATGCTTGGGATCGTCCTGTAGGAAGGTCCAATGATGCCCAAGCTTTAGTTCCCTCACGAACAGCAAGATTCCTCCTAGGATTTCCTGATACTTTAATGAATCCATCTTGCCTTCCACACGCTGCAGGTTTCCAGTGCTAGAGGATGCAAAGCAGCCCCAGAGCATCACCGAGCCATCACCATGCTTAACTGTGGGCACAGTGTTCTTTCCAGCATATTCTTCATTCTTCTTCCTTGAGACATACCGATGATCCATCGGGCCAAAAAGTTCCAGTTTTGTTTCATCACTTCAAAGAACAGAATCCCAAAACCTCTGTGGCATATTTATATGATTTTGAGCATACTGGAGCTAACGATTCTTGTGCTTTTGGGTCAGTAGGGTCTTGGAGTTCTGGCTATGTCCAGTACATGCCTTACTGCTTTCACTGAAACCTCAGTCCCTGTTGCCACCAAGTTTTGCTGGAGGTCTTTTGCAGTCACTCAAGGGTTTTTCACAACCTGCCTTCTCAGATATCTGGTTGCAACCATTGATAGCTTCCTTTTTCTGCCCTGTCCAGGTAGTGTAACTACTATTCCTGTAACCCTGAACTTCCAAAATATGCTTTCAACGGTGTCACAAGGAACATTTAGTGCCTTTGTTATCTTTCTGTGTCCTGTGTCTTGTTTGTGAAGGGCAGTGATCTCTTCTCTTAACTTTTTGGACCATTCTTTTTGACTTTGCCATATTTTAACATGCAGTCAAACGTGACACCCAACAAGCCACTCACAGTTCAGGTATTTCATAGTGTTGAAATTTTCGAGTTCTTACAAGTCATAAGCACTGTTTACCAAATAAAATGCCATTTTAACAATGTAACAATCAGGATATAATCGGTGCTAAGCGATGCAACAACAAATGAACTTCTGAAGACGTACAGTCATTTTAACTCATCTAATGTGAGTGTGTGTGTGTGTGTGTGTATCTATGTGGTAAGTGTGTGTATATGTATAGGTGTGTGAGTGGATATATAGGGTTTGTGTGTGTTTGTAAGTGAACATGTTTGACTGGTCAACATTAGGTTTAAAGTGTTATAACCAGTTATTAACCTCAAGTTATGTGTTATGTGTTCAGTTACAAGACCTCAAGTTATGTGAACACAATGACTGCCTCCTAGTGAATAAACAAAAAAAAGAGCTGATGAATTATGGGTGTCTATTTGGGTATTTATATTTCATATTTGGACATTTACTGTAGTTCTGTGACTCTCTGTTAACTTAAAGTTATGCTTTCTATTTTTTTTTTCCTCTCATTATTATCGCTTTTAGCTAGAAATGTGTTAAAACGAGGGCATTAGAAGCTTATCTTGGAACACAAGACCGCAAACCTCTATGAATTAACTTAATGAAGACACGCACCATCAGCGGACTTCCTCTGCACTCTTTTGCGCACATTCCTCTGTCTAGCGCGCATCCAATGGTCATAATATACAAGTTTTCATTTGAATTTGGAGGTTACAGTCTGTCATCTTTGTGTGGACTTATATTTATAGAGGATTTTGGGAGGATTTTTTAAAGTAAGCCTTAAAAGAGCCGCAACTGGTCACTAAAGAGCCACGTGCAGCTCGAGAGCCGGGGGTTGAGTACCACTGCGTTAGTTGAATACTTTGAATGGGGGCACATTTTACTCAACACACTCACTGAAAATCTCAAGTCATCAGACTAAAGTCCGAGTCAAGTCCCGAGTCATTGATGTCAAAGTCCAAGTCGAGCTGCAAGTCTTTTATAATATTGTCAAGTCAAGTCCAAAGTCATCAAAATTGTGACTCGAGTCTGACTCGAGTCCAAGTTGTGTGACTCGAGTCACAATTTTGATAGGTAGACTAACAAACTGCTAAAACAGCTGCTGTATCAAAGTGTAAAATATGATCAGAATCAGCAGTGGATTGACTGATCTCACCCATAGATAATCAGTATTTGTGGCAAGAAAACGTGATCAGAACATCCCAGCTCTGATGGCTGTGCTCTGTGTATTTGTTGGTGTATTTGTGTGACTGTGGTTCAGTTTGAATCAGAGGAATGGCAGCATGTTTTGAGCTGTTGTCAGAGGTAAACTCAGGTTTGGGATGCATGGGCTTCTCTATCTGTTTGGCCGCCAGAGCACAGGGCTGTGCTTATGCTGTGATAAGGTGGGACCCACGCATAAAACAGGCTTAGTCTCCTAGAAAAGTTCTTTAATCAGCCTGATGCGCTTAGTGAGCAAAGACTGTGGGAATTGAAGTGAAGAAAGTCAGGTCAGATAATGAGACTTACATCTGTAACCTAGAGAATGTGATTTCCTTGAATCCAGCAGAGGAAGAAGAAAAGCTCATTATCCTTATCACTTGTCAGAGAGGCGAGATATCGATATTATGCATATTTTGTGAGGCTCTTGTCGGAAATTAGCTAAATCCATCCTTTTTTTTCTGGTTTGCATTTTATGTGTCCATTTTCATATTTCACGCTTTCAAATGCATGAGGCCACTGTTTCAATTTGTCTTCAGACTTTATCAATGTACTTCCTTTTTTGCACCCTTTTCATTCATTTCTGAGAAAGCCGACAGTTAATTGAACAGATGGATGATAATCACGTCTGTGGCAAGCCCTCCCCGGAGACCATCCTCTCCCTCTGGTGGGGAACAGCCCACTTTTTTATGTCCTCCCCGAGCAACCAAATATAATGTGATGGGTGTGGGGGAGATAGGAAAACAGTTTATCAAGCGCCGAAGCAACACACATTGCAACATTCGGTAATTACAGCTGACATTGATTAGCACTTAGACTAATCATTGCAACAGTCGAGTGCGTTTCCACGTTTTACTGAGACTTTTTCTTATCTGAGAAAGATTACTTCACATAAACCGAGCTCAGTCACAGACATTTTGGTTTATTTCTGATTTTTTCATGCTATCGGAGAGAGAAGAAATCCACTGCTTGGGTTTTCTTTATGCATACAGCATTACTCTACTGAATCAGAATATTCTTCCTGCAGAGGTCACAGTGTTGTTCAGCAGAACAACACGCCTGAAGCTGTCACAGTGTCTTGCTCAAGGGCACTTCAGTAGCTTGCTGTCACATAGGCTTGAGCCTATTTTAGGAAGAGTCTGCTGTTTACTACTGAGAGGGAAGGTCATGACCAGCGGAGTCACATCGGCTATGTCTGCCGCACACAAAATGTGAATTAATCTTGTGTGGATGTAATCAGGAAATGAGAGTCACACTGATGAAAGAATGGAAAGCATAACAGAGAGTCAATCAGCTTCATAACAACACTCCAACACTAATGACTTAAGCCTCTGTCGGGCTCCAGCAGCTTTTAGGAGCTAGACTTGTTAGTAAGTTTGGGATTGAAAGTTTTAGATCAATGTTTTAAAGTAATTTGCAGGTGTTAGGACATGATTAATGCTATGCTGCAAATAAAGTCTGGGAGTCCTGATAAGAGCTTAGAAACGGCTGTGACACAACGCTGTGTAACCCCAGCAGCACCACGGGTTACAGATTGAAAATACACATTTCTAATTGTGTGTCTCACCTCTTGGTAATGAGAGTCCTTTTTTCCACAAACCCAAAGCCTTAGATTTTTCTTTTCCTGGCTTTCTTTAGATAAAGTAGCTTGGTGGGAGCAAATTAATTCATTGTATAGCACCAAAGCGCTGGCTGTCGCTTTGATTTTAGGGGATTCAAGCCAGACAGGTTGAGAAGTGCAGCTGTAGGCTGTGGCACATTTGACTTTAAAATGAATGCACTACATCCCACGGCCTGATGCTGTGTGGATCCAGCAGAGCATGCATCCAAACAAACTGCAGTGTTTACAAGAAGAGCTGAGTCTTAATAAGGAAACTGCAAACATTTACTTTGGTGTCTTAAAGTTTTAAACTAAAATCAATGTTGCATTGTTGTTCAAGCTCTGGAAAGAGACCAAATAACTCATATGGCATTTATCATTTGCTCCTGCTTGTATTAACTCCTAAAAGATATTATAATTAAACCCTGACAGAAAGCAAGAAAACAAAGTGCTTAGTGTCTGCTTTAGCTGGAGTTTTGTTTGCCTGTGAAAACACAGCTCTTTTTTCTGACACAGTCAACACCTTAGGCTGCACACAATGCAAATGCAGCTTAAAATCAATGATGCATGTGTAATGAATTTCCTACATTTGAAATGACTGACTGAGCAATGAGCACTATGTGCATCTGGTGTGGGCAAGGCAGTGCATTTAAGTTTATTCGAGGCAGCCGGGTCGCTCGTTTTATTCATGCTAAAACAGAATAATAAAAGAATCACAGACGAGGCAGAATTACAGGGGAGCTCAGAAGGAATATTTTTGGGTTAAAATTGCTGCTGTGGAATCACCCCGAGACAGCGAGAGGCCAGTTAGATCCCGCCGCTGTGCTTCCCATTAGCATTATATAAGAGATGTCAAGGCTGGCTTAGCTAACACTCCCCATGATGCTACAACCTACTCATGCATGTTTTACATCCTGTTCTGCTGCTGTGAGATTGGGCTATAGAACCTCTGGAGGCTGAGAAGTGACTCCTCTTGTTGAGGTCAATGCCTTTGCTCTACTCTTTAACATATAAATTCCATAGTGTGTACAATAACCTGCATGTCAGCACGCTAGACTGTGTTAAAATGGAGCTTCAGTAGCTCTGACATTAAAAACTTAGGAAGGGGGAAGAAAGGATACACACATCTCAGTTTATTTTGGTACCACAGGAGCTTATTTGTCTCTCACATAAATACTGAACCTTTGTTTTTCCTTTGAGAAAAAGGAGGTAGAAATAATATATTTCTTTTTCTTACATCCATAATAAAGGCATCGTTCCTGGTGCACGCTCTGTGCAGTGTGCCAGTTGCAGTTGTGTCTTGAAAGAAGCCTGAAAAAGTGAGATTAAGATTACAGAGCTACAGCATATCAGGTAGCAAATATATCATCTGTCATTGGGAATATAAGGCTGTCATTGCACAGGGCTGATTACAGTGAGTCTACAGCACAAATGTGTGAGTGTGGATGTACAGAAATGTGTGGCATGCTTGGTCTGTCATTGGATATGTATCTCCATTCAACTATTCCCACTGCAGGCTGTTGCACTGAAAAGGGAAGTGTCCTCATTTATTTTGTCTGCTTGAATAAAGGTTACACACAGTAATAGGAACTGTGCAATGAGCTGACAATTCACAAAGTTTGGTCATTAATATCATTTAGAAAATTAATTACAGCTTCATCTCCAGCACAGCTTGTAGAAACATTTCTTATTCTTACCTTTGTAACCTGTATTTCATGTTTAATACAGTCAGAAGCCCCAACGAAACATGAAAACATCTATAAACCCCTATTCCAAAAAAGCTGGGACATTGTGTGAAATGTGGTTAAAAACATCATTTAATCAGTTGAGCAAAGTCTGTCAAACAATTAAGATTTTCAATCACACCTAATATCAGATTTTCTTCAGTTTATTGCAACTACTCTCCTTTATCATTGCATTCTGAAATGATGCTATTTTGCATTTTCCCAGTTTTTAGTTTCATTTTGCCTTTTTACTGTCTTAAACTAAATTACCTGACTTCCTGGTTGGTTTCAGACCTGCTCTTATTTTGAAAGAAATAAGAAACTTTGGGAAGAACCTTTTGGGGTTAATTATCATCCTTTCAGGTCTAAGTCCATGATATTATTGTTTCACCATTGGGTGAGTACATAAGGGAGTTAAAAGGTAAATGTCTGCTTAAAGGCTCTGTGGTTTCTGTAAAATTCTTTGGCTTAATGTCCTCAAAAGTTAACTTTTCCTCATAAATGGCATGGTTGTAGCTTTGTGACCTGCTAACCCCTTGGTGACCTTTTACTCTCGCTGCAGGATGAGACATAATGTTGATATAGTGATGATTTGCGATCAGGAGTCCGTGCATTTTGCTGTATTTTGAAAGAACCTGATCTTCTACACTTGTGACTTCCTGTTTGGATCTTTCTGATTGACTGGAATTGAAGTGGTTTGGCCGCGGCCAGCGCTGAAAATGGACCCGCAGCGTATCTTGAATGAAGCGGAGCGTAGTGGCGTTCGAGGGATGCACTGATGCCAGACTGAAGCGCTGGCTGTGGAAATACTCTGATAGACTAGAGAGGGAGCAATGTGGTCTGCAGTACAATTTGCCGGTGGATCATGGCGCGGTTGCTGTATGTCGAAATTGGAGGTCAGTATCAGTGGTGCCATCACAGATGTGCAGGTGACCCATACCATGGGCCCAAGTACACTTCCACAGCATTACAGATGCTGGCAGTTTGTGCATTGAAAACAGCCTGCATGGCCCTTTTCATATTAAGCCCAGATGACTACAGCCATTATTTCCAAAAACAACATGAAATGTGGCCTCATCAGACCACAACACATTTTTCCACTTTAGGTCGGTCCGTGTCAGTTAACCTCAGGTCTTGAGAAGTTTGTAAGTCTGGATGCTGATGATATATGGCTTTCTTAACTCACTGAGTGCCAGCCCTTTTATAAAACGGAAAGTAGCTTGTGCCAGCGTTTTTGGCCATTTTGAGTCATCTTTCAACACCCACAGAATATTTTGTACTATGACTCTGAAAACACAGAATAGCTCAAATGAAAGAAAAACTCTCTATTTTATCAAGCAAAAAAACCTTTGTTTGCACCATGTTCCATTCTTGATGTATTTGAAGTTGAACAGAGGCTAGTTTCACCAAAAAGACCACTTGTTTTCTAGAAAGCTGAGAAAAATGCATTTTTGTGAAAGAGAGCCTGTTAAGCAAAACTGTGATTTCAATGTTATAATTTTGCCAAGACATGAAAGACATCTGAAAATTGTATTACAATTGTGTTTTATTGTAAAATAAATAAAATAAATAAAAATAAATACAAAATACAGCACAATACAACTGGACGGCCGCCACAGGACCCCTGATACGCCCGCGTCCTCTTCTGCTTGCATGTCCCCTGGCACTGCCTGTAAATTATAGAAGTAATATAATATATAATATATTATATGTATTATATATAATCTATAATATAGAATTTTTTTGTTCTTACCTCTTTTTCTGCAAACAGACTGTGTTGCAGAACTGCATGGGGCTTGCTCTTTTTTCAAGTCTGCTTCTGAAATCACAGGTGCATGAGTGATGGTTTTATTCCATAAATCTGGCTGAATAATCAGTGGGTTTCTAACGTGAAGTTACCTCCATCCCTCAGTTTTTTGGGGGGCATTTTGTACCAATACTGAATATTGTGAGAGCGCCCCCTTGTGCCAGCCGCCGAAAAAACACTTTGACATATACGTCAATGGCACTCAAGCGTTGGTTTTAAAAGGACGTATATATACGTCAATGGTGCAGAATGAGTTAACTTACAGTCATAAATGCAGCAACAGACTTTTTTACCTGACAGTGGTTTTCTGAAGTGTTACTGAACCCACAATGTTATATCCTTGACAGAATGATGCCAGTTTTTAATGCGATGAGGAATCAGAGGCCATAGACATTCAATGTTAGTTTTCAGGCTTACCCTTTGGATGCAGAGATTTCTCCAGATTCTTTCATTCTTTTTGATGACATTATGGATAGTAGATGTAAAACATCTCATTCAATTGCATGATTAGTTGCAATCAGTTGTTCATAAACTGTTTGATAATTCACAGATGTAGTCTTTCACAATGTGAAGATTTTTGCAGTATTGTTGATTGTGAACAACTGAGCCAGTCATAGGAATATCACCTGTTACCAGTGAACATCCTTACCAGTGGAAAGTTACTGGTGTTTTATTGCATTCCACAGCTTTCCCACTCTTTTCTTGCTCTTGTCCCAACTTTATGGGAATGTGTTGTAGGTAACAAATTAAAAATTTAATGTAATGTATATCAGTTTGAACATAAAATACATTGTCTATGTGCTATTTTCATTTTAATATGGGTTGAAAAGGATTTGCAAATAACTGTATCATGCTTATATTTACTTTTTACAGAATGGCCCAAATTTTGGGGGAACAGGGTCTGTACATGTTGCTGCTGTAGCGAATATCATTTGTATTTGCTGTGAATAAGTGACGCAGCATCGGGTAGCTTGTTTTCTGGAGTAGTACTGAACCAAATGTAGGCTGAGTGTCAGACTTTTTTTTGATTATATACAAGCAGTGTAAAGACTCCCTCAACTAATGCGTTTCAAATCCCCCAAGCGACTCACCCCTGGTGTACTCTATGTGCAGCTTGATACTCAGAGTATTATCTGCAGACACAGTGGTCACAGGAAGTCTTCACTCTGGGATTCAGCTCTGACTCCCCACATGCTACTCTGGCATGTTAAAGACTAACTAGTGCAGATGCATTAATGCCATTCAGTCTTAAAGGCAGGGGAGCTCTGAAGACTGTTGTTTTTACTCCTAATTGTGTGTGCAAAACTGAAAATAATCCAAATTAAAAATGACTTAGAAGCTGTTAATCTGGTTTACATCAGTGCAGCCTCTTTAAATTGATATCCATAATTCAGCGGACATCTCAAAGTTGCCGTATAATTCGATTTCTGTCACTTTGAGGTCAACAAGTCGGCACTGTAATGTGAGATATGATGGACATTTCAATACAATTTATTACAAAGTGCAGCATGAAGTGTTATTTGTGTTCAAAGTTGTATAATTAAAATTTCTATTTCTGCATTTTAAATGCATTGAACGATAAATTCCATATTCCACAGCCGGCTTGATCTTCTCCATTTTTGGCAACAGATTACATCTGAATTAATCAGGTTATTGTGATTCTGCCACATATAATCCTTCACCCTCAACTCTGCATGATTGCCTTTGAATCTGGATGTGTTGCTCTGATCTGTTGCTGCTGAATACCTTCACCCATGAAAGTGAACTGACATGTCTGCCTGAAATAAAACTGAACTTTCATGATGTAAGCAAGGCTCGAATTCAAACATTTCTGCATCCTTGGGAAAAAAAGGAAATCTCTCTTTTGTTGCCATGAGCTCGGGGTGAGGCGAAGGATAGCACTTAATGTCATGTGTGTGGCAGTGTGTGTTTGTGTGAGTCGGCTGCTCCTCCCCCTTGGAGAGCTAAGTAATTTTATGCTCTAATTCTTTCCTTTAAATTAGGCAGGAGGCATAAAATATGAAAAAAGGCAGAGATATTTTTGAGAGGTCATGTGATTTGTGGAATAAATACTTAACAGTCACTTGAAATGAAACATTTTATTATGTCATGTCTGCAAATAATGTCGAGTTGTAGTTGATTGAATACCGGAGGAGTCTCTAATGTGTCCTTGATCCTTAATTTAGCCGTGAAATAAGATGTGATGCAGCCATAGGATAATCTGCCAGCCACGTTTGCATTAATCTGGATGTAATGTAATATGCAATCCCCTGCTGCGACCGTTTCTAGAAAAACCTAATCAAACATAACACATGCACAAAATTAAGGGTTAATTTTCTTATGCACGGCAACTAAAATGACAACATATTTCAGGCCTATTTGCAGCAGAATATGAATTTAAACGCTGCTGTTTGAATTGGTTAAATTAAACAGCAGCGCTCAAACCACTTAATCCACATTTAAATTGATATAAATAAATAAGTGCTGGTTATCTTTCTGTTCCAGCAGCATGTGTGTTTCACCTATCATTGACCTTATTATCTCTTTTCACAGTTCATGGCTTTTTGATACCAAAGCATGTCATCAGACATCTTCTCTCTTTGTTGTGTCTGATTCAGTTCTGTTTTGACATGCTCTGATTTAAGCTCGGGATGCTGCACACCTTCATTTTTTATCATAAGCAGAGAGTTGTTGGCAATAAATTAATCGTTGTCAAATCTGAACAGTCTCTCCCTTACCTGCCGACATTTATGAGGTGTTATTTCTCCCATGTATTAGTAAATTGCATGCATGCAATTCATTTCCCCCAAGGCACCTTGTCGTTTTTCTCATCTGAACGGAGTGACTGGGGCATTGAGCTATATGGGAGATATATTAGTGTCCTGCAGCACAGCAGCGAGAGGGTAGGGCCTATCTTGATGATTTATTCCAAATCCAAAAGCCCTGCAGGAGCGTGTTGTCAATCCCGTTGGCATCACCTTAGGGTCACATCAAAGCAGCAAGTTGGAAAAAACAGAGACAGTTGTTTACAAATGCAGCCGCCTGTTTTGTTCTTGTCCGAGATGGGAATTAAAAAGTAAATTGGGGCTGCTTTTGTGGTATTAAATATAAAGAAGAGGTGACGTGTCTGTGAGATTTGACTGACATTTATCCAAGCCCAAAAAACAAACTGCACCGTGTTGGTATCAGTCAATTATGTTGGACTTTTCTCTTGTTTGAAAAGACATTCAGAGGACTAAAGCAGGCTTTACTGAGATTTACTGAAGAGCCTGCAAACACGTGACACACATATCTGCTGGCTGAAGCAGGACACTGGCTGTGACTTGAGGTTGAGCACTTTATTAGATGTCACAGAGAAGCTCTCCTATCATAAACAAACAATACAGCATACAGGATGTTCAGTTCATCCCTGGAGTCACAGTATCCTCTTGAATCACGCTGCTTGCATGCTTGAATCATCATTTTTCTGCAACAATGCAGATACACAGAGGTCACTGCACTTATTAATCACTCCATACAACACAGAACAATGTCCTATTACTGCTTCCACTCAGCTCACAGCAGAGTTTTTGTAGATATCAAACCACAAAGAATCAAATGTAAAAAAAATCATATTGTCTCTTGTACTCTAACAGAAGCCCTACATCTGAACCAAGGCAAACATGCCTTTTAATTCACATTATACTGGATACTAGGGATGTTTCCAGGCAAATAATGTCAATTCTGAGTAAGTGCAAATTTTATTGCACAGTCAGCTATTTCAAAGATAAGAAAACCCCCAAAACAACCAAAGGTAAGACTATTTATTGAACCCTCTGAGGTCGGCGGACTCACTGAAGTGTTTTTCGCTATGTTTTTTATTATTATCATTGTCGTTTTATGTCATAGAAATGTGGTTCAAACACTTCAGTGAACAGGAGAGTCTCATCTTCCACTTCTGCCATTGCTTGTCATCCCAACTAATACACAGCCGGAGTTTCAGGGCCAATAAGAGAGCAATGGCCTTATATCATCACCTCACACTGGTCATCATTGGATGAATTCTTTGTCCGTCAACTTGTGCATACATAATTGGTTGAATCATTCTTTTGCCAACTAACTGACACTGTTTATATCCCTTAGGCTCTCCTTATCACAGTTTTTGCAGGAGAAATAAGGCGAGAGATAGGAGCGAGTAGAGAGAATTAGACCTGTTGAGCTCCAATGTTGGCCAAGCATTTGAATGTTGCAGAAGCCTTGGAACAAATACTGAGAAGCAGTGATGGAGATGACTCAGTTTCATTTTGGGGAAAACAGAATGCCAGAAAACATTTATGCTCACAAATTAATAGGACAGAATTTCATTTTAGACATGTTTTCCGCACTTACCTATTTTTTTATTCATATATTCCACTACTTTTGTGAAGCTAAGACTTTAGTTAACCTATTTCAAGAACCAAAACAATTCATCCACATAAGGGAAAGTTTGTTTTCACGAGAGACTGAAAAATTATATTTTAAAATTCAGCATTTGGGCTTAAATAAATCTTCACACAGTCCATTAGGACAAAAATTGGCCTCAGTATCCATACAGCTGAGATTGTCCTGAACATTTTAATATAAAACACTTGGGTGTTGTGTTGTTTGCAAGTACCTTAAAAAGGCGAATTGAAAAATAATTTAAAAATTGAGGAAACACCCCCAGACCTCAGAGGGTTGACTCTCTGAGACTGACGTTGTCATCTCAGAGAGTAACGTTGTCATCTCAGAGGGTAACGTTGTCATCTCAGTGGGTAACGTTGTCATCTCAGAGGGTAACAAAAAGTTTAATAACTTTTGAACCATAAATCATAGCCACTTACCTTTTATCCCTAAGGAATCCCTCTGTTTCACCATTCTGACGACACTATCCATGCATTTGTAGCCCTTATGAAGGCTTTTCCAGCCAGCCTGGAACTTGGGTGACTTTCCAGGGTCTTTAAAGATCCAATCTACAACAGTAAATCTGCTATTGAAGGTCATTTTATCCTTTTTTAATCCATTCATTATAGATTCTGCTGTTAGCGCCTAATGCTATCTGCCATATTGTCTATTTTGTAACCCACATTACATTGTGACAAGCTGTGACAACCAATAGGAGGCTGTTTTATTGTTGTGCCATCGTTTGACGAGCTGTGCATGTCATTACACTGAGCTCGTGGATGAGCTTGGCTTGAATAGCTCATAATTGAGAGAAAGAGACACAGAGAGCCTGTGACATGTCCCTCTGTGTCTCTGGAGACAGGAACTGCTTTGAATAACACAAATGAAGTTAACACAAAAAAAAGAGCAAAGACTTTTGTTTTAAATATGTGAATATTTTGAGGATTTTTTTCCCAAGAATGATTATTCTTTCACTTTGGTCCCTGACAGATGGGAGAACATGTGAAATAAAGTTTTAGTCATTATTGGTTCCTGTGTCACAAATAAAAATCTGAGTTTTAATTTTCGTTTGGTTTTAGTTTAGTTTTTTTTTTTTTCTTTTTTTTTTTTTTGGTCTCTGTGGTCCCGTAACTTCTTTGAAATTTGACTGACATTACTTCATTTGAAAAATAGAAAGTTTAGAGCTTAACTGTACGCCTCAGGGTTGATATTTTACAAGATGTTTAAGACAATAAGTCCAGGTGAGAGACAAGGGTTGAAAAACAGCTTAGGGATTAGATGGTTAAATAAAAAAACTACACCTAACAATTCAATACAATTTTGCAGGCAAAATCTTGAATTCTGAGTAAACTGTGTAAAAATATTGGCAATGTTTGAGTTTTTGTGTAATATAGATGTTCTCCGGTAATTTCTGATAACTCATAACAAAGAAAACACCACAATCCAGAGTTTCATGGACATCTTTTCTGTAACAGTGGTTTTCAGTCAGTTACTGGCATTGTTTGATATTTTCCTATATCAATCTTTTTTTTTTAACCTACAGATTAGAATTGAAATTATGAAATCAGATGAAACTTTTTTTTTCACTATCTTGGTTTTTATTTTGTGACACAGATGTTAAGAGTGGCGATTGGTTTATCTTGGTTTAACAGCCATCATGGGGAGGTGCAGTCACCTTCCCCTTTTGAATTAAAGAATACAAAATCTGATGGTCATCAGTCTAATTTGATCAGTTCTAACTGAGCACATCATCATCATCATCATCATCATCATCATCATCATCATCATGCAGTGACATGTGCACATAGGAGCAAATTGGACTCTGTCCACATTGTGAGCCAAGACCAACTGTGCCATTCCAGCCCTAAGCTATGGAGAAATCTTTGGCCTAGTAGCTGAACAAAACTGTTGGGGCACTACATCCTCATCTGAGCCAAGTTTGGCTCACAAATGAATCATCTGGCTGAATATCAAAACTAACTGCTATCTGCTTTTAGCTAAATACTGAAACATGCTTGTAGTCATAGATTCTAATGTTATCCTTTGGTTTTGGATTAATATTTTACAGGTTGGCACTGCTTTTAGCCCTATTGACTGTATATTTAATACAAAATGAACCTTTAATCCATGTTTGCATTTTGCCAGCTATTTAGCAACGTTCTTTTAATGCTTCAAGCTCCTTTGAGGAACATTTGGATTGGGTTGGTGTTTCCTGCAGACAAAGCAGTACATTTTTCTCATCATAGTCAGACATATTGCTCGCTGCAAATCTTTGTAGTGGACAGCATAAATGTATCTCTGACAGCTAAACTTTTAAAATTACAATGCAAGAAATATTAATCATGTAACATGTGGCTTGATCGATTTTTTTGAGTCAAATTACAATCAATATAAATGACAGTCTTTCCCTCACAGGAGCTTTAACATACATTTCTAGTTACAGTATCATTGTCTTTGTTGAGTTAACCAGTCTACTCTTTTCTGTTACTGTTGAAGATAACAGATTTAAATCAAATGCCACATTTGATCCTCAACAGTTTAGGTATTCTTATACAGGGATGTGCATTTTGAGTGAATGGCAATTCAAGGGCCACTGGGAATAGTTTGATTTTTACTGGAATGTATTTGAATTATCACTAATGACTCAGTTTTTCAAAGATGGACAGGGATGCACATCTTAGCTCTTTAGCTGGACATTAACAGAAAATGGAAATATCATAAACTTGACAGCAGATTCAGCTTAAACTTTGCCGTTTTTAACTTGACAAAATTAACAAGATAACCTAACAATGTAAATTAAAATAGATCACTTACAGATAATTCCTCAAGTAAAAAGCTATTTTTTCCTACACCTGATAAAGATTAATTTCTTCTTTTGTTATTTAATAGCAGCCAGCAGCTTTGTAAATTTTTACTTAGAAGAGCAATCCACCCGCATACTTTGCCAATACCCCATCATTTAGAAAAACAATTCCTCAAAATGAACAGTGCTAAATGGGAAAGACTGGGTCATCCATAATATAAAAGCTTAAAATAGAAAAACCTGATGCTTTAATGGTTATCAAGACCCAAAATCCAATGGCGAGTAAGTTATGTATAGAAATATGATATTTCTGAAGAAGTATTTGCATTATAACATAACAAAATAAACAAAGTTGTTAGTGTATGAGAGTGTCTTTTCAGACTAGCTCTGTCAAATTGGACAAAACAACCTCATCTTGTGACCAGACATTTCATTAACTGACATCAAAAAGCTTTTGTATGTGTTTTAACCATGTTAAATGAGAGAATTTCTTAACTCTTAAGACATCATTAATACATTGATGAATGTGTGAGTGATCTGCTAACAGGCAGGCAGACTACAGCCCCTTCTATTACAGAGCAATCGCTAGTCAGTAGAAACGCAAGACTAGACCTACATTTGGCCACTATTCTCCTTGGACAATCCTCCCCCTCAAATTTCAGTCCAAAGACACAAATCTCTTCTTTCACACTCCTTCCTCATTTATCATTTATCATGTGCAATACATCAGCACTTTAGTACAATAGCACTTTGCCATCTTCCTTATGCACTTTAACTACAACAGTCACTTTATTCCTAGTCAGTCTTAAACAAAGTCATGCAGCCACCTTCTGTAGTGTTCTATTTGGATCTTTGTATAATATTGTACTGTTTATGTTGCTTGGTCTCTTATATAGATTTTTATTTTCATTATGTACATGCTTAATGTACACTTTTATATGTATACCATCAACCTGCTGGGGACAACAGATGAAAATTAGCCTATGGCTACAGTCTCAGTCTCAGGGCATGGTCGATCGAGAACAGGAAGTGACATTGCATTGCTCTTATCAGTAGCCACTGTCTGATGAGAGAATGGCCTAAAGACCGGCTCAGACTACATGGATTTAGTCAGAGTTTGGCCTGACTGCCTCGATGCAGCTCATTACCAAATATCAGACCTGATTATGAGCATCGGGAACGGCCAGTGCTCTTGTAGTGTGACAAAATTAACAACATAATCCAAGACACCACACGACTCAACAAAACTGGCATGTCAGAATTTTTCTTACATCGTTGTCTAGTTTGAAACCCTGACTTGACGTGAACGATGTGTAGTCTGACACCTACCAATTGGAGAGCATTTGCTTTTTATATTTGTATCATCATTCAAGAATTAGTCCCTACTTTTCCCTCTCCTGTGAGCCTAGTCTTAGTTGGGTTAATTGGGCTTATTTTCTTCATCACATGAATACTTTAAGTTCTATCTAAAGGAGAGCCAGTCCATGTTGTCCCCCTCTTGATACACTGGGACAACTCAATAATTGTATCCATAATCCATGATCCAATCCATAATTGTTTCTGTTTTCTTCTTTTCCAAGCAAAAGACCGCTAGCTTCACATAGAGTGCTTCTGTTGTAGCTCTGATTGACACTCTTTGACCTGCCTCTCTGAACTTGCATACAGTCACAGAGGCATCGAGATTTAGGTTGCATAGTCTTACATAGTGCCAAAAAGACTTTGCATAGTCTGGCACTAGCACTAGTAAAAGTCATTTTCTAAAAATGTGGTAAAAAGCTATGAAAACTCCAGTTTTTAAAGACTAATGACTATTTGAATACTCCAAAATCATGGTCTGTCTCTAATTTTCCAAATTGAAAATTCAATACATCCCTGAAAAAATAAAGTTTCACACTTTTAAAAACTCACTGCATTATTTGTAAACAGCCACACCAGGAAAAACAGCTCATCAGTATCTGCTCTCAATCCTGCCAGTATCCTGCTTCTGTGATTGAATCTATTAATTTCCTCCTTGCTGAACTTGTTGATGTATTCTGTCTCGGTGTGATGGAAGTGCGGACATTACCCTCCTCCTTCGCTCCCATATTGTAGTCCCAGTGGGAAGCATTCATTCCAGTAAGGTTTATTCATGAGGACAGCCGACTGCCCCGTGCATTATAAATAGAACAGAGCTCTCAGCCGCGCTCAGGATCTGACTGCATCTCGCCAGGCGCTGCACGTTTGGGCTCAGGAAATGCAGCAGCACTCTAAACACAGAGAGGCAGCTTATTCCAAATGGTAGGAGAAGTTTTGTTTACTCAATCACAAAGAAATGACACTTGATTTGACAATTTGTTTGCTTTCCCTACATCGGCATTGTTGAGTCAACATTAAAAAAATAAAAGCTGCGAGCTTCCCAGCACTGAAATCCTGTTTGCTTTGCTCACAGTTAAAGGCAGATTTATTGGCTCTGAGTTTGTGTTTCAGCTACACTGATTGGCAGTGTATTCTAGTGTGAGATGGAGGACATTAAAAAATAAAATCATCCTGGATGCTGTTGGCAGTGGAGCAGGCAGCGCTACAACATCACAGCGCTGAGTATAAGTGACTGCCTTTGATGCACGATATCTGCAGCTCTCTTATTTTTCTTCTGCAGCTGAAATAAAAAAAAAAAAGATTCAACCAGAACCCAAGGCTGCCCTTCATGAGAGCACCTCCGATTATCCAGATTCCGCCGTGTTTCCTTTTTAAATAGCAAAAGCTGGTTTTAATCTTCAGGCATATTTTATTAAAAACGGTCGTGTCGCCAGGCCCCTCTCCCTCCATCAGACCACTGAAAGGCTTCTTTGTGCTGTGCTCTGCGATTTAAATTTTGATACAGAGTCAGAGTGATTGCACCTTGAGAAACCAAAGGTGATTATCCTGATGGACTAGATAGCAAAATGTAGCCCATTATGTGAGGGGAGAAAAGGTTGATTAAAATGAGTTTGAAGTTGACTCTGCTTGCGTTTTTTCTGACCTCTTCTTGTATAACCTCAAATTTCCCAAAGGCATTTATTGGTGTAGTAAAAATGACTTTAGATTTGTAGATTATTCACTAAACTTCACACTGATGAAGAATTTGCAGGATCTCATCATGCCTTTAGGGGAGTTCTTGAAAATAAGAGAGTGCTGTGAAAAGTTTCCTGATCCCCCCTTTTTTTTTTTACTTTTTTTTTTTTTAATTACTTTTTTGCGTATTTGTCACACTGAAATGTTTCAGATCATCAAATAAATTTTAATGCAGGACAAAGGTAACCCCAGTAAAAACAAAATGGAGTCAATGGAAAGAAGCCACCCAAACCTACCTGGCTCTATGTAAAAAACGTAGCTGCCCCCCTCAGGAGGAATTTTGGCCCATTCTTCTTTGCAGGATTGTTTTAATTCAGCCACATTGGAGGGTTTTGGAGCATGTTTTGGAGTCATGCCGCAACATCTCAATCAGATTGAAGTCCAGACTTTGACAAGGTCGATCCCAAACCTTTTGGATCATTGTCCTGCTGCATAACCCAAGTGATCTTGAGCTTGAGGTCATAATGGCTCTTGCTGGTGTCCCAAAGACTTAGAATTGTCTTTGTAACCCTTTCCAAACGGATGGATGTCAAAAACTTTGTTTCTCATCTATTCTTGAATTTCTGTAGATAGAGGCATGATGTGTTGTTTTTGAGATCTTCTAGGCCTGTTTTATCCTGATGCATCTATAGAGTTGCGAGTGTCTGCGTGTCAAATGAGATGTAAAATCTTCAGAAACGCCCCTTCATGGGGGCCCTGGGTGGTAAATTTTAGCCTGGCTGTGCACATTTCTGCATTTTTTATACACATGGATGCACCAGACGGCAGAACATGCAACAGATGTGATTTGTGAAGACACTGCCCCCTAGCTTTTTGGAGAATATCATTTGCAGCAATGAGGAAGCCAAGGCTGGGTATAAACGCACCAGACACTTCTGCGTCAGTTCTTGTCCATGCAGTCGTCCACAGGGAAAGCATAACCCTGCCTATAGTCTATTTCACTTTGTCAGACCGGTTCCATTTAAGGGATTTCTGGATTCAATAGGTCTGGCAGTAATCAGGCCTGGGTGTGGCTAATGAAATCAAACTCAGCTTTCCAAAAAATGTGGTAAATCACAGTCATGATTTTACAGGGGGGGCAATTACTTTTTTCATATAGGGCCAGGTAGGTTTGGATGGCTTTTTCCCTCAATAAATGAAAATGTGATTAAAAAATAGCAGTTTGTATTTACTCAAGTTATTTATGTCTAATACTAAAATCTGTTTGATGATCTGAAACATTTAAGTGTGACAAATATGCAAAAAAACAGAACATATCAGGAAGGGGGCAAAAACTTTTTCACAGCACTGTATTTGCTTAGTAATTAATGTCCCAACTGAAGTTGTGAAAATTCAAAAATTTGTTATCATTTTGGGCAAATAGTTCTGATTTAAAACTGCGCAAGTGTTGCCTTTCCTCTCCTGTAACTGGATGCTATGTAATGTTTTAATGTGACTAAAAAAAGCACTGCAGCAGGTTGCTTGAGAGCAAAACTCTGATCCCAGACAAATAATGAACCTGTAGTATTCATTGCTTTCAAGAGTGCTTGCACAAAGCCATGTTTGACAGAGATCCTTGAGCATTTGAAGCTCTGATACATAAAGCACAAATGTCCATGTGAGTGTGCAAACAGCCCGTTGTAAACAAGCAGATCCTTCCTTCTCCTTCAGTGCATTTGTGACGTGATTTCTTGTGGCTGGTTGGAGGGAGACTCTCGTCTATTTTTACAGTCTGTACTTATGAAAGCACATCTCTATTCTTTGTTTTGTTTGCTATCAGATATTAAGGCTTCAGCTCAATGAATACCCAAAGAATGCTTATGACTTAGCTTTATTTTAAGAGCTGTGCTTGTTTTGCTTTGCACATCTTTTAAATAATTCTGTATATTTAAACAAATGTTATATGTGTATTGCTCTAAGCTTTTTCAAATTAAAATAAAATGCTCATACACCCTTTACCATCAGCTTCAATGGTCCCAGACCCATTTTATTCCCTTTCTGCTCCCCTGAAATGTTATTCTATTTTTTGCCTGAGATAAATAACAGCCAAAATACATTAGTGAGATTTTGTATTGTGAGTAATACAGAGGAAGTGCTGCCCCTAGCAATGTCAGAGTAAGTTATAGTCATCCAGAAATAGGTACTGAGGATAGGAGGTGAACATGTCACCCTGACTTAGGTCAAACCAACAGGAGCTTTGCAGAGAGAACAAAAGCAGCCTAACTGCTTCGCTCAGCCACAGAAAAACCTTTGTTTCTTGCAGCAGACTACAATAGCAGCTCATGCGCTCTCCAATCAGATCACTATTTCAAATATGTTATCTCCGCAGACCACAATGAAGCAGCGGCCATCAATATTTCCCTGATGAGCTAAAAGGTTGATATATTTAGACGTTTCACGATCACTGTCGGATCAAAAGGTGCAGTAATTTGAGCTAAATGATGTCCTCTGTGTTCACTCTGCTCATATTTTTCTTAGAGGCAGTGCGATTGCATCATAAATCTCCAGGCAGACACTTCTGACAACATCATGGAGGTCCACTGAAAATCTGTCCAAACTGCTAGAGCAGAAAAAAATACCCAAAAGAGTGCTGTCATGTACAATTTCTTTCTATCATCTGCTGAAAGATGAAAGACACTCGAGCTCCAAGCAGGCAAACACTGTATCATCATGCCTTAGACTCATGGGAGCTGTAGTTGAATGATAATGTTGTGTCTTTGGAGACACAGTGTTCTAATTTAATCAGCACAGGAAGGAAGGTTTGATTTCTCAGCTTTTCAGGAAAACATCAGGTACATTTGAGAAAAAAATCAGTGCACGAAGATTTTCGCACAGGTTAACGAACAACAAACCACAGCATTACATTAGTCATCATGCAGAATAATGACTGTCAAACAATAAAATTTTGTTTAATTACGAATGTTAATCAAGATAATTCATTTTTTAAATGCTTGAATCCTTTTTGCATTTCGAAGAACCTATTTGCAAGACTATTTTCTGGCTTGTTGTCTTTATTAGATGGGCAGCTATATAGTCTCTCTATAAGGGCGTCTGCTCTAACATTTAGCCAACTGGTGCTCTAAACACACCTTTTTTAAACCCACATGGACAAAGAAGAAGTTCTCACCAGTGTCTTCATTTGGGAAACAAAATAAGTCAAAGTAATAGATTCTATTATCTGGACTTTTCAGCTTTTCATAACTTAAATAAGGGCCATAAAGACTTGTCAGCCTGGTCTGAAATCATGACTCTTCAAGGATTTTTCAATTTCAGGATTTGGTTGTATTTTCTAGAACAGCATCGCTCCTTCTCCATCCTAGCCCTTAACAATACCACTATCAACACTTTTCTATCGCTTGGTGGAAAGACAAACAGACGATGATACCTTTGGAACAGAAGTAGTATAAGCCAAGTAGAGCTTGGGTTGAAAATTGAAGTTCTGACTCCGTTTCATCTATTTTATGTCACTAAATTACAAACACATTCCTCATATTCAAAACTGAAGTTTCATGAGTTCCAGGCTCGCTGAAAATGCTGCCCCAAGGGATTCATGGGCATCAATAGCGCCAATGGGTAGGCACAACGGCTACCTTCAAGAGGATAAACAAGTAAGAGGCAATGATTTATGGTTCAAAAGTTATTTAACTTTGGATAAACTGTGCCACATCTTGTCATGTACGACAGCGTCGGTCTGGAAGGTATTTTAACAATCACATTTAGCGAAAAAATGTTATGCAGCCACCATTCTCTGCTGCTGCAGTGGGTCCTTTGGTTCTTCTTCCCTTTGGTTCTTCTTCCCTGCTCTAAAAAAAAACAGTAGCTTGGGCATGCACCAGATTTCCGGTTTATAGTGCTAACATTGAGCATGGCTAAATAGAACAAAATATAAAGTTTAACCCAAAGGTGTTAGATCAGTGCATAAACTTGTGTACTAATACCTGCATTTTTAGCAGTATCGGACGTATTTCTGATACTGGTATCGGAATCGGGACAACTCTAAGTGTATTAAGGCATTATCAATATTTTACACTGATGAAGTTACTGACACAAATTAAATTCTCTTTATGCCCATAAGACCTACCATTTGAAAGCATTTGAATTATTAACAATACCATTATATTTATCATTTTTAGCAAGTCTTAAGGCCGGCTCAGATAGGAAAACAGATTTTGTCTCAACAGCATCATTGTAGCTTTTCAATTAATTTATGAGTGTCTGGAACGACAAATGCTCCTGTAGTGTGACATAAATAATGATGCATCAAAGACGTTGAGATGACCATGTCTCATGCAAGAATTTCCCTTGCATCATCGTCTAGTTTGACACCCTGACTTGACGTCAAAAACCAATAGGAGAGCATTTGCTCCTTGTCTGTCAGTCAACATTTACTAGTGACATTAGTAAATGAAAGTCCCAAATTGTTCTCCCCCTGGTGTTTTATGTGCACACACAGTGAAGCTAACCAGGCATGCCAGATGGTCCTGTCACTTTCGAACTGGGCCCAAATGGTTCAGATGGGAGTTTTGCAAGATAGATTTGCCAGTGAGAAACACAGAAATGAGTGAATCTTTCTGCTATGCAAGGTTACAGTAAAGCTGTGGGTATTGGTGGGGTTAAATGGACAAATTTTCTTGATGTAAAACCTGAATACCTCAAGTTTTACTTTAAGGAGAGCTGGTGCATACTTTTCTCCCCTTGATACATTGTGATGAGTCCATAATTTTTTCTTGTTTTCTATTTTCTTCTTTTCACAGCAAAAGATCGCTAACATCACAAAGAGAATTTCTGTTGAAGCAGAAGTCTGAGTCACTCTCTTTGACCCGCCCCCTCAATGACCTCTGAACTCACACACAATCGCAGAGACAGTGGTGACACCAGCATATGACGGGCAGTCGGGACACACTTGTGGTGTGGACCAGCTCTTGTCCAAGACGGGAAAAGTTTTTCACTGCATAGTATGACACGGCGCCACTGTGAAAGACAAAAAAAATCCTGAAGTCTGAGCCAACCTTTAGTCTTGTCTTCCTCACAGGAAATCATTTTTAGTCATAGTTTTAGTCTGTAAAATAACACTGGTTTCTACCCATTTAGTATGCATTGTTTACTTTTTAAATGTACTTTCCAGTATAGTGCTCTGCCTCATTCTGAGCCAGGAAAACTTTGTGAATGAATGAATGAATCACAATTACTGTGTGGCACTAAAGACATGAGCTATCATTACCAGTTACCAGACTGTAAAGATGTTTATTTCTGCTGTAAAAGTGGGTGTAAATAGTGACTATATGACAAGGTAAGTAGTATCAGATCATGCAAACAGAGTCTGGGGTTTTTAGAAGGTTGCAGTGCTGTTATGTAACTTACCAGTGGGTTTAACTGGGACGAGGTGTGTCTTCACTCAGCACCTATCCTTCTATTGAAGCTAAATTTTCTTGTGTTTACTTTAAATTGGCAGCCTTAACTGGCATGTGTGAAAATCTGATGTGTTCAGACAGATATTAGCAGACAAATTACACACACTAACATCATGATAACACAAAACCAATTAAATTAGTTCGCAACAAATTAATTTCCCCATGTCTAATAGAATCATTTAAGATAACAAAGTTGTCACTTAGTCTTTGTGGTGCTTTGCATGTGTTAGGGATGAATTAATATCAGATGGTACAACCTTAGTACATAACCAAGAGGAGCCAGGCAGAGCCACCTTGAGAATTTCACCCAGGGAGTTATTTAAATCAGATGGTACGATTAACAGGCTCCCAGGAGATGTGGTTCCAGGTTTAAAGAGTAAAATAAACATTATTGTAAAACTGGATACTATTAAAATGTATTAGAAACGCAGTTCTTAGACAGGGAGACCTAATCAGAGGCTTACCAGTGGTAAGATGGGCTGACAGTGGGTGAGAGGGATTCCACAGAGAATCACCAATTACACAGGACAGTCACCATCACATTCTGATGCAGAAAATAATCAAGATCCAGGGATGTAGAGGAAGGAGGGAACCAGAGCATCACCGTTGGCTCTCAGAAACTGGAAGGACAATGAGAGCCATAAGCAGGACTGTACTTAAAGAAAATAATCAATACACATACAAACATAAATGTACCAAATGTATGTGATTTCACCCACCATTTTACAGGTTAAGAAAAAATTATCACTGCTGCAAAAAAAAAAAAATTCTTTGCAGATCAACCTAAGAAAGTAAAAAAAGAAAAAAGATACACACTACTGAAATGTAAAATCACTCAATCAAATCAACAGTCTTTAATTTTCTAGCACCAAATTATAATCAAAGACACCTCAAGGCAGAATGCTAGTGGTGCTAGCACTGCTAATGCTAGCCAAATTCTGCAAACCAATTTACATGGTTTCACTTCAGAGAATTGTGAATAAATTGTAGTCGGTATTGACTTTTTTCTGACCTTTTGACTTGTAGGTTAATTTGCCTTTCAAATGTTGTTCAAATGTTGATGAAAATAGTCACCTGGAAACATTATCTGAGAACCAGAGGTGGAAAAAGTACACAACTATTGTACTCAAGTAAAAGTAACGTTACTCTGGTTAAAATGTACTCAAGTATGAGCAAAAGCACCGGTCTGTAAATCAAGTAAAAAGTATTTGATTTGAAGTTTACTGCCAGTATCGTGTACGAAGTAGCTACTGATGAGTTGTAAAGTTAAATATTATATTTCCTTATTGGCTAGAACAAGAAAATAGATATCCAACCAGTTTGTTCAGGCTATAAAAACAGTAAAATACCAAGAAAAAAATCCCAATGTTAATTAAGCTCATAAAGAATGTATTTCAGCTCTTAAAACATGTCTAAATGGGTCTACATTACATACAGTTAAACGTTTGAGTATTTTAAATATTCTACAAAATGACAGAGCTGCAAAAACTCTTGAAAATGTGTGGTAAGGTGGGTCTCCTCTGGCAAGAACAAAGCAGATGAAGAATATGTACTATGCTTCCTTAAAGGGGACATATCTTACCCTTTTAAGACAAGTTAATATTCAGGGTTCTTGCAGGTTTCAGTAAGTTAAATTTAAGACCTTTTAAAGACCTTTTGAGACCATCATGAATAAAATTTTAGACCAACACGACACATTACCAGAAACGTTCAAATCATCCCAGAAATTCAAAACCTTTTATTTTTATTCATTTAGTTATTGAAGATTAAACAAACAAACAAACAAAAAACATTAAATTAATTCAGCATAAAACAGATAACAATTAAAACAGTTACCTTCTTAACCCAAGTAACCTTCCCAACACAACACTAATATATGTCTATACAGGGTTGGCCATAAGTTTCCATACATAGAAAAATGAATAAAGTACATTTTTTTTATGTGGAGTGGCCTCCCAGATCCCTAGATCTCTCCCCTCTTGATTTCTATCTTTGGGGGCACTTGAAGGCCATATTCGATTCAGGAAACATTGCCTGGAAGATGTTGCTAATATCACTACTACTGTTATATGACAGATGCTTTGTAACTGAGTGAAGAATACAAAGCACCTCGGATTTTGATGTTTCACTGCATCCAAATTTAGCTCGAAGGTCGTTAGCCAAAGTGGTAGTGACACTGCGCTGGAGTCCAGAGGGACCGGGCACTGATGAAGACGGCGGGGGTGGTGAACAAAACTGGGTGATGGCTTGAGCCCGCTGAAGGCTTTTTATGGCAAGCTGGTGTTTCTCTGCCTTGGAGTGAGACTCGAGCGCTTTCACACCCAAGGTCCCTAACTGAATGGTCCTCCTGCAAAGTTTACAGTGAGCTTCATGTCGATTGCTGGGGACCGCTTCCAACCATCATAAAAAATCGCTGATTTCAAGCCACGACTCACTGAAAACACACTTACCCATGTTTTCTACGGCAAGCAGCAGACGTAAACCTGAACGGGCAGGAGTCATAAACATGTTGCAAAAGGTTGCAAACTGGCCGGCAGTCATCATGGGATTTGTAGTTTAATCAACACCCACCAACACCGGTAGCTATCTGAGCCCCTCAGAAAGACAGACAACACAGAATCAACTTCTGATCACGGCGTTTTACTCAGTGTATTTTATACAGCCAACGCTTCTCCAACGGGAATGAACAAAAGTAAAAAATTAAGACTTGACTCAATTAAATTTAAGACCTTGGATGAAAATCTGGGCGTTTTTTAAGACTTTTTAAGGCCTTAAATTTAAAGTTCCGAATTTTAGACATTTTTAGAGTTTTCAAGACCCCGCGGGAACCCTGAATATTGTTTCTCCACCCCTGACCTCGCCCCTCTAAGGAAAAGGATGTGGCTCCCCTGAGGAGGGAGGAACTTTTTTCCAAGCAGGGACGGCCAACCGAACCTGGGGGTGGTGCTAACTCCCCACATTACATCATAAGGGGAAAATCTGAGAATGGCTTGTTTCAGCACGCATTTTCTGAAAGTTGGAGGAAGGGGGTGGGGGGTGGGAATGGATTTTTCTAGTACTTGAGGGGATTGTTGACAGGGCAGAGGCTCATATATTTGTTAGAAACATGTTATAACGTGAATTTAGCATAATATGTCCCATTTAAGGAGCACCAAAAGTCACAGACTCAAACTCAGTGGATAACTTCACTCGTGGTGCAAATGTGTCTCACACCAAAAACAACCACAATCCACCAGAACATGACCAGAAGAACCCCGGCAGGGATCACTGTACAACAGGCAACATCCAAATACAACTTAACACGTCTAAACACTCTGTCCAAGGGCCAATGGGGAACTCCACCCATATCCCCCAAAATCGCAGTGGGTGCAGTTTAGATGCTGGTAAATGTAATGACTTCAAAATGTACAAAAGTGCTCAAAAACATTACTGAATAATAGTAATATGAGTAAATGTAATTAGCTGCTGTCCTTTCCTGCTAAGAACAGGTAGAGCATCAAATCTGAAAGGTGTGATAATTTTACATTTAAACAGCATAGCTCCATGCCTGCACTGTAGGAAGCAAGGAGACCAGGATGTGGTTGCGTGAGCCAAAGAGCAAGATGGGGGCCAGGCAGACAGCCTCACCTCAGATTGCTCTCATGTGATAGGCTAATTAGGGCCAAGTTAACAGTAAGGCAGCACAGAGTCCCATCACACAGATGAAAAGGTATATCACCCTAATACATGTAAGTTTACACAATCAGCTGTTAAAATCCACTGACGCTGAGTACTAAGGAGATCCAATATGGCTGCCAGGGGTGTGTTAAATCCCTTCTGTGAGGAAAGGAAGAAATGCCAACATTGCTTTATTCTCTCTGTACACTGTTGTCCAATGTAATCTTCAAGCTGTAAGTTATTCAGTGGGGGGAATAACAGCCACATGATAACACAACCTAGACCGTCCCACCTCTTCCACTCCCCCTTCTGTCTGTGGCAGCACAGATGCTCAGAAAGCCTGGGACTGGTCATAGAGTGTCACTCACAATCAGCCTCTGAGTGCCAAAGTGCATTCATCCAGAAAATGCCAGATTCCACTCTAATCATTTTTTCTTTTTCTCTCTCCATCTCCTCATACCTTGGCTATCTCAGATTCTGAAGACAGGCTATTGAAAACCTTGACCTTCAGGATGACAGTTATCACTGCCCAGAGATTTGTGTGTGCCGGGAGTTTGTGAAGTACAAATCTTGGAGCAGTGCGGGGTTTACTGGAGCTTGTAACTGTGTCTAACATAGTATGAATGAGACCTGATGATCTGTCTGAGGGCTTGAAATATGAAAATGAGTATTGGCATTATTGTTTTAAAACCTCGGTTTTTAGATGTTTAATCGTGTCTACTTGTTTTGGATATTGTGTTAGTTTTAAGGAAGCCTCGAAATGTGTTTTTAAATGAGAATTTTAACTCTGTTAAGCCATTTTGGCATGGTTGACAAAGTTTTCTTTGCACAGTTCTTATAAGAAGTGATAGCTGAGAGGACATTCTTTACTGTGATTATGGGTATGACAGTGATGCTGGGAGGTTTGATGCGCTTGTTCTGACTGCATCAAAATCACTACAGGACAGCAACAGAGATGTAGTTTTCATGCAAAGCATGCTGGAAAATGTTTTTATCTTCATGCTTCTTCAGAAAAAATGAAGTGAGACACGAGAGACCTATAGAAAGGCGGATAACTTACTGGATGCCATTATAGCTCTTTAGCTCAACTGGTAGTAGCTCCTTCTGCAGAGATATAACCCATTTTCTTCCAAAGAGAAGGTCATTATATGGACTTTTCATGTTTTCACAGGGAGAATAGATGATGGGCTGTGTGGCAAGCATTCTTCAGCACGAGGTAATTTCCCTCCGCTGAGTGCATTTACAATGCATAACACCTCGACCCAAACAGATTGTAGATGATGTCTGCAGCCAGGCGGAACCACCAGAGCTATCCCTTCATGCTTAAATGGGCAGTCAGGATGCAAGATTCTCTGTGCAATGCGAGGAAGTAACCCTGTAGCAGGTACAGTGAGCCCAAAAACTGCATTGATGATGCTCGTGCATATTTGATGTTAAATATTTGATGGGAAATGTGGGGGCAGGCAGGGGAGGATGAAAAGCCACGTCTACGCCTGAAACCCGGCATTTGATCAGCATATTAATGCAGAATAGTGATTATACTCAGTCGGTGATACCTCAAGGCCGGGCATTTAATGAAAAAAGAAGCTGACCTTCCAAGCGAGCAGAATCAAGTTTTACCAAAAACAGAAAAGTTCACCATCAGCATTCAATCTCAAAATAAAGTATGTTCATTTGCATAATTAGAATAAGGAGTTCGTCCGTACTCTGTGCTGTTTGGTAATGTGTGCTGCAGGACATCTGAAAACTCCACAGAGGATGAGTGAGAGGTGCTTTAAAAGGACGGTGAGTCCTCAAGCTGCAAAGTGTTGATATAGGAGGTAAAACCAAAGCTCTGTTGAGAGGCTCTGATTTAATGCAGCTGCTGGGGACAATTTACTGTCTGTCTGTGGGTGTATATAACTGCTGTATAATTTACTAGTTCTTATCTACCCATGTAGCACATGCTGATCCGGGATAATGGCATTGTTTGATGAGGCAGCCAAGAGAGCAGACTGCAGAGTAGTGAGATAATGTACATCGTTCACACTTGCCCCATGTGGGGACAGTTTCAGATTTGTTTTTTTTGAATCGAGGACACAGAAGAAAGTTGCATTCAAAATTTGCCTTCACTGATTCCTGACAGTGATACTCCAACAATCAGATTATTCAGATTCATAAACTTGCACCAATCTCCACCCATATGTTTGAGTGAGAGGGATAAAAAAAAAAAAAAAACTCCATCACTCCCTGGGGATATTCTGCGGCATATGAAATTGTGTATCAAACCATAAGCAGGGCTTGCACAGTGATTATGTGTGAAACGTTAGAAATGTATGTAAATGTGTTTGCAGACAGAAACTAGAGAGGCTCAGGAGGAGAACAGCAGGGAGATCTTAAGGCTCGGTGTCTGCTGTATTCTTATGTCAGTTTGTTTTAGTTTAGGCCAAGGCTACCTTTCCAGAGATATAAACGAAATTAATTAATTCCTGAGTGGTAGCCATATGGCTGTTAAAATGACAAGCCAGAGCCCAATTCATCATTCCATTAAAATTGAGCAGAACTCTGGGATGATGTTATCCAACAAAGTTTTTAACAATTATCTGAATCAGGCAAGTCTGTGCTTTATTAAAGTGGGTCAGCATCCTTGTTTTTCTCCTCCGTTTTTTGATGCAGGCCTTTTAGCATCCTTAAACATATACAGAAGATTAACACTGAGAAAACACTGACCCAGAAAAACACAAATGTTAAAGAAGTAAAGGGCAATTCTTATCCCGTCATGCAGATTATCATGCAGATTATTAGGAGTTATTTTGGTTATTATTAGAGTCATTTGGTTTCCTGCTGCTGATACTGCTGAATACTACAGGTGAGATCTACCCATAAAGATTAGATTTTTATTGTTTGTTATAGCACCTGGTGTAGCAGCTGCTCAACCCACTGTGCTTTGTAGAGCACTAATGTCAATTAACACAGTAACCACCAGTTAACTGCTAAGAAAACAAAGATTCAGCCCTACCTAGGGCTGGGAAATGAATTGGAAATTAGATTAAACCACAATATGGCCTGCTGCAATTTTCAAATAGCAGAAGTAGCAATATTTCTTGAGATTTTATGCACATTATGCAAACGTGTTATTTTGTTATAATGGCTTACAAAAATCCTCATAGTGTTTTTATGTGTTTTTCTTAATCAAAATGACTGTCATAAAAATGATACAGCCCTAAAACAAAGCAAATGACATCACATTTGCAATATGAGCAAAAATAGTTAGCTCATTCTGTCTAAAACTGATGAAGCCTAGCATTACTTCATAAGTCATACCCCAGCTGTGATCAGCTGATAGCCAGTCTCACCTCAAGTCTAACATAATATGACGAGTACCAGCACTGCTCAGCCACACCCACTTTACTTTTTATTTTGAATTTAGAACTCTGTCCTATTAAACAGCACACCATATCGAGTGTATTTATCGAAAAGAAAACCAAAATTTTGTTTTAAACCATAGATTTTCCACAATGAAAAATGCACTGAAAAAGGCACTTCCTGATTGTGCTGGAAGTGACACTAGTGTGTATGACCGCTTCCAGTGACACCAAGGAAGTGCCTTTCTTTAGAGCATTTCTCCCTCATGATGAGAGAATTATGAATGAAAACAAAAGGTCAGTTATCTGCATAGTAAATATACCTTTTGAAGTGCAGTTTTATTGAACAGAGTACTTAGTTAAATCAAGAATTAAGCAGTGAAGATGGCAGAGCTTGGCAGTGCTGTCTGTACTACTTATATTCTGTACAAGCCAAGCCTTTGAATGCATATTGAGATAGTGAAACTCACTTTTTAAGCACAAAGCTATGTGTCAGTTTAAGAGTTATTGAAACAAGTGAAGTGCCAAATGCATGCAGAGTGGCCAGATGTCCTGCTTAGTGTAGGGTAGTCCCGTATTTTTATTACTTTTCAGATGTCTCGCAACTTGAGACACTGATACAGCAACAGAGGGGCAGCTTTGAGTAGCAGTTCCCTCTGCATTACATAACTAGAAAAGCACTTAGAGACCTCAGACTTCCGCTATTAGCCCTATCTCCCAATAGTGAAGAATCCTTTAAAAAATTCCTGAACCCATCCCAACGTGCCCCCCACCACGGCATTTGCCGATTACTCCCTCCCTGGTGGGGTGGAAACATGGTAAGGCAAAGCATTGGCTTCGCTACGGGTGGACTGTCATGGTGGAAGCATTGCCCGCCAGTGCCAACAGATGCACTGACAGTCTTATCCATGGTCTTACTGTATGACTGGAAGTCATGGCAGAGGGTGAATATTCCTCTATTCCTCCCAGTATTGTGGGTATTCTCACTACAATTCACTGACTTTTTCTCTGTTACGCTCCGACTCGTCTCCTCGACCAGGCGTGTGTCTTTCAAACTCTATAAACTCCAAAACTTTGAACAGAAACACACCCAAAATGCTGCTGGGATTGAAGTTACTCATGTCCACCATCTCCTGGTGTAAAGTGGTAACAGCACAGACCTCGGCCATTAGCCCTATCTCCCAATAGTAAAGAAACCTTTAAAAGGTTCCTGGATCCAGATGGTGATCCGGATCAGTCCCAAAATCTAATCAGTTCTTCCTTATGCCATTTCTGACATTTCCTGAAAATGTAATCAAAATCCATCCATAACTTTTTGAGTTATGCTGCTAACAAACAAACTAACAAACAAACTACTAACAAACTAACTAACTAACAAACCCACCTAATCACATTACCTCCTTGGCGGAGGCAACAATCTTTAACGTAACATCTGACGTTTCCATGGTAGTAATAAACTAGTCGTGCCTGTTAGAGTGGCCCTGTCATGACAGCAGGGGTGGAAAATAGCTGTTCTCTTTTACTCAGATTACTGTAATTGAGAAGTTTTTTTCATATACTTCTACTTTGCTGAGTACATTTTGAAATCAGTAAGTCATAAACTATTGTTTACTGTGAAGCGTCTTTAGTGCTCATGTTACTGAGTAAACAAGAATCTGATGTTGGGGACATTTTAGGACTGAGCAATCAGTCCCAAGAGGATTTTGGATGTGATGGATCATCATCCAACAGTGATCCAGTTCTCGTTCTGTAGTTAATCTTTGTCCTTGCTTCTCTTAATCAGCACTCTTTTCGAAAGTCAATACACTCCTATAATGTTTAAATTTTACCCTCTGGTAGTTTTAGGTGTGTGGACACCCTGGCAGTTGTCGTGTTAATGGTGCATTTGAAGGGAAGCCTAGGTTCAAATATGTGTTGTTCTTTCAATGAACTGACATTGTTTATGTTTCCCTTTTCTTTAAGTTGGAATCATGGCCCAGGATAGTTCGGACCAAGTTTAACTTCACCATCTATCCCATCACTTTTCCTGAAGAGAATGCAAAGAGTGGAAGAAACTCTTCAAACCTTGTGCCTCCCAGAGGCTTTTCCTGCCTGTATGTCTAGAATAACATAAGTTATCTGTTATTTTAATTCTAGCTACATATGTGCAAATTTTGCTTACAAGTTTATATCTGTTTTCAGTTGATCTTGAAGGAGGTGGATTCTTTGCTCTATGTGGACACGGATATCCTTTTCCTGCAACCAGTTGAGGTCATCTGGTCCCTTCTTTCTCAGTTTAATTCGAGCCAGTTAGCTGCCATGGCTCCAGAGCATGAGGAGCCTCGCATCGGCTGGTATAACCGTTTTGCCCGCCACCCTTACTACGGCAAGACAGGCATCAACTCAGGAGTCATGCTCATGAACATGACACGCCTCAGGGGGAAATATTTTAAGGTAACTGCAGGTGAATTATTTCTTTGTGTACCAAAAAATGTGCTTCATCTTCAAGTTTAATACATCAGTGTATAATGATTGTTATTAAAACACTAAATACAGATCAGAACTTACTTTAGACTGAAAGTTCTAAGAAAGTACTCTGATGTGGCCTCTGTCAATCTGTGAATTTTGCATGTTAATGCAAAGAAAAACCCCAAACCACTGGGAAAATTCTTTAAAAAATCAAGATATTCTGAGTTTTTGTATAAAATTTAGTTTATTGTGTGCAAAATAAAAGTAGAAATGCAGAGAGGTTTCAGGAATAATTGTACCACCAAGATTGACCAGCTGAGGTCACTGTTGTAGTTCTTTCCAAACAGTTACAGTGAACATATTCTTCAAGGAAACTGAGCAGTTTCTTTGAGTTGATCAGAGAGGTTAAGAAAGGATTTTTAACCCGTAATGTTATTGTTTCACAGATTCAAATTTTAAAGAATCTCCTCTTTATGAATGCATTTTTGTCCTCTAGAATGACATGACAGCAGTTGCACTGAAGTGGGAAGAAATTCTGATGCCCCTTCTCCAGAAGTATAAACTCAATATCACATGGGGGGATCAGGACCTTCTAAATATCATATTCAACCAAAACCCAGGTTTGTGTAACCAACCACACAGCATTGTTTTAGTCAGGAATGCTGTATTGAGAGACATGAAGTGATATGGAAATAAAAAATAAATCAAATATTTTCTGATCATTCCAATGGTTTTATTGTCCTTTTCACCCATTATGTATCTGTGGTTTACAGAAAGCCTTTATGTGTTCCCTTGCCAGTGGAACTACCGTCCAGACCACTGTATATACGGCAGCAACTGTCACCAGGCTGAACAAGAAGGTGTCTTCATTCTCCATGGTAACAGGGGAGTTTACCATGATGATAAGCAGCCAGCTTTCCGAGCTGTCTACGAAGCCATCCAAAAGGTAGAGATAGCCTCTGTACTCAGAATTTTCAGAATTTGGCAGTCCCATCTCATGGGATCTTATTTTTACAACAACCAAAAGTTTCTCCTGAGTTTAATTTATTTATTCTTTCAGACATAACCTATAGAAGTAATCGCAAAGGGGCTTTTTTTTCCCCTCTGCAGAGGGATCATTTTTATTGACTCTGCTACTACAGGTCTCTGTTTCTTTTGATGCAGATTGTGAGGGTAGGTCAGAGTATTTGGAGAAACATTTACCAGTCTTTACATTATCAATAGACACTCCAGGCCATTGCTTTTCTCTCATGGATGTTTCCATCCAGCAGAGCTTAATCAATAGTCTGTTAAACATTTCCGTCATTCTGTCTCAGCTCTCCCTAATGTGACAAATCAGCTCAGCCCTGCCCTGATCACCAGAATATCTACTGAAGATTGTATGTTTATGTTACATTGCATGGTGGGCTGTAAAACAGACCATGTCAAAAAGGTGTACACCTCTCCATCTCTATTGTTGAGTCATCTCAACAAAGTCACTGCTGTAATGACCAAGTATCGTTGACAAAACTAATCTATCTAAAATGGCATTTCTGCTTTCTCTTTCTAATTCAGAGATTGTTCAGGATCATAAGATAAGCTAAGTAACTTGCAAAAATTAAGGATGTTTTTGTTTTTCCTCTAATCTGATGATACGATTCAATAACTATAAAGAATAATTCATCCCAAGACTTCTGGGCTGTGTAATAATGTATGCTCTGGTTAGCACATGTGGACTAGATGTTATTGTAAGTAACCATGTAGAAGGTTGGTGTATGTGGGACTGGCTAAAAAATCTTTTCAGTGGAGTACTGAACCCTGAAATCCTTTGATTTCCTCCTCTTGGTTCAATGTGACAGCCTGATTTCTCTTTGCTAGAACAACTGGTGAGGGCTGTGTGTCTGTTTATGCCTTCAGTGAAAATTTAACATTTCTAAAGCAGTGTGCAGCCAGCCAAGGGAAATCTCACATAAGTAGCCCTGTCAGCCATCACTAGTAGACATGATACACATGCTTGTCATTGAAGTCCTAATCTGCAGTTCTGTTGTATTAATTTTCCACCGAAGGCTCTTGGAGAGTGCAGTTTTGAAAGAAAGGTCTTATTTCCAGCATGAGTTTCTCACCAATCAGGACACAGCATATAGTGTCAAACCTAGTGATAAACAACACAGAAACCTCAGAAATACGGAGCTAAAATATCTCCTTGTGGCTGGTTATAGTATAGGCAGTAGGGGCTGTTATATAGCTGTAATATGTTAATTTGACCAAAATAATTATTTTATTTAGTTCATTTATGACCCCAACAGTGTCTGTCAAAACAAAATCTTGCCCCTGTACAAATGTAGCTGATGACCCTGTTCTATAGCCCGTTTCAGACTGGGAGCGTGTTTTGCTGCTTGCGTAGCATGTCTGCTCTGGCTCCTGCCAGTGCGGCTTTCACACAGGTCAAGTTTACTGCCTGTCAGCCCAGTCTTCCTGCTCTCAAAGCCCTGTACTTCACAAGTTTTACCTGAATAAATCCACCAAGCTACCAAGCTACCTGATTCAGTGTGTAGAGGAAGTAGATCAGAAACTATTCAAAACAAGAGCGTTCTGTACAAGTGGAAGGAGTTTCTCTACAGAAATGCTAAACCGGGCTTTTAATTTGAAAAGCACAAACCAGAAAAGCACTTACTGTGTTTGACTTTCCTGTGACATATTCTACCAGTGTGGAGACAGAAAGTCTCACTAAAAGTAGATCTTCTGAGAACAACTTCATCAAACAGGCATATTTACACTTGTGGCCTTCCTCAGGGTTATCAAGAAACACATTGTAAACATATTCTGTGTGCATATGTGCTACAGCAATGTAGATATGGCTCTCCTTTTATCATTTTCCTGTCTAATATGGTCCATAGCCGCACGCGGTGCACGGAAAAAATAGGCGAGACTTCGAATTTCTAAACTCTCCATGCCTGAGCTGTGCATATTAGGTGCGCAAGACACGGTGCACATGCAGGCAGTCTGAAAGCCCTGACTTGTTAACATGCAACCAAATTGAAAATCCAGGCGTGTCATGGTCACACGTGTCACACTCCCAGTCTGAAACAGGCTCAGAGGTTCAACTGAGTGAGGCCTTAGTTTGACACCCTTAAGAGTTCCTCTTTCTTATTCTGATCCAAAAAACTCAAGACAACTCAGTAAAATAAACAAATAACTTGCACAGAATAGTTGTGTACTTTGTCATGGTTGGGTACTGAGTGTAGATTAATGAGAATAACAATGTTTTTTTGATTGTAGCAGCTTACTGCAACCAAAAAAACATACCAAAGGCAGCAGTATGATGATAAAAGTAACAAAAGCACACTCATATGATTCTCAGTCATAACAAGTGACATGTTTTAGTTTGTACAGCTCTCTAAGAGCATCAGCAATGCATGCCAGCGAATAAAAGAAAATCCTTTGAATAAGAAAGTTCACTATACTTCTGACTGAGCTTTTTAGATCCCAAAAATCCCATACATATCCAGCATCAGTGAGCGAGTATGTCAGCAGGAGACCTCTCTCTCTGCTGGATGGCTGCTCGCCTTCGATCTGCTCTTGTTGATTTCAGCACACCGGTCAACATGTAGGCAGCAATCGAGGGAGCAGGGGAAGCTTCATTAGCTCGTCTCCATCCATTACCGCCACAGGGCCCGGCCCGGCCACTATCAGCGCGGGCAATGTTCTCAGCCATTAGGTAAACGAGCAGGCTTCATTATGGGGCACTCGGCCCGCATGCTCCCATCAGTCTCTCAGACAGCACAAATACACATACTGAATCCATGGCAGCACATGCCAGACTCCAACTGAATGAACAAGGTGGAAGTGAGCTGAGCTTTATCATTGCCTTGAAACAATGCTTTTATTAAATATTTAATAATATGATAGTGGTCTTTGTAGTACACATATTTTTAAAGAACCTGGTTCTATCGAGGAACTTTTCATCTTCTGTTACTATATTTTGTTGAAGCTTTTATCTGTGCTTCCTGTTGCTCCAGCTCCTCAGGCCCCCTCCTACTTTGTTCCCACTCAGTCCTTCGAGAACAGCATCCTAAAGCCTGGAGCAGGCAATTCTGAAGGAAACACTCATTTCCATCCCACCAAGAGCTCCTTAGTCAGCCCCAGCTCCCAAGGCAGGCTCTCCCAGCCAGCAGAGGAGCTCGCAATAAAGGGCACTACCATTACCCAGCCAAGCCCACAGAAGAGTTGTAAAATTTTTAGTGCTGATGCTAGTTTGAGACATCATGATGGCTGTGTGGACAGCACACCAGCAGCATCCACATAAAAATCGATAGGAGGCTGTTAATGGTGCTTTATTGCCTGCTGCAGTATATGAAAGACCATAAAGAAAGTGGACTTTGAGTAACCCGATGCTTGGACAAACGGGAGTCAAATGAGATGCTTTAAAATAATGATTTCGTCTTAATTTACTGGAGAAATAAAAGAAAGGTCTACTGTAGTAAAACAATCAGATGGCATCTTTATTTTCAGAAGCTTTGTTTCCACTGTAAAAGTTTTCCCTGGAAGCTAAGAACCTTTTGGAGAAATTGATATAGACATTTGTTTAAGTAGTCATTAATTAGTAAAACAGTATTCAGGTGACCTTTTACTCTCATTTTGAAGCTCAGCATGTGGTTATAAAATAGTCCTACTGACAGACATTGGCTTAAGTGTCTTTGGAAGCTGTTTGCTAGTTGCCATTAGAATAAGCCAACAGTAGAAGAGAATATTAGTATCAGGTTGCATTTCTGGCATTGTCATTTTGGGGTCAAAGGCTAAAAATTTTGGAAACCCGATCAACACAATCCCTGACTGATTGATTTAAGACAAGCTGCCTTAGTCTCCCCTCCTCTTCATGTGTGCCTTCACTTAAGCACACATATAAAAGCACACAGAGTTGTGCTGAGTTATGTCCAGGCCTTTTTATAAATTTATCATTCTCATATTTCCTATTTGTTATAAATTTACTCCTGTGTTTATTCAAAATCTTGTAAAAAGTTCTGATACCTTTCAAATACATGTTATTTCTGATTCTTTTGTTACATAATTGAAAAGAACTTGGTTGCACGCTATGAAAACTGATTCGTATAGAGGGAAAAATGGTTAAAGGTATATGTCCCTACCTGCCAGTTTAGGAACTGCTGATAGGGAATGCCAATATTTACAAGTGATATTTTGGCTACAGAACTGCACGTCAACTGTAAATTTTGGCCATATAAACAAATAAGTTACAGGAGTTTATGCTAGACCAGCAGACCTATGTCGGCTGAAGCCTTTTTCTTTATTCATCACCATTGTTACACTTTAAAGTCTGTTTAAGGGACTGAAATTAGCTAATTTGTTCATCCTAAAACTGAAGTTTTAGGTCTGTACTACATTTAAGTATCATGATCGATGTCAGTATCTCTTAAATTATTTTGTAAATATCAGCTGTACCAGCAAAAATCTAAAACCATGCATCCCTCCCTAATGTGCTTTAAACATTACAATATCTGTTAAATAGTTGTAAGTTCCATGGTACCAAAAGTACTAAAGTTCTGAGGAAAAAAACTTGTACATTTGTATTTCAGGTCAAAGATGCAAAGATTGTTGTAAGAAAGGGAGCATGCAGCGAGGGCCAATCAAATGAGAGTGAGCTCCACTGATCTGTTGCTAAAACAGAGCGGTGATACAGAGAAAAAATGTTATGTCTTGACTGTTTCACAGCAGTTACACTCTAAAGAAGTTAGAAATACACCCAGACCTTGGCATAAGCGTTAAGGAACTTTAGGATTTTGTTTAATGCACAAGAGGTACCTCTGTCTGCATGCTATGCACCTATCTCAAATACCTTGTCAAAAATGAAATGCATTAGCCAGTTTTGGGCATCCAGGAGATCTCATTTGTCATCAATATCCTATCAAAATTCAGAATTATGGTGTCATGACATCTCTAGCCCACATTGCTGGATTTTTCCTCAGTTGTGTGTTTTTCTTCTAGATTGGTTTTTGGTTGATAAATTGAAAGTTTTGGAACCAAATGTTTGCACAGTGCCTGTTCTTTTTTTAAACTCTACCTCTAATCTGTATATGACAAAAATATTGGATGCTAATGTTTACTGGACGAAGAGCTGGAAGTTTTATCTTTGCTTTTCACTTGAGGCCACAAAACCAGACTGTAATGAAGCATATCAGCACCGCTGCAGCTGTAGCTCTCACAGCGCTGTCACGCCTCACTGAGCCCAGTCTGTATAGTTGTGGTAATAGATATTCAAAATTCAAACACTCCAAATTGACAGATATGAATTAAATGCAGAGCTTTATTGCCTTGAACCGACAGTGACAAATGTGGCACTTCATTTGTGTGATCTGAATGCAGCTCTTATTGCCCCATGATGGCTGTCAACGGAGGTAACAGGTGTAAAAACACACACTTCATGTCTCTGTAGAGTAATGTCAGGAGGAGAAAGTGCTGAAATTAGATGCCAGAGACTTTTGAATGTAAATGCACAGATATTCATGACTTCTGTGTTTCTCTCTCCGTCACAGTATCAGTTTGGTGAGGACATGGAGACCACACTGCTTCAGCCCCTGGAGGAATCACTGAAAAGCACAAAAAATACGTACTGTGGCAGAGCCAGTCATCTGTTTACTAAGAAGTTGAAAGAAAGTATCATGTCTGTTCAAAAAGATGCCCCACAGAGATGATCAGGACATCGCTCATTCTGTAATTAGTGTCTGATGTTTCTCTGGGTGTGGAGGATTTTACACACTCCAGTGGAGATGAATGAAAAAATGACTCACATTAACAGTGAAGCATTTTCTGTTTACCAAGTACATATCAAGCCTGTGGAGGATGAAGTGGGTAATCAGTGGAAATTTTTCTTTTTTTGTTGGAATATGTCCGATGAACACACAATCAGGTCATAGACATCCTCTCACTGTGAAGCAAAATACATAGAGAATTTGGACCTCATAGCTAATAAGAAAGACGCTTGAGGTCTGATTCCTGACAGGATTATGTTGCTTTTGCACCAACTAAAGAGAGTTGAATGCATCCATTTTTACAATCAGGTGCAAAACAAGAGCAGACTGCATGTAGAACGACCCCTTGATGGGTGTTAGAGCAAGCAGCATGCTTTGTAAATAGCAATAGAAGAGGATTTGCTTGTCATGGCGCTGTCACTGACAACAATGAACTCTTTGTGAACCTGCCCTTTTAAATAGTCAAGACAATCAAGGTCGTTTGATCTTACGAGAACCCACTTTAAAGTGAAACAATGATCAGATGTTTTTGTGGTATTTTGGGGGGAAATCTTGATGCTGGGTAAAGTATTTTATTAGAGTTTTAATATAAGTTTTTGTACAGGATTTGTACGGGTGGTTTTTCACAGCAGTATATCATGGGACATGGATGTTGATATTGTAAGGTACTTGTTAGTTGAGATGTCTTAAGTGAATGATCAGTATTTATTGTTGTTGGACATCCGTGTGACAGGGAGCACTTTTATGTCTTCTTTTATAATGTAACCTGAGACTATTGTGTCGTAAACTCAGGTTTGGGAGTTGTCAAAGCATTGTTTACTGTTCTTTGTATTACTAGAGTCATTTCAGTAAAGTAACACATTTTACTATGACTGGAACAAGATGTACATCTATAGAGCCATTAAATCTGCTTCCAGAATGATTAATCATAAATTTGCACTATAAATGATTGTAACACAGTCTATTATTATCCATCTTACCGAAAGCCAGCATTGACATTTAAATGTACAAAAAATGAATGGGAATAAATCCTTTATTTAAAATAATGTATAAGGTTGCCTGTGATGTTATTTGAAGGAATGCTTTTACAAATGCATGCTTGTGATAAGGCTGAACTTAGCCTTTACATCCAAATAAGCTATAAAGTATTTGCTTTGGTGAACAACATCCTGTTAGCCTGATAAACCAGATAGACTTCACATATCAGTTGCATGGGAGATAGTTAAAATGGAGAAAAATCTTTGGCCACACATGCTAATTAGTGAATTCAGGTGTTTCAATCAGACCTGCTGCCACAGGTGTAGAAAATCAGGCACCTAGCCCTGCAGTCATTTGTGATACTAAATGGGCAAGAGACTTCAGTCTGTAATGGATGCTACCTTTGCAATAAGAAGGTTTGTGAAATGTCACCCCTGCTTGATATTCCACAGTCAACTGTCAGTGATGTTATTAGAAAGGGGAAGCATTTAGGAACAACAGCAGCTCAGCCACAAAGCAGAAGATAACTGGACTTCTGAACCTCCACTGGCATTAATGTAAGCACGATAACTGCGATGGGAGCTTCATGGAATGGCTTTCCATGGCCTAGCAGCTGCACGCAAGCCTCACATCACATAACCAATGCCAAGTGTCAGATGGAGTGATATAAAGCACACCGGCACTGAACTGTGGAGTGTTCCCTGGAGTGAAGAATTGTGCTTTGGCAGTCATAGGGGTGAGTCTAAATCTGGCTGATAAGGGGGATAAAGGGGAAAGCTTTCTGGGGCCCAGCCACATTAGGGGGTCCAAGAAAGCTGGCATGGTCCATCCTAAATGATAGTAAAAATATTTTAACAAAAATACTTACGACTTATTAAAGCAACAAAATGCACTTTTTTCTTTTCTCCTTTAAAAGTGCACTGTTTTTAGAAGGATTACAGTTAGAAACAGACTTTGTACAGCCATGCCAGGACCTGAATAAAAGTTGGGATACTAGTCAAATAGGAGGTGCTTTTGACCTCATTAATGACCTATTAGCAAACCATTATCAATCAGCTCCAAAGCTGATCTGAGCCTGGCTGTGGAGACAAGTTAAAGTCCTAAAAGGTAGTTAAATGATACTAATCAATGCAGAGTATGGATGCACAATGTTGGATTTTTGACAATATCCAATCTGCCATTATATACAAATCAACTTAGCAGATACTGATATTATTATTGATATTTAGATGTTGCTCAGTCATAAAACCTTAGACCGTAAAACACACAATTTAAAGTTTAAGGCCAAACAAAAATCAACAAAATTCAGTCCTTAAAAATCTTTAAAATTGAAGGAATGAGGGTGAACGAAGAATAAGACTTCTGCTGAGTTAGGTTCATGTGTGCAGCCTGAAATTCCACAAACATTTTTGTTTGTACAGCTGATATATCAACAATAAAAAGCAGCAAAAACTTTTCATACCTGTTTATACCAATAACGTGCCAAAAGTATTGTTTGTCCTTAATGCATTGATATTATTACATCAGGTCCAAGGAGGGCCCTTAAGTTAAGTCTATGCAGCGCCCAGTAATTTCTGTGGGTATAGGGCTGTTTTCCAGGGTTTGGACTAGGCCCCTTATCTCCAGTGAAGAGCAAGCTTAATGCTTCAGCATACCAAGACATTTTGTACAATGTTATGCTTCCAGTTTTGTGGCAGTAGTTTTGGGTTAGCCCTTTTCTATTCCAACATGACTGTGCCCCAGTGCACAAAGATAGGACTATAAAGACACGGTTTAAAAAAACTGCTGCTATAGCTGCATCCAGGCTAATCTCTTCACCAGCAGCCATTGTTTACAGGTTTGCAGCACAACTCAACCACACCCTTTAGAGCCTTTCTCTCTTCAAACAACACTGATTGGCCCAAACATTTCAGCTTTGTAAGATGGATCCACCTGATGACAGAAAAGGAATCAGGCCAGTCTATCTGCTTTGCATTGCTCATATCCTGTTAGTCTTGAAGTGAATAAACAGTATTTGTGACCCGAAATATTGCCAAAAAATTAAAGAACTACTGCAGTGTCCTTGATAAGGGGAATTAGATTCTAGTGTTTGGGATTATTGCCTCAGATTCTTCAAGGTTTAATTTTGAGTGCACTCTCTCAGCCTTACAACTCATTTCATATTCTTATTAAGCATTTGGCTCCAGCTATCATTACCACTTTGCATAACTGTAGTTGTTGCCCACTCAAAGTACACAAAGACGGGGCTAAAGCCATGTCCTAGGAGGCAGCAGCAAGCTGCAAAAAGGAATATTAATGTGTGAGTGCAAAGACTTCAGAAAGTGTTGTTAAGATGCCCAAAAAGGAGCTGATGTGTCTGGGTCAGTAGCCTCTGGCTCTTCATTTCACAGGCAGATTGACAGACGTGCTCAGAATAAGCAAGAGATCTGCATGATGAATTTGGAATGGCCTCTTTTCTAAGAAGCTGATAGATTCATTTTTCTTGCAGAGCAATTACAAAGAATGTGAGTGAGCGAGGGAAACGTTTTCAGTATTATAAGAAGGAATCATCCTGTTTTAGGTTTCATAAGTAGAAACCAAGTACAGTAATGGTTCTTAAAGGTCTGTATGGTAGCCAGTTAATTTGTTTATTGCACCAAAAGCAACAGTATAGGAATGTGTAGCTTTCCTGGAAATGTAAGGGTTTAAGTGGTAGGTCAGTCCAAACCTGAGGTCAGATTCCTCCTACTCACTTTTGGATGATTTGCTGCAGGCCATAAGGAAGTTGGCTTTGGTTCATGATTTAATAGAGAACCTCTGTGAAACAAGCCTGCATTATTTCTTTTCCCATTTACAAAAAGGTTAAGCGAGCATGCATTTCAGTTTGCCGTGGGTTGATTTATTCCTCCTGTGAGGTGATCTACGTTTACAGAGAAATGCTCAGTGATATTATTGATCACCTTCAAGCCCGACACTCAGTAAGATAGATGTTTACAGCTCCAATATGTAGAGCACATTCAGTTTTTAGGGCGAACGGTGAGCGCTGCTACTGTCTGGTTTCTCTCCTTCTGAGTTTAATGGTGATTGAGGTCTCACTCTCTCTCAGTCTGCCAATGGATTATTCATGTTATTGCTTACACCACTTGGTCTCTGTGATGTTCAATAACAATCTAAAGCCTGGGCATACGTTAAAACAGTCAGAGGCAAATAGCCAAACAAAGAGTGGAAATGGTCACTAAGAAAGGATTTTGCAATATTAGGAATTGCAAAGTCATCAACATGCTGTTTACATGGTGTAAACAGTCCTGTGTAGAGAACTTTATGGAGTTCTTCATCGTGAGTGCACTATCACTTGGACTGGATGCTAAAGTGATGCATACACTGCATTCACCATTTCCTTTGTAAGCTGGAAACACTGTAAGTGGAAAGTCCATTAAATAGGTTTGTGCAGAAAATATACTCATTCACTTTACTGTAGTCAGACTGGTTGGGCCCCTGAAAAACCAAAGCATGGGCTCTCCTTCTGAATTATGGATTAAATCAGTGCATGTGTGTTCCTTAGCATTGATGCTAGCATCCTAGCTAACAGTTGCCTCATTTTGGAGCTGAAAAGTGTGTCAAGCACTAATCCTGATGTTAGAATGATTTATTAGTGGTACTTTTTAACCAGTTTTAACACTTTTTCCATCCCTTATTGCCACATCTTGTTGCCACAATTTTTTTTGCCACTTTTATCCAAATTTTGCCCCTTTTTAACAATTTCTGCCACTTTTTTATCCACTTTTTGCCCATATTTGCTTTTTTTTTGCCATTTTTGGCCCATTTCTTTTTGCTCATCCAGGCAACATTTTTTTGCAACTTTTTGCCTAGTGGCCTTTTGCCATTTTTGCAAAATCTTTTTGCCACTTTTTGTCCTTCTTTCCACTTTTTGCTGTATTTAAGCCATCTTTGCATCTTTTTCACCCATTTTTGCCTCTTTTTGCAATTATTCTGTTATTCACTATATTTCCAGAAAAGTTGTTGTCTCAGTTTCATTTATTCAGTGTTAACTTCAAAGACTGAAACCATGACTAAAAATGTTCTTCGGCATTCTTTTTTTCCATGACAAAAACTAGACTAATACTAAAAAGGATAGAAACAACTAAAATATGACTAAAACTAAAATTCATTTCATTTAAAGACTTAAACTAAGACTAAAACTAAAAATATCTATCTCATTTTCTGGCATCCTGACATTTGTGCACATCATGGCCTAGCTATAAAGTCTAACATTTCTTTCTTGAATGTATCCATCCATATTGTTAACATAACTAACATAAAAGGTAATTCTGTTTGAAATTAAAGGGGTTTACAGTCTGAAAAAGGCTATGTTGTACTGCAGCATAAATAAATGAAATCCATATTTTGTTGCTTTGAAAAGAGTGGTTATTCAATTTAAACAAAAGCTCTCCAAACTCACTCGCTAAGCTAAGCAGCAGAAGCGGGTTTTGTAGATTGGTGAACTTCCACCTTAACTTCTCAGAGAGTCTGCGTCTTTAAAATGCTCCTTTTATACCCAGTCGTGTTACTGAGCTGTTGCTTATTAACCTCATTAGTTGCAAAATGCCCCTGTAAGAGTTGATTTTTTAAAATAATGATAATAATCAATATTTAACCAAAAGATTTAGCAAACGAGATCCATAAAGTTAACATTAAAATGTGTTTATTTGGGACCATTGTTTGGACTTGATGGATGTGAGGCATCTTTATTAAGAGCTGGAAAAAGACCCGATCACTCAGCTGAGCTCTGTGAAGCACAGAGGTGCTAATTATGGTGTTGTGGAGGTTTTGGGTGGCATAAGAGTAGGTGTGAAAGACAGGGTGGTAATTATATTTGAAGAACAACAATCAGTGAGTGATTGGCTCAAAGAAAAAAAAAAACAAACCGGTCAAAAGGTTGACGTCACAACTTTTAATGAAATTAACTAAAGCAAGCTGGAAAGAAGAGGTGATGGAAGAGTAACTGTGCATGCCATAAACCAAAACAATGTGCAAAATAAAAGGCCTAAAAAAGTGATTTATTGTGTTTTTAAAAGTCTAATAAAATGAGTGAATATTTATAAGCTTCAGGGATGGAAAGTAGACGGTAAAGATAACTAGAAAAGACTTTAAGACTTTCATGGATGACATGATACATAACATGCCAACGGAGAAGTTTTCCTCCTCAAAGATACTTTTGAAGAATGACATCCTCCATCTGTTCATTTTGCAAGGCAGCACTTCTGAGAGAGTCGGAGTCTCCAGTTAGTCCTGACATGAACTTGACAGTGAGCTGTGTATGGTGTCAGTTTGATAAGCTGACTGAAGTGACAAAGCAGGGCAGGGAGGAGCGGATTGGGAAGTTTATCACAGTTGAATGAACCAGGTAGAAAATCTGTTTCGTCCCTGTGCATCTGTCTCTCTGCTTCCTGCCTTCCCTGCGGCAGAAGGATATCATTTAACAAGTGAACGTCTTGATCAATAATACATTTGCCAGCACTGCTGAGACAGGTATAATTGTGCTGATATGTCAGAGTTTAAAACAATTAATGTAATTTACCGCTGAGCATTAGCTATGCATGGATCCTTCGGTATCACACTGAGAAGTGAATTTGCCACTCTAAGCAGAACAAGATGAGTAATATGCATATGGATATAAAATGGAATCACTAAGTCAGTGCCTGCAGTCAGAAAGCATGGAGAACATTCTGCCAATTTACGCTCATTAATAAACTTCTTCCTCATTCCAGATGAACTTTGTTGGAGTGAAATTAAGGGTGTTAATATTTGTTAATTACCAGCGAGGCCAAATAGGCATTTAGGGCCTGAGTCACAAAAAGCTTGCATGGCTTTTGCACCCATTTATCCTGCACAAACAGGACAAAACCACTCTCTGATCCATGAGAAACAAACATTTGATCAAATGTGCTCAAAAGCAAGTAGCGTCTCCGTGGGGCCAAACTGCAAAACACATCCAATTCAGTCAGAAACACTCTTATCATACATTTAACTTTATAATTGCAAAACTGATATTTAGTTTTACCTGGCAGAGAAGGCTTAGTCCAGTACATGCTTTAACTTTCCAGGGAATGCATGGCTAGAAACCCCCATAAGGATGGATACATTTACGACAATGAAAAATGAATACAATAAATTTAGTTCACAAGCAATTAATACATAGTAGCATGAATCTGAATATAAGGGTGCAACAAGCTTTATGCTATAAAGGAGGAGGCTGGGGTGGAGGAGGAGGTTAAGCTTTGCCAGCAGCAGCAGTGCAGTGCATCAGCATTGATTGTGGGCATTTAGTTTGAAGTACATCATGTTTAAATGTTGTGTTGAGAGAAAGAACTGGCTGTGGGAACTGGGAGGCAGTAATTAGGGCTTCCCAGTTTGGAGGCAGAGTAGCTTCTTACTCAGGTATGTCTGTAATCAACTTCAGGACAGGCCCTCCTGAACACCACGGTAGGTCACATGGCTAACAGTTGCCTTCTGGGCCCGGCTTTGTCATCTTTGGAGCTGACTCCTCAGCACCACAGAGTAAACAGAGGAGTGACCCCACCTTCTTAACTATTGACAGTTGGAGATAATGGCTGAAGATGTAATACTTGTGTCTCCTTCAGGGGAGCACGTTCATCCCTGGCCCAACATCAACACTCTTTGCCTTTTTAGTGTCTAGTTTCTCCCGGAGCTGATAAGTAAATACAGCTGCCACTATGAGACTCTATGAAAAGCAGGGGTCATCGATCACTGACGCAACAATGGAACAGTCTTCCATTGGTTGTCACAGCCTGTTACAGAGCATTCTGGGATACCAAATGGGCAACATGGCTATTAGCATTAGCTGCAAGCTGCAGAAATGATCACAAAATTGATTTTAAAAAAATGTATAAAACAACGTTCAGTATCAGATTTACTGGTTTGGATTTAATCTTTAAAGACCCCAGGAAGTCACCCAAGTTCCAGGCTCACTAGTGAAGCCTCTGTGAGGGCTACAAATGCATGGAGAGAATCGACGTAACAGCAAATCAGCGACCGCCAAGAGGAAAAACCATAAGATGCAACAATCTATGGTACAAAAGTGACTGAAATTTTTGTAAATTGTGTCACCACTTGTGGTATATTACAGTGTTGGTCTCAAACAAATTGCTTTATTTTGATAAATTTAATCAAAACAAAAAAATGTAGTGAAAAAAGATTTTGTCAGGTGTTTATCATGTGTAGGATAAGATTAAATACATTTGTAGAAAAAAAGGCATGACAGATGATGACATTACAACTTTTGGTTACAACCTACATATAACGTTTTTTTTTTAACTTGGGGTCCATTTATTTAATCGTAGTCTTAAATTGATAAAAAAAAAATGTTACATATGTTTTTAACTTAAAAAGGACAGATTGGCTTTTTGTAATTTATTCTGTTGTATATTATAGCATTAGATATTGTAATTTCTGTTTCTAAAAAGGCAGCAAAAAATAACTTGAAGTTATCAGTTTTCGTGAGATTTTTAGCTTTAGAATTCAGATATGAATGCAAAATTACAGCAATAATCATAAAACTGAGATAAATTCTTAAACTATAATCACAACCTTAAAATCCAAAATTATTTCATCCCTCTTTTAAATCTGTTATTATTATAACCATGAAGATAGTCTGAATAAATTTCCCAGTGGATGTGGACAATACTGTATGGTTATAAATAATAGATTATGTACATTCTGGCTTACTCGCTGGTGGAGATGGACCTATTTTAATATTCAAACATGGGAGATAAAAACAATAATAGGCAAGTGAAGGGACTGGCTATTATGTCAATTACATTACTCAAACAATGAGACAAGAATACAAACTCAGTACTGAATGTAAGATATGTTTGCAAGGTCAAAAAATCAATTTAACATACAGATCAAGAGGATGTAATGAAGTCTTTGTTTATACCCCCTGCTGTGCTGGAAGCGCTCTTCTGTGTGCTTTCGGGGTTGCTGAGAGGATTGACCCCCAAAGATGAGAGGACGTGCACGTAAACAGACATTACCAGTTCAAAGAGGCAGCAGCCATGTGCTTCTATTTCTTCCCCGTCAACATCCTGCTGAGCACAAAGCTATTTCTCTTCTTCTTTTTACTTCTCTCTGGTGTACCTGGATGTTTTATTGTCTCACACTGTTATTGGTCAAGGACAAAAAATACAGATAAAAAATTTGATCTTGTAGACTCTCAGGAAACACTGACCTGTAACATGCCCATTAACTCCATCCTTCACACCTTCATTTGCTAATGCAAAACATACAGGAGGAAGATGATGTAGGATGAGAACTATCTGAACACCACGGGGGAAAGATTATGTTAGATGTGCACATGTGGCAGTGACTGTGAGTGGTAAAATTTGCGCAGTGGTCACAACATGACAGATTCTGGTGGGGGAGCAGAAAGCTTTGCATGAAGCTTTTTAATCAGAGCAGTCAAAGCAGTGCTGGATTTGTTCCTCTCCAACATGAAAGTAACAGAATATGGCACACACCTGAAGCTCTGGGTCAAAAAAACAATTAGCTCAATACCTTCACTCTCACAGTGTAACTATTATCTAACTTTTGATTCAACTATTTGAGTATTTTCCGCTGTTTCTCTTTTAATTGTATGTTTTTAGTTGCGTTCAGACATGAGAATTTGCCGCGCCATCACAATCCTGACAATGAGCGCTGACAGCACTGAGATGGAAATTAGCAAAACATCTAAGTGTGCACTTTCATCACAGAAACACTGCTTTAATCTCAGCAAGGAGGATGTTTATGTTAGCTATGCCTCCAACCACTTTTCATCTTATTAGCTGGGATGGAAATTTTTTGAAAGCCAGATCTCACAGAGAGAGATGACAAAATGCTGCACATCAAAAGAAGACAACTTATTTGACGAATCATTCAGGTAACAACTTCATGCAAGAGCGATGAGTCTCAGAGAGACTGCTTTTGCATACAAAGCCTACGCATTTTTCAGACGTGAGTCATAATTATTTGAGAGGAGCGTTTTTGTCTGTGAGCCGAGTGACCCCAAGCGCTGCTGCTGGTAGAAATTTGAAGCATCTTTATGACAGCTGAGTCTTCTGAACTTTTCTGATTTTGGAATATTCTGATGAATATCTTGGCCTGCTTTTGAAATAAACGGGCAACACTGAGACATAGCTGACCAGAGTATAAGGTGACAGTGTCTTGCATCAGAGAAAATACACCAAGAGCTCAGTCTAGTCAAACTCTTTTTCTTTCTTATAGCACTCTATGATATCTGAGCATTACTCTAAAACTTAATCTAAACTTAGTATCAAAAGTAAGGACATTTGTGTTTGGTAGAATATTTCTTTGTTGTAAAAATGCTTACTGGCAATAGATCTTATCCTGTTGGAAAGCCTGTTTATTCTCCTTTTAAAGGGTGCCACATTTGTAAGGAACATACATTTGTAGGAAGAGCAGCAGAGCTGAGTATGAAAGTGAAACTTAATTTAGTCCTTAGAATAGCTTTATTTGATTCATATGGAACTCTACATGGACCTGCCGTTAATTTAAAAAAATCTTTAGACACTATAATCAATACTATACTATAACACTATTATTATAATACTACTGAAATTCAATGCTTTTATTTACGTGTTAAGGTAACTTATTCACTGCAGGACTAGGGATGGGTACCGAATTCTGTACTTTTATAGGTGCCGACCGAATGCCGTCAGTACTCCAGCATACCGATTCACCTAAAATCAAACAGTACCATGTTTCGTCATCCTTGTGACTGCAAGAGAGTAGTCAATTTTCCATGCTGGACGTGAATGCAGCATTGCACGCATGAGAGTGATGACGTCAGTAGCAGCTAACTGAATCAATAAAACAAGCATGGCTGATAGGAAGCGGTCGAAGGTAGCGCTCCACTTTTCAAAATAAGATGCAGATTACGCTGCAATATTTGTGACATGAAGTTCAAGGTCTACCTGGGCAAAACTTCTAATCTGAGGAAGGAGTGTGATGATTGATGATACAGATCGGCTCCTGCTGTTTCCTGCTTGTTCACCCCCTGCCCTCTCTCTCTCTCATACCGAATCCTCACTTTAAACACCGTGATTTGCCCGTTTATCGTGTGGATATCAGCCATGGAAATATAGTAGATAAAGGGATACGTTTGTTTACTCAGCCACCTTACAGACACTGGATTAAGGCACGGTACAGTCTAGTGTGAGTGCGACCTAAAAGTTGCTCTCCATCTCTTCAACTTGGCACAGCTGATGCCATATGAAGCACTCTGTCAGGATGGATGGATCCAGAGTGATTTTGAAGGAGTGACAGAGCCACAGGCTCATCCTCACTGCTTATTTTCATCGCAGAATGAAACAATTTGCCACTTTCTGATAGCTTTTTGAAGTAAATACAAATATAACCCAACAGACCCTGTGTGTGTTGTTTATGCTTCTGAGTGGACAGGTGCATGATTGATTGATGAGTGAGGAGCAGACTCTGCTCTTACCAGTGAAAGATGACATATTAGAACTGCATGAGGAGAGAAGATGTGCAGTACACGTTACTCATGTTAGAAGAAGTAGTTTGTTTACTTTCATTTGTAATACTTTAATTGGTAAAGTTCTATTTATTTATTTAGTGATTCTGACATACTCTGCTGTAGTGATTCTGCTTATAGTCAACATGTTTAAAAAATTAAAAAACACTGTGTTAGAATGTGTCTGATGGTGCGCAGGTTGCCTTATGGTTTAAGGCACGCCCCATGTACGCTGGCAGCCTGGGTTCAAATCCGGCTTGTAGGCCCTTTTCTGCATGTCTCTCCCCCACTCTCTCATCCCTTCTTCCAATTCTATCCACTGTCCTCTCTATCAATAAAGGCACAAAAATCCCCAAATAAACTTTTACAAAAGAAAAAAGAATGTGTCTGATGGACACAAAACTAGATTAAAAAAACAATAAAGAGGACACACAAATCATAATTCTAAAGTGGTAGAAAAAGCACAAATTGGCACAATAAAATAAACCAGAATTTGGAAAAGAAATGTTAAGTGCTTAGATATTGAGGAGAAAACCTCCAGATCCCCCTTACCTGATGGTGAAAACAATAAATGATACATATGTAAAATTTCATGCACTGACCAACAGTTTGTTGCAGAAAAAAATGAAAAAAAAAAAGACAGACTTTACATGTAAATAAATATTTTTGCATTTTTTTAATTATATGACAAAAAGTTAGTTTTTTGTGTGCAACTTACAAATTAGCCTTGAAATTAGATTGAAAAAGAATTCTGGTGAAATAAAACTGCAATATGTCTTGTTTCAGTCTTGATCATCCAATCCACCAAAAAAAAAAAGAGTCAAAGGAAGAATAAGCTGTTTGGCATTTGCAGAGAAGATTTGGTGAATATTTCATGGATGCATCCCACATTCTTCGCTCTGCTGCTCATCCCACAAATGCATGATCCTCACAAATGCAACACCATTTCCATGGGAAATAAATCAGCTTTCCAACAGGATAAGATCCATTGCCAAGAGGCACTGTTACAACACAGAAATAATCTACCAATTCAATTCAATTCAATTCAAATTTATTTGTATAGCACATTTCATACTGGCGTAAACTCAATGTGCTTTACAGAAGATTAAAAACAAACAGTAAAAGCAATCAGCAATTCAAGCAAATTGCCCCCCCCCCCAACACACACACACACACCCACACACACACACACATATGTACAGTGCAAGTCATGTGTACTCCTTAGAGTACACAGGCAAAATGTTAATATATTATACTTTATCTAACAGTCAAAGGCATAAGAGAAAAGCAGTGTTTTAAGACCACTCTTAAAAGAACTTAAAGTGTCTGCCAACCTCAGGTCAACTGGCAACTTATTCCATAGAACAGCACCATAGTGGTTACCTTCACCTGATTTGTATTTTACTTTAGGCACATTTAGAAGGCCCATACGCGGAGATCTGAGCGACCTAGTTGGGTGATAGTGAATGAGCATGTCAGAAATGTACTGGGGTGCCATACCATTAAGTGATTTATAAACAAACACAAATGTCCTTACTTTTAGTGCTAAGTTTAGATCATTTTCATTTGTCCTTGTCAGCCACTGTAATAATATTTCATTCTGGCAACTGAACATCCCAGAACTTAATCTCTCTTCCACATTTGTCATTCTCTTTAATAAAATATCCACACTGTCTGTTTGACAGACAGCCACACAGTATGCAGGGCTTCAGCACAGAAAAGGAAAGTTAACATTTACTGATGAGGATGCGTGCTATTGTTCAAATTTGCAAATTCATCACAAGAGCAGCCTGATAAGCTTTCTGAAAAATATAAACGACTGAGATACTACAGGACCAATAATGGCTTCTTGGATTGGAAACTATAAAGGGGGAAAAATGCATTTCAAATAACCTTTATCTTTCACTGTCAAAGCTGAGACACATTCAATCCTTTGAAGTGTAAAATTTCCCTTAGAGTGTAAACAACTCTCTCCCATCCATGACGTTTACCTCTCCTCTTTGTGCTCGCAATTTTCTACATGAATAAAGAAGCTGCTCCTTTCTCCCACTGGCTAGACCCTGACTGAAGTGCAATCTGTTATAATATCAACTCAAGCCCCCATTGGCAAGCATCATTAGCCTCCACTCCCTCTCGCATATTTTACTCTGGCACCATCCATGTGGCATTAGACGGCATTACAATTGATTCTGCACAGTGCGATAATTAGTGCTACGAGTGTGATACTCTTCTTTACAGCGTATACCCGCTTTTATCTGACCATTACAAAACCCAAAATTCAATTATCTGTAAAAAGATCTTCTCTTATCAGCGTGGACTAAACTAAATCCCCATCTCCTGATTTTCTCCCTGCATGGATTTATCTTGTGCTTGTTTCTGACAATTCCTCATAAAAGATGGTTTATTCCTCTTAAATCGTCTCGTAGGATGTAAATGAAGAAAGCTGTGACAGGGGCGTAAATATAAGGCGCCTCTCTCTCTCTGCCAGACAGCTTTGTATCTCCATGCTGCTGTGAACCGTGCACCTGGCTCGACACTATAGGTAGGAAGCAGGGCTTAAGATTTCACACACATCCCTGTCATGAAAGATTGAGCATGTGGGAGTCATTGAAATGTATTCATGCTCACAATGTAGAGGAAGCACGGGGCCACAGTAATGGTTGTCAGGGGCTGGTATGCCTCAGTGAGCTGAAGACGACATTTTCTGTCTCACTGGCTGCAGGGATGTTTGAGTTATATAACCCTGCAGGAAGCCACAGATGAGAATGTCACATGTGAGCCCTAATAAAATGCTACATTTAGTAAGTGTGCCATGAAAAGCCTCACATAGTCCATGTGATTAAATGAAAGCTATGTTTTTATGTCACCTTTATAGAAGTGAGAGGGCTCTATTAAGTGATACAAAGATATTTTTGTCTCTGTGTTGCTCAGCTCACCTCTATATGTGAAATTAAATCACTATGATGCCAGCCTAAAAAAATGTAACATCTAGGAGTGTTAAGGAAAGGGGCACTGTAATGTAAGCTTGTGCTTGTTCTGACTTAATGTGGTAAATCTGAAACCTTAAAAGCCAATCTCAAACATGCTCTTTCCCTGCAAAAACACTCATGTTTGGCTGTGAGTGTAAAAAGGGTCTCGCATAACAACATCTTATCCTCTGCAGTAGTGTTAATTTAGGCGACTGAACAGTGTCCAAAAATGTGTCGACTACCATTTTTCTATGAAGAAGATAAAACAAAGTATTAGCTTATAAAAGATTATTAATAACAAAACTCTGACTGTAAATGAGACTCATATGTTATTGTTATTGTTTCAGGACAGGTCAGGTATGAGAGCATATGCCGGTTTGGCACTTCACCCCATCGACTTCCATCCATGCCCTGTTTCTCTAGGTATCCTCCCAGCTGACACCTCCACGATTCACACAGTTGCCCTCGACGTCTTGTCCAGCCCAACCAGTCTGGGGTACCCAGTATTTGGTGAGCTGGATCAGGTCCAGGGAAGCATGTAAGGTGCCCATACACACGTCAGCATTAGATGGTCGTGCCAACAATACCCAAAAAAATGCGTCGAAGAGGAGTCGTTGCAGTCCGTACATCTGGCCATCAGTGAGCGCCACACCACCTTGCCCAGGGAACCCATCACTGCTTGTCCAAGTCAGAGGTTGATCTCAGCCTCACAGTCAGCAGATAGTGCCTGGAACTTTGTTTTGCCAGGAGATGTGCATTCCCAACATCTCAGCCTCCTTGCTGAGCAAGTTAAGAGCCCCCAAAAGGACATCTACAGTCTCCGCAAGGATTAGGGCATCATCAGCAAAGCCCAGGTCGGTGATCTTGATATTGCCAAATGGAACGTTACAGTTCGCTGCCTGTTACCTGCCCCATTATCCAGTTCACACAGGTACTGAGAAGCATAGGGGCAAGGCGCACTCCTGCCTCACCCCAGAAGCAACTGGAAAGAAGTCAGTGATGGAGCCAGTCTGAGCACAGCATACCCACTATAGGTATTTTCCTCTGTCCAGGTAAACAATGCTGCAGCTCATTAGCTGTGCTGTTAGTACTGGCTGCACTAGCTTGAGCATGTTTACATGGCTGTGTCTGTAGAGCTACTACTGAGTTACTAAGCCTGTCCAGTATCTCAAAAAAACAAATAAAGACACTGACCATGGATTCTACGTACTGGTTTAACCGTAACACCTGCTCTCCTAAAGCATCGTCAACAGTGAAGGCTTTCGGCCTATAGATGTTTTTTTTCCTGGCAAGTTTCCAATAAATGCTTTTCTTGCTTAAGCCCACAAATGTATTCATAGTAAATTATTGGAAACTAAAGCACAAAATAAGGTTATTTTTGTATTTGTTTTATATTTTCCTGGTGTATTTTTATTATTCTAATCAGTTGATAAAAATCCTACAAATGCAGGCTATATAATCTATCATCATGAACATGTTTTACTAAGCTCTGAATTGTCAAATTATAGTTTACAGCTCATTAGTGTAAGGAATGCATTCTGACTCGTGAATCAGCCTGAATCAGAAATCAAATCTAAATCAAATTGTGGTCTTCAGAATTGGAATTGAATCAAACTGTGGGATATTCAAAGATTCACATCTATTAAAAACACTAGCAGAGATTGGGTAGAGAAGATCCAAGGAATGTCAGTATTTTCTTCGGTGTATTTTGAAGTAATTGAAGTACTGAGAGAGCATTAATCTGAGTGTTTTACATTTATGTTAATTTAACTATACGGCTAATAAAATTAGTTCAGAGAAAACAAATGCTGTGACCAACAGGAAAGGCAAACATGTAAATACTTTCTGTTAAGTAAAACTGGACTACAAGGATTTTTAGTTTTTGTTGCCTAAAAGTTAAGAAAATAGCTGCCAAAATTAATATTTTGTTAAACTAAACTGATATGATAGCAGCATAAAAAATGGAATACCTAGGAATGTTACAAAATGGAACACTGTAATATGAGCCTGGGCTTATTCTGACCCAAAGTGGTGTATCTGAGACTTTAAAAGCCTGTCTAAAACCTGCTCTAGCCCAGCACAAACACTCACATTTGGCTGTAACAGCAACATCTCATCTTCTGCAGGATTCTATCTTATGTTCTCTAAGGTTGAGGTGTCCTTTTCAGATATGCAAATGTTGTGAAAATGAGATGAGTGCATTTCTGTACGCAAAAATTACAATAATGAGGAAGAAAAAGGCAAACAATGTCAATGAAAGTTTCTTGTGGAGTGCTGGATAATGGAAGCGCTTTACCATCTCATGGGGACAGAGAGAGAGAGAGATGCAAAGAAAATCTGCATTAAGTTTTAAATGTATACCTGTTCTTATCCCCACGAGGATAATTACCGTCATTTCACAGCGTCTGGGGGAGAACTGTGGGGGTGACTCTGGTATTTGATGCAACAGTGCTCTGAGGTAACCCAACCTTGGTCCATTTAAAACAGAGGCTCCCCAAACTACAGCTCAGGCTGACCTCAGAGGTCCTTGAGGTTGTTGAGAAAATCTGCCGTACGATCAGGGGCAGACGATGGCAAGATCTTCAGAATTTAAAGCACTCTCTGACAATGATGGGGTTTGTTGGATTACATTTCCTTCTGACTACTAAATACAAGTAACAAGATGACTAACCAATAAATCAACTGAGAGAAAACTCACTGGACATCATTGTCAGAATTGGTTGGTTTATTTTAACACATTACTCTGAAACAATCCATCATATTATTATGTATGCTCTTTAAAAACATATATATTTTTATATATAAAAAAATATATCAAAGGATAAAAGAAATACAAAACAATTTCCTTCTGTTTGCTGTGTTAAAAGAGAGCGAGACAAATTGACACAGAAGAAAGCAATCTTGTTAGAAGCATATTCACATAAAAAATGAATGACATTAAAGCAACAATATGTGGCCTTTCTTATTTGAAATAATAATTTACAAGTCAATCAAACTGTTCAATAACTTTTAGAGGAAGAATGATGTTGTTAGAACTGTGCTGTTATTATCTTGTTTGCTCTTGATGGCTGTGATGGTTGTGAATGCAGTGCTATTTCTGTGTCTGTGCTTGACAAAGTATGTTAAAGCCTGCTGTTGGTTGGTTGGTGGGTGGAACTCCCGCTCAGACAGGTGACAGGCTGCTATGGAGAACTTGCTCCATTCAAGGAGCAAGATAACAGCGCTGCAGCGCAGGGGGAACCCCATCTCTCACCTCTCTTGAACAGTCATGTCAGAGTTTCTTTTGTTAGAGAGTTTGTGTTTGAGTAATTTTTCTTTTGTTTTTTTTGATCCATAAAATTAGTCTGGTCATTTCACACGTAGAACTGATTTGTTTGTTTGGCCTGATTCGCCCTGAGGCTAATTTCTAATTATTCTACATTTATGTAAACTAATTTCCTAAATAAATCTTGATTTAGTCAAATCTTAGAAAGCTATTCTTTATTGCTGCTTGGGAATAAAGGGATATGGGCCTTTTACATGTTGTGCCCTGGCCACCCTATAGATAAGGCATAACATGAATCCAACACATTTCCACAGAGTGCCCTGGTCGCCTGCTTTGAGTACTGTGTAACTTTGGTAGCAGGCAGCCGTTCTCTCACCAGAGGTGCATACGGCTTTGCAGCTCTAGTTCATACACCAGCCTTTAGCTTAAAAGAAGCCAGTTAGCCCACCTCAGTATGGTTAGATAGTTGAAGCTAGGAGGACAGACAGGTGGCAGATGAAGCTAAACAGAGAAAAAAGGAGAGTGCCCAAGCAAGATGTGGGAGAAGAGCAACAATCTGATGGCAGAGAGCACATCCTTAAATATAGTATTTATAACAGATTGAAACATAAAATTAGGTTTCATAGCCATGGATGGCAACTTTTTTCTCATATTTAACTGCTTTTACAGGTGCAAAAATTCAGCTAACCCAAGTTCTGCCCCAGATTTGCGTAAAAATAATACATAAATCCATCTTGTGCTGATGCTTTCCTTCTTGAGATTCAAGCCAGTTTAATTAGTTTAAAATCTTACAAACCTATCTTAACTAGCATGTCATAAATCATCCTCTCCAATACAGCTGTTTAGCCACAAACTATAAACATCCTGGTGACAGCTGAATACACATACACATACTCCATATGCAAACAGTGAACAACATCCTGTATATTTGCATAAAAATCCAGTAATTTTGCTTTACAGTTTAAGACAACATGGTCAAAAAATGCATTGCAATTTATGAAAGGTAAGCGACAGTTCAGTTGAAGGACAACAAAAATACAAAAAGTAGGTAACTAATCCGGCGGCCCCCCCCCCCCAAAAAAAAAATAAAAAAAAAAAGAAAAAAAAAAAAGCAGGTAACTAAAGAAAGACTGGGGGAAAGGCACAATAACAATGCTCAAGGTGCTTAAGTCAGAAATTGAAGTTACAAGCTGAAGCGACAGAATACTGTCTAAAATGCTCTAAAATATCGGGAGTGTTTTCGTATGTAAATACAATTCAGTGTATAAAAGAGGTTGCATTTTTTATTACCAAAAATAAGAAATGCAACCTCTATCTTATGCTTTTGACCTATTTTTGTTGCCATCGTATTAGGTTTGTTTATCTTTTGGGGTTTTTACGATACGATACTGGTGCTAAAATAATGCTTTCAATCCAGTAACGGTGCCTAAACGGTGCCTGAACCGATACTTATAGGAGGAAAAAAAATATAATGGTCAACAGCACTAAAAAAACTTTTAGAAATGCAAATGTAACTTTAAACTTAAATTGAGCAATATATAAAATCTCAAAAATCCACTATGAACAAATTCGTAAAATAAATCAATAAAACCTTACCCAACTAATGTGCTAGCCCTACTAGATCTTGCAGATGTCACTTAATATCTAACTGCTTAATAATACTTCTTTGAGTTTTTTTATTTTAGTATTTTAAGTAAATTTAAATTATAAAGTTAAATGTCATAAAAACGTGTTGATCTGTTGTTTGTTTGCACATAAGCTTAATCTTGCCCCTGCATAAATCAGGGCCCGGGCCCCCTTACCAAAATGTCTAGATTCACCCCTGCTCTTAAACTAATGAGCCCAAGTTATGTATGTCAGTCCAGAAGCCAGCTGCAGGACAGAGGTCTGCTGATGGGACAAAGAGGGCATCAAACAACAACAGAGAAGAAAAGGGACCAAGCTTTCTCCCAGGTAAAAAAAGGTTGACAATGTTTTATTTCTCCATCATTGATCCTATCCCCAGAGACGCTGTGACGCTTCTCTCTGTCTGTTATATCTTTAAAACATTTCATTCAAATATTACACTGTTTTCTGCTGATACACGAAGTGAGATTTTCTCGACAGTGAAATTAATATTAGGCGTTCATGCTCTGATGAAATAAAATGAGTGCATGCCTACATGAATAACAGTAAGTCTAAGGTATTTTGTGCTGGGGGTTGCGTTGCAGTGGAGCGCTACCAAAATGAAGAACTGAAATCCATGTTTTGATTCTACTCAGTAGGTATCAGATGTGTTGGCACTGCCCCACACTGGCATCGCATTTTGGTACTAATTAAAGTACACTGTATGGTATAGACACAAGTATTCTGTATGCAGTCATATCTTTACCAGAGTCAAATCAAAGTAGAAAAATTGGGTATTGTGACAACCCTAGAATGACCTAAAATTGACCTTGAGTTTTAAAGAGGGTTTTTAAAAGTATTTTCTAAGGTCTGCGTTCTCTTTATAAAGAAGACAAGAGCAAAATAAAACCTGGTTATCCTGACTGGATTGTTCACACATTTTACTGAGCTGGTGTCCCTCACTGCTAGTCCCAGTGTGACATTTTTGAGTGTCACTTTGATTGTTTCATCCAAACCCAGAACACCGCACTGTGTCCCAAATAAGAGGCACATCATTTAAAGGCAAGAGGCACCTGCAGAATCCAGAGCACTGAAAACAACAGATAAAAGTTAAGGTGCATTCAATAATGTGTTCTGGCTGACTTTGATTGGTCTGTCAGAGGACACACCAGAAAAAAGCCTCTTTATCTACCACGTTTTAAACTTTGACGGCATAAAAAGTAGTATGGAAACGTCTGAAATACCAGTCAGAGATATTTTAATAAGCTTTTTATTGGAAGTCTTAAACATTATGTTTTATCTCCGATGAGCTACAGCCTGTTAGCGATATGACTGTCATTTATCAGCAGTAATGGTTCTGTGGTTGGCATGAGCTCCATAATTACCCTATTGCAATTTTGTGATAGTCTCTAAAACTTTTAGAGGGTAAAGTCCAAATGACATAAAACCACTGCAGTGAACTGAAAATGAAGTCTAACAGTGACGTGTTCTAGTTGTTTACTCTTCACTTTTATCTTCTTGGTTTCTCACTGATAACGTGAAGCAGAGGTTAAAATTCTGACAATCATCTTCATGATTTTGCTGTTTTTATCCACACTGGTGCAGCAGTTAAGATCTGCTTTACTTTATTTACACAGTGCTGTCATCTCAACATGTCACACAAAAAGTTCATGTTAAAAAAGTCTCTGAAAACAGAAACTCTATGCTCATGCTATTCACTTTGCCTGAAACAGTCCAGAGTTAAATTACTATCACAAAACAACTCCCTCCAAAAATCCTCTGAGACTAAAATGTGAGATAACATCAGGCTTTAAAGGCAGCGCCTCTGATTAGGGACTAAAATGACAGAGATTTTTTTTTTTTTAAAGAGCCAGAATACTTTGGGGAATACTTTGTGCAGTTTTGGGGAATAATGGAGTTTTTTATTTGGCACAATGCAACATTTGGAGTTTCATACAAGATACTGCAAAACCAGAGCACCTGAAAAGCAGTATCATTAGATTATGTGCATGAGCTAGAAATGACTTTATGAATATTTCTGTATCATGTTACAGTAATGGCAATGTTTGCCACTACAAAAATTTTAAGAGGTAATGTATTTCAGTCTATTTTCAGGTATTACAACCCTAATTCTTCCCCTTAAACAAACCCGTGATGGCATACTTTAAGTCTGAGCAAAAGATCACAGAAAAGAAGATGTTAAGTCTGTCTTTCTTCAATTCTTTGTAACAGCACATTTAGTTTGAAGTTTTTGTGGTTTGTCAAACTTCTACTGATAAGACCACATTTCCAGGCATTCACAAGAAAAGCTTGAGCAAAAAAACTATAGATTTTTATTGTAAAGAAGTTGTCATAGCGCATGTTTGTCATTGATTTAACTGAGCTTTAGAAAAAGGTGCCAATGAGTGTAGCAACCCTGTTTCCAGCTGCTTCTTTGACACTTTTTCATGCCACAGCCCATTTCTTTGAATCATCGTTGGCTTAAAACAAGCAGGCCATGAGTAAAAAACAAAACTTTAAACCTGAGCCATTATTATACAAATCACTGCAGCGTTGGGCTCAAGACAAACCGAGTCTATCCATTGCAGCTCACAGCTTGTGTCAAAGTCTCAGACAGCCCAGTATTTCCTACAGAGCTTAATATTTAAGTTGGCTGCCTTCTGGAAGGAAAAGAAAATCCTCCTCCATCTGTAAGTGAGGTACACCAGCAGCTGTGGTTCCTGTACGAGAGATCCAACAGCGTCACATGGCGATTGTTGTCAAATGAGACTGAAATTGTTGGATGTTTTCTCTTGCGTTCATGTGAAATGTCAGATTTAAAGAGAAGATAAATATCAGGCTTCTTCCTCTCAAGTAATATGTAAGTAAACTTTTCCATCTGCAACATTTAATCTTCTTTCACTAGGTATAGAAAAGACAGACCAGCGGAGCTGCCTGCAGTTTGATGGCCTGTAAGTGAGTAGGTCCATTTATGTGCACAGTGCAGCTGAGCTATAGTTGCAGCTTCATTCGTCTATTTAACTGAACTACTGCCTTGTCTCAGTACACAAGCACAATATCCATTAAATGATGGAAGTATGCTCATCTCCACTGGGAGATATGACTCTTTCAGCTTTGCTGCTGTTGGGCCTTCTTTTGGTACACACAAGTCTAACCTTGCAAAGCAGGTGGATTTGCAAGTTTGTCATCCGGCTAATCAGCATCATTTAAGGAGAATGAGGCGGTAGCTATGGGTGAGGATAAGTTGAACTTAGACATGTGTATCAAAATCGGGTACCAACATGGTACCAACACTAACACATTAGATACCTACCAGACCAAATTACAATACAGATATCAATACTTCCTTTTGATACATTTGAAAGGCAAGAAATATGTTTTGGAATTTGTGTGATCTATGTGTTAAGTAACACAGTTTTCTTTTCTAATCCCATGTTCAACTGGCATCTTCTAAGGATATTTCTTTGACTCATTTACGATACCCAGACAGCTTTAACTCACCCGCTGACTTTTGACACACCTTTTTTTTCCTCAAAAGCATCGATTCAGGCACCGGCATGTAAAAAGTATTGATTCAGCACCAGTTTAAGGAAAAACAAACGATACCCAGCCCTAGTTGTCAGGGTTGCAGGGGTTCCAGTCCTAGTTGCAGTTTGATCAGAACTTGACCATGTGTCTTTATGAAATAAAGATCAAAAAAACAACACTGAAAAGTTTTTCATGACAGAAAGCTGTTGGGTGGGATTTGCCAGTGTATACAATGGCGACTGCCATGGATGTAGCTGTAGTACAGCAGCAGTATAATCAGAACTGGACAATATTTTTTGTTAAAACAAGAGCAAAGGGCCACATTGAAAGCTTGTTTTGGCAGAGAAGATGGTTTTGCACATCTCCCAACCAACTTCAGTGAGGAACTCTCTGCCTGTGGTTGAAACCACAGCTGGGAATGATTGACAACCTCAATTTGTCTTGTCATTCTGACTGGCCCATACTGAACGCAACAGACAGAACAATTGCCAGTCACTTTCTAAAAATTTTTGGGAAAGTTCTGCCCTCCCTAAACTGTTTGGATGGGAGGTTTGCAGGATGAATTTGAAATATATCCAGGGTAGAGTCAGCATGAACACTGTTGAGTATGCACAGAACACCTAGTCCTGTTTGGGTTAGAATGTAGTGTACACTTTCAAGAATATATTGATCTCCAACCACATTATCTGGGTTTGTTCAACTTTGTATAAGTCCAGTTGGACTTACAAGTTTACATGTATTTAAGCTGGGCCAACAAAATAAACCAACCTTTATATCCTGAATGCAAATCTATTTAGCATAACTGATCCAACAGAGTTTGACTTAAATTACAAAGGGGATCTGGAATAGTTCTTCTCACAACAACCCAGGATAGCATTTGATCATGTTTTCCACCAGTTCATTAAATAACATAAAAATAACTAGTGACCCACAGTTGGTGATAAGCTTTTTGTATAAATGTACATGTTAAGTATGTGGTTGGTTAATACACCAGTCAGTACAAGTACCACAAATCCTTCCAAAGAAGCAATAATACAGAGATGTGTACAGAGATCCACAAATGCAGACAAAGGTACCAAAATGCATCTCTCGATCCACAAATGCATACAAAGATCCACAATGCTTACAAAGATCTGCACATCTGTACAGTTCTGTATGCATCGATTGCTCCGCATATTTGTGTATTTCTGTATGCATAAGTAGATTGTTTAAGCATTTGCAAATAGTTTCACAACACAAACAGATCCATAAATTATACTGAACAATTTACACTCGAGGACATTTGCTTGTTAATGTAACAATAATGGCATAATAATGTAAAATTAGTCTGCATATTGTCTTCTTCCAAACCAAAGTGCATGGTCTGCAGCTTTCAAGCAACAATGAATGAATCAACATTGATTAGTCTTGTGTTTATATTTGGAGGTCTTTCACTGGGGTAAAATTCAAGGCAGGAAAATATATGACTTTTACTGACAGTATTAAAAGTTTATTCTTCCCATCTCCAGCAGCAGGCCACCTTGACTTCTTACAACATAACATTCACTTCTGCTTTTACAAGTTTTTCTTCCCTTACTACTCCTGCTGAATTCAAGCATTACAGGTTGCAATTTTCAGCCAGGGATGTTGAAGCACAAATTTATCGCACTCTTCGGTGTTATTGTGCTGTGAAGCTCCAATATTGTAAAGGCACAACTACAACATGATCTAAATCAATGCAATAAGTGCCGGTGCTAAGGTGCACTGATCCCACTCACTTTGCCAGTGCTTAAAATGCAGCGCAGAGATAAAAAAAAAAAAAAAAAAAAAAAGACCAGCCTGCTCAGGAACACTGCAAGGGCAAATGGCTGAAACTAAAACTTGATGCACGGTTGGAGTCAAACGATCTCCAGGTGAACTGGACACACTGTGAAACCCTTTAGCTTTCATAACATACTTGACATGAAAATCCAGGCAACAAACAGCTACAGTACACTATGGAAGACTTTAGGCACTGAACTGTAAGTCTTGTTAGAGCTGCACAGTATTTGGGGAAAAAATATTTTTTCTGCTTTGTGCCATAATGCAGGGCTGTAAGTTAACTTTTTTTTGCCCATAGCGCTGGTGCTACAGAGGTCGACAATCTTGTAGCACAGAACAAAAACCTGTAGCACAATATATAAAATGTTTGTTACATCTCTAAAACCAACATGTAACCAAAATATATGTTCACTAAGTAAAAGTACTTAAAAACAAAACCAAAACAGCCTAAATTACAGCTCTCATTAATGTCTACCAAAGCAAACAGCCAATCACAGAGAAGAGAGACGCTGATGGTTCATCTCCACATTCAGACACAGAACAAGAGCAAACTGCTGGAAGCTGACTAACTTTATAGAAGTGTGGTGCTTGAAGATGATTAGAGCAGCATGATTTAGAAATCAGACTTTGAGATCAGACAGAGGAGCAAATTAACTCAGTTTGTGCTGCTATTTGCTGCTGGAATCCTTTTTCTGTGTCCATCCTTATTACTTAAACTTTAGTGTGTTCTAGAGACTGAAGTATGTTACTGTGTTCATCCTTAAACTGTTTTTCAAGGACTAAAGTGTTAGGTCTATGCACTTATATATTGGTATTGATATCAGCTAAATTTTATTTCTAAATATCACCATATTGTATAAACCCCAATATTGTGCATTCCTAGTCAAACTAAGAAATATAGTAAAGTTTTATGTTCTTATGTGGGTCATTTTTAATGGATTTCTTGCAGGCCAATTCAAAAGGACCAAGGGCCATAGTTGGCCCACAGCCCATAGTTTGGACACCCCTAATATATTTACTGGGGTCTGATGTTTATAAAACTAATGTAAATTAACAGATGCTTTTTTCTCTCTAACAGTGTAATCATAATATCAGTACTATTGGAGTTCAACGGTAATTAAAAAAAGTTATCTCCAAATCACATCTTTACCCTAACAATACACACAAAGTTTATGAAGTGTGGGGCTGTATTATCTACTCCGTGCTCCTTTCTCTCCTTCCCTCATCTCTCCCTCGTACACTGCTGTCTGTCCGTCTGTGTCATATCAGACCTGTATGCTAAATTCAGACGCGTATTGGCTTGTTAACCAAACAGCAGCAGCTACGATATTAGTGGAAAAAAAATGCATCGTTTTATACATTAATGTTTTATCAGAAGTTAGCGCAGACTGAGAGCTCTGTCCTCTCACTAAGAGCCAACTCACTGCGACCGTCAGTGCGTAATTGGAAAGGACGAGGCTAACGGAGAAGTAAGCTAGTAGATACACCTTTTTAACATCGTCTAGCCTACGTGCCTTAAAATAAAACTTGGGATTATAGCAGCGCTCCTCTTCAACATGACACCTGTACTGTGTCTGCTCTGAGCCTTCCCCGTCTGTAAGAGCTGCAGCAGGTCCCTCTCTCACCATCACGGAGCATGGCTGCCCGCACTTCAGTCACACAGTATTGCGCATGACGAGAGGTAAAAACATTCCGCTTGAGTCTAAAATGTACCAGAAATAAGAAATAAATGAACTGGGCATGAAATTCAAATCTCAGATCAAAGTGGAGTGAAGTTGTTGGGGCAACAAGGCAAACCTAAAGTCTTATCTGCATGTCTGGCATGCATACACCTCTCTCACTTTGTCATAGCACCTACCTGTGCGATGAGGAGTGAAAACCTCTGAGCACAGACCAATTTTCTCGTAGCATTTGCGACATATATGTCGCACCGTACAGCCCTGCATAATATATATTTTCTGCTTTCAAATAAAAATCCCACCTACTTTTATCACAAACTCACTCTGAGATAGAGACAACAGGAGGTGAAAGTAGAGGTAGAGTTACACATTATATCAGAAACTTTACAAGTCAGTCTTTGGCTTACAGGTGTAACTTACATTCATGGCCGAAAGTATTGGCACCTCTGGAATTTTTTTAGAAAATACACCATTTCTCCCAGAGATTGTTGCAATTAAAAATGTTTTTGGTATACACATGTTTATTTCCTTTATGTGCATTAGAGCAACACAAAAAATCAGAAGAAATAGGACAAAATTTACACAATTTTACACAAAACTCAAAAAACGGTCTGGACAAAATTGTTGGCACCCTTTTAAAACTGTTGGTAAATCATTTTATTTCAAGCATGTGATGCTCATTTAAACTCACCTGTGGCAGTAACAGGTGCTGGCAATATAGAAATCACACCTGAAGTGTGCCTGTGTGTGTCACACCAAGCATGGAGGAGAGAAAGAAGAGCCGAGAATTGTCTGAGGACTTAAGAAGAAAAATTGTGGAAAAATATGAACAATCTCAAGGTTACAAGACCATCTCCAGAGATCTTGAAACTCCTTTGTCCACTGTGCGTAAAATAATCAAGAAGTTTATAACCCATGGAACTGTGGCTAATCTCCCTGGATATGGACAGAAGAGAAAAATGGACAAAAGAATGCAGCACAGGATAGTTGGAATGGTGGATAAACATCCTCAGTCAACTTCCACACAAATTCAGGCTGTCCTGCAGACTCAGGGTGCAAAAGTGTCCGCTGGGACCATGCGTCATCATCTGAATGAGATGAAGCGCTATGGCAGGAGAAAGAGAAGAGACCCAAGCTGACAGAGACATAAAGAAGCCAGACTGGAGTTTGCAAAAATGTATCTGAGTAAGCCTCAATCCTTCTGAGAGAACATTTTGAGGACAGATGAGACTAAGGTAGACCTTTTTGGAAAAGCACATCATTCTACTGTTCACAGAAAACTGAATGAGGCCTACAAAGAAAAGCACACAGTACCTACAGTCGAACATGGTGGAGGTTCAAGGATGTTTTGGGGTTATTTTCTGCCTCTGGCACTGGGTGCCAGGAATCATGAAATCTGGAGACTATCAAAAGATTTTGGGCTGCAATGTAGGGCCTAGTGTCAGAAAGCTGGGTCTGCATCAGAGGTCATGGGTGTTCCAGCAGGACAATGAGCCCAAACATACCTCAAAAAGCACCAAGAAATGGTTGGAGACAAAGCACTGGAAAGTTCTGAAGTGGCCAGCAATGAGTGCAGATTTAAATCCCATTGAACACCGATGGAGAGATCTCAACAATGCTGTTGCATGTGGGCACCCTTCAAATCTGAGAGACCTGGAGCAGTTTGGAAAAGAAGAGCGGTCTAAAATTCCAGTTGAGAGGTGTAAGAAGCTTGTTGATGGTTATAGGAAGAGATTGGTTTCAGTTATTTTTTCCCAAGGGTGTGCAACCAAATATTAAGTTGAGGATGCCAACAATTTTGTCCGGCCCATTTTTTGAGTTTTGTGTAAAATTATGCCAATTTTGTCCTTTCTCTTCTGATTTTTTGTGTTGCTCCAATGCACATCAATGAAATAAACATGTGTATACCAAAAATATTTGTAATTACAACAATTTCTGGGAGAAATGGTGTTTTTTCTGGAAAAATTCCAGGGGTGCCAATACTTTCGTCCATGACTGTATTGGTCAGTAATATGTTCTAACAAGATTATATTTCATCTGCATACTCAGTGACAAAAACTTGTACTTTTACCATCTTGAGCCACTTCTGGCTAAGCATTCAGCATGCTTGCTGCAGGCATAACAACAATATGTGCATAAGTTGTTGACTATCTAGCCCAGTAGCTGTATGTGTTTATAGCAACAGCATTAATGAGCAGAAAGCAGGAATAAATTCACTGAAGCCTTGTGCAATTCAGCCTCTGCCTCCAGTATAATGCTGAGGGACCTGTGATGTCACATAGGTTTACAGTTAAAAAAAAGTACACTTACCATGGCATCATTGCCTCTCCTAAACTGGCAAAAATACCCCTTATAACTGTATTAACACATTAACATAACTCACATTTAAACAGGTTCACTCACAATACCAGTAAAAAGTGATTCACATCACATCAACTTTTCACCTCCCAAGTAATAAAGATAAAAATAAAAACACTGCAAAGAGTAGTTTGCTGAAAAAGTTGAAAGAAAATAGAAAATATCTTAGCTTAATCAATTAATCTATTCAAATCACATTCACTTTTGTTTCAATTTTGCTGTTTCAGCCTGATTCTACAGTTGGAAAAAAAAATTCTGTTTTTTTCTCATAAATCTACCTGGTACCCCATCATGAGAAAGTGAAAACTGAATTTGTACATTTTTGCAAATGTACCAAATATATAAAAATGGAAATATCATATTAACATAAGAATTCAGACGTTTTGCAAAAACACTGGAAATTCAGCCAAGGTTTCTCCTATTTCACTAAATCTTTGCTATGATGTTTTTATATGATTACATTTTTTTTTTCTTTTATCATTTTTGCAAAAATGTCTGAAATTCTGTTTTACATCGTCATTATGAGGTACTGGGTATAGAGTAATGGGAATATATTTTTTCTGTAGTATCGGGCTGCAACATAAAATTGAACAAAGTAAAGGGGGTCTGAATACATTCTGAAAGCACTATACATATTGTTGCCCAACTTTAGGGCAAGAGATGTGTTTAGGGGCTGATGCTGTGTCATGTTTGAAGAGAATGCCTGTTATTATGGGCAGTTTTACTGACAGATAAAAACTCAACAAATCTGTAATCAGTGCTGGAATAGATTTCATATTTTGTGATATTTGCAGGCATTTTATCTGCCTATTGGCAGCATTTACAAATATGTTTTTACAGTTTAAAGCTGAATCAGTGGACCGACCTTAGCTGAAGCTTTTTTCTCTATTTTTCTTATTCCTTCAACTTCAAAGTGTATTCTGAGGACTGAAGTTTTAGGTCTGTATTTCAGCTAGTCTGAATTTTAATAACAGAAGATTTTGCTTTTTGTTATATTTCAAGCATTCTGTCATGATTGCGTGGAGGAACAAGCGAACCTGCTGTTGAATGAAGAGCACTGTTTTAAATAACAGTCCATTTTATCTATGAGGGGCACTTAGTTTTCTTTCCAATAAGAATAAAGTTGTGTAGAATGATCTGCAAAAATCCAATATCAGACATCCCTCAAACTATATTCATTTTCCCACCACACATCAATGCATTAAATGGATTTAAAAACTTTGATTCCTCTTAAATTTCTATAATCACAATGACCTCCATTGCTGTCCGGCTAGTTAGCTGGCTCCTTGATCATAAAACAGCCACAAGCAAGAAAAAGCCATGGTGGTAGGGTGCCATGAAGTTTAAGTGGAACAAGGGAGCAGCGCTAGTAAAGAGAAAGCATTGAGACAAAGTAATAAGACATTGTTTTTATGATCATCTTAATATAATTAAATATATCTAAAGCTTTGCAAAAATGTGCAAGATGAAGCTACATTTTCTTCGCAGCTCTCTTCATGCTCCCCAGTTTGTGGCTGCACTGGCTACAGTCAGATCTGCAGTCATGACACAGGCCATTCAAACTCACAGGTCAGCAAAAGCACTGACGTCTAATTAATATGCGCTACATTAGTGTCTGCTACAGAACAACAGAGAACAAAGGAGACAGCCTGATTTTGATGTTTTCTTTCAGTCCAGACCTGCAGAGTGTTTGCTGTGAGCTCAACAGTGCTGCACAATGACTGACAGACAGGAAAGTCCCAACATGATGAGAAAACCTGAAAATACTGAAGCCAGGGTCTGTGCAGACACAGACACCAACACACTTGAACAGGATAATGAGTGATAATTAAGAGGGAATATTTTGTATGTTCACTATTTTTGGGAAATCCTCCTCATTATGCTCTTTTTGGATGTTTACAGAATTTAAATGAGATGTGAAGTGTTCAGTCGCTTTTCTCTCCAGCAGCATTGTATGCAGGTTGGTGATTTAAAAATGGGAAAGTTCAGAATTGTGGGTGCCCCCAGCTTATATTTTTGTTGCCATGGTATCAAAACAGATATAATGTTTGACTTTTACTGGGTTGGATTTAAGTTCTGGCATTGTGGAAAACTTACTATTCACATATATATTGGAATTTAAAATTAAATAAAACATTCTTGATTTATAACACTGCAAGCTGTATCAGCTTCACTTTTGCCAGAAAATGATGTCGAATACTGCAAAGGTATCATGATACAAATCATATCATGACCCCAATACTGCAATACATATTGCATCCGGAGATCTTTGCCAAACCAACCCCTAAAGCCCAGTCCAGACCACAGATGTGCAACAACAAAAGTTTAAACTTTCAAGTACTTGAAAAAGGGTGCTCTGCAACACCTGTCAGCTCACACCGCTACAACTGGAAAAAGGACACTGTCACAGCAAGGACCCTGTACTGTAGTTTCTCCCTGCTTTACTGTAGACAACTTTATCATATGCAAGTTATTGTAGAATATTATATGAGGACAGTGCTAGTGAGTTACATTCTATGGCTGCAATTTTACATTTGGAAAAAGCTGAAACTTAAAAACACAAGAGGATCCAGCTGTAGAGCCGTCCATGGGTGCTTCAGCTGAATACCTAGCCAGCCTATTCCAGTATACAGGGAGCTTGAGACTGGAAATACCATATCTTCTGTCCGTTGCTCCTGGTTATTTCAAGGTTAGTTTTGTTGTTCAGAGTAAATGATGTCTTCTCTGAAAAGCAGAGAAAACTAATTACCAAAACTGCATTTCACCAAGTAGATGATATTGTTTTACTTCTTGCCAGCAAGTGACTTCCCCTCTAGGTTCTGCTGCTACATATGTGCTAAAACAAGGTAAATATTGCTGTATTCATCTATTTCCTGCCTATTTTGGCTAAAAGACACACTCTGCTCATGGTAAAAATAGGCTAGTCTTCTTTTACAAGATGAGATGAACATGGCAGGCTTAAGATGTGCTAATCAGGTGCATGAGATGCAGCACTCACACAGGCAGTCTGAAGCCTTGATTTAACATACATGCCGAAATGAAAATGAACCAGTGATGCAGCAGTTATGCTGCCACCACGCACCCACCATAAACCCAGTTTGAAATGGCCATAAAACACACAAACTCTATACATACAGGAAATTCAGTTTTTGTCATATTTGCTACATTTTTTCTCTCTGCATTTCTCACCATGCATATCTAAAGTCCCAACTGTTTTACTACAGAGTGATATAGATATTAATAACATTTATAATAGCTTTCCTTATCCGTAGAAATATCGTGTCTTGTCAACAATGAAAACATCAGTGAATTAAACTGAAGTAAAACAGAAAGATGCAAAGTGAACAAAAAATAAATGAGGGATTAATATTTAAAAGAAAAGCGCTGCCAATTATTTTCACTACTTTAATTTGTGGAAGTCTGCATGTGACATTTTTCAAATCACAGGCGGTGATGCTATAATTACAGGGATGGTGACAGCACTTTCATCTGCAATTAAAGTGAAAGCATGTGGAAATAAATTACCCCCTGATCATTTTCTTTTGAAACATGCAAAGAAGATTTAAAGCAAGGAGATTCAAGTAGAAAGCAATAGGACATATGCAAAGGATAGGGACAAAGGTAATGGCGTTTTTCAGGTAAGAGTAACTTGTGTGCAAAACTTTCCAACTGATGACTCCACTGAAGTGTCCAAAGAGAAGAACTATTGATTTGCATTCAGCATCCAAACGGATTTAAATCTTTAATTAGCTCGGTGGCGTGTGGCCAAATGTAAATGAGACACCTGACTTGTGATCGTGTCAGGCTGTTGATGAAAGGTTTCTACAGGGGCTTCTGGCGGAAGCAGCATTGTCTATAGTGAAAGAAAATCTGATTACTGAAATTGAATTGTAGGGAGAGTTTGTGTGCATGAGAGAGAAAGAGAGCGATCGGGGGGGAAGAGAGGCCAAATAAAATCTAAAGTGCTAATGCAGATCTAATGCCACTTACAGCTAATTTGTTTCCTAACTTGATTGTATTTTTTAAGTTTAAGTACAGAGAATACACTTGATCCAGTTTGGAGTTTAACAAAGTCTCAATTAGGTAATGCTTTGAACAAAAAAAACCCTCACCCAAGACTGCCTGCTGCACTCCCTTCTTGATTTGTCTGTTGTGTTAATGTGTTCCTTCTGATTGGCTGAGCTGATTAAAGGCTGTTGACTAATGTATCCAGGCTGGCAGCAAACGAGCCAAAGTTGAAAGCTGCAAACCCACAGAGAAGTATCAGAAAATAGCTGCAGGCTCTAATGTCAAAAAGAATAGGAGGTTGCATCTAATTCCAATATTGTGAAAATGTTTAATGGAGTGCTGACATGTCGTATCATATATTTAATTAGCTGTAAAATTGTATGTGTTTAGCATTAATATGCAAAATGTCTTTGAGCAACGCAGAATCACATCTCAAATGTTACAAAACGTCAACACTCTTATACACCAAGCATGTTAGCAACACCTGTCTACAAACTGACAAGACACAAGCTGCAAAATAATGTAACTGTGACACACTATTAAAGCACTTTAGAAAACTAGGTGTTGTTTTGACATGAAAACAACCAGAGCCGACCGCTCAGCCCATTTAATCAAACCCCAAACCCTCAGAGGCTTAATAAATGTCCCTGCCAAGATTCATAAATGGGAGATCAATTATAATTGATTTCACAGTCTGATACATTTATTAAAGTGACATTCATTTATTCACATGCTTACCTGCCCTGCCACAAGCCCTCGATTGCAGACGCCGAGAACGAGCTTCTTACCTCGTACTTTATTCAAAGTATCACTGTGAGATTTTTCGTTACACTGAAATAATTGCTACACCGCTAAGACAAATTCAATACACAGAGAGCAACACTTCATTTCTCACACTGGTCAGCCGATGAGACGTCTCTATAATTTGTTAACTACATGATATGTACTATTGAGTGTGCAACAGGCAGACAAGTAATGGAATTTCCCTTAAGAGCAGAATAAATTAGTTCCAGGGTGTTACCTCCTGTCACATTAAGAGACGTCCCCCCGCAGATGAAACCTGCCACTCAGCAGAGCAGGAGAGCGTCAGAGATGATCTCGTCTCACCCACGACACCGCCAACATGCTGGGATAAGCTCTGAGAGTGGGACCATCTGTGGACCACTGATTCACAGTAATGTGCAATGCAGCAAGTGTAACAATATATCTTTGGGAGAATTGACATGTTTCTGTGTGCACAGTTTTAGGACAGTCATACAGTCATGGACAAAAGTATTGGCATCCCTGGAAATTTTCCAGAAAATACATGGAAGCAGCACTTTTAAAACTGTGGGTAAATCATTTTCTTTCAAGCATGTGATGCTCATTTAAACACACCTGTGGCAGTTACAGGTGCTGGCAATATAGAAATCACACCTGAAGCCAGTTACAATGTATAAAAGTTGACTCAACCTTTGTGTTGTGTGCCTGTGTGTGTCACACCAAGCATGGAGAAGAGAAAGAAGAGCCGAGAATTGTCTGAGGACTTAGGAAGCAAAACTGTGGAAAAATATGAACAATCTCAAGGTTACAGGACCATCTCCAGAGATCTTGAAATTCATTTGTCCACTGTGCGTAATATAATTAAGAAGTTTATAACCCATGCAAGAGAAGAGGTCATGGGTGTTCCAGCAGGACAATGAGCCCAAACATACCTCAAAAAGCACCAAGAAATGGTTGGAGACAAAGCGCTGGAAAGTTCTGAAGTGGCCAGCAATAAGTCCGGATTTAAATCCCATAGAACACCTATGGAGAGATCTCAAATTGCTGTTGCAAGAAGCACCCTTCAAATCCGAGAGACCTGGCGCAGTTTGCAAAAGAAAAGTGGTCCAAAATTCCAGTTGAGACATGTAAGATGCTTGTTGATGGTTGTAGGAAGAACATGATTTCAGTAATTTTTTTTCCCAAGGGTGTGTGATCGAATATTAAGTTGAGGGTGCCAACAATTCTGTCCAGCCCATTTTTTTGAGTTTTGTGTAAAATTATGTCAATTTTGGCTTTTTTCTTCTGCCTTTTTTGTGTTGTTCCAATGCACATATAGGAAATAAACATGTGCATACCACAAATTTGTAATTGCAACAATTTCTGGGAAAAATGGTGTAATTTTTGGAAAAATTCCAGTGGTGCCAATACTTTCATCCATGACTGTATAGCCAAGCCAACTCAGAGTTCAGGCTCACAAAGGTCACGTTTTCATGACTATTTCAGCTGAAAACAGGACCTTTTATGTGACTATGATTGTCCCTAATGTTGTGTACAGTGGCAATACATAGTCCCTCGTAAAAATGTAGATTTTTGTTATATAGACATTGCACCAGCCTGCTTTATATACTATAACTGTTATATGTATTTGTCTGTATGGATGATTTTATTGTTGTATGTGTGGGGCATAAATGGATCACCTTTTTATGTAGCATTTTCTCAATGTCTCTGCCTGCTCTAGGTGCCATAAGTGGATGGAGTTAACTAGGATATTTTATTCATCTGTTTTACATCTGCTATCAATGTGCTCTGTCCCATTAAAATATACGAATAAAATAAATAGTTATTGTTCTGGCTAGTTGCAAAGCATGTGCAGGTAGACAACAGCAGCAATGGCTGACTTCAAAGTTCTATTTGTGCTTGTCACTCCCAGCTGACATTTTCATAAAATGTACTCATTTCTGGATCACTTGGAGTGTCTACTCTGCATCATCATCTGTGTGTGTACAAATGTTTGTACACTACTCCGTAGAAGGCAGATTATGTGCCCAAGCGTGTTATTTCGCTAGAACTATCCAATCATCATGTAAGATTGTTTGCAGACAAAAAAACAATCTCCTTTTTCTATCTTCCTAAGGCTAAAGTGGTGTCTGATAGAGGCTCTATGGCTAAAAAGACAGGGAAAAAGTCTGCATGCCTCAGTGGATGCACTGATTTGTAGCCTGACCTCTCATGTTAAATTTATCATAAAAATACAAGCTGCCCAAACTCCAAGTGATTCAAGCAAGACAGCAACTGTCTATCTATTCTCTCCTCTCTTCTCTGTCTTTCTCAATATGAAGCCGCTCTGGGTCTGGTACAACCAAACTTTGTTCTTTTCCTTCCATTTTTCAAAATCACAGTGTCACAGATTTAATTTTCTTAAAATCTCACTGTCATACAAAACTGAACATTTCATGTTAAAATGCAAAGTATAAAGGGCTGAAATGGTGCAGAAATAACTATTCAAGTCCACATGTGTGTAAATGCATGAAAAAGAAAATGTAAAAATATGTAAAAGAGGAAGAAAGACTGGATCATTATAATAACAGGGATCTAAAAGGTACAAAGTGGTTATTTAAACTCCTCATAACAGGATCAGAAAGTAAAAGAAAAGAAACATTTTAAGCCACAAATTCAACATGTTTAAACACAAATGTTCATAGTCTTATTCCTAATTTAAAGGTAACTGGAGCCCTTTATTGTAAGTAATTTAACAAATGAATGAAATATGATATACATGAAAAATAAATGGAATTTCAGCTACGTAATTGACTCATTATTCTTTAACAGGGCGAGAGCATCTCTTATGTTATACCATCGTAAACATTATCCCTATTCTGCTCATATGTTCCCTCTGAGGATGAGGTTTTGTCTTTGACTGACACGTTTCCTTCATGGTTTGTATCCGACACAGCACCAGGATATGAATTTAAGCTGAGACTCAGACACAAGAAGTTCTGACTGTTTCCTTTTCTTATCCTATATTCTACTGGATTCTTTTAAAGATATTTCTCTGATTCATATGGTGTTGAGATATTTTTTTATTCAACTGCCGACTTTTAATATTTACATAGAGCCCCACGGGTAAAGCGTGCTGCTCTGCAAAAATAGTTTGGTTTGCTGAGACCAATGCATCGATTTTCACAACACTCTGACTCAGACTCTGTCCAAGAAAAATTTCCTCTTTCTGATGAGCTGGATGGATAATTGCAGATTAATATTTAAGGCCAAGGGAGGGTTGGATTGTCTATGGTCAATCTATCAGGTTGTCTAATTGATGATGGAAAGGGTCATGTATCCTTGAGAGCTTGTCTGACTTTTACCTTGGCTGACAGTTAAGTTTCTTTCTTATTGCCCCATGCAGAGCCCAGACCTCCAAATTAAACCAATAAGCAGCTACTTCTCTTCATCGAAAGCACTTAATTAAGCAGGCCCCCACGTTAAATAAGATGACGTTTAGCCACAGTGGCATATTTTGTCTCCTGAAAGTGCCCCATTCAGCCTAGGTCACCCATCATAAAGCATACAGTGATATCTCTCAGTCAACTGTCAGTCAGCTAAAACCTGAATCATCAGTGGAGATGAATAGCTCTCATCATGCTTCTCTGAAACAGAACAATCTAAACAAAACTAAAGAGAAAAAACTCGATTGGAGACATATTGTCAGAAAATGTATATCCTTTCTTTTACAGTGCAAATGGGAATCAAATTCATGCTGCCGGTCAGAGTGTGTAGGAGTAATGTTCTTCTGCAGGTATGTGATGGTGGTTATTCCACTGCTGCTTTTTGTGCCTGGTGAGCTTTTTCTGCTCAAGTTTAGTTTTTATTTCTGCATATGGTTTTCAAATTATGCTGTTTAAACTGGCTTCAAACTACATGTTTAAATGCACACGATGCATTTTTACACTGAGATCTTTAAACTTCACTACCATTCTAGGAAAAATATCAAACAATATTGATAGCTGTTTCAACAGTAATACGAAAAAAACTCCAAGGCAGCAAAGACGGTCTTCTTCTTTGCTCATTTGTTTGCTTGTTTTAATCACCAAACATTGCAGATGTATGCCTGAACACTGTCTGGACTGCATTAATACTTCAAAATTTCTACAATTTGAGAAACTGTTGTCTCACCTCTCCTGGGAGCCACTAAAGGTTTAACATATAACCACTGGTTTTTAAGCTTTGGTACTTTTGAATATCCATTATCATTGCAGTAATAGAAATTGTATTAGGGATGATAATTCAAAGCTAAGTTATGAATAAACAGTTGGTGGTAATTCTTTGAAGAAAGTCAAACAACCCTCCCCCTGAGGACGTACCAGTATGCTAACGTACCCCTCCATATGTAAATAAACAAAGCTTGACAGATCTGGAGCTGCATATGGCTTTCTTGTTAGCTTCATGCTAATACATAATGGAATTTGCCATTAAGGGCTAACAGATAGCAATTCAGTTACAGTCATTTTAATTTAAAGCAGTGTAACTTAACCCTGTGCAACCAAAGAGCCATTACAAGAACATAAATACATGAATCAGGGCATGCAGAGAGCTTGGTTTCACCTTGCATTTCCATCATTTTTCTTTATCTAGAGTCAATTAAGATAATTATTTGGGTTAAAAGGTAGTTTAAGCCATCTCTTTTCATCCCCTTTGTCTACTCTTTCAGACACTAGTTGACTCCGAAGGATGTTTGACAACTCTATCTGTTAAAAAAAACAGCTAATCTGTATGCAATACTAATCTATTTAAAAAGATCTGTTTGATATGGTTAATATTAAAGATTGAGTTAGAAACTCTTGAAATTCAGGCACCTTAGATAAGAGAAATTTTTTAAAAAGTGAAAATAAGGCATTATATTACTAAATATTATCACTAAATACAGTATTGGATAATTGAAAACTTGACATACATCTTAAATAATTAGAATAAAAATCAAATACATTTCAGAGGATGGTTGAGTTCTGAGCTCACATTTTCCTCTTGTAAGGTTTTCTGGTTTTATTATCTTCCCCAAGTAAGACTTAAAAAGCTGCAAGTCATCACAGAAGAGCCAAGCTTGGTTCAAGAGCTACGCATTGAGTATCACTGATTTAAATGCTCTTTTGGCTTCACCACACATCCCCTCATTGATCTTTTACTTCATGCCTGTCTACTTGAGGATCTTAATCCAAGATTTCTTAATTCAAGAAAAGCAAAGTGAGTTAAGTTTTGCACCTCGGCTGTTCATGGGGATATTACTGCTTTCTCCTTTTCTTTGTTATTTAATGACAGACAGTAAACAGCTTAAGAATATAAGAGTGATAAAGAGTGGTGCAGTTGTGACGTAACTTTTCAGGCAAACCCAGAAGTTAGTGTGGCATGGGTTCCCTTGGCGTTGAGCCTATGTTTTTTTTAAATGGGTTTTTGGATTATTGCCAAAAATAAGGTCTGTGTCCAATAAAACTTCATGAAACTTGCACGTTTTGTTCATAAAGATAACCTCCATAAATTGATAATATAAGCATCATATCTGGTCCGTTAATCTAATTGACAAAAGTAAAACGTCAATGTCATGCTATATTGAACTACGACACAGTCAACTAAATTTAACATCATCACCCGTGGATACAAGTGAACAGCAGGCTCAGTTGCCACGCTTCGGATGATAATGTATAGTCATCCTGACAAATGCTGTAGTCCTTGTTAGCTGTTTTTTAGCAACCACCTTTATTAAGATGTTAAAAGATACACAATTCAAAGGTGGGGCACGTTTCAGATGTAGTTTATGTTGTAGGATAAAACGTTAAATTTTCTTGGACTTGTGTTCACTACAGACCTTATTTCAGGCATTCAAAAATCCCATAGACTTCAGACAAGGGAACCAGAAGTGCTAAAATGCTAACTCAGTTCTGCGTTTTAGGACTCATTCCTGCACCACTCTATAGCTGCATAAAAGCTCTAATTTTCTAGAATAAATGAATTACCGTTTGAATATTTCAGGATCATCCATCATCCCTAAACTTTCTTTTTGAAACATTTCATCCAGTGGCAACATTGCATGGGTATTGAGAAGAACTGATTGATGCCATTGAAGCAGGGATTTTTTGTGTAATTTCTGTGATTATTAAGGTAATATTTGTGTAATTGTTAAAATGTAGCACTAAATGCTTCAGCTAACGCCTGATGTTACATTCAATCACAAAAAAAAAAACCCAAAAAACCAAAAAAACAATTTACCAGTTAGTGGTGGTGTCTGTAGTTTATTCAACACAAGCAGAGGAGGACTGTTGGAGTTGGATTCTTGATTTTAAGTGTTACTTCATAATGTCAATCAGGTCTACTGCATAAGCAGTGTCTTCTATCAATATAAAAAACAACTGGCTGGAGATTTAAGGGAAAAAATAATCACATTATACAATGAAAAAGGAAGGAAATCAACTTTAACATCACACTTCTTTGTTGTCAAAATAATTTCTGATAATCTCCAGCAGAATAATCCAGTTTTTCATGTTGTATAAACTTTAAAGTATAACATTTTGTTGATGGCTGGTGGATACTTAAACTATTTAAAGCAAATCCAAATCAGTGACGGCTACATTCCCACTGATAAGCACAGATTGCCAAAAGAAGGAAAACCAAGTTTTCTCATTATCAAAAAGTGAAGCAGAGCTGATGCTTCACTGATTCTCAGCTCAGTTTTTTGAGCTTGACAGTGTACCTTTCTCTGCTCTGCACATTTCAAGTTTTATTTTCTCTTTCTCCACCTCCACAAACAGAGCACACAAGACAACTGTGAAACAGATGGTTTTCTCTCCCAGAGATTCTCTGACCTTTGAAAAGAAGAATTGTGACTGGAAGGACTGTGGTTAGAATTCAGAAACAGATTGGAGAGTGAATAAGAAATTGTCCTCCATTTCTCCACAAGTGCTGCTGGGGTGCTTGAGAGCAAGACATTGGGCCTGAAACTCTTTCAGTGGTGCTGCTGAATTGCTCAAAGGTTCGAAGGAGTGCAACAAGAACTGCAAATAAGAAGTGCTTTTCATTATCAAACACCTTCAGATAATCTGGATGCCTTTGTTTCCCAGAACAAGGTCGTAACTCTGAATGTCTTTTTCTTTAACCACTGGTAACAGACATTTCCATGAAATCTTCAGTCCAATTTAAATGGACATTTTTACAATGATAGGGCTGAAACTGCCATCATTACACATGACTGCTTAAGAAGCAACTTAGAATAATTTCCCTCTTTTTATCTTGACTGACAAATCAATAAATTAACCAATCATTTCAGCTCATTTTGACCCTGATAGAGCAGGGTTAAACCATCCTTTATTATGAGTGTTACTGAATAAATAAATCTTTAAATTGACATCAGGGTGTTTCAGAATAACTTATAAAAGCATTTTGCTGATTGATGGCTGACAGCCAAAGACCATAGAGCAATCTTTCATTGTAACGTTGGATTTGAAAGCCCCACTGTGACAACTATTGTTCCTTCTATATGTTCAGTCCAATGCCATACCAATCTCCAATCAGCCCTCAGAAGCTAACACTTTACCTTTCACTCACATTGTAATGCCTCCACCACTGTGTAAAATATAATATTTAACTTAAACTCTGAGAATAAAGCATGCTCTAATTTGGTCATGGAGAGTTACTGTCACCCTTGCTAGTCAGCAACAGAATTATTAGTCACTTGTACTCATTTTGGCCCACACTTGGCTTATGCAGTGTTTCAAGGTGTGACATTTATGCCCTTATGACACTTCCACCCTTCAGTACCATAGAGGCATAACAGCAGGACGAAGTAATCCCCTCTCTGTGCTTCCTCAGAGGAAACTAAGGCATTACAGGGAAGACATGGTGCACTCTTGTGTTCTATCGTGCCCAATGACACTGTTGCAGAATCAGAGAGAATATCTTAAAATGTAGTAACAGCAGAGCTTCGTTGCAGCATTGATGCTGAAATGCAGTATCAACAGGTCTGCTTACAGTTAAATGATGAGTCTGGGCTGCCACACAGCCACCCACCACTAGCCAGGGCTGTAACACACCAGAGCCAGTGCATGGTCTTGCTGCATTTTGATCCAGAAAACAGAGATATACTGTAGCTACATGTTGGTTTTCAGGTTGAACTGGCAGATAACCACTGAACTAGAGCGTATTTGGTACAGTCACCAGGACGTTAACCTCCTTTTCAAACAATTTTCTGATGTTGTAACCTGCACGCAAGTCAACTTCTCTGAATTTGATTTTACTTTTAAGTGGAAGAGCAACCCTAGCTGTATCCCTGTAGCCTTAAGGCTGCTGTTTGTTTCCATCACCTCTTAGATGCTTCTGGTTCATCAAGGTCCATATTCAGCATGTCACATGGTCACATGATATGTCTAAATTGTAATGAAACCGCCCACTTCTAGGGCGCACTAGGGATGCACGTGATCAGCTGGCTACACAGTTTAAGTCGGATCTCTCCGTGGTTGGTTGCAGAATTGATAGTTTGATGGATTAATTACTGATATTTTTATCAGTCCAGGCGCCCTATCCTGGTCAAACGCTCTGTCTAAACTGTATAAAGCTGCCTGCCATCAGCCATCCCTGTATCTGTGCTTGATAGCCATGCTGCCACAATGCTATCATTTGTTGTGTATATTGAAGAACTGATAGCACACATAGCATAGGAAAAAGCAGTTCAGCACTATTTTGACCCAGAAAATGGGAATAACATTGGATGGACTTTTTATATTCACATATGACTGAAGCACTGAGTGATAAATTAAAGTTTTTGCACATTTTGCACACTAACCCTAACCATTATTTTCAGAAGCTGTTTTTTGTTGTTGTTTTTTTTTTATCTTTTACATTTTCAATATCAGCATTTTTACTTCCTCACAGTGTTAATTTTGGCAGCTAATTTTAATGTTAGTCTTAGTTTTAGTCTTTAAATGAAATGCATTTTGGTTTTAGTCACATTTTAGTCATTTCTATCCTTTTTAGTTTTCGTCTAGTTTTAGTCAACGAACGCTCAAAACATTTTAGTCTTTACTTTTACTCCAAGCATTTGTTTTCTTGCCTAAATCTGGTACCAAATCGTGGTAGTGTGTTCTCTGCACACTGCTAAACCTGGGGTCCCTGCTTTCTGCAGCTGAGAAGCAGAATAGCTACAGCTGCATTATTTTGGGTCAGATTTACCCAGAGTGGAGAAATATCACAGATTTTGAATGTCTGACTAAAACTACATTACATTTTAGTCTAGTTTTAGTCATCTTGATGAAAACTAAACTTAGGTTTTGTCAGTTTTAGTCATCACAGATCTATTTTATCTATCTATATCAATCTATAGTCTTAGTCCAGTTTTTGTCATGGTAAAAAGAATGTCACTGAACATTTTTAGTCATAGTTTCAGTCGACAAAATTAACACTGCTTCCTCAAATACTCTGTCAACTCTGAAGCACCAATATGTATTTTTTTCTGCATCTTTTCATAACTATGTTCAAGTATCTTGGTCTCTGTTTTCCTATTTTAGATTTTTTTCTTGAACACATTTGCAAGAGAGGAGAGGTTGGTACAAATATTTATTTTAAGAAGTGTGCTCTCAGAATGGGCGGCCTCCTAACGAAAGAGAAAGAGGGGGATACTATAAAGACAGCAGCTGTGTGTTTTTCTGACTGTTTTCTTGACTTGAGACTAGTCGACTAAACACAAGAATAAATTTCACTAAGTTGGATATGAAATAATTCACATAGGAACAGTAATAGTAGCCAAATTTGATAATTACTGCCATGATGCACTACCCAGATATAAACAAGTACAGTTTACTAATGGTATTAATAGCATCTTGAAGGAAGAGTGTAGTTTGGCTACGTCATCTTAAACAGACATACTGACAAACCACATGACTGAAGCAATGTGCAACAGCATTCAGTACAGGCATTATCCTGGAGTGAAGATCGAAGCATGGCGGTGCTCTCTGCTAATGTATGCAACACTTGGGAAACCTATTCCATATCATTTACCCACATGCTGAATAAATTGTGTTAAATTCTGGCTGTTTTCTGAGTATTTTCTTAGCCTCGGACTAATCAATTAAGTGAAATTTCATTCAATCAGATTTGAAAAGAGTTCCCAGAGAATATTTCTAGTCCATGTATCATGTTGTTTTTCATCCTTCTCCATTTCTTTATGCTGCTGATTTGGAAGACAGGGGCAAAACCAGTGGCGCTGAGTGATTAATCAAGTTTCAATTTCAATAGGATTTCAGCTTCCCGTGATCATGAAAACAAGATAACTGAGATTAAAGGATTAATGTGCCACATGCCACGTTGTGCTTGTATTGTTCGTAGGTTTTGTCATGTGTGGTTAATATTTCAGTGACTGTTGTGATATTTTGGCCACAGAAGCTGATCACCACTACCTGAAAAACAACTTCATTCATTTTTATTCATTATTATTTCAAAATATTACTGTTAAGAATTTGTGTTTTTTCCATTCATTTATTGCTTGATTTTTTTTTCAATGTTTAAAATGTTCAAGTGATTACAGTATCTAAGTTTAACAAATGCCCGTGATGCTGATGTTATGAAATCACTGAGTAACTGTGTTTAATAATCATGATCTCAGTATCAATCAAAATAATCAGGGTTATGATTATTTGCCATAATTGAGCAGCCCTCATATTTTCCCACATTTAATACTGCTCTTTTCCAGTCACAATAGTTCAAAATAAAGCAGCCAGGTGATGCCCTTTCTGAGGATGAATTAAACTCTCAGCAGTGGTACAGATTTGTGCTGACTGAAAGTATAACAAAAAAGAGACCGAGTTCATAAAATCAGCATGCTTCATCTCGTAGGTCAGCCCCATGACTTTATAAACCTCTCCCTCCTGTAAGGTTAATGGTGTGGGACGCTACTCCGCTCTGTTGATTAATTAGAGCTGGACTGGGGTCAGTGCCTCCAACCTTTATCTGAAACTACAGCTCATAGCAAATAACAACTGTATTTACATGGGAGCTGCGAGGGGGCGGACAGCTCCAGAAAGACCTGAGCTGGATGAAAACACGGCTGCCTCCGGATAGAAATGTGATGAGTCACCCAGGAAAGAGTCCAACAAATTATAACATTAGCGTTTTTCCATGTTGATTCTATTAATACTATGTAGCCTATATAAATGGAAACTACCTCTCAGCTCTCAATATTCACAAGAAAATCTAAGAGCTTGCTCTGAGTAATAAGCCTCTGAAATAGTTGAATGCTAACAGAAAAAAAACACAAACGCAGCCTGAGCCAGACAGCACTGAAATGAAGTCTCGGTGTTGTTATATTGCTAAAGGCATAAGAGAAGCATCATGTTTTATTCAGTCTCCATGCATGCACCTCACACACAGACTCTCTTGAAGTGACCAGAGGCAGGCCTGGTGAGCTCTCTGTCTTTGGGCTCCATCCGTTGGTTGATCTGCATAACTGCAACAACAAATATGCTTGTTGTGGTTTTCTTTAGTATCGAGCTGCCTGGTCGGTAAACCACAATGAATATCATCTCTTTCACGGATGCTACCCACTCCTGTGCTTTGCATTTTCTTGTAGGCTTGTTGACATTTCCATAGATAAACTAGATAGTGAGCAATGTGTATAGGAAATGAGAAGTTTCTTTATGCATAACAAATTTCACACTCTTATACAGCTGTACTTAGTCCTCCAGACAATCCAGCCTGACACATTAACCAACCATTTTTGCACCCGGTGAACCAGCTGACAAGAAGTAATCGACAAACCATACAATATTGCGGCCGATTAGATCTCACACATCACTCCAAGGGACTTTTCATTTTCCAAATGAGTTATCCCGCCTGCACAAATGATGTAGCCGCATGACATCAAGTGTTAAATAAGCTTTGGACCAAGGCCATCCATTCTACTTTGCAGCTGTACTGTAATGTCTACCCCACCATAAAAATCTTATTTTCTTTCCAATGCAGGTAAACGATCTCCAGGGATATTCCTGTGCTCATTTAACTTTCTAATAGAGGACTTTAAAGACATGCAGATGGCTTCTCACAAAGACCAGATAGGCCTTTTCAAGTGCATCCTGGCATGAGAACAGTTGACTAAAAAATGCATGAGAAATGTGATGGTAGGTGGATGCCTGCTTCCTGAGAAAAATACAATATGCAAAAACCATTCTATATTTCTTTTCTCTCACTGCTGCTGTTGCTTCAGGTATGATTCAAAATACTGCAGAGAATAACTGGTGTTTAATGTTTAATATCAGATTAAACATGTCATTATTCTTTGACACCAATCTATCACAAGAAGAGGGGCACAATTGTGCATCTGCACTGCTACCGAAGCCATGCAAAAGCTCTTGGACTGACAGAATATTCAATTGCACAGTTGCTGTTTGAACTGACACTGTTTATTTCAGTGAGCCTCATGTTCTGCACTAGCAAATGTTACCCTTTCTACCTAAGATACCCTGAATGCTTTCCAAAACGTCAGCGAGTCCTTGGAGCTCTGTGGGAGACTCTTACTCATGCTTATAAACCCAGACAGAGCTGTCAGATGAGCAGAGGAATAACACTGATTGAATAGCAGTATGTGTGCACACTGTCAATGTGCTGGGAAAAGGATAATACCTGCATAATACCGGAGTTCAGATATTCAATAGAGAAAATTTTAATTGGCTCTTAAATAGGCTGCAGCTGGTACTTTAACCACAATATGTGGAACAAGAAATAATGAAAAAAATACCATCAATTCTAAAAAAGTTGGGACACCATGTAAAATGTGAATAAAAACAGAATGCAATGATTTGCATAATCTCAATGCTGAAAGGGTCCAAAACTAACACTCGCCACTCGCCAATTACGGGTAGATTTTGTCTCTGGCTAGTAAATTTTTAAGACCACTTGCCACTCTGGCAAGTTATTTTTTTACCAGTGAGAAATTCATTTTTTTGTTACTGGAGAACAATGCTGGTATCGGCTGGTTTCCTGGCAGAGTAATGTGTATTTCAGGCCAAGACGATCTTTGGTCACGTAAGTGCGTCAGTCATGACGTCATTCACAGCGTGCTGAGGTGGATAGCTGGTTGTTACTGTACCCGTACCTCCTTGCTCGTAGAAGAAGAAGTAGTAAGGAAAAAGAAGAATAAGAAGAAGTAGGAAAAAAGTATCATGTGGCGATGCTGGCCAGGTATTGCAGAGCCTCCTGCAAAAAAAAAAAAAAAAAATCAAACCAAAACAACCTGCTGAGGCTGAGATTTTAACAACTTTGACCAAAAGATGGAGGTAATGTTGCTGCTGCTGCTGCTGCTCCCGCCGCTACCGCCACCCCCCAGTCTCAACCACCGGCAGCTAGTAGGCATTTCTTGGAGAGCAGGTTAATAGATCAAGGCTGGAATATCCTACCGAAGAAAAATTTACATACAAGACCGAAATGACATGTTAAATAATACTGATAGCGAATTACAACACTTAAAAGCAATTTTTTGGGGGGTTGGCTGGTAAAATATCTGCCTGGCTGGTAAAAAAATTCACTTACCAGCCAGGCTGGCGGGTAAGTGAGCTAGTTTTGGACCCTGAGTGCCGAGTTGTGTTGACAGACACGGATTTCTGGAAGTGATCCTGAGCCTATGCAGCGAGTTCCAGGACAGAATCATGTCTGTTTTCAATGCAGTGCCATCCTTGTCCCTGGTGCACAGAGACTCCTCCTGATTCTCTCAGTCTTTTGATGATATTATGTACTGTAAATGTGGGATATTCAAAGTCTTCATGATTTTAGCTTGCTTTTTGACAGTTTTTTACAGATTATAAGAGCCACTGCCTCTTTAAAATACTCCTTTTATACACAGTCATGCTACTGACCAGGAATTGTGGTTTAAAAACTGATTTTCCACAAGAAAATATATTGACAGTGTTGAAGCACAACAAGTAAGAAGAGGCTCTGTTGCAAAATGCAGAGACTGGGATTAAATATGTGCATTCTTTGTTTATCTAAAATGTTTTCTTGCTGTTTCATGGACAAACTAATGAGATTCATCTCTGAGACATTGCCTCTAACTATGATATACTGCATGATCCCCTGCAGGTGCATCATGATAACAGCTTATACAGGCTAAGTGCTGCCAAACTGAGCTCATCACAGTCCTCAGAAGAAACTAAAGGCAAAGCACTCTGGGTATTGTCTTTCTAACTAATTTGAGCAGGGCAGGAACTTTTGGAACAAATGGTGGCGTATCTCTGGTCCCCAGTGGAGGAATTTAGAGGCTTTCCTTCAGTGGGCTTAAAGCTACTTTGGCTTCATCAGGAAGGGCCAGTATTAGTTTGAACTGAATGTAATGCCTCAGCAGTGCAGTCCCTTTTCATCAGGAGCTGCAGCAGACTGTAGTGCGTGCAGGTGCTGCATTATTGCACCAAAAGGAAAGTAGTCAAAAGTTTCCCCAAGGGGAGGATTTTACACAATAGTGTTTGAAATAAGCTGAGTGGTCAGATCATGAATTGGCTCCATGACTCAGACACTAAAACGCTTTAAAGCAGGATCTAAATGCAGTTTTTAACCAAACCTTTCCACACATTACTGAGCCTGTATTTGTCACATTGTGTGTGTAAAGCTTCCTAAAACAATGATGAATAAATAAGAAAGTCGACATAAGAAACGGATGTTTTTCTTCTGTTAACATGATTTTTTCAGTAGTAGTAGAACAGACAGGACATCAGGAAGAACCTGTGGAGCTCTCAGCTGCTCAAACAGTCGAGACAAAATTTTAATTTCTGAAAAAGAAAGCGAGTCCCCCTGTATGAGAGCAATAGATTCACTGATTGCACAGAGCATCTAACTGAAGCAATTTATGAGAAATGATTTAAAATCAAATTGACATTTCTATTTATTCAAAAAACAGTATACACTGGTGGCTGTTGAGGTACATTTTTCAATTGCTGCATCTTATGTTTTGAGTTCCTCTGTTTTTGGCAGATTCTAATATCATCCTGATGCTGCAAGACTACAAACTTTGGAAAAATGTATGACTATTTGAAACTTACTTCTCAAAGCCTAAGGCATTTTAAGTGAAATGGAGACCCTAAACTACATTTTTTCATACAATGAACTGGAATTTCGGTCTTCATATGAGTTGCAAATTTTGAGGATGACCTGCCTGTGGCATGATGGGAAAGCTTTAATCCCAGAAAACCCTGCATGGGACTGTGGTACTGAAACTGGTAGGATAAAGATATATAAATGCATTTCTCATACTCTATGTACATAACAGCACATATAACTGAGAACACTGAATTAGATTTATATGAACTGTTTTCCAAATTAAAAATACTTTGATATTTTTGAAACCACCCTTTCTAATGACTTATTCTCTATTTTTTGTGGTCAGTAGTGTTGAAAAGTACCTTTTCTATGCTTACTTATACCTTTTTTTATTTAATTGTTCTTTTTTGTTTCCAGGAAACAAAAGAACAAGCACTCAATCTCATTGGTTCTCACCCTCCTGCAATCCCAAAAAATTGAGCAATTGCAAAAATTGTCAATAAATGAATAAATATCAGAAAAAAACAATTATATTATATACAAAAGAGGCGATGATGACTACAAAGGCAGTGTAATTAAATATATATAAATGAAAATGCATAAATTATAAGTGAATGAATATAGTGACTGAATGCATTTTGGTAAAAATGGTTTAGTCAAAAGGGTTTTTTTAACAAACAGAACTGCTTACAGTGTCCATAAAAAAATTTCACCCCCTTGGATGCTGTACCTTTTTTATATTTACTATAACTAATCTATGGTCATTATAATTTCACTTTTTTGACAAAAAAAAATTTTAAAAAATCTTTGTCGAGGTGAAAACAGATTTCTACAAAGTAATATCAACTGCATACAAATATGTACTGTAAAATTAGTGACTCCATAAATATTCATCCCTTCAAGTCAGTATTTAGTAGATGCACCTTTGGCTGCAATCACAGCACTGAGTCTGTGTGGATAGGCCTCAGTTAGGCTTGCACATCTGGACACTACAATTTTACTCCATTCTTCTTGGCAAAACAGCTTAAGCTCTGTCAGGTTGCATGGGGATTGGGCAGGAACAGCCCTTTTCCGAGTCCAGCCACATATTCTCTATTGGACTGAGGTCTGGACTTTGACTCACCCACCCCATAACATTTACCTTGTTGTCTTTAAATGATTTCTTTGTAGCTTTTGCTGTATGCTTCAGGTCATTGTTGCTGGAAAATAAATCTTCTCCCAAGCCGTAGTTCTCTTGCACGTTGAATAAGATTGTGCTCCAGGATGTTCTAATCTGTTGCTACAGTCATTTTACCCTCTACCTTTACAAGCCCTCCAGGGCCGGCTGCTGAGAAGCATCCCCACAGCGTGATGTTGCCACCAGCGTGCTTCCCAGTGGGGATGGTGTGTTTGTGGTGATGTGCAGTGTTTGGTGTCTGCTAGACAAAGTGTCTTGTCTGATGGCCAAAAGGAAGGAACTTTTTTCTGCTTGACCACATGCCTTTTGGGGAACTTTGGGTGAATTTAATATGAGCCTTGGAATTTTTTAGTGTCCATCCCCTGACTTACACTTTTCATTGACCTTTCCTATGAGTTGCTTGGAGTGTCCTTTTGTCTTCATGGTGTAATGGTAGCCATAAATACTAATAACCTAGTGGCTGGACCTTCCGGACAGAGGTGTTGTTATACAACAATCACTTGAGACACATTCACTGCAATCAGGTGATCCCTGTTTCACTGATTGTGTGACTATAAGCACTGATTGGCTGGTCCGTCACTTTAATCTATGCAGTCACTTATTTTACCATATATATTGCTATCTAATTGATACAATTATATTGACCTTAATGGATTGATAAAATCAATAAAAGGGTTAAGCATCCAAGGGGTTGAATACTTTTTATAGGCACTGTAATGGCCTCTTACTGTAACAATACAAGCATTAATTCATGTTATGACATGGACTGAATCGATATATTTTTATACATGCCAGCAAGTCTCATTTAAGACATATTTGTACAGACAGACCCTTACATAGGCTCAAATGGTTAAATACTGCCAAATGTTTCAAGTGGGAAAATAAATGATTAAAGGGAGGACGACTGCTCACAAAATGATGGAAAAGATAGAGTAAAAGTGAAATCTATGAGTGGGGTCAAGGTTTTGATAAATGCCTGGTGGGACTTGTATCTGTTGTATCTAAGCTTATTTTCCAGGGGAATTACAGATGACATTTCTTTGATCCAAGTTACTAATGGTGGTGGCTACAGAAAAAAGTTTCAAAACTTCAAGATTTCATTTGGGTGTCTCTACTATATTTTGGGACAACTGAGGACAGACTGAATTGCACAAAAACACTGGCAACACTTCAGTACAGAAACATTGGCAGTGTTTTTGTGGAATTAAGACAGTATGTGTCTGCAATTTATGGTAATTAAAAACAAGAAATAACCCAACATTGGATGCCTAGGACTTCTGCTGATGCTGCCATTGTATCAGTAGTCTTGATTTTCACTATTGCATTTTAAAATTCTGGTTCTGTTACTGCTCATTCAACATAATATCACGTATAGACAAAAAGATTTGTTTTCTCCAGCTCTCATCTTAAACACTGACATGTCTAACATTGATGTTTGTGTTTGTCACTACAGTAATTATGATGTGAACGCAGCCTTTGCTCATGCTTTGAGATGTTTTTTCCCTGTTTTGTTGTCCTCTTTAAATTCAGATTACAGATCTTGCACCTTTGAACTGCATGTTAACACTAGATTGTTTGTAAGAAACAGGCCAGCTGCCATGTAATAAACCCCCTCTGCCTCTCCTGCCAACACCCAACTCACACAAACACATAAACACACAAACTATCACTCCTTACAAACCCACAATCAAATTTCACTCAACATCTGCAAAGCATTCCCAGCAGGCCTGAAACGAATGTTAGCCTGGGGAAATCTATGAGATTGGCTCACCTCACTTGTTCTAGTTTTGTTCTAAAGTTTCAGTTTGTTGTTTTCCATCAGACGGTGAAAGGTGGCACAAAACCTCTAACAAAGCAGCCTGCTCCACTTAAATCCCAGTGTTTCTACCCACCAAAACCATAAATCATCCATGGTTCATTATGACAGTTCCAGCTACACTCCAGCACGTTAGTTTGGGAAACATTACAGATACATTCCAGGATATCCAAAATCCTAAAAATGCTATGCTGCACTTTTCCTTAGAATTCCCTTGAGAAATCATGGGTTTAATTGTGGTTACTTGGCTAGAAGAGTGGGTGAGTGAGTCTAAATGTGCATGCTAAAGTCTAGTCTACTAACTTGTTGTGAAATTCTCAGAAACAGAGCTCCTCTTTACATACAAATCATGTTATTTTGGTGGTTTTGTCCCATTACACACAATGTTATATGTTTCATTTGGTGCACATAACAAGCAATCTGTGCAATATAGTTGGCAAAAAGTGAAGTGTCCATGTAAATGTTGGTTAACTGAACTCCAAAATAAGAATCAAAGATCAAAGATGCATTTAGTCATTTTTAAAAGCACATCCACTTAAGTTCATGTAACCCACCTTGGACAGGGCAATAGCGACATACACATTCAGCAGTTCTGGCTGTCTGCTTGAAGCTGAGTAAACACACACAAAAAGGGGGTGGGGCTGGGGTGCAGTGGGAGGTAGCATATCAATTGAAGCTTTTTCTCTAAAGACACACAGATGCATCGGTTATACATCACTATCATTAAAATCAATCCTGTTTACAAACATCGCCCATCAGCCAATAATCTGTTTTTAACAGATCAGGTCTATCAGTCTATCTGTTGTGTCAATTTAGTCACACGCTTGCATCTGGTATATCCAGCTACTGAATCAAATCAGAGATTGTTTACAGTGAAGGAGAAGTGACCTGTCAGACAAACCCTGATCTGATTTCATGCTCAAATATGAGAGAAAATGACGGCATTTTCAGAATGTTAGACCGAAAGAAGAAATGAAAAACATCCATATTAACATCGGCTAAAATGTTTTAAACATTGATATCAGTATCGCCCGTAATTACAATTGATTTGTCTCTCTTTTTTTTTTTTTTTTTTGTTTGTTTTTTCAGAGTTGGGTTCTTCAAAAAAAAACAATAACGCTTCTGATGCACTAAAGGAGCAAGCCAGACTACAGAGCATCTTTACTGGTTTTCTAGTCAAGTTGGTTGTCTTTCAACCAGAAGGTCAGGGGTTCAATCCCAGGCTCTTGTAGTCACATGTCAATGTGTCCTTGTTTAAGACACTGAACCCCAGCAGTAAATGGGTATGGAAGGGTGTGAGAGTTAATCCTGATGGCCGCTCAACAATGATGACAATAAAGTGCTATACAAGCTCAGGTCCACTTACCAAGTCCATATCACTAAACTTATTGATACTGCCATCTGACAGCCTGTCTGTGCTTTTGTCTTATTTCTTAAAACTAGGGATGAGTATTGAAATCTGATACCGACCTGGTACCGGTACTCACTCATCGGATACCAGACGAAATTACAACAAAGATATGGATACCACATTCTGATACCCAATGTGACGCCCTGCCACCCTGAAATAAAGGCCCATTCTCCACTTTTCTTAACCTATGGTTTACTGGCTACTTCTTAAGATATTTCTAAAAATAATTACAATTATCCCGGCAACTTTCAACACACTTTCCTCCCAAAAGTATCAACTCTGGCACATTTAGACACCAACAACGTACAAAAAGTACCAATTTAAAACCAGTAATAGAAAAAACATAAACAATACCCAACCCTACGAAAAGCCCTGTTTTGTTGTATAAGTCAATGTTAAATTCATCTTTCAGGATCTTATGACTTTGATAATGATGATGATATGTTGTAATGCATACAGTATGTGCTAGTGCAGCTTATTCTGTGTAATTAAATGTCACATTACAAGACCAGAAGTAAGTATTGTTCTCAAACTGGAAATATGTTTAAAACATACCCAGGCAATAACTAATAAAAACAATGATGCTCAAATCCAGTTTTAAGGTGTAATTCTAAACATGCTCCTGACTAGGTTAAAAGTTTAGATTCAGTTACATTGGTGATCGAGCCAGGTTAAAACAGAAACAGCTCCGTCAAACAGGAAATTTGGAATTTAGGCTCAACTGACCAGGCTTACAATCTAATCTTGTTTCATGCCCCCCCCCCAAACCTCTGCTGACTGCCTTTGTGTAAGTTAGAAAAGCTCTACAATAACGAGATATTTACAAAATAAACCCTTACAAATACCAAGCATGATACTTTCAGTTATTACATACTGTGAATTTCTGCTACTTGAATCATTTTTGTCAATATTTAACATCCAAAAGATATTTCCTCAGCTACTGGCCCATGTTTAAGAAAACACTGGTGTACAACAGTTTACTTTTCCAGTTGACAGGCACTTTATACTGCGCAACATCCAACTTATCATCGTATCTGCCATCCTATTGTTTTTAAAATGTAAACACTACACTATTAGTTAAAAACCGCAGTCATACACAAGGCCTGAACTAATCTGTTTTTTGAAATAAGACACCAAAGTGAAACAACAACAGGCTTTAGAAGACTGCACAGAGATTTATGATGATAGATCCCACCACATGCAAGATCCCATTGCTGGAGACATCAGTGGTGCCTGACAGCCTTGGTGATTTGAGCCTGGCTGAACTATAAGCCAGGCAAAGCATTTCTACATTCCTGCACAGGAGGTGCAATAAAACTTGTTTACAAAGTCACAAAATGTAGTAAAAAACATTATACACTGTAGCCTGGTGATGGAGGCGAACCTGGAGGACGTGGCTATGGTCTATTACAAACCCACTGCTTTGATATTACAATTCAGTATTGGTACAATGCACAGTTAAAACTATGAGTCACATTTCCGTGTGTGACTGTAAAACTACTGTACATGATCCAAAAGGAAGCTTTATGCTGCTAACATTTCCCCTGCATTTCAATGGCAAAAGAGACAGGAAACGGTGCTGCAGCATTGAAGGGGTTGCTTAAGATTTCCCATAAAAGAGGCACATTGTTTATTTGCTTAACCTCTGGCACCTCTACAGCTATTCCCTGTCTCTCTATAGAGCGGATTACTTTGTTTTAATCCAGCTCAGAGTGCCCCCGCACAGCACGCGATAGTCCTTCGTCATCATAGCGGGCCAGGTATCGACACATGGGCCCCTGTTTACCTCCATAGGGCAGGGGGATTAGGAGCACAAGCTTTGATGTCAGATTCACAGACAGGAGTGGAGCAAAGCTAAAGCCTCTAAGGGCTATAATGATATCCAAGTCCATTTCTTTACCCCATGTTATGAAGCGACTGCAGAGCCAGGAAAGAGGAGGAGAAAGAAAAAAATCAGGACCCTGTGCAGAAGACGCTCTTTTATCTTTACATTATAATTCTATTCGTTTTATTTATTTATGTTTTGGTCCTTATTTGCATTTTAGGGATCAAAAATTCTCTTTGGTTTGCTCCTTTAAGTCCATCAGGAGATTCTAGCCCTTTAACTAAAGTCCATTATGTCTGCTAAGCAGCTAATGAGTAATAATGTTGTCTCATTCAGGTCTAGCACTTCAGTAAATGCTGTTCCATTATTTATACAGTGCTGTTGCAGTCAGATTTAATCTATCTATTGTCCTTGTAATTGCTTAGAGGAAAAACAAAGGCTGTGTTCTTTGTTATAAGTTGTTGTCGTTAGGTTTTACAGCAGTGCCGTCACAGAGGGTCAGTGTTTTTTTGATTATCTCTTAATTTCCCTCTTGGCCTACAAGCAGAAGCTTCCTCTCTGATGCTGCCTGCTGAGTCTATAAACGCTGCCAATGTGTTTTCCTATTGACAAAATGACGTTGAGTGGTGCTGATGCAGTGACATTTGCAGTAATAGGAGGCTGGTAATCTTTACACAATTGCCTCTCCACTTTTGCACTATTGGGGAGGCCATGGGGGACATCAGTGTACTTCTGTAGAAAATCTGCTGCTTACTGAGTGACCGTGAACATGATAGCCTGGCCCTCACTCTTTAACTCTTATTACCCTGTGGAAAATGGGAGTCCTACAGGATCAAACTGTCTGTGCTGACTCGGTGAATCGGGAGCAGGAGGCCCCGGCAGAAATAAAAGCAGCAACAGCTCTCTCAAGTGGTCAAAAAGAAGACTTGTGTCTGCTCAGCAGGAAAGGAGTCTGTTTTAATCCCCTTGGATTTTTATCATCCAAGCAAATAGCTACACTGTCCAAGGTTTTTAATTGCCTTTGAAAACCTTGCGGTAATTTGCCCTGATTAGATTTTCTTTTTACATTTAAATTAAGTCTTCATATGGTTGCAGAATACAGAATTGCAGCAGCACAGCGGTAGATGTTTAAATTAGATATTTGAACCTGCAGCAATGGTCAAGCAGGATTCAACCATGACTTAATTTCTTACAGAGGAGTTGAGTTTCATTTTCTCATTTACTGCTACAAAGATAGATAATGTGCTGCACATTAGAGCAGCATAATTAATCATAATTTATAATTAAAGCTTAATGAGCTCTTGCAATAAACACATCCTAAAAGTCCTTATTTATTGCACTCAACAAGAAAAAACATTTTGTGGAAACAAGCAATGCTCTGTGCTATCTGCTGGGGGGAAACCTGGGGATCATGCCAGAAGCTTAAACAGCTAACCTTACACAGACTGGTGCCAGTTCAGTGGAGAAATACCTGCTTGTTGATTTTCTTTGCATTTAAGACAAACTAGGGGAACAGCTGTTTGTTTACAGTCATGTCATCACACACACACACACACACTCTGCATATTATACCGTGCACTGCAGACTGGCATGTGTCAGTTTAATATTATTTCTAATGCAGGACTCTTTTTAGTGTTACAATTTTGAGAAACTGTTCACAGTAGAGCACACCATACAGAGGCCTCATAACTATGCAGGGTGATTAACATTGATTTGGGATAAACAGGCCTAATAAACATGTCCCACATACAATTCAATACAGCTGTTCCTTATTGTAGAGGATAACAGCAAATGGACGATCGTTTAGTTAATGGTAGTTAATCATAGTTTTAAGGATTCTACACTTATAAACGATTCCTCTGTTGTCCCTTTTGTTGTTGTTTCACATACTTTTCATATTCTGGTTTCACTTTATCATAAGCCCACTTGTATTTCCAGGGACATCTTTTTGCTTTGCATTTGCAGAAAACAGCCCAGCGGGGAGTAAACAGTGTAACTCAAACTCAACAAGCAGCTGTCTCAAGCCTTCAGTATCAGCTGTGCTGTACGGCTCAAGTCTGTACAATTAAGCATAAAGTTCTGCTTGTGATCTTCTGAACTGTTCTTTTAAAGATATACTTTAGGGCTTTTGATGACTTTACTTAGAGGGGAGAACAATGGATAGAGATGGAAATAGGGATGAGAGAGTAGAGGTGGGAATCTTTAGGCACCTCACAATTTGATTCGATTACCCTTCATAGGGCTATGATTCTAGGGCTCTATCGTTAACAGAATCCTGGAAAAACTGAATTTACAATTTAACACAGAAATTGAATGATTTGACTGAAAATGCTGTGTTTTTTCTAAAGAGGAACATATATCTGAGGAATATGTTCCAGGGGAACACTAAAGTGTGGCACAACTTGTGCCTCACTTCAGAAACGCTCACCCCGTTCCCTCGTAAACAGCATGTCAAAGCAGCTGCATGAAACACCAGCAAACATCACATAGCTCAACAGGGGACAGTGCTGTGCAACATAATGTTGCACCTTCAAGAAAACTCATCTGTGTTTTGACTTATTACCTCACCACACCAGAGAGTCACGGAGAGAGTGAGGAGTGTCTGTGCGCGAGGCACACAGCTGAAGTCACAACTTGAAGACTTGGTCACCTCTCGAGGGCTTCAAACTCGATTCGGATGGACCCGAGATTTTACGAAGTCTTGTTGTCTACATGATGTTACATTCGAGTAACAGTTAGCTTAATAATTCCTCCTGTAGATACTGTAGCTCCCTTTGGTTGCTTAACGAGCCAATACTTGTCTGCATTAATAGACGGACAGACAATGTATGGAGAGAGATGAGGAGAATACCGTTACAGTCAGAAGTAAAACACAATGCAGCATCAAACTGCATGTACTGTTACGGACTGTGAGAGTAAAGAAAAGTTTAGGTAACAGGCTTACTTTAAACCATTTAACTTTAATGCCTGATTTAAAGCCTGATTTGTGTAGAAATTGACTGAGGATGTTTATCCACCATTCCAACTATCCTGCGTTGCATTCTTTTGTCAGTTCTTCTCTTCTGTCCACATCCAGGGAGATTAGCCACAGTCCCATGGGTTATAAACTTCTTGATTATTTTATGTATAGTGGATAAAGGAATATCAAGATCTCTGGAGATGGTCTTGTAACCTTGAGATTGTTCATATTTTTCCACAATTTTGCTTCTTCAGTCCTCAGACAATTCTCAGCTCTTCTTTCTCTCCTCCATGCTTGGTGTGACACACACAGGCACACAACACAAAGGTTGAGTCAACTTTTATAAATTCTAACTGGCTTCAGGTGTGATTTTAATATTTCCAGCACCTGTTACTGCCACAGGTGAGTTTAAATGAGCATCACATGCTTGAAATAAAATGATTTACCCACAGTTTTAAAAGGGTGCCAATAATTTCTTCCGTACTGATTTTTAAGCCAGTGCTGCCAGTTCAAAGCCCAGTTCAACGAGTTTAAGTGCAGACATGGAAATCAGAGTTTTGGCACCATTTTCCCCTCTGTTTGATGTCACTGATGTGCTTCATTATTAATACAGTCTACATTGCAATATCTTTGGGTTTAGACAGTTAGTAAAATGTGTCATCTCAGCTCCTGAGGGAACTTTGATGAACTATTTCTATTTCTTAATCTATTATTTCTTGCTTGATTTGTTTTTTGTACAAACATTCACCTATCTGGCACTATTTTACATACTGCTTGTAAATATTTTTATACCTCTTATCTACTTCATTTGTAATTTAAGGTCAAGTTTTGAATGTTTATTTACTTTTTATTTACTGTGTATTATATGTTCTTCTGCTGCTTACATGTTGATTTCGTGCTTCTGTAACACCAAAATTTCACAGTCTGGGATCAATAAAGTACATCCATCTATCTATCTCTATATCTATCTATCTATCTATCTATCTGTCTGTCTGTCTGTCTGTCTGTCTGTCTGTCTAGTGACCAACAGAACCAAAATCTTGACAAGTTGATGACAGAAACAGTTTTTTGCATCCTTAAAAAACTAACATCTCTGTTTCTGTAGAGATTTTCCTTGAACTTCACTGAACACATCTTTCTACCCTTTGATTTGATCTGACATAGCCATGCCATATTATGTGGATATGATTTCCCCAAAACCAATGACTAATACCCAATAAACCAAAAAGCAGGGGTTTTCAGCACAAAGTTTGTCAGAAAGTCAGTTGCTACTGAGAACAGAACTTGTGTGAAAACCCAGTGAGCATCACATTACCGTCTCTGTATGTATGGCAGCCCACTGTAAAGGAATCCATTTCCCCCTAGACTCAATTCTGTCTGTAATTATGGGAAATGAACTGCACTTCACATCAAAAGTATTTCCCTTGCTGCAAGCCTTAGTGTGAATGAATTTTCTACCACTCTTTCAAATGTATGCACTGTCAACGTATGGAGCTGCATATATGCTCTTCATTATGTACATTATTTGGCACTTAGCATTGTTGAGGCAACTGATCAAAGAGAAGTTTCTCTTGATAGCTAAAAACAATGGCCCAAATCACTAGCTGGGTCGATCCACATAAAAGCATCAAAACATCCATCAGCTAGTCACAACTCTGCGGATGTCAGCATTAGAAACAATGGAGGAAAAGTACAACTTTAACAGTGACTGACAAACTCTGAAACTTCAGCCATTTAAATTTTCTAAAGCATGAAATTAATGAAAACTTAAAACATATTCAAAATAAACCATTAAAACTAATCTAAAAAATCTAAGGCTACATTTACACAACAATTACAGGTATTTTTTTGCTTCTACAACAGCAGTGGCATACTCCCAAGTTTCTTGAGATTTACTTGCTTTGCAGTTGAGGATAACTTAAGAGTAGCCCCCCCTGCATCATCCATCTACACAGGAATTTATGCATTTGAACATCACCATTCTGTAGAAGGAAGAGGATGTGAGCATGCACATGCTGTCTCATTAGAAAGTAGCATAGCCAACTACTGGCCTGGCAGGTTCAGCATTTTCTGTCACTTTTGCAGATGTGTGTGCCATGGAATGGATTTTTGCAGCACTGTCATCACCTGTTTAAATGTACAGTATTGTGAAAAAGTATTTGTCCCCTACCTGATTCCTGATTTCTTTCTTTTTCTTTTCTTTCTTTTTTTTTTTTTTTTTTGCATATTTATCACACTTAAAAGTTTCAGATCATCAAACCATTTTTAACATCTTGCAAGGACAACCCAAGTAAATACAAAACCATCATTTTATTTATCAAAGGAAAAAAAATCCAGAGCTATCTGGCCCTAAGGGGGTAAATACACAGCACTGTATGTGTTGGGCTGAAGTAAAACCGCTACCACTACTGTTGTGGCAGAGTGATATGGAATAGATAGAAGCTTCAGCCTGAGTCTAGTCAAAAGCATGTTTTGTTCTGCATTATGAACCGCTGGTTTACTAACCCAATGTTATCCACTCGTGCCAGTGTAGGTAAGCACAGTCAACAGGTAAATAATGTGTGCTCTTTCCTCAAAGTTTGATGGCTGCGATCTGGGCTGTTTTATCCAGCTGGCATTATGGGCTCAGGCCCAAGGACCCATGCATACTGGGCCTCCAGCAAGAATTTGAGAGAAACAGAAAAAAAAAAACATTTTTTTTCCTTGATCACAGTGCAATGGACCCAATGTTGGGATAGAGCCTAGTTGCCCACTGCCTCCTAATTTCTGGCCATACCAAATCCCGCCCACATCCACAACATACCTGTCTAATCCCACCTAAATTCCGACCATCCATCTAAGCATTCAGATTGACAAACATTGCCCTGAATAAAAGAAATGATATCACATTTACTTAAGCACTGCCTTTTAAAATAATGGTTTCACTGTTTGGATCAAAGTTTTCTCACTGAATAAAGCACAAAAGAACATAAACAACAACAACATTTAGAATAAAACGTGAATAAAGCGCAGGCGCTGGACTAATTCCACCCCTGGTTGTATTATCAACAGTAATGTCAGAGTAATATCTATAGACTTTATGTACATACCGCGTTTTTATAAGTCATATGTAGGCAAAATTGTTTTCCTGATCATTGTTTGCAAGTGTCAAAACCTGTAGCGCCACACACCCATCAATCCTCACAGCTAGCACGTTTTTACTTTGTTTGCCCCTTGCTGTTACTGTCCTAGTCCGTAAATAAAACCCTTTTTGCAAACGTGGTCATTTTTATGGAAAGAGGGTGGTGTTTTTACTGGGATGTTCCGATACCATTTTTTCCTTCCCGATAAGATTCCGATACCAAGTGTTGGGTATCCACCAGTACCGAGTGCTGATCCAATACCAGTGTGAACTTTCTGACAGACTGTGCAGACTAGCAAATTATTTTAGACCTATATTTGACTCAGAACATGGCTCAACAAATAGAATCATAATATACAGCATCTCTGTGACCCCAAGGTTGTTTTCCTGCTGATTATTGAGTTTTGCTGATAACATTAAAATAACAACAATACAGGGGGCTGCCTCCCAGGCTCTCTCTATCTCTCCTTTATGCTCTATTTGGGTAGCACCATGTGATTATGAAACAGCCTGTTATTGGTTGATCAATTTTGAGTAATCCTTCTTGTGAAAGCTTTGAACTGATTTTAACCGTGCCTCCCCCTTCTTTTCCAGTGCCTTACTCCTGCTTCACACCGGCCCCACACCCAGCACACTCTCACTGGATCCCCTCACTCTTCTGGACTTGTGGATTCCCCCCCCTTCCTGCACTAATATTATTGTCAATAAATCTGTTAAACTCGTCATTCTCGTCTGCTTTTGGGTTCAACGCACACCCCACACGTAACATCAATAGCATCAATGGGAAAGCACAACGGCTGGCTTCAAGAGGAAAAACAAGTGAAAGCTACAATTTATGGTTCAAAAGTTATTTAAATTTGATAAACTGTGTCACTTCTTGTCTTGTAGATAGCACCGGTCTGGAAGGCATTTTCACATTCAGAGAAAAGCTGTTACGCAGCCACCATTGGTTCTTCTTCAGTGGCCTTTTTCCAGCAGCTAAGAAGGTTTATAATGCTAACATTTAGCATGACTAAAAGAAGAAAAATATAAAGCTAAACAAACGGTATCAGATTGGTGCATAAACTCGTGTACTTGCCAATACCAGTACCTGCATTTTAAGCAGTATCAGACGTATTTCCGGTACTAGTACTGGAATTGGAATTGGAATTGGAACAACCCTAGTTTTTTCCCCCAGTAACAGCGTAACGGCTCAGTATCTCCATGCCAGTGGAGATGCAAGGTGAGGATAAAAGGATGGTGTAACACATAAATATGCATTAAATGGCATTATCTCTTTTTAATTCTGTGTACTGTGATGTAGTTCTGTTACTGAAAGGGTAAGAAAAATACTGTGACTGTGCCATATTGCCATGTAGGCCTGAAGTCTAACTTTTGAAGCAATGCTAGGCTTGACAACATCCCTTCATCTTTGCCAACCAATAAAAAACAAGAGGGAGCTGGACTATAAGCTTTGCCAACAACAATATTGGGAGTCTAACCTAACTACTTTTTCAAGGCTAAAATTTCCAAGTAGAAAGCAGGATAGGATTTCTTAAAATTGTTTTCATGTCTCGTTTGTGGAAATTATAGAGTAAACACCCCTACACAGAAAATACAGCAATTTAAAATAGGGAAGCTGAAGTGCCAGGAGTCACAATTTGTAACCCAGCAACAATAAGCACCCATGAGATGTACTCTGAAACAGAGGTCGTGAGCACTGCCAGAACAAAAAAAGCCATTAATGGACACAGACCCTTATGCAGTTCATCAGACTCTAATACAACTATACAAACAGGCAAAAATCCATATCTTACAACTAAGAGGCCATTTCTTCTCTAACTTTGTGTTTCCATCCGGTCGTTCAAAGAGTCCCAGAAGCCTTTGTTCGCTGCTCCATGAGATTTCTCTTGTTCCACATCACTGCTCACAGCAATTGCAAACCACAGAAAAAGACTCTGATCTGGTTCATCCAGGGTACTTTCTCACTGACATTTACTGAAAATACCAGCACTTACTTGTATGAGATCCTCGACAAGTCTGAGTGTTGTGATCACATTGTTTTGATGCATGTCGCCTGCATTTGTAGAGTATCACTTACTTCAACTGTTAGCAGTTTTCCCTTGGGGTAATATCTGTTCCTGTTCACTGTAATCTGCCACTGTAACATGCAACAACACCCCTTCATGCACATCTATTTTCTGCCTCCATACCCTCGTCTGTTGCCGTGGGGATCCCCAAAGGAATCTTACTCAGTTGTGTCTCAGTCCCATGTTTCTGTGATGGCTGGAAAAACATAACAGAAACATGAGTGCACGCAACTGACAATTTCCATTTCATACTTAATCTATCCTCTAAGTCATTAAGGTTTTTATATCACAATTTTCTTCTTAAAACCATACCTTATTGGTAACCTAAGAAGGTCTGGGTTAACAAAAGGTCTAGAAATCTACCGCAATGATTTTCTGGGTGTTTACAATGGGTTTCAGCACAGATTATCTGTTCTGTCTAAACAGATTCACTGTTTGTACTTTTAAAATGCTCTGGTGTACATCAGTGGAACCAAAGTGTTTCCTCCAATCAAAGCAGAGTCTATTTGAGATGCTTCACCACAGTATGAGATTTGAGCCATTTAACCAAAGAGGATTTTTTCCTCTCCTCCTCAGACTGTTTCATTTGAATAATCTTTTGATTCTGCAGCGATTAAGCTATCTAGTATTTCATGGTGAGAAGAAGCAATGATCAAAGAAAAATTTTCACTGTACAAAGTCATAATTTACCATGTATTTAACAACCATCTTACCTGGAAATTGCGCTTATGGCATACTGAAAAATGCAGTGATTATCCCTGAGTGTGTTATTTTCCCTGGGCGTCTATTGTGTTCACTGTCAACTGTAATTGTTTGGGTAGTTTTTTTTATGACTGAATGTTCATACCACTTGTACTCAGTTAATGTTAATAGTCATAGCTTGATGTCTTCTGAATACATGAGGAGAAATGGCAAAAAAGACAAAAGCAATCGCACATGGCAGTATCCACTGTGGCTGTGTATTTCCCACCTCCTCACATAGGGCTGCTCCATTATGGCAAAGTCAAAATTATTTGATGTTATATGATGGGTATTCACAATTATGAAAAATGATAACACACTGATTTTGCAACATCAGCGTCACAAGCATTTATCAATCTGAAACACTCAAAACACACAGAAAAAAACAAGCAATTAAGGAAAACAAATGTGTAGAAAAAACAAAAATATGATAATAATTCTATTTAATAAGGAAGAAACAACAAACAAATGACTTCTATGCTATAGGCTAATATAAGAACAAACACTGAAACTTTAACTACAAAATCTGTTAACAAAACAAGCATAACATGGCAGGCAGCACAGTAATTAAACAAAATTTTCTTGTTTTTAAATTAGGGGGGAGCAAAAATCATGATCGAAATTGAAACTAGATTGATTACTGAGCCCCCCACAATACAATATGCATTGCCATATGAGTTGATTGTGGATAATAAATATTTTGCACACAGAAATCTCTACTGTTAGTTGTTTCCTGTTGCATAAGAGAACAACAACAGTAATGTTTTAGGAATCCCTGCCAGTATCAGCTATTAGTAGTTCATACGGCTGATAACCAATATTTGGAACAGATATGCATTCATTATGACAAAAAAATGATGGAAAATAAACATTTTAGCCCTAGCTCTATCGGCATACAAAACTGCACAGAGCATCACAGTAGCAACAGGAAAACAGGAAGTGATATCATACACTCACTGTGTCAGTGGCACCCAGGTTTAAGTGTTGATTGGCTAGTACTCATATGACATCCAATCAGATTCTGCTGTATGCAGGACTTTGTGTAAGACTGGGGTGAGTGAAAATACAGCCAGAGGGGAAGGCACACCTTTTAGCTCAGCCAAAGTAGTGCACTGTTTGATGAATTAATTTGATCAGATATTGGAAAAATAAAATGCCAATATGATAATAGACTAAATGCCATATACGGGCTTCAATAACTGGCCAGGCCAATAATCAGTCGACCCCTGCTTAAAACACTTCATTTAGGATCCTCACATTAAATAAATTAACATATCCTATTTATAAACACTGAGCTATTAAAATAGCAAAACAGTATAATATTCAACTTTTTAAACTTAAAATGCCTCTTTTGTTGCCTCTCTTGCAATACAAAACAGTGTTTCCTATAGGATGGAGTTGTAGCAGCGGAGGTGAAGCATGTGTGCCAGAAAATAAATGTGAGCCTCCAAAGCACGCACTGCCAGGAAGAGCTCTTGGGACCTACTATTACCATTCTCTGAGTTTTGTCATGTAGGCCAATGTGTACTTTTTGGCTTGTTTTTAAATTTACATATCTTAATCAGGCAATTTTTTGAGGTAATTAATGTACTTATCATATTACACAGCATATGTTACTAAGTAAAATAATAAAACCTAAATTTGATAAAATGGTGGTCCAAACTTCCCATCACTTATGTTACAGCTATATCAACATGGTTGAGACTCATACTGTATATTCTATGGCTGTTAAAAATGATATTTATTTTGTTTGTTTTGCATGATAATATTTCACATATTAATCCCACCTCTCAAATATCAAAAGTAATTATGTATTACTCCTCTAAATACGCTTTAAGTGAATTAGTTTTTAAGTTTAGTAGAGATCAGTTATTTTACCTCTTCTTGAGTAAATTTGATTCAAAGACACTGCACTTTTACCTTAGTCTATTCTTTCAGTCTTTCCTCCCCTTAAAACTAGAAATTAAAACAGCAAAGTGAGCACATTAAGAACAAAAATATTTGTCCCCTAATGTACTAGGAAAAAATAATAATTACATTTTTTGTTTTGAATGTAGAGATCCATATCTATCTTTCGAATATCTTAAAATTTTACATTATCATGGGAAATACAGAGAAATGTTTACTAACATTTTTAATCTGGGTGAAAACTATTAGTTAAAATAGTACCGTAACGTACACCCCTATACTAGGGATGTGCGGTACAGAAAAATTTTGGTTCGGTACATACCTCAGTTTTGAAGTCACAATTCAATACATTTTCGGTACAGTAATTAAAGCGAATAAATATCAGATTTTGTTTTTCTTTTAAGTGCATTAAACTGTACAAAAATAAATAGGCTGAATAAATTACTTAAATCATTAATAATGCTGCAACCTCCTTCCAAAGGTCTTCAATTAATGAAAACATTAACAATAAATACACTTTTGAATTACTAAGTTATTTTTATTGAAATATTGACATATTTATACCCATTCTTTAAACACTAAAATTTCCCAGCCAACTTGAACACACCTTCACACACCCCTAAGTTAGCTTTTTTAAAGTATGCTAATTTGTATCTATCCATGGACTTCAGCACTTTTTTTAAGATTTACTTTGGGCATTTTTGTGCCTTTATTTGACAGAGGAGGACAGTGGATAGAGTCAGAAACAGGGACAAGAGCTGGGGAGAGACATGCGGTAAAGGGCCTCAGGCCAGATTCGTACTTGGGCTATCCACGTACATGGGGCGCGCCTTAAACCACTAGGTCACCAGCACCCCACAGGATTACTTTTTTAACCAATGGAACCTACTACAAAGTTTGGGAGAAATTTTTCACAGCCCATCTTGCCGGATAAAGAGGTAAGAGCTGTGTGAAATCTGAGAATAACTGTACCTATGACGGAGCTGCAGATATGATGGAGTCCCCTCTGTGAATTTTAAAAGAGCCTGTTCAGTTTGCCTGATTGCTGTATTTTTTTAATTGACCAGTTTTTTCTTTCTGCAGCTGATTAAGTGGAACAAAAGTTTTCTTGGAAGCACATGTTCTTTTTCCTAGTCCTCTACAAAAGAATATAATTGCAATTTAAGACTCATCGATATGAACCTGGGAAAACATGAATAATACCTCTTGTACTTTCCTCTGTAGGATGTGGTCTGCTGTAATATATACAACCATTTTCTTTTAATCCTTCTTTATGTAAACAACACAATATTATGTGCCTATTTGTAACTGTAGACTTGAGTATGTAATAAATAACTTGGAAAAAAAAAACAACTGTATTAACATGTATCAGCAGGGAGCATGTGACAATACATTGTCATATTGTTTTTTTGAGTACAGGCTTAGCATCTACAACCACATTTGGATGGAGGTCATGCTTGTAACTAAATATGCTAACTACAAAGATAAAGTAGTACATCAATACACAAGAAGAAGGAGCAGACAGGAAGTCACACATAGACTGACTTTTATCCCGGCTCTCTCAGAGTTAATGCTGCTTTCAAAAAGCCTCTAGATAAGAAAGCAGAAAGGATGAAAGACATTACCAAAGACAGTTCGCTTTTAAGGCTATGCATACCATAACAGAGGAGTCCGGCTTCATTAAAACTGCTCGAACCTTGTTACAATGCCTGCCTCTGTGCATAAGTCCATAGTCCTTCAGTGGCATGCATGCGTGGTGAATGAATAACTGCTACACCTGCTGTTCACTAACAACTACAGTATGTGATACAGTATACTTCATAAATCATAAATGTGATGCATAGCTCCTGGTTGGCCACCACCACTGCAGCAGTAAAGAAAGCACAGCATCTAGACTCCACTTCCTGAGGTTGCTCAGGAGGAACAACACAGAGAGGGAGCTGATGGTGGCCTTCAAATGAGCAACCACAGTGAGCACACTCACATAATAAACCTCAGTATTGTATTCAGGCTGCTCTGCAGCAGACAAAAAAGCTCTACAGAGAGAATAAGAACTGCAGAAAGACCCCCTGGCTGCCTATGACCACCTCACACTAGCTCAGCAGAGCCACCAACATCATCAGGGATCCCACACACCTCAGTCATCACCTTTTCGAACTGTTGCTCTCTGGATACAGTTTGGCAGGAAAACACACCTGGAGACTCAGAGATAGGCTCTTTCCTGAGGCCATATCCATACTAAACACAAAAATACAGAGAAAGTTTACAACTCAAATATGTTACTATTTACTTACACCTTAGACAACCTCAGGCAATAACACTTCCTCACTGTTATACTTAATTTACTCACATATATACTCTATCACAGGTCGCGTTAACGTAATATTCTCTGTGACAGATATTTTTTTGAAGGATGACGGAGAATCAATCAATCAATCAATCAACCAATCAATTTAATTTACCATAAATGGACTCCAATCAAGGTGTCAAAATATCTCAGCCAAGGCTGGGAGAAATTTCAAGTGTTTTTGCAAAGGGTCTGAAAACTTATCTCAATGTGATATTTCAGTTTTCTTTTTTTTCATAAACTTGCAAAAAAATCATAAATTTCTAGGGTACTGAGTGTAGAAAAATTAGAATTTCTTATGAGTACAGCATCAGGCTGCAGCACAAAAAATTGAAATAGTGAAGGGTGTCTGACTACTTTCTGAATGCACTGTCTATGTACTGTAGAGATCGGCCAAATGTACAAAGATGTTCGTGGAGTTTTAGGCAGGACCAACAGACCTGCGTCAGTGGAAGTCTTGTTTCTTTGTTCATCCTCATTCCTTTAAATTAAAATGTGTACAAAGGACTGGAATTTTAGGTTTAAACTACATTTATATCAGTATCAGTACTGATGAATACATTTATTTTGGCAGTATTGGCATATTTGATGTCTGAAAATTTCCATTATATGCATCCCAATTTATCAGCATCTTTTTTTGTTTAATGTGTAGAAGACCATGAAATGGTATAAAAAAATCAAGAATTATCCATCTACAACTTTTTGTTGCTTTTCACCCCAGAACCAAGGTGCAAACCAAACTGTGAACCGTTACACCACTAGTACATATTGTCATGCAAAGTGAGCTATATTTAGCTGCAGTCAGCAAAACCAAGGGATACAAGTTACAAAGACCAAAACATCTCTGCCTCTTGAGCAGTATCAAAACATCCAACTGCACCTCTGTAGACCACATAATCATGCTCCAAATGCTACATGCATCACACTGTGCAGTAAGAAAAAGGAAAAAACCTCAAATAAACATACTGCAGCCAAACTTAATCACACTGTAAACAATTCTTGCAATAAAGGGTCCTACCTTTTGGGAACTTCTTCTTTATCATGCCATTAAAGTGCATCAACCTCCAGGTCAGCGGTCACAGCAGAGGGCAGGACCTGAGCCATTGTTATTCCTAGTTCCGTCCTACAGCAGAATAAAAAAATAAGACTGCTGTACTCAGATGCAAGCAATGTGTTAAGCTACAGTGCATTAACACTAATTGTGGTGACTACATGAGCAACAGTTTTGGCTTTTTTTCTGGAAATGTTTCCTGAACAAAGTAAGAACAAAATGGGCTGGAAAGGTTGTTTTTACATAGCAAGAAAACGATGAAAAAAATGTGCAGTATTTTCCCCTTGACAGACCAGAATAAGCAAGATTATAGTTAACCCACAGTAACGCCTTTGGTCAACTCTCAACTTCAGGGTAGGGGTACAGAATGCTGAGGATGTGGACTATAAGAGACGCCCTGTATACCATGGAACATTCAGCTGCTTAATAAGCTCTGATAATTGAGAATAAACTTGGCACTTGGTAATTTACTGAACTTACCACTTGACATCCCTTCGTGCAATCATGCAATGCTTAAATAATGGTTCTTCAAATTGAGTCAGCATTATCAAGCTGGGGGTTGAAGCATCTGCAGGTATTCTGCGCCCCTCACTGCACAAATAATAATATTGCAGATGCTGTCACTCTGATTACCATTATTTTAAAGGCATAAGTAGCAGAGTCATTAATTCAAAATTCAGGATCCTGTATGGTCTAACACGGGGGTTCCCAATCTTTTTTCCATAGGACCCCTCCTACTCATATCCTAGAAAAGCTATGCCCCCCAGGACCCACTGGGAAAAAAAATAAACATCCATTTTAATTGTTTTCATTGACATAATTCTAACGTACTAGTCTTACTTTTTTAATAGGTTCTGCCAAATGATCCATCTGTTTACTATTTAGGCTATTATTATACTCTAAAAAATAAAGAGAATCTGTTAATTTCTGAGGAAAAAAACAAGTATGACAAGTAGTAAATTTAAGATTTAAAAAAAATTACATTCTTTTTGCTTCAAAAGTCATATATGTGAACAAAAAATAGAGTTTTTATTGTAAACGAGAAAATAGGCTGCATAGAATAAAATGCTACCAGATGAAGCTTTTTTCCCTTGGGAAAGTACTGTAGTATTTTAATCTAATTTTGATAATGTCAGAGCAGACAATGCCAGCCTGGTGCCCCCCTGTGGATGCCTGGACCCCAGGTTGGGAACAATGGTCTAACAAGACAAAACTGAAGCAAATCCTAATCAAATTGTAAGTGATCAAAATAGAGAGTGCTGGAAAACTTCATCATAATTACAGCATCTTACTCTTTGCAGAAAATTATATAAAAATTTAAATTGGTGTAAAATCATGAAACAGGTCAGTGCAGGCCAGACACGCACTGGTGGATCGAGCCTTTCAGTTTCATGATTATTGTCTTAAATTGTTCATTTTTTGAAAATTTTAGTCTCATGTTAAGATTGTTCCTCCTCTCTGTGCTATAAATGTGTTGTTCAGTCACACTCAATGATGGCGCCACAGTTTCTGCAGGGTGAAATTTTTCAGGAATCCTTGCTGCTTAGTATGAGCTTAAAAATGCTAATTTCACAGCACTTAACATTTTCTACTTGCAGCTTAACCAGGCCAGATGAGTTTTCTCCAAGTAGAAAGTGTTTTTGTACTAGAGGCAGAACAGACAATACTGTATGTCAGTAAAATGGTTGTATTTCAAATGCAGCTTAAGTAAAAATGTAGTTGTGCCCTAGCAAATTGTAGCTCAAGAATCAAATGCAGAATTATGTCACCAAAAGAATTATCATGTTGGATATAGTAGTTTGTGAGCACTGCAATATCTTTTCTGTTAATAGTGTTGCCCATATGGACTGAAGTTTAATAGTATTATTTTGACCACACAAGTTCCTAAAATTTGCGGCAGAAATGTTCCAGTACTTCAGAATACTGTTACCTGTTACCTGTACCCTGAAAAGCTGCTGCCTGGCTTCGAGTATTTTCAAGCTAACGCTTAAGTTAGCTTAACTGCTTCAAGCAGAAAACACGAGCATGACAAATATTTGATGTTACAAATGCGGCTTTTTGGACCAGAAATACAAAAACAAACCCACCTGAATGCATGGAAGCTCCTCAGCAACAACTGACAGAGGATTCACGTCAATGATATTTGTCCAACGCAGTGTAGGTAACCGTCCACTCTGTCAAAATCCAACATGGCGGACAATCGTCCTCCGTCGTCTGAATTTAGAAACGTCGCGTGCTTCCACCCTTGGCCGTTAGTAATATCATAACAGTATATCTGTTAGCTTCTAGTGGTCTGCTTTCCTTGTAAGGGCTCACCTTCATCCCCTTTCAGATGGTCATCTATTGACTGCTTTTGGTTTCATGTCCTTGTTAAGTAGGCTTTAATTACTCTAGCTAGCTGACTATCAGAATAAATATAATCGAAATATCTTTTTAACTAACGGCCTACGCTGATATTCTGGAGGAATGCTGTTTGGAAATCCCACAATACACAAATAGCTCTCAATACTGTAATAGAAGGAATATATGAAAACAAATTTTTAGGCCTAGGTGTGATATTAGACTCAAAAATCAAGGGTACAATTGAAGCTATGTTTTCTAGAAACATTGCAAATCAGGGACAATTCATATTTTGGATCAATTTCTTTTGTTTTTTTATTGATGATCACTTGTTTTGCCATGTTGAACTACTGTTAAAGTCTAAGGTAACACCTACAAAAGCACCCTACTGATTGATGCTGTGTATAATACAAAAGAGAGCACTGAACAATGCAGGATCAACCTCTTCTTCTTAGAATGACGTTACAATGTATCTAGTTAGATTGAACACTTACCAATAATGTACTGTACATTGCAAGGAATAAGTAACAACCCCAATTCCCAAAAAGTTGGGAAACTGTAAAATATAAATGAAAATAGAAAGCAATGATTAGCAAATCCCATAATCCTGCAGGCAGGCAGGTCAGTTCAGCACCCAGACTCTTCTATTGTGAAGCCATGCTGTTGTGATGAATGGTGTTTTTGGTTTAGCATTTTCATTCCAAAATATGCAATATGCTTATGTGTCTTTCCACATAAGCTGCCAATGCCATAGGTACTAATGCAACCCATACAGATAAGCTGATAACAAGCTGGAAGTTCCCCCCTTCATTCTTTATTCTGCAGGATGTGGCGTCTGAGGTTATCAAAAAGAATTCCCAATTTTTGATTCATCTGACCACAGAACACTTTTCCATTTTGCCTTAGTCAATAAGCTGTGGCCCAGAGAAGGTGGCGGCTTTTCTTGACTGTGTCCAAATATGGCTTTGTCTTTGAACAATGCAGCTTAACTTGCATTTCTGGATGGCATGGTCAACCGTGTTGACAGACCTGTTGCCAATTAACATAAGTTACAAAATTCTCCTCCAGCTGTTTTTCTTTAATACCACCTACTCTCCAGGCTTTTGTAGTCCTGTCTCTACTCTTTTCAGAAGTTTTGCTGCCATCAAATCCAAAAGTGAGCAAACATTTTCCATGAAATGGTAAGATGTTGTAGTTTCAACATCTGATATGTTGTGTATGTTCTATTGGAAATAGAATAGTGGTTCATTAGATTTAAAAATATTGAATTCTGTTTTTATCAGAATTTTACACAGTGCCCCAACTTTTTGGAATTGGGGCTGTCTTTCATCTTGTGACAAGACAGATGCATGAGTGGGAAAGAGTTCAATTTAAAAATTCAAACAGCAAGAATATGGTAGTTTAAACCTACTAAGGCCTTCTACAGGGCCACTGTCAGCAGTGGCAGAGCTATTTTGCCATGTAAAAGAAAGTATTTTAATTCAAACCCTGCAGTGTGTGGATTGCTCTTTTGTGGCAGTTGCAGTTTGTTTATTTATATCGAATTCTTCTTTATTCAAGCAATTACCCCTTCACAGATGAACTGAGCAAGGCAAACCTAAAGTTTCCAAAGAGAGCCTGTATTTGACACTACAAAGACCCAGCACTGCTTCTATCCTTGTGTCTTCATGACATCAATTACCTCCAGCCAGCACCCATAAACTGTTTTTCAGCAGAGAGGACGGTTAAGAGTAAACCTTGACTTTAAGAAACTGTGTGCTTAAACAAAAATGAAAAGTAAGTGAATAGCTATCTGTGGGGTGGGTTTGTGAACACCTTGAAAAACAAACTCATATAAAACACCGATTCAGTTCAAAAGTGTAAAAAAATAATATTTTGATAGGCAAGAAGAAGAGAGATGGAGGTAACTCATTAAATGATTACATTATTTTTGTCTCTGGTATCAGTATAGGATAGATATTTGTGTAAATACTAGAAAGGCCAGAATTCCAAACCTACTAGAAAAACGGTGAGAGATGATTTTAACTGAGTTAACTCTGTTGTCTCTGATGATAGATACCTAATACAAACATATATAAATTTATTGTGCTTGGATATAAAACAACACCAAAAAGGACATTTTAACGAGTTATCTAGTGCTGTCATCTCACAAAGAAGATGCAATCATTCCATATAGAAACATGAAAACATATCAATAAATATTAAATTACCCTAACATAACATTACTGCTATTGTAGTCAAATTTTTTTAAATATATATTTTTTTGTTTTTGTATCAGACCAATTTGTTGATGTTTAAAATGTTGATTTTGCATGTTCAGTTGAACTGCTCTGTACTAAATAATGACATTTGATTTGTTTATTATGAGGTAAATTTAGTTTATAATACCATGCTGAAGTTATTTAATTATAGCCAAAAAATGTTTTCTGATGTGTCTCTCTCCATCACAGCTGGATAGAGATTATTTGGAATTACAGTCCTCCTGAAATTGTCTTTCCAACCAGCCCTTTATCAGCACCACAGAGCAGCACATTCATCCTGACTAATAACCCTAAACCTCCTTGGCCTGGTTTAAATAAACCACTAAACATCTGAAGTTGTTCTAATAGGGATCTCATTCTTTAAGAATGAATCAGGTTGTTCTGACTCTTTTATAATTTATTGATGATGCATTTTTATGTATTTTATTTCACTGGCATCATGCCAAAACCTTGTATCTACATTTTTGGCTGACCACCAGGAATAGCTCTACACACTGTATGTGCCTGCCTGCCCGACTGACTGAGTGACTATACTTTCAAAGCCTTACAGAGTTGCATCAGCAGAGGAGTAGCAACATCTAATGGCTGTTCATGGAGCATAGTGGACCTCCGCTCTGCCATGCTCTGTCTATAGCACTGTGGATACCTTGTTTGGTGGGGTAAAGTAGAGCTATTCCTCTGTCCTCACATATATTTGCATAGAAAACAAAACTGCTGAACTACCGCATGTGAACTGACAGCTTGTACTAGTTGATACTTTGAGTTGTGCCAAAACCTCCATTTTTCATAATTTGATTGTCTTTTCATAAATCAGTGCTTTTGATCACTCTTTACTTTCATCATCTTACATCTTTTTGTTTTAAAAGATTTAATTTTGAGCATTTCATGCCTTCATTAGATAGAGGACAGCGGATAGACTCATATACAGGGATGAGGAGGGCCTCAGGCCAGATTTGAACCCGACCGCCCGTGTACGTGGGGCGCGTCTTAAACCACCTGACTATCTACGCACATCATCTTTTACAAATCTTAAACCAATAAAAAGTTGGTTCAAGATTTGTCAAAAGACTTTGACCACTCAATGTTAAATTATTTTAAAATTACATCTTTTTATTAATTCCCTGGAAAGTGGTGATTTTGGAGATATGAGGTTTTGGCCTGAGGCAAGCAAATTCAGACTCTGAAGTTTACTAAAAGGCCTACTGCGAGTTCATTTTGAAGTATTTTTTTATCCTCTTTTAAATACACTGCAAGAAATAATCTTATTATTATTAATGATAATTATATTCTTGATATGATAATGATATTCTTTCTGTGTATGCAAATACCCAGTGAAGTAACAATAAAGGGATCTTGTGAACCTTTAGTTTAATTTGTAAAAACAAATTTTTATATTGAAATACAAACTTTAAATAAACAACATTGTTTATTTAAAGTCAATAGTTTAAAAAAGACCAAATGAGGGGCGCACAGATAGCCTAGAGTCTAAGGCACTACCCATGTACGCGGGCAGCCTGAGGTCCTTTGCCGCATGTCTCTCCCCACTCTCTCTCCCATATCCGACTCTAACCACTGGCCTCCTCTATCAATACGGGCATTAAAAGCCCAAAAATATATACTTTAAAAAATGACTGAATGATAATAATGTCTATCTCGTGTTAAAATGTTTGAATAAGAATTGAAATAAAATAAGTGTAATCTTCACCAGATCCTTATCAAACATGTACTATGTGATTCTTTTTGCTGGTCCTGTTGTTTAGGTTCAATTTATGATTGTTTCATGCTTTTGTCCTAGTTATCTGTTGTGTTTTGCTGACAGGTTTGGATTAAATCAATAAATCAATGTTTCATATCATTTTGCAGAAACCATCAGGTACAGTATCTTTGAAAACATTCCCCCTGTCTCCCTTTGTCATTGTGGGAGCAGCTCTGTAGTGAACTGGCACACTTACTCTGGCCTGCATTTTTGAGTTAACCAAATACAGATGTGTCCAGACCCCGCAAATCTCAAAGTCCAACCCCGCATCCACCCCCTTCTATGATTGGCTGGTGGAAATAGCAGAAGAAAGGGGAGGAAGTATTCTCCACCCTGCTGTAAATTAGGTGTCATGATTTTCTTTTTCTGCCTTTTTGCTCTGCTTTCTTCACGGACACCAGCAACATGGCCTCAGCACATGACAGAGCTGTACTTCAAGCTATATTCAACCCCACCACCCCCTTTGGAGACATCCCTGGCCTGAACCAAGAGGAGGAATTAATTGATGATGGTGAGCCTCTGACTTGATGTGTCTGCACATATCATGTCACAGTGTTTTATGTTTATCATTTCACAGCATATTGAATTTATTTGAACGCATTCCATTCCTGGACTGAAAAAAAAAACATGACATTTTAATCCGAGTTGAGTTCTTGGTGACGTTTCTGTGTTTTGCTCGCCACGGTACCTGTCAATTGAGTTTGAGTGCTTTTTCAACCTGTTTATCTCCCCCTGCCAGACAGTGGCTTTGACACAGAGTTGCTGAAGCAAGTGAAAGAGTTGGAGATGCAGGGTGTCACGGCAGCAGAGGCTGGGGATTTGCAAGCTGCACTTCAACTGTTCAGCCAGGCAATCCAGATCTTGCCTCGGAGAGCCTCAGCCTATAACAACCGGGCTCAGGCCCTGCGGCTGCAGGGGAACACAGCAGGTACATGCCACAAATTCAATAATAACCCTTTCCAGACGAGCATGGTGTGCCAACACATCACACTGTTGAGTCGGAGGCCAGCGTGACACCATATCAGAGCTTTGTCTATCTAATTCACTCTGTCAGCAGTGTTACTATGCAGGCTCTGCAGCAGACTACTGCTCTGTACCCTGCTGTCTGTTACAAGCATGTCATAGATGTAGAGAGACAGAATTACAGGGATTTATGTATTTTTCTCATGCCAATCTGACAGATTAAAATTCCCCAGTCTTTAATAAATTCAATGTATTTTTAATAAGTCAACAAAAACATACAGAACAGTTGAGAATCAACACTATGATGTATGTGTGATTTTTGAACTTCTTGGCATTCCTGCGATGTTGCTCTTTTTGTAACACTCCCAGGAGGTGACTGTTATCACTCAGTGTACTCAGCTGTCCTGTATGTGATGAAGTGCATCCTCTGCAGTTTATAACCTTGCAAAGCATATCAGCTAGTCTGTCATTAGGCGAATCCAGCTCATAATGTGTCCAGCTGAAACACTTGTAACAGGCTGACAGATTTGGCATCACAATGTATAAAATTTTATCATAAGAAACAATCTGTTTCTTCACATGAGGTCAAATTGATTGTTAAATTAGTCATTTTAACATTGCAGGGTAAAGTGAATTTCCAGATTCCATGTGTATCATCAGGGGAATCCATCATGCAAAGCTGCATAGAATGACTGGGCCAATCAGCATCATTTCAGGAGAAAGGGGCAGTAACCACAGGCATAGTTTAGTTGAATCAGCTGTAATCCTGTAAACAGTGGTGGTTGTGAGTGAAGAGATTAAGATAGATGCAGCTGTATTCCCAGTTTTTTTTTTAAACCGGACAACATTTCATTACTGAAATAGAGCAAATAACTGCACAGCAGTCTACCTTGACTGGAAGATAGGCAGTCACATATCCATTCTATGAGAAACAGTATTGTGTACAACTTTTAGGCATGTTTAAGACAAAAAATGAGGCTGAGGTAAGGTGTGTAATGGCAAGTAAGCCTACCTGAGAAGGAGGATTGACACAACCTAGGTTATTCGTTGGTTGTCCTTGCATATTATCAAGTGCACGGGAAAATAATCTGTAGAAAAAAATAACACCTTTAGCCCTGAGTAAGGGTTGGATGTGGTGAGTAAGCATGCCCTAGGGCAGTGGTTTTCAACCTTTTTTGCCCAAGGCCCACCAAATCCATATCTATACAAAATTGCCCATTAAAAATGTGTTCAGGCAGGCCACGGAGTCCAGCACTGCTATAATTGTGATGGGCTGATCTCACGTAAGCCCTCATCAGCTGACAGCCAGCCAATTTGCTTTTAAGCATGCTATTGGCTGATTGTACTTATGCTGCTAAATTTAAACTGCTCTAACCTGGCTAAGCTTTGCTGCTTCCTCTGCAAACCGCTTTTTCTACCCTCCCTCCACCCCAGCTCCTCCTTCCTAGAACAGCCACATATGAATAACAGCAAAAAGTGCAAATTTACAACTGCTATTAGTGTTTCTTGACAAAGTGGTCCTGACTGAGCTTAACTTATTGTGTAGTTGCAGTAATTATGCATGGTTGTGCTAATTATGCATGGTTGTACAAATTGATACAGCACACTAAGACTTGGTTGTGCCTTGCCATGCCATTTTAGAACCACTGGCCTAGGGTACTGCCCAGGCAGCTAGCAGGATTGCCACTAACCCCTTTTCGTGCTGTGGCTGTTCCAAGGGCCCAAAAACCGCTGGCAGTCTCTGGGTGTATCGCTAGGGGTGAAAAGTCCTTGAGCTCGACCTTGGGTGCTCAGCAACATGTGTTGGAGCTTGACTCTTGCTGCCCTACCACCTCTCTCCAGCCCCAGGTTGTGGAATATAGGCCCCCACGGTGAATCCTTAGCGCCCTACATGCCTGAAACGTATGAACATGACTGTATATTTCATACCTATGTGGGAAACACCCAAAAGACACTGTGTTGGCAGAACCAATCCAAAAAAAATTCTCGGGGTGACTGGCTAAACATGAGCTCAACAAGCAGTCATTACTATTGTTCACAAGCAATGACGCATGTCAAGAATTAAACTCTTTTTGAAGTCAGTCCAGAGATGAGCAAAAGCAGCTTTCCTGATAAGAAAAGCTTTTAGTGCAGTTCTGTTCTCTTCTTTTGTCAAAGAAATGGCATCCAGCTTTGATAAATTGAGAGGGATCTGGCTGCAGACCACAGATCTCAGGTGTCCCCTCTTGCAGACCACTATGAGAAGCACCACCACTGTCAGGGTGGAAGTGACATATTTTTTCTGTACAAATTATTTCTTGTTTTACAAATAGCTAGAGCGAACATTGGCTCGCTCTGACCTCAGCTTTTGTTAGAGCTAACTTAGCTACACTATTGCTACGTAGTTAATATTGCTATGTAAGATGATGAACCTTTTATAAGATTTAGCATCAGTAAACATAGCTAAAGCTAGCATAGCCACATGAAGATAATGTAGCTATACAGCTAAAAGTAGTTCAATCTTAAGCTAATGTAGTCAATGTAGCCTTGTAAGGGAAAAATGCGATTTATTTTGTAAAGGTTTACGTTATTATTATTATTTTTTTTTTAACCCTATAAGGTACCAGTATTTGATGTAATGGTACATTTGAATTACATTAATCGTTTGAGGTTGAAATTATAAAATATTTAAAAAGGGGACTAGTTTATATGGTACGCTTTTCCTTTAAGGTTCGTTGTGTTTACATCTAGCGGAGTGATACAGCTTTAAGGCGTGTAGTGATATGAAGGCATTGTTTCTGTGGACACAGAAGAAAACATTTTTCATGCTATGCTAAAGTGAGCCATTAAAGTGTTCAAGAAGAAATACAGAAGTTGTCCCTATACTCTTTGTTTACCCACAGCCTCAAGACACAGTAACTTTCAAAGTTACGATGTCTACATTAGTTTTAACATTTGTTGATTTAGCTGCGTAGTTATGTCTCCTATGTAGCTAAGGTATCTTTGTTAGCTTTAGCTACATTAGCTAAACTATATTAGCTATTTAGCTTACATAGGTAACATAGCTTCGTTAGCATTAGCCTATCGCTGCACTGGAGTGTTTCCATGGAGCATAAGCTTTTTCCTGTAAGCAGATGTTTACTCAGCTTTATTAAACATTTTATAATCAAGTTTTGTATTTCAGGTTTTTGACTTTAACTTTTGGCATCCCAACTCTAACATTAACCCTTACCTTAACCCCAACTGGCAGCTGAATCTGATTTCATTTCAAAGGTTTTAGCTTGTATTTCTGTTTCTGCAGTGTCTCACTGTATTGGTCTGCAAGATGGGTCTTCTGAGAGGTACGGTCTGCAGCCAGACTGTCTTGGATAAAACTGCCTCAATAGCTACATTCGTTTCATCAGTCACCATCGTTTACAGGCTTGCATTAAAACTAAACTAGCATCTTAGCGCCTGCTTACTGTCTACTAACTGTAACAAGTGTTCAGTATAATTTTGTCTATGGCTGAAAATGTTAGTTAACTACCTTTTTTCCATGAGGAATACTAAACTGAGACTAGTTAGAAATCAATTTTTGGTGATTAAAAGTGTGTTTAACCAAACTAAACTAAACCAGGTTGAGTTTTTGCCAAGGAGACTAAAACGAAACTAAAATGTTAGTGCTGGACTGCTAGACATTCAAAATCATTGGTATTACTCCACTGAGAGCGTATCAGTATTTTCACCTGTGTATTTTAATAAATTAAAGTATTGAAAGTAGAGTTATATGAGTTTTATATTTTAGTTATTTTACAAATCAGCTGAATAGATCAGTTCAGAAAGAATAACTGTGATTTAAAGTAAATACTGAAATATAAGGACTTTTTATTGGCTCAAACTGGGCTACAGTGTTTTGGAGTTTCATCATTTAAATCCAGGCTTAAACTAAAAAAAGACTGAATATGACGATGTGACTTGAGTTGATGGACATTTTAATCTAAAGACAAATACTAAAATTAAAATAGCTGACAAAATAAACGCTGCAGCAGTTGGATTGAAAATAGCAGACAGATGCAAATAAAGGTGCCTTTTTCAGATGATCTTAATGTATTTTCATATTACATTTTCCATATACCTTAAGCATGTTTACATGACTATTATGTACGTTAACAAGTAGTGTTTTGCAGGGTATGCTTATTATACAGTCTCCATAGAGTGTTCCGACTTCTACAGTAAATCCCTGCTGATTATCATCTTTCAGTTGTATAGTGTATTGTGTTCTTGGTTTGTTGGATAAGAATGCCAGTGTAAGCCAATCAGAGGCAGAGTCAGGCAGGTCATACTAAATGGATCTCTGGGATGTCTGGTGATGTGACTGGAGCTGGCAGCACTACTTCTATTAGCGTTCTTCCCCTATCATAGTTTCATAATGACCTTTCTGCCTGAAGTCAAGCAGCAGGCATTGAGAGTCAACGTGCAAATACAAAAGGTCTATTTTTAGGTGTGCCATGCATGTAAAATGGAGAGTACACAGGCCATTTATCCGTTGATGAATGGGTTGTTAAAAAACATGGGGCATATTTTAAGAGTGTACCCACTTCTGCAGGCACCACTAAACCACTGCTATTAACTATATCAGAGTTTTGTGTGATTCACTTTGTCAGCAGTGTTTCCATAGGCTCTGCAGCAGAGTACTGCATGCTGCTTTGACCTGCTGTCTGTTACAAGCATACGAAAGATGCATGCACTAAAAGGACACAATTACAAGGATTTATGTATTTTTCTCAAGTCAAATCTGAGGAATATGCCAAGAAGTGTCCCTTTTTATTAAAGGGAAGCTAATACAAATAGATTCAACAGGATAGAGTCACTACTGTGAGTTTTAGTGTTGGATTTCCAAACCTCGCCTGAGTTTATCTGGTATTGCTTTTTTGAACACTCACTCCCAGAAGATGGCTCTGTCAATCACACTGTGTACTCAGAACTGTAACATCTTTTCTCTGCCATTGTCTGTTTCTAAAATTGGAGTTGCTATCTATAGATGGGGCTTTTCAATTTTTTCTGCAACCTGGTGCCAGTTGTTGTTGTTGTTCAGACTGACAAAAAAAAGTACTCCTGAATATTTCTCAACAAAACGCCAACGTGTGGATACAAGAATAATAGGCAGAAAGTGTGAATAGTAACAAGCATGGGCTAAATCATCTCTGTATCAGAATGCAGCAAAATAATACCGTGGTGCCTTATCAATCTCAAGTCCATTAGGTTACAGAAGACTATATTAGAGATGCATGATGCAAATTTTGAAATCTTCTGCTAATAAAATACATGCGCATTGACCTGATTCTTCTTAAATACTGGATAAAAAGTAAGTCAAAGCAATCTAAGCAGAGTGACTCAGAGTGAAAATAGCAGCCGAGTGATTCTAAGCCTTGACACCTCACAGTTCTCTTCTTCTCTCCCTTCAGGAGCGCTGGAGGACTTGGACCGAGCCATTTCTCTGAGCGGCTGCAGTGGACGCACTGCCTGCCAGGCGCTGGTGCAGAGAGGCCTTTTACGTAGATTAAGGTGCCAGAATGACGAAGCCAGAGCCGATTTTGAGAGAGCAGCCACTCTTGGAAGTGAGTTTGCTCGACAGCAGGCTGTGGTTCTTAATCCTTATGCAGCGCTGTGCAACAAAATGCTGTCAGAGGTCATCAACAAACTCCGAAACCCTGAAGTGTCAGAGATGCAGTCATAAATGAAGAGCTTGTTCTTGTAACCCTATTTTTTTGTGGGAGGTCTGTGGTCAATAAAACATTTTTTTAACTTATAATGACCTTTTTATTTGACTTGACGTGTGAATTTTGCTGAAGATTAAACCCTTAGAGGGAGTTAGGGCCATTTTGTGACCTTTTTGGTCATTTTTTGTTTTCTTTTTCATAATTATTCTTATTTTGACTATGTCAATGCTGACAGAATGCATTTTAGAGATTTTTTTCAAATTTGAGTTATCTTAAGTCAATGTTCAGCTCTGCACACTTTTTGTTTACACTCTGGGTATTGGTGACCAAAGATGCCCCCTTGAAACTCATTCATCGCAGAAAAACATGCATTTTATAATATAAAGAGTTCATTCTGGAGTCACTGCTTCAAATTTGCATTTTTTTTCCTGTTCATCACCAAATGCCAGACATTTTCCAATCTCTGGCATGGGGGGAAACCACATGGTTTTTCCTGGTTTCCTGTAGGAGTACTGTTACAAAAATGTATTAAAACCTTTACATTTAGAAAAATAATAATGGAAATCAAAATTTAAAAAAATTATTTACATTTCATTTCAAACCTTTATTTATTCTCGAAAGGTTTCCCTCATTCCAGTGTCGTCAAGATTACAAGCACATTAAAACCACAGCACAATCAAACAATTACTGAAACAATGACTGAAAACAACAACACATTGTCAGTGGCAAAGGTAGATGAATTGAAATCAAGTACAACAGTTGCAATGCGAAACACAGTGGCTAGAAATCAAAGTCCTAAACTCTGAAAGAGAGAGAAGAACGTCAATCTTTTGGGCATCAGTGGAAAAAAACTGTTTTACCAAGTTTAGTACAAACTCAGGGGACTTTAAGAAGTAACAAATCAGCAGATGGAGTCATGTAGCCACCAAGATTCAACTCCTGCAAGGATGAGCTTTATTGAGTAAGTTTTCAAATGAGAACCTTAAAGATATATTTAAAAAAAAAAAAAAAAAATTGTCGTTGTGTCTCTCTTCTTGGGCATTTGCACTGGCAATGAATGGGTTAATTTCCCAAGAATTAACAATATTTGATTTTTATGATCAGGTCTAAAAAAAAAAATGGTAGCACTTTAATTTAGTAAGCCCTAATTAGGTGGTATTTTATGTTAACCCTCTTATCCTAATCCCTTAATATTCTGGCAATTCTCTGCTAATTAGGTGGTATTTTACCAAGTACTTTCTTAGAAATAAGACGATAATTCTCTTTTAAAGTTCCTAGACAATTCCAATGTAGTTTCTTTATTTGGGCTCTCTCAATTAAAGTGAGTCCTTCATAAATAACTTTCAAATAACTTTCAGAGGTAGGGGTTTGGCTGGGCAAGTTTATTTTCCTTTCAGAGACAAGGCAATTCAAAGTGCTTTGCAAGGGCACAGTAACTAGATAAAACAATGCAGAGGGGACATATTTTACCCTTTTAAGACAAGTTTATATTGTTTCCAGAGGTCCCCAAAACATGCCCTGAAGTTTGCTGCTGAAAAAACACTCTAGTACAGGATTTTTGCATGTCTAAAAACCCCTCTGTTCCAGTCTTTCTCAGAATGAGCCGTCTCTGTGTCTGTGGCTTTGAATGTTAATGAGCTGTCTGACTCCGCCCCTGACCACACCCCTCTCATGAAATGGATGCAGCGCTCCTGATGTTGCAATGTTACAAACACTTTTATATAAAGTTAAGGATCTGACAGTGATTTACTCTAGGTGTAAAAATCAATTAAAAATCTTAAAATTTTGAAAAATAATTGCTCATTGTTCACATATTCATGCCTGTGATAATCCCCGTCAAGAATATTCAATTCACATACAGTGAAGAGATTTAAAGACAAATGTTTTTCACATTACAAACATCAGAGCTTTGATTTTTTAATAACTTATATCCCCCCCCCCAAAAAAAATATCATTTTTGATATTTATGATCAAGTCTGATCTTGACTGAAAAATGAATACAAACAAGTACATTTTTTTATTATTCTATTTATTGCCATTTATGTATGACACCCATTTTTAGTCATTTACACCCTAAGTGTTACAATTTATTAAAATCTTAAATTCTAAAATCATGATATGTATAAGCTAAAAGTTGTTGCTTATTATTGCTGTGATCCCCTAAAAGAAAATTCAATTTGCATGTAGTCATGTAAAATATTTCATTTTTTTGTGTTGTTTTACATGACAAATATCAGAGTTTTGCACTCAAATTCACATTTCAGTGGTTAAAATGATATCTATAATCAGGTCTGAGCTTTATTTAAAAGAATTGAAGCTAAGAATTTTTGGGGAAAAGTAATGTATATCGTTGTTGTTTTTTTAATTTGTTATTTATGTTTGCTGAGTGAACAATTTATTTTACACCATCTGAGGGTTAACATGCAAAATATACGTATATGCTGATACACACACGGAAGGCCATCTTTTTATGTGCCACAACCAAGTCTAAAAATAGATGTTAATTCTGTAGAGTTAGCATAAAAACCTGCATTTAACTGTTCAATGAAGGGCAAACTCTGTGGTGTTCACCATTTAAATACCAGACTTTTATTAAGGATCCACACAAGTGATGTACTTCAGCTTTTGTCCAGTAGATGGCAGTCTAACCATGTTGAAAACAGTCAAAGCTCAATTCAAACAATGCTTTTGCACTATATGGATGAAAAATGACAAGACAAACAACAGCTCAGTGTACCAAAAAAAAAGGCATCTAAACTGATAGAACACAATACAATTCTCTCATTTATTGACATACTTTCCTCACAGGGATTGTTGAAGTTTCATTTTCTCTCGATAAACACAGCATAAACAGGAATATCTGGAAGCATTCTGAACACAGTGTGAGGCAAAGTAACAAGATAAAGGTTAAGTAAATAACATCGAGATCTGCCAGAGGTAATACTTGAATTGGTAGTGTCTGCCTTTTCTGTAAAGTAGCTCTACAGAGACTTTATTCACTGTATAGGCTGTGGGTGCATACATGAATTTAAAACTGGCATTGCTCATGTCATGATCCGCCCACAGAGACCACGAGCATTATCTTTTTTTCTTAACTGCTGCATATTTGTCTCTGACCTCTCCCAGGCAGGCTAAAGGCACCGGCTCAGAGCGCTCCTCTCTCTGGTAGAAGGAGCAGCTTTTCAGATGCTCTGACATGGAGGGAGTGTCTCTGAAGCTCCATCTGTCCACAGAGGAAAACAAAGTGCTGAACTCCCAAACCTGTAAAACACAAACACAGAGCTGAGAGGCTGCTGTCATGATATAAGTCAAATGTAGTGCAGCCTTGGCCGCTAGCTTGAATTTATGTTTTATATCCATGGAATCTAGATCACAGGGTATTTTTATCACAAGTTAGTGACTGAGATAATACAAATGATGCCCTTCAAATACTCAGCTGTCATCCACACAGCCTTATCAGCACCTTGTTTCCATGAATGATCACATATCTGACTTGTTATGGTAGCGCCGTGTTTACTGGCAGCGAGGCCTCGGGTCATTCCACATCACTGAAATCATCGGCACACTTTCTGTCTCATGATCACTGCAGCGCACAGATAGTCTGTGTAAAAATACACACACACGTGCATTTGTGTTTTATTCTCTCAAGGAAAGAGGTGACGTTTTACCACCATTTGCACATTTGTTTGTAGGTCAGGAAGACATTTGAAAGGCCTTTAAGAAGGCATAAGAGATACGTTTATAAGTTCAGTCTTACAATGTGGTAATCTGGTCCACATTTAGATCAGGTCTGGTGCCTGTGTGGCTGCCAGATTCCGCAAGATGTGATAAGTTGACAAACTGCAATTGCTCTTGAATATAATGTAGGAAGTTAGATGATACATGAAAACCCAGGGGTGTTAAAATGAAGGTCACAGAGCTCTTTAAATGACTCTCAGCAAACTGTAAAAGTGAAATGAAATACGGCCTGTAATTGAACATGAAGGCTGTGCTTGACTCTCCTTCGTTTTACCAAGAGACAAACTGCTGTGTTGGTACTGTTGCAAAACCGACTGATTTTTCTCAGCCCGTCCTGTTTTCACGAAAGAAAAGTGTTACAACGTGCTGTGGATCATGCAATCCTCAGGTAAGAGTATGAATTAGGCTACCTGACATCTTTACTATGCCAAATCTACCAATTCAGAGTGAGTCAAAATAACCAAACAGCCAACAACAGCGAACTATCACTCTAAAGATCTACAAGCTGACTGTTAACAAGATCCATTATCAGTTTCAATTTTAAAAGAAATGGATGATAGATCTACAGCATAATTTGCAGTGACATATTTAGTCATTTTGTCCACTAGCAGGTTTTTGCTATTTAGGCTAATTAGCTGGCTTAAGCTCACTAATTTAATTCATGTGGAATGATTTTACAATTTAAGCACAAATAAATGTTATCTTTATTTGAGTATTTCCTTTGTGCATCTACATTATTGTAATCAGTTGATGAAACTGCCACAAATATTGGCTAAAACTGTAGTAATTTGAACACTTGATATGCTTTATAACATATTTTAGTTTACAGCTCCTTGTTGCACTGAAGACTGAAATAGATCCTGAAATAAGCCCCTCTTTGTTCCAAGTTGACAAAGTGTTGTGAATCAGGGGTTGTTTGGAAAGTGAAAAGACCTCCCCTTCTGAGAAGGCTGTGCACCCACTGCAGCCAACAGGAGGTGGAAACAGAGCTGCACTTTCTAACCACCTGTGCTTTAATTCATCACAAGGACATCAGAGACAAGTTCTTTCCACTTTTCACCAGCAAACAAAAACAAAACACCAGCGTGAACAATGAACAGAAGCTTCTGGGTGAAGTGCAACAGTGTGCACATGCTGCAGCATATTATATGAGCGGTTGTGACCAAAAATAACCCCCAAACACAACACAACTGCCATGACCAGGATTGCCCACACATATCAATATTATATATATATATATATATATAAAATACATTTTTTAACCAAAATTTTAAAGTTAAACCCAAAAATTCGAGATATCAATTGTAATACTTTTTTTCTAGTTATTTTTCTATTTATTACTAGAAATTTGTACAATGCTTTGGCAATGCAAGGTGATATTTCCATGCCAATAAAGACAGAATAGGACACCCCTGAAATCTGACTGGCTACTTCAAAATCCTAAACAATGAAGGAGACAAAAATTCCAACAGCTGCATTGTAAATTAGTGCTTGACACAAAGGGTTGTTTTGGGAAAAACTAAGTGCTTTGTATGTTTTTGAAACAGCGTACAGACGAGCCAACATATTTTCTTGGCCCATTTTTACGCCAAACTCATTAAACTACGTGGATAAAACGTTTTCATCTACAGCCATTATGCTGTGGATTTCTCTGAGCTCGTAATAATCCCAAGTTCAACTTTCACAGAAATCACTGGAGGTTAATGCCACTACTAACTTCATCTGACTCAACTTCAAAAATCCTGAAATATCCCTTTAAGCACATCCCAATGTACATTGGACTGGTTTAACCAACATTAAGAAGTTTAGGTGAGGTATATCAAAGTGGCCAAGTCATTGTTACATTTCTAATTTATTTATTTATTTATTCAAAAGGGACAGTGCACATTAATGTACAAATGTAAGGAATACATATTGTAAATGTGCCAGAGTTAGCAAAAATGCTAATTTGCATCTGTTGTCCCTTGTCAATGAAAAACTGTGGACACCCCTGATATAACCGTTTACTCAAAGAGTCTTTACCTATTAGATGGCATTTCATTTGTGATGAATTGAAACAGTCATCTTTCAATGCCGATGATCCTGAAGCATTTTAACTGTCACTCTTAGGGCATACATAAGTCTTAACCAGATTCTGATTGGACTCCAAAAATGACAGCTGTGGCTCTCCAGGCTCAGACCATTAGGCCACATAGCGTCCCTCTGGCCTAGCAGCCTAAGCCATGGAGTCTCAGGATTAGATTAGTGGTCTGATGTAAACAAAGAATCCTGAGCTACTTAGCTGTTGGATGTGAATCACCTCACTCTTTCATCTGTCAAACTTCAGTCTCCAAATTAAGAGAGAAAAAGGTAGTCACCATTGAAATAGACTTCAGTGATGAATCTGGTTGTGTATTTTTTTTATGTATGGATCAAGATGGTTTGCATTTAGTTGAACTGCCATTGATTATTTCAAGGCCTTGAATCAGATGATGTTAGTCGAGCTAAATACAAGCCTGCTGCTTGTACACTTAAGCCAGCAGAGTATTCAACATTTCCTTTATTCAGACTCTTGCACACAGTGTCTGACCTGATATGCAGCTGGTTTTCAATAAGGACACAGAAAAACAGCAAATCTCCAGTGGCTGCTTCAGCAGGAACCTATTAAATGTTGCCAACATGGTTGTGATTCAGTTTGTAATATTGAGAGGACTATGGAGAGTCTGAATGTGTTAACAATGCAGCAGCTGTCAGGTGGTATGAATGACTGATTTTCCGATAGCAGGTAACAGAACAGTGCCAGATACTAAAGTGGGACTGAATCACAAGTTCGGCCTTTTGTTTACTCCCCTTAGCTGTGCACAAGGTTTGCATGACATGAGGTTTCTCTGCAGGTTTATCAAAAATATATGGAGTTTTGACAAATGATGGCAGCAACTAATGCAAAGCAAACACAAATACTCGCCTTCTTTAGACACCTCCAGGAGCTCCCCCCATGGGAGTATGTCTTTTTCTCCCACTTGAGGGAGACCATCCCTCTCTCCTGCAGCAAAGTGGCACACACTTCCCTCATCAGACGAGAGGCCTTGGACAGCTGAAATAATGTAAAACTGTCGAGGTAAGCAGCAACGTGCTGCAGGATCTCAAAGGGCAAGCTGCTCAGGGGATCCAGATACTGTTCAGCATTTCTCTGAGAGCTGCAGGTTTCCCTGTCGGCACGGAGGCATGATGGGATGTCAGGCTGGAGGACAAAGGCGCTGACATCTTGACAGAATTTGATTGTGGCTCCTTGACCCGCAGGGTGAAACCTTGTCTGGGTGAAAGTGCAGCCGAGGTATGCTAAGGGGCAGCGTTGTTGGAACCAGCCGGTGAGAGAGGCCTGAATGTCAGAGTGCACATTCCTGAAATGCGAGCGGTATTCATCTCGGCGGAAGAAGTGGCCACACATGTAGCTGAAGGCTGAACTTGTTTTGTTGTGTCTTCTCGTGACAGATTCAGCCTCCACATGGACATACAGGCTAAGAGGCTTGTCTGAAATGACATCAGCGAGTGAGGCATCTCGTCTGAAGGGAGCAAGGGCGAAGCTATACGTTTGTGTTCCTACATCGACATAAAGACCATCAACGGTTGAGCTCTCTGAGATTAAATGTCCTTTCAGTTCTTTTTCTAGGGAGCACAGCAGAGTGGTGCTAACCTCATCAACCTCTGGAAGATCCTCGACAGAGATGCCTAAATCTGCAGTGTCAACACTCTGGTGGGTTGTCTTGGCCTTGCGTGTAGGATCCTTCAGATGACTGCGTCTAGCTCGATAGCTTGTTGGAACGTTAAATGTTCGGACTGTTTTAACCTCAATTGGCTCCAGATTCCCATAAACAAAATCTTTCTCTCTCGGGGTGCAGGCAGCAAGCTGTCCAAAGTTAATTAGCATTGCTCCATTGTGAACTAGATACATGTTATATTCAGCAATGTTGACTTCCTTTCCTAACCTCTCAAGGACCCCGTCTTGCCATGGCGCGAGGCCAGTTGCACCATCCATGCCTGGAGCAGATTTTTCTTGGCTCACATGTGAGCCTGTTGTCTCTCTCTGACAGTTTGATGATTCTTCCTTGTCATTTCCTTTCCCTCTCTCCTCTCTGTTGTTCAGGTTTTTGACAGTTTGCTTGCACCCTTCCATCTCCTTCTTAAATATTTTCTCCCAGGTGTTGTAGTTCTGAATACTTTCAACATTTCTACTCTTTGCCAAAGCATCCCTCTCCTCTTGACTCAGTTCTTTTTCTTCCATCTGTGTGCAGCCATTTTCTGTAAATTCACAACAAACTAGAGAACAGGATGAATCTTCGTCTGCAGGACTGTCAACTAAATCAGAGATTTCTTGCACCATCAGCTCAGGGAAAATATTCTTCATTTTGATGGATCGAAAAAGCAGCTCTTGGTCTCGGAGAGCCAAAGCGGTATCAAGGTTCACCTCACTTTGAAGGTTTTTGGAGACATTTCTGTAGAAGGTCAGATCAGTTTCTGAAACGGGCCAGCGGTTCCACTCCTGTGAGCAGCAGACAACGCTGGCAGGACACACCTCCAGGTGTTTGGCCTGCCTGTGGCGCAGCATGATGACAGGACAACCGTAGAAAACATTGAGGCAGGGGACCGTTTCATTGGGACAGAGGAGCTGGTGCTCCTCTTGTTTACAGATGTGGAATATGGCACCACAGTTTTTACCACACTTGATGGTCCTGCATGAGAAAGAAGTCTGTATGGGGGCTTGACAATTGATGTTGTAACATTTGTCACAATGCTCATGACGACCCACTGGTATCTCTCTGGTTTTAACCTGGGAAGAAAAATAACACAAGGGAGGAGGAAAAGCAGCATTGCAGGTTCATAAAAAAGCTTCAAACACAGTCACTAGTACAGTGGTCCTCAACTGGTGTAGCCTCAGGACCAACCACCCCCTCTTTTGAGAGAAATAGCAACACAAATTTCCAAAAATGTTCAACCGTGGTTGCAATTAATGGAACAAAATATGTGATTGAACATAGAGACAGGACAAAACAGACATTTTTAAACCGCAAATCATTACAAAAGCCCAGGGAGGACATACAAACATGCATTTGGTTTTTCTCCCATTCCCATTATGATGAGCAAATTTTGGTTGTTTTCTAGAAATTCCATTGTAATAAGACTAATTTATGCTGATCCAACTAATCAGACAACTAGGACAACTAAACTTCTTATCAACCCAAAACATTCAGATCGACCTCAATCTATCCAGTTTTTGTTCCACTGTCTCACAAAATATAACTTGGGGCTTTATGTTCCACTTTTGCTCATTCAACTTAGATAAAGTTTTTCTAACAACTGTATAGTTTGTTTGACTAGTGTCTCTTTCCGCTCTTCTTGGACGGCTTTCCACAAGATTTTGAGTGCTCCTGTTGGAAATGGTTCCCATTCACTCTGTAGAGTATTTATGAGGTCAGGCACTGATGCTAGATGTGAAGGCCTGGGTCCCCCAAGGTGCTCGACGGGGTTGAGGTCAGGGCTCTGTGCAGGCCAGTCAAGTTCTTCCACATCAAACTCATCAACCATGTCTTACAGTCCTTGCTTTATGCACTGGGGCACAGTCATGTTGGAATGGAAAAGGGTGTTCCCCAAACTGTTACCACAAAGTAGTAAGCATAGCACTGAAGCATTGAGATTGTCTTTAACCGGAGATAAGGGGCCCAGCCTCTTCATGGTTGCTGCTGCTCCAAAATACTCTCACTTTCTAAAAATATCCCTTACACGTGACTGTGAAATATCCAGCAGGATGTTCAATTTCACAAAGTTGGCATCCATCACAGTGCCATGCTTAAAGTCACTGAGCTCTTTAGAACCACCCGTTTCATATCACAAATGTTTGTATACACCTGTGGCAACAGATTAAAACACTTGAATTCAATACCTCACTGGAGTGGCCAAATACCTTTGTCCATATAGTATATTAATCTAAGCCATGTACACAGGCAGGAGGTGACTCACTGAGTGAATAATTCACTCATGGTGCAAAAGTGAAAATGGTTACTGATCCTTCTTGTACTTTATGTACTGAGAATGCATTCCAGTTGCCAGATTCTGACAGATTTTTTTCCTCCCATGTTTCTGAGTTTTTTTTTAGATTAATTCATCTACAATGCCTGCCATACCAGTGTTAAATGTTCTCCTAACATTGGCATGACAGTAACAAAAAAATGGGCTGTTGGGTGGTTTTACAGCAGACTGCTGGAAGCTCCTATATTCACTTTCTTTTTAAGCATGGTGTCTAGAGCTAACTACAGCCTGAGAGCATGGAGCCAAACACACACATTTCTATTGTTGTTATTTTTGGTGTTTTGCTTTTTCTCTCTCTGTTTTTTTTTTTTTTTTTGTTCTTTCCTCTCTGGTTATTATGATGCTCTAATCCTAGCATATATACTTTTTCCATTGTACTGATAATTGATTAAATCCCTTATTTTGTAATAACTTGTATGCATTTGTAAACAAAGAAAAGATTTGATTAAAAAAAACACATTATGATGGGAAAACAGCTCTAAGATTCCAAATAACTAAACAAGTAAGACAAAATTTCAAGAAAACAACCAAAATGTACTTGTTATCACAACAAATTGGAGTAAAAAAATTCATAGATGTATGTCCTCTTAGGGCTCCCATACATCATAGACTTTTTCCTACAAGTCTGTTTTCCTGGCCCATTCCCAACCCACTGAAAATAACTCTGTGACCCACTTTTGGCTCATGACCCACCAGCTGAGAACCACTGATCTAAAATAACAGAATAACATCCAAGTAAGAACCGTATGTGCTGAAATTAAACTATAAAAAATGGATGTACTCACCATTGTGGCTTGTCAACACGTGGATCATTTGAGAAGAGCTGATAGAAAATATGACACAGTGTTCACAAGTTAGCAGTCTGAGTCCAAATTTCTCCAGGAAAGCTGTTGCATCCTCAATATAAAAATAATGAAATGCTATGAACTTAAAATGCACACTTAAATGCTTTATAATAAGGGTTTATCTACAGTAGATGCATATATTAAATGCACATCAGTATCAGAACATTAAAAATAAAGAAGGTAAATGCATAATGTAAGATATAAAAGAAGAAATGTGAGTAAAAAGTATTAAAAGTGCAACAATGACAGTATCATTCCTCACCCTTTGTTCCTCTGCACCCGTCACCTTGTGCTTGCTGGCACCTCAGAATAACCTCTGCACTGTGTCTGGATGTTATAAATGGATACAACGGAGGGGCAGACAGGCCAGTGGGACGGGGCACCATTGTCACACAACCATTAAGAGGCAAGGTCAAGTTACAGCCCCCACCTCCGCTTCACTGTGAGAGGCTGGTGATAATAGCTGCTAATCCAAGATCTCAACACTTTAACTCTAGTGTGGTCAAAAACATCAACGCGCACAGAATATCCTCTAGACAGCCCACACTCTGCAATCCAGCGCTGGATTTTGTATTTGATCTAATTTGACGGCAATTACAGCAACATTTGCCAATTAAAGGTACATTATAATGGCTTATTATGTTAATATTTGAAGTTAATTATGGGTGTTTTCCTCAAATTTGGTGATTTTTTGGGGGACATGTCTGTACCTCTTCAAGCAGGCCATTATATTATCAGTACAAATGCATGGGAAAACTGGATTGTTATTGTCTAATCTTGCATGTCTTGTTCCTTGTCCTCCACTAGATGTCACTCACAGACTTTCATAAACTGACTCCACATTTTCTCCAGCAGCTTTTCCCAGCTGTCAGGTTTCATTCACATCATGGATTAGTTAAATTCTTTGGGGTAACAGTGTAAGATCAAGCTGGTATTTTTCATGATGCGATGAAAATGTCGCTTTTAACTCAGGTTAATTTAAACTTTTCTCAAGTCTTTGCGGCTGATTATGTCCCAGATTGAACTGGATTTTTTAGGCACTTTCAGGACTTGCTTCTGTGTTTTTTTTAGCTGGAGGGAAACTTATCTTCATCAGTGATGTTTTGATTAAACATAGAGGCTGATGAATCCCAACACCTTGTATTATTTATGGAGACGGCCCAGAAAGATGCCTCTTTTAATTAAATCAGCCCTTGTGTCATAACACAAAACTCTGCCGCTCCACATCAGACATTACTGGATTGTGCACAAACAGCAGCTCATTATTCTTCACTCCTAAAATGAGTTTTCAAGCTGATAAAACTGCAAATGACGTATAGGAAGCTACACCTGTTGGGCTGTGTTTTTTGTCATTCATGCCATCTCTCTCAGTCATTTTCAGGAACACTGTGCTGAGGAGCATAATGGGCATTGATCCAGTCTAACTAGCTTTAACTAATTACAGTCATTCACATTAAGGCTGGCTAAATTACCATACCGTTCACTCCCCTCACGTCACCCTGAAAACACTCCCTGACATCCTTTTTCCACCCCGTGTTTAAAATGTGCTCCATCCACAATCTGCATCTGCCTGCAACTTTTTTTTTTCACCTGGCACCAATTACAATGAACAGCTTATCAGAGGCAGCTGCTTTGCTCTCTATAGGATGTGCAATCAGCATACATTTCATCATGAAAAACAAAGAGGCAGAGAGAAACTTTGTGATAAAAACACTTTCTATTCCAGCTTCTTGTTGCTATACAACAGCAGAACAGAACAGACTTGTTTTGTTGAGGTTAGAGTGCAAGTGCAATACAAATTTTAAAGTGCTTTAGTGGATTGAGTTTGCATAATTACGTCTACGTTAATTAATATCTAATTCAAAGTTGAGGCTAATTTAAATGTATTGTTTTGCTTTTACTTAGACATAGAAGGCAAAACATTTACACCAAACAGCCACTGGCTTTTAGAATTAATTCAAGGACTTATCAGGTTGCTGAATCTAAAGGTAACAGCCGGTTCACACTGGGTGCATGTCGGCTGTGTAACTGCTGCAGCATGTCTCAGCTCTGACTCACTCCATCTCAGCTTTTATACCAGGCATGTTTGTGCTGCTTATTGGCCACATCTTCCTGCTGTCATAGCTCTGTGTTTCTGAATTTTACCTCAATGAGGGCCATCCATCCCTCCATCCATCCATCCATCCATCCATCTTCTTCCGCTTATCCGGGGCCAGGTCACAGTGGTAGTAAGTTGAGCAAATCAAACCCAGACATCCTTCTCCCTAGTGACACTGTTTCCAACTCCTTCTGGGGGAACACAGACAAGATATATGTAAGTGCCCAGAAGACTTCTAAAGTGAGGTGCCCAAGATGCATCCTGCTCAGACACCTGAACCACCTCAACCGGCTCCTTTCAACATGAAGAATCGGCAGCTCTACACCTAGTTTCATAAATGCTCAGACTCCCTCTGGAAAAAACTCGTTTTGGGCGCTTTTATCCACGATCTTGTTCTTTCAGTCATTACCAAGAGTTCATGACCATAGATGGAGACTGGGAGGTAGATTGACCAGTAAATCAAAAGCTTTGCATTCCTGCTCAGCTCCCTCTTTACCACAACAGACCAGCACAACGCTTGCGATACTGCCAACACTGCAATCTGCCTGACAACCTCATGGACACTTTTACTCTCACTGGTGAACAAAACCCCCGAGATACTTGAACTCCTTCACCTGTGGCAGAGACTCACTCCCCAACCGGAGGGAGCAATCCACCATTTTCTGTGTACTTATGGCCATTTTTCCATCATAAAGGATATAATTTATTTTTGTAGCCAGCTTAGCATCTGACAAGTAGTTTTCAAAAATATTTACTCCAGTTTGGCTTGTTGCTCAGTCTCTCTCTCCCTGTCTTCCTAGCTCCATCAGTAGCCTCAGCCATTACATCAGAAACAACACTGAAATGGGAAAACATGTCATGCCAAAGCCTATTGGGAGACATGCAAATATCTTCTCTGCAAAGAGAAACTTTGAGTGTGGCTCATGGCTCTTGATTTAATTTACTTATTGCTACCCTGGTGGCAGCTGTTGGATACAAAAGCTTACAGAACAACTCAAACCCACTCATAATGATCACATAGTCGTGCCAAAGCAGGTTTGGAGAAGAGTGACACTTTTTTCCATTATGAAAAGCTTTCAGTGCTGTTCTTTGCTCTTTATTTCAAAAAGATGTGGTCCAGTTCTGAAAAAAAAAAAAAAAAAACACGCCACTTTACTATAGCTTCATCTAAACTAATTGCTACACTGGTGGCAGCCATTGCTATCAACTCAATACAACTGAACCAAACCTTTAGCTACTGTCTCGTTCTCCCCAGATGATACTGATTGATCAAATCCATTTTTGGTTTGGCACAAATAATTGGAGCTTTGCAAGATAGATTTGCCTGATGACAGACATTGAGTCTGGCAAATCCATCTGCTTTGCTAGAAGTTACCAGCAGCATGCACAGCTATCATATAGCATTTTAACATTCTGATTAGAAAGAAGTTTGGGGCTTTTTGATGGCACAAGAGTAGACTGTCAGACTTCAGGGTAGGCGGCTCTGGTTGATTTAGAGATTCTTCTGTAGCAGCCAGAGTAGACTTATGCGACGAGTTAATCCCAAATTGCCATGCTGGGTTTGTTTGAAAGGATTAGACAGCTGTTATTGACAGTTTGTAAGAGGTGTGGGTAGGTCAAATTTCACCATTTAGGCTGCCTATTTCCCTTCTTCCTCTCTTATGTTACATTAGGTCAGCGGGATTCTGGAGGTTGTTTCATATTTAATGTAAAGAAGTGTCAGTCGTCTCATTTCCACCAGAAAGTCAGTGAGAGTATATCTCAAAATGTCAAATATCAGTGTTTCACTACACCCCACCACATGTCAAAAAGCAGCAAAATCAATTGTTCCAGTGTTTGCATATCTTTTTGTATTCTCTAGATGAATCTACATTTTTTGGCCAGTGTGACAGATGGATCAAATTTCCTTCTCCAAATGGGAATGTGGGTACATGAACATTTAAGCTTTGTAAAGGTAATTGTTTCATCAATGAAATACCTGAAATCTTTTTCTATGTTTAAAACATTCCTCCAGTGAGAGAGTCCTTTTAAATTTTCCAACAGTCTGCAGAGTAAGAAGATGTTTTAAAGAACATAGAAGTCTCATGTAATGAAAATCTTCTCTACCCTCTGCTTGAGCTCTTATGCAACCCAGCAGCTAAAAAAGGGGCATAATTACAGCTTGTCCATTTTCTGTATCGCAGATTTGAGCAATTCTGAGGCTACGGGTTAATGATTCATGCAGCACCATGTCATTTAACTCTAATTTAATGTTCTGAAATGTGACTGGACAGCTGTAGAAGGCAGACAAAAAACTTGATTAATATTCAAGGCATTAAAAGCTGTCAGCAGTAAGCAGAACTAATGAAAGCATCACCAGCTCCAAGCTTTATATTGAAGGTTTGCCCGCTTCCATCAACACACCAAGTATGGTGCATCCTTATATGGTCTGCAGAGCTTCTTATAAATCTCTCCCAGTTCTCTGAGATTTTCTCTCTTATTGCTAGTCCTCTTAAAGATTGGCCCCATTTTAGGATTTCCATCTGGTCTATTATACCTGAGAAAAACACATTAATAAGGCCAAACCAGTGGGTTGACATAGAGAAAAATGTGCTGCCGCTGAATTTGCAGAGACCCAGGAAACTGTGTCAGGACTGTGTTTATTACAGAGGTCGACCCAGCACAGACCCATAAATAAACCGCAGAGAGCTTTGGAAATATATAATGGAAATTCAAATATGTTCCAACTCGAAGCAGAGCTCAGAGTCTGTATTAGTTTAAACTTTCCAAAGACTAGCAGTGCATACTCAGAACAAATAGCAAGTTTTAGCTGGTGTGAGACACACATAGAATCAATTTTATCATGCATACACAATCAATATCTCACAGAGAGCCCCAGAACTAATGTTCTTCAAACGACAGGCCTAAGTCTGAGTGACTTTCAGAAATATTTCAAGGGTATTTCACGATTTTGGAAGTTGGGCCGTGTAAGGTACTTGGTTAAAAAATTTCATTTGACGCACAAGATTTACAGTGCCTAAAAAAAAAGGTATTCAACCTCCTTGATGTTTAACCCTCTTATTGATTTTATAAATCAGTCATGGCCAATATAATTTGGTTTTCCAACTAAAAAATTCTTGTCACTGAGAGAAAATAGATTACTATAAAGTAATGGTCATCAAGCAATAATTTGTAAAGTAAAATAAGTGACTGCACCTATGTCTGAAAGGTCCAGTCACTGGCTAAATTAGTATTCATGGCTACCATTACACCATGAAGAAAAAAGAACACTTCAAGCAACTTCTAGAAAAAGTTAATGAAAAGTTTAAGTCAGAGGAGGGATACAAAAACATTTCCAAGGCACTGAACATCCCCCGGAGTTCAGCTAAATCCATCACCAAGAGTGGCTGTGCAAGAAGAATACTAGTGATGTCACCAAGACACCTATGGCTACTCTAAAGGAGTTACACGCTTCAGCAGCTGAGATGGGAGAGACGCTGCATAAAACAACTGTTGCCCAGGTTCTTCACCAGTCAAAGCTTTATGGGAGAGTGGCAAAGAGAAAGCCACTGTTGAAGAAAACTAATTTTGGACTAGAATTCACCAAAAGGCATGAAGGAGACTCCATAGTCAAGCGGAAAAAAAGTTCTTCAGTCAGATGGGACCAAGGGTGCTTTTTGGCCATCAGACAAGATACAATGTTAGGCAGACAGCAAACACTGCAAATCACCACAAACACACTGTCCTCATTGTGAAGCATGATGGTGGCAGCATCATGTAGTGGGGATGCTTTTCAGCAGCCGGCCCTGAAAGGCTTGTAAAGGTAGAGGGTAAAATGAATGCAGTAAAATATAGGAAAATCCTGGGGGACAATCTTATTCAGTCTACAAGAGAACTACAACTTAAGAGATTTATTTTCAAGCCAGGGTTAGGGTACTGACCCGAAGCATACCATGAAAAACCACAGGAAAAAGATTTAAAGAAGACAGGGAATGTTCCCTGTTCTATAAGTCCAGACCTCAATCCAATAAGGGATTTGTGGCTAGACTTAAAAAGGGCTGTTCACGCCTGATCCCTGTGTAACCTGACAGAGCTTGAGCATTTTTGCAAAGAAGAATGGAGTAAAACTGCAGTGTCCAGATGTGCAAGCCTGATTGAGACCTATCCACACAGATTAAGTGCTTTGACTGCTGCCAAAGATGTATCTACTTAATACTGACTTAAAGGGGGTGAATATAAATGCAGTCACTTTTTTTACATTAAATATTTTTGTTTAAATGACATTAATATATTTTTAACTTTAACTTTAAAGAGGTTTTTTGTCTTTTTTTCTTTGGTCAAAAAAAGCCAAATTATATTGACCATAACTGATGTATTAAATATGTAAAAGAGTAAAACATCCAAGGGGTTGAATACTTCCAATAGGCACAGCAGGTCTATGTTTCCCCATTATGGAGAGAGTTCAGCAAAGAAGCTAAGTTTCAGTGCTACAGATGGGCAAATTTAGGGAAAAACAGGCCAAAAATCTGTGCTGGCTTGCATGTGCGCTATACTGATACATTTTTAAACAATTTATTAATTTCTCAGAGAGCCAGTGTGGCACTATTTTACAATAAAACAAAACCACTCTGTGTGCTTCTTCCTCAGTACCAATCAGCTATTTGGATCTGCAAACAGAAAAGAGACAACAACTGAACACTTAACTAAAAATTAATGATTTTGACTCAAGTGAATTTATGGCATAGGAATTTGGGGGTCTTAAAGCCTCCCTGAAAAAAGCCCTGCCTAAATTCCTAATATTTTATCAATCAGTCCATTTTCTGAAATTGTTCCACAGTGTATACAGCATGGACGTTTTGGAGCAGTTCACCTTCCTTGGCAGTGAAAGTCGATGTGCAAACTGTGAGGCTGAGATCAACTGCAGACTTGGACTTGTGCATGGGGCAATGGATTCACTGGGCAATGCAGTTTGGGGCTCCAGGTATCTGATCACATGGACGAAAGTCAGACTCTTTCAGTCCTTGGTCCATGTCTTATTATACTCTTGTGCAGCCTGGATGCTGACTGACTGCTAGAGGTACCGGCTCAACTCCTCTGTGACGACTTCGACTCTGTGCATTTTCGGGTAGCACAGGCAAGATCTTGTCAATTGCTAATGCACTCAGAAAAGCGGGGTTGGGAAAAGTCAGCTGCTGGATAAGGGCGCACGGCAATGCTTCTACAGGTGTGCTTTACCTGGCCCGATCCAGCTCAGGCCAGGGAGAGCGGGTCCTGGGCAAGCAGGAAACTGTTACCCCTCTTTTTTAATGTTTATTACACCACAGCTGTATGAATTATTACAGATGGTTCTCACATTAGAAGGATCAAACTGTAAGCCACACTACAGTAGGATTAAAAAGTAATAAATAAGGGAGACCTAGAAGTAGGTCTAGAATTAACTTTGGGACTTTGTGTTCCTTTTTCAGTGCATACTCAAGTGTGACCTCTGTGAACAGTAACACCCTTAAACGTTTGAGGATGGTGGAGAGGAAGATGGCGCTTTAATTTGTTTACTGAAAGTCGACAACAAAGTCTTCCTTTTGCAAAAGTTAACTACAACTGGAAGACAGATGCAAGATTTGTGCTGCACTTTAACAGATTCAGTGTGTCTTCTTTACTGTGCAGTGCTATAGTTTACTTAATTCTCAGTGCAAAAGCATTTTAAATCCATGGATGTTATGACTGGCGAGTTGATTTGAATCATGATTGTTGTGGCTGTTTCGCGATAAAAAAAAAAAAATGCATATGATTTGTTCAGAACACATCGTTACTTATACTTCCATGTTAGGATTAGTGTCAGGCATTAAAAAAACTTGAATCTCATCGTTCTGTAGGAATAATATTTGCTATGGATTGCGCTGTCAGAGTTAATTACCCCCAGTGAAGAACATCCCAGTCCCTCCCACTAGAAGCCCAGCTCTCTGATCAGTGATGATAAAAAATAAAATTGGTGTAATAGTATAAATGCATGAATTTTATGGCATATTAGAGCTGCAAAGACAACTCTAAATGAAAAAAAAAAGCTTTACAGATGATTCACTGATATTTCTGAACTCATGTACATGTAACATGACAGTTAATTAGAAGTAAAATGGTATTTCCTGTGAAATACAAGTGTATTTTTTCTCTATTCAGAGAGCTTGCTCTCACTTAAATTAGCAGGCTGTAAATGTTGTAGTACTTTATTTCTCTGCATAAAAATAAAATCTCTCCAACTCATTAAAACTGCATCTATTGCTATCATTTAAAAGTGCTAAAGTGTTTCTACCTGACACTGCAGACTGCTCACAGCTGCAGGAAGCATTTAACTGTAGATGCCTTAGGATAAATATTATCCTTCCAGCCTCTTCTGGACAGCATATTGTGGCATATGGTCAGGCTAAAATTGGAGAGAAAATGTGGAATCCAAACTTCGCACCTAGTTTTCACTTCCTCATTATGCAGCCTCCCCTCCTCGCTTCTTGTTTAATTAAAGAGGATGTCATACAAGTTTTACTCTAACTCCCTGTGCAGTTCAACTCCTTGGACTCTTGTCCCACCTGTCTTAGTAAAAAATGTGATGGTTTGCCAACCCTGACCAATGAATATCAAATGTTTATGGGCCTATCAATTAGGCTTCCAGCATCTCTGCACCCAATATTCTGCCTCTAATTACTAAGGCTAATTAAAAATACCTCCTAATGAAGCCGTTGAGGCTCGCCCTAGGGTGGCAGATTTGGTGTCATTAATGGAGGATATATATGACAAAATCTCCAAAACTGTAAATGAGACATTTCAGTCGACTTTCCTGATAATGTCAGGGGTTAATGACTGCTAAGAGAAGGAGGACACAGTGTGGGGGGAGTTTTCTGCAGCAAGTCATTTCACAGCCAATATACAGCTGTAATAAATGACAGATCATATAAAATTCATGAAAGTAGTAAAAAAGCTTGTTGTAGACAAGTTTAATAATAAAAGGCACTGGGGCAATTTATCAGTTCTGTCTTGTCGCTGCAGGAGACAGGACAGACTTCAGATGTTAAATGTCTACATTAAAAGTCACATGTACAGTCAGAAAATACATAAAAAGATCAGATCTGAACAGTGAATATTTGTCAAAAATCACCCTCAGCTCTCTGCTGCCGATGTGGGAGTTGCCTGTGCATGTTTGTTGTTGTGCATGTGTCTTACACTTGTTATCGCTAAGCCTGGCATCTGTCTGGCTTTGACAGCTCTCTGCCGTTCAAATGTCACAGGATCATGAAGCTGGCACTCAGAAATGTGGAGAAAAAACTTGGGTATGATTCCCCGTAACATTTTCCACACATGATAAAAAAAATGTGACAAACAAATCAAAGCATGATTTTGGCATTTAGGCAGCCGTTTGAAATCAGAGAGGACCATATTTTGAAGAGTGGGCAGAGCTGAAGAGGAACATATTGCTTACAAATGCCTTAAAGCTGGGGCTAGCATGGTTCAAAGCTTGCAAGAGAAAAATAGTTGGTTCCCTTTTCCTGTACCCACATATAAAAGATTTAGGAAATCCTAGCAGATGTTTTATATGTCAGGCTTTCTGGCTACAGACCACAGATCTCAGACACTTCCCCTACAGACCACAACCACAAGATGCTACCTTTGTCAGGGCAGAAATACATGCTTAAACTTGTAAAATAAAATCAGATTAAACCTCTGGTCAGGGTTGGGGTAGAGGTTAGGCTACCAACCTGATTATAAAATGTTTAATAAAGCTGAGTAAACAGTCTGCTCACAGGAAAAAAAGCTTGTTTGCCATTAAAACACTTTAATGCAGCTTATGTAGCCAAAGCTTAGGCTAAAGCTTAGTCTAAAGCTAACAAAGCTTTGGTAGCTATGTAAACTACGTCAGGAAGGTATCTATGGGGCTGACATAGCTAAATTTAAAGCTAATGAAGATATGTTAGCTACTTAAGCTATATAGGTAACTTAGTTAGATAACTAATATAGCTAAATCTATAGCTAATTAATCTATGTAAGCTACGTAGGTAACATAGCTACATAACTAACTTGGCTTAATCTAAAGCAAACAAATATATGTTGGCTATGTAGGCTATGTTGGTAACATAGCTAAATCTAATGAAGCAAAGTTGGCTACTGAAGCTATGTAGGGAACTTAGCAACATGATAAATATAGCTAAATCAACCAAATCTAGATTAGATTATGCTACATTGTATAAAGCCAGACCATTTTTTAGGTAGTTGTGTGAACTGTGGCTTGCTTTATTACATTAGCTTTAGCTAAAGCTAATGAAGCTAAGTAGCTACATTGACTAATGTAGTAACATCAGCTGCGTAGTTAGCAAAGCTATGTAAGCTCTGGCTAAAACCGGTCTATTTAATCCCAGATTAAACATTCAACCTTTTTTCTGTTCTATTTATTAAATCTCGCGTTGTCTGTAGTGTTTGCAATGTGCTTATTTTATATTTGTAGCTGCAAGACTTTGTTTTAATGAATAAAGGGATGTTAAAACAATTGTCTTAAATGTAGTACTGGCAAAATTACACTCCTTCTGTTCTGACAGAGGTGACGTCTCACGGTAGTGGTCCACGAGAGGGGGTGTCTGAGATTTCTGGTCTTTTACACACCAACAGAGGCCATTCACAAACAGTAACAGTCCTGACTGTCAAAACTTTTGATCTCACAAAAACATTCACAGTCAAAAGTGACATTAGATTGGATAAACATGGTCGACTATGGGTCAGGAATAATAAGAGTTCACCAGCGTCAGTTTAAAGTGTACTGAGCTAAACAGCTATGTGAATACTCATGACAATAAAACATTTGATTTGGTGCAAAGCTGGCATTTGAAAACAGAAAAAGGCTTTATATTCCTTTATAAGGATAAAGGCAGTAAAAACTGAACCAGACAGTAAACCTGAGTTGTCGTTACCCTGTTACAGCCTGCCTCTTTACTCTGATTGCACAAGGCCAGAACTTGAAAATAACTGAGATTTTTGAGCCAGATTTTTGCTTCACCGTGCTTGCTTCACCACTATCTACTTCTCAGATATTTTCAAACATTTTTGATACAAGTTTGACATTGTCATTTCTTCCTTATAGAGTTGAAAACTTCCTATTCAACATGACGAGTGCAAGAATTTTAAGAGCCTAGCAAAAGGAGAGCAAGGCTTGGCGAAGGGTCTATTGGCTTTAATTTTTTAATGACTTCTCTTCAAAAATACAAAAAAAAAAAAAAAAAAAAGTAAAACTATGGATAAAGTCATGGAGATGGCTGATCTTGGACTGCACATGCCAGAGCATGAGCTGGAGGTGAATGAAAATTGATTTGCTTATTTACTTATTTACTGTGCTTCATTCTTCAGTAAGCTTACTTCCCAATAGGCCATGTTTCGCTTCACATGACAATGCACAGAGAACGTCCTCAGTGTAATCAACAGGAGACCGAATGATGTCTAATGAACATGTTGAATATTCATGATTTCAAACTGGTGCAGCACTGACATTTGTCAGATCAGATCTCTCTTAACAACCTCACACCACAGGAAAATCTGCAAAAATAAATTTTTAAAATGCCAAAAAATTGGGTCTTTGCATAGATTTGGCAGAAGGCTGAATCAGGGCCTAAATTCTTGAAGTATTTACCTCGTTTAAAAGTGTAATGTACCACCATGAAACATGAAAATGCTTTATAGCTCAGACATTGCACTGATTCCGTTTTATTGTGCTTCATAGAACAAAAACTACCAAGATGACTATCTACCTGAATAACAACAGCATTAGACAGGATATTTCCATTCTTTTTTTTTTTTTTTTTTTTTTAAAGATTTATTTTTGGCCTTTATTTGATAGGACAGTGGATAGAGTCGGAAACAGGGGAGAGAGCGGGGAGAGACATGCAGGAAATAGTGCCACGGGCCCGGGTCGCCTGCGTATATGGCATGCGCCTTAACCACTCGACTACCAGCGCGCCTAGGATATTTCCATTCTTAACTCAATGGTAAATATTTTCTGAATCAATAAATGAAGCGAGAAGCACATTCACTGAGATTTGTTCAAGCAACCATTGGAGTCACTTCACCAGTGACTTGCTACAATGGGTTAATTATGATGGAAAAGGTGGGGAAGTTGGATTTTAAAAGTAGCAGAAATGGGTTAGAAATCCGGTGCAAAAGTGGTAAAATGCGGTTAATAGTGGCAATAATGGGTCAACAGAGGCAACAGTAATCTTAAGTAGCAAGAATTGGTTTTGAAATGGCAAAAACAGGCAGAAAAAAAATGGTGGAAAGAGTTTAAAACTGACAAAAATAAGTATTAAATGGCAAAAATGTGTTAAAATTGGTAGGGAAAAAAATATGAAAAGGGGTAAAAAAAATTGACAAAATTGGTGTAAAGCGGCAACAGTGTAATTTAAAAGTTTTTTGGGGGGCATCTGGAGACCCTCTCTTTGTGTCTCACAACCGCAATGGGGGTTCCAACCCCAAGGTTTAGAACCACTGCCCTAAAGCATACTAACGTCACTAACCTGAGGATGCAAATGGTAACTTTGATCACTAACCTGATCATGTGACTGTAACAAGTTTGTATGCAGGCCAGCTGCAAACATTGATCATGTCTTTTGCTTGGAGAAATGCAACTTGCAACTTAATTATCAAACTCAGTATTGATAATATTAGTAATATTTCATGGAATATTTGTGCATTTCAAAAATGAGACAATATGTTAACAGAAAGCATGCTTTATATCCATTCTAGACTGTTAATTAAATAAACATTTCCCCTTTAAAAAAACACTTTTATTCAGATTTCTAGCCAAAAACTAAAATTTCTTTTTCTTCATGTGACTTTAAACACATCATAATAAGGTTTTAACTTCTCCTTCATCCTCCTTGAACTGTCAGAAGTCTGAGCCATCTTTTTATCATAATGAAACCGTACGTCGTCTCCTTTGGGTCTCTGATTAGCATTTATCTCGCTGATTTTAACTTTGGATGAATTTGAACTAATGGGACCTAGTACAAGGTTTTGGAGTTTTTTTTTTGCTGCAACAAGACTGCGGAGGATTACTGTACAGCAACAACAGAAGCTAATATTAGGAGTCTATGCTACTAAACAACTGATGGAGATTTTCAATAATTTTAAAGATAGGCTGGCTGCATTTCAGTTTAGTGTCTTGTAAAGACTACCACTAGAATGCAAAGAAGAGGCACAGCTCCTCTCTCTTTCACACCGCTTCACAAACAACCGCACACCGCCCCTCCTGCTCTCTCTCTTCTGGTTGTTTTAGTGGACAGCAGGTTAGACACACAGTGGAAAAATATCACCGAATGTGAATGTCCGTCAGTCCGGCACGTACATTTTAGTCGTGTCTCTGTAACAAAAAGTGATCTACTTTTCGTCAGAGTTTTTATCAACAGTAATCTATTTTTAGCCCCTCCTATTCCCATCTCCCACGTGGAAAAAAAGTCAAACATTTTATATTGTTTTTTGTTAACGAAATTAACACTGCTTTACAGCCAACAACAGAGCAGTTATCTCCTGGTCAACATTACTCTTACGGCTCCTGAGATCAACAAAGGCAGACTGTTGAAAAAAGCTGAGCTTGGAAGCTGTGTATGGAGATATATGACAAGGGGAACTGTTTAATTACGATGACTGAAGTAGGTTTTGGACTATGAACAAAGGATGGAGTTATGCATATTTCACAGTTGTTTGTCGGTGGGTACCCTGATCCCTACAAAGTTTCTGAAAAAGTGGGTATTTCAGCGAGATATGCCCCCTTTAAACTATGTTGGATATTCACCTGTTAAATCATACCTTTTCATATGAAACCATGAGCGCTATTTCTTTTTAAACTTTTACCAAACACTGATAAAGTTTGGATCGTGGTGCTGACATGATATAAAATGAACTGCAGTGGTAAGAAGAACCAGCAGGAAAGATAGCAGGGAGTGTGGAAAAATGTTTTCATTAGACTCAAGTCTGAGCTTTGCTGACATGTCCAATATCAAAGTTGTGTTTGGTGAGCACGTTGGATTTGGCACAATTTGTGCAGCACATCCAATTATGACCACAGGGGTGTCAGTGCAGAGCGGAAAATTGGCAGCACAAAAGTAATGTCTAAATACTGTATGACAGTATGATAATGGTTTTGTTTTTGGGGACTGAGTTTCCACTGTCACATCTCACAGACTGTGAGAAAAAGCACTGAAAATAAAGTCTTTGTGTCTTTTCAAATCATTCTTTTGACTGGAAAATAACTTCTGCTGTGAAAGTTTTGTTTGGCTCAAAACATGCCAAGGACAATTATGTCACTCAAAAACCTCCTGACCTTTCCGTGCTGGATGTTCAAATATCTGTTCATGATCGCTTTACACTTCTTCCTCTCATTTCTGCTGCATTTCATTTATGCATAAGTTTATCTGGGATGCACAGGAGAGGAGTGCAGCAGAATGTCATGCAACAGACAGTGATAGAGATAATGTTGTGCCATGTTGTGCAGCTGAAATAGTCTGTGTCTGTTTGTGCTGTTGTGGTTCTGAGTGATAAGAAGTAGACGCTGATAAGAAACCTCAGCTGAGCCACAGGATGTCACTGCCAGCGCTCACCTTCTACTTTTACACAAGTTTAGTAATGCACCTTACAACTGTGCATATGCGTGTATTTTCACATGTGCATGTTCTGATTTTATCACACATGGCCGCATGAATGATACATATGTCTCAGCATTTGTCCCTGCCATGTGTGCAGTTTTCTATTTGCAAAGGTTTTGCATATTATGTGTTATTTTGTCTCCATCCCTCAACTTCACGGCACATCACCCTACGAATAAATGTGATAAGAACACAAGCCATGCCTTTGGAATTACCATATAGTGGGCACATCTCTGTTAAAGAGCCACCACAACAGAAAGAGGCTCACAAGCTTGAAAAACCAAGCATCTAGATGTATCAGACAGACTTATTTTACACATGTAAAAGATTAACATAGCTACCAATGTAGTACTGCAAAATGATCACATACAGTATAACACTGTTAAGTCCTTTTTAGACTATGAATTGCTTTATTTGTTGGTTGATATGGCATTATGGATTTGTACACTATTGAAATGAACTATGTATTGTTGTTTTATTTTCATTCTGTTTGTCTGAAATAAATAAATTAATAAATAATGAGTGGGGCAAACTTTGACCTAAGTCAAATCTTTTAACTGTCTCACGGTGAAATTGAGACCCTAGTTTGGCTGCTTCAGCATGGTTAAAGGTGCACTTTGTGTGTCAGCAAGAGCAATTCAAGATAACAGCACTGAAATCCAGGGCTGTTTTTTATCTCGTTTCCAAAAAAGGCTAAGCTCCGTGAAGTAGCTTTATAACCAACAGTTAGCTTGATCATTTATTTCTATGTTAAAGCATTTTGGTGCTTTTTAATAAGAGATTGCTGTGAAAAGGTATTTGCTCCCCGCCTGATTTCTTGTTGTATTGCATTTTTGTCACACTTCACTGTTTCGGATTATCAAACAAATTTTAATATTAGAGTAAGATTACCTGAGAAAATACAAAATGCAGTTTTTAACCGATGATTTCATATATAAAGGGGAAAAAAAGACATCCAAACCTACCTTGCACTAACAAAAAAGTTAGTCCTGCCTAAACTGCTAAATAGCTGGTTGTGCCTACCATGGCGGCGACAACTGCAGCAAGCGTCTTACACATCATTGTGAAGGAGTTTTGAGGGGTCTGACTGCAGACTGCAGATCTGAGATGTCTTATATCTCAGAAAGAACTGAGCCAAACTGCCATAATTTTCCCGCATTTCCAGTTTCAGATTTTTTTTTAAAATTCAGCTTTATTCATACACAAAATCTGGCAGTTGTACACATGAAATAACCTAACTGCAAACATTACCGACTAATCAACATTTAATAAATAAACAGAGAAAAAGACCAGAGGTCTTATCCAGGATTAAATTATGCATAGATTGAATTAGCATAGATTTATGCTAGGCTGGCTTTAGCTTTGTTAGCTTTAGCTAAAACTAACATAGCTATGCTAGCTACATAATAAGCATTACGACACAAGCCAGTGTAACAAACTTAGATTTAGTAGTCTGAGCTTTATCAAACGAAGCTCATGCTAACGTAGCTATGTAACTTACCTATATAGCTTACACAGCTGCTTTGTGAGCTTAGCATTAGCTACATTAGCTATGTTGCACCATTATTTATTGCTAAGTTAGCTTTAGTAATGTGGCTACATAGCTTACATAGCTACTTTGTGAGTTTAGTTTAATTCCATTACCTACGCAGCTTACGCAGCTAACGGAGCCATGCAATATATGCTTGCTGCATTTGCATGTTTTCATAGGATGTGTTCTTTTTCTGTAAACAGACTGTTTACTCTGTTTCATTCAATGTTTTGTAATCAGGTTTTGTAGATGAGGTTTCTGACTTTGAACTTCAGTATCCTAGCATTTTTTTAACCCTTACCCTAACCCTAAACAGAAGTTTAATTTAGAAAGTTCTAGTGTGTATTCATGCTCTGAGATATATCGTGTGGGCTTCACAACAACGCAGAGGTTAGCGCTGTTGCCTAACAACAAGGTCCCTGGTTCGCTTCCCAGTCAGGGCCTTTCTGTGCAGAGTTTGCATGTTCTCCCCCTGTATGCGTAGATTCTCTCTGGCTTCCTCCTACCACCAAAATCATGCCCATGAGGTTAATTGGTGACTCTAAATTGGCCATAGGTGTGAATGTGAGCATGCCTAGTTGTCTGTCTCTATATGTCAGCCCTGATTAGCTGGCAACCAGTCCAGGGTGTACCCTGCCTCTCGCCCAACGACAGCAGGGATAGGCTCCGGCCCCCCTGCCACCCCCAACGGGGTAAGCGGAACAGAAAATGGATAGGTGGATATATGGTGTCTCAGATGAATGGTCGTGAGAGGGGTTGACTTGAGTATTTTGGCCCATTCTTCTTTGCATGAATTGCCCGTTTAAGGTCATGCCAAAGCATTTCAATCAGTTATAAGTCCAGACTAGACCAATCCAAAACCTTAATTTTTTTCAAGCAATTAAAGGTGGACTTGCTGCTGTGTTTTGGATCATTGTCCTGCTGCCCTTAGTATGCTTGAGCTAGAGGTCATGAACTGATGGTTGGACATTCTCCTTCGGGCTTTTCTGGTAGAGAGCAGAATTCATGGTTCTATCAGTTACGACAAATTGTCTTGGTCCTGAAGCAGGAAAGCAGCCCAAGACTATCCCACCACTACCACCATGTTTGACGGTATGATGTTCTTTTTGTTAAATGCTATGTTAAATGTTGTGTTAGTTTTAATCCAGATGTAACAGGAAGTTCAACTTTTGTCACGTCAGTTCAAAAAAAAAATTTCCCAAAAGTCTTAGGGATCATCAAGATGTTTTTGGCAAATGTGAGATGAATTTTTTTGGGTTTTTTTGGTCAGCAGTGGTTTTGGTGCTGGAACTCTCCCATGGATGCCATTTTTGCCCGGTCTCTTTCTTATTGTTGAATTATGAACACTGACCTTAACTGAGTCACGTGAGTCCAGCAGGTCTTGAGAAGTTGTTCTGGGTTCTTTTGTGGCCTCCTGGGTGGGTTGTCGATGCGCTTTTGGAGCAATTTTGGTAGGCCGGCTATTAAGCGAAAGGTTCACCACTGTTTCGAGTTTTCTCCATTTGTGGATAATGGCTCTCACTGAGAAACGCTAGAGTTGCAAAGCCTCAGGAATGACTTTGTAACCCTTTCCAGATCGATTGATGTCAATTGTGTCATAATGTGTTGCTTTTTGAGATCTTTTAGCCTTCTTCACTTTGTCAGACAGGTTCTGTTAAAGGTTTTTTTTTTTTTATTCAACAAGTCTGACAGTAATTCTGCCTGGGTGTGGCAGGTGAAATTGAACTCAGTTTTCCAAAGAAATGTGGTTAATCGCAGTTAATTCATGATTTAACAGTTACTTTTTCACATAGGGCCAGGTTGGTTTGAATGCCTCTTTCCCTTAATAGATCAAATTATCATTTAAGAACTGCATTTTGTGTTTACTAAGGTTATCTTTGTCTAATGTTAAAATTTGATTGATGATCTGAAACAATAAAGTGTAACAAAAAATTAGAAATTAGGAAGGGGTAAATACGTTTTAACTGCTATATGCTTCTATTTTTATCATGTTACATATCCGGTCTATTCTGCTCTATCTTGTCCTTGTGCATTAGCTGAAAAACACACAATGTTCAAGTGTGTCCTTGTTTCATCACACAATTCAAGAGAAAGTGCACAACTGCTACACGAAGACAGATGGATGGATAGAAGAGGACTTCCTCTAACACCTGTAATGGATAACTAATGGTATTGATTCCAAGTAATTACAAATGAAGGAGTAATAGCTTCACAGGAGCTCTGCTTCATAGAAAAAGTGAGAGACAGCATCAGCTTGTTCTGTAAGCAGAAAACAAGCTCTTTATCCACTTCTTTATTCACAAGAACCAACACTGTCTTAAAGCTAGGCAGAATTTGCATCCCTAGGAGCTATTCAGAGCCAGACAGTGCTTATTGAATCAATGAAATCTTGACCTATAAAATATATTCGGACCATGTATTGCTGGGAGTTCAGCAAATTCCACACAGGGAGCAAAAAAACCTTTAGCATACAGACAATCACTCCTTTCATCTCGAAAAGTCCACAGTCTGGATGTTCTTGGCTGAGCCACATGGATCTGAAATGTATGAAATTCCCTGCTGTGTTGTTCTCCAATTACTGCCTCCGATGTTTACCCCTGAATTGGCCCAGACTCTCACAGCATGCCCTCTTGGTCATGGTCGCACACAACTGCAGCCCGCGGCTCCTCTCCAAACGGGGGCGTGACTCAGCTACACAACTCCAGGGGAACTGCCACTCTCATGCTCCATTAGCCCCCGCGTCCCCGGTGGATGAAGAAAAATGTATTCACTACTGGGATGCTGCCGCCATAGACATCTGAATAGCAACCATTCGTTCGTCCTTTCCGTCGCGTCCTCTGCGCTTCGGATGACCTCATGACTGCACACATGCTTATGGTTTAACCAGTGGAGGGGAACCTGAGTTTATATTCACAGCATGTGGAGATCAAGAGGTTGACGTTGATTGTTTTAGCTGGAAATTGTGCCCAAAAAGATGAAGTGTTTGTTATATGCAACTGGCTGAAAAGGTGCATTGATTCTACAGCATAACAAGCTGCTTTTTTACAACAAAGCAACATGGCAAGGATCTATCCATTAAGAGTGGGCGACTATGTAGATGTAAAAGTGGCCAGGTAAGCAGGTGGATCTGCCAGGGTTGAATCCAGAGGGAAATCATAGAGTTGTCTCTGTCAGACACCCGAGCCTGTAGCTCTAAATGGGATGAATCACAGAGCAAACGCTCAGGTCACTGCTGCAGTATTGATTACCAATGGAAGATGTCTGATTCCCTTTCTCGAGTCTCACTCTTTCAGGCCACACAGACACACAGCTAAATTATGCCCTGCTCTTAGTTTGAACTCATTTGCAGCTGGACAGCGTGCTGGAAATATTTATGCACAAGCTGTTACACTGATCCGGCACGAGAGCACGCACTGTACACAGCGATTGCTTCAAAACCCATTTCCAATATACAGTGGGAAGTGTTTTGCAACGTACGTTTGTAGAACATACAGTATCATTCATTGGGCAGACATTAAATCTGAAAGCTTGGTGGGGTGTTTATTGAAGTCCTGACCCCGTCCTCTGCTCATTAAATTGATTCATGGATTCAATAAGTGGGGCACAGGCGGCAGGTGTGCATGTCAGTGTGTGCACGAGGCTCGCAGGCATCTATCACACTGATCAGGTATCCTCAGCTGCTTTTCCATGCAGCACGCTCACAAGACCCCTGCAGATGTTGCTGGCTCTCAGCCCAGCCTCATCCAAGGCTAGACTGTATGCAGATGTGCACATGGAGCCATGCAGATGAACACAAAACAGGCACAAACAAAACAGGAACAAACCTAACGCACCCAAAGCGTCGATTTCATCACTCTGACTGTGTGTCATTCAGGCCAAGTGCCAAATGAGGTTAAACTGTGATCTGGAGAGAGATCATTCATGTTCCAGTGAACATTTAGAGCCTGATCCAAAAGCCTCACAGCTAAAAATAGAAATGACAATTTAAGACATTTTCAGCCCTCACTTTACTGACGCCAGGGAGTTTTTGATGTTTGAGGAGGCATTTAAAGGTTACCTCACATCAGGTTTACGATATGTGTGTGAGCAGTAATCCTCCTGAAGCTAAATGCCATCTGATGTAACCAGATCATCCATGGACAGCTTATTCCTAAAAAGGAGGAAAACTTGAGCCAAAAAGAAAAAAATACCCTTTTTGGTCATTTGAATATTTCTACATAAGAGAGTAACAGTGTTTGGGTGCACTTAACTCCAGGTTTTTATTCTATGTTCATGGTGAATGCTCAACAGGGTGCCCTTTAATCCCTTATAATGGCCACACGCTGAGTAGTTCTCATTGACTGGGGTTTTTTCCACTGCATAAGAACCTCAGCTTTGAAGGTAATGATTATTTAAGGGGCTACACGGTGGCAAAGTGGTCAGCCCTTTCACCACATAGAGTTTACATGCTCTCCCCGTACAAATCTTTCCAGGTTCTCCGTCTTCCTCCCACAGTCCAAAGACATGCTTGTTAGGTTCACTGGTGGCTCTAAAATTGCCTGTGAGAGTGAGTGTGAATGTTTGTCAGCCCTGTGATTGACTGACGACCAGTCCAGGGTGTAACCAGTCTCTCCAGCAATGACAGCTTGGATCGGCTCCAGCTCCCTCGCGACCCCTAACAGGATGATTGGTGCAGATAATTGGTGAATAGATGGATGCACTGTTTTGGGTTTTAGTCAAACTATCAGGAATTACTGGTGAAATTGACTCATGGTTTGTTTTTATAGCAAAAACCATGGATAGATACTAATAGAGAAGCAAAATCCACAGTTAAAAAATAAAGACAATGCAACAAAAAGCAATGCCTTGATCGTCTACTTGAGGCAGGATGCAAAGGCCCCGAGGTCTTATTGATATCAATGTTACATTGCTCATTTTTACAGCAGAATTAAACATGGTGACAGCCTGGAATGAAAAAAAAGTCTCATGTCATTTTTCATGTTAGACTAAGAGTTTGTTGCGAGATAGAGGATACACCCAAGCCTTTTCTACAGGGCTGCAGCCAGCCTATTAAAGGGGGCGTGGTCCTAACAGAGTCATTAATGGAAGTATGAACACAGAAGTGGTGCTTTACATATCAGTCATTCTTTGTTTGTAAAGTTTCCTCGAGACACTTCCCAAAGAGAATAGGTCTAGACTGTACTCTTTGATGTATCATTATAAAGACCAAACACTAATCACCATGAGCTTAGCACTAGCAGTATTTAGCATCGTTACAGTGGCAAGGAAAATCTGCACTTTGAATTGGCAGGGACCTCAAGCAGACTGTGCTACACTGGATTGGAAAGGAGTGGTTTAGAAATAGTTGCTATCCTTTCAAACTACCTATTTAAAAAAGGATGAAAATTGTGGACCTTTGTCTTTTAAAGTTTAACCCCCTGTCTACATGCATGCGCTAATAATTCTGCAGTTGATGGTTTATGTCATCCAGAGCAGCCTCTGATCAGCACCATGGACAGCAGCCAGAGCAGCATGGCTGCAGCCTCTGTCATGTAAAGAGCATGTGCTGTTCATATTTATATCTACATGTTATGGGTGGCAGTGTTTTATATATATTTCAGGGCTGTCAAGAGATTAAAATTTTTTATCTCGATCATCTCACAATCTAATAGTTAACTCGTGATTGATCACAAATTAATTGTGCAGTTATTATCTGTTCTAAATGTAGCACACAGGATTATTTCTCAAGATTTAAATACCCTGCACATTTCTAATCTGGCTTTTCTTACTTTTTTATATAAACTTTAGTGAACAATGAGGAACAAACAGACACATGCTCAAATACATATAAATAGATTAGACAGTTCAAAGTATAAGAGAGTAAATAAATAGACAAAGATGTTGGGACATTCATGACATAGTAAAGTACAAATGGAGATTCTAGAAATTCATCAGATCCTGTCTTAATCTCATTAAAGATGTCAACTGTTCCGTTACTTTTTTCTTACTGTCTATATGTTTTAGAGTATTGATTCTCAACTGGGCCGTCCTCAGGACCCACCAGTCTATCTCACAACAGGTTGTGACCCACGTTTCCAAATAATTTTCAACAACGCATGTTTAGTTCATTGAACACGTTGCAGTTTGGAGCATGATTGGACCAAAAGACCTGATAGAAAAAAGAAAAGGGACAAAACTGACAAACCTCATACGTTTTTTTCCCCGTTAGGTGTCAATTTTTGCCAATTTTCTGGAGAACTTGTAAAATTACTACATTATCACAGGAAAAGTAGCTATTTATTGCAAGAAGAGCGATAAATAATTCGAAATATTGATCAAACATTTAAATTTACCCTATTTCACAGTAAAACAGGGTAAAATAAAAGACCCACTGAAATCTGCTTCTCGACCCACTTTTGGGTCCCGAACCCACCAGTTGAGAACCAGTGTTTTAGAGTCTTCGTGTATTTATTCAGTTCAATAGGTGAGCCAGGAAAGTTAGGGGTGCTTTTCCTACTTTGTAAAGCACTGATAGGCACCATATGAAGTCATTCCTAAGGGCCCCTAAGAGCTAAGAGCTGTGGCTGCTCCTAGACTGTGGAACAGTTTACCTCTTAACATTAGAACAGCTGGGTCTATAGATAATTTTAAATCTTTGCTGAAAACTCACCTATTTGAACTGGCCTTTAATACAAGTTGAGCTTGACATTTTGATATGCATTCTCTTTGATATTGCTGGATCATTATGTTTCTTGTGAGTCATTTATTGTGCTTTTACTTTTTTGTCAAAGTGTGTAAAGCACTCTGGGCAACTAAAGTTGTTTTTTAAATGTGCTATCTAAATAAACTTTGACTTGACTTGACTTGCGGACCCCTGTTGATTACACCAGTTGCACCGTTGGTGGTGGGCTGAGCTGGTGCTCAATATGATGTAACTGTCTGCCAGGCAGCTCCAGGTCTTTTGCTGGGTTGACTAAGGTTAATGTGAGTCAATCTTTTCAGTGGTGACCATGCACCCTCAAAAACCAGTGGGCAATCTCAGTGTGACTGCATCCATGATTATTTCATTTGACTGTGGAATTAACTAGGAAAGTGTCCATCCCACTGTGTGTCTGACATTCAGCAAAGATAACTTGTTGATTTCCAGTTGTTTGGCCATGAAAAAAAGTAGTTTGATCTGTTTATGTAAGCAATAATTTTTCCCCCGTTCAGGAACTTTTCCACAGTTTAATTGGCAGTTTTAAAACTTATACTAACAGCAGCTTCCCCAGGACCTATAATGAAAACATATAGAAGATATTATAATGTCAGCCCATTAGCTGAGAGGAAACATTGACATCACATCATTAAGGAATGCTTTACCAGTAAACATATTGATCATTCTTAGTTGTTTATATAAGATTACACTTGTATCAGTGCTCATTATGGAAGACATGGTGTGAGAGGAAACAGCTTTGAGGAATGCAGTGACCTCCACATCTACCTAACTCTCATGAGCACTGAGTAAATAATGGAAACATTCAGGGAGAACATTTGTTTTTCTCTCATTAGCTTCAAATTAAAAGTTTCTACCAGTGCATTCTGTTTAGCTGAGCTTCTGACTCATACCTACACACCAATCAATGCTCTGACTGTTTATGCAAGATTTATGTTTTGCAGCTGTAACGTTATGCGCTGATGAACAGTACCAGCCTTATTAACAGACTGCTGTCCAATTAATTCTGCAGCCTTAGAGAGACATTTAAACATCACAAAATCTGTGAGATCTGACAATGGAAAGTCAGCCACCCCTCTAGACAAAGCTATGATCGAGTCATAACTCCATCCAGACAGTCAGAGACAGGGATTGTCGATAATAAAGGCAGACTTAAAAAGGAGGAATGTAATAACGTAAAAAAAAAAAGCAGATTTGTGGGAGAATGATGGCTGTTATGTGTCTGCAGTGTTATTTTTGTAGTTTTTAAGTAATTAGTGCTCACTTTTAATTGGAATTTAGTGGAGAAAATGCCACTGATGTGTGGTTTCAATATAATTGACTTTCTTATCATTTCTCTTAAAAAGTCAGAGAAGTCAGCCAGTGCCACTAATAACAATGACTGCTATTTATTACAACACTGCTAATTCAGAGCAGATCTCCCTGATTGCTGTAGATTATGTTTGTTTGCACTGTGTTTGTTGTTTCTCTTATTTGACATGCTAGCTAGGTAGCTATCAAGCATTGCTTGCTGTAGCTCCACTGTGTTTACAGTTGAGATTGTGCTGAGGGCTTGTGGGATTGTCACAGACAGAGCTATTGTGCCACATAAGCTTCAGACGTCAAACATAAGGAATAAAAGATTCTCCAGATGCCTTTCATCTCCTGTGTCCCGAAGTACAAAGAAGCATCGAGTCAGTTTAAGGTCTCAATAGTCAAGTTTATTTATAGCAGCAGGAACAATCACATCAAAGGAGGAAAGAGGACTTAAGGAAAATCTCAGTGCTTAACCTCTAAAGGATGATGGATGATGGTTTGAGAGTCTCGTCTTCTGTATGTCGGACCTCTGCTGTCACTGCAGGACACGGCGGCTTCTCTGCCACCAGATCTCCACGCTGCTTAGGAGGAGCTGCAGACAGGAAAACCCACCGGTGTCCTAATCAGCGTCACCCCCAGCACCTACTGGAACTGAAGCTTTAGGCATGAAGCCACGATTAAAGGGAACTGCACTTCCCCTGCTGTCCTTTGAGCATTAACGCCGGTCTGTGCTGTGGCTCCACAGCCAAGCGCTCTGAGCTGTGTGCACTCAGCATAACTGACTCTTTTTACCTCCAGTTAGAGGTACAGAGCCCTGTCATGCTCCTCACTGTCCCCACTTGCAGCTCTAGAAACAACAGTGCACATTCCATCATCAGCAAGAGCATACGTCAAGGCTTTTTAAGGGCTGTCAGCACTGATGTCATAAATGTGTTGCAATAAAGGTCTATTATTCGTGCATTTGTTTTAATAAGTGCATCTTCAGAATAGAGATTAGTGTGTAAAACCTAACCAAGGAAAATAATCTCCCTTAAACAACATAGTGTTTATTCCCCAAGGATAAATTCTTAGCCCTTTGCTTTTTAGCTCTTTTTATAAATGATTTTAAACTGAAACCTGTCAGAAGGCTGGTATCCAGCTTTATGCTGATGATGTGGTCATATATGCTTCTGCTAAGCAAGGCCGCTCATGAGCTTCTGGGGCCAAACAGGGGGGTCCATGGAGGTCAGCAAAATCATGGTCCATTGTAAAGTTAAGCTGTGGTAACCATATTACATTTTCATCCTCAATGATAATCACTCTAGCCAAAGCAACAAAAAAGATACTTTTATTTATTTATGGCATGGTATGGAACCTTTTGTAAAATGTAAACCCCTTCTTAAAGCCAAATTACCTATATTTTTGGTGAGGTTAGTAATGTAAAAGGGCACAACGAAGTAAAAGATGAGGAAGAACAGTAAAGAAACAAAGGTCAAATAAGTGGCAAAAATTGATTAAAAGTGGCAAAAATGGGCAAAAGAGTCTAAAGGTGGAAAAAATGCAAGAGGGCAGAAAGCAGTAAAAGCGGATTTATGTGGCAAAAAAGGGGCAAAAATGCTAAAAAGCAGGGGAAATGGTTTTAAGTGGATAAGACAATAAACTGACAGAGAGCAGCATCATTAGTTTGAAAACAGCAAAAATAGGTTCAAGCTGAAAAATTGGGAAAATGTTGGAAAGAAACAAAAAGTAGTTAAAAGGTGGCAATTAAGTTTAAGGTTTAAAACGCTTAAATGATTAGGAAAGTATTGTGAGACTTCAAAGCTAAGCCACGTTATGCCAAAACATAAGGATGCCAGATAACAAATAAGGAAAAAATGGACAATTTAATAGAAAATAATTAGATAATTGTGAAAGAGTAAAAAAAAAAAAAAAAAAGTTTGAGTGGCAAAAATTGATTTAAAGTAGCTAAAAATAGGGACAAGTGGCATAAAAGTGGCTAAAGGTGGAATAAAGGTGCAATATAGAGGGCAGAAAGCAGCAAAAATGCTATAAAGTGGGGGAAATAGTTTTAAAGTGGAAAAGAGAAAAATTGGGTAGAAAGCAGCAAAATGGATTTAAAAGTGGCAATTGTGGGTTTTAATGGCCAAAATTGATTAAGTGCATAAAAGAGGTGGCACAAATTGGCAATAAGTAGCAAAAAATGGTAACAGAGGACAAAGAACAAGTTGGAAAATGGTTGGTGTTACGGCCACAGCCGCATCCCCCCCCTTTGTGTAACTAATTACTTCTGTGGAGTGTCTGTGCGTGTGTGTGTGAGTGGCTTGGGTGCTCTCTAGGCTGATTCCTGACACCTGTGCTGCTGGTGAAGGTGATCGGTGAGCAGCTGCAGCAGAACCAATCAGCCAATGAGAAGCAACACCAATCAGCCCAACCCTCATAAAAGTCTGGACTGCCAGCAGTTGACGTGCAGCTTCACCTTAGTTTTGAGCTCGCCACTGTGCCTCTTTGTGTTTGATTTGTTTAGTGTTTTGAATTTCTGTTAAGATTCTGTTTGAGGCACTCGTTTGATGCACTGGGCCAGGTTGTAGTTTAGTTAGGCACACACTCACATGTAGGTTTTGTTATTTGTTTAGTCACACTAGGTTTAGGGGTGCTGTTCTGTTGTTGTTAGATTTGGTTAGTTAGTGTAGTTAGTTAGGAGTTCTGTTCAGTTTGTATCACCAGTTAGTTAGTTTTAAAACTCTAGTTAGACACTGTTTTATTTGGTTATTAGTTGAACAGCACTCATCGGTCCTTTCATTTTGCCTCACTTTTGTTAAGCACAGTTTTACTTTTGTAATAAATACCTTTAATTTACCAACTACATCTGGTTTTATGTTACTTCCTTTACCCACAACGAGCTGGTCGTAACAGTTGGAAAGAAACAACAATTAGTTAAAAGGTGCCAATTAAGTGGCCTAAATGGGTTTAAGTGGCAAAAAAACAGGTAAAAAAGTGGTTTAAAAAATGGGGGGAGGGGGGATTGGCCTAAAGTGGCAAAGATGGGTTTTAAATTGCAACAAAGTGGCATTAAAGGGCAAAAATGGCAAAAATGGGTGAAAAGTGGAAAAAAAGCAACAGCAGACAGGAGTGAAAAAGAGTTTAAAAGTAGTACGAATACATTATTCTGATATCAGAACCCAATGATAGCTTACACATTTTATAGCTTCAGAATGAGGTAACTGTTAGCCAGGAAGGTAGCACCAGTGCTACTGATCCAGCACACATGCATTTATACCATCAATAAATGACAACTGGAGAGGGGGCATTCTCTGGGGCCCAGCCAAGTCTGTGGGCAGGCCTGCTGCTAAGTCACCTGATGGGCAGCAGAGATCCTCAGTCCAGCAGGGGCTGGAATATAATCATCTTGTTTTGAATCTAAATTAAACTGTGCCCATGTGTTTCGCCATAAGGACACAGGGCTCACTTGAAGGTTTTAAGGCTAAGATAAAGAAAAAAGAAATAGAGGAGGTTGGTGAATTAAAGTCCTCGGGAATTATTTTAGTTACACAGCTCAAGTTTGATAAACAAGAAGAAAATCACTAAAATTGTTAAGAACAACCTGAATTTTTAAAATTTATAAAGAATTATATTCCATCTCTGGCAGCTCAGACTGAAAAAATTAAACAAAAATGATTAAAAATGCAATCTGCTGAATTTCAAAATGTTAGAAAAAGAGGAATTGCAAGTTAGTATCAAAATTCTGAGATTAGTCAAGAGTTAATATTCCAATTGTTTGACACACTGACTTTTGTATATGATGCAAATTTCACTACTAGTTCTGTGAAAACAACAACAACAAAAATTGGAGACATTAGAAAGGACTGAAGTAAAAACTTTGAGAAGTTTAACCAGCCAACATCTCTCCAGAGCAGAGGGTGAAGAACATTCACAGTGAAGATGATGGTGGAAAAGGAGGGGAAACACACCCAAAAATGTTCGATTAGGAGAGGAATGCAGAAAGGTCAGAAATGTTCAAAACTAGATGTGAAACTCACAAATGAAACAGCATAAATTTTAAAGCAGCAGAAAAAAAGAAAAGGGCAGCTATAGTAAAGCAGTATTATGGCCATTATAGAATATGTGCTTGAAAAGTGCATCTGAATCAAGGCTAGGTTTCCACTTGGTGTGAACGTTTACAAGTCAAGGCTCTCACACTGCCTGTGATAGCTCTGCATCTCACGCACCTGATATGAACCAAGAAACTGAAGAATGGACGGTTTGACTGTTTTTTTTCTGCAAGCTGGGTGCATCTGTCAGAAAAATAGACAGGAAATGGTACCCAGAGAGCCATACTTATCTTTAATTAGCAGATATGTATGCCCACATTGGAAGAAAATGTTTGCCATTTATTTCTTGATGACCCGGATGAATGCCATGAGCTGAAACGTGTTAGACTAAAAAAAGCATTCTCTAAACTTTTACTGAGTTTCTATTTCATCATTGCTATAATAAACAGAGAAGATAAGCACAGTGTGGCTACACTTTCAGTTTGTGTTTTTCAAAGTAAAAGCCTGGTTTGGCATTTATGTCAAGAAACTCACTTTTTCTGTAAAGAAAGCTTTATTCTGAATTTTTTCCCAGCTCAGTTGTACAGCCAACCAACTCTTATAGATGATTTATTAAGATGAAACCTATGAAGAAAGAAAGGTATGAATGCTATGATAGCGTGATCTGGAGTAGACATGCACCACAGCTGTCACACAGGAAACATGCACCCAGTCGGTATCGGGCAGCAGTGGCAAATCTGGAGTCTGTTAGTGCCCTGGAAACACAATCACAGAGGGCCCCTCCAAAAAGCATTCTTCATTATCTTAGAAAAAAACAGATTTTTTTTAAAAATTTCACAACAGTTTTTCTAAATTTACGTATGAGTCACATTAAAAACCACAACAAAGCCATTCATGAAACTCAAAGGCATAAGCCCCACTAGAGTGAGCATTAGATGGGAGCAAATTAGCGAGACTTCCTTTTGTCATAGCAAATATTGCACATTCTGAGCCATGGCTTAGAGTTTGTTAGCCCTCAGGAGGCCCCTATTGGCCTGGGGCCCAAAGCATGTGACTGTCTTCCTAGGTAGGTTTTACCATGCAGCAAAGGTAGGCAACTACCTAGGGCCTTGTGCTCCAAGGGGCCTCAAGGCATTGGCAAAGGTGTGCATCAAATATGAGGTATAAATAAGAAATTATTTTAGTAATGAAGATGAGGATTTACATTGTAAATAAGGGGCCATGAGTAAATAAAACAGCATCAAAATAGAGTTTAATGGGAAAAAAAAAATCCTGGGAAGGTTCCTGGACTCTGTAATGACTTTAAACACTGAAAAAGCCCCAAAATATCTTTATATCAAGCAAGTATGGTTTATATATATAGAGAGAGAAATATTAAATTCAGAGAATGGTTGTTAAAAATCCTGATTTGAAGAATCAGAATGGACATTACATCATATATTGCAACCCTAACCCTAACCCTAACCCTATATATTACACTTTGACTAGAGACATGTATCTAAATATTTTTTGCTCTCACTTCGATTGCTTTTGGCAAAAATATGTAAATTCTTTCCTGAGGGCTTCAGAATAACTAAAACCACCCTGAACAGCGTTGCCTGAAAACAAGTAGCACTTCTGAGCATTAGCAGAGTGTAGGAGCAGAGGAGATAGTGAGCAATCTCTCTACACCAGATAACATCAGATCTTTTTTTTACAGTGATTAGGTGTTAACTATTTTAAATACTTTGCCTCATTATGTTTTAGCATCACATTTGCTGTTTCCCCCTCACAACAGGATTTCTGATCATAAACTCTGCAAATGTTTGACATTTGCTTTCAAGTCAGCATAGCTCTGATCATTGTCCAAGCAGATTGGGGAGAGTAAAATTTCTCTTAACATACTTTACACTATGGGAAAATCTGGCAAGATAATCTTCATAACCATCCAATAATCAGGCCTTTGCTGATTTTGGTCAGAAGGGGGAAATCTGGGCGGAAATCGTCATGATAATATCGTGGGCTGTTTGGTCTATTAAGCCTTATTTAAAATGCATGTTGCAGTGGGAATAAAAGAGGTCCTGGATGCTCTCTTTTTTCGTTAATAGTACCCTGAAGCAGCTGACTGAAGGGAGCAGCTGGAATGAGAAGTGAAGGGTTTGTTAAGTGTCCTCAGTGACGCAGGCTGCTTTTGGTTCTGGTACACAACTGTAAGATCAAAGCACAATATAATATATATATATATATATATATATATATATATATATATATATATATATATAATATTTTTTATTATTATTTGATTAAATCTAGTTTTGCTTACAGTTTTTTACAAGGATGCCACTCCTAGCAGCACTACAACAGTGAGTTCTGTTTGATGGGGCCCTCTTAGGGAGGTTTCCAACTGTCATTGCAAACTTTGTTTTTTTTTTTTGTTTTGTTCTTTTGCAAATGCAATTGTTTAATGTTTGACAGCACTTCAACACCCCCAACTGGCTGTGGGACCCTGCTGTAGCCTGCCCCTCCTGTTGGCAAGCTGCACAACTGTCTGCAGCAATATTCTGTATTTTGAGGACTGTTTTGGATTATGTTCCTTTGAATCAAGTTGCAGAAAACATACAAAACACTGCAACATTTCATAAGTCTGAATGTGACTTTAGAATTAACAAACTAAATGTGGCTAGCTGTTAGCTACCTGTTACATCCACTGTGGATATTTGACATAATGTTTTATGTTAACATCATTGCCATGCTGTGTTCTTTGTCCTTCCTCTTCCAGTGGGAATAAAAGAGCTGTATGTTGTCTTTTTGGTCAAAGGTACTCTGAAGCAGCTGCCTGCTGGGAGCAGCTGGAATCAGAAGTGAAGGGTCTATGAAGTGTCCTCACTGATGCAGACTACTTTCTTTCTGCTAAAATCAAAGCGCACAAACTGTTGACTGATGATTAATGTTTTTCTGTTAAATCTGCTTTACCTCCATTTTTAACCACATGCCACACCTAGCAACACAAAACAGTGAGTACTATCAGATGGGGCCCTCTTAGGGAGGTGTCCCACTGTCATTGCAAACTTTGCATGTTTTACACCACTGCAATTGTTAAACTTTGAACTGTGGAGTGGCATTTGGTGATGTCCGGATCACTGATCTGGACTTTGTTGATAATGCTGTGATCCTTGCAGAGACTTAGATTACTGATGGAGGATGCTGAAGTGTTAGAATGGGCCTAACAAAGATCCAGGCATTTGGAGATACCTTGGATGCTGCCGTTGCATCAGTAAATGTTGGAAAGCATGGAAGTTGTAGAGCAATTTACCTACCTTGGCAGTGCAATCCATCGATCTGCTGACTGCCAGGCTGAGATCTACCACAGAGTTGGACTGGGCAATGGGTTCGCTGAGCAAGTGAGGCATTCCTGATACCTGAGCATGTGAGCGAAGGTCTTTTGGTCCTATGTGCTCCCGATCTTACCTTATATTTTTGAGGCCTAGACGTTGAATAATGGCCAGGGGTGCCAGCTGGACTCCCTGAGACAACTTCTTTTCTGTACTATTTTAGGTATTGCTGGCAAGAGTGTGTGTTTAATGCAGATGTGCTCAAAGTGCAGGGTGGAAGGGGTCAGCTGCTTGAAATTGGAAAGGCACTTTTACTTTTTTAGTCACCTTTCCCGGGCCTGATCCATCTCACCACATACTGGTTGCCCAAGTCCAGTGGGCTGGGAAAGAAGCTGGGGGGCGACCTGTGGAGGGGGCAGCAGGGAGGATACCTGGAGAGATGGGATATAGTCCTGGTGTGCAGGCCTGGACGATGGCTATTAGGAGGCCAAGCAGTACAGGAACTGTTTAAAGTTTGTCAGCCCCCCTACTGGCCTGGGGCCCCCGGTTGTGGCCTGCCCTTCCCATTGACAAGCCGTATCACTATCAATGGATATTCCTCATTTTGAGGATTGTTTTGGATAAGATTTATTTACATAAAGCTGCAGAAAAGACATATTATTTGAGAAATAGGACAGTGGACAGAGCTGGAAACAGGGATGAGAGTGAGGAACAACGTGTTGTGAAAGAGCCACAGGTTGGGCCCAACCCGGACCCAACCTGTGGACATGGTCTATGACCCAACCACCAGGCCAACTGGGCCCCGCATGTTTACTTGTTTCTCGGAATATTTAAATTTTCTCCATTTCCTCTATTGGCTTGCAAGTCCAAACTGAAATGCCACTGTGCCATGTACGTTTCATTATGGTATACATTTGGGAATATCTACTATAAAATAGAAATGCTGACATGATTTTGTCGTTATTTTGTCTTCAAAAAGTGATCTTACAGAACTTATTTTTACCTACAAGCAGTGACAATATGGCAGACATTTACTTTAGAAAGAATTGAAAAAATGTGATACTGTATAAGTGGCTTAGAATATATTATTAACCCATAATTAATACATTTTTTCTCACTTTATGTGAGATCTGTCCATTTAAATTCAGAGTACATGGTCTGAGACTTAGCACACAAGATAATTGAGCAGATTCTCACCTAAAACATGATTTATGTGTGAAACTTTAACTCTCCTTTGAATCCCTGATAAAATGAGCAGCATGAGTCCAGGAGGGAAACGACTACCAGAACATCCAAGTAGGATCTAGACTCATCCAAGCATTTTAAAACACAGAACCTTAGATTTTATATTCTCGAGGGCTGTAACATGCTCATGCCTGGTGACTACCAAACAGACAGAGGTATATGAAGAGAAGCAACAGCAAATAAACATCATTGCAGAGTTACAGCTCTGCTGGTGATGAACAGGCTTCAAGGCAGGCCTGTAAATTCTCATATCTGTTCTTGCAGAGCTGCTGAGCCCAACCTCCTCCAACAGAGGTGATGGCATTCTGCCACCGCCACGCTTAAAGACACCCTCTATCCCTGCTAAAATAAAACAAAACCCCCAGCTTGCAAACAGCGGCAACAAAACGCACACTAGTCCTACATGTGTTTACACGGTTTGCCCAGTATCAAACTCCCAGCTCCCAGCACAGAGGCACTGAGATCAAAATCAGACAGACTGCTTCCTGCTGAATCCTCTGAGATGGATGAAACAATGACAGCCTTCATTGTATGAGGCTCTGCTGTTAAGGATGTGGTAACCTCCACGGCAATGATAACATTCAAAATTCATTTCTTTATATCAGTACTCTACCTCTGAGATCATGCATTGTGGAACAGCACAATCACATGAGAGTTACTTTTACTAACTTTATTATTAGGGTGGTGGACTGCAGAGTCTGTAAACAAGATGTTACTCATAAATTTTTGTAGCTGCATCTCAGTAGAGAGGGTAGATAGATTGATATTCTGAACATCCTGGGGAGCATGTGGGGATCTCAACTGGAAAACTGGAGAGAGGTTAAATCAAATTACACACAATATTCAGTTAGATTTAAGAGAAATATTTGAAGTATTTTTGGACACCAATAGCCTAGCTGTTAGAGCCCATTGTACTAAGGAAGCAGTCCTTGAGGGCTGCATGGTGGAACAGTGGTTATCACTGTTGTAAAAAGTTTCCTGGCCTGAATCCCTGTCACACCAGGACCTTTCTGTGTGGAGTATGTGTGGTCTCTTATGCATGTATCAGTACTCTCAATGTACGCCAGCTCCCTCCCACAGTCCAAAGACATGCTCGCTAGATTAACTGGTGACTCTAAATTGCCCGTTAGTGTGAGCATGACTGGTTGACTGACAAGTCCAGGGTGTACCCCAACTCCTTCTACATGACAGCTTGGATTGGCTCAAGCCTCATGTCAAGTCCCCCTGAATCCTCTGAGTTCAAGTCCAGGCCGACACAGATTATTAAAAGTTGAATAACTTTTGAACCTTAAATCGTAGCCGCTTACTTTTGTCCCGTTGAATCCCACCATTGTGCCATTCTAATGACGCCATCCACATTTTCATAGCCCCTATGGAAACTTTTCTATTGAGCCTGGAACTTTGGTAACTTTCTAGGGTATTTAAAGATGAAATCTACACCATCTTAAATTTTGAAAGCCTTTTTCAATCATTTCTGCTGCTGTCTTTAAACGCTTACCTCCTCATTGTATCCCACAATGCTTTGAAATGAGCTGTGACAACCACTGGCAGGCTGCATGCATATTCTTAGGCTGTATGAAAAAAAGATATTTAAAGCTGTGCACCATAGGGTTGATGTTTTAGATGCTTTTAAAAACAATAAGTCCAGACAAGATAATAACTGGAGCAAAGCAGATTAAGTCTTGAAGGGTTAAATGCAAAAGACCCCACTTCCTAATTTTAAGTATGCTGTTTATACTCACTCAGGATGGGGTCAATGGTTAAAAATGGGTGAAGACCAGTATTTGCAGTTAATTTCCTCATTTTCCAGTTAATAAAAAAATGCAGTTTTAATCTTTGCACAAAAGATCCCTGTGAAGTGCGTATAAAACAGATTTCTGCCTTTTTCTGCCACTTATTTAAAGGCCATATAGGTATCTCTTGTAAAAGAATAAACATTTAATGACAATTTCTTTATTATTTTAAACAAACAAGAAAATACTGATACAGCAGTGCCATGATAAAAAACAGTGATGGAGATGGAGACTCTTTGCACCGTGAAGAGAAAAAACACCCAGATTTTAACTAAGAACAGGACGCATAATTAAATTTTCTTCAAGCATGACAGATTTTTGATCCAAAGTCCAATTAAGGTAGGATACACTACATGATTTTCAAACTTTAACAGATTTAAAAGAGTGGAAGACCACAGAATAAAAGGACAATTTCAACAGATTTTTGACATTATAATCCTCACAACACATTCAGCCAGACCAAGACAGCACACACCTGCTGTTTGTAATAACAATGTCACTTGTGATTAAATGTGACTTAAAGAGAAAAACAGACATGGAGGAAAGTTCTGCCCTCCTCTCCTGAGCTTACTTTCAATGCCAGCTGAGAGGAGGCTCAGGAGAGCCACACCCATAAATCCACATCCATTTCCTGAGAGGGGTGGAGTCAGACAGCTCATTAAAGCCACAGACACAGAAACGGCTCATTTTGAGCAGGGCTGAAACATGTGACCTTTAATGTTACACCATCAAGCAGGAGTCGTGGTGTGCTTGTTTAGAGGAAGGTTTTGAGGAAGTAGCCTCAAGTCGCCACTCCAGTAACTGGATTTGTTTTCCAGCTGTGGGACTGCTGCTTGCCAGGTACCTTCAAGATCATCCTTGAACATTACCTGTCAATACTAAATAGTAAATTTCTTTCTTTTTTTTCTTCAATAGTGTGTTAATTTTGGTTTTCATAAAACAAGCAGTAATACATAGAACAAATAATAGTAATAATAATAATAAAAAACAACAACAACACAAACAAACAAACAAACAGACAACAAAAACAAAAAATAAACAAATTCAAATAAAACAATAGTACAAATTACAACAGAACACAGTAGTGTTGAATAATACTCAAGCAATATTACAGCCATAGTCATCGCCACTACCATTAAATACATTATATACTATGATGTAATAATGTAAATAAATAAATAAATAAATAAATGAAATAATAATAATAAATAATATAAATAAATAAATAAATAAATAAATAAATAAATAAAATAATGATAATAGTAATAATTCATAATTATTATTATTATGAAATAGCAAATTTCTGGCATCGGGCCAAAACCTTGTATCTCAAAAATCACCACTTTTCAGGGAGTGAAAAAAATACTGGATTTTTCAATTAATCTCACACTGGATGGTCATAGTCAGCCTCTTTTTGTCACTTTCATTGCCTAAAAAATGTATTAAAACCTACTGACAGATGTAAAGGGCGACCAATAGCACTGATTTCTGAAACAAAAAAGGTCAAGAAAAAGTGAGATATGAGGTTTTGGCCCAACACCAGCAAAAATGCTTATATCGTGAATATAGTTTTTTTTTTTTTTTTTATAGAAGCATTGAAAAGTTTTACATCCTGTCAATCATTAATGGATAATAGGTCAGCTTTTAAAGTTGCTACCATGATGGCTAACTTTAAGTTTAACAGATTAGGGAAGTGATTTTCATATATTTTAGGAGGCAATTTCATCAGTAAAAGAAGTTTTTAGCACTATTTTAGGATTGGGTCCTATACTAATTAACTCAATCTAAATTTGTTGTTATTGAGAGGTAACTGTTACATCCTCACAGTAAGTGTCCTCAAATCAACACTTCATGTGTTGAATTTCACATAACAGTTGCAAAACATAACACAGTATGTCTCATTCTTGTCAACACAATTCATTTTTGCAGCTGTAGAAAGATAAATTAGCAAACACTTAAAGAGTCTATGAAAACTGAAGCAGATTGTAGGAAATTTTGTGAACTTTTCCTCAGCCTCTCACATCTTTACAAATCTTTTATTCATCAGAAGACTTGAAGGCTTATCGATGAGATTGTAGGTTCAGTCTCTTTCATTTATCAATATTCATGTACTGCTGCTTACTCTTACTATTCACATTAATTATCTCACAGCAAGAGGAGAGAGAATAAAGCACCTTTGATGTAAGAACGACACATTAGCATGGGACAGCTAGTGCTCTAATATTGACATAAAATAATTGGGTGAGCAAGTCAGACACAAATTAATTTCTAAATGGGTGTGATAAATTTGGATTCTTTGACAATTTGTCTCAACATGTGATTAAATATTGATGAAACGTTTAAAATAGTTCGAAACAGAGAAAAACTGAAATGGATTATTTAAAGATTAATGTATCAAAGATGAAAATGTGAATTTCATTAATTCATGCGCATACATTTATGATCAAAGATGATCAATGTTCATTTTAAAGATTGATTTCTTTGAAGGTTAAGTCCTGTTACACAGTTTGATTGATTTCATATTCAGTTACTGCACTTCTTAATAGGTAAAACTGTAAATGGACCTGCGCATGAGAAGCACTTTTAAATTGCTTGACTACTTTAAGCTCTTTTTACATTTCCAAAGTGTTTCCAAAGTCATGAGCAGCTGAGCGTAATCAATAATAAGATCACAGGAGAACTGAAAAGTTACCAACCTCAGAGGAAGGACCCTACTGTAACTGAAGGAATTCTTCATTTTTTATTCTTCCAGATCCTCTCTTCATTCTTCTATTCTAAAACTCACCAAACATTCCTTAAAATTCAATCAGGCTTACACATCCGGACACTGCAATTTTACTCCATTCTTCTTTGCAAAACTGTTCAAACTCTGTCAGGTTGCACAGGGGTCAGCAGAGTTTCTACCATCTGAGCTGATGATGCATTTAAGTCCTTCAGAGTAGTCATAGGTGGTGGCCTCACTCACTCGTCTCCTTCTCTCATGGCCACTCAGTTTGTGAGGATGGCCTGATGTAGGCAGATTTACACGTGTCTTGACGATGGATTTAACTGATTTCCAAGGGATGTTCTGTGCCTTGGAATTTTTTTCGTATCCATCCCCTGACTTAAATTTTTCAATAACCTTTTCTCTGAGTTGCTTGGGGTGTTCTTTTGTCTTCATGTGTAACGGTAGCCAGGAATACTGATAAACCAGTGACTGGACCTTCCAGACACAGGTGTCTTTATTATGCTATCACTTGAAACACATTCACTGGGCTCAGGTGATCCCCATTTCACTAACTGTGAGACTATCAGCACCAATTGGCTGGACCTCTGTTGAATTAGGTCAGTCACTTTAAAGGGGGAGAATATTTATGCAGTCACTTATTTTACCTTACATATTTCTATTTAATTGATATCACTTTGTCAAAATCTGTTTTCACGTCAACATTAAGGAGTGCTTTTGTCAAAAAAGCCAAATTATATTGGTCATGACTGATTTATAAAATCAATAAATGGGTAAAACAGCAAAGGGATGAATACTTTTTTAGGCACTGTATTAATAGACCACTGACAAAGCAGTGGGAACAGTTTGACATGACGTGTTTTGCTCAAGGATGCACCAGTACAATATGTGACTACAGAACCTAAAAACTGAACCACAACCCTTCCTGTTAGCTCTACCATTGCTCCACAGCTGCTACAGTGTTCCCTTAAGAGCCTGGTTAAAATCTCTCCAGTCAGGCCCATTTGGACATTTGGAAGAAAGCTTATAAACAGAAGGTTTAAAATCAGAGTGTTTCCAAAAAGGATCCAATAATGACAGTCTGCCTGTGAGAAATTTGCAGATTTTCCTTCTAAATGTCATTTTCACAATATTGCCGTTATTTTCCAAAGATCATTACTGTTATCTTTTACCATCGTTTGGTCCCTGATAATGAAATCATGAAAACTGAACAGGAACCTTTTTAAACAGAGAGTACAAAGGTTGCCCTCTGACTTAAATGCCTCATTCCTCATCGCAGTAACTGTAACATAAATGTCTGTGTGACCATTATGGTTATTGATGGCCTTGAAGGGGGTCATTATACATGCTGGGGGCAGCGTATGCTCTTCCACTGCTCTTGAAGGTCCTGCAGCGTTTTAAGAACTCCACAAAGGACAAATGTCTAGACCGAAATGTCTGGACTGAATCAGTCATATTTCTGTTTTCAGGGAGCCACAGACATGTGCAACAACACGTGCACTTTGAGTTAATGCATATATAGTGTGATTGGCTCATCTCATGTGTAGCTTTTATGTTCTCTGTCTTATATTGTGTGATGAACCAGGCATAAAATATTGCTTTAGGTGCCAGCACCATAACCTTGCATAGATGGATGGATGGCCAAAACAACTAATGTGAATTAGAATACTACAATAACCTGATAATAATTAAAAAAAAAAAGCATGCTAAGTATCACACAGCAACTCTTGTTAAACGCTCCAAAAATGCTAAAACATAGACAAAGTTATCAAGTTTACAGGCAGTTTACAATCCACAAAGATTAAAGCTATGATATCAGTCAGCAAATCTCAATGATGTAGAGAGCTTTAATCAGAGGTGGGAGTAAGTCACTCATGTGCAAGTCACAAGAAGTCTCAAGTCATAACCTTCAAGTCTTAAGCAAGTCCCAAGTCACTGTGGTGAGAATCAAGCAAGTCAAGTTGAGTCCCTACTATAAGTCAATCAAGTCACAAGTCAAGTCATACAAAAATCAGATAATCTCCCCCAGTTTCCACATTTAAATCAGTAAAGACAGTGGTACACAAGTTAAGTTTTATTTCAATTCTAATTTTATAGTTTTTGGCCTTAAAAATATTGCAAGTTAAGTGTCCCTAGAAAATATTGACTTTAGGATAAATTTATAATGTTAACAAAATCAATATTCTTCACTTCTCGTTTTTAGGCTGCTTTACAATGTAAGGTAATAATGTAATAATAGCTTGATATGTTTATATTACGTATTCAAATTAAACTTTTACAAAGCTGATGATTATTATTGTGCATGTGTATGCTACTAAATGACCCTCAACAAGGCCTATATTTCATGGCTTTCAGAAACTTCCAGGAAAAAAAATTACAATGAATTTGATCATCAGAAAATAATGTAACCTGTGAAATTATTAATGAAGCAACGTCTGCCATGGTAAAATCAACACCTGGGATGCAAGCCCTGCTGTCCGCCTGGTCATCATATCAGAAAATGAATATTTCTTCGTACAACATCACGTTAATCTTATGCATATCTTAAACTTAACGTTAGTTTATTAAGCTACGTTAGCATTCATGTTAGCAAACGTTACCATCAGACAGTGTATATACACTGCTGCCTCAAAGTAGAAAAAAACAGAAAGGCGCCAGTCAATCTGTCCAGTAACCATCCTTATGATTTTCTGTACCTGGCCCTCGGTGGAAAAAGTTTGGACACCTCTGCCTGAAGGTGTTCTTGTGATATCAGGTCCATAAGACCTTGACCTCTGATCTATAAAATTTACCACTTAGTCCTGGAGTGTTGTGGACATTTGTGAAACATCTGAAGAAAATCCCTCAAGGTGTTCTTGAAATACCACATTCACAAGCAAGTGATGAACATGAAGCTCAGTGACCTTGACTTTTTAATCTATGACCTCCATAATTAAATCAAGTCATCCTTGAGTTTGGACAAATATTTGTGCAAAGTTTGGAAAAAATCCTTGAAAGTGTTTCAAAGATATCATGTTCACAAGAATGGCCTGTACTGTTAGGCCGAATGACCTTTGACTTCATTAATCTAACAGGTTCATCCTTGAGTCTGGGTGAATGTTTGTGCAAAGTCTTAGAAAATCTCCCAAAACAACTTCTTGAGGTATTAAGTTCACAAGAATGGCCTGGACAGACGAGCAGACATTCAGATGAACAACTTTAAAAATACAACTCGGGCCTTGGCTACCGCTGGCAGGAAGGCGTAAAAAAGTATACTTCCATGTTGCACTAAATCAAAAGTTTACGTCAGTCCTACACCAAACTGTTAAAGGGCTGCTGTTATGAATTCAGCATCACTGTGATTTGTCATTCTTGTTTCTGAAGTTCAAAGTGACCACAATTGGACAAAAGTGGTAATAAAAGTGAAGTTATCAAAGCTGGTTCCCAAGGATAATCAATTTTCTGGATAACTCAATTCTTTACTATAAATTTTCCACAGTATATTGATTTTGGCGGAAGCAGACCTCAGTCATTATGAATATTACAGATAAAGTGCACAGAGATCATTGTTTGATGAAATGAATCAAACCACTTCCTATCTTCTATGGCCTGGAGCAACCCTCAAGAAATCTTTAATCAGCTAATAAGTACTGTCTGACTAGTGCCAACATCCTACCTGCCTACTAGCCCATACCACTGTATAAATAGTAGGATTTCTCTCATTGATGGCCTGTTGGAACAATAAAGCATGTCAAGCCCAAGAATTTCAAATACTAGCATGAAAAAACCCCAAAGTCCCCAGTAACACAAGCAGAGCTGAGCTGTTGCATCACCCGAGTTGAAATCTGGAAGACAGCTAGCAGCGCTGACCTAGGACCATGCCTCTAATCAGCTCCAGCACAGATTTCACTAATAGACAAAAAAGCTGTACGGACCAGAGCTGTTCTTTTATAACAAGCTATGAAAATGTTTAATTCTGTTTAAAAGTTGGCCGTTTTACTCCAGGCCCATTGGCTTTTAACTCACTCTAGAAGCAGAGTCAAATGGCCGTTTCAGGAAGCAGTGATGCCGCCAGCTATAATCCTGTATGCACTGTGCAAACGTTTTATTACAGCTGTAATTTTTCTCATGGAAACTAAACTGTTATAACAGCGGATCCTTTGTTTAATCCTTTCACATTTCTTTTCCTCCTTTCTAGTCATGTGCTGCCGTCTTTGGCTGCATCCTCACACCAGTATCATGATGCAAACACATTTGAATGCATGTGCTTGGTGTAATGTATAGTCATGATTATAGCAGAGGCTGCACAGGTGGTCATACCATTATGCATAGGTAGGTAGTTGCCCTAAAAGAAGCAAAAAAACAGTGCTGTTTTAACTCAGCGGCATTGGAGGATTTCGAGCATGAACAGCTTATTTAGGTCATGCAGCATCCCAATCTAATTGAAGTCCAGACTTTGACCCCAAAACCTCCACTTTGTTTTTTAAAGCCATTCAGAGGTGGACTTGCTTGTGTGTTTTACATCATTGTGTTATGCTGTGTTAGTTTTCCACCAGATTTAACATCTTGTAAAAAGTTCAACTTTTGTCAGTCCACAGAACAGTTTCCAAAAAGTCTTGGAGATCATCAAGATGGTGTTTTGGCAAATGTGAGACAAGCAGTTGTGCTCTTCTTGTCTAGCAGTGTTTTTTTCTTTCCAACTTTATTTATAGTTTTCACATTTTACAAAAAACATAAAGCAAGTGAACATGCATACAAACATGGAACACCCCCTCCCACCCTACATCACCTGACAAAAACAAGAGAAGAAAATTATACATACTTAAATTAGCTAAATAAAATAAATGACAATAGCAAATGAATAACAATAATAATAAAAAAGTAAATAAACAAGGTACAAAAGTACAAATAAGGAGACAAGCAAATAATACTTAGCATGTTTGAAAAATATTTATATCCAAAAATGCATGCATCTTACAAGAGGAGGGGTAACTATTGGCATAAGGTACCACTGATTGACCATTTAATATAACACATTAAAGTGGAGACCTAGATGTACAGCACCAAAGCAATATGCTGAGAATGTGAAACGTACATCGATTGAAGTTTGTCCACAGGCTCATACAGGCTCACACAAGTATTAATAGATTGTGATATAAAAATGAAATGGTAAAGAGAAGACAACATGTTCATACAGTTGGAGGAAAAGAAAGAGTGATACTGAATTCTAGAAATGGAGACAAGGTATTAATAAATTTATGTCTGGATTTGAATCTATCGTATCTAAGCTTTTCCAGTGGAATTAGAGACAACATTTCTTTTACCCAAGATATAAATGATGGGGGCTTTTCTGACTTCCAGTTACGCAGAAGAAGCCTCCGAGCCTGGAGTGAGGCAAATGCTACAAAGTTAGCCTGGGAGATGGTAATGCTTATGTCCTCTGGCACACCAAATATAGCCATTAGCGGATTGGGTTTAATTGTTAACTGGAAGATACTTGAGAAAGCATCAAAAAATGCTGATCCAAAATGAATGTAGGGATGAGCTTTAATAAAACACAGGTCCAGTCGTTGCAGGTTTTTGATGACATCTTATACATGTAGGATCTGTATTAGCATAAAACCTAGACAGTTTAACTCTAGTGAGATGCAATCTGTGCAGTATCTTAAACTGGATTATACTGTGCCTCACACAAAGTGAAGTCGTGTGAATGCGCTGTACGGCATGCTCCCAAATCTCAGCTGCACTCTCAATATTTAGATCCTGCTCCCATGCAGATTTAGTTTTGTCCAGGGAAGACACACCATTAGCCTGGAATATTTTATATAATTTAGCAATGTTACCTCTAGCAACCAGGTCCCAGTCTAATATTGTGTCAAGGGTGTTTTTGACAGTAATATATGGAAATGAATAGTGATTTCTGGCAAAACTCCAGGCCTGAGGGTATCTAAAGAAATGTGTTCTTGGTAAATCATGATCTTGCTGAAGGGTTTCAAAAGTCACAAAGGTGCCGTCTGAGAAGAGATCACTGATAAAGATCAAACCATTGTTGTGCCATATTTGAAATCAGCATCACTATGGGATGCAGGAAAAAGATGGTTATCAGTCAGGGGCATGTGAGCACAAGTAGCACTAAAGTTGAAATGCTTTCTGAACTGGAACCAAACTTGAAGAGAATCCTTAATAACAGGATTTTTTATGTTGTTGATAGCTTTATGGGCAGCGATGAACACATTAGAGAAATAGGAGAGGTGTCAGGGTTAGACACCTGGGAGGGTTTACCACTGTTTTAAGTTTTCTCCACTTGTGGATAATGGCTCTCACCTTGGCTCACTGGAATTCCAAAACCTCAGAAATGGTTTTGCAACCCTTTCCAGACTGACAAATGTCAATGACTTTGTTTCTAATCTGTTCTTGAATTTCTCAGATGACTGCATGATGTGTTGTTTTTGAGATCTTTTAGTCTACTTTACTTTGTCAGACAGGTTCTATTTAAGGGATTTCTTGATTCAACAGGTCTGGCAGTAATCAGGGCTGGGTGTAGCTAGTGAAATTGAACTCTGCTTTCTATGTGAACAAATAAGAAATCAGGAAGGGGGACACTACACTGTAGGTGTGCATGAAATATGGAGTATATGTTATAAATTACTTCAAATGATTACGAAGTGTATCTTAAATATAAATAAGGAGCCAAGAGTGTCTTAAATAACAGGAAATTGATTTTTATTATCTAAAAAGTCTATTGGGGATCCTGGGCTCTAACGGCAAGGTCAAAGCCCCTTAAAAGCCCAAGCATGTCTTCATAATAAGCAAATGATACTTAAATAGATCCCTGTGGACATACTGAAACAATGTACTGGTGGATAAAGGTCTTTGTACACTGAGTCCATTATTTTCAGATGCATTATTTTTGGATCCCCAATCAAAAAACTTTAACACACTCGAACCTTGCACTCTTACTCGATTCCGCTTTATCTGTATTCAGTGAGAAAATTTTTAGAAAGTGGCAAATTGTTAACCTCGCAAAGCAGATGGATATGCCCGTTTCTGTGTTTCTCAATGGCGAATCCATCTTGCAAAGCTCCCGTCTGAACCGTTTGGGCCTGGTTAGAAAGTGACAGGACCAATCAGCGATGAGAGGTAGTACTTTCGGGTGTGGTGGAGTCGTGACGTAAGCAAGCAGCAGCAACAAGAGGCCGGCGCGATTATGGTGGAAGACATTAGCGTGGAAGCTGCTCAAGCACAAGTTTTATCAGAATTTGACAACATTTCTGTGTTAAAAGAAGAACAAAGAACAGCATTGAGTTGTTTTCTTTTCAAAAATAACAAAAGTCGTGTACTGACATGTCTATAGTCGCCATGGTTTGTGTTACGCAGTCCTATATGGAGTTTATTCCTCAGTAGTGGCGACGATGTCACATTTTTTTGCTCTAATTTGCCTGTAAAGATGTGACAGACAGAACATTCATCCAATCACCCTCCAAGTTTTTTTTTCAAAGGCTCTGCCCTTTCCCAATCGCTATATATCGAAGGTTTTCCAGATGGATGTGTGGAACAAATCTATCTGGCATGTCAGATTAGCAAATTGTTTTGTTGCAATGAAAATAAGTAGTGAGGATGAGCCTGTCTCTGTCACCCCCTTAAGACATACCATCCATCCTGACAGAGAGCTTCAGCTTATACGTCACAGCTGTGGCAGCTGTGTTGAGATGAAAATGAATTGAAATGATCCGAAAATTCACATAAAATCGATCTTGTTCCAAAAAAATAATGACAGACAAAAATTTCGGTGTCAGTGTGCAAACATGATTATAACAACATGAGCTTGATTTTTATTTTTAAATGTGAAAAATTCAGACGACAAAACTAACTCAGTGTGCAAAGGCCTTCACTGTGTAATAAAATGGCATGTAGTATTAAAAACTGATGATTTGTGGTTGAAGAATATATATTTTAGCATTAATTTTTTATTTCTAGAAGTTTCAAAGAGAAGAGTGTTAGAATTTATAGATGTAGTGAGTTTGAGCTAAGAGGAGTTGATGGTTGCTGCTTGCTATATTCTCCAAACTTGATCACTTGTACTAATTTTGAATGCCTAATCACCACCAAGATGAAGCCAATAAACAAAGTATACTGTACATTATTCATCTTATATTTGGGTGTTAGCACTGCCACTGGTCTGCCTGTTACTTTGAAGGAGAACAATAACAATCTAAAGGGAAAAAAATGAATCCATAATGAAAAATGCCCCCAAACGTGAGATTTTGATGAAAAATGAAAGCTAAAAAAAAAAATGTCTTGAGGCCTGTCAGTCACTCCTGGTTAATATGTCTGCTTTCACGGTTGCTGATTTTCAAACACTTGCTCTCTTGGGGAAAAAAGACAATGCAATTTCAAGCTACATTTAACAGCAGCGACTTAAAAAAGCTGTGATGTTGTCATGAGCGATAGCTGTTTAAGTAGGGATTTGCTGACGTGCCCCGAGCATCTGTTTCACTTTTCTTGAAGAACAATACCTCCTCTTTTGATGGAGATGTCAGAGGTAAGGAATTCATGGCAGACTAATGGACAGAGCAGGAGTGAAGATATCGAAGGGTACTTCAGTCTGAAGTCAACTATGAAAAAGGAAGACGAGGGGGGTCTGAAAGTTTTGGAGTAATGTGCTTTCCCATTACAGCGTGAGCCACATGCAGCTGTTGTTTTAGTATACATTTATTCATAGGCCACCTCACAGAGACATAGGCTTCATGAAAAATACATTTGGGGAGGATTTAATTCAGTTTTTCTTTAAACTTTCAAACAGCAGCTTGACTTTCTTTGTTTTTGGATTTTAAAGATAACATTAGATGCTGATTAATCTGGGATGTACAAAAAGAGTCTCAATGGAATATAAATCATTTATATTTTACCAAAAGTGCAAAAGACATTGTTCTGAGGACAAAAACACTCTCAGTACATGCAAAAGGACATCTTGAATTCCTCTTAAAATTCTGAAAAAGTATGAGATTTTTAGAGATATATTTAAGCATGGTGGTGGTCAGACGCTGGTAATATTTAAGGTTCATTTATTCATATTTGGACTACGCTGATCACACCCCCTCCTGCGACCATTTTAAAAAAGATAAACACAGGACATGCAAAAGCATAAAGGTCATGCCAGACATATTTTGTCCTCATCATGTCCAAGGAGAAAAATCAGAGGGAGAAATGACAAAACAACCCCCCTCATGAAGTTAGAAAAACCTGAGTGTAGCAGGAAACTTTAGACAGTTAGAATCAGACAATAGGTGACATTTTTATTCCTCTGCTCTTTGAAGGTCAGTACTCAGAGGTTCAGATTGAAGCTATTTTTAGATTTCTCACACAGAGGGTTGGCAGACCAGAGTAGCCTGTGAGCAGGTTAGTGAGGTAACTTCAGGGTTAGCTCTGTGGTTCAGTAAGTTACTGCCAACGTGGTTCAGTTCTTACCATGGCAGACCTCCATGACTGCTTAAGCTGAACACCTAACCTGCTACTGAGACGGTCATTTGCTGAAAACAGTCAAACGTCACCTCCTGCACTGACCATGCCCCAATTTGAGTGAAAACACACCATGAGATATAAAGGTGGTAAATCAGAAAACACTGGTAGAACTGCAAATAAGTGCTGTTGGGATGTGTTTTGTTCTTCAACCTAGAGTTGTCACAGTAACAAGATGTTTGGTTGTTTATAATACCAGTTAAAATCAAATTAGAATGATACCTGCTTTTTCTGTATTTCACTTATTTAACTCACATTTTATTTCAAAGCAGCAGGGCTTTCATCTTATGGGCAAGGTACCTGGATGGACTGCTCTTACCATTAAACTCAACCTGGGATGTCACTAGGGTTGTAAGACAGGGGGGCTTAGCCCCAAGGGTTGCAGGAATTTTATGTTATCACACCTTGAAATTCTTAATATTTGTTTTTTAGTAGTTGCTGAGCATTTATCAGGACCTGTTATCCGGCTCACTCTTTTATTTCCCTGCTTTCTTGGAAGACCCTCTGCTTGTCCTTTCCTGAGCCTCCAGGAGGTCTTCCCTTTTTCTTTAATGACAGAGTAAGCGAGTTTGGTATTTAAAAGTCTATGGGGGTCACACGGAGACAAGTGGAGGAGTATTTTATCTTATCGCCGTTTCATCCACATAGAACCAGCGTGTTGGGAGCCCTACAGATCTGTAGGCTATATGGCAACCGATTCCTCACCATGTGTACAACCAAAAACATCGTTCTTGAAATGATGACGCCATAGCCCACTTAGCCTGCATGCGTGAGCCCAGCCAACAACAATAAAGGTTGAATACATTATTGTGTTTGGTCCCTCTTCCTCTCATACCACCATGAGCAACAAATGGTCATGGAGAACAGCGTACGCCACATGTGACCAGAAAGGTGACCAGGAGAAAGTTTTGGGTAAGAGAAAAGTTTTGGGTGTGCTTGCTTCACTCTCGTCTTCTCTGTTTTTTTTTTTCCTGTGGCAGCGTTACAGTGCCAGTTGCATGCCTGGCATATAAACTATGATGTTTTCTGTTTTCATTTTGAATGGTTTCATGCTTATGTGGACATTTCCCAAAACAAAACAAAAATAGATCATTTTAATCTCTGTGTGGACAAGGCCCTATAGGTTGGGGTGAGTGAGTAAAAATTTTGTAAAATATTAATTTGTGTTAAAATGTCTAAAAATATATGGCTTCATAACTCCTCTCTTTCTTCGTCCATGCTTTCCAAACAAAACTAGTTTATATCTGCCTGCCACTGATATTCTGCCATGTGTCTGAAGATCATCTATACATTGAACAGAAATTGACATAATGGTGTAGTGCAGTCACTGTTTTTACTGAAACTATTGTTTGTTATGTTACTGCGTTACCTACTTCTAAAACTGATGCGATAGAGTACTTTTGTGTTACTGAATATTAAAACCCTTTAGCCACTTGTTGTATTCAGCGGTTGTAAAAATGACAGATAACAACTGTAATCAATATCCATTAATTAGAAGTGAGGAAATGCAGTCCACCTTAGAAAGTGAAGCTGAACAAATCCAACCAATACAGCTGAAAAAATTCACCAGTGTGTTAGTAGAACAGTTAAGCTGAGTGGCAGAATAATCTTTGCTCCAGCACAGCTGGAAATTGTGGATTGATCCACATACTCTGGATCTTTATTCTTAATAAATCCTCCTTTTCTCACAAATGAACATGAGGATGCATGTCTATGCATACAACCATACAGAAAAGGCAATAATGGATTCCTCTGATTCCATTTTGGTGCAATAGGCAATGAAGTAATGCACCAGTGCAACTACATGGAGAGAAGATGACCACTAGCTACTACTACAACTACTACCAAGCAAATGTGGATGTTTACTTTTGGCTCTGCAAGTGTTTTAACAGGAAGGAAAAGCATGCAGGTCTGTAAGTGTTGAGAAGAGCACCGCAGCTTTTTGGTGCACTGAGGATGTGAGGTGAGACTCTAACACACCCTGAAGCTTTACCAGTGCTTCAAAAAGGTCTATGTGTATTCTCCTCTGCATGAAAATGTAGGTTTCTTGTCCCTCCAAGAGATGAGATGACAGTGTGTATGTGGTGTTAAAACTAACACCCGGTCTAGCAAGTCCTCTGCCACATCCAAAGTCAAGCTACGGATGGTGATGATGATGATGTAGAAAGCTGTGAGAGCCTGAAGGTTTGTCTGAGTTGTTGCATCAACTCTACGAACAGCTGCTTTTTCATGTCAGGCCAAATGTACGTGCGCATTCACAGTGGTACAATGTAATTAAAAAATAGCTCACAGTATTGGCATGCATTCAAGTAGAATTTTCTAAGCATGTATGCGAGCAGCTTAATGTGCAGAAGCTTTGTTAGGATCCATGTCTGCCTGCTGATTCACTTAAGACTGAAACGCTAAAGGCAAATGTCTTCACATCAACAGAAAGGATCAGTCCTGATATCCATGATATCCAACAGTTAATAAGTCCTAATGACTTTTCCAGTCATCTGATAATTCTCTAGTCTCTCTCTGAGATTTAAATATGTGATTCAGTTTTAAATACCCTTTAACTGGTTTCTGTAAAGTTTGTTTTTGGTATTTATATTCTCCTCAATAATGAGCTTTACAAAGTAAAATGTTTCAGTGTTACTTTTTTAGTACTTTCAAGGTCTGTGCAGATGAGAGATTTTGCTTTTACAAAGACTAGAAACAACTAGGGTGATAGAATGATCAATGTTTGAAATTGCAATTACTGAATTACAAGAGTTGATAATTATTAATCATGGTTTTTATATTGCTTGTTTATATTGCAGTTTATTAAGGAATGGGAACGGTAAATGCAACAGTAAATGGACCTCTATGCTGCAATTATCATCAGAAAATTTCACATGCATCAAGTTCAACCCCTTTCCAAAAGCAAATTTTTCTCTACATTTTAACCGGTCTACCTGGTGTGGAGGCGATCAACATCACATTACCCAGTCCTGCAGGCCTTCTTGCATTATAGCCAGATGAAGGTAGACAAGAGTCTTGAGGAGTCTTGTACTGAGCTTAGAGGGTAGCTGAGCCCCTTTAACATCTGAAAAATTTTCATTTTATCACAAGCATGCTTTTACTAGATAAAGTCATAAACTGTCTACCGAATAAACCTTGATGGACAGAGTAATGATGAGCCGTTCACCAACAAGCCTGTGCTACAAAACAGCTTTCTAATGTGCGCCACAGTAGCTAGCTCCTGTTTGAGTGCCAGTTTTCTTTTCCTCCATCTGTTGTTTTTATTTATTTAAACTTTTAAAAAGCCAATCTGTTACCAAATAAAGAGCTGCTTTGGAGCCAAATAACCAGCTCTACTGAGCTTAGCCAAATGATCTGGATCTCTTACAAGAGACAACTTTCTAGTCATAACAAGCAAGTTTTGTGTGCTAAAACTGTACTGAACTGAATCAGACCATTTTGTGGAAATGGATCACACGTGAGCGTTGTGTGACACTGCTCATCCAGGCTTTAGACGGAGGCTTTTTTAATTCTTGCCTGCTGCCATTTCTCTATGAGCTTTTTTAAACTTTGTCTTTTTGCCAGAGTATTTCAATACTTTTGGGATGCAAAAGCTGCTAAAGAATGAAGAATGTTTTTTACTTTGAACATTTGACATATTTGTGAACAGCTAAAAACATGACATTTTGGAAGCATTTCTCTATGCATAATTTCCCTTGCCCCCAGAGAAAGTTGTCCGCTACTGCGTGACACCATCTGCAATCACCTTACCACGGCAACAAACGTGCACATTTTATCTATTGTTGTGTTGCTTCCGTAAAGACAGGGTGTTAATATGCACTGACTTGTCTTTATTTTTTGTAATAGAGATAAACGCTAGGAGGCTGGCAGCGCCACTTCTGTGGGCAGGACTGTTAACAGTAAGGTTGATGCTTCCTTAGAATGGCACTATCGTTGCGCCCAGACACAATATCACCTGTGCCAACCCAGACAACTGGGACAGTTCTACAGCTGCCATGCCTTATATTTACTTTTTTTAAATGCTGGTTTCCCATTTAAATTTCCCCATTATGACTTCTTACACTCTGATGATTAGACGCAGCCTTCAGAGCCCACATCTTATGGACAAAATTACACAAAATAATGCTTTCTTGAAGAAAATCCAGGCAAAAGAACAAGACAATGCCCAAATTTGCAAAGAGTGTCAAAACCAGAGGCAAGGGGCATAAAGCAAACAATCATAAAGAGGGTAAAAACACACAAACCGTTGGTGTCTAATTCAGAAGAACCACTGAGCAGCCAAATTTCAAAGAAATGCATTAACATAAAGAACTCAACATGTTAATCCTTTTCTCACTTTCAAACACCCACCAGGTTAAATACACATGTTAATCCAATGCTTCATTGAGCCGCAGTATTTTGTTCATGCTGATAAAATATGTCTTTACAAACAAAACATACAATTGCACCACCTCTGTTTTTTTTAAATGGAGCTATATAGGGATATCTGGTAGCTTTTTAAAAGATGTAAAAGGTTTAAATGAGCATTAGTATAAAAATGAATGTCTGTTTCCTCCTGCAGCACATTAGGAACACAGACAGTAACTCCTCTTTAAACTGCTGTCAGTTTAAGTAAAAACTAATCTGAGATAAAACAGCACGTCTCAAGTTGTGATGGATGTGACTGCTTGTGTTATTGAATTTGATGCTGCTTATGTAGCCCATTATTGGTTTACACACATGCATTTGTTTCTTTAATTGCAATATTGAGATAGTGGGAGTCCAACATGATTAATTATTTTCTAAAAAAGGAGCTGCAACACCAGGGAGTCTGCGTGGTTCAAGCACACTTTGAACCACAGAGCCACTTTGAAGCAGCTACATTGAACATGAGAAATTCAATAATGAGACGTCCATTCAAGTCCACATACGAGCAATCAGAGAGGCATGTTTTAACAGATTTTGCATAATTTCACAGCACATCAGCGCATGCCAAATAAGTGGAAAACAACATTTTTTAATTTCACAATGCTTTATCAGCTACAGCCCAATAAAACAGCTTCATAGTTTGTTTTCTGGAGATATTTTTGAGCAATTCAGAAATACAAAGGCTCCATCCTGAATTAAAATGCACAATAAAAGGCTTTTAAGATCAAAAACATCATAAAACAAGCATCTCGGTTAATTACTTTTTAAAGTCCTTTTTTGTTTTGGCTGTTTGGAAAGCCTGTCCAGAGGAAAAATGGCTTTACAAGCTGTTAAAACTTTGATCTTTGCAAACATGTTTGTCTAATTCCTTGTCAAAAAATACCTTATTACACTTCTTTTAAATACATAGTACATTAATTCTGCCACCAGGAAGCTCTCAATCAAAGTGATAACTGAAGTAGGGATTCAATGTCCGCTTCTCCCACTTCTACCTATCACTTTTTTCTCTTTGAGGACTAAAAACTTCTCTCCATGCAAAGTTTTCACTAACCATGAATCACTGTTTTGGTTTCATGGATGAATTCCACATAATAGTGGAGAAAAGCTGTTAAAATTGTCCACTTTGGTTTTCATTGTGAGCTCCTTGCAAAGCATTCTGAGGTTTTTAAATAGTTTTTCTCCCTCATTTTATTAAACGTAACCACAAATGATGCCATTCTGTATGCAGCTGTCTTTTGGAAGGCTGTGGTTCAGTGGTAGAGTTAGATATGTGTATGGATGCATTTGAATGGGATTAGTTAGTTCTGAGAGCCACCCTGCTTTTAAGCCTTCACCATCAGTGTGTGCATGTGGACCAATCAGTGTGTAGATGTGGAGCCATCAGTGTGTGAACACTTACTCCTATTGATCTGCTGCCCATATAACCAGCTCACATCCATTCATTTTAATCTTATCACAATGCTGTTTTCTTCTTAATATATAACTTTCTCTTCCTCAGCTCCTTCATGTCATTGCTGTGTGCAACCCTCCATCCCCCCATCACCGCCCAGTCCTCACAGTTTCACCTCTGTTTTCATCCCACCAGCCTTAACCAACATCATCCGCCATCATTCACTCCTCCCCAGTCTTCACAGTTTGATCAGCTTTTTCATGTCATCACACCACCATCAGCCAACACCTCCATTAACAGCATCTGGACTCCATGGGGTGATAGAGCTCGCTGCTGCAGAGGGTAGATGGCTTTGGATCATCCTTTCTCCTTTTAGAGTTCAAGCACTGAGATTCTCTGACAGTAATTCAATATCATATATAGGATCTATATTAAATAAATGTTTATTTTTGATATATTTACTACACTGCGACAATTTTAGTGTTATTTATTTATTTGTAGAAATCACCAGTGGTGTAGCTGGACTTTTTGAATGGGGTGGCCCAACTGTGGCAGAGGTGGCAAGAGTATGTGAGCTCACATACGAAAATATATAACATTTATAAACCTTAACATATGTAATGATTGCTAGTGCTAGCACAAGCCCATTCAGTGCTTCGGTTGCAAATGAGATGTCGATATTGGAAAATGCTGCTTTATGCTTCAAGTGATGACAGCAAGCATCTAGTACTGACATGCCAACCTCTCTAAACTTTCCATCTATAAAATGTGCACTACACAGATTATCGAAGGGAATTTTCATACATGCGTGTTTATTTAGCACTGATGTACAGTGACAAATGTGCCTCTTTTGCCGTCCAGGTAGAGATGGAACCAGGTGGGACAGACTGTGTGATGTTACATGCATAAAGTCTATACAGCATGGGTCCCAGTGCAGCTGCGCCTTAGAGTAGTCTGAGAAGTCTGAGAAGTATTCTATTCAATCCGACAACATTTAAATTAGGTCAGACTTAAGTTTTAGCAGTGCAGCACAGTACAGAGATGTTATGATAAATAAATGATTACTTCTGGCTCAGTCTGAAGTTGTAAAACTTGCTGACCTCCTGTTAAAGCTGTGTTTTATTGAGGTTGTAGCATCTGCCATATGGAGCGGATGATTTGCACATACTTGAATTATTACTCTTGTTTTGACAACTTTATTTTGGCAGTAGAAAGTGCTCTGCTTCTCCTACTGTACTATGAGTAAAAATTAGAACACATGAACATAAGGTGAATATTATGACAGCAGTCCTTCCGGCTAACAGCCCTTTCACAGAAGTTGTTAATCATAAAATGATCTTTTGATGAGTGCGTGCGTGGAAACATTTGCAGTCCAATAGAGGTGTGATGGTTCCCAAGGAGTGGCAGATTTATCCTCCCCCTGCCAACATAACTGAGGCCCTATTTTCTTGTTCAGTGAAGTGGAAGTGGGTGGTTCAGCACTGTTTGCCAATGTAATACCAAACAGATCTTATACAAACTCAATTAGAGCTCTGTTTGGTTCTGTTGTGCATAAAACTGATTGACAATCGGAAAGAGGCATTAGTGAGATGCATTGTGCAATTCTCTGAGCGATTGCTTTCTTTAGAGGAGAAAGGAGAGGTGAGCCTGCTGAGAAGTTGACGACTTATCCTCAGAACTGCAGGTTATTATGCTGGAAAATAATCTGCAAGCCTCCAGGGGTATTAGATTTGCAGAGCAGGTTGGGCCAATCCAAATATTCAACTTTTGCTTAACTCCAGCTGAATCATTCCACAACAAAAACAGAAGAAAACATTTGAATATGGAGAAATCTTGTCCTCAAATACACCACATGCTCAAGGCCACCTGTGCACACATGGATGTCAGAGCTTTTCTCACACATCTCTGCCTGGTTTCCAGCACTCCTCACTGCACAATTTGCATTGCGCGGAGCTGGAAGCCCCCTGCAGTTTGTCTCTTTGATGTCGGTCAGCAGTTGGAAGTAGCCCACTGATACGTATATTGATCGCTGTGAACCACAAGCAAACCTCCCGCTGTTCTGACTTTCTTCCCTTTCTTTCTCTTCCGAGCCTAATCTCGCTATTGATATATCATATAAAAACAGTCTGGGCTACAAATAGCAAAGACATGCTTTTAGCAGTAGAATGAAAAGCCACTTCTGTTTGGTGAATTATGTTTTCTTGAAGTTTCTGACGGTGCTTTGTTCCCCTAATATAAATAAGGGAGAACTGAACGTGTTTTCTGTGTTTGTAATTTCATATCATCAATTTGCCATCGATGTGTTTGATGTTTCAGGGCCCTGCTTGTTCCACTGAGGAGGGATTTTATTTTGTCAAGTTATTTTTTTGAGTCAAATTCATATTAATAAGTTATTAAGCCTTGTCAGCACCTAAACTTCTCTTCCCTGAACAACCTTGGACTTCATTAACATTGTGGACTGTGGGTATATTTTCTTCCCGCTTCATCGACTCTCTCCTTCAGTGTCGGCCCACTTTTTTTCTTTTTTTTTTTTTTTTTTTTTTTTTTACATTTTTGGCCCTTTTGAGCTTCAGTGAGGCGGCCCTCCGCTGAGAGTAGGACAACAGGTGTAGTAAAATAGTTCTGCTTGGATGATTATTTATGCATGGCGGTGTGAACCGCGTGATGAACCAGGCATAGAATTTCCCTTTTGGAACCAGCAGGCCATTCCTTTTCATAACAACAGAAGCATATAAGGTCTCTTACAGACACTCTTTTAGTAATAAGATCCAAAAATGGAGAAGGACAACATGGTGCAGCCTGACCAAAATGTAGAACATGAAAAAATATGGTATATGTACCTGATAACAACAGAAATCAGAAACTCTTGAAGAAAATTAAGGAACAAATACTTAAACAAACTGCTGGTTTAGCTACACTACAAGAAGTGTTGTCAGATTGGGCAGTTTTGGGTTGGATTGTGTGGGTTTGAAAAGGCTAATCAGTTGTAGAATGCCTCCATTGCAGAGCATTCACTCACCCCTGTTGGAGTGTAGACTGCGACAAACGAGACCGAGCCCAATGAATGGGTCAGTCTCGTGCAATAAACGCTCATTGACAGGCCTTACCTCTGATATCAAGGGGGACCAGTTGGCTTGCAACCGCCAGTGCCTCTTTCTTTTCTGTTTCTTTTGCAGTGACCACCAGTTTCTTGTCGCAACCCTGAAATTGTGGTTGAGGTGCCCCAGAAAAGCTAAGATTGGATGAAGGTTGTCTCAAGGAGCCTGATGTTGGACAGGTGTATGGGGCTAGACTCAAGGCCACTCTTGGGACACCAAATGCCTCTAGAGATCTTGAGTCTCTCTGAGTGGACTTAAAGTCTGATACCCTGGCTGCTGCCAGTGAATGAATTCATAAGTTACTGAGGAGGAGGGGGGCCTCATCTCTGAAGACACCATGATATCATCAAGGTGAGTCGTGATGGCAAAACCAAATTGAGGCAGGATACGTGAGAACACAATGTCTATGTGTGAGACAGTAGAGGGCCACCTGGGCACAAGTGTCTGCCCAGCTTACAGGGCCTCGAGGCAGCTGCATCCTCTCTACGCTGTTCTGCAGTAAAGGTAGCGGGTGGCACAGTGATTTGACTACTTTGAGGAGCTCTATTGAGAAGACCTTCCCAACTGTTAGCTCCCAAATGGATGCCGCAGATGCAGTGAGCATGGACTCACCTGTAAGCTGTGATCCACCAACTGTTGAGGAGACTCAACAAGCTGAAGGCCAGGAAAGCACCAAGTGCATGCGAGATCCAGGCTGAGATGCTTAAGGCAGGCAGTGGTTACATGCTCGCATCTGCTCCATATGGAGAACAGGCATCATCCCTACTGACTGGAAGAAGAGCATTGTTGTTCCAGTCTGGAAGGGAACATAATGTGCCACAGTATGACAACTAAAGGGGTATTACACTTCTTCAAGGTCCTTTCACATATATTGCCGAACAGGATCCGTGATCCACTGCTCCAACACCAGTGGCCTGAACAGTCGGGCTTTACACCCAAGAGGTCCATGGTAGACCACATCCTGGCACTTATGGTCCTCACTGAGTGCTTTTGGGGATTTAATAGAGGGTTGCTTACAGGTTGACTTCAAAAAGTAATTTGAGTGAGTAGTGCCCTCTGGAGGATTCTGTAGCTCTGCAGGATCCCACGTGCGCTCAACCAGCTGATGCCTGCACTATATTCTGGTACAGAGAGTGCTGTGAAGTGTGGTTGTTTCACCTCTGACTTCTAGCCAATTGATCATGGGGTGAAGCAGGAGTGCATCTTAGCCCCAACACCCATCAGTACCTGTATGGTCTGAAAAATAGTGCTGGCAACAGGGGCAGGAACTGTGCACCAATCACTGATCTAGAGTTTGCTGATGATGCTTTGATCCTTGCAGAGACTGCAGATCTCCTTATGGGGGCTCTTAACTTGCTGAGTTAGGAGGCTGAAGCATTGGGAATGTACGTCTCTTGGGAAAAAAAAAAAATCCAGGCATTTGGGGATTCCTTCAATGCTACCATCAAATTTGCCTGTGAATAGTGAGGGCATGGAAGTTGCACAGCAGTTCACCTACCTGGGCAGCGTAATCCATTTGAGAGCACGGGGCGATGGGTTCGCTGGGTGAGACAGTATGGCATTCCCCATTTCTGAGCATACGGAAAAAAGTCAGAGCCTTTATAAACTTGGTCCCCCTGGTGTTGCTAGACTCTTTGTTAGGCCTGGATGTTGACTAATAGCCAGAGGCGCCAGCTGGAGTCTTTTCCTTCAGAAAGGTTTGATGCAGAGTTCAAGGCAATTGAGCACTGTTTCTGGCCTGAACATGGTTTACACTTCTCTATCACATATTTGTCCTTTTGTGCAACAAATCCAAAATAGTGTTCATATCTCCATGCATTCAAAGATGTCTTTATTAGAACCACTTTACTGTTTCCCTCTCCCTCCATTTCCTCTGGACTCCAGCTGTCATGTCCATCACCTGAATCAATGAGTGTTGCAAAAGCATGCATTAAAATGGTGCTGGTTTGTTTGCTCTGTGCCCCTATTTTTCACATAATCTTTTTTTTTTTTTTTAAATCAGAAGAGAGAGATAGGGCACTATTTTCAAGCAAGAATGTAAGAAGTAAAAGTCATCTAAAATTTTCATATAAACTTATTTTTTTAATGCCTCTATGATTTGGTCCCCATACATTTTGCGGTATTGGCATGTGTGCTTTAATTGACATATGAGGTACACAGTCTGCACATGCTGGTAAAATCTTTATATTCATTTCTTCATTGACCCTTATAAAGGCATTGTTAGGAAAGTACTTCCTTCTTAAAACAAACGCTGCATCAATCTTTGAACCTAATGTCTTCATCTCTAAAAAAAAACATCCCAAGTGCTTTGACTGTATTCACAGCAGTACATATAGAGACTACAAATAACCGATCATATCGGCCTTTGGAGATCACTCAGCCAGAGACGCTCGGATGTTTCAGCTCAATTTCGCTCCCAAATGAAGAAGGTAGCCGTGCCATTTCCGCCTACGATTTGAGATCCCCTGGTAATGTGAAACTTATCTCAAGTCAAATATTTGCCCGTAGATGCTGTCAAGGAGAGTAAAGAGCAAGGAGATGATGAGAGACAGCTCTCTGCAGGACACTCTGTTTGCTCGATACTCCTGGGAAGTCCTGATACACACAAGTCAATAAAGGAGGAAGATCCAAAGCAGATGTCTGCTCAGTGGAGGAGGCCGGCCTGGACAAATGTCCTTAGGCAAGCACTTTTTACACTATTTGTTTTCAAGCAGCATGCTCTCAAAATACACGGGCACAAACTGTTTGTGTAAATGATAGCTGTATGATGTGCAGCATTTCCAGGATGAGAGAAAATACCGCAGATGTTTGGGTCATGTGCAAAAAGCATAAGAAGATTTGTTCACCTTCAATGACTTATGTTGCTATGGCAGCGATGATGACTGGTTTTCTACTTCCTTGCAGTCGAGCACTGATCACCAAAGAGGCTGTTTGTGCTGCTGCAGGTCAGAGGCACACCTGAGCTTTATTTTCTTTATGAGCTGTCAATCAGCCAGGCTGACATCCTGCAGCACATGTAGGTTAACTCTTCATGTGCCAGTCTTCACAGTGACCTCATTTACTGATGTTAAATCTGATAAACATGTCTGATGAAAAGTGAATACAGAATTTAATACTTAAAGTTTCCTGTCCCTGATTTCACCCCATCAACACTTTTTCTGTTATTACTTCTTTTATCTTCAGAAACTTTAAAAGTGCATAAAGAGGATTTACCTTAAGAATAAACCCCACTGATTTGAAAAAATGAAAACTACTGAAGTCTGACATTAACTTTTTATACACATATTTTCACATAAAAATCAGATTTCTAATGCAGGCTGGGATAAAGTTTATAAAAATGATATTTTCGGAATAACAGAGGAACTCATTTTCTTTATGTTCCTTTTAGTCTGGACCATTTGTATAACATCTTGTCTACATTATTTGTATTATTACCACATTATATTTTTCTAGATATTTACATTTAAACCCTTTACCTACTGAGTTTAAAATGGCGATTTGGACATATTTTGTTATTATGGCTGTAGGTCTAAGAGCTTTGGTCCCTTTTTTCCCAGAAGTACTTGAACTTGACTTTTCAACATCTGGTTAATGATTATTGCACATAATATGGAATTGTCAGCAGTTAAAAGAAGAACAATACAAAACTGGTGTTTTGCTATGAATGCCCACGTCATATGGTTGTAGGTACCTTAACCCTTAAAGCTCCAGCGGTACGGATCCGTGCTGGAGCCACACCCCTTTGTAAATTGCTTGCTAACTTGGCAAAGCTGTGTTTTGTGCCTTTCTATATATGTTCTTCATGCATTCGTAGCTCTTACAGAACATTTTCTAGTGAGCCCAGAACTTGGCTGACTGTCCGGGGTCTCTGAGGACAGAGCTGTCGTATACAACAAGAAGCAACACAGTTTAGAAAAACGTAAATAATTTTTGAACCATACCTCGTAGACACTCTTTTTTTTTCTCTGAAAGCTGACCAGTGAGCCCAAAACTTCAGTGACTTTTCAGGGTCTTTAAATATTAAATCCATGGCGTTAGATCCGATAATAAGTGTCTTTTTGTCCATTTTTAATCCATTTTCGATCATGTACTTTGGCTTTCTTCAGCCATATTTGTTGAGGGCAACATGGGGGTAACTAGATGCAAAGCACTGTGGGAGTTGTACTTGACCAGTTGCTTCTCTACTGCTTAAAGGAACCGCACAAATGAATCTAACTGCGAGAAAATGCATTGACTTTCTCTTGCATTTATTTAGATATTTTGAAAACCGTTAGTCACAGAATGTTTATTTTTTCACTGTTTTGTCCCCAAGAGATGGGAAAATAAGTCAATACAAAGAAAATGCTTTGTCACTATTGTTTACTGTGTGTTATTAATGAAAATCTTTGAGTTTCAAATTCTGATTTGTTTTTTCATTTTGTCTTTAGAGTCTTATTACTTTTTCATAATCCAAGTGACATTACTGTTTTAGATATATTCTTAAAGCCCAGGTTGTCCTGAAAAGAAAGATGTATAGAACTTGACTGTACACCACAGGGTTGATGTTTTATAAGCTTTTTAAGACAAAAGTCCAGGCGAGACATGATGGTGAGAAAAATAGCTGTGAGCTCTAAGGGTTAATGAGCCATAAATGTGTGCATGCCCACAATTCTCAGCTTTCCAACACCATTGGAATTTTTCTGATCAGACAAGCTTTGACGGAGTAACGGTGAGAATACTATGGATATGTTAAACATATACAAAGCGTTTAGGGAGGGGTGAGCCTTTGAAAAACAGCTCGGAGGGTGATTGGGTGAACATCTGTCATATCTTCATGGGCCAATCAGAGCAACAAAACACATGACGTAGCCGCTTACAAGCTGCGCCTGCGCCCCTACCGACAAGGCTAAACTCCATGAACTACATAACATGAACTGTGGCGATATCAGTACATGACTTTTGCCGTATTTGAAAAGAAAACAACCCATTGCTGTTCTCAGTTCTTTTAATGGAGAAATGTCGTCAAATTCTGATAAAATTTGCACTTTAGCAGCATCCATGCTAATATCCCTCTTCTCACTGCTTGCATACGTCACGACTCTGCCGCACCCAAAAGTACTGCCCCTCGATGCTGATTGGTCCTGTCACTTTCAAACCGGGCCCAAACAGTTCAGATTGGAGCTTTGCAAGATGGATTTGCCAGTAAGAAATACGGAAGCAAATCCATCTGCGTTACAAGGTTAGCTTTGGCCCATTTTTACCATAAACTCATACAATTACATGGAGCAACTGTACCCATCTGCTATGCTGTATACATGCTGTTTGAAGTGGCAGCGTTCACTGAAATCCCTGCAGGCTAAAGGCACTACTAGAACTAAGTACCAGAGGTGGGTGAAGTACACAACTATTGTACTCAAGTGAAAGTAGTTACTCTGGTTAAAATTCACTTAAGTAAAAGTTAAAGTACTACACTGACACGCCAGATAGATTTGTTTCACATGACCATCTGGGAAACCTTCAATACTAAGCGTTTGGGAAAGAGCAGAGGATTTGAAAAAACTCAGCGTGTGATTGGATGAATGCTCTGTCTGTTACATCTTTACAGGCCAATCATTTTTGAAAAGAAAACAACTCACTGCTGTTCTTTGTTCTTCTTTTAACGAAGAAGTTCTGATAAAACTGGGGCATTAGTAGCATCCATGGTAATCTCTTCCGCCATAATTGCACAGGCCTCTTGTTGCTGCTTGTTTATGCCTCGACTCCCTCGTGCCTGAAAGTACTGCCCCGGTCGCTGATTGGTCCTGTCGCTTTCTAACCGGGCCCAGACAGTTCAGATGGGAGCTTCGCAAGATGGATTCGCCAGTGGGAAACAAGGAAACGGGCGTATCCATCTGCTTTACAAGGTTGCAATGCAACAGAGTTGCAAAAAAGTTGGTGGCAAGCCCTGACGTCAATCTGGTCTTTTTCTGGGACTTGCAGAGTTGATGCCAAGCTGGGTGTGCTGTTTTCTGACCTTGGTTCAGGTCTTTGGCTATGGAATTTTAATTAGGCTACTAAACAGTAGCTGAAACCAGCCCTGGAATTGGCTTGGTGATATAGAGGTATGAATTTTCTTTTGGCTATGAAAGATTGTAAACTACACCAGGACATTACTTCTATAACATGCATTTTTAAAAATAACTATTCTAACAAAATGCCATTTATTTCCATTCAGTTTTTGGTCGAAGGACGCATAATAGTCGCATTTCCTCCTAATTCAAACGATGCCTGTAAATCTTTGATACAGCTACTTAGTTTGTCATATAAAGACAGTAATTTTCATCTGGAAGTAGTCCCTCCAAATAAATATATTATGTAGAGTAAATAATGGCTGTCACAAAAGGTGTTGCAGACATTGTATTTATTCAGCAATGTGCTATTGTAAAGAGAAAGAGCGAGTGAGGATGGGATTAATGCTCTCAAGTCTTGGCTCGGGAGACACAACAATCCAAAATGAGCTACAAAGCATTTGATAAATCATTCATGCAGTCAGACCGATGCATTTAGTGGTAGAGCACTCAGTGCTGTAAGACCCCCCTGAGAGGGACTTCATTTGTTTAGTTTGCTTCTGCTGGAAAAGCTATGATATTGTGCAGGAAGAGCTATTAAGGGAGTGGGATGGCTAACAGCTGCCCAGAGGTGAAGTTCAGGGATATCACTGTGTTAGTGCCGGGTGTTCCTCCATCATCTTTAAAATAAGACAGGACAAGATGTGTATGGGAGTATCCACCTTAAAAGAGAGGAGGAAAGAGGAGATATTGATTTATGGCCTCCTGCAGATTTCCTCCCTCATTCATCATGCTGTCCCTGTGCACGCTGCCTTCGCTCCCCGGCAGGGAGCTCCTCTTCCTCCCCGAGCAGCCAGCCACTCTTCCTCATGTCAGGGTAACAAGCTGCGTGCTCCGCTCAGACCCCCAGAAACCCCCTTCCAACCTGCTTCCTTTATACCGTCACACTCCTCCACCCAGAGACGCACCGTGACAGGATTACTCAGAACACGCCGTGCTGCAAAATATGGAGGAGCCAGATATGTGAGGACGAATACCTCCTGTCATAGCCCATCAGCTTTTTCATTTCCAATGCATTAACAGAATGCTTTGTTTGTCAGATAGTTTATTTCACTTAATGCTGTTTTATTTCTACTCTGCATAATTAAATGCATGTTTCAAAAAGTGTCTTGTTATTCCACCTTTAAGTGCAGCTCAGAGGAGATTAAACATGCAGTAGGATTTTTGACATATAGCCTTTTACAGAGCAGCTCTGACTCTGGGTACAAGACGTAACAAGCCGTAGAAACAAGTGTCAGCTCCTTCATTATTCAACAAAACAAAGTGACAATTGCACCTGTGTGATACTGGCTCATCTCATCATGCTGAAGTAGTCTGATGCTAATTAGCACCATCTCTCGCTATGGGAGGTCTAAATAATTTAATTGCTGAACTTCATCACTACATTCAGAGTGCTATTTCTCTAAAAGCATTTATTATTCCCTCAAATTTTAATGATCTCCTTCAGATAGTCATATACTTTTATTGCATTTTTACTGCTGCATTCATTTAAAAAAAACATTTTGAGTTTTATTAATGAACTCAAACAGAGAGGTCTGCAGAATGAGCTGTTATGAATATTCAAATCAGGCTTTGCCCTTTAATAAGAAAAAAAATGTCACAGCCTTTAGTGATATGCTGTCAGAAGGGAAAAAAGAAAGAAATTTCTCTAGGAAGTCTTGCTATTTTTTGACTTCTCTTCCTTGTCAAGTCGGTGTTTTGCATCTAGAAAAGACAACACGATGACACAAGGCAAAGTTATTGTTTTTTCTCCGGGGTCACTGAAGAAAACGGGAGTGTCATGTCAGTTTGACGTTGCCGTTGAGTGGGCTCTTCCTCCTCTTTCACGGCGACGCCAGCGGCCAGGGTTGGCCGCCCTTCACCCTGACAAAGGTTTCAGGAAGCCCGGCCGCCTCCCTCACCAGCATTACCATCGCCTCTCATCTTCCGTGAATATTATCCCGCAGCATAGCAACAGCACACTCTCATTCCATTCCTTTTCCCTTCCTTCAAGGCCCTCACAAAGTCAACCCCAATTTATTCACCAGGGATGGACTCATCATCGCTCCGGCCTGCCTCTTTGCAAGCCGCACTCTGCATGGGGATAACAGAGCTGCTGCTGCTCATTCGCATGCAGACGCTCCTTCTGGATTTCATATATCAGAACTGTGAGTCACAATGAACCCTGGTCACTGAGAGTAAATTCCAAACAGCAGCTGCATTCAGATGAATGAGCAATTAATAATTTAAACGATACCCAAGTGCTAAATGCATGCAATTCAGTAAAATATCACATCCCATCTGCATCAGGCTGCACACCCAGTCACCTAATAATTGTTCTCTGGGGAAACATTTTAAGTGATACTTCCAGCAAATTGTAAAAAAGACACAACCTCTGTCTAACAGTGTGGATAATTTTGATTCTTTTTGCCTTGACTGAGTCCTTTAAATATTTATTTTTATTGTGACCACTGAAAATTAAATTCCATTCATGCCCATTTGTAGTAGGGTTAAGGCTAAGGACTCTGAGGGAAATTTCCAATCACAAACCAGAATTCTCTGCTTCTATTTCAAATCATTTGAATCAGTGGATCCTTTTAATTGCTGTTTTTTTGTGTAAATCTAAAAGTACATCTAAGTCAATACATTTTCTCTCTAATTTCTGCAGGCTGCAGGCTTTTCATGCAGAATACAACAATGCCGTTAAAGTTACAGTTGTACTACAGCGGATCTTATGTTCACTTTATGCAATGTTCTGCAGATTGGTCATAGTTTTCACACAGTGTCACTTTTATGAAACCACCCCCTGGTGGGAAAGAGGCTTTCTGCAGCGACTGTCTCAGTTGCCACGTACATGTTTAAACCACAGACTGCAGGAAAAGCCTGACTGCCGTGAGTTATTTGGTCAGTGAAGGTGACCGCTTAGGTCAAGGCACAGCGGCAGCAATATTGAAAATGCTCTCAAACTAAGGATCAACCTAGAACCAACAAAGAGGTGGAGCATTTATCTAGCCAGCATCCAGCTGGCATACAGTCATATCAGTCTTATTATACATGCACTTTATAGACAAAAGTATTTAGCCACACCTGCCTCGTTGCCACAGGTGTAAAATCAAGCCCCTAGCCATGCAGTCTCCATTTGCAAACATTTGTGATACAAAATGGGTCATTCTGAAGAACTCAGTGACTTCAAGTGTGGTACTTAAAGAGGATGCCATCTTTGCAATAAGACAGTTTGTAAAATTTAATCTCTGCTGGATATTCCAGTCAACTCTTAGTGATATTAATAATAATACATTTCATTTATAAGCGCCTTTCTGAACACTCAAGGTCACTTTACAGATTAAAAAAAATACAATAAACACAACAGATAAAAGCAAACACAATATAAAATATAAAATATAAAATAGGACAAAGAAATTACGAAGAATCCTGAACAGGTGGGTTTTGAGTCTTGATTTGAAGAGAGGGAGAGAGTCAGTGTTCCGGATGTCTGGTGGGAGTGAGTTCCAGAGTTGGGGGAGCAGAGCTTTCAGCCGCTCTGCTCTCCATGGTCCATATTATTAGAAAGTGGAAGCGTTTAGGAACAACAGCAACTGGAGACCATGTAAAATCATAGGGTGGGGTCAACCAATGCTAAGGCGACTGCAGTTTCAGAAGGCCCTTTCTTTTCCAACATGATTGTGCCCTGGTGCACAAAGCAAGGACTATAAAGACATGGTTTGAAGAGATTAGTGTAGAAGAACTTGACTGGCCCGCACAGAACCCAGACCTCAACCCCACTGAGCACCTTTGGGACAACTGGCGCAGAGATTGCAAGCCAGGCCTTCACATCCAACATCAGTACCTGACCTCATATTGTAAATGCTTAAAGAATGAATTGGCATAAATACCCACAGAAGAACTTCAAAATCTACTTTTGTCCATATAGTGTAGCTTTATATTGTTTTTTGTTTTGTTTCTTTCTCCACATTTTAGATTAGTTTGTAGGCTTTTTGCCTTTTTGATAGGATGTAAGGTGAGGGAGCGGAATACATTCACCACACAATGCCAGGATCAGGAATCAAACCTGTAACCAGTGCGAGGAGGACTATTGCTACTGTACACTAGCTCTGCCAATGGCACTTGCTAACGCAGCTGAAAGGAGCTGGCATCCTTTGCTTCTATAGCCTTGGGGCACAGGGTTTGCACCCCCTCACCCTTAAACTGCATCACATGTAAACACCTATGATTCAAAGACCTACAGATCTCTTACACTGCAGCCATAAAGACAAGCTGCATGTAAAATGAAGGTGCCAGAGCAAAGCCTGCAAGACTGTAGTCAATGGACTGGGAGGAAGTCCCTGCACAGTACATGTAGGCTAAAGGTCGCTAGTGGTGCTGAAGTCTCAACAACCTGCTCTCAACTGTTTCAGCTCAACCTGAGGCAGACAATCCAAGTCGGCACCTGTAACATGACTTCTCTTCTGGAGGATTGTTGCATACCTGCGTTCAGCTGGGAAGATTCCTGGAGGGAGGAGGCATGGATCTAGCGCAGGCCTTGACAATGGCCATCAGAAGGACTAAGCAGTACAGAGCCAAGATTGATGGGGTGAGTGCCAAACGAGGTTATTATAGTCAGCTAAAACTAACTCACTGAAACTTCAATGTGAAAATCATTTGAGTTAACTGAAAATAAATAAACACTAAGCTTTCAAATAAAACTAAAACTAACTAAAATTACATTCTGTCCTTGCACAAATGTCAAAGCTGTGACTTCCAGTCTTGTACTGTGGTTATAGTGCATGCTATATGTTATAGTGTGGTCTTACATTTGGCTGAGGTTGAACTGATGAGAGAAAAACCCAGGAGACATGTTCAGGTTGTGCTTCCACTGAATCCTATCTGAGAGAGAAAACCCAGAGGGCAGCAAATAGCAGATTAATGCTATTAGACACCCCGCTGCCCCTTTAGGAGACAAAAGGCTGCAGCATCTAACAGACTTCTCCTTTACCTGCCATAAAACTGTGCTAACTTTAGGGAAATATGGCTGTCTTTACTAACATAACTGCTCCAAACACAATCTGAGTGACAGCTGACAGCCATCCTCACACTATCAGTAGGTAGCTTTAACAAGTCAGCTAATTAGCGCTTATCTATGCTTCAGTGAGGAAAAATATTTGGCCTTCACTTCCCAAACAGCAGCATTTTCAACCCAGACACATCAAAAATACAGAGAGCTGTCAGTACTTTGTAGGCTTTCATCATTGGTGGTGTAAAGGGAAAGATTCACCATTAATATCAGTAAACATCTCTGAAGTGAAGCTCTGGTAAATAATTTGCTGTTTTAAGTGATTGAAATAGTGTCTCAGAAGCTGTAAAATGGTCACAAGTGGCAACATCTTGCAGCGTAAATTAATATCTTAGTTTTTCTAAGGTTGTAAGGTAATGTAAACATGCATCGTTCTAAAGAGAAGGGAAATCAAAAAGCCTTTGCTGCAGTTCTAAGGTGTTTAACTGTGGCTACAAATTTCTTAGGCTCCTTTCACCCTCTAGCAGTCCACAGCAGTCACGTCACTGAAAGCCGTGAATGGGCTGAGACCTTTCATTTTCTTTTTGTACCTTTACAGCAATGCGGAGTGGTGTCTGGCTGCTAAGGGAGGAATGCACTTTGTCCATAAAGGTTTAACTAATTTTCCTTTTTTTAATCATATCATGGTCATACAGATGACTCAATCTTAAAGCACCAAATTTACAACACCTCGCTGATGTTTCTTAAGTTCAGTTCTTCAGTTCTATCAGTTCTTAAGAGAAGCCTGCCTTGGATTCTTGATATGTTCTTCATCTGCTGAATTGTTCTCTCCTGTGCTCTTAAATTGATGAATGCCATGCCCTCATAAACTAAAGGTTGCATTTTTTCCCTAATCAGGAGGCAAAAAATCCCATTCACTTTCTCCATAGGGGATTTGATTATTAGCCATATTATCGGAAATTTTACAGTCAGACTTACCAAGACGTACCTTAGTGTGAAACAGTGGTATGTGCTCCTGTAGAAGGCAAAAGAGAAAAGATATCACCCAGTTTTAAGAAATACACAATTTATCTGTAATCTCAGCCTCTGCCTGGTGGGGTCACCGGTCACCATGGAAATGCCTACCGTGCTCGCAAATGAAGGTTGTCAACTGTTGATGATGACATTACATACTGCCGCAATATGAAGCGATAAAAACTTAAACTACAAAATATTCACACATTATCATTTTAATTATAATCACTAAAATAACGATAAGTGTAGAAAAAAAGGTACATATGTGGTTTGAAATCTTGAAAATCTGTCATTCTCAAAAAATAAACTGAATTGCAATGGACTGTGGGATGCGTAGTTCATTCCTTCTTGTATGGAAATACATACACAGTCTTGTAACTTTGTTGTTCTGTTTTTGAATGCCATTTTTGTGACAAATCAAATGTGTTATGAGTGCTCAGGTAGTTGTTGGTTAGTTAACACATTAAAAGCATTGTAATAATGATTTTAAAAAATGTCTATCGGGGATTTGAATGTCCAATTTTGCTTCTGGAACCAGCTCTCCTGAAAAAAGTGAGCAGGCACTGTTGAGCTCTATTAGCTCCTTGTATATCCATCTAAAGGCATGAGACTGCAGGGAAGTATGCAAACACAGAAGGCACACTGGAATGAAAAGAGAAGTAGCACGGTGTTAGTCATGTCCAAATTAATAGAGGCCATTAAAACTGTCGTACACTGGACCCCAAGTACTAGAAATACTTAGACATTAGTAAAGTGTATGTAGTGCTGCTAATAATGAAACAGAAAAAGCCAGGATCAATGATATATTGAGTGAGTTGACATTCAATATAATGAATGTAAAATTCTTACTGAATTGTGGAATGTGATGAAAAATAGTATTTAAAATGTCTCAGTTAAATCATAATTAAGCCTCTCAGTCTCTCTAGCAGGTTCAGACTTCTGGCCTTTCTAGAGTTGAAAAAAATAATCGTGTTTTTAAATGAAATAATTACGGCTTGCTGTATGTGATTTTTGTAAACTTGTTCTACATTTTCGTGTAATTTTATTTTAAAAATGACATCCTGCCAAAATAAAAGCCCTTCTGTTTGTGCATGGTATTTATCAGCATTTGTAATCTAGCAGGCAGAATGGTCTCTCGCAGTCTTTCTCTTATGTGTGGAAATGGGGCCCGTCTAATGTCAGTTTTAAGACTTAAGTTACCAATTTTCCCTCATTTTGTGGCTCACTGTAGGCACTTTCACTTTCTGATATTTCCATCTGAATAGTATCAACCTGGGCCAGCAGCTGCTGCTTTTGGATTTACATTGTTGGCTGACTGATTCCAGGGAAGAAAAAAAAAAACAAAACAGATCTCTCCCCCAGATTTTACTTACCCACATCATGCCTGCCTCCCGACTCGCTGAGTTTTATGTCCTTCAAGAACAATTCCAGTCTGACTAATGAAGCCAGGCTGATTTAGAGGCACCAGAGCTGCACAAATTGAGCACGGCATCCTTTTTTTAAAATCCCATCTCATTCCAGGAACAAAGTTCTTCTTAGAATTTACTTTGAGCTTTTCTGTGTGCACTAACGTGTGACTGGATGCTCTTCTTAGACAAGCGGCTGATACCAGAATGAATACGTTTGCATTTTAAAAGGGAAGTCTTCATTACAGTGGGATAAAACAGCAGATCCCACTTTGTCTCTTACACATGATCCTATTGTTTGGAGCATGAAAGACTCCCAGTGGTAGCTCACCTCCAAATGGAATTTGTCGTGAGCAGATCTCTAAGGTGTCCACGCTGTGGTTGTCTTCGGATGATGGAGAGCATGTGTCTGTAGCCACGCATGCTGTTGAGTGCTCCACATCAGCTGCTGCAGGCGTGACCTTCCCTCTCTTGCTGCTTAACCTAATCAATTATGGTTCAGAACAGAAGCCAAGACAGAGGGAGACAGAGAGCCCACGACCTTGTCAGAGCCCCGAGGAGACTGTGAATAATTCCCTTTGAGCCCCATAAAGAAGGTTTCCATGGCAGGAGGAGAAGAGTAAAGGTAGATTGTTACGAAGAGAAGGAACCGAACAATAACATGTGAGGTACAAAGCCAGATCAAGAGATGCTCGATAATCTGAGGAAAGAACAGACCTGAAATCAAACCAGCGGGCTGGATCTTTGCCTGACAGCCAGTCGCAGTCAGTTTAACTATCTGGAGTGTTCTGCTTTGACTGCAGCTGTTCATACCAGTCTACTTTATTCTGTTGTATTTATTTCATCATAAATGCCTCTGTAATTCAAGAATTTGAGGAGTTCAAGGTGTAATTCAAAAAATCTATAATAAAAGTAATAACTAAAAGGCAAGCTTAATCCAAATCGATAGAAGCAAGATAAACCTTAAAAATCATAAAGTTAACCGAACAAGTGCCCGTGTTATATCCACCCAACCAATAAAATACAGTGTAAAGGCCTTTGCACACTGAGTCCGTCTTTGTACGTTTAAAAAGAAAATCAATCTTAGTGCTTGCACACTGGTACCGAATTTTCATTCATCATTATTTTTTCGGAGCAGGTTTGATTTTATGTGAATTTGATGATTCAGATCAGCGCCTGCTGTTTGCATCCTAATCTGTAAAGCATTCTGAACATATATGTCATGTATAAGCACAACTGAAGTGCTACCAGTTAGCTTTATAGGCTTGGAACTTTACAAGTCTGTCCTAATTAGCATGTAATAAATCACCTCCTCCAGTGTAGAAATTTAACTATCAATAGACATCATGGCAACAGTTGAATACACATACTCTACATGCTAACAGCTGCAAACAACAGGCTATAGACACTAGCAGAGTCATTCGTCCTCATCATTCAGTTATTTAACTTTACCTTCTCAGTCAACATAGTTCCTGATCACAACCTCTGTCTGTCAACAAAAAATTTGTTGTCTATAAGAGGGAAATGAGTGTGTCCTATGCAGAACATTTGGGCCAAAAATTGAGCCTGAAGTAAGGCGTAGATGTGACAAGTAAGCCCATCTGAGGGCCCCATCGGGCAGGAATGAGGATTGACACAACCCTGTTAGTGCTCTGGATGTCTTTGCATATTACCAGGGGTGGATATGGCGAGTAAGCATGGCCTAAGGTGCCGTTTTGGCAAGTAGTAAGGTTGCCTTAAGTCCCTGGTTGTGCTGCGGTTTTCCCAAGAGCCTGAAAACAGCCAACGGTCTCTGGGCGTGTCACGAGGAGTGAAAACGCCCGGACAAAAATAATGCCATCAAGCTTGACCTTGGCTGCTGAGTGACACGTGTTGAGATGTGTCGAGCTTTATACCCCCCACCCCCAACCCTTCCTCTGATGAACCCGAAGCATCCTAAATACCTAAAACGTATACACATGACAGTAATGGCTGGGATATTCTACAGTTATGCTCATATTTGCTTCAAATAATGTGTGACGAAGTCTTAGTGTCATAATTAATCACCGGGTAAACTTATGATGACCCATGGAAGATTATATTGAATTTACATGCCTCTATAAATAACGGTGCACTGTCTTATAATAGCATTTTTTGAATGGAACCATGAAACAACCTTTGGAGGAAGGCCTTTAGTTGAAAACATGACCTTACCTCGATGAGACACTTGATTAAATCTAAAATTTGGGATATTTGATGGTGAATGATTTCTTAACTGCAAAGTTGAGAATTGTCAGTCCTTTATCGACCAATGGCCAACCTTAACTGTGTCAAATATAAAGTTCTGACCTATTTCACATTAAATTATTATTAGCAGACTAAAATTCTTAGTCTTCTGGTAAGACTTTAAATGCATAAATGGCTTTACAATAATTACATTAAATATCAGTATTTGATTTATGGGATTTTCTTTTTCAGCATAGGTGACGGCAGAGATGTGACATGTATTATTCAGCCTCTGTCCCTGTTGCATGTTTTCCTATCACTGTCAGCTGTGCTGCATCCACACTTCCCTTCTCTGGCACCTTTATGTAATCTGTTTGTAAACTAAATGTAGTTAAATGAACTGTTTAGCCCGGGTGGCTGTGCCTGAGAAAAGCTGATTTGACATTCTCACAAACACACAAACACCTTCCAGCCATGACAGTGTCTCCTGCTGTGATTTTTTTTTTCTTGTTTAAATTTAGCAAATAGTGAAGTGTTGATGATGGTGCAGCTTAAAACCCACAGCTGAGGGTCTCCTCTAGTGTCTCTGCAGTCAGGCTGAAAGTCACCCCGATCTCCTACGGGCTGCGGAGCTCACTCTTCCCCCTCAGACATGCAGAGGAATTAAACCGTCCGCTGTGGGTTGGCTTAAAAAAACTTCACATTATCGCCGTCTTTTAAAGGCACAGACATTTCAGAGGAAGAAGGGAGGTATTATCTATTGATAAATGCTCTGGGCCTTTGCTTTAACTTTTATTATTTTATTATGGCGTACTACTTTATGTGCGTTGGACACCCTTGGGCCTCCAGGACGCCTGGTGTAGGAGGTTTTATGTTTCCATTACACTGACAAACTTTTTAATGTTATTTTTACTGTTGTGATTCAAACTCCAACAGAGAGTTTTGGCAAGTCTTCTGTCAGTTTTACCATCAGCAGAAGTGTCTGAAATGGTTAGCAGCAGGGTTAAAAGGGTTGTTTTCTGATTCTGAAACTTTTTTTTTTTTTTGGAGCAGAAGTTTAGGGTTTAAAAACAAACTGCTGTAGTTTCCGCTGTGCTCTGTATCTTTTGGGAGATTGGCTTGATGCAGTTGCAAGATCTGTAGTAAAAACTGGCACCAGCATGAAAAAACCTCAAATCTAGGCTGACACGTTTGTCTGTTTTCTAGTAAAAATATATACTGAATATAAAAACCCTTTAAGCTCAGAAGTCCAGCTGAAAAAATCTCACTTTAAGACACAAAACACCAAAATAAGGCTTGAATTGCTTGTGAGTGAAATACGGGCCAATGGGGCAGACGTGTTATGTTTCCACAGACAGTGATGGTTTGGGATGCCTCATCTGCTGGTGTTGGTCCACTGTGCTGTCTAGGAGATTTTAGAGCACTGCATGCTCCCAAATTTATATTCTGATTTCTGTTTCCAGCAGGACATGGCACCTGCCCAAAGTGAAGGCAAAACTACCAGAAACTGGTTTGCCCACCATGGTGTTACTGTGTTTGTTTGTCCAGCCAACTGGTCTGACCTGGACCCCATAGAGAATCTCTGAGGAGATGTCAAGAAGATGATGAGAGATGCCAGACTCAACAATATAGATGAGTTGAAGGCTGCTTTCAGAGCAACCTGGAATTTATAACACCTCTGCAGTGCCATGGACTGATTGGCTCATTGCCACATAGCATAGATGCAGTAACTTGTACAAAAAGAGCTCCAACCTAGTACTGAGTGCGTAAATTAAACAACTTTCCAGAGGGTCAAATTTTCTGTATTTTAAAAACTTTTTCAGGCTGGTGTTTTGTCGAGAAATTTCTCACTTTGTATGGATGAATCTAGAAGTTCCACTTTTGAATTATCTCACAAGAAAAAAGGAACTTTTTAATGATAGTCTAATTTTTTGAGTCATCTGTATTTCACATCCATCTGTGCAACCGTCCATAGATGGTTTTGATGAAGGAGAGAACTTGAAATGTTGCCTATTTCTGATTAAATAGCTACATCCAGGCTAATCTCCTCAACAGACACCATTGTTTACAGGTTTGGTAAATTGATCTCTTACTATAATTGATCTGGAAGAGAGCAGCAACTTATTTTTAATACAGAAATGATGTCCAGTTCTAATAAAATGCCATGCATTCATGTAAGAAAACACAATTTTGCTCTGTTTCTTTGAATAAGTTTCATTATCTGAAACTTCTAATAAAGTTGGCACTTTTTCCATTTTCAGAGTTTTCTTTTTACTTTTTGACAAAACTATCTTGAAATTCTGAGAACGTAATGGCACTTATTCTGAAAAATGCAGCCAGCAACAACACTGGGAGAAGCCAAAGAACCATGTCAAGTGACAAGATACCATAGTATCAACAGATTTTGCATAAATGTGACTCTGCAAGCATCTAGAGACCATACGATGGATTTGTGTTTATTAACTTACATGCAAACATGCACAGGATGACCTGTGTTGGATTAATTTCTACACCCAGTAAAGCTGGTAAACAAGTGTCAACAATGACACCACTAACATTGTAGCCTTACACAATGTTTCCATCTGCTATTGATAATAACTTTAGAGATGTGCACTGCTGTCAGATCATTGTTTTTGAACAAATTCTTGCTAGGTAACACTCCTTTTTCTATTCTCTTCATCTGTCATGGTCGTCTCCCATTTCGTAGCCTTTTCCATTGTATCCATTATCACTGAGACAGACTAATTGGCTTCTTTTAGCTGAACCTAGTGTATTAACTTGACACACCAGAAAACCTTCCATAGACTGCATTTGGGAAAGGGCAGAACCTTTGAAAAAAACTTGGTGGATGATCGGATGAACGCGCTGTCTGTCACATCTTTACGGGCCAGTCAGAGCAACAAAACATTTGACGTCACAGCCGCTATGATGCTGCAAACATGTCAGTACACGACTTTTGTCGTTTTTGAAAATAAAACAACTCAATGCTGTTCTTTGTTCTTCTTGTAATGTAGAAATGCTGCTTGCTTATGTCACAACTGCGCACTTGAAAGTACTGCCCCTCAATGCTGATTGGTCCTGTCACATTCTAAAAGGAAGGCTGGAATTATATGAGTTTGCTTTGCAAGGTTACTAGTGTACAACTAGTGCAGCACAGCAGAATGCAGCCCACTGCAACAGTTACATAGTGCTGAAAGCAGCCATGGCACTCTGTGGAAATGTCAAAGATGCCTTTCTTCTTGTTTAGTTATATTACTTTTAGGTCAACTTTAAAACTGTGGGCTAAAGATGGAAAAGTTTTATTTCATTGCTTTCAATTAGGAACTGTCAATATACAAAGGAATGCACAGTAAACTGGCTGTTGGCTCATAGTGCATCCTGGTACCTGTGGGCCTCTCTGATACATTTAAGTCTGGGATGTGGCAAAAAGCCTTGAATGCATATCTCTGCTTGATGTGATGCAAAATGCAATCAGTGCATTCATTTTATCTTTGCTGAATGATTTATTTGCAGTTTTTTTTTTTTTTTTTTTACAGGCGCAGGATGTCTCCACATTCATCAGCTGGATGAGCTCACCTTTGATTTAAGTTCAAGACATGATTGTGCGATCATAATGGACTCTACAGTGAAGAAGGGACATCTTGTGCCAGTAATTAAACCATTTTATGAGCGACATTTGCATATTGATAGATTCCTTAGTTTAAATGAGGCAAAAGGGGGAGATGTATTTCTCAACAATGCATGGTTTTATGTCTCATAAATGTTTTTTTTTTTTTTGGAGACTTAGAGGAGTTTGTTTTAAAGTTCTGGAGGAGTACGGTGGACATAAATATGAGATGACCCCTGGCACCTGCACACTTTCTCCTTCAACAGAAACAGAAGCATATGAGCTCCCCAGTAACAAGCTCCAAAAATGCAAGGAGTCAGCACAATGTCGACTGGCCAAAACAAATCACCTGAATTTAGGTGGTAAATCTACCTAATAACAGCAGAGGCATATTAGGTCTTTTGCAGCCACTCTTGTAGGAATAAGCACCAAAAATGCTAGAATAAAGAAAAAATAGCTAACTGGTGGAGGAGAGGTGCAAGTCTCTCAGCAGATTTGTTTTAAGGTGTTCATGGAGAACATACTGCTTTTTGAGGCATCGTAAACACAAACTGCAGTTTCTCTGGGTCCAGTTTGTCTTTAAATATGTTCACCCTTAGTTGTCCAGTATATCTGAAACAGTTTCCAGGTTCAGACTTATTCATATCCACTCAGACATCTGAATTATCCAATTTCCCTGTTCCAGGGATTTAATATGAAATTGGTTGCAGGTCACCTTCTTTGACATCCTGAGGTGAAAGTTATTTCCTTATCCAACAACAAGTGGATTCTGTTTTTGATCTTTCTTTTATTACAAATAACACAACTTTTGTTATGCTCCTTTGTTAATCCTGAAACGGTTGTACTATGTTCCTCAGACAGATCTTATTTAACAGCTGAGAGCTGGGGGTGGCGTGGGAGAGGATGAGGACGAGCTGTCTGTATTTGTGTCATTGTCTGTTAAGTATTGCTGTGTGCTTTTCTTTTTCTTCTTGCTAAGACCCCCTTGAAAACAAAACAGTGCATCCTAAGGGGCTATCCTTCAATAAATCCAATAAGTCAACAGTGGAGATCAATAGTTAAGCTGCAATTTTAGAAAGCAAAGTGTAACAATGTTGTGAGTCTAAATTACCCATTAACAGATCAGCTGTGTCACAGAAATGTCAACTTACCACTGGGACAGCATGGTGCAGATTGACAACGATACATGGGCTGGCCTGCTCAACTACACAGGGGCCCTATCACAGAGTGCTCATGTTAAACAAAGGACACACTATGGGTTAAATATGCCTGTTTCAGATCAGTTTCCCCTCTTCAAACCAAAGTCAGCAAAGACCCAATGATCAGATGACTCTAAAGATTACCTTGCCAAATTTTCCTGTGGTGTGGGGAGTGTTCAGAGTTCCCTCATCGATCTGCTCAGATTAGAGTCGCTTTGTCTTGAAATATTAAACATGTTCTGTATGATCAGAGCTCTTGTGGTGTGGGCGGGGCACTGAGGACAGCGGAGCAAGCATGGGCAGGATTGTTACGTAGAAAGGAACAATAGCCAATCAGGAAGCTGGTTGACCAAAGAAGGAAGTACAACGAACACAGCCCTGGGAATGATAGCAAACACGAAGAATAAAATTAGATCGACGTCAAAAATGGAGGACCAAGTGGTTGATTTGTGACAACAATACTAGCGTTTATACCTGTCCCATATAAGCATTCCACAATACTAACAAGGAGAGGAGTTGCACAGAAATTGCTACAACAATGGATCTGTGATTTATTTGGCAGCTAACAGTCACATTTAGCTTGTTTACTCTGAAGTAAAGTTTGACCATGCAAAATTTGAAGTTTTGAAAACCCTGTAAAGTGAAAATAAATCTGTATTTAGGTTTGTTGTATGACAGGTCACTGTGTTATGAACCCCCAGGTCAAGTTTCAGTCAAATAAAACATCTCTAAGGTTATTAAATTAAGTTTCAAAAAAATGAAAAATGAGGCAGTAAATTCTGCTCCAGGATGGTGTGGGTGTGTCAGTTGAATGAACTGAAGCCACGCCCACTCAGGAGAAATACGATCCCCTCAAATTAAAAAAAAAAAATGCTACAATCGGAATTGAGGAAAGCACTCACACCATTAGCCTGCCCCTTTACCTTTTGTTGACCTTGGAAGAAGAGACAAAGTCTGCCTTTTGATTCAAATCTCTGTTATGATACTTTAAATGATCCATGACCTCTGTGGCTGATGGATTTGGCAAGTTTACCTCATAATAAACAGAAAAACAGCATTTAACCGACTGTTAACCTTCAATAAAGGCAGTGACATAAGCTAACAACAGACTGTACTGAGAGGAACTGGCCTATGATTTTATATCGTAGTGTTAGAGGGGCAGGGTCATTCCCCACCGTGGGCTGATGACATCACCAGCCCACAAATTGGCCCCGCCCAAATTTAACCAAGCCAGGAAAGAGGTGAAAAGCTTTCTAACGGTCTAAATCCAGAATTCAGTCACATGTAGATCTCAGTGTTTTCACATGTTTACAGCAACCATATTCCAACATATCTCATGTGTTAAAACACAAATTATGTTTTCCACGATACAGTGTCTTAAGAGTGAAGACTCTGGTTACTGGGTGAATTAAATTGTTTTAAATCAATTTGTCTGACGCTTTGGTTAGAAATCAAACATCACCCTGTCTATTCCCTGTTGCCCAAAGGCAAATGGGACATTGTATGCTATAGCTTAATAAATATACAGGTCAACAACTTCTCTGTAGTAGTTTTTGTAGTGCACATTTTGTACATGGAAAGTTTTTTATTCTTGAGATGTCAGTCGGCCTGTTGGATGCCTGCAAATCATTTTATGATGCATAAATCAGCATATTTTACAGAAAAAATCCATTTTCAACAAAAGCTCTGGGTGGGCTAATGCTAACACTAGCAAGTGTCAATATTATGGTTTAAAATGTGACCCTGTTGACATGTGACTTTAATCCAAATTAGATGTTGAAAATAGAAGTATATTAGCGAATGCTTCTTTATGTAGTCTGGTGAGTATGTTTTGCTATTGTCATTCTTTGATTCATTTTTATTAGTTTTGGCCATGGCAAAACTTTTGACAAAAGAAATATTTCACAACTTCAGCACATTTCATATCCAGAAAGGAGCAGGGAAGCGAGAAATCTTGCACTGTCTGCCCCAGTGAAAACACATGTCAACAAATAGTCTGCCATATTACAGTTACTGAGAAACCAATATTGCAGTAAAATCTAAAAGAGAAACAGAAGCAATTTAAAGACTTTGACTACTCTTCTCCTCAATAATGAGATAAGACAACAATCAACACACCAGTTGCTAGTTTAATGTATAAATAATGGTTTTATGTTAAAGCTTTTTATGTTTCAGTTCCACGCTGTAACCAAGATGGGACAACATAAGAGCGCAATAGGGAATCTCATTACTTTACCTACTCTTATGCATGTTTTAAGCACTGTCCTGAATTTAAAAGCTGTCATCTGAAAATGAAATAAAGTAGACTTGAAACTTCACTTCATTTATATATAATTATATAATTAATGAAAAAAAGTTTATGTCCTGAAACTGAGCCTTGTGGGACTCCATATTCAATGTTCATATACAAGATGTAAAACCAAAAAACTGCACACAATGCTCTCTTGTATTGTCTTTTTTACTGAAATACAAATAGAATGTACAACCAAGTGGACTTTCATGTGTTAGCACTGAGGAGAGGCTTTCGTCTAGCCACTCTGCCACAGATTTGTGGACAGCTGCAATGATGGTTGTCTTTCTGGAACTTTCCCCCATCTCCACACATAACCTCTGGAGCTTAGACAGTGACCATCAGGTTCTTGGTCACCCCTCTGTCCCTGAGCTCTGAGGCAGTGCCTTTGACCTTATGGCTTGGTTTTGCTCTGATATGCATTGTCAGATGTGAGGCCTTCTATAGAGCAATGTGTACCTTTCCAAATCATGTCCATTCAATGTAATTTACCACAGGTGGGCTCCAGTCAAGGTGTTGAAACCTCTCAGACAAGATTAAGAGAAACGGGAGGAACCTGAGCTCATCATCGACAGTAGTGAGTGACACGTCTGCAAAAGGTCTAAAGGAACCATTTTTGTCGCCATGTGAGGGGTCTCACATATTTAAAAATTGGTTAAGAGTTTAAAATTTTTTTTCCAGTCTTTACAGAAAGCACCAGTCCCAGTGGAAATTCACAAGCACATATTATAACCAGTATTCAAAGTAGTACATTAGTGCAAATGATGGCAAATGATGGCAATTGGAATCATTAACATTGCTGCATATTATCTGTGAGAACCTGCCTCTGTGAACACAGAAAATGAATCGTTTTGTATTCTCTAGATTAAGTTTTAAATAAACCTTTACTCATCCAGAAAAGGCTGAACTTGCAGGCTCTTCCTCTGCAGCACTTATTTCACACTCAGGCAGCTCCACACACACATTTCCATGTGGAAGCTGCCCAGTACAACCAGAGAGTGTGTGTGTGCTGACATTAGCATTCAGAGCTCTGGGGAAGCATTTGAAAGGACATGCCAGTGGTTAGTGTTCAAGGAATTTGTTTGGGGACTTCAACCAGCAGCTTTTAAAGTCCTTCTGTTTACCTTAGCTCACCCAGCATAATCATCTGTAATGACTGCAACACTCTCCTTCACAAGACTGCTGCTTTCTTTCATAAGAAGAAGGGGGAAAAGAAAGGAAGGCTGGAATTATATGAGTTTATGTTTTACACAGCACTTATTCATTGGAAATTGTTTTGCTAAAGGGGTCGGTTGGTAATGCAACTTAGAGCTATTTCAACAGCTTGTCTCTGCATGAATTCTTGTCTTTAGAGCTTATTACCTTACGCTGCTGTATTATCGCCTGGGGAGGGAACAATGTTGAGTTTGCATTACTACAAGACATGTTTCTAGAAGGTTTGCACATTCCCTGCAGTCTAGTGGGTATTCTAAATCACTATTGTGTCTTTTGATAAGCAAATAGATATACTATCAGGAGGAAAGACTGAGAATATAAAGTATGTTTGTGTGCAAACTGGCATTGTTGCATATTGCAGTCCAGCTTGTCTCTTGTGCTATTTTCCCCATGTTTGAAAGTGTTTGCTTGAGAGAGCCACAGGCTAAATTGGACCCGATCATGAGTCGGATCTAAATTTAGGAGACTGAAGTGATATAGTATGCATGTGCCTCTTACCACCATGACCTGAAGAGCTGAAAGACTTTCGTTAAATGTTTCAGGGGGAGGTTAAAGCCTCCCAACATTTCGTGCTTTATTTCTGAGGCTTCTCCATCTTTTCCTTAATAAAGATACAAAAAGAAGCTGCAGTTGTGCGCCCTGTAGGAGCAGGACATCCTGCTGTCTTTTATATGGTAATTATAGCTTGCAGAGTTGTGAATCTCTCTATGTCTCGCCATTTGATTGCAATTTTGGGGGTCAAATATGGGAGCATATGCCGGTTCGGCACTTTGCCGCATCAGCCTTGGTCCTGTACTGCTCTGACCTCCTGATCACCATCCTCCAGGCCTATGCCCCATCTCTCCAGGTATCCTCCTGGCTGCCCCCTCCACGATACACAATGTTGCCCCGGCACCTGGACCAGCCCACTGGGTCTTTGGCACCCAGTATGTGGTGAGCTGGATCAGGCCAAAGAAAGCTAGCTGCGCTTTTAGGTGCCCACAAAAACGCAGCTAACCCTTCCCATCACAGCACTCCTGAGCATGTCTGCATTAGACACTTGGTCTTGCCAACGATACCCAAAAATGCACAGACAAGAAGTTGTCATAAAGGAGTCCAGTTGGCACCTCAGTGTCTCAAAGCCGCTGACAGTGCAGATAGCACATCAGTATGTCAAACATTGAACATTACAGACACTGAGAGCTAGCACTGCTAATGCTAGCAGCACAGTAACGAGCCTCACACTTCCTGCTGCATCTGTGTACCAGAAAGGCTGGAGGAAAAAAACACCAGCAGTGTGTTTGTTTGTCAGATTGTCTTTTGCTGAAAATGTTTCTAGACTGAAATAAAGCACATTTTATAAGAATAAACAGGATATTTTGAATTAGTGCAGAACATGGTAACTTACAATCTACAGTTCTGACTTGAATCAGTTTTTTCTAACAGCACTAACTTGCGGTAAGTCCTGAGTGTAATTCTGATACTTCCTTCGGAGCAGTGGGTTCCAACTGGTCTAGCATCAGGACCCACCACCACCTCCTTCATGACTAAATTAATCTTGGCCAAACTTTCTTACGCTCTTTAATCATAACTAAATATTTTATTGAAAAATGGTGCATTTTAGAGTTGGAAAGGAACAAATCAATGGAGACATTCACTATATATGCAAAAATATTCAACCACACCTGTTAATTGTTGTTTCAATCAGACCCGTTGCCACAGGTGTATAAATCAAGCACCTAGCCATGAAGTCTCCATTTGAAAACATTTGTGATACAAAAATGAGTTATTCTGCAGAGCTCGTTGACTTCAAGCGTGGAGCTGTGATGGATGCCACCTTTGCAATAAGATGCTTTGTAAATTTATTAGAAAGTGGAAGAGTTTAGGAACAACAGCAACTCAGCCATGAAGCGGAAGATCTGGCAAAATGTCAGAGTGAGGTCACGACTGCTAAGGCACATGGTGCAGAAAAGATGCCAAAGCCCTGCTGATTGTATAGATGAAGAGTTCTGAACATCAACTGGCATTAATGTAAAAAAAAAATTAAAAAAAAACAAAAACTGTATGGAGGGAGCTTCATGGAATGGGTTTCCATGGCTGAGCAGCTGCATGCAAGCCTAACATCACCAAGTCCAATGCCAACTGTCTGATTGAGTGGTGTAAATCACATGGACACTGGACTGTGGAGCAGTTGAAATGTGCTCTGTGGGTGTGAGAACCTGCCTGGCTGCATTGTGCCAACTGTGAAGTTCAGTGAAGGAGGGGTAATGGTATGTGGCCGTTGTACAGGGTTTTGGTTGGCTCTTTATATCTAGTGAAGGGCAATCTTACTGCATCATCATATCAACACATTTTGGACAATGCTATGCTTCCAACTATGTGGCAACAGTTTGGGAAAGGTCCTTTTCTGTTCGTACATGACTGTGCACCAGTGCATAAAGCAAGAACTATAAAGGTGTGGTTTGATGAGTTTAATGTGGAAAAAGTTGACTGGCCTGCTCAGAGCCTGGACCCCAACCCCATCAAACACCTTTGGGATGAACTGAAATGGAGATTGCAAATTCCCACAGAGACACTCCAGACTTTTTGGGAAAGCCTGACAGAAAAAAGGGGGGCAACTCCATATTAAAGCACAATGTCATTACAGCCCCCTTTGGTGTATTAATCAGGCATCTGAACACGTTTGTCTTTATAGTTAAATCTTCAAAATACTTTTACAAGTATATCATGGACTTATAAGTATAAGTATATCATAAACTTTTTGCCACACATTTATTTTCCATGCACACATCTGCAAACTAGTGAACATGCATTTACAATCCACTTTAAGTCCCAGCTGATCAGCTAAGAACCAAGGCTTCTGCTCAAGTATGATTGCAGAAAACAAAACATCATCTGTCTGTGAAGGGACATCCAGCCTTAGTGCCTCGTCCAATGAGCGCTCCCATGTGCGGAGCAAAAGCAGAGTGTGTTTAAAGAGCAAACCACATAAGACTAGTCTGTCATCAAGAAGACAATGCACATATGGCAGAAGGAAAGCACCGTCTGCTTAAGTCTGCAGTTGGTTCACCTGCAGTTTGTCTGGCCTGCATGCTGTTTCCTTGTTTGGTCTGAACACATCAATCATAGTCAGCTCCTAATGACTTATTCATTAACTTCTCCAAAACACACATCTTCATGATGAGAGTGGATGGAGCATGTTTCAAGACACACAGTTGCCGAGTGTGCAGTCAGCATTCTGTGGAATTAAAGCCACTATTAATCAATTTTAGCCAAGCTGGAACGGATCCCAGACGCATGATCTGAGACTGGGAAATGTACTGTGCCTGTGTGGGTATACTGTACATGTTTGTGCATGTGGATCACATGTGTGAAGCTCAGGGGGTGGAGGGAAGCCAGATTCACTACTAATGATGCCTTGTAGACCACAAATAAACCATGATGGCAGAAGATAGATCGATAGACTCTGTGCAACAATCACATACAAATGTGGCTCCGTGTTTTACTGTAAGACTCCCTGATGCTTCCTATCTGAAATAATCCCTTTCATTGGTTAACCAGAGGTTACTTCTTTGTCACATCTTGCTCGATGAGCTCATCAGTTACACGCCTGTAAAATTAGCTAAATGGGAAGTGATTGGCACCATAGGATGCGTCATGCCTGGCAATCTATGTTTTCTCCAGCTCTGCAACCGGGAAACGAGCGTGATGAAGCACAGACTCAAAGCTTAGCTCTAGGATACAGAAAGCCTTTGCTGAGCTTCCTGCAGGGAGGGGATGACAACATGTGTCCAGCTGTCAGGCGCAGCTGCTGGCCTCTGAAGTGATGCACTGGGTGGGTGAAGCCTGCAGTGGGTGGTTGCTACACAACTCCAGAGGTGGCCCCATCAATTGGGTTATGACAGTGCTGCAGCCCTGTTAAATATCAATGTGTCCTTGGCTGTGCTGCTGTGCTGCTATTGATCTTACATAATAGGAACATTAGGGCTTCTGTGTTTTCTTCTTTTGAAGGAATCCGTGTCATTTGCTCTGAAATTACATGCAGCTCCGGCTAAACTGACTGAATAAATTTGCTCAGGAGAAGTGAATTCAAAGCAGCAGTTGTTGCACTTGTCTGTGTGTTTTTTCTCACCCCGGGGGGAGGAATTGGTCAGTTTTCTCTTTGGTGGCCAAGTAGAATATATTTCTCTGTCTGTAGGGACATTATTTTTATTGTTCAGACTCCTAGCACAAACGCAATTTTACTTTGCATCCAGCTCCGGAAACTGAGACAACTTGACTGATACAGTGGTCGCAGCGAGCCAATTGCATGCCTCTGACTCACATATTCTTTGCTATATGCTCGGTTTATCATCTGTGATTCTGAAATGGAGTCACAGGTGGAGTGAGGGCTGCTTCTCTCATTAAAGAGGCTCTTGGCTGTGCTGTGACACATGGATAATCCAACAAGGAATCAATCATTACATAGTTATGGAGGTAATAGGTGAGCAAATATGTTTCCTGGTGGCTGTCCTTATTATTCTGGGGCTAGCGAGGCCCCAGGAGACAGAGGAGCCAGATGGAATTGAGGTGTTGTCACCACTGAGTGAACAGGTAATGAATTACTCCAGGACAAATGGGCCGCCACATGAGAGATGAGGAATCCTCCAACAAAGAGTGGAGACAGAGGGTGAATGGCAGCATCCGCTAACACTCACCTTCACTCCTCTATATGTGTTATTTTTCTCTAAATTGACTCAGAATGGCAGAGCGGCTGAGGAATGAATGAATCAGGGGAGACCTCTCCAGGAAGGAGACACAAAACAAATATGCTGCAACCTATTTTGGCATTACAAACCCAATTTCACATCCAACCAGCCAGATTCTGACATAGCTTACAGAATTGCATGAAATTACATGATACATGATAGGGAACCTTTCCAATCATAGTGTCCAGCCTCCACACCCTTTTCTTTTCTGGCTCCTGTTCTTAAAAACCAGCTGATTTGTTATGACATTAGAGTAATGATATTTCTCTGGTGACAGTCTTTGCTGAGGGATATGATTACGCCGTGGTAATTATGATTGTTATTTCCAATCACAGCTGAATGGAGTCAGAGCGTGTTATTTCAGCAGCATAGACAGCACCGGAGTGACTATCTGCACTAGATGATTCTGATGGGGGCGATTTGAGATACAAGCGTTCTGCTGGCACAAGCACTGACAAATGCATTCTGGATTTCTGCAGGGAGACAACACACTATCTCACACGCTCTGCAGGTGGATCTGCTGCTCGCTGAGGCAGCTGGCTGACATCGACAACACTTCTGCAGACAAAAGGCATGCCACAAAAAGCCCGTAGGTGCAAATCCAACACCAACAATTCAAATGCAAGATAAACAATTTTAATGTTTTTCTCCTTTCATGCTTTGAAATTATGTTTCAGTTTGGATGGGTTTAAAACCCAGCAGTTCAACTGATGAACTGATGATGATATTACAGTGTAACAAAATGTTATGGATTTACAGCAAGGTTTTCATCTGTTTACAATTTGCTGTTATTGGCAGTCAATCCAGTTTTATTGATAGGGCACAGCTACATCTTTAGTACACATAGATAAATAGATGGATGGATGGAGGAACGGACCAACAGATGGATGAAAAGAATGTATGCATTTTCAACTGAAACTGAGCAAATCCATGCATTACCATTTAATCAACATATAATATTTAAGCTGACCTTTATTCTATTTTGTTTAGTCAACTAAAATTAGTTTAGAATTTTCAAATCAGTGAGTGTCACCATGCAAGGTAGAGACTGAGGAATAATCTCTCGAGGACTTACTCTTTAAGAACAACCGATGCATTAAATGGTTGATAATTCTTCTTGGAGTTATTCCCAGATGTAACTAACTGAGTGGGCAACTTCACTCATGGTGCAAAAGTGTCTAACCTTAAAAGACAACAACAATCCATCAAAAACACGAACAAAAAAATCCCAACAGTGATCGCTGCACAACAGGCAGCAACCAGACACACCTAAACACATCACATACCCTGCCCAAGGGCATGATGGGAAACTCTGCCCACACATCCCCCAACATGCTAGAATATTTACTCAGTGGTTTTTAACAAGAAAATTGAGTGCACTTTAAAAAAAAATTAATTAAGCTCAACCAACATATGTCCAGACATTTCCCTCATTAACCAACGCAACCCCTAGCTCAGAGCTAACTCCGCCCACTTCAGATATTTGAAAAATGCACAAAAATGGGCAGTTTGGTACTGAGAGGGAGGAAATGATTTTTAAGGTTTTTCAGATGAAGCAAGGGTGACAGTGACATCTCTCAGAGTCCCGCAGCACTGCCGCCTCAGAGCGATCATCTGATGTGGAGGAGTTTTCCACTCTTGAGTCTGCTGTTGTGTGGTACATAAGCCATGCCTTTACAGAGAAGATCTTTCAAAGCAGATGTCCATTTGTGCTAATTAAAGGTCATAAAATGCTGATTTTTATCAGTTGGTGCAAATGTCAGAAATACTGTAACACCAGCAGTGATGTGTTGTACCATAGTTTAGTCAGATACTTGAATGTACAGCTGAGAAAAAAATGTTGACATGTTTACTACCTCTTTAAATCACGAAAGCCAGAAAAGTCCAAGGCAGAACTTGTATTTGGTGATATTTACAGTCTAGTATATCTAAAGTAGAGCAGAATTCTAACGACCCCCACTGATCTGCATGTCATGATTTGGATCCACTTTATCTGAGGAGGTAGATTTACCCGCTATCGAAGTCCACCACAACTGTATGCTGGCCTTTCCTCTTCCCAGCCACTGCATCTGTGTTTAAGCTGCTGAGGAAATCCTTGTTGAGATTTAAGATCTCTTGCTCAGGAGTGCCCTGCATAGTTTTCAGTAGATCTAAACTCCCTGGATTTTGGCTTCGTTTTATGTCATCCATGTAGATTTCATGAATATTCACGCTCCTAAACTAGCCATGTGCTTGCTGCTTGAGTAGATTAATGCCAGCACTGCACGGAGAATAATCTGTAGTAAAATTACTTTGAGTTTAAATTAAAGGATCCTTGCAACATGTCTTCTAGGTAACGCATTATCAAAAATGTATCCATCTATCCATTTTCTTCCGCTTATCCGGGGTCGGGTCGCGGTGGCAGCAGGCTAAGCAAGTTTATCCAGACATCTCTCTCCCCAGCAACATTTTCCAGTTCCTCCAGGGGGATACCAAGGCGTTCCCAGGCCAGATATATAATCCCTCCAGCAAGTTCTGGGTCTACCGCGGGGTCTCCTTCCAGTTGGACGTGCCCGGAAGACCTCCACAGGGAGGCGACCAGGAGGCATCCTAATCAGATGCCTGAACCACTTCAGCTGATCCCTTTTGACGCAAAGAAGCTGTGGTTCTACTTCGAGATCCTTCTGGATGTCTGAGCTCCTCACCCTCTTAAGGAATCTTGTTTTGATCGCTTGAACCACCGATCTTGTTCTTTTGGTCAGTACCCAGAGTTCACGATCATAGGTGGGGGTTGGGACAAAGATCAACTGGTAAATTGAGAGTTCTGCCTTCTGGCTAAGATCCCTCTTCATCACGATGGTGAGGTACAATGTCTGCAATACCGCAGATGCTGCACGTATTAGTGATTGCACGTACAATCACTATTTACTTAACTGGCAACTGGCACACTTTATAGCCAGACATTTTGACCGTTAATATTTTTCTGCCAGACACCTGCCCATGAAACTGGCCAATAAATTTACAGAAACTCAGGACCCAGCATTAATCCATTCATCTTTCAATACTAGAATAATCAGTCTAGCTTCCCATGTGTAGTATTATTAGTAATTTTGTTGTTTTGCTTGCATTCATAGCCTCTGATGTTGCGTTTGTCTCTGCCATCTTCTCTCTCTCCAGTTCCCTCCGTCCCACTTTCCAAAGCCAACACAGTTCATCCCTGAATCATGGTGGATGATGTTGTGTCATTCTATAGTTAGGTACGTTTGTTAAATCAAACAAAATAACTGAGAGTATAGTCTATGATCTTCTCTTTTTAGAACATAACGTGAGGCAACTTTAAGAAAAACTTCTTTAAACTATTCAAGCGTGAGGTACATTTCGGGTAAAATCAGACACCACCTGATTTTTTTTTTACAGCTGAAGTGTTGTTTTAGTACTTTCTGATTGGTTTCACATGTAAGTATGTGAACTTGTTTGGAAGCTGATGGAGTGTGAACAGAAAAAGCTGCTGTCTTTTCCCTTCTGTTATACCTAATTAAAAGTGATTCTAGCAGCGTGAATCAAGCCCACACTTTATATTATACTGTTTTTCATCATGACATTAAAATAAATGCCATCACCCCTCCATGAAAACACAAATTCAGCATTATGTGACAAAATCATCTAAACTTAGAGTCTGTAGGGATACTTAGCCTGTGATCAATGTGTGTCGACTCAACATGTGACCGAAGTATGTGATATGTGTCCTTCTGGAGGTCATGTCCCTGGACTGACTGGCCTCAGATGAGACCATCCTCTTTGTCTTGTTCCTGTTTGATAAAGTCTTAGACCAGAGCCCTTGATTTTTAACAGAAATTATGACAAGATGATGTCAGTATAGTCTTCCTCAGTTTTATCAGCAGATTTTATGGCATAGATAAAAGATCTGAATGGCCATGCCAGGTAAAGAAGATCCATCTGGTTCATGAATGTTTCATACCATGCACGACCTCCCCCTCCACCCCTCTCCCCCACTGGTCTGCTTATACCTTACTCTCATTGTTCCAAGTCTGAACGCACATGCTTGTGTACACAGTCTGGCAGTATGCATGTGGTTGGTTTGCAATTCTGCACAGAAGAAGAAAGAAGAAGCAACCACTAGCACTGACAAAAGCTCCATACAGACAATGGAGGACAGTCTGCTATTATGGATGTATTTATTATTTTGAAACACTAACAAAAACCTCTTCCTACTTCTACACATCTACTCTGCAACTCTGGGGATGCCTGTGCTGCTTGGATACAATGCTGTTTGAAGAGACGGGACACGATAAGTACTGCCTTTTCCACTGTTCGTGCTGACAAGTTTCCCCTCACTCACACACAGTTGTGTTCACACTGGTGTACTACTACTCTAATGTGTGAAAATCAAATATAGTGTATCCAGAGCTTTCCTTGTGTCACAGTTTTACTCAGACAGACAGCTGGATCCATGTCTGAGGAGCTGTGCAGCAATGCTGAAGACAAGAGATCACAAGATCACAGGGGATCTGCGTGTTAGATATCCGGGGTCAGGTTAGGCCAAATAGAGGAGAGTCCAGGAGCCCGTCTTCCCAGATATGTTTGTTAATTAGGCAGCTGTATACACTATTGTGAAGACATTTTAAAGACAAATTTAGTTGCCAAGAAAAATGCCAACAAAGATATGCATAATTTCAGCAAAAATAATGCAGTTCAACCTAAAAAAAAATCCTTTTTCTTTTTTTTTTTTAATCAAATTGCTCTCAAATTGACTTGATCATTCTTCAAACATAATATACCATGTTGAAGTTAAATAATTTCCCCTTCTGCCTCATAGAAATGTTTGGTGTTTGTTTTTCAAGCTACATTTCTATGTGGGGTAGGAATTTGGTTCAAAAGTTTACAATTGGAACTATGGATTTTCGAAGAAAGAAAGTAAAAAAGCAGCGTGAGAGATTGCACATATGGATGTATTCACAAAAATTGCTGAAAATTTCATTTTTAAAACATTTAATACTGCATTGAAGACATTACTTCATATTTGCAAACAAGGTCTGATTTTTTTTAATGAAGCTTAGCTGTAAGAATTCACTTCTATGTTGTGATCAGCAAGGCCCAACTGTGTATCACATATTTCTTTTTACATTTTAGGAGACTAGTGAGAGAGACTACCAGGACACCTAAGACTACTCTGAAGGAGTTACAAGCTTCAGCAACTGAGATGGGAGGGTCTCTGCATAAAACAATTGTTGCACTGGTTCTTGATCAGTCAAAGCTCTATGGGAAAGAGGCAAAGAGAAAGCCACTGTTGAGGAAAAATACATAAAATCTCGACTAGAGTTTGTCAGAAGGCATGTGGGAGACTCCATGGTTAAGTGGAAGAAAGTTTTTTGGTCTGATGAGACCAAAATGCTGCTTTTTTGGCCATCAGACAAGACGGTATGTTTGGTGGACACCAAACACATCACCAAAAACACACCATCCCCACTGTGAAGCACGGTGGTGGCAGCATCATGTTGTGAGGCTGCTTCTCAGCAGCCAGCCCTGGAAGGGTTGTAAAGGCAGAATGTAAAATGAATGCAGCAAAATATGGGAAAATCTTGGAGGACAAGAATCCAGCAAGATTTATTTGCAAGCAAGAAAATGACTGTAAGCTTACAGCAAAAGTAACACAGAAATGATTTAAAGACAACAAGGTGGAGTGGTTAGGTCAAAGCCCAGACCTCGACCCAATAGAGAATTTGTGACATACCTTGAAAAGGTCTGTTCATGCCTGATCCCTGAGCAACGCGACAGAGCTTGAGCAGTTTTGCAAAGAAGAATGGAGTGCAAATGCAGTGTTCAGATGTGCAAGCCTGATTGAGACTTATCCACACAGACTCAGTGCTGTGATTGCAACCAATCAATAAAATCAATAAAAGGGTAAAAAATACAAGGGGGTGAATACTTTTTATAGGCACCTATGAAGACAGAATTTGTGGAATTTGAGCATCAGGTGAAAATGATTCAGCCTTGGATTAAAATTTGATCTGCAATCAAATATAATAGAAATATATCACTAATCTTGTGCATTGGAGAAAACTTTGCCTCCGAGACTTGCAGCGTTTACCATACCATGCTTAAACTTTTCCAGCCTCTAATTCTTAAGCTACTGTAAATATGTATTGAGCCTCCTGACATGTTTGATGTATTTAATTAACCCAAACTTCTGTTGTATGGTTTCTTTCTTGCTGGTTTTAAGTAGACTTTAAATCTTTCATCCCTTACTGTGACTTTATGCAGCTACTTGCATGCATAAAGCACTCTAGCAGCAGATGTTGGTGCTACCAGTAATGAAAAAAGTCAGCCTACCAACCAAATTATAATTTACCACCTCTATCTAGTCAGCATCTGCTGAGCAATAAATATAAATTGCTTAAATTTGCTAAGCATGTTAATGTAACTCACCATCTGCACTAGTATACCTTTATTCCTTCGTGGTGTTTTAATGGGAGGAGATGCTGAAACCAGACAGCTGCAGGACTTACTCACAGCAAATAAACACACACGTGCACAAGTGCAAATATGCAAACACAGGCACAAATACAGTTTAAACATATGAAAATAATGAGTCCTCATAACTTTGGCATTACTTGAAAACTTAGAAGTATCCCTACCATATTTAGTCAACAAACATATCCAGGCATTGCATCAGAAATAAAAGCTGTCAGCCATGTTTGCAGCAGAAGTTGGTGCAGCAGCCTGAGCGGTGGTGAGGCTGGAAGCAGTGTAGCACAACACAGCGCTCCGAGTGTGTAATGAAGATAAATTAAGACGTTTTCTTCGTGGATAGTGCTGTGTTAGCTCAAATGCTCAGGATTGCCGTCTCCTTAGCCTTTCCTTGGGAAATTAGGGTTCAGTCAGCTGCAACATCACACAGCACCTTGCAAAGCGCACATGTCAGAAAACTTGCGTCTTTAGAAGTGTGAAAGTGTTCATTCCTGCTCTGACAGAAGAGAGACAGACTTGAGTGAAGGAAGATTATGTAAAGAACAGGTTCTGCCAGGCGATACGACTGATCAGACAGGTGTTTCAGCCTTATATGCTACGGCTACGGTAACTCATGGGACTGGCTGCTGTCAGCTTGGTTAGTTCAGGGGTAAACTGCATCTTAATTAAAATGAAGAGAATTTAAGGCCCGATACTATTACATCCATAAACAGTGCTATGTATGGATTTGCCCCCTTCCTCATTTCTTATTCTATTTTATTTGCATGATTGTCACACCTACCTAACCCTGATTGAAAAAATAATTCCCCCTTGTTAAACGATCTATTAATTGTGATCAACCATACTTTTTAAAAAGCTGAGTTCAATATCACTAGCCATACCTAGGCCTGAAAACTGCCAGACCTGTTGAATCAAGAAATCCCCTAAATAGAACCTGTCTGACAAAGTGAAGTTGGTGAAAAGATCTCAAAATGCAACACATCATGCCAGGATCTAAAGAAATTCAAGAAAAGATGAGAAACAACAAGTAATAGACATCTATCATCTGGAAAGGCTTTCAAAAGCCATTTATAAAGCTTTGACCCAAGCAAACCACAGTGAGAGCCATTATCCACAAATGGGGAAAACTTGGAACAATGGCAAACCATCCAAGGAGTGGCCAACCTATCAACTTACTCAGAGAGTGCATTGACGACTCATCATGGGGGTCACAAAAGAACAAGAACAGGATCTAAAGACCTGCAGGCCTCACTTGACTCAGTTAAGATCAGTGTTCATGATTCAACAATAGGAAAGAGACTGGGCAAAAAAAAGGCATCCATGGGAGAGTTCCAAGAACAAAACAAACGCTGACCAAAAGTAAACAGAGGCTCGCCTTACATTTGCCAAAAAACATCTTCATGATCTCCAAGACTTTTGACTTCTGAGGAACTTTTTGGAAGGTGTGCATAACATTACATCTGGAGTAAAACTAACAGACAATTTCATCATAGAACATCAAACATCGACAGTCAAACATGGTAGTAGTGTGATGGTCTGGGGCTGCTTTGCTGCCTCAGCACATGGACAACTTGCTGCTATTGATGGAACCATGAATTCTGCTCTTAACCAAAACATGCTGAAGGAGACAGTCTGGTCAGTTCTTGACCTAAAGCACACTTGGGTTATGCAGCAGGACAATGATCCATAACACACCAGCAAGTTCACCTCTGAATGGTTGAAAAAAAATTGAAGATTTTGGAATGGCTGTAGTCCAGGGCTTTAATCTGATTGAGATGCTGTCACATTACTTCAAAAAGGAAGTTCATTCTTGAAAAATCTCTAATGAAGCTGAGTTTTTAAAAATCTGGAGAGAAGAGTGGGCTTAAATTCCTCCACAGTGATTTAAAAGACTAAGTGAAAATGTTATCGCAAAAAATGGGAACAAATGGGAACCAATGAAAATGAGAGAAAAACAGACTAATAACCACTTAAATTAGGGCTCTTTGGATTTGAGATCCATTCTGTTTCCTTAAGACATAGTAGACCATTGACAGTGATATGTGGTCATAAATCAAGTTTTCAGGCATTTATATGGACCTGATTTTTAAGTACACAAAGCAGAGCAACCTGTTTGACCTTTGGCCTTTTCCTTTAAAACCAGTCATGCTAATCAGACATTGGTCAGGGTTATATGGACAGCTATAGCCTTAAACATCATCTGTTGTCAATAGATGCCTCTCACCTTAGATATAACTTAACTGTATTACTGATCTGCTGTAATTCAAGGAAGAGGAAGGACAGTGGAATAGGTTCAGATCATTACCTGAATGCTTGTGGTAGCTCCTGAAATAGCCCAGCTTCCTCTTCAGTCCTTTAAAGTACTGTTACAGTTCTAGAAACATATTTCATCAGCTGAGGAGCCGGACTGACCCAGTGAACCTCATCGAGATGTAATTATGAAAAAGCAATGGCACTCTTCATTGAACTAAAGCTGTTTACTCCCTACTGATTTTGCCCCAGCTTACTTTTTCTGCCACTCAGTGGAACAGCAGACTCACGCTGCTGTGACATCACATGTATACCCTCTATAATGGCTGAAAAATTCAGTTTATTTTTTCTTCTTTTGCTTTTTGTTGATGTTCAAAAAGATTGTATCAACTCTGGGGCAAATGCAGTCACTTACAATTAAAGCCCAGTACTTCAGCTTACTTTTTTTATTTCATATCTCTACCTGATACAGAAGCTGAGAAATAAAGATTTAAGCAAACATTGAAATTCTGTACAGTTTTCACTAAACCCTCAGGTTATCATTGATTATTTTCTAACAGTACTTATGGTTAGAGGCTTTTTGTAGTTGGCCTTAGGTCAAAATGGATTAAAATATTAACTTTATTACTGGAGCAAGCAGTGAACCTCTTTGTAATGCATTTATTTTAAGCTAAAGATAATTTAGTTGAAATAGTTTTAGTTGTCGTATTACATAGAGGATCTTATTCAAGAGTTTATAATTACAACCCTTCAGCTAGAGGTGGCCCTTGTCTCAGTCAGAAGCAGAATAGATAGTTGTGTTGGTGTGGGGCAGATTATAATAACTGTATTGCTAGTTTTTGTTATGTTTTCTCTCCTTTGTCCTCCTCCACTCAGCTAACCCAGCTGAGCCGCATTTGACAACAGAACTGTCAGTCATGCCTATCCTCCACAGTTCTTTTTAAAATCAAGTTACTAATTAAAACACAACCAGTCAGAATAGAAAACACTTAGGCATAAATCATGACAATAACAAACCATGACAACAGAATATGAGTATGAGAAAAACTTACTGACATGTATTCTGACTTTATGGGTTGACCCATGTTTCATCTTTTATGATGCAATATCCCAGGAAGCTGTTGCTCCATCTAACATGTGCATCTCAATAGATTAGAATATCAACAAAAAGTTGCTACATTTCAGATATATTTCAAGTTTTTATTTCTTTAATTTTGATGATTATGGCTTAAAGCTTATGAAAACCCAACATTCAGTATCTTGGAAAATTTGAATATTACTTAAAACCAGTAAAAAGGGATTTTAACACAGATATTTTGGACTACTAAAGTAAGTAAGTAAGAAAGTATGAACATGTAAAACACTCACTCCTTTTTCATGAATTACTGCAGCAATGCGGCGTGGCGTGGAGGCGATCAGCCTGTGGCACTGCTGAGGTGTAATAGAAGCCCTGGTTGCTCTGAGAGTGGCCTTCAGCTCTTCTGCGTTGTTGGGTCTGGTGTCTCTCATCTTCCTCTTCTCAATACCCCAGAGATTCTCTACGGGCTTTAGGGCAGGCGAGTTTGCTGGCAGGGATACCAAGTCCTGCTGGAAAATGAAATCAGCTTCACCATAAAGCTGGTCAGCAAGTGCTCTAAAACTCCATGGTAGACAACTGCACTCACCTTGGACCTGGCAAAACACAGTGGGCCAACACCAGCAGATGGCATGGCTCAACAAATATCACTGACTGTGGAAACTTCACACTGGACCTCAAGCAACTTGGAATATGTGCCTCTCCACTCTTCCTCCAGACTCTAGGACCTTGATTTCCAAGTGAAATACAAAACTAACTTCCATCTGAAAAGAGAATGTCAGACCCAAGGTTATAGTAGTTTATTGTTATTATTATTAAGTTTTAATTTTTATTTTGTTTTAACCTTGTTTTTTACCTTTCAGTGCAGTTTTAGTTTTTCCTGCTGTGTTGCTAGTTTAGTTTAGTTTTTATTTTGCGAAAATGCTTTGTTTTAGTTTAGTTTTGATTAGTTCTAGTGTTACTTTTAGTTTTTTCAACAGTATTGGATACCTGTCAGGAGTGAGACCCAAAAGGGCTCATCACTTTTTCTTTCATTTATTCAATCATTTATTTATTTATTTTTTAAGATTTATTTTGGGCCTTATCATGCCTTTATTTGATAGAGGAAGGACAGTGGATAGACTCGGAAACAGGGAAGAGAGTGGGGAGAGACATGCGTCATTTAATTTTAGTTTTCTAAGCACAGAATTTAGTTCTGGTTAGTTTTCTGCGGTTTTTTTTAAGCTTAGTTGTTTTTTGGTTTCAGTTATTTTTACATTTTAGTTTTAGTTATTTAGTTAGCTTTACTTAACCAAACAACCTTGGTTGGACCACTGAGGAACAGTCCAGACCTTTTTGGCCTTATCCCTTGGTTAGATATCTCTGACATTGTCTCTGGTTCAAGAGTAGCTTGGAATGCAACAGTTGTAACCCATGTCCTGGATCCATCTGTGCATGGTGACTTTTGAAGCACTGACTCCAGCTGCAGTCCACTCCTTCTGAAACTGCCCTAATTCTTGATTGGGCTTCTCTTCACAATCCTCTTAAGGCTGCAGTTATCCCTTTTCCTACCACTCAACTTTCCCTTAATGTGCTTGGCCACAGCCCTCTGTGAACAGCCAGCTTCTTTAGCAATGACCTTTTGTGTCTTACCTTCCTTTTGCAGGGTGTCAGTGATTGTCTTCTGGACATATGACAAGTCTGTAGTCTTCCTCATGATTGTGTAGGCTACTGATCCAGACTGAGAGACCATTTAAAGGATCAGAAAACCTTTGCAGGTGTTTGGAGTTCCTTAGCTGATTAGAGTGACACCATGAGTCTCCCAATGTTTAACTTTTTCCACAATATTCTAATTTTCTGCGACACTGAATTTTGGGTTTTCATTAGCTGTAAGCCATAATCATCAAAATAAAAGAGATAAACACTTGAAATATATCAGCATGTGTGTAGTGAATCTGTATATGAGTTTACCTTTGTAATTTAAAATCAATTTTTTGATGATATTCTAATCTATTCTAATCTATCTTGCATCATTTCTTCCTGTAAATTACTCCTCCTTCGATCTTACATGTGACCGCTGCCAATAACACCTTGTCACTTTCAAAGGCCTTTTTTATTGAGCGTCAAATGCCGTCTGCGCTTAAGCTACTTTAGATACACTGTCATCATTATCTGTAATTACATGCAATATAAAAATCATGTATTTACAATTTGTTACACTCAGAAAAGTAAGTGTGTCATCACAAATGCAGATGCTTCATATCGACGCTTGTTGCTTCATTCAGACGCCCAAGGTATCTTTATTATCTCGTACAGATGCTGGAGGTAGCTCTGTTATGTGTTGTACACATGCACATGGTCACATCTGTTATGTTTGTGTCGAACACATGGTTTATGTCAAATGCATAGTCCTTCAAGGGTTTGCATTACTTATACTTGAAAGCCCAATGTGTATAACGCAGAAAGGTACCTTTTGCATGCGTATGAGACACCCACGGCCAAGAGAGAGAAACAGCACTGGGTTTTTAATGGAAAAGACAATGCGCTGCACACTAAAAAGGTGAACTAAAGTCCTATCAGTTAACAATTAGAAGGGATGGATACGTAAAATCAACACAGGAGAATGGCTAAATGTGCCTCTCACTTCAGTATTGTGCTGCCATCGTGCATCTGCTTTATAGTCAAATATTTTAAGGGTCATGTGGGCATCTTCAGCTATAAACCTTTCAGATTTGGCTGCTTATGTGATGCTTGCAGGTCAGCATCTCCCAAACAACACAGGAGTTTGTTGTGCTTCTCTGGAGCACAAAGCAGCACTCAGCATCAGACCAGATGCTGCAGTGCACTCTGAAGTGTGCACAGGTCAGCCCTTGTTTTCTTCTTTCTTTGCTAACAAAGTCATGTGATAGATGGTGCCTTTAACATGTCGCCATAGGGCACATGTTTCTGGTTTATCTCCTCTTTAATTATACCTTCCTTATCTTATTTGCACCACAGGTAGATGAATCACTACGATGAATCAACTGCAGGAAATTCATCCAGTAAATCTGCTCCTTGGATGCACAACGACTACAAGGTTGTTTTTTTACACATGGTTAAGCCTCACATTAACTTATACATCCCTAAAAATATCACTGTAGATTAAAAACATCAGAGTTTGACACAGAACAAGCTATGTTCATGATTAAAGTTGATTTCCATTGCTTGTAATTTTTGTCTCATAACTTTTTTTTGGTCTTGTAAGAGGGAGACTTCTCTGTTGAATTAATGCCACTGCATTAGAGATAATAGTACAGCATATATCCACTGTGTTGGAACAATAACACTGCACACTTTACAGCCATGTGGTTTAAAAGTGCAAGACAAATGGAATACGTCCTATCCTTTAAATCTTAAACATTACTCAAGACTGGGAGGCAGAGCACTAAAATACAAAGCTTAATGTAACAGACATGAGAAATAATGCATCCTGAAATATATTTCACACTGTATTCCATAAGCAACGCTCTCCAAACCATATCTGTAGTGTACAGCAAAGCTGTAAAATGGCCCCTTAAAATACTGCTTTTAAAAGATGCCATCTAAGAGCTGATAAGAGCTACAAGCATTGGACTGGATCAATTGTGCAATAGGAAGAGCACTCAGTCATGGGTACTGTTTAATTAATGATGGGGGATAGAGATAGGCTGTTAGCTCCATATTGTCAGTCAAACACTCACAGCAGAGGGTGGCAATATGAGCTATGCAACTGATACGTGAAACACAAGGAACTAATCCATACTCTGCAGTCTAGTACCATTAATGCTCGGTTAGGAGGGCAGGGAGCAGCTGCATGACACACATAGCCCACATTTTGGCTTCTCTGTCAGTAAAGAAGACTAAAAGTAGTGAAAGAATACATATAATATGGAGAGACAGGTCATTCTTTCTACAGTAAATATCTTCTCTGTCAACTTAATGATAGATGAAAGTCACAGAAACAGATGGAAACATACACTATTTTTAAGTTACTCCCATTATTCACGAACCCTGTTCACATAAATAATAAACTGACAAGCTCCTCTTTATAAATCTTTTTATCTCATACTACTCTTTGTTTTTTCCTGGTATTTAAATGATAAGATCCAAAGAGCCAAAGAAACCTGTCTTCAAACAAAACAATAATCTAATACAAAAGCTGCATGGAAAATCAAAAGCAAAAACAGGACAAATTGTCCCAAGCTTCAAAAGAAAAACCTTTCTATCAAACAACCGTCCCAATCTGACTTTGAAGCTCAATGAGGTAGCAAAGTGGCCTATTGATTGGTGAGGCCTGCATGGATCTGAGGCCAATTGTTATCATCAATAGACACTTGTCCTGTCAAAAAATCTGTGGGCCAAGCACTAAACCCCTTCCTGTCACGCTCAGTTGAATAAAAGTCATTGTCTGGTGAGCAGATAAGTCCTTAAGACAAATTTGACAGCAAGCAAAGGCGATTGAAAAAGTGTCACTTAGTAACACAAAGTTAAGGACTATAATTGATTAATAGGGCTAATGTAGCTCTGATAAAGATAAGGTCTGAGATTCTTTCTACAAGGTTAGAGCAAGAGTCTACTAAGCTAAAAAATGTTGAAAGTAAAACTTGGGCAAAAATAAACAGCAGAACATAATTTAAGCTGCAGTTTTTTAAGAACACTATCAAATCCTATAGACTAATGAAAGGCCTAGTCTTTTATAGTGGCAATAGCTTAGATTTACCTTAAAGCTAATGTGGCAAATTTCATCTTAGACTTTGTGCCTTAAAATACGACCAATATTTCAACTCCACCTTAGAAATGATAACACTTGAACCCCCTGAACATTTCCTCTCAGAGTTTATTACCCAGTTAGATATTTTAATTCAAGCATGATGTATGCAGGCTATTCATTAATGGTTGATGGTAACTTGTTTTGATTTTAACCACAAATCCTTGTACATTTCTGGTTTCTCTTCAGAAATAAAGGCCCAAGCTTTACACACCTATCTTCAAAATGTTACACAAATTACATGCAGATATATAGTGGTACAGTTTGTATTCTTAAATGATAATGTTGTATTGTCATAGTATGCATATATTTTGCAGTAGCATGCAGCATCATCAATCAGGGATGTTGCTGTGACACTTAAGGATTGTGGGTGTTGTGGTATTTTCTGGCTGAGATCGCAAATTAACTGCAATGTGTGGTCTGCAGCCGGACTGTGTAGCCTTTTTGGGGTATGACATACATCCCCTTGTGTGACTTACTGAAAGCAAGATTTTGTCAAAATCTAAGACATGAACCCAAAAAAGTGCAAGACAAGACATGAGATGTAGGCTGTGTCTGAAATCACTCCTTATTCACTAATAGTGAATATGCCATTTTGTAGTGTCCAAATTTTGACTGAGCATTGTTATTAGCTATATAGTGCACTCATTCTACCCCACAATGCATAGTGAAAAGTAGTGAACAGCTGATGGTCACTAGACCCAGTATTTACCATGATGCATCATGGTTGCTGCTCTCAAACATGGCGACCAGAGGAGTACATGAACACAGATCAAAACATTCTATTCAGGATTTTTTGTTTCTTTGGTTTTAATTTAAGTATATAATCTATAAGAAAGTGTTAAGGATTCAAAACATAGTTATTCTTCCCCCATGCAGAATACAAGACATGAGACCACCATCTGGAGTAGTGTCCGAAATCATTTTTGTGTTTTGCATTTGAGTCCACTATATAGTTCACTATATGCTGCTCACTATATAGTGGACAGGGAGTAGGGAATAAGTGTGTATGGTTTCAGGTACAGCCATCGTATCTCAGCTGTCGCTAATTGAATTTTCCAAAGTAGGCTGAGGTAGTTGGCCCTGTGACAGTGTTGCCAGATTGGGTGGTTTTCCGCCCAACTGGGTGGTTTTATGGCCACTTGTGTGGGTAAAAATGGGCTTGGGCGGGTTAATATAACTTGTGCTGGTTGTCCTTAACTTAGGCGGGTTTTTAACTGCATCTTAACAGACTGGTTTACATTCTTAATTGTTTTGTTTAGTTACGTAAAATGACAGCTATGACAGTTAGGGAGTTCTTGTTGACGTCAGTGAACGTATCAAACTTACAGCAGCGCTTCTGAAGCCTGTTAGTCGCTCTGAGTATCCTGTAGAGTTCAATGGAGGGAGCCGTGATGTGATTGGGAGAGAGCACGTACGAGCAAGAGATTGTTGTGCACGTTGGGCCGAGTGTGTTTTTGTGTGTGTGCGCGTGTCTGCAAGAGAACTAAACTCTCAGAGACCGATAAAGACAGCAAATTTTGTTGTTTTTGGCTTTGGCTACAGCCCACAGTAGCCTGCACTGAGTTATCAAAAGCTTAAACAAAGCTGGAAAATGTCCTGTTGTACAGGAAGAATGGGGGTCCTGATAAAATAAACTAAAAGATCAACGCTTCAGTATTATACATTATAGCCAGCAAAACATTCTGGTGAGAGGAGTTATGAATTAGCCTGATGTTGCTGTATTGCACACCCAGCTGCCACATACGCTGATGTAGACAGCTGTTACTATCAGACATTTCTGTGCTCTTCATCAGTGTGTTAAAGGAGCAACCCCCAGCATCTAAAGGTGAGATAATACAATCATGTCTGTCACCTGGAAATTATGATAATTGTGATAAGTCTATTATCTCTCTGAAAGTGGAGTGTGTGTATAACCCTAACCAGTTGCTGTATCGATTATGTTGTTGAGCTTCGTAAAATCTTTTGTTTTCTGAAGAATAGAGAAGCAGGCAGTGGGCATGCACCTGAAATCAGTATGTCGTGACGGTTGACTGTTGTTGCTTGTCGTTATAAGAGTTATTTTTGGTGTACTTAAGCTGTCAGTGTACTTTTATGGAGTTTTGTACTTTTGTCAAAAGAAAAAGCACTAAATAGTGATTACTGAGCGTTTTTTTGTGCATTCTGGCGGTTTTTGTTCAAGTTTTGGGCTGGAAACTATCAGCTGTATCTGGCAACACAGCCCTGTGACCACTGGAGGGCGCTGCCTCTTATTAATCATTAGCCGCTGACATGTAAGTCTGATTTCTAGAATTTTATTAGACCTATAAAGAAAAAAGTGATTAAAAATACCTCGATTTTACACTTTTTTTGTGGTAACTGGACCAAACTGCTGCTATACATGTGTCAAAAGTAAGAATAATGTGTTAGCTTAACATGCTAGTTTACCGTTAGGTTAGCCGTCACTGGCAACGTTAGCTAACGTTAGCTAAATATGCTATTCACTTATTATCGTAAACTTATCGACGTCATTAAGTTAAGCTGACAATGCTATTAAAGAAAAAAAAAATCTACGGAAGCATATTTAATGTATGTTTTTACATGATATATATAACATTAAATGGGTTTAAGTGTAAGAAAATAGCCCAGCTCAGTCTACATCTTTAAGTTGAAATAAAGGATTAGTGCATACATGATTAACTGCATACATTGTAAATATTTGGAAGATATTCCTTTTAATAAAACCTCTTTTTAATGTTTAAGGGGAATTATTTTGCTGGAAAAAAAGCGTTCAAATTTCCGCCAGGATCATCCTACTCAGAGGCAGAAAGTGATGCGATGCCACTCCTTGTAACTAACTGAGAGCCACCTTTTTTTCCTGAGCAGCTCCAGTGAGCTGGATGCTGCGCTGCAGAGAGCCTCAGCCGGCTGCAGCGGTGAGGCTGACAGACTGAGAGGAGACCAAACCTCCGTCCACCACGACGCACAGCAGCGGCACACAGCTCCCCGAAGTGGGAGGAAAGGTACGACAGTCGAGGAGAGAAAAGCTGGATACGGGAAGAAATAATATCTGTTTACACGAGGATGTACTGTTTACGCTGGCTAACCAGATAAAGCGGCAGAGACGAGGACCCGGACTTCATATTCCTAATACCGCTGCTGCTCCGCTGTTTGGGTCGGGAGGAAGAGACACAAACGCCGTGAACACAACGGTTATCATCTGGTAGAGGAAAGAAAAAGTGGAGCAGAGGACTACTTTATCTGTAAGTTTGCTGTTTCATTTCATCGTTAGCATTCATTTCTTACACCAATGTGTGGTGTAATCACAGTTATATGCGTAAAGAGTTCTGCTTGTTCTGCTTACTAAATAATCCTCATAAAACGCCTTAAATAAGCTTAACGTTTATAGGTGATCCCCTTTATATCCTACCATTAGACTCAGTGGCAACTCTACCCTTCAGTCTGGCTTATTGTTTCTCTAACTTCTGGCTTTATCCTGAAGAGTGAAATGACTCAAAACTAAGCATGAAGGTGATGAAGCTGAGGAGTGCCAGGATACAGAAACACTCCACAAAGTGTCAAACAAAATGAAACAATTCTCCTTTTTTATAACGCCTGGAGGAAATTAAAATCTCTAAAATAAAAATGCACGCTGAAATTAAAGGTGCCCCAGACTGAACCCTCAGCAGCCTCAAAAGGGAAGAGACGTCTTGAAATGTATTTAGAGTGAAGTGGGTTTGAGGTGTTGCTGCTTTTGATGGGAGCTCAAAGAGACCCGTGGAAATATTTAGTGAAAGAAGAGAGCTCTCCTGCAGGGGAAGAGGCAGGTCCCTTTTTTGTTTTTTTTAAGAGTGCATCTTTAGGTTAGCAGAGCAGGGGGGCTTCTAACACACCACTTACCACACAAGTAGACCCACAGGAATTATCTAATCAGAGATATGCAAATGTCCCAAACTCTAATTCTGCAGCTTCGCTGCGGTTCAATGTTTAGTTTAATGCTGTCTTCTGAGTCTGCTGGTGACAGTAGGGTTGTGCGTTATGGCTCCGGGGTGCATAGTCTCTTGTTTGATCTTATTGATTTGGCTTTCAGGGCTGTAGTTGGAGAAAGAGAGAGGTATTATTAAGCTATTATGCAATGAGGAGTATTATTTTCAATTTTTTTCTTGAAGTTTATGTGACTTTCCTTTCAGTGAAGGCAATTAGCAAGGTGATGGCAGATGGAACAGAGTCTGTGAAAGGAAAATTCAGCCTTCTGAAGTGTGTCTGCTGTCTGTAAATCTCCCTTCTGTTTTGGCTTTCTTAAAATTCTAATGCAGGTCCATTAAGAGATACTAAGAAACATCATCGTCTTATTTAAAGCCAGTTTCTAATTTAAAGTCACTAAGTAAGCTGCTGAAATATTTAGGAATTCTGAGGATTTTAACCACAAATCCTTGTAGATTTCTGGTTTCTCTTCAAAAATACAGGACAAAGCTTTGCATAACTTGCTCCAAAATGTTACAAAAATCACATGCTGAGTTTTTTTTGGACTTTTATGCTTTTAAAAGCAAAGAAAGGGTGTCTCCTCATCTTGCAGGGTCTTTACTCGGGTTTTATTTTGCAACAGCAAGACTTGTTAACACAAGTATTTGTCATGTTGTACTGCTTCAATGAAAATAAATTGAACTGAGTGGCTGATGTAAACAGCATTGCAGAACATGATAAATATATAACTGCATAATGTGACTGACGGGCTGAAATTTCACAAGAAAAATGGAAGAAAAGTCAACATTGAGTGAAAGAAACAAGGTAAATTGACACAATGTCTAAATATTTTTCTGCTTTTTATGATCAGACTAAGAAGTCTCTTGTGGCACACAGTGAGGGATCTGACCTTACATTTCCTGAGTTACATGCTCTATATGGTGCGTGTTTGTTATGTGTGTAAGTGAGAGTGGGATTTGCTCAGAGAAAAGAAGCCTACTCAGTCTTTTGTTGCTTCAAGCACAATTTTGTGCACGTTCTTTGAAGGATGGCGAGTTGAGTACATCTATTTTCAACTCTTATGTCACATATCCTCTACTGTAGTTATGCTACAGTGCTGTACAGTATATTTGACACATGTCGTTTGTACATGCACACAATCAATATTCAATTTTGCAAGAATCACCAGCTGATTCAGCAGAAGCATTAAGCGTTTACTCCTATAAAACTGCTCTTTTTAAAACAGTTCAGTATTTGTTTCCTCTTGGGCTAAAAGATAGTCTTAAAAGAGAGGCTGGGGAAGAATTTAACCGTAATGTACAAGCTGGAGCTTGTTTCAAGGATGCTTTGTATACATTACATGCAAAAATGCTTTAAATCTAACCTGCGCGCATTTAAATCAGAGCTTAAACCATGACACTACGACCTAGTCCTACACTGCCATGGTTTGAGTTATACAGTGTCCATTTAGAGTTAATGATGGAAGCCTAACTTGAAGGCATGCTTGTGATTTCAAATGAGCCATAATTTGCCATAATGTTAATCTGGATATATATTTCATGAGACCTAATGTGCTTAAACGATTGTCATATTGGCCCACTCCACCGCTTAGTTTAATTTCCTGAGATCATTTGAAAATGGCTCATCTCACAGAGGGATGCAGAGTCACCAGACACAGCCCTAATCAAAAAGGAGCTGCACCTTCACATCAGGGGAATAGATGGAGGGAACGAACAGCTGTGCCTGTTTCACTTGGCACGAATTAGAGGTTACCCATACCCTTATCCGATGTAAATCACTTATTTGCTTGCGATACATGCTTCAGAATGTTTGTATATCCACTTGGGGGCAGGTGTAAGATGAAATGCAAATTAGTAGATTGGCTAACCTTGATGGGAGACGGAATATGTCTTCAAGTCGCAGCTGTCCCATCCTCTTAAAAGAAATAGTTATTGACATAGGGAACAGACAAGCATTTAGGGTATAGCTAATTGAAAATGACAACTCTGGTGAAGCGTAGCCCTTGGGACGTTTGGGAAAAAAAAATGCATACCAGCAGTGACAACAGAGAGGCCAGGGATAGAAACTGTCTCAGCAAGACAATGGCACCCAAGGGAGTCCTATTTCCACTGACAAATCTGAGACTAATAACGGGAAAAAGGGACGAAAATGTCTTGCAGATCACACTTTGTGCTTGCATGTCCCAGCTGTCTATTTTATTTTTTTTTATTTAAATAGATGTGAGCGTAGATATTCAAAGTCAGGGATATGGTATCACACTGTGCAGGCTGTACAGCATACAGAGCAATTGTGGATTTTTTTCTGTATAGTGACAAAAGGAGAAGTTGTGTGGGGAAACAGCCGGGCATCCTGAAATCTGTAAACAACATGTTTTTCACTGTCCACAGATTGCAAGGGTGTAATTTTGTTCTCAAACACAACAGTGACTAAGAATATAGAGCCTGGGCATGTTTCCCTACCCATATCGGAGATGACATGCATTTGTAAGATTAAAGAAAGTATTTTTTAAGATACGTCCATGATCTTGACAGTGGCAAACCCGTCCTTGGCTGCCTCCCTATCTCACACTTTTTGTTTGCGAGAAAAGCCGCCGGTCTATCAGAGCCTGGAAGACAAACGTCCCTCAGGACTCATCTGACAACTTAATTTATATAATTGCTTGGAAGCATCTGCGTAAGAAAGACTGACTCCCAGCACCCTCCTCCACATGTCACTGTTATGAATGACTTGGATTTGATGTCCAATGAGTCAAACAGACAGATTTAAGTCACACAGATGTTGTCATGCTAAAGCATATGTGGACTATAAAATTAACACTGTTGTTAATTTGATCACAGCCGAGGCATCTTTGATATAGAAAGCAGTTTGAGCCTTGTGTCTTCTTCCCTGTGCTCTGAAATGTCTCCTGCGATGCAGCCAGCAGATTGTGCGATAAATCTATGCACCATGACAAATGTGAACACATGTGAAGCAGTGATTTAATTAACATGAGCGACACAGGAGCACCTTTCTTTCTTGGTTTCTGTAAGTAGATAGCTAATGATCAAAACAGCTAGAAAAACTTGTTTTGGTTAGCTAATGTGTCTCACAGCCTCAAGTTGCTTAATTATGCAGCCTCTTAATCTGTTTGTCTTTGCACTGTCCTCATTGTGTTAAATTTCAGCAAATCACCTGCAGATACCCTCAGGTTTTCTGGGTGCAACAATGTAAAAGATTATTTATTTCAAGAAACCAGGGTTCAATCATTAATAGAAGAAAAAAAAGAATTCTTGATTTTGGCAGTTTTGGGAAAACTTGGCTCACAGGTGATATTATGATCTGTACAGTACCCGTCTCTTCTTTAGTCACACAGGATTTCTTCTTTAGTCACATCACTCATGTGCTGGAATAGGTGTCAGTAGGTTCGACGCGTCTTTGGAAAATAGTTTGTCAGTGAAGTGAACATCAAGTATTTGTAGAGATGGTACAGAGAGAGGAGTGATGATGGTGATGGTGGGGAATGGCCCGGGGATGGAGTGTTTTCAGTAGGCAGCTCCTGATTTTATGTGACAGTAAAGGGCCTTATCTTCCAGGGCCATGATGAAGCACAACACTCTTTGATTTTTTATCTTCCAAACGTCTAACAATCTCATGCTCGAGAAAGATTAGTGAGAAGAAGGTGTAAAAAACGGGCTGTGCTGTTCCAGGGGAGTCAAAAACAGATGAGTACAGGGTCTAAGGCGCTATCTGCATCATGCTGATAGTACACAGCGGAAGATTAGCCAAAATTACGGAGCTACTTTTGACCCTCAGGTTCTTTAAAGTCAAATATTATGATTCACCTTATGGCGTGACTAGATTTTTGTGCATTAGTAAACAATGCCATGTGTTGAAATCACTGAATGGGGGTAAAAGGGGATGAAATGCATGCATAATCTCATATTAAATTGATATAAACTGTATGCTCTTATCCTTTTTTTATTATCAGTCATCTCTGAAATCTTTTGTTTTGGTTGCAGTTACTTTTCGACTCTACATTTATTTCTGTTCCTCATTACCTTAGATGGCACACTGATCCCCTAAAGAACTAGTTTGAGTTTTTTTTTTCTGATTTCTCTTAAAATTCGTTGGAGCTTAATCCTTTCTTTACATGTCTTCCTTGATTTCTCTGGTATTTTAATAAGTCAAGCCTCAGAAGACTCAGAGAATAACTCTGGGCAAGCATCAACAGCGTAGACAGAAATCAAAGGCACCTCCAGAGATCAACGAATTTTCTAGTAACATTTATTATTATGCCTAATTATGTAGAACTACCTTTTTACATTTTGATCTTTAACCCTCATGAAAATGCCTTCAGGCCTTGTCGGTCGACAGTCCTTTTTGTAGGCTCATTAATGCAAAATAGCTTCTCAGCTTCTTGTAAAAGCAGGTCCTAAAACAAATAGCACACAGCATCCTTGCAGATTATGTTTTCAATAATTCATTGGACCTTAAAATCTGTGTTGTTGCATTTATACTTTATTGTTCCTGGAACTTGATCCCAAAACAAGCCACCAACATAGTGAATTTTTTAGATGAAATTTCTGCATGCATTTTGCACCACAGTGATGATGCAAAAGAACGGAATAGGTTGCTCTCAAGACAAATAATGCTAAAAAAAAATAAAATAAACTAAAAATTCTATTGAAATTTTCCCACATTATTACACATTCAAAGATAGCCAATGCTGGTAACAGTCTGCTCTGCTGTGATGTTTTACATGATGTGCTGCTGTAATTAGGGGCGGCAGTAGCCCAGTCTGTAGGGACCTGGAACCAGAGGGTTGTGGGTACAAGTCCCGCTGCAGAAAATGTCTGGTCTGGTAGCTGCAGAGGATACTTCCTGAGGGGCCCTTTAGCAAGGCATCAAAACCCTTAACTGCTTGGGTGCTCTTTCTTTTGCAGCCCCTCACTCTGACATCTCTTTGAGTGCCTGTCCATAGGATTGTATTTGTTTACATTTCAGACTGTAGTTATGCAGCATATCTAATTAGCAGAGAACGAAAAATTAACTTCCCCTTGTGGATTAATAAAGTACATCTTCTTTTCTTCTTCTACCAAGAATAGTGTGGTGTCTGAGCATGCTCTGATAGACAGTCTCTGTGCAGGTGCCAAGTCTAAACCACTACAAGCAATGCTTCCTGCATTAGATGTTCTGTAAACAAAACCTTCATGTCCACATGCACCGGCTGTGCCTCACTCAGCAGTGCCACGGTTTTGCTCTGGCCAAAGGCAAGTTACCTTGCACCCTTGAAGTGTGTCTAGAGCCAACTTTGATGAGCTTGAGACAAGAGGGCAGAGTTCACTGAAGAATTTCGAGTTCACTTAGGAATACAAAGTCAATAGTGGTTTATTTTGCCTTTTTGGGATTGATTTGTCCTTCATTCCGACATGATTCAATGATTTTATTGCTTCCGCAATGAGTGAGTACATTATGAAATTAAAAAGGTTAATGTTCGCTTAAAACGATGTACAGTGTCAGGTGAAATTCTGCTGCTTTTTACACCAAAAGTTAACTTTCCTTTGTCTGTGGCGCTGTTGTAGTTCTGCCACCCACTGACCTCCTGGTGGCCTTTCGATCTCGCTGCAGGATGAGACATAATGTTGATGTAGTTATGATTTATGATCTGGAGTACATGCATTTTGTTGTATTTTAAAGTTTGGCAGTGGCTGGCGCTGAAAATAGAACTACAGTGTATCTCCAACAAAGCAGATTGGGGCTTCAGGGATGTGCCGGTGCCGGACTGGAGCGAAACTGCTCTGATTAGAGAGAAAGAAATTCGCTCTGCAGTACCATTCACTGGTGGAATGCACCACAGCCGTTTTATGTGGAAATCGGAGGATATAGGAAGATGTTTTTGCTCTCCCCCCAACCTGCTTCGGGATGGCTTTGCGATAGTCATAGGCAGGGTTTAGTAGTTTAGCAGCTTCTTGTAGTGGGAAAGGTGATTTCACTATTCTCCTAACCTGCCTTCGCATGGGTTTTATTCACCAACAAGCTCCACCATACTTAAACTATGGCAGCGCTTGCCTGTCGAGCTCAAGTTACTACTGGAGCTGTGCATCACTACTACTTTGTTTTGTCTTGTCACTCTGATAGGCTTGTAATGAATTTTACCGATAGAATTTTTGTCCAGTTACCTTCTGAGAAGTTTTTGAAATGTCTTGCCTTTCCCAAACACTTTGTATGGGACGTTTACTGGATTAATGAAAACATACCATGAAACGGATATGTGAAACAGTCTATCTGTCATGTCAGCTTAGATGTTTACAGTTTACGGCTTATGAAAATAGAAATCTAGTATCTGAGGAATATTGAAAAAGACTAATCAAAAATATATTTATTGTACGTAAAAGTATGGTCATTTATGCACTCAATACTTAGTCTGGGTTTCTTTTGCAGATATTACTACAGGAGTGCAGTGTGGCATAGAAGCATGAGCCTTTGTCACTGCTTAAGTGCTGTAGAAGCCCAGGATTCTTTGATAGTTAAATTGACCAACAATGGCTGCACTGTTGGTTCTCTGTCACATATTTTCCTCTTGACGATATCCTATAGATTCTCTGTTGGGTCCAGGTCAGGGATGCTGGTTGGCCATTCAAGAATCCCAAAGACAGTGTATGGAGCATTGTCAAGAGGAAGATGAGAGACAGCATGATTAACAACACAGACGAGCTGAAGGTTGCTGTCAAAGCAACATGGGCTTCATATCATCTTAGCAGTGACACAGGATGCTGGCTCAATGTCATGCTGCATCAGTGCGGTAATTCATGGAAGAGAATCTCTTTGTGTGCTTATTAAGGTGCATAGATGGACTTAGTTCTCTGAAGGCCAACATTTCTGTATCATAGACCTTTTTGTATTGGTCTTATTTAGTACTGTTTCATTTTGAGATCCTGAGCTTTAAGCTGTATAGCTTCAAGACTCAAACAAACAGAAAACATTAAATATTTCACTTCGTGTTATGAAAGTTTCATGTTTTGAAGTGAATTCTAAAAAAAAGTGTATTTACATATTATTAGTATGACATCAGTATTGGCTAGTAAGAGGGTAAAAACTTACAGTAAATACAGAAATTTCTTGTGATACTTACAGCCAATATATCTGCCATATGTATCAGCTGTATGTATAAGTATGTATTTTTTTTTTCCTCAATTCTTAAACTTTAAAGTAATTTCTGAGGACCGAAGATTTAGGTCCTAATTGCAACTAGTATGATTTAGGGTTGCACAGTTGTACTGTTAAATATCAGCATTGACAGATATGACCTTAATTTTAGTTGGAAATATGGGCATGTTAGATACAGGAAAAAATCTAATACCATTCATTTCTAGTCCCCACAATATTCAGATTTTTGAGACACATGTGCATATGTTCACACTGATTTGTGATAGGCCAGTATCAGTGCACTAGGAATGACTAATATCATATTTACCTGTCATTTTCCCCTTCAATATTGCACCCATTTTCCATGCTGTATTATCCTTTCTTAGGTGGGTTGTGAGTGTGGACGCAGCCTGTGTAGGATTTAGCTTGGCACTTGAAACAGCTGCTAAAATGTTTTTCAAAGCTTTTCTTTTATTTTTGATCATACATGCCATTTAGAGAGAAATGCTCGGTCTTTCAGAAGCAAAAAGAGTTTTTGAATTCATAAAAGTAAGCCCTTAGGTCACAGCACCGTTCAGTAGCTCTCAGATGTCTTTTAGTCAAAGCTTTCTTAGTGTCCACCAACTCCTGGAGAAAATGCACAGTGATGTCTCTTACAAGCCAGTGGGCATTTTTGAAAACACATTAAAAGAGGAGGAGGAGTGTTTTAGGGTCACCTTTCCTACACTACTAAGTCATGCATCCTGCAGGCTCATGATGAGTTGCTGCGTTCCACTCTCATGCCTCCTTTCTCCCCAGAGATGAGATGTGTATGGAGGTATCTGTCAGAATACAACTAACAGGGCTGCTCTGCTTAGCTCTGCCTGTGCAGTACTTCCCTGCTCGTTGTCCTGTGACAAACACTGGATTTATTCTACTCATGTGAGGTTGATGTACAATAATTTCCTCTATATTGCTCTGACATAAAGTCGCTCATATGAAGCAATAATGATTGATGTTTGGTAATTTCATGTGATGATGAAAATCTTGATGTGATACATTAACCATAAAAACAGTAAATGGACAACTTAAATATAAACTGGCAACACTAACTATCATACTCTGCAGAAAACATCAGTATACAGAGAGCATGCTTTCACAAATGTAGGGCTTAATACCAGCTAAATGTCCCCAAGATATTAGGATTAGGTGAAGCATCATTAGGCATTGGGATAAGACAGAGGCACTGATGCATTTTAAAGGAAATAAAGGGAAGAAGCTGCTGAATGAAGCTTCTATTTAAAGCTCATATTGAGTGTTGAATACTGATGTTTGGTTTTACACAATCTCATATCAGCAGCAACCTTGCAGTGATTATGTTCAATACTAGATGAAAGCATTAGTTTCTACAAAATTATTTTTTTTTCAGAATTTTACACCATCCCTTCAGTGTGTGTAGGGATTTATTCACATGGTTGACTTTTAATTAAGATGTCAGAGTTCAACCCGCCTTGTAACGTCTCTCAAGATGATTTGTTCTGAACTAAACCTGATAAGCAACCTATGAGTGTGTGGTACTGGATTGTCTCATTTTCCAGCAGTGTGGTTGATCAATAAATGTAATATCCAGTATAATGGGAGGTTAATGGAAGAAGTAACAGCATGACAGAACAATATTGTTAGCAGATATGTAAAGTGAATATTGAAATGCAGCCTGAGGTTATTGAAAGGAAAAATCAAAAACCATTCACGCCATAGAAAAGGACTTATTAGATTTTAATTCAATAATGAATTTGTTAATAAATTATTAATGACCTATTTGATGACTTGCTGTGTTCTAATATGAGCCTTTGAGCTTTTAATTGGTCAACAAATGGAGGATTTGAGGTTTAAATTAATCAGCCACTTCAAACACCAGCTTTACTAAGCAGACACACGTACATCTGCATCTGTGTATTTTCATCCACTAGTGTAGCCTAAGTTTTCATACATTTTCACATCACATGAAAATAAAACTGTTAGCGTGATTAAAGAGGCTTGAGAGCCATGCCGTTAAAGCAGCTCGGTGGAGTTTTCTTGTAAACAAACAAAAGTAATTTGTGCATTCAGTCTTAATGCCGGAGTGAATCTTTGAGGTGTACCAGATGTGCCAAGAGATTTCTCTCTCTTGAAACATTTGCAAAGCTAGCGTTTGTTTTAAATGAGGTATTGTTAACATTCATGTTTACTAGCTTGTTTTTTTCTTTTCTCTGTCTTTGCGGCCAGATGCAGAATATCTGGGTGTATAACTACTACTGCTAATGTTAAATAGTGAAAGATTTAAAAACACACAGTTTGAAAACATTCTTAGTAGCTGACAAACACCACATGGTAACTCAAATGTATTCTTTTATTTCAATATTTGGATTTCTCTGATCATCAGGAAGAGATCACGGAAGAACTGCGAGTTCACGCAGAAACAGCATGTCAACAGTGGACTATTGCACCTTTTGGGGTTAATTTATCATCCTTTCCAGTATAAGTCCATGATACTATTGCTTCCTCCATTTAGTGAGTACATTAAGAAGTTAAAAGGTTAATGTTTGCTTAAAGGATCTGTGGTTTTATGCATAATTCTTTGGCTAAATATCCCCAAAACTTAACTTTTCCTCATCAAAGGTGCCACTGTAGCTCTGTGACCCACTGATGTCTCGGTGACCCTTTGCTCTCGCTGCAGGTTGAGACGTAATGTTGATAAAGTGATGATTTACGATCAGGAGTCCGTGCATTGTTTTATTTTGAAAGAACCGGATGTTCTACGCTTGTGACTTCCATGGTTGGTGCTTTCTGAACGACAATGAATTTACGAGGTTTGGCAGCAGCCGGCGCTGAAATAGACCTGCAGCATGTCTGAAATGAGGAGGAGTGGAGTGCCGCTCCAGGCACGCGCTCCTGCCGGTCTAGAGCGCTGGCTATGGAAATGCTCTGATAGACTAGAGAGGGAGCGAAGTGCTCCGCAGTTCAATTCGCTGGCGTTCTGCGGCGCGCATGCTGTATATGGAAATTCAGCACAGGAGTCAGCACAGTTAGTACCTGCTGGAAGAACGCATTTAACTTAAGTGGGTGCACACCTGAAGTAATTTTTAATAATTTACTGACATAGTAACCTTGCAAAGCAGATGGATATGCCCGTTTCCTTGTTTCTCACTGGTGAATCCATCTTGCAAAGCTCCCATCTGAACCGTTTGGACCCGGTTAGAAACTCACAGGACCAATCAGCTACGAGGGGCAGTACTTTCAGACGCAGCAGAGTTGTGACGTAAACAAGCAGCAGCAAGAGCTGGTGCAGTTATGGAAGAGAGATTAGCGTGGATGGTGCTAAAGCGCCAGTTTTATCAGAACTTGATGACATTTCTTTGGTAAAAGAAGAACAAAGAACAGCAGTGAGTTGTTTTCTTTTCATGAACGACAAAAGTCAAGTACTTACATGTCTATAGTTGCCATGTTTCGCGTTATTCCTCAGTAGCTGCGCACGTGCAGCTTGATAGCAAATACGTCACGTGTTTTGTTGCTCTGATTGGCTCATAGAGATGTGACGGATAGAACGTTCATCCAATCAAACTCCGAATTTTTTTTTTTTTCAAAGGCTCTGCCCTTTCCCAAACACTGTGAGTGATGTGTGAAACAAATCCATCTAGAGCCAGCTTAGGCAACATCTATATACAGCTAACACATCTAAATACATCTAAAACATATAAAATACATCTAAAATACATCTAAACACTATTCACTAAGTCATGATGGGAAAACTCTGCCCACCAGATTCAAAATGGCAGGGGACAAAGCTTGGATCAACACAGAGTTAGATTAATAGTGAATGGTCAGATAACTCCAACACTGAAGGATATTTACCTCTAAATTACACTCTAAATGTTAAAATCAACACCCAAATGTTTAACCCTTCTCTGCCCCATCACAGAAACATAATATCCTAAGTCATCTCTGCCTAACATGATTAGTACACCAAAAAAATTGATCAGAATATTGCAAACAACTAATATTATTTATATAAGGTTATAATAATTACATGAGGTTTTTTTTTTTATTTCTGAACAAACAAAATCTACTTTCTTTTATAACTGACTTTCTAGGGGTGGGTATTAGTACAGTCACTGGAAAAATTCTGGCTTGAAATTGATTTTTGCAACACTAGTCACTACCAGTTTAAACACTTTTTGGTAGTTCCGCTAAATGATGGGAATTGAGAACTGGTTCCATTTGAGAACCGATTCCCGTTAGTTCAATTCATCAACACAATTTAATCTTAATGATTCCCTTATCAATGCCTTACTCTACTAGTTTTATAATTATTTTAAGCTTTTACCTTTTAAAGAAAATTCAGCTTTAGTATTGTATTGTAATTAAAGTTCAGAGATTGAAGATCCAGAGAGCAATTTTTTTAAACTGAGATATTTCCCACAAAAAGAAGACATTTTGCATATTTTATCATGCTCTCTTCCCCAACACTTGATGTTCGGATCCGATCGATGTTAACATTATTAGTTCTCAAAACTGTTTATTATAGCCATTTATTAAAGTGTGCTTGTCACTGACTCTCACTGAAGGTGGCATACATCTTGTTCAGTGTTCAGAGAAAGAAACTCTTTTGAATTTGAATTGTTAACAGGGAAAACTAATGTAGTCTACATATTCCAAAAAGGAAATTCCCAGGAAGGAATCAATAAGGGAGTTGATGAAGAATTTAATTGATAAGAAGACTTGATAATGGCATTGATATTGATAAAATTCTATATATTCCCAATTCCCAGTGCTAATAGCACTTACTTTAGCGCAAAAATACTTTAGAGTATATATTTTATTCTAAAGTGGCTCATAGTGAGTTGCTACCAGTTCCACAGCATTTTGTTGCTGATAAAAAGTTTATTCTAGGATAACGCCTGACTGAGGTGGAAAGAGGAGAAACCAAAAGGAGAGAGAAATAGTGCCAGTTTAATAGCTGGTTTCATTTGGTGTTAAAGTGTCTTTTGCAGTTAGCACTGGCCCTTTGTGGATTAGGTACTTTTGTAATAAGGCTGATTTGCATTTGAGTGGGGCAGTTTTGTGCTGAATTTTGAATATTCCACCTCATTAACATTCACTATATTGCCAAAAGTATTCACTCACCTATCCAAATAATTGAAATCAGGTGTTCCAATCACTTCCATGGCCACAGGTGTATAAAATCAAGCACCTGGGAATGCAGGCTGTTTCTAAAAACATTTGTGAAAGAATGTGTCGCTCTTAGGAGCTCAGTGAATTCCAGTGTGGTACTGTGATAGGATGCCACCTGTGCAACAAGTCCAGTCGTGAAATTTCCTCGTTCCTAAATATTCCACAGTCAACTGTCAGTGGTATTATAACAAAGTGGAAGTGATTAGGAACGTCAGCAACTCAGCCCCAGAGCGGGGTCAGCGGATGCTGAGGCGCATAGTGCGCAGAGGTCGCCACCTTTCTGCAGAGTCAATCGCTACAGACCTCCAAACTTCATGTTGCCTTCAGATTAGCTCAAGAACAGTGCGTAGAGAGGAATGGGTTTCCATGGCCGAGCAGCTGCATCCAAGCCATACATCACCAAGTGCACTGCAAAGCATTGGATGCAGTGGTGTAAAGCACGCCGCCACTGGACTCTAGAGCAGTGGAGACGCGTTCTCTGGAGTGACGAATCACGTTTCTCCATCTGGAAATCTGAAAGACGAGTCTGGGTTTGGTGGTTGCCAGGAGAACGGTACTTGTCTGACTGCATTGTGCCAAGTGTAAAGTTTGTTTGGGGGGGATTATGGTGTGGGGTTGTTTTTCAGGAGCTGGGCTTGGCCCCTTAGTTCCAGTGAAAGGAACTCTGAATGCTTCAGCATACCAAGAGATTTTGGACAATTCATGCTCCCAAATTTGTGGGAACAGTTTGGGGATAGCCCTTTCCTGTTCCAACATGACTGTGCACCAGTGCACAAAGCAAGATCCATAAAGACATGGATAGAGTTTGGTGTGGATGAACTTGACTGGCCTGCACAGAGTCCTGACCTCAAACTGATAGAACACCTTTGGGATAAATTAGAGCGGAGACTAAGGGGTCTGGCCTTCTCCAACATCAGTGTGTGACCTCACAAATGGGCTTCTAAACCTTGAGGAAAGCCTTCCCAGAAGAGTGGAAGCTGCTGCAAAGGGTGGTCATATTAAACCCTATAGATTAAAAATGGGATGTCACTTCAGTTCATATGCAAGTCAAGGCAGGTGAGCAAATACTTTTGGCAATATAGTGTACATGTAAATGGGACAGGGCACTCTTTGCTCAGATGAGATTTTGTGTGCAGTTAGCGTCTGACTTCCCCTTTGCACTTGGTCTTTGGTCAAGACACAATCATTTTTGCCTTTTTATAGCTAAAAGCCATGCATATTTGTGCATTCTTTAGTGGATCTGCCCCTTTGTGTTGTAGTGCGCACAGGAGGCATAACTGTTGCCGCGAATATTATAGCAAAGTGATATTTGAGAGAGTCCAGAGTCCAGTCATCAGCATGTTTGGCTTTAGCAGCCAGGTAACCAATGAAAAATTACCCTCCTGTGCTGTTGTAATTAAGGTTACAAAGTTGGGTTACAAAGAAGTGAACACAGAGACTTATTAAATCAATTTTCTGTGATCTTATACTTAGACATGAGTTGAGTATACCATCATAGGCTTGTTTTAGGGGGTCAGTTGGGTTGTTACACATGCAGGAAAATGTATGTTGTTGTGCAATTTAATACCATAAAAGGCAAAAGAAATAGTGCCATATTGCCCAGCCCTCCTCTCTATATAGTCTACATGCTTAAAGATTCAAGCAGTGATAGTAAGTCACTTCAGAACTTCAGGGCCCGTGTCCATTTTCAAAACAAAACCAGTGTAGGTCAGTGTTTTCAGAGCTCAGAGCCCTGAGCACAATAATGCCCTCAGCGTCAGCTGTTTTTTTGTTGTTTCCTTCAGTTGTAGAGCTTAACTTTTGAAACACCATTGCTCCCATCAATATTTCTTCTCCCTCACTTGCCATTCAAAATCAAGAAGTGGCAGGGCTTATGACACCCGCTTTGTCATCATCGATCACAGTGGAGAAAGTTATCTGACTCGTCTTTCGAGGGGTAAGAGCTGTTACTAATGCAAGGACTCTCTTACATTGTCTTCAGGTTTTCTTGGTGGAGAAAATACCAAACAATGGAGCTATTTAAAGCAGACCTTACGGTCACCACAGAAAGAAGAAGTAGTTAACTTTTGTAACCCGGCAACAATAAGTTGTGGTGAGACACTCTAAAACTGAAGTTGTGGGCGCTGCTGCTGTCAGCACAGAAAAACTGTTAGTGGAAATTGGCCCTTAAGCTAAATCATCATTAGCTGTTTGGATATTCAAAACAGCAAGAGAAACTTTTTTATCCATTGTGCCGTAAAAAAGTATTTGTTGCCTTCCTGATTTCTTGTTTTTGCATATTTGTGACACTTAAATGTTTCAGATCATCAGAAAAAGTCATAATATCAGACAAATATAACCTGAGTGAACACAAAATGCAGTTATATAATGATGATTTCATGTTTTCAGAGAAAAGCCATCCAAACTTACCTGGCACTATGTGAACAAGTAACTGCCCCTAAACCTGATAACTTGTGCCATTGGCGGCAAGAACTGCAAGCGAGCGTTTGAGATAGGTGGTAATACATTTTTCACATCAGAATTGTTGTAATTCAGCATCATTTGAGGGTTTTCAAGCATGAACAGCCTGTCAAAGGTCATGCCTTAGCATCTCAATTGAATTTAAGTACAGACTTTGGCTAGGTCACTCCAACATTTATGTTTTTTAAAGCTATTCAGAGGTGGACTTACTGGTGTGTTTTGGAGCATTGTCCTGCTGTATGACTTAAGTGTGCTTGAGCTGGAGGTCATGGACTGATGGCCTGACATTCTCCTTCAGGATTTTTTGGTAGAAATAATTCATGGTTCCATCAATTACGGAAAGTGGTCCAGGTCCTGAAACAGCAAAGCAGCCCCAGACCATCACACTTCCACCACCATGTCTGACTGTTGGTATGATGCTATTTTTATTGAATAGATGTGTTAGTTCACATCAAGATGTTTTGTGGAAATGTGAGACAAGACTTTGGTTCTTTTTGATAGTTCTGGCCTTGCAACTCTTCCATGGATGCCAGTTTTGCCAGGTCGCTTTCTTAATGAGGCCTACATGTCAGTAGATGTTGTTCTGGGTTCTTTTGTGACCTCCTGGATAAGTCATTGATGCACTCTTGGAGTAATTTTGGTAGGCCAGGTAAGTGACATTGAAGCCAGCTTTCCAAAAAATCTGGTTAATCACAGCTAATTCATGATTCAACAAAATGGGGAATTACTTTACACATAGGGCCAAGTAGGCTTGGATGGCATTTTTCCTTTAATAAATGAAATCATTTAAAACTGCACTTTGGATTTACTTGGGTTATCTTTGTCTAATTTTGAAATTTGTTTGATGATTTAAATTAAAAGTGTGACAAATAAGCAAAACAACAAGTAATCAGGAGGGGGATAAATAGTTTTTCACGGCATTGTATGTTAATTATGGTCATAAGTTTAATGTATTTGCTTTATGTTTTGGTCTGATGCATTTTAAAAAACTGGAACTGAGCCTTTAATTTTAATCCTGTCTTTTTTTTACCATTTTTTCCCTTTTTAAATTATTAGCTGTAACTAAATTTGCCTTTTCAGTTATCCCTAATTTTTTCATCACAATAAATGATCATGGATTAAAAGAATTATGTAAAATTCAAACCCTCAGTGCAGTAGCTAATATAAGCCAGTGAGCAGCTTCTCTGTGTTGTCTATTGAAATGATGAAAGTGCTTGATCACCAAGGGAACCAGACAGGGGAGATCACATTTAAATGAATTGAGATTTAATGAGATCTATACATCATTGGCACAGATGTGCCATGGGATGGTGCAGTACTGTGCTGGGATTTAGCATGTGACACAGACATTCATATATACCTGTCGGTGGCTGCTGTGCTCCACTTTCAGCTGTTACTAGAAAAAAAGTGACCGTGTGTGAAAAATGCTGCCTCTGTCACAACAACACTGACACCATTGTATGAAAGCGATCTTTAGAGGATGGACAGAGATTGCAGGGTTTTCCAAAAGCACCTTTACTGCCAGCTTTAACTCTATGGACCATCCTATAGTTACCATAGCAACTTGTGCCTCTTGATTTGAGCAGGAGAAATCGGGTCACATTATGGATATGCCGGATGCGACCTTTACTTGTTTTAAACCTAATGGTTGCTTTCTATGTCTGACCTAACACACAGTGTGTATCTCTGCTTCTTACCTTAACTGTGCGCATGCAGCCACATACAACCATAAATGAATGCATGAATTTTTATCAGCATTAAAATCATCCTGGCTAATTGACAGGGATTGTACCATCAAAGGAAAGACTTTCAAACGGCCATCTGTGCTTTCATTTTTCTCTTTGTCTCCTGTATGTCATGAGGAGATGTATCAGGTTATCTTTCAGCTGTGGTTTACATATACTGTACATACATAGGACATCAGGATTCTCTAGTTATCCAGACATAAACATGTCAGATAAGATGCAGGGGAGAAAAAATTCAGAAGAGCAGCTTGTTTTTTCCACCAGATAGATCCCTAAACTTGCAACTCGAGTGAAGATCTGACAGTGTTGCTATGTAATTATTTGTTGTGTGAATTCATCTCTTATTCTTACTTGCTGTTAGCAGAAAAACAAAATTGGGCACAACGTCACTGATATCTGTTTTTTTGTCGTCTGGGATGTACCACTGAGTTTTGCTTTGCAGCTGTCCAATCTTCTGTTATATTATTCTTTGACATGATTTTCCTTCTGTTTTGTTGCCATCCTGTTAGTTCGGCACCATCCAAATATCAAAATGGAACATCATTGCTACCTTTTTTTTGTCTTGTTTGGATTCAGATTAATTCATTTAAATAGTGAGTGTTATTGTCTTTTTTAAACAGTGTAACAATCGTGCATGTTAACTGTCCTGACCTGAGCAGTAGGAGATCCAACAAAGAGCCTGGAGAGACACGCTCCTCTCATGTGCCAGATCACATGCTCATTAAATCTCAATTTGAGCAGAGCTCATTTAAAGCACACAGAAGCTGCGGTCTGTCGTTTCCTGTGAAAGGGGAAAAATTTAGGCACTGATTTTCAGGTGCTTGGAACAGGTGGGTGTATGTGTGCTGCAGTCAAGGATGGCCAACTATATGGTTCTGCATGCATTAGGTGCATTCACATGAAGTAGATACTTGAAAAATTCTGCATGTAAATTTAATTTGCATGATTCTATGTGGTTGTGCTTGAACCCAAACAGTTAAAATGAGATCTCTATGTGCACATTACACTGTCATATTTCTTGGTGGATTAATTAGTGAAGCAGCCATTGCCTGCAGCAAGGTTGTGCTCGGTCATTACTTTAAGATAAATTGATTAATTCATATATGCATTCGGAAAGGACAGAAATTGTCTTCAACCTTAAAATAACCAGATGCTTTTAGAGGTGGTGCCCTTTGGCAGATTTAAATGTCGAACTGTAAATGTGTTTCACCTGTGGTGAAGGAGGAACTTTAATTATAACCATAAAGTGTTTCTAAGATGTTTTATATATCAGGCTATATTACATAATCTACAAATTAGACTAAGTCTTTTATTCAACCTTGGCCTAAAAGCCAGTTTGGATTCAGGAAATTCCCCCTCATTGCATGACCCGTCTGCCCCCAGTGATCTGATCTGAGACATGGAATAAAACCAAGCCTTTAAAGAGAGTTCGGTTAGCTTTTTTGAAGGATTAGGATCCTGAACCTCTGAGCCAACACCAGGAACATGAAACCATTGTTTAGAGCTGACTGTAATCTGGGGTTTGGAGCCATTTTTAAGAGGACACTATTACTGGGGGTTGCTCTCTATTATTAATTTTAATTACGATTACTGTTATTTTATTAAGATTTGTTTTTGCACTGCTTTGCCTTTATTGGAGAGCTAGGAAGGTGGATAATGTCAGAAATAGGGTAAAGAGGGTGAGGATAGACAAGTGGGAAAGGAGCCGGAGGTCTTATTTGAACACAGTCTACCCACTTAGAGGACACATGGGACACAAGGGTAAAACCATAAGACTGCCAGTGCCACAACTGGGATGATTTTGATTGATATTAAAATAAGAGATTTGGGTGATCAGTATGCTAAATTATTAAATTTTGATCCCTCTGTCATTGGCATCAGAATTACAAATTAATTCTTACTATTTTTGATGAGCTCAGGCCCACCAGCCTCAAATACTCCGTCTTAACTGTACACTGCCACCCATCACTTTCTCTCTGCCACTATACGCTCTTGTTTTTTATATAAACAAATCCTAAGTGCTTTAACACTGCTAGGAGCAGTGCAATTTAGCACTATTTTTGTCTAGAAAATGGGAATTAAGTTACAGAAAGGTTGTCAATACCTAATTACTCATTGATTTTACATCGCTTGCATCAGTGTTTGAATTCTAAATTGCTAAATAAATTTGTCATATTACCTTGAGAAGCAGCTAGAACAGTCTAGTAGAAATTCTGCAAGTTACTTTGCATTGTTCCAGGTTCGACTTCCAAAAAAGAAAATGAGTTTATGTGACTAAGGTTGTCTCTATTTTGTCAACTAACAGCTGCCTTTCTGTCATCATCTTTCTCACTCTTTAAACTATCTAGATTTTGTGTCATGGCTACCTCTGCTCCTCACTTAAATTAATGTGAGAGCTGTTTTGGTGGGAGAGGCAGAGTGCATGCAGTGAGTGCACTTCTTTTACCCTGTATGATGAAACCTGAGTGCAGCATGGCATGTGGCACAGTAATCATTTCTTCACTATTGTCTTTATTTCATGATCATAGACAGCTAAAATTATAACTGAAATCAAAACACGATTAATTGCCCGGCCCTACCACCAGACATTTGACAAGCGTATTCTGATAGACATTGAAATAACTGAACTTGATACTTAATCTGACCTGGTTTTGTCCATGACAGGTTTATTATTTTTGAGCCGTGTGCTGTGTAAAGCGTTTCAATCCAGACGAGCTCCTGCCCTTTGAGTTACTTTAATGTAACCTCTAAACAGCTGAGTTGAGAAATATTCAGAGCTACATGTAGTCTCTGGTGTTTTGTGCTGTTTCTTAGAGGCTTTCTTGTTCTCTTATGAGAGGGGTCAGCTACCCCATTACTTTACTGTGATTTAAATGAATGATTCAGGTTGGAGTTTCTGGGTGACATGGCATGTTTTAAAACAACAGTTTATGCAGTGCTGGTTCAGAGGGAGATTTTCACTCATAATACAGCTTTACTTTTTTTTTGTTTTACGGCTTTATAAAATGACATTTAGCAATTGATATTAAAAAGAAACAAATAGTGCGAACATTAGGGCTGCAAAATTTACAGTTACTACAATACAAATAACAGCAACAAACAGATGGTAAAAGTCAGAATTTATTACAATAGATACAAGAAGGTGAGTAATATTTTCTCATTCAACATCTGTAAATTATAACTTTTGATCTGGGTATAATGGCCACTCTTTAACAGAATTTTAATGTATTCAGGTATCTTAAGCTAGCCTGTAAGCATCTTTCAGATTAATTCATGCTTGTTTTGTTGCAAAAACTATTATGGATTTATGTTGAATTTAAGAGAAACATGTTGGAAATTAGGGATGCACAATAATTATCGGTACAGATAAATCAACAACAGATATTGCATTTTACATATTTTTAATAATAAAATATTAACTGATGAAATCCACCAATAATAAAGGCGTTTGTTTTCTTTCTCACGAGACTACACATTCTGAGACAGTATGTGGTGCTGCACACAACCAGGCCCTGTGCCGGGATGTGGTTCGTTTGCATTCATGCTACCAAACGAACAAGACTTTGGCCTCAAGTGCACTCGGATCCAGGACTGGGTCCCTAATGTGAAAGCAGTCTTAGGTGGGCCCGGACCCACGTAGGACTTCATCATAAAAATAAAGTTCTTCCACTGCATGCAGTTTGTTCACATTTTTCCTCAATAAAAGGCAGAAATCATCAGAATCAAGTCAGTAAACGGTCTGTGTGACTCACCTTACAGATGAACACAAGTCTGAGTTAGTGAGTCTAGATTCAAAGGCAACAAAAGTCTCCTGTCACCTAAAAAATGCTGTATCTGCGCAGCACAAACCCATTTAATCCTCTGAGCTGCACATAGATGTGCAGATAAGAAAAAACGATGCTCCTGGCATCTTAAAAAATGATTTTAAACATCTATGGCTGCTGGATGGACTTTTTTGCTGGGTTAAAACAAAAAAAACGTCGCTCAGGTCATGATCCGAGTGGTTGCCATGGTAGCTTCTTCTTCTTTCTCCTCCTTGGCAGCTTCATGAACCAGCTATGTGCATACAGCCACCTGCTGTTTCAGACTGAGTACATATGCAAGTGGGCCCGGGCGTGGATCGATGTTGCTAGTGTGAAAGCAAGCCAGCGGGGGGAAGGGGGAGGGGGATCACGCCGCTGCGTGGTTTGAAAAAACTGGGCCTAATGTGAGAGCGTCCTTAGTTTAAAATGATTATAGCTAAAACTAGTAGGATTGCTTGATTATAGCAAACAGTCATTGTTATTAAATTGATGTTAAGATCAGGGTTATTGCACAGGAATACTCATTGATGTGACAACATGTGCACTACATGCATTTATTGATAAAATCGACACTTTGATAAACAAGCAATAAATGAGTGAAAAAAATTAAAATTACTATGTAAAACACACAATAACAAAAATAATCAATCTGTAATGCTGTAATCATTGATTATCCTGTTTCAATGATCATAAGAAACCAAATTTGTAACTGAAATTGAAACTCAATGAAAAGTACGGCCTGAAATTCGTAAAGATTCTATTTGTTACACTTTCATTACATTACTAAGTACAGAATCATTTTTTGCACATCACATTTTTCTCGTCATACAGGCTTCAGTAACTAGACTTGTATTTTTCCATCTTGCTTTATACTGATTTTCACAGAAAAAAAACATCACAAAGACAGTCTTTCTAGGATCATTAAGCCTTGTTGATCATGAGCTCATGTGGCACTAGGATCAAGTCTTACTTTCACCGTGAAACAGGTGCAGGAACATTGATGTTGTACTTTCTATAAAACAACATTCTAACAAACTCAGTGGGTAAGCCATTAAGTCTTCAAGTGCTGTTTTCTGCAAACACCTGCTTTCTAACAGTTTTCATCCTACTTCTGTCTGACCACAGGGTGCACTGTGTGTCTATATAAGACCTTGTAGTTCAGTGGAATATAAGAATAAGGTTTATTGGCGAGATAAATGAGAACAAGATAATTATCTTGCTGTTTTTGGTGAAAAAGCAATTGAAATAGAGATAGATCAAAAATAAGATAGTAAACAGTAGTCCTTCTAGTGTCATGAATCGTAGATAAAAATGAATAAAACAGGAAAAAACATAACAAAAATATCATGACGTATGTAATAAATTAGCAGCTTTACTGTTGTGCAGGGGTGATTTACAATCCTTTTTCTGTTGACTTAACTCCTTTAATCTAATAACTGTTAATGATTGTTGAAGTTTAATGCTTTACTTTGCTCTTTTGGATATTTCTTAATTTTGCTAAATGTCTAGCTCACTTAATGCTCTTAATTTTCTTGTTTGTAATACTGTGAAACACTGTGAATTGCTCTGTGTTTGGACAGTGCTTTATGAATAAACTTGCCTTGCTTTAGTGCAAAAAGCTTGCAGTGTAAAATATGGAGACAGCGTGCAATGAAATCAGAGTTATATTAGCAATATTAAGGGCGAGGGACTAGATGAGAGTCTGTGTCATGTGGGGGTGGATGTGGGGCATTAATGATGAGACTGGCAGCAGAGAGGAAGAAATATTAAGATAATCTTGAGATGCATAAACTAACTGAGGTCACAGAGCAGCTCACACTACTATTAAATGACGAGGCAGTCAGTAACTACTCACAAGGACCAACTGTGTTTCTGCAGGAGCTTCAGTGAGGATATACTTATAGTATGTTTCTGTGTTGTTTGATGTGACTATTGTAAATGCTGTTTCAATCCCTCATTATTTAATGAGCTTTTATGTTTTTGTTGATTTTTAATCCACTGCCAAAGATATCTGTCTTTTTGTAATACTTTTGCTTTGAAGCTGCTAACGCTTAAATATGTTGCTATTTTTCAGTGTTAATCACGAGATCAAAAATACTTATGTAATTATTTAAATATACTAATTAAAAGGAGTTTTTGTTAAATAATTCATGGTTAACCAAAGAAAACATGCAGCAGCCAATGTCTAATAAGCTTCATTGAATCTCTGAGAGACATTTTTAGTTTACAGCTGTGTTTTTGCACTGAAAAATAGTTTTATCAGAATACATTACTGTCGGAGTTCAAACAGAAGGTGCACCTTCTGTTTATCTCCCTGAAACTAGTAAATATCACATGTTCAAGGAGCCCTTAGGAAAGATGCAACACTCTGAGAAGTGGGAGCCAGAGTAAGTGACAAACAATAGAAAGGCAGGTGGTGCAACCTCTCAGCCAGGGGCATGTTTTTCACTTAACTCAAGAGAGCAAGCGTGCTCAGACAGAGGGGGTATTTTTCTGAAAATATTTACATGACAAAATTTCAGATGATTCTTAAAGTATGTAAGGTTTGCATCAGTGGAACTGAATGATGGGGGCTGTTTACACATCTCTGACTGCACTGTTATTCTCTTTTATGACACAGTAAAAGGCTAATTTAAACACATGATGGATTATACAGCTGAAGGCTAAATGCCAGTCTGATTTGGTAAAGAAATGGCTAATAATCACAATTAATCAGAGTAAAGGAAAAGCTATTTATGTTTTATATTTGTCAAATGATAATAATGGGAATATTTCTTCATTACAAATGCATCATAAGACCGTGTCTTTTATAACAGTGTTACTCGCACTACAATATTTGAAATTACATAGCAGTGTTTCCCACAGATGTATGCTGTACCAGTGCAGTGGAGTTGGTGGAGATACATCCTCAAGGACCCTGTCCACTGTCAAAAATCAAGTCAAATCAATCAATCAATCCAAATCAATATGATGGGCCGTTCCTGTTACTGTCAAACAGACCCCCTCTTCGGGGCCTGGAAGTAGTTTGTCAAAGCTCAGTCCCTGTCTTCATAGATCCTGAGCAGCCCTCAAGACAAATACGCTGATAATAAACCAAGCAAACACATGCATTGGTACTGGAGTTGACCTTGCTTGACTGATCGTGTTAGCCAAATCTAGTGCACTCTGACAGGGTTAAACTCTATTCAGGCTGCTGGAGGTAGCCCTCCCCTGACTACCAACTTCTGCTATTATTTTGAGGATTTTTATTCTAATAATAATATTACAGCATACCCTAGAATTAAAGGCAATAGCAGAATTATAAATAAATGTATAACAAAAATGTAATTATTATTTTTTCTCCTCTATCTTCCTTAATTTCTTTCTCTCAATATATTTTCATTCTTTTGCCATTGCTGATAACCCTTTGATTTCTGATAGTGATAAAAATACTCAATTCATCTCCATAAATCAACTTACTTTTTGCCTGACCCTCTCTGAGAACTTGACAAGCATATTACTTTACAACTGCTCTGGAACTCATCACACTGACACTGACTCTTGTGTGTAAGACTGATCTACCAACTGGCCTGCTCATATTATATCTACGGTATACACATTTCGGCTGACAAAGGATCCGTTTAAGTCAAAAATGTAATCAATTTGAGAATTTCCTTTTTTTTTTTAAATTTTATTTAATCTCTCCTTTTTGTCAAATTTCTGAAAAATTCATTTAAAACTATTTTGCTTTATGCCTGATATTTGTAATGTTGGATAATTGATGTCCTGTTTGGATACAGACCTGCTTTTATTTTGAATGACATTAAGGAACTTCAGGTTGTTCAAAGAACGGAACTTAGCAACAGAAAAAAGAAGCTTATTTAGGGATGCATGATATTAACAGCGCAATAACTGTGCTGGTATTGGCAGAGAAGAGCTTTAAAAGCTATATATTGGTATCCGTAGATATGAAAATTTGCCAATTTTCCCCACTCCTCTCTAAACTCTGCTTAACTCTGCCTCTTTACACAGAAGAACTTGGTGATTTTTTTTTTTTTTTTTACAATAAAAAATGTGTGATGTATATATTATGTATATATTATATATACATTTATATATATACATATATATACATATATGTATATTATATATATGTATATATATCCATCCATCCATCCATCCATCCTCATTAAGTGCTTTCAAAGTTATTTAATTGTTAAATAAATGGCTTTTATCTCCTTCCATGTCACTACTTTCATTCAGCTTTTTATTCATTTTTCAAATTCAAACACACACATCTGCACATCTCCCTCCATACTTTATAATTACGTGTTTTTGCTCTTTACACAATAATCATTAACGTTGTTTTAAAGATGCTTAAGTAGCATTACTCACATTTTGACATGTTTCACTAGACATTCCTGATGATCTTTCTTTGTGGAGGCTTATTGTTTCAACTGTGTAACACAACAAGTGCTGGATGGTATCGGTAGCAAGCAGCTGCAGAAAATGATTGAAACTAAGGCTGAAAGTTTCAATATTAACACAAGATATCACTGCTGAAATGGTACATTTATTGAAGGGACACACCAGCAGACTTCTCTCTCTCACTCATTTACTCTCAAATACTCTCTCTTTTTCTCTTGCTACTAGTTGGCCTGCCTGAGTATCGATTATGTGTAGGATACTCTGCTCAGTAATAATAAGGATGCACCATTAGTGGAATAGTTACCAGTACAGATACCAAGACATTGCCAGTACTTGATATTATTTTACCATTGATGTTAGCCTCTCATTATTTGAGCAACTAGGCAAAGCTTGAACTGTGTCTGCAGTTTGTTGATATTTTAACATCAGTGATGGTGAAAATTAGAGAAGATTGTCAATAAACTACTCACTACACTTCGAAGGGGGTGTGAGGAACTTACAGCGAGATGTAAGTCCATGTACTTTGTCTGAAAAAGGTGCATCGCTAAATAAAACACAGTTCAGATAGAGGCGTAATTGTATCCTTGATGAAGCTGAGCTGTAAAAACCAGGCTGTCACTCGAGGTAAACACTTTTCAATCACAGAGCTGGAGGTTTTTCGGTGAATACCCTCTCGTGTGCTTTTGGACTGATAGAGATCCTCAAGACTGACAACTAAAAATATAAGGCCACTTCAGATGGACTCCTCCTATCACTTGCTCATTCTTAAGACTGTCAGTGTAATCCTTTTATCAGTTTCACACCTTTGACAACTTCTCCTGTTGGCTGCATTTGTTCACCTGTCTCACACTTGTCGGCTTTACCTCAACCTTGATCTCTCGGTTCAATTGATGATTTTTGAGTGGAAAGATTGATCAATTTACAAAATTAATGATTTGCAAAATTGTATTGGCTTCTACAAAATCAGAATTTTTAATAAATATTGAACAACATTTTGAAATATTCTGTCAATCACCAACCAAGAGTAAGGCGCTACCGATAGAGAGCCTTGTCAGACATGGATTGGATTAGTAGTTCAGTTGAAGATTAGATTTTGAGATCAATTCTCAATCTAACCGTCCAGTGAAGTGCAGCTCTAGCTGGAATGATGCGCTCAAACCTAATCTTCACATTAATCCAACTATCTGCCACTTTCAGCACAAGTAGCAGGTCATGTTTGCAGCTTCATCAAGTGTTGAAATAGTCTGAGTGAAAACACCGGCATCAACATCTCTACTGAGAACCCGACTATAGGAAGGAGGATCTTATTTTGGGAATGTCTCCAAAGTGCATGAAGCTAGATTGAACAGTAGTATTTATTTGAGCATCAAAGTGAAATAAAACACCAAGGATTTTTGCAGCCAGCTCCTCACAGAGCTGCAAGTGTCTTGTTTTTTTGGATTTCAGAGGGAAAGAGTTGGAGATGGGAATCTCAGAGTTACCTGTGTTTAGCTGAAGAAAGTTCTGGGGTATCCAGCAGTGTATTTGGGATAGGCAGGCTTTAAGGGAAGCTAGACAACTGCGGCTGGAGGTACGATTTTCCTGACCTCTTTTTGAGCTGTACTACTACTCCCTTTGAAAGATAGGGAAGGTGTTTGTGCTCTGTGTAGCTCCTTAGGGAAAAGGTAGTGTAACAGCATGGCTTTCCTGTGGTGCTTCTCTTTCTGGGCCTCCAGCGAGGATGCAGACCTTACAGGGATTTTAATTTCTACTGCTGTTAATTATTTAGAAAGTTCACATGGTTCCAGTTTGTTTTAAGCATCATCCCTCTGAAACTTCATCTTACTTAATCGAGTGTAGCTTTTTCTTTCTAATTGTGTATGTTTGCCGAAGGACTTAAAAAGGAGCAGAGCTGATATCTGGTTGCTTTTCGAGGCCTTCTAAAGATGTTTTTCAGTTGAAGAAAGCTATTTTTCAGACATTTTGTAACAAAAACCTATGCCAAAGATGTTAGAAAAAAAAAGATTTCTATCTACAAATTACGGCACATTGTGCATAAAAGAGGCAGTTTTTCCTCTGGTGTTTCTGTGAGTTCTACAGCAGCAACAAAATCTTCTTCCTTTAATGACAAATCTCCACAATAACCCAGCAAGCCTGATATTTGGTGGGAATGTTGTTATCTGGTGTCTGCTTTTAAAGAGGAGATAACAGAGGAAAATACACGATGCTGCCCTGCCACAACAAAATGGAGTGGGTTGGGTGTACCAGCATGACTCAGCCATGGAAAGTTCCAGAGAAACTTTTCATCCAAGGATTATTGATCGTTTTAGGATTCTTTTGTTCACTTTGAGTTAAGATAAAGACTAGAGGCTATATTTAAACAATTTATAGTACAAGGTCTGAGCAAATACATTGAGGGAGTGTCCGGCCACTACTTTGCAAGTTAAACAGTCTAAAGAAAAAGATGGAAGATGCACTGAGGTTGGATTTCTCAATCCAACTACCTTCTCCTCACTAAAACTTACTTTTTACTACATATGAGGAAATGTGATAATCAGCATCATTGTTTGGAGACTTGCATGGTCTTATATACATTAACGTTCTTACTCAGAGGTTGCATTTTATAACAAGAGCTGAATTAGCCCCATGTTTTTGTTAAAAGAACATTAAATTCAAAAAAAGAAAATTGCTTGTAAAATCTGTAAAGCAGACCATACATATCATGGGAGCACATCAATTTTTACTTTCTATGCTAGCTAACATTGGTCATCCACTGACGATGTCGTCCTGGCTTTTAACATTAATGTAACACTACAGTGCAGCAGAAAGAACCACCTTTCCCTTTTTACTTCTAACTAGGGATGCACGATATTATCAGCCAGATATTGGTATCGGCAGATCAAAATTTTTACTAATATTTAACATCCGATATTTTGGCTGTGCATATTAGCATGTATCAACTGTAAAATTTGGTCATTAGATTAATAAATTAGTGGAGTTTTAGGCTAGACCAACCAAGCTGAGATCTTTTTCCTCATTCATTCTCATTCTTTAAACTTTAAAGGGGGTTCTAAGGAAAAAAATTTGTTTCTTTTTTCATCCTCAAACCTAAAATTGTGTTCAAAGAAATGAATTTTTAGTTATGTAAAACATTTTTCAATATCTGTATCGATATGGGTATTGGCTAAAATGAATCTTTAAATATCAGCATATCGGACATCGGCAAAAATCCAATATCGTGCATCCCTACTTCTCACTCAATAGTATAACGTTACAGCGGCATTTTTTTTCCTCATCCCATTTTCCAGCTCTGATGTCAACACGTTACATAGGGATGGATGCTCATCATCTCTTTCACTGCTTGTCAACACTTTAACAGTGGAGTCAACTCTAACCAGCATACAATAATTAGGCTCTGTATTTGTTAAAGAGAATCATTCAGCCTTACTTCAACACTTTTTATGTTAAAAGCCAAGAAAAAAATATTGCTTGAAATTAAAGTTTAATAGTATAAGCAATTAAGTGTTATTGAATACATTTTTAATGAAGAACTCTGACTTATTGTCTTTATTTTTAGTTCATACATGTTGATAAGAAGATGTGGGAGAAAAAATCGATTCTTAGATGCATCATGATACAGAGGTAGACGATTCTGAATCGATTCATAAACATCCAGTAATCGATAATCTAAATTTAAATGCTGTTTAAAGGTTAGAATGAAAAGGTGGAACTGTGACTTACAGTGCGTTTTCACACGGACACTTTAAAGGAAGCACACAACAAAGAAGCATGGGTGACTGGGACATCAGACCAGGTCCGTGTGGTTTAAAATTTACTGTTTGGAAACTCTTCGGCTTTATAGCATTGACGGTGGAAGTGAAATGGACAGGAGCCACACTGTATGTAAGCTCTGTCACACCAAAATAAAACACTTCGGGAACACAACGAACATGAGAAGCCATATAGTACGCTTCCACCCAGAGGAGGAGGGAAAACTGCCACAGCCACTATTGCTCAAAGTGCCTCTGCTAACCTGAGAACAATCAAACAAGTCCTAACAAAGCTTTTGGCCTCCTTGGAAAAGGTGAAGCGAATCAACTAGTCCATCACAACATCATGGAGAACCAGGGCTTTCAAGCGCTGCTGCATATGTTGGAGCACGGCCATCCCAACGCTTTACAATGGAACCAAAACATATCATGAAGGCGCTGCTGAAGGTGGGTAGGATAGCAGTAACGTGATGTGAGGACATCAGTTGCCACTGAATCTTGTGACACAATAGCATTTATCTCTGATGACTGGAAGTTAATATCATGCATGCTCCAAATATGAGCAATGTACATTTAGATCAGCTCGTTCTTTTTTTAACATAAAAAATATTTGTCCTTCACTCACTCACGCAAACATGCTTAACGTTTGCTGTGAGTTTTTTGAGTTCCTGTAGCCATGAACCACTATAAGCTATTTCGGAAGAACATTATTATTGTTTGAAGGTTTTTTGTTTGTTTGTTTTTTTGATAGAACTTTTGCAGGCCACAGTCTTATTTATTTGTGACTAATGGCCTTTTGTTAAGCTAATGTTAGTTGTTTGTAACTTGAAGGCACTTTTGTAAAATTATTGCTACATAATTTTATATAGTTTTCTATAAAATGGAATTTTTTATTTTGGTATAACCAAATTTTTTGGTTTTGTCTGAACGTCTTATTGCTCTTTGCACATAACAGCAGAACATAGACTAACAGTTGTTTGTCAGTACAAAAGGACAATTTTTATGTTTGTAATTCAGGTTGTTACAAGGAAAGGAGGCTGCAGCCTTTGTTTCAGAGCAATTGTAACTGTCCAGATTACACAGGTCTTCCATTAGTTTAATAAAGGATAACTGATGGAAATTTATCTCTTTTTCTCTAACTACAAATTCTTGTTTTTATGAAAAATCAGTGGACACAGTGTGAACAACAGATATGTTGTTAAAAACATGCATTAAAATACATCAATAATCGATTTAGAATCGGATAATAGCCCTCTGAATCGTGATCTAATTGAACCGTGATTCCCACCCCTATTTATAAGTATGTCAAAGTTTTTTTTTCAGCTGTTAAAAAAACATGAGCCAAAGCCAGCAAGGGATCGCACAGCACGCCACCTGACTAGTGGACTAGTCACTTCAGTGGTTGGTGACTAGTCGACTGTAGGAATAGTAGTTAGTTCCATCCCTACTTCATACTGAACTTGATGCTGGTGTTGTAACTGGTGGAAGAGATTCGTCGTGCTCAAACCTTTTATTGCGACCTGTTTTTGGCACTCTCTACACAAAATATTATTATGCTCCTCATCTAAAACTTTAATCCCGAACCACCTCCAGAGTTTTTCTCTTTGCTGACCAGCTCCTCTTCTCATGCCTGGCTCCCATCTGTCTCTGCATCCATGTTGTCTGCTGCATACAGGTGTTGTTGGCGTGAATAAGCAGGGGGAGGGGTGTGTTTTTAAGTCTGATTTTGTTCTGAGGGACAGAGGAGGGGCAGGATGATGGGGTACAGGCACAAGAGAAGAAGATGAGCCGACTGCTGCAGAAGAAATGTCTACCTATTTTGACTTTATCGATATAATAGCTGATGTTTATTACTATATCTAATTTGAGAGAATATCGCTATATTTGAAAAGCTTGATACATCACCCAGCCCTACTAGGTATTTCCTATAGTTTATTCATTGTTATTATTATATCATTTTTTGATATTTATAGTTTTTTCCACATTTATTTGCATTCGTTTCTTATTTTCAAGTTGTCAAGAATATTCAAGTTTGATAAATGCATGTGAATGTAGTCAAATCAGTGATTTATTGTGTTTAATAATTGTGATCTCAATATCAATATAAGAAATTGTAATAATGATTTTTTGCCATAATGGAGCAGCCCTAGATCTGTTTTATCTCTTAAACCCGCTCTCCTACATTATCCAACACTGAAGGCTGTAGTTTAATGATAATGCCAATTTTTCCACAACATTTTCTTTGTGCTGTTTTTGTTTTAGATTTTCCTCTTTGTGTTGACATTATTGTAATCAGCTGATACAAATAAAATGCCATGAACAGATTTTATCATGCTTTTTAAAGCCAGATGATGAATTACAGCGTGTTAGTTCACAGCAGACTGGAGTTGCTCTTGAAATAATTACCTCACTGTTATCAAACAGAGAATGTGTTCTGAATCAGGAATTGGTTTAAATCAAAAATCGATCCCATGATTGGAATTGAATTATTAGATAATAAAAGCTTCACACCCCTAATAACCCTAGAGTCATTGATCTTTATGCTCATGGCTTTGTATCTCTAAGCTCTAGTGCCTGAAAACATGCACGTATATTTATTTACCAGGACAAACAAATATGTAAACATGCTGTCCCTTCTTTAAATGAATACTAAAGCACTAGGATTTATAAATCATGAGGTGAGAGATTATAAGATCATTTAAATGCCTCTGGTCGACCTTTAAGAAGCTCCATGATAGTGTGTGCTCCTCTGGCAACAATCCCGATGTCAGGTCTGTGTATCGTTCCCTGTGGTCTCCAACATTAAAATGACCTGACAGCCTTGTTATTTTGAAAATAAGGCAGTGTATTGTCTGGAGGAGAGGGCTGAGTGGAGAAAACTTGGCAGGATGTGCTACAGAGAATAAATCAGTAAGGATATTACATATTAGGTCGGTTACTGATCATTTTAGTGAGATGACCTTGTGAACGTGTTGACAAGACTAGTGACATTTAAAGTTGGCATTTTTGAATTTCCTCACTCAAAAGGGAATTCTTCCTCTCCTTTGTAATTATGGTTTTATATGTTGAATCCGCTGTTTGATTTAGGACAACATTGTGTTAGATTATATTGTGATGATTTATCATTCCACAGCCGTAGCTTTAAGTTCAGCTTTGCTCTTTCTGAAATTTATCGTCCTGCATTTACAGAAACATTGAATTTTTCATTTTCTTTGTCACAGGGATTTGTCAATCTCTTCATAAACACACAAACTAACAGTTTGCCCTTCCCATGATCCCCATCAGCTGCAGAGATGATAAACACTTTGGTGGCTTACTCCTCCCTCAGTCCATGAATGGCTGTCATTTCAGCAGCCTCAGTGTGCATCGCTGCATTGATTCTTGAAACAATGATTGATTCTAATGTCTGACAGTGCATTTCTTTTGTGTATAGCTTTGTGTGTTCTGCCTCATTTTTACTGCAGTGACAATCTGCACAATCAATAACTTGCAGACTGCACGGCTGGTTTAAGATAATTCCAAATTGTACGGATATTTGTTTCTGTGACTTAGGAGATGAAAATTGAAGCAAAATGTTTGTGTTTGGATTACATTTTAACCTATTTCTCTACTGAGCTTGTCCTGAATTCCTCCTTCACCTGTCTTCATGTATGTGTGCTACTTTAAACCGCGCCACCTTGTACTTTCAGCTTTGAAGTGTCACTTTTCTTACACCTGCCCTCCTCTGAGGACACATAAGGATTTCAGGCACATATACTTCATGTTCACTCCTTCATCACGACAGCCGTCGCCGGCTTCACATGTAATTTTACCACTGTGAAAGGTGCTCGCTCCATTCAGGTGTGCTCTATCTGGCAGTGAAGACAATAATTGCCTGTGCTGCTCTTCCCTTTGGTAATTGTCTTTTGATTGAGGTCATCAGGACAATTAAAACCACTGAGGGGTGAAAAGTGGCAGCAGGAGACCTGAGACAGCTATACCATGTGGTAGAAAGGATGAACAGAACGTACAGAAGAGATAATTGCACGTCAGGAGGCTCACTGATGCCAGGACAGGACACTGGAGAGCAGCTTTGTCTGTACCACTGTACTTTTAACGCAGTGTGGTAATCATATGTCCTTTCCTTTTTACACCCTATTGTAGGGAGCAGCAGGGTTGTAGAGAGCCTCTTATGTCATAAATGACTAACCATACATCTTTCAAAGCACTTCTTGTAAGCAATGACTGTTTGATGCATTGTATGAAGCTAGAATATGTGGTATTTTTGAACTGAAATATCCCTATTAAAATCAAATTATTCCATTTTAAATAAACTTAAAAGAAAAATTAAGGCAATTTGTGTTTGGTACATTATTTTTTCTGTTGTAATAATGCTTCTTGATAGTAAATCTTATACCGTTGGAAAGCCTGTTTATTACCCTTTTAAATGATGCCACATTTGTAAGAATCATGCATTTGTGGGATGAGCAGCAGAGCTGAGTATGTGGGTTGCGCCCATGAAAAATGTGCCAAATCTTCTCTGCCAATGCCAAACAGCTTATTTTGCTGTTGGAATTGACTCTTGTTTTGAGCTTCTGGTACACCCAGGTGCTGCCAATCAGGTGCCTGATTGGCAGCACCTGTTAGCATGGGTCCTGCTATAGTGGTCAGTAGATGTCTGCTTCAAGAATCAGCACGCTACGTTTGACTGATCCGGATAGGGCCCGTCGGTTGGGCAACTTCAAGCTGGTGTTCCGCAAAACCGAGTTGCGGCATTGTTTGGAGTGAACTCTAGTACCATCTCCAAACTGAATGCCAAGTTCCATATAACGGGGAATGTCAGAGACAGGCCGTGAAGTGGGCGTCCCAAGAAGACAACACCCCAAGAATACTGTTTTCTCACCCTGTCAGCAAGAACTCTATCCTCCAAGATGACAACACTCGCCCCCACAGAGCGGGGTTTATCAGAGACTACCTCCAGAATTTGGTAGTGGAGAGGATGGAATGGCCTGCCAGCAGTCCTGACCTTAACCCCATTGAACACTTGTGGGATCAGCTTAGGTGTGCTGTTTGTGCCAGAGTGACCAACACAACCATGTTGGCTGACTTGCGACAAATGCTGGTTGAAGAATGGGATGCCATTCCACAGCAGGATGTGACCAGGATGGTGACCAGCCTGAGGAGGAGGAGCCAGGCCGTTGTGGCTGTGTATAGTTCTTCCACACGCTACTGAGGCTCCTGTTTGTTAAATTAATAAATTGTTAAATTGTCAATATGTCTTGTTTCTTCAAAATTCAATCATCCAATCCACCAAACACCAAACAAGAGACAATGGCAGAATCAGCTGTTTGGCATTGGCAGAGAAGATTTGGCACATTTTTCATGGGCGCAACCCACATACTCAGCTCTGCTGCTCATCCCACAAATACATGATCTTTACTAATGTGGCATCATTTAAAAGGGTAATAAACAGGCTTTCCAACAATATAAGACTTATGACCAAGAAGCATTATTACAAAAAAGAAATAATATACCAAACACAAATGGCCTTACTTTTTCTTTTAAGTTTATATGTTAAGTTGAGGATTTAAACAGCCTTATATATTTCCCAAGTTAGCAAAACCCAAGAAAATTCTTAAATCTACAAATGTAACAGGACATGTCTTCTTAAGGTAGCTGTCATGATGGCGCCATTATAAATAGTGCTATATAACTCAGACAGAATTGCTACTCGAGGTTGCCCTTTTGTTGCAGCATCTCATTCATGTTCTGTGCTGCTTACTTGTGATGGAACATTTTCATTCTCTTCTTGTGAGTTCAGAGTACCAACCTCTCCATCTTACTGCTTATTTTAGATTGAGGACTTACAAATCATGATGTAGAAAAGCTGTTAAAGTGCCCTTTCTAGTTCTGGAATGATCCCAGAACTGTTTGCAAGTAGCTTGCAGTACAAACCAGGAAGGCCACTTTTATCAGCTTTTCTCCTTCATTAGGTGAAATTCATCAATGAAAAACAAAACAGTGGTTTCCTGTTTAGTAAACACACCGTATGGTTTGCTGTGTTTGCTTAACAGTGTCCTCAATTCATATCAAGATTTAAATAGCAGAAAAATGGCAGATTAGCAGCTCTGCAATGACATGACTCGTGATTGATGTTATCAAGTGAAATAGATCATTAAATTGATTATACATGTAACAGTGTTAAGATACACTATATGGACAAAAGTATTTGGCCAAACCTTTTAATTATTGAATTCAGATGTTTCAATTAGACCTGTTGCCACAGGTGTATACAATCAAGCACCTAGCCATGCAGTCTCCATTTACGAACATTTGTAATTAAAAAATGGGTTGTTCTGAAGAGCTCAGAGACTTTAAGCATGATACCGTGGTAGACGCCACCTTTGCGAGAAGACATTTTGTGAAATTTAATCCCTGCTGGATATTCTAGATTCAACCGTAGGTGATATTATTAGAAAGTGGAAGCATTTAGAAACAACAGCAACTCAGCCTTGAAGCAGAAGACCAAATAAAATCACAGAACGGGTCAACAACTGCCGGGGTGCATGGTCCATAAAACTGGCCAGTGCTGTGCTAAGTCCATAGCAGTATAGTTCTGAACTTCCGCTGGAATCACAACAACTGTGCGGTGGGAGCTTCATGGAATGGGTTTCCATTGCCAAGCAGTTCATATCACCAAGTCCAATGCCAAGCATTAGATGAAGTGGCATGAAGAACACGAAAGTGGACTGTGGAGCAGTGGAAACGTGTTCTGAGGAGTGACAAATTTTGCAGTCATATGGGCGAGTCTGGGTTTGGCAGATGCCATGAGAATGTTACCATCCTGATGGCATTGTGCTAACTGTAAAGTCTGGAGGAGAGATTACCCACAATTTCCACATAGGATGAGTGTGCTGCGCACCGATGCACCTCGGGTTTGGTCCGACTTATAGGCGAGCGACCTCGCCCACTGGAAGCGAGTCTAGAGCGCAGCACCGTGGCGTGCAGACTTGATCAGCAGGAAGAGATCACAGGAGAACTGCGAGTTCACACAGGAATAGTATGTCAACAGCGGACTATTTTACCTTTTGAGTGAGTACATAAGGAAGTTAAAAGGTTAATGTTTGCTTAAAGGATCTGTGGTTTTAGGCAAAATTCTTTGGCTAAAAATCCCCAAAAGTTAACTTTTCCTCGTCAGTGGAGCCGTTGTAGCTCTGTGACCCACTGACCTGTGACCCTTTGCTCTCACTGCAAGATGAGACGTAATGTTGATATAGTGATGATTTACGATCGGGAGTCCGTGCATTGTGTTTGTTTTGAAAGTATCGGATGTTCTACGCTTGTGACTTCCATGGTTGGTGCTTTCTGAACCACAGTGAATTTACAAGGTTTGGCAGTGGCTGGCCCTCTAAATAGACCTGCAGCGTATCTGAAACGAAGCGAAGCGGAGTGGTGCTCCAGGCGAGGAGCTGCCGGTCTGGAGCGCTGGCTATGGTAATGCTCTGATAGCCTAGAGAGGGAGTGATGTGCTCCACGGTACGATTCGTCGGCATTCCGCGGCGCGCACGCTGTATATGGAAATTGGAGGTAATGGTATGGTTCGGTTGAGGGTCCCCTTACTCAAGGGAAGCTCAGTCTTAATGCTTCAATGCTATGCTTCCAGCTTTGTGGCAACAATTTGGGGAAGGTCCTTTTCTATTCAAACATCACTGTGCTCCAGTGCACAAAGCAATGACTATAAAGACACAGTTTGTGTTCCATGTGGAAGAACTTGACTGGCCTGCTAGTTTTAGAAAATGTTTTCAAGTATCAAACAGTTTTGACACCTTGAGTCTGAATTGTGATGTCCCTCTAACAGAATGCATGGAGCAGCTTTGCTGACTGAAACAGAAACCAAACAATGCTGTCACACAGGAATTATGGTAACATCCATTTTTCTTTGTAGAATCTGGAAAAACCAAGTTGCTGCATCAGTATGGGGACTTATCTCATGGCTTTTACGATGCTGCAAAAATTTCTGATGGTTAGTCAAACATGGCTGGAGACATGATTCTCTTATTTGCTGTGGGGGCCCTTAGACAAATCATTGTAATTTTGTGAAATGCTGCTTCTTGGAATAAGACGCATCATTCAGCCAAGTTTTGTCAAAATCGGGTCAGTAGTTTCTGGGATGTCGACTGTGACGAAGGAGATAGAGGCAGATAAACCGTTCAAGTAATGAATAGGAAACAGTTTTGGAGCATTCACACATCGTTTGTTTCGACTGGAACAGTCAGATGAATGTCAGGTATGAGACTCTCATCTCCAGGAATCCCTCATGTATTGTGGGACAATCACATTTTATTTTTTTTATCTACACAAATCGGTCTCTGCGAATGTGCACCGATGAAGCGTGGGCAGCACAAAGTTGTGCTGTCAGTGTGTGGGAGATGCTGGTGTATTTGTACCACTACACCAAAGAGTCTGAGGGTGTATGAGTAACGTTTCCCTGGCTGAAGTTTTGTCCTTTTCATGCGGTGATTACTTATTGCAAGGCGTCTAAAAATAGCTTTAATTGTGTCTTGTAGCAGCAATCATCCAGCTTTTATTTTCACTCCACTCTTAGAGGTTTTGGGGCATTTTGACACAAACTTTGAGACATTCTTTCCAGCTGAATGGACGATTGAGCATCAAAAGTAGCATAGAGCAGATGCATGAATACAGCTTATTGAGGCTGTGGGACATGGCACTGATGCCTAAAATGTTTACTCCAATTAGATTTCATTACCCATTTGGACAGCCATCAGTGGCATTTTTTTAAATAGATTTCCTCCTAGAGTTGGACTGAATACAGTAAGAAGGGTTACATGCTGTCTTTATAATCAGTGGAGAATTGTAGGCAAAGACTTAATGACCTCAGACGGGAAAAGGCAGTCTCTCGTGGGAATGCTGATAGCTGTTATTGTTCCATTCATACATTACATGCATTAGAGCCTCATCTGAGACAATGGCACACTGATAAGACACATTCATGTTGCTGTTGTTCGATGAGAAGATGTTGTTGAGTCTTTTAATTTTCAATGAAGACTTGTGCTGAGGCGGAAAAAATAGAAACATACATGCAAACATGAATGTAATTTGAGTAATCTTAACAGGTAAAAGGATAGTGTGCAGTCATTGGGAGGAGTGTTTGAGATTACTTTTTTTTCTAGGAAGAGAAAATAGCCTGCTGGATAATATGCCAACATCATCCTAAGGTAAATTTTATAATTATTTAGGCTATTCATCAAAAAGAATCGATGAAAAGATTAAAAGAAACAAAATGATTAGAGGCTGAAAAGAATGCACGTCATCCAAAAAGTGCCAGTTGGTTTTTCATAACAAAAATAAATCGCTGGAGATGCACGGTTTGTGAAAGTCAGGGCAAATACTGATATTGTTTAACCCTTCAAGCCCTTAGCTATTTTTAGTCATTTTGTCTCACCTGGACTTCTTGTCTTAAAAAGCTTGTTGAACATCAACACTGTGATGTACAGTCAAGCTCTCAAAAACCTTTTTAATGGACAACCTGTGCTTTAAGAACATGTGTGCTGCAGTAATGCCACTTAAATTAAAAAAAAAGAAAGTTGTGGGGGACAAAAGAAGAACTTAAACGAAGTTAAAACTCAAAGATTTTCGTGGATGACACACAGTATACATTAATGGGGACCAAAAATGGAAAAAGTAATGATTCTGTGACCAAAAAATCTTCAAAAAATTGACATATTTACAAAAAGTGTCTTTGCACTTCTTTGGATTAGCTTTATTTGTGCCATTATTCAAAGCAATTTGTGTCTGCAGTGGCACAAAGGGTTGCATCACAGACTCTCTTCCCTCTTTCTCTTCATTATGGGCTATTCAGGCTCATGATGTAAGACATGCACAGTTTAACTAAGGCTGATATAGTGATGGAACAAGCCTCCATTCATTATTCAGGCTGCCTGCAAAACATTTTGGGTACAAAATAGCAGCTAGCATTAGCTAGCATGGATTGCTTCATTAGAACAGCACAATGGCCTGCTCTAAGAAAAGGGCAGTTTAGTTGACTTCACATTTAAAAAAAAAAAAAGAAACTTTCTCTAATTACTGTAAAATCTTGCCCAGGTATGCCTCAATCCATTTTCCCAGGGGGAAAAGGTTCAAACTGTCCTCCTGCTTAAAAAGTCTTTTGCAACAGTGACTTTTTGGGCATACACAGCTCCGGTAAGTAACATTAGCTTGGCAGGCAGCACGAATGGTGGAGCTTATTTATGGGCTTCATGCCGAGGCTGATTGGTAGAAGAGCAAAAATACCTTCTCTGCCAGGAAAAGCTTTCAGTGTGGTTCTTTGCTCCCCTTTAAAAAAGAAAAAGAAATGCTGTCCAGATCTGATTAAACTATTGCTAAAGCTACACCCGAGCTCATAGCTTCACTGGCAGCAGTCATTGCTACTGCCTTGTAATACAACTAAACCCTGCCTGTAACTGTTGCAAACTCATGCCGAAGCAGGTCAGGAGGAGAGTGAAAACAGGTCTGTGTACTTTTTTAGTAAAGAAATGTGGTCCAATTCTGACAAAACTGCCGATACACAATAACTACATCCAAGCTAATCGCTACACTGACGGCAGCCTACCATCTTCCAGTACAACTAAACCCTGCTTGTAGCTACTGTACTGCCGAGCGCTTCTCAAATGATCCTGACTGGACAGGTCCAATTTCAGAGCTGGTACAGTTGTTTCAGATTTGAACTTTGTGAGATGGATCTTCCTGATGACAGATGACTATCTGCTTTGCAATGTTGAAAATTTGTATGCGAAATCAGCAATTGATTGCTCTACTCTTACCACAAAAATTGGATCTAATTATGTACATGCAAAATAAAAAAAATAATAAAACATTTGAAGATAAAAATAACCCTGGCTAATACAGAGGAGACCACAAGGGATGTGAATAATAGTTATGCCTTAATATTTAAGGCAAATACATACAAACACCCCAGGAAAATATTGTAAAATATCAGGGGAAAATATATTACAAATTAATATTGATATATATAAAAATAGGTGTGGGAAAATGATTTAATTAAGGGAGCAATTAAGGTGAAAAATCAAATTGGAACAGTGATAAAAGAAGACAGCAGATCATTTAAGTCCTTTTGGATTATGTTCTGTGCAGAGTGGAAGAAAATGTTGATTACAAAAATAAACATAAGGGCCATTAGGGACGGGATATTTAAAGGATGAAGAGCAGAAAGCCTCTCCAAAGAACAAAAACATCTTTACTTAGATGCCTATTTAAGAAATAAAGAATGCATACTTATAGTTTCTAAATGATCCACCAAACATTCTGGAGGACAAATTCCTCCCCTCTCACAAATCTAGCATGATGTTATTCATATTATTGCAGTAAATTCACTATCTACAAACACAGTGCCTCCCTAAGCCATAAATCTGAGCTGGAAGCCTTGAATCGTGATGTCATCAGGTGACCTTTTTGGAGCTGATCCAGTGAGCCTGAATTAATGAATGACGCTGTGGGCTCAGAGGATTTTGGTGTTAAATTTTGCATCCAAATGAGTTTTATTTGAGTGTGGGGCTTTGAGCTGTGATTCAGAAAATGTCCCTGTGTCCCAGTGAAATCGCAGTGGGTGCTGTCACACTGTCCCTCGAGTTGTGTCATTATTTACTGTCTATGAAGCAGCTCCAGGATTTGACTGTGAATGAAATCATCAGTACAGTTTATCTCTGCTTTTCAAGGAGATTTGATTCAGTTTATCCATCTGTGTGCATTTCAGTAACATGTTTAAATAACATAGTTATACTTTCTTTAAGTCACTGGTTTCCTATCTGGGGTCAAGGACCCCCCAAGAGGGGTGCCACAGAACTCAGGCTCTATCTGTGCTGAGGTTATCAAAACTAGATTTGCACATATTAACTAAAACCATGTGCGGAGACCAGGAATCAATCCTGCAGCCAGTGCGCTGAGGACGAGAGCCTCAGCATATCGGTGCCTGCTCCACCGACTAAACTTAACCAGTGCCCTATCACCCATTTATTTGTGTGGATCCTGGGGGAGGGGGCTCAGCTTGTCTTAGATACAAGATGAGGGGGCTCCAGGGAAAAAAGGTTGTGAACCTCTGCTTTGAGTGGCCCCGCTTTTGATTTGAATGCAAGACACTTGTGCCCTAATGAAAGGATAAGCACCCAGTGAAGAGACCTCTTGTCTCAATTAAGTCAAATGCGCTACTGATAAGTTACATAACCTACCACATGCCCCCACACAGGCCCTCCAACTCAACCACAGAGGCTGATAGGCAGCAAGAGCCAGGACATCAACAAGGTTGTCAAGCCAGAACCTTGTCCCATGACACCTCCGGGAGGCTGGACAGTGGCATCTCAAAAGCCACAACCCCTCCATGCTATCTCTCACCGCCCTCCATATCAACACGAAAACATCCTTTATCTGACCCCTTCTCTCACATGGCCATCACAGCCCAAACAGCACTGCAACCCTCAACAGACCCGGGCTCTGTACATGCAAGCTCCAGGTAGTGACAACTCAAATACTGCCTGTCCTTTCATGTTGCTCCTAATAAAATCAGACGTTCAGCTGGCAGACCTCCACAGAAGAGCATTAGAGATTTAGATTTTCTTGCAGTTTTAATGAAATTAATCCAGTAATAACTGGTCATGGGGTAAATGCAACTCTGGTACGAGGTATTCTGAGTGGATAGAGAATTAAATGGGTTTTATCCGGTTCCCTAAACCTCATATCGACACTCCTTTGGAGTAAGCCATGTGGAAGGCCAAAATGTCCAGATGAAAAATATGCCAATTACCACATAGATAAAAAAATAATAATAACATATTACACATATTGTGTTACCTAAGGATATTTTGCCAAGAGAGCATTAATATATTGGTTTTGCCACTGTGCTAAAGGTTATTTATCTATGTAAAGCAGCACCTGGCTATTGGCAGAAACAACACAGCAGGCAGGTTTAGGACCTAGCAGAAAGTTATGGTGGAAAAACTATTTATGGTTAAATTCTCAGATGAAGTGGAACTGCATTCAACATGAAATCATACGACACAGAAAGACATGGATCTTTTGAATTAATGGCGAGGGGACAGTCTCAGTTACCAGAGGCTTGGTGCATTTTGACTTTTACAGCTCAAAGCAGCAGCGAACATAACTTCAGCTGCGTGAAGAAAAATCGACTAAAGGAGGACAACTCCAACTTCACTTTACATTTTCTTCAGCCATTCAAAATCAACCATGATGGTTGAATATATAAAGGGTATGCAATGACATCCCTTCAGTGCACGACAGAACTGTTCTTTTCTGGGATAGTGAGAGTGGGAGGAAGACATGGCTCCAAACTGCGCCAAGACCAGGAACTGATCCTGCAACCAGGATGCCTGTTCCAAATAGCCACCTGGTCCCAAATAAATGCCTGATCTGCTCAGGGATTGACACAAATAAAGGCCTTGGCTATTATTTGGTATTTTAAGGTGGATTAATAAAGTAATGACTTTTTTTTCAGTTAATTTAATTGTCTGGTCATGGTAGTCTGTAAACAAGCAGGCTGTAACAGGGCAGACAAATCCAGCACAAAGTGTTAGTTCAGGCAGACCACTGAGTCAACTGCTGCAATGTAATTGAGATCAGCTGATCTCACACAAGCCCTCATCAGCTGATGGTCAACTGATTTGCCCTAAGCACACTATTGGCTAATCGCACTCAGGCTGCCATATTGAAACTGCTCTAGCCTGGCTAAACTTTGCTGCTCTCTCTACAAGCCGCTTTTTGCAACCCTCCTCCACCCCAGCTCCTCCTTTATTCTGCTTCTGACTTAATCAAAGTCATTCTGTTGTCATTGATGCCTGCTCTGCTCTTGGTTTTTTTTATGCCCCTCTTCCTGCCTCAGGCTTTCCTTGTAGGCACTGGAAAGGCAGGAATGTTTGCTGTTCCTGCTTGATGCTTTCCATGTAGACTCATCGAAGTGCAGGGAGATCCTGAAAAAGCCAAACTGAAAATAACATCAATGAACACAATTAACAGGTGCTAATAAAAAGAAAAAATTATAAAAGCAAATTGTCTGTCTCTTGATAAAATGCTCCTGACTGAAATCAGGTTTACTGCCACAGTGGGCTCAGTGTTGCTAACATTATGGCCAACTTCAGCTTAGTAACGTTGGCTGAACATCTCATCATTCAGCTTAGTAATTTACTTTTTGAACATTTGGACATCAGTTTTCACTGACGCGAAAGTTGGAGTTAAAGCCCACTTAACTGTAAACCACTACCATTTGCCTGGGTAATGTTTCAAATGAGCTCAGGGGGCTCACTCAGACTCGGTAGGAAAATTCTTGCTTACTTAAAATTTAGATAATAATCAGCACTAGTCAGACTTAAAAAGCTGTGATGGAAATCTGTTAAATGAAACATGATTAAGCATCTAAAGAAATATGTTCTACAATGCATAGTGCTTGTTTCTGTGGACCCTTACAGAAGCACAACTGAGTGGGTTCATTTTCTAATGATTGGTCTTAATTTGGTTTATTTTTTGGCTTGCTGTTGATCATAAGTGATACAAACATGCAGACATGCATGTTAGTTTGTTGTGCCTTCTCTTCCCAAATGCAGACAGTTTATGGCTGAGAAATACTGCTGTGATTTGTCAGAGAAAGGCTGACTTAATTGTAATTCTTCTGTAGATCCAAAGCCTGTATAATGTAGGGCTGCTCATATTCAGGATGCTTGTTGTGGTAATGAAATAAAAATGGTATCCTGTCAAAGTGTATCAGCTTTTCTGTACAAAAGCAAGTGCATGAGCGTGTAATGGATTATTTCCTTTGACAAAAATAGAGATTTTCTGGTTGTGTATCTGCTTGGGAAATGGATTTTATTCGTATTTCATTATGCATATATGAGCTATATCAGGGGAAGCAGAAAAATAAGGGACTCTCTGAGCTTCATGTTACACTGCTTTGATGATTTTATAATTCACCAATTTGAGACTTTGCTGCTGAGTCTTTATTAAGCAGCCTAACAGTTCTTTCTGGTTGATATTTGTGTAAGAGTTAACACTAAACTTTAATTGTATTATAGATTATATTTAATTACAGTTAGAGATGAATCAAGATAATCATAGCAAGTAGTGTCATTCTTACTAGATATTTAGGCTACACAATAATTCAAATAATCCTCAACTCTGTGGTGTCAATATGACTTCTTTATTGCTCCCTGTTGAGTTGTAGCCCCCCCCCCCCCCCCCATGATTTTGATTTGTAAATATCAAACATGTTGATATTTACATTGCCAGATCAGGCTGTCTTCAACAGACAGGAGCAAGCAGACAAGGAAGCCTCACCAATTCGATGTTGTTTACTTTTACAGCTGACAAACATGAAAGTCAGTATACAGTAAACGCTACCATCCCTTAGCCAGTTGGAAAATTGAAAGAGAAGACCAGCTTCTGAAATAATGCCAACACCACCAGCCATTATCTACTCCATGTATCACATTCAGGACCACGGAGGCTGGAGCTAATCCCAGTTGTGATTGGGCAAGAGGCAGAGTGCACCCTGGACTGGGGCTGATGTACAAAAACAAATAAGCAGGCATGCTCACACTCACACCTGCGGGCAATTTAGGGTCACCAGTGAACCTAACGAGCATGACTTTGGACTGTGGGAGGAAGCTGGAGTTATTGGAGTGAGCCCATGTAAAAACAGAGAGAACATACAGTTTCCACACAGAAAGGCCTTGTCCTACAGGAATTTGAACCAGGAACACTTTTTGCTGTGAGGCAGCAGCACTAATCCCTGCACCACAGTACAGCTGACAACAACACCAGTGCCTTTACAATGTCTCATGCATGACAGAGCAGAATTGAGCTGATGTTTATCTTCCTCCATATTTGCTTTTACTGAAGTTGCATTTTGACGCTAGTTTCTGTGATTTCTCGTGTCTCCACTGTGAAATCAGTCCTAAAAACAGCTGGTGTAAGGCCTCACAGTCTAGCTGGATCTTCTGATGTGTGCCTTTGGAGGATTAGAGTGTTAAAAGCTAGTTCAAATTGTTCTTGTGTCTATGTTCTCCCTTTTTTTTTCTCTTTTTTTTTTAAACTTGTTCAACCCTCTAGAGAAGTGGTATTCAAATGTTGTGGCTAGGCACACTAGTGTGCCTTGAGGCAAGTCTAGGTGTGCCTTGGGAATTTATATAACCTTACATTATTGCTACAGCTATGAACTAAATACTGTAACAGTGGCTGTTTTGCATGGATATGAATATGGTGTGCCTTGTGACCTTGTGCCTTTGGCAAAAAAGTTTAAAAAACACTGCAGAGTCCACACTCTACATTATAATCTTGCTTATTGTTGGGCTGAATCCTCCCTCCAACCAAAGTCAGCAAATTCCAGATTGTCACATGGTTCTTCAGATTATCTTGCCATATTATCCTGTGATGTGTGGTGTGTTAGGAGTGATCTAAAGTGCTCCAACCCAAGATTGTAAATATTAAACATGTTCAGTATCTATGATACTGAAACCAAAAAACCCTGTGGTATGTAATGAGCACTGAGGACAGCCAATCACACACAAGCACAGCTGTGATGTGATATGGAGGAAAAGCCAATTTTAAAGCAAGCTGACTGAGGGAGGACGCAAAAGAAAACATGGTCATGACAATGATAGTAAATGGGAGTGTTATAGACTGGGCTGGTAAACAGGAAGTATGGACTTTAGAAATGGAGGAGAAACTTGTTGACTTGTGGCACCAAAAAGAGTATTCAATGTGTGCTAGGGCTGAATGATTTGCAAAAATAATTTAATTGCAATTTTTTTCCCCAGTATTGCAGTTGCGATATAATATGCAATTTTTCTTAAGTCAATCTTATGTATTTTTCAACAAATTCCATAAAATAATTCCATAAATAAGACCAATAAGACCATGTGCATTGAAAACAATGTAATTATTTCAGAAGCAATTAATCCATAGTAGCATGAATCTTGAATATGGGGGTGCACCAAGCTTTAAGCTATAAAGGAGGTGGCTGGGGTGGAGGAGGTGAGGCTGGCTTCCAGCTGATCGCAGCTGGAGTATGACTTCTGTAGAGTAACGCTAGACTTCATCAGTTTTAGATAGAATGAGCTCACTATTTTTGCTCGTATTGCAAATGTGATGTCATTTGCTTTGTTTAAGGGCATTATCATTTTTATGTCACTCATTTTGATTAAGAAAAACATATATAAAACACTAAAAGGAGGATTTTTGTAAACCATTACAAGAAAATGACACTTAAATGTTTGCATAATGGGCATAAAACCTCAGCAAAAAATGATTTCTTAAACTGGTATTTTGACACATTTTAAGTTGAGGAAATATTGCAACTTCTGTGATCTGAGAATGCAACAGGCCATATTGCGATGTAATCTAATTTGTGATTAATTGCCCAGCCCTAACGTGTGCTATAAAATATATGTCAAACTTTGTTTCCCCAACTGCCAATGCTGGTACACATCATAGACTGTTGATAGAAGTGGACAAAACCTGTGTGATGTCAGCAGTCTGATTATGATAGGCGGACTGAAACAACTTTTGAAGACAATCTGTGGCAGCCTCTATTACGAAGTTGCTGTCTCAACTGAACTTTGGATCAACCTAACGGCAGACAAGAGCCCGCCCACTAAGCTGGACTTCCTGTCAGCTAAGCTAGTGCTAAAACCAGCCTCCTGCAGGTAGCGTCTGCCTGTCAAGCTATCTGTCAATCAAATGAGACGTGCCAATCAGTGTGGAGTGCGGTTTTTCCTAAATATAACCTAAACAATTGTGGTACAAAAAAATTCACCCCTGTACAGTGAGAGGACATGAAAACATTAAATGAGAGACACGTTTTGTTTTTTGATCCAGGCTATAAACCATTTTATTTTTTGTGTAAAAAAAAAAACCATCTTTTTAACATGAGTTGTGTATGGGACTTCTGATGTTCCTGTCAAGCGGCAACCTCCAGTCCTAAAAAAATGAAGCCAATGCAGAAGTGCCAAAAATTGCTATACCACGAGTGTCCACTTGAGGCTGGCTGCAGGAACACCGTAAGTTCTGTCTGCACACACGTTAAACAGCCAGTTTTGACACACAAAATAAACTGGTTTACAGCCTGGTTCAAAACACCAAACGTGTCTCATTAGCTAGTGTCTTATTGTGCTCCCACTGTACGGGGGGTGAATTTTTTTGTACCACGATCATTTGGATTATACATAGGATGAAAGCTGATTGGCGCGTCTCATTTGATTGACAGATAGCTCAGCAGGCAGAGGCTCTGTTTCTGTCAACCGGAATGCTAGCTAGCAGGCTGACAGGAAGTCGCGCTTAGTGGGCAGGCTGTTAGGTTGATCCAAAGTTCAGTAGAGACCGTGATTTCAATATGGAAGCCTCCACAATGGGCTTCAAGAACCGTTTTAGCCCCCCTATTGTAAGCAGATGACTGACGTCACACGGGGTTTGTCCAATTCTTTCTACTCTCTATGGTTCCTGTAGCCAGCCTCAAGTGGTATTGCAAGTTTTTGCACTTCCGCGTTGGCTTCATTTTTCAGGAGGTTGCAACCTGGTACACATTGATTCAGGTGGCATGTTAGTTTGATCTGATACAGTTTATATACATTTTTATTGCAGTTTTCTAGATGAATATTCCTAAAACCACACTGCTGTAACGAGACAGCATACTCTGTTCTCTGTACGTATTTACATCTGGGCAGTAGGGCTGAAAGGAAAGACCTATTGACTCTAGACCTACAGTGAGTCTATGGCTACTGCCCTGGGTAGTGGTGGGTGGCAGTGTTGTACTTTGAGGTTCACATTTGACCAGCATTGAGTGGCAACATGTAAAATTATATTTCTTTCAATTTATGAGTAAATCTGGTGCTGACATGTAAAGGTGATGATGCTGAACTGTTGAGTTGACTAAACACACTTCCCCAGTGAGTACTATTTGAAGTTTTATACTTTTTTTTCTGTACGTTGCTGTACGTTTTCATAATCTGGGTTTCAGTTTTGCTCTCTTCACTTTAAAGAGGCAAACTTTCTATAGGCTTATTCATTATTTAACTAAAGAACTGCTTCTAAAGATAGAGACTTGTAAACATGAGATTAAATGTTGTATGAGTCATTCCCACCACGCTGCTTAATGTTCAGTCCAGGAAAATCTCACTAGATTTTGCTTTTAGAATGAAATGTACGCTCTGTAGTAGATGTTTGCATTAATGCAGGACTCCCACAGGTCCTTTTGGTCTCACTGCAGGTTGAAGTAGTGTAGGTATGTTTTAAGAGCTGCAGTGTTCCTGTGCATGCCATGAAAAAATGATGAATGCAGTTGACATGGAGATAGTGGGAGATTTCACTGGTGAGCTGAGCTCAGATAAAATATCAAAAGCATGTTAAAATGTTCAATGTGACCTTTTCAACAAATGAGTCATGCCACAAAAAATTTATTTCAGCTCCACTTTTTTTTTTTTTACAGGAATGCGCTCTTAGATGATTTTGGTGGCGTTTCATCTGATATTGGACGAGTCAATGAGGCTGAAGCCACAGCTTAGGAAACACGCATGGTAAAAATCTAACTGAGCAGAATGTGTGAACACTCGGCAGACAGGACCTCTTCTTAAACTGGGTGAACATTGACACTTACAACAGATTGGCTGCGTTGGTTGCATTCTCCAGCTGCTTCTACAACACCTTTGATGGCTTTATAGATGCTGTTTACTTCATCCTCCGGCTGCATGCCGTTTCTAAGCAGACAGCTCATCACCATGAGTGACAAGTGAGGAAGTGGGAGCCTGACCATCTGAAGGGGCTGATAGTGGGACAAATGATACACTATAAGCCTCAGAGCAAAAAGCTGCACATTATTTCTTCAGTACTATTTTAACCTCTTTGAAATGTAGCACAGATTCTCTTTTTTCTGCAGTCTTTCACTCACACAGCTATTTAGTAGTTCCCCACTGAAGTTTGACTGCTGGACACTGTGAAGCTCCTTCGGCACAAATGGAGGTAAAGTGCTCAAGGGCACGCTCAGCCATGTTTGCTGAAGGGAATCAACTAAAAAGGAATTTAGTCAAGCACAGAGTTTACTCCACACACATTTCTCTACCAGTCCATCGTCTGAAATGTTGAAAACACGATCAAAAAGCCTGTTTGGACAACATTCACCATCATCCCCTCTGACACCTGCTCCCTCTTATTGCTAGTTTTAGAGCTTGCTTTAACATAGCTAAGCCAAAGGCTAATCTGAGGAAGATTTCCTTTTAACAAAAGGCTTGTTTTGGTCAAAGGAGGGAAACTGTGGTGAGATAATCCCCTTATTATCATCTTTAAACGCTGTCCCCTTGCACTGGGATTAAAACCTCCCATGTGTGTAACCAGACTCATTCTTAAGAGCTTAGCAGCATGTGTAGGATGAAAACAGAGATCTCAAAGCAGTGTTTGCTGTCCTCTTTAACTAAGTATTCAACTAAAGTTACTGTATGTTACTCTAACACAGCTAATTGCTGACATGCAAACACAGTGGCTTATTTTTTCTTATAACAAGTTGGCTGTGTCCCATACCAATGGACCAGTGGACCAGTATAAAATGCCGACACATGACCACAACAATCATCATCACAAATTTCATTAACCTGACATTACTGAAAATGTCCTCCCATTTACTGTATTGCAAGCAGCTGCTTCACTACACAAGACATGGTTGGAAACAGTGACAAAGACCAGGCCTTATTATGGCTGGTTTGTTGGTAAGACTCCCCAAAGACTTGAAGTGACCAGTGTTGTTGGGCAGTGTCACTTTTTGGCTTTGAGTCCAGACTTCAGAGCTGTCACCATGGGCTGAGAGCTAAACTATTGGACCAGAACTAGCAGGAGTGCTAACTCCACATGGTCAAAATAGAAGCAACGAAGGGCCACAGAGCTGCAGGAACTGCAAATTGTGGGCTTTGCTGAAATCATCACACAGAGAGACCATTTAGACCTTTTTTCCCTCTGGGAGACCCCCAAAAATAGACTGGACTGCATCTAATGTGCAGATGCTGTATGTATTTCAGACTTTTTGGTAATTTACTAAAAGGCTGACCAATATTGATTCTTTTGATTGATTCTATTTGATTCTTCAGGGCTAATACGGAAACAAATTATTATCATGCCAACAATTGGCATTTAGCACTGATATGTCTCTCAGGCTTTAGTGCCAATAGGCTATCACACACATGACATCCAGTCAGTCACGTTGTTTTTTAGTGAAATCTGACCCAGAGAGGAAGAAACAAGTTATAGTGGTGGCGAAGAAGTACACTTTTTAATAAATGACTTTATCTTGGATTGGAAAAATAAAATCACCCAAATGCTGAACATCAGCCCTGATAATCAGCCTGGCTGATAATCTGTTCTCCCATGATTTACATATAAAAAATATATAAACAAATATTGATTTTTCAGGGCAGATACCGGTTGTTAGTAGGTAATAAGACTGATAACTGAAGTTTTAAACCCATATACATTCACAGTAAAGATGAGCCAGTTTCAATGATTTAAATTTTAGATAAACAACATGTGATGGAATGTTATCTTGCCATATAGGCTAGGCTACTTCATTTCCAAGGTTTACCTTTACAGCAGAAATAAAGTTGAGTTCTTAACTCTGAATAATGTAAATATTTTATGATATGGTATGTATCAATTAGTTATGTATGTACCAATGCTCAAAGTTTTGTGTTCAGAATTCTACTAATATTATGACAAGAAATGTTGGATTATAACCACAGATACTGTGTTCATCACTTAAATGTTGTAGGTGGTAAAAATGAAGCTCATTTAGCTGTGTTTAGATTGATTCAGATGGAGACTGTTGAGAGCTAAAACAGACCCAGAAGTGAAGACACACCTCACAGCAGAGCCAAATTTGTGCCATTTTTGATTTATTAATTTCATGTGTGATTGGTAAAATTAAACACAGGTACAAATAAAAGGCCAAATGTCAATTATCAGCCCAGATGATCAGCCTGGTTGTTAATCCCTCTACCCCTAATTTGCAGTAGTTTAATTGCACATTCAACTCTTGTGGAAATTAATCCAGACATCTGGTTTAATTTAAAATATAGTGCCTGTTGTGCAGTGAAGGTCAGTTATAATAAAGGTCAAACTTATCCCAGATTCACAAACTACATATTCACTCACAGTCGTAACTTGTAACTGTGAGAGAGAACTTCAAAATTATGCAAACCTGTCAAGCTCCCTGAGGAATCAGTTTCTATATAACAAAGCTTTCCTCTCTGCATGCTTTACCCCACTAGGTTTTTGCTTTTGTTCCCTCTTCAGCCATTTACAGAGAGCAACACAGCTCTAACAAAGTCAGGAGTCTGCAGAGTAACTTAAGGGGAAAAAGCACTCCTTCTCTTGTTTGAACATGATGACATGTACAATTGCTCAAACGCTTACAGATGAAAGTGTATGTGAGAGAGGTTACAAAGACCAACTATTGTCCAGGTCCAAGTGTCACTGTAAAATGAAGCTTTTGAAGTAGGTCAAGGTATGCTTGCGGGCACTCTTCAAATGAACTCCAACACCACTCTGGCATGTGCTGTTATTGTGTCCTTTTCTCTTCTGGTCTGTGTCCACCAACAGTGTATGCCTATTTATCTCATTGGAGAACTTTCTAGCTATACAATACTAAGTTATTCACTGCATTCCTTCATTTTATCTCACAGGGAAAGTTCATATGCATAAACATTACTGTAAATATGCCAGAAATAGCTAGAAGGCAGGTTTCATCCGTGGACCCTGGCAAGGAGGGAAGTTTGGAGCTTCACTTTGCATAAGATCATCTCAAAATGTTTTGGCTGCTCAAATTACAGCAAATGCAACTTGTATGGTACAAAACAACTATAAAATACACGCCTGTCTTCAAGGGTTTATGTTGTAATATCCATAAATTAATGAGGAACCATGGCTAAGAGAAGAAATACAGAGAGCAGTGAAATGTCATTCCCTCTCTGTTTCATACTTCCTTCAGGATGATCAAATTCAAATGAAAAGGCAGATGCTTCTTTCTTTATCTGCTACCCACTTTGGTACTTTACATAAGTTCTGGTCAGGAATGGGTCACGATTATGCATATTTGAAAAGTCACTTGTTCATAAAAAATCAATGTGTTCATTTCTAATGCATCTAAATCTTGGTCCCAAGATGGCTAATGGGGAAAACTTTTCTTCAGAACTGAAGAGGCCTTTTGGAAAAGTCTTAAAGAATCTCAGTCAAGTCCAGTTTCCCCCTTTGGACCAAGATTTCAATAACCATGACCTGGATGAATGAGAACATGCAGAGATATTTATATGCAGTATGCTTCTAAAAGGTGTTTGCTAGCTGATAACTAACTTGACACATAATGGCGCATGATTCTTGTATTTTATTCAACATTGTTAATCAAAACAGATCATTTGATGGTCAGGCTTTGCTACTAAATGTGTTACCTTGTTAATAGTGATATCCATTATGTGTGAGCATCAAGCCATCAAGATGTACAGTACTGTGAAGAACTTTTAGGCATGTTTCGGCCAAAACTGAGGCTAAAGTGAGACGCACTGTAGATGTGGGAGTAAGCTACCAAGGGCCACCATCTGATGGGAAGGAGGATTGACACAACCCTGGTCATGCTCTGGATGTCTTTGCGTATTACCAAGGGCATTGGAAAAGAATCTGTCAAATAAATAACTAAGTCCACGCATTGAGGGTGGAGTAAAGGGGGATGTCGACAGTAAGCATGGCCTAGGTTTGTTTGACTGGTATTAGGGTTGCCACGAGCCCCCGGTTGTGCTGTGGATGTCCCACAGGACCCGAGAACTTCCTTCAGATTGTGGCACATTGATGAATCCTTAGTGTCCTACTAAAACATGCATATGGCAGTACATCTGGGTCTATTTGTAATAAAATAATTCATGCAGAAATTGAAATTTCATTTAAGGAATTTAATGTTACTTTGGAGTAGCAATTCTATCTGAAATGAATATCCCTACTATTGTAACCACTACCATGGGTGGGACAGTATATCGACATGACAATACATTGTTGAAGCACTTGTGCCAAACGTGGATATTTAAAAAAATGTGGTGCCTTGAAAAGATTTTGCTGCACATTTGACTCATAACATTACTACTTAATGAATGGTGAAGGTTCTATTTATGATTTAAAGGGGGTCACTGTGAAATAAAACAATAGCCAGTAGAGTTGACAATGATGGCAGTGAAATGGAATTTAAGGATGTACACAAAGAGTTGATAATAACTATGATGATTTTGGTGAATGTTAATAATGCCACAGCTACAGAATTGTTCAACCAAAGAGGACAAAAAGCAACCATTGCAACATTAACTATTGTCTAGAAATGCAACAAAGTCCAATTTAAAAAATTAAAATGCAAAAGCTCACTTAGCAAAAATCACAGGAGACCATGAGGGACAGAAAATAGTCATTGAACTGACATAGACTGACCCCTAAAATATACCAGATAGGGTACCTGGCAGTGTGAGTAGAGTCTACTGAAGTGATATAAAACATAAACACACGTGAAGCTATTGTTCTGAACTGCAGGAGTAGGATGAACTTGCTTTAATTTGTCTCTGTTTTGTCCTTTCATGTAGGTTTTGTGCTTCTACCATGACTCAGTAACCCTTTATAAAAAAAAGTGTTTCCTCCTGCTCCTCTCACCTGTTGACTCCGCTACGTCCCATTATGACGTTTTATTGAAGTGAAAGGAAATATATCTGGCATTTGTCTGGCATCAACATGGAGTATTTAATTCGTAAATTTAAACGGATATTTTAATTTGGTTTTGGGGACACTCCCTGTCTTGTTCGATCTGCTCCGTGCTGAATTTATGCGCAGGTCTCCGGCACCTGGCAGAAATAGAAGTCCAGCTGCAAAGGCTTGGACTGCCGGAGCTCGGTTGGAGCAGAGATGCAGTGTAGCGGAGCTGGTGGAAGCACTTTCACTGACTGAAACTAAAACCTATCTGCTCCGTTACCGTGCTGGAGCAGAGACAGACTGAACACAGTGTATTGTACAGTGGTGTATTTTGGGGGTATGAGTAACACAGAAACAAAACAGACAAGGAGTGATTACAGGTGACAAGACACAGGTGAAACTAGTAGGTGCAATTAAAGCAGGGGGAAAACACAAGGGCAGGGAGAAAACTAGAAATCAGTCACAAGGGTTAAAAATGACAAAATAAAACAAGAACACTGGGAGGGAAGGAGTAAAAATTACAGAAAACTCTGGAAACTATGCTGGGAAATGCTAATAAGAAACACAAGGAAAATTGAACAAAGTAGGTACACACAATCTGGCTCAAAAACATCACCAAATCAAGAGCATGACCAAACCAGTACCAGTAACCTTTTTTAGTTCCAGTTGACTGTGATCAATTTATGTGTGCATGTAAATAATTTGTAAATGAAGGTTTTCTGAAAAGTGCTTAGAGGAGAGGCAGAAACTTGTAAACATTTTACAAGATTATCAAAATAAAAAGCAACTTCATATTAGCACATCTAGCATACTACTCTAACAAATACTATCTGGTTTTTCCTGACTGTGTTGTCATATTTTGTTCTCACAATCTGCAAAAAAAATGCACACATCTATGTCACTAATGAAACTGGTTAGGAAATAAGCTTAGAGACACTTGGCTTTGTTTATGTGAGGTTTAGGGAACAGGATAAAATACACTTACTTCTCTTGGCTCTCAGGATTCCTCATATCAGTGTGGCCTTTATCCAATGTATGACCTTTGACCTCTTTTGTAAGTTGTAACTGTATGAATAGGATAAATCAGGCAGGTAGTGTTGTGATTGAAAATAGAGTTGGAGCATTAAATGCTGTAGGATCTATGATGTAAATGTTATATTGCTATCTGTACTAGCATTACTATATATACATTTATATGTATGTATTTTGTTGTCTCTCCTTGTCCTTGATATGAGATTGAAATATGGAGTTATAAATTATTTTTTTATCTTTATTTATTTATTTATTTTTACTATTTTTCTGTTGTTTTTTTTTTATGTATTGTAAAGATATCTCATCAATTTGTTTTTGCAGAAAAAGACCTATGGGGAAGGGGAGGGTTTGGGGCTTAAAACTAAGATGAAAAGATAGTTGCAAGTTTGTAATCTTAAGTTTTGTGTACCTCTGTTGATTGCAATTGTGAATTTCGAAAATCGTACTAATACATGAGAATGTACACCTGTTTCTGTTTATAATGAATTAAAAAAGTTAAATAATGGAAAAAAAAAAGAAAGTACAAGGAAATAAAAACTTTCTGTTGGGGTCTGTGTAGGGGTGGGTACCAAATTCTATTTGTTTAATTGGTACCGGCCAAATTCCCTCTTTACTCCCAAGTACCGATTCACGTAACATCAAACGGTACCATTTTGGTACCTAAACACATCCTTATGACTGCAGGAGAGTGGTAGAGTAGTCAATTTTCCATGCCGGGCATGAACGCAGCATTGCATGTGAGTAATGATGTCAGTAGCAGCTAACTGAATCAACAAAACAAGCATGGCTGATAGGAAGTAGTCAAAGGTAAGGGCTCCACTTTTAAAATATGATGCAGATTACGCTGCAATATTTGTGATGTGAAGTTCAAGGTTTACCATAACTTCTAATATGAGGAAGCAGTTTGATGATTGATGATTCAGGTCGGCTCCTGCTGTTTCCTGCTCGTTCGCCCCCCTCCCTCTCTCTCTCTCTCTCTCTGTTGTGCCAAATCCTTACTTTAAACACGGTGATTTGTCCGTTTATGATATGGATATCAACCATGGAAATATAGTGGATAAAGGGATACGTTTGTTCTCTCAGTCACTGAACAGACACTGGATTAGGGCTCGGTATGGTTTAGTGTGAGTGCATCCTAAAAGTATCTCTCCATCTCTCCAACTTGGCACAGCTGGTGCCATAAGAAGCGCTCTCTCTGGATGGATTTACAGTGATTTTGAAGGAGTGACGGAGCCACAGGCTCGTCCTTACTGCTTATTTTCATTGCAGAATGAAACAATTTGCTACTTTCTGTTAACTTTTTGCAGTAAATACAAATAGAACGTAACGGACCCTGTGTGTGACGTTTATGCTTCTGTGTGGATGGTCACATGATTGATTGATGAGTGAGGAGCAGCTCTTATCTTTCCCTTACCAGGGAAAAATAAGATCTTAGTTTTGTTGGAAAAAGAACTGCATGAGGAAAGAAGATGTGCAGTACACGTAGCTCATGCTAGAGGAAGTAGTTTGTTTACTTTCATTTGTAATATTTTAATTGGTAAGATATTATACCTTTTATTTATTTAGTTAGTTATTTTGACCCCATACTCTATTGTTCATCTTTTTTAAACTTAATCTCCCTCAGTGGACCCCAACGCACATTTTTCCAAGTGGGGAAATTGGAGGAATAGGAGGTAGTGGGCTGGGTTTCATTTGTGCAGTATAAAGAAAAAACACTGGGTAGTTATAGTAGTTTAGGTTTTCCATGTTGGAGTAAGTTTTTTAATACACTTTTGATGTTACATTACAAATGGTGTGCGATGTTTTGATATATTTGAGATTTGATAGTGTTTTGACATTGAACATTTTTGAGGTTATATTACATATATACAAGGTACAAGGTACCCATCCCCAGGTCTATGAGCTGCATTGTGTAACTGTGGAGGAAATGTGATTGGCTCAGAGTGTTGGAGGGCAGGGCTTAGCACTGTGAACTTCATTTTGACAGCTCTACACATATGCTGTGGAAATACAGAAGTATTGAATAGCATGATCTTTAACAAAAATAGAAATCTCATGATGGAGAAAGAAGAAGAAACGTGTTCTCACAGTAACGAGAGCTGTATGGACAAGCATGGCCTTTCTTTGATGCACAATATGCATGTTAATTGGAATCTGTGACAAGGTGGGACAGGGAGTTGAGAAAACGATAATTACAATCAGGATCTAGATTTATCTGGTATTACATTAGTCATCATTGCCTCCGCTTGCCTTTATGACTCAACTTGTGTAGCTCTAATCCCTTTGTTTAAAAATAAAATGGATGGATGTATGACGTCTTTGTGTTGGAGCATGAAGAGAGAAACAGGACAGTTAATCCTCAGTTTGATGAATTTTTCCAAAAATACACAATATTTAGGAGCAGTTGAATAGTAGGGATGTAACTATGCTGCAGCAGTGCCTGTAGAAGCACAAAGGTTCAGTCTGCAGTGGAGGAGCAAACATCATTCATGTATTTCTGTCACTATCTAGTCTTGAGTGTGCATAATGATGCAGCTACATGTGGATGAAAATAGTGCAGCGTCTGTACTCATGTTATCAGGAGCTGCTTGTTTTGTCCAGCCTCTGCCTGGCAAACATTGTCTGCATTAGTTTCTTGTGTTAACACAGCATGTAGAAACACACACAGACATGAGACCAGGTAGAGGCATCGCATAAAGAAGTGTCAGTGCACCTTGTTTCACCCTGCACACTACCTCATTAATAACCATCTGGCTGTGCTGTGATCGCCTGGACAGAAGTGTGTCAGGATCTAGCTTTACCGCCTCTGATATATGTGGGACACACCTGGAACTGTTGCACACAACTAAGGAGAAATGAAAGCTGCGCTCTGTTTTTCTAGGCTGCGACTTTAAGTGAAACATGGACATGAAAATCCGTATCTCTCAGATGTATGATCACTCGTCCAGATCAGTATCATCTGCATAACAGTCTGTGTGCATTGAGAGAGGTGGTTAGACCCTGCATGTGCGCTTGAAGACATTGAAGCTTTTTTACATCATAGAATTAAATTCTGCTTTTTAAAGGTTTAATATAATTGTACGGAATTTACGTAGAAGTTGTAGTTATTTGCTTTGACTGTTTAGGGAATTTGCTTTGGAGTTTTCAGGAATTTTCCTAGAAATTTTTGAAGGATATGTTCCTGTATTTTAAAGAATCTGATTTAATGTTTTTAGAGGGATTTGCACTGGAATTTTAGGGTATTTTCATGGCAACTGGGTGAAATTATTTGAATTTTGGGGGGAAATTTTACTGGAAATTTTGGGGGGAATAACTCTTTGTTTTTTGTTTTTTTTTATTTTGGTATGTCATTGGAAATAAGAGTGGAATTTTCTTAAACTTTTTGAACATTTTCTTGACTTTTTTCTTTACATTCTCATGAAATTTTTAGGGTTTGTGTTTCTATATTTGTAAGAGTTTTAGTTGCAGATTTTTAGTTAATTTGAGCATTTAGGGTATTTTTACAGGAATTTAGGGAATTCTTCAATTAAAACCTGCTGGAATTCATCTGTAATTTTTTTTTATTTCATGGAATTTTTGGGGATTCAATAATTTGAAGTATTTTATTTTCAGATTTTGGGGGGTGTTTGCATTTAAAATTTTAGGTACCTTTCCAGACATTTTGGAAAATGATTTGATTTTTGGAGGGACATTGAGAACATTTGGAAGAAAATAATCATTGTTTTTTGGAGGGATTTCGTTGGAAATTTGCTTAGATTTCTGTAAAATTGATTAGAGAATATTTTGGGGGGATTTTTTTCATGATTTTCCATTGAATTTTGCTGGAATTCAGTGGGGAATTTTTTTGACTCACAGATTTTGAAATGAAATTCTTTCACAGGAATTTGGGGAAATGATTGAATTTTTTGGTGGGGGATTTCCCTTGATTTTTTGGATACCACTGGAAAATTTGAAGAAATTTGTTCAGATTTTCTGTTCAATGAGCTTTTATTTGGGGAAAATGTTTTCATGGTTTTCTATTGAATCTTTGGTTGAAAATGTTTGTAATTTGATTGGATTGATTGGGGGGATGCATTTTATTGTTTAGGGGTATTTAATTGGGAATTGTCTGTAATATTCCATGGAATTTTGGTAGAATGTATTTGTATTTTAAATTGGAATCTTTGGGAGGACGTTGCTTTAGAATTATTGGTGGAGTTTGCTTTGAAATTTTGGGGAATTTACTAATAGATAATAGATTTAATAAATGTAATAGATATTTTGGAGAAAGGTTTTATTTTAGTCCTCAGGTTTTTTTATGAAGTTTGAGATGTTTTGAGAATATTAGAGGGCAATCTCTTTTTTCTTTAATTTTTGTTTTTATTGTTTTACATGGCCAAACTGTAGGGTCAAGACAACCTACTGAGTTAAGCGTTGATTTCATCAAAACAGGACCTTCTGGAAATGTGTTTTGCTCTGTTTGCCATTGGTCTTAAGGTTTTAAACGTGTCAAGCCCCACTCATCTAAAATAAGTGAGAGAAACTAAAAATGCTTTACAACCAAAGCTTGGGTCTAAGGAGGATATGATATCTTTAAGTAGATTTATGAATTAGGAGGATTTTTGTCTGTTCAGTTGTGTTTTTATTTACGTTTGTGCTTTTCATGTCAGTTCCTGTCTTTAATTTTGTCATTTGTTGAGGGTACTTCCAATCAACTTGGACCCTTCTCCCATGCACTGAAGCTCATATACTTGAAGCCTTTTTGCTCGTGAATCAGAAGCTGTTCTTCCATTTATTCATCTCCTCCAAGTGTATGGATGAGTGGAAAGTGAAAGCCGAGTCCATAAATGACATGTCTGGCAGAGTTCTGTGAGACACTGAGCAGTCAAGTGGGGTGATCTTTGGGTTGTCTGAGTGCAGACCAACTTTATTTGATATACACAAGAGACACATGCTCTCTGACAATGATAAATACTTGACAGTGAAGAGCTTCACATCTAAACCCTTGTTACTCTGATCAGGGTTACTGAAAAGTAGTTTAAAAGCACTTTCTCTTCACACTTAGTCACCGTATCGACATTCACGCTATCAAGACTTATACTTTACAAGCAGCTTTGCTGTGAAATAAACTCTATGTTGTGATTATTGAAGTTCACCCACTAATGGTGTGAGAGTATCCCACCTGTCATTCTCAACCTAATCCATCCAATCACAGGCAGAGTAGGACGGGTCTTGGCAGCTCTGTAGTGCTGTGTTAAATGGACAACAAATTCAAAAAATCCAGAGAAGATGCCACAAAAGTTGAATCTTCATTTTTATCACACCTATATACTAAAGTTATCCCAAGACAGTTTACAAAGAGGGCAAGTCTGGAACTTTCTTCTTAATTTGTTATTTGTATTGACCCAAATTAATCCACCATGACCTCAGCACTAAGCAACATTTAGCAAAACAACAACTTCTCTTGAATGTGTAGAAACCTCTTGCAACACCAGACTAATGCTGAACAGTCAAACAGAGTTGGGATTGTAAAGAGATAGAGGGAAATGCCTCGAGAAGAGGGATGGTCATCAAAAGAGAGGGGGCATATACAAAAGAAGAGAGAGATGCCAAAAGAGAGAAGTAGGAGATGCACTAAAGAGTAAAAGGAGATGTAGAGCCCATTGCTCTTTATGGTTGCGAGGTCTGGTGTTCACTCGCCAACCAAGACTTTACAAAATGGGACAAACATCAGATCGAGACTCTGCATGCAGAATTCTGTAAATCCAACCTCTGTGTCCAGTACCAAATAATGCATGCAGAGTAGAACTAAAATGTTTTCCTTTACTACACAAGAGCTAGCTTTTAAATGTATACTCATCTGAAAGAAAACATGCCCAACACGCTACATAACAACGCCCTGACCTCCAGAGAGACCGCTGAATGCTTCCACCAGACAGCTGGTACAGACTGTGTTCACCTCCAGAGCCCTCAGACACAAAACCAACCAGCTTCAACCCAATCATTCAACAAGAAAAAAGAAAACTGTTTTACTCACTAGCAGGAATTGACCAAAAAACAAAGAAAACTGGAATGCAGTTTGTCCTGAAAAGGGGTTATGCAGCTGCAGAATGCTTGGCTGAGGAAATGTTTGACCATGCACATACTCAGTGAGCAAAACCTCAACATCGAGAGAGGACGCCACAGACAAAGCTGGATCCCTAAAGAAGACAGACTGTGCACCCACTGCAGCCAGCTGGAGGTGGAAACAGAGCTGCACTTTCTAACCACCTGTCTCTGATGTCCAAGGGTTTAGTGCTGTTGCCTCACTGTGAAAAGGCTCCTGGTTCACTTCCCAGTTTGCATGCTTTCCCTATGCTTTCTGTGTTCTCTGGCTTCCTCCCACCAAAAAAATTCTGTGAGGTTAATTGATCTCTAAATTGGTGTGAATGTGTTCATAGCTGACTGTTTGTCCCCGTATGTCAGCCCTGCTACCAACCAGTCCAGGGTGTACCCCACTACTCGCCCAGTGACAACTAAAGTGCCAGGTGCTTACTTCTGCATGCTGTGCTCAAGAAAGCTATTATACTCCATTAGCAGTAAGAAGGCATTCTCTAATTATGGATCAGACCACAGTTACAAAGCTGCTGTCTGTGCACTTCAACATACAAATATTACCAGGAGCCACCTTTGAAGCTGCCACTTAACAATCAGTGACTGTGTCTGCAATCAGGTGTGTGCACATTCATTGCACTTTCATTATATATTTCCTATTACTTTATTATTTTCAGGTTGGAAATTATAAAAGTACCTTTAGCACTGCAGCATCAATGTCTTTTACATTGCACCTACTGAAATGGAGAGAAAGACATGGTAAAAGTACATTTTGTGTATGTGGTAATCTTTTTTCCTTCTTGTAATTATGCAGGAGTTTATCAAAGCTGCATTCACTTTGAAGCTGTTCCTATTTAAGTATATTTCTTTTAAATGGATGGTGCAAAGCACATGCTGTGATCCAGAAGTGCATCTGTGTAGTCCCCCAACCCCTCCCTCCTGACACTCAGCAGCATTTCAATCTCAGGATGTTTTTTTTTAAACCAGTACTGCTGTGATGCTCATTCTTTCCTCCTCTTCTTCTTGCTCAGTTGTACATAAGTCATAGAGACATTCATATTCCCTCGACTGTGTGAGCTATGAAAGATCTCAGCTCGGTTGTAGCTTGGTGTGCTGCTTTTTTGTATGACAAGACATCAAGCTATCCATTGTTGTGTCAGACTGACGACTGCAGCAGGATATCTGAGTTGTTAATGTTTGCGTGTGACAGTTACTGTTGATACGTAGGACAGAGTAATGTGAGGATGTGTTTGGCAGTAAACTGTTCAAAAAACTGTTGTAGATTGTTCAAATTGAGTCTACACATAGATCACTCAGATTTTTTGGACTACTATAATCTCTTGATAAAAATATCAAGAGATAAACTTTGGAACATAATTTCTAGTGCTTCAGATAAAAATCTGGTGCTGTGTCATCCTTGTTAAAGGATTAGCTGCTAAGTCAAGCAGCTTTGAAGAAAATATACTATATTCCTAAATGCTAACTTTCAGACCTAAGTGGGCTCTTATCTTTAATTGAACTTGGCTGAAATGACAATACTTATCTCTAGTTTGTTCTGTCAACTAATCCAACTGTCATTATAAATTAAAATGTACTTTTTTAAAAATAAGGGGAGTAGGTAGCCTAGTGGTTAAAGGCACTCCCCATGTACGCGGGCGGCCTGGGTTTGAATCCGCCCTGAGGCCCTTTACCACATGTCTCTCCCCCACTCTTGACCCTATTTCTGACTCTATCCACTGTCCTCCTCTATGTAATAAAGGCACAAAAATGACCAAAAATAGATAAATAAATAAATAGCCTCTTTCAAACCATCCGTGGATCTGCCCACCCATGGGGGTTCAAAGTCAAGCTCAATACACGTTGATACCTGTTGCTTGTGCAGTGGAGGTCAAGCTCGACAGCATCTTTTTTGTGTGTCTTTGTCACCTGGTAATACACTTGAGACCACCAGTGGTTTTCAGGTTTTAATTTATCCACAGCTTGACCAGGGGCTCATGGCAATGCTACTACCCACCCGGACAGTACCCTAGGCCATGCTTACACACCACATCCACCTCTCAATCCATGGGCCATTCAATTACAAATTTAACCCGCCCAAATTTTAAAATCAAGAAATGTAGCTGGGCCGGACATGTTCAGCGCCCAGTAAGCAGCAGGAAATTTGAAATTTTGTACCAATACAGATCAATTTGATGAAAATATGCACTTTATATTCATAGTCTCCCCTTTAAATTTGACAACATGACTAAAGCACATGAAAAGTGCAAAAAACACAACAACAGAGCTGTATTTGAACATAACCTGAGGTAGAAGAAATGTTTTTTTTTCACTTGAATGAAAATAAGATAAATAGAATGAAAAAACAAAATGAAATTCTGTAAATAATAATTTTGGTCACAACTTACCCAAACATATCTTAAAGTGCCTAAAAACTAAATTTGCACAGTTGTAGCTACAGTTGAAAAGGACATGTTTTATACTCTGTATTTTTGGGCTACTTCTGACAGCATCGCTAGCTGTGCTCCAAAACAACACATTGCATTGTAGGTAGATTGTTGCAAGGCTACGCGGAGTGTTGCATTCATGATCTGAAATACTGTAGGAAGTCATGAAAAATTGCAAAATATGTTGCCCTCTGCATCTCTGGCATGACCACAGCCTGGGCCACCTCGGGGTTGGTTCTGGGCTGCATGTGGCCCCCGGGCTGCTAATTGAATAGGCCTGTCTTAATCCATCTTAAAATTGTGAACGTTGTTATTTTTTCAACGGAAGTTTTCCCATGCCCCTGGTGATATGCAAAGTCATAGAGTAGGATTGGGGTTGTGTCAATCCTCATTCCTGCGCTATGGTGGCCTAGGGCAGTTTACTTGTGGCTATTTGCATTTGTTTCATGTCTTGGATTGATGTTCTAGCCTTTGCATTTGTCTTTTCTGTTAATGCTGTTGTGTTGTTCCTTTTTGCAGGGGCATTTTCGATACACAATTGTCTGAGTCTTCCTGCTGTAGGACACTGGTCTGTACAAACTAACAGAAAGCCCAGTGTTATTGAGTTTGGTTTGGATATCACCATGGAGAAGTTTGTCATCTCTTCTGTCAAAATACAGTGTCAGTTTGAGCTGCTGCTGGTGGATTTTTCTGCTTCCAACATGTAGCTGGGGGTTTGTACGACAACAAGCTGACCTATGCAGCCAAGAATGCAGAGAGGAAAGGGACAGAGAAGGCTTTCTTCCCTCGGGGGATTTATGTGTTTTTATAATGTATGCAATGGGCTTCTGCTCACTTTCTATCACACTGTTCTATTTTTATGCTGCTGTTTGCAAGTGAGATGTAACAAAAGTTCACAGTGAGGTGAAAAGGGCAAGAACCTCTTTCCAAAAAGAAGAAATGTTTTCACCATTCTTATCAGACAGCTGTCTAGACTGCAGACCTTCAGCTATTTAATTCTTTGCATCAGTGAGCATAGACAGTAAAAACTAAGAAGTAGTGATACAGAGTGCCTTCTCCATTTTTAGTTAGTTAATTCAATACCAGATGTAGAGAAAGGAGAGCTTTGCCTGATTACATATGGTGAACAACCCTCCAAAAGACTAAAAAACAACATATGCATCAGGACTGAAATGGATCATTGTGCTTGTCTCTCTCTCTCCAAACAGAAGACAGCCTGATTGCTAAGTCAGTAATTGTTTAACCCACTGATGATGCTGCTGTTGCATTGTGGGAGGACAGAGAGCAAATGAGGTGAGGCAAAAGACAAGGAGGCATAAATGATGGATGTGAGACGACTCCTGCTGGATCTGGACATGCTTCCCTCAAACCTCAGAGCTGTCTGTGCCGCTGCATTAATGAGCTAAATGACAGACACCTTAAATGAAGATGAGAGAGCGGGCAGATGAGATGGAGAGAGAGAGAGAGAGAGAGGAAGAGGGAGGGGCGAGCACACATTCAAAGGTGTTCACAGTGTCTGTTCGTATCGCATTAATAGAGAAGTGATGTTTTTTGTGAAAATAAATGGCACCAAGGGAGAATACCGAGGTCACCAGGTCTCAGTCTCATTATAGTGAAACGTGTCCTGTTGGCACTGTTTGCATCCACAAGTACCATCGCAATTTTCTCAACACGTCAGACTTTGCTTGGCCAGATATTCATGCTAAAAGTTCCGACCTTGCTATTAATTATTATTGAAGTACAATATCACAGGAGTAACACACATTGGGATGCATTTTACATTTTTAGACAGTTTTCAGCAGAAGCTAGGGCTGTCAGCATTAATCCATTAATCCTGAAGTGATAAAGGTTCATAATTTATTAGTGCATTATTTTTAAAATTCTAACAGTCACATATGAGGTATGGCCATTAAATAATGAGACTGTGCTCATGAGGATTAAGCTGTATGTCCATAGCCGCCTTTTCATGCGCTGGCAGCGTTCAGGACCTCATTTTCAGAGCGCTTCTCGTCAGCGTTTATTGTCACTACCTTACAAAATATGAACCTTGCTTTCCTCACTCTGTGCCATTGTTCTGGAAAAGCTCTGTGTTTCATATTTCTGTACTTCAAGGAAATATCACACAGAAGACAGCCAGACAATGTAAAGCAACCCTATCCTGATAGGCAGCAGCTGCAGACCTGAAAACTACTGATGAAGAAAGACGAGTCAGATCTGTATCTCTTCCGCTATTTTAAGAAGTCCCGCCCTGTCTTAAATTCTGATTGGCAGGTTAGGGAGAAGGGACATTGGGGGGCGACAAAAACAGCTGACGCTGAGGACATTTTTTTCACCCAGAGTTCTGAAAATAAGCGCTGCCAGCACCAAAATGGCTGGATATGGACACAGGCCCTAAAACCACATTACTCACAGTCACACAGAGTATATATGATATATAACGCCATTTAGCAAAGGTAAGGTATTCAGTCACTTCAGTTCAGTTTCTTGCCAATAAGTGGAAAAAGGTTTAGTCCTTGTTGTTCTCCAGTCTGTAGAGTTAATTTAAATGATGTAAAGTGGTAATAAAATGCATTTACTGGTTATAAGTATTCTACCACAGGCTTTACTTCACTATAAAAAGAAATTGTGGTTGAACTACAGTGTGATGAATGAGTTTAAGTGATATTTTCCCTAGACCATTCCTGTTTGCTGGAGCTCCATCTCATTAATTATTTTAGGAGCATTTTCAGGATCTTCATAGAGCCTTAAAACATCTTAAATTATATGTTTGAAATCCAAGGTCAGAAAGAGTCTTTACTCTTATTTTTACTCATAAGAGGTCTTGTATTTTGAATGAGACGAGGGCTGCACTAACATTTAAGTTTAATCCCAATCACAATTTTGGATCTTACGCTGTCAAAGAAACATGACTGGCTTAGATTATTTACATGTAAAAGCAGGTAAAATATGGTTTAAAACACACCTTCAGCAGGTAAGATGTTTGTTCCTGCTGCATCTGGTTCAAGTGAAAAATAGAAAAGCACTCCAGCAATTAGCCTGACCCCTGACCTTATGGTGACCTCTGGCCAGAGCTGCCAGCTGCTTGGCTCTGTGCCAGAACAGAGACAGAAGTTGGGGATTAAATCAACAGTTTTCTGTCACAAATCTCTCAAAATGACGTGTAGGCCAGTATTGCTGATAGATTAGGTAATTTTGCCTCATAATGAACAATAACATAGCATGTAGCTGTCTGTTAACTCACAATGAAGGCAGTGACATCTGCCAACAACAGACTGTACAGAGATGAACTGCTTGGTGATTTAATATCGCTGTCGCGTTAGGGGGGCAGGGTAATGCGTCCCATAGCAGCTGGTTGCATCATGGGCTGCTATATTTGCCCTGCCCAAATTAAACCAAGCCAGGAAAGAGGTGAACAACTTTCTGACAGTCTGAATCAAAAATTCAGCAGCACATAGATCTCAGTGTTTTCACATGTTTAGAGCAACCTTATTCCAACTTATCTAGTGTGTTAAGACACACATTTTGGATTTCACTTTACAGGGATTGAAGTCCCAATAAATAAATAACATTCTTATATGATAATGGTGAATCTTAGCGTTTATGAAGAATTGTGATTAATAATCAGGATTTTAATGATCAAAATAAATGTGAGCATGTTTTTGGGTGGAAGCTGCCACACTGAATGTTATTTTTATTATGATTATTTTTGTGTATGTCTCTTCTTGTGGATTTGCTTGTGGTGGTTCCCTGCATTTATTGCAGTGTATAACATACACATTCACGTCTGTCCAAAGAGAGAGAGAGGTGGAGTAGATGGGTTTCAAAAGTTTAATGTAATTTTGTTTCACAATAAAAAGTACAGGAAATGATTGGCAATGACAAACAATGACTGGCAAGACATGCAAATGCATGCTTTAAACTTAAGAAGGAATCAAACTCCCATCAATCAAAGCTTTAAGTCCCACAGGAAATTGGAAAAGTGCCCACACCACACGGCACAAAATTTGTATACATTTGATATTTGTTTGGATCTAAAAGGTCCAAAAGTATTCAGCCATCTATCATCAGTACCTATTGTCTTGTTGGGGTTGTGGGGGGCTGGAATTGATCTAAGCTGTCAGTGGGCAAAGAGGAAGGGTACGCCCTTGACTGGTCACCAGTCAACCACAGGGCTGACAGATAGTGACAACCAGCCACATCACACCTACAGACAATTTTGAGTCATCAGCTAGCCTAACCTCCAATTTCCATATACAGCGTGCGTGCTGTGGAACGCCGGCGAATCGTACTGCGGACACTCTAGTCTATCAGAGCATATCCATAGCCGGCGCTCCAGACTAGCAGTGGCGCGTGCCTGGAGCGCCACTCTACTCCGCTTCGCTTCAGATACACTGCAGGTCTATTTTCAGCGCCGGCCGCTGCCTGACCTCGTAAATTCATTGTCGTTCGGAAAGCACCAACCATGGAAGTCACAAGCATAGAACATCCAGTTCTTTCAAAATAAAACACATTAGACGGACTCCAGATAGTAAATCATCACTATATCAACATTACGTCTCATCCTGCAGCCAGAGCAAAGGGTCACTGAGAGGTCAGTGGGTCACAGAGCTACACAGCACCATTGAGGAGGAAAAGTTAACTTTTGGGGATATTTAGCCAAAGAATTTTGCATAAAACCACAGATCCTTTAAGCAAACATTAACCTTTTAACTTACTAATGTACTCACTCAATGGCGGAAGCAATAATATCATGAACTTATACCAGAAAGGATGATAAATTAACCCCAAAGGTAAGTAGTCCGCTGTTGACATATCATTCCTGCGTGAACTCGCAGTTCTCCCGTGATCTCTTCCTGCTGATCAGGTCTGTGCGCTGTGGCGCTGCGCTCTAGACTTGCTTCCAGTGGGTGAGGTCGCTCGCCTATAGGTCAGAGCAAATCTTCTGTCTGTGGGAGGACACTGGAGTACCCAAAGTGAACCCATGGAGAGCATGCAAACCATACATAGAAAGACCCTGTCAGACAGGGATTCTAACCAGGAACCCTCTCAATGTGAACACTGCAAAAAGATCAAAATTGCTTTTATAAAAGGATGCAGTACTGTTAAAATGTTGATGACTAATTGTGTAACTTTATGAAACATTTTTTTTCCCACAAAAAGCTGAGTGTCATGTTGGTTCAGTGTCATTGATTCACAGTGGCAGCGACACATTCCTCAGGCTACTAGCCTAATGACGATGTTACTATATTAACTCTTCATGCTGTGTATTTGGAGCACACATGTGTCAGTTTTATTCATGTTAACTGAATGTGAGAGAATTTGAATGTTTGTTCGTTATGAACAAATTTAAAAATCCATCAGAATAACTTTTTTGAGTTTGCTTTGAATGTCTGAAATTATTTCCCTCTCAAACTCTGGAAATAAGCCACGGGAACGCTGAATTCTTCAAGCTCTTCTGTAGAGGGATACATTTAAATCTAGTGACAGTGACAAATGACTGATAACTCATCTAATTAGTGCTGCATGTGCCACACAATCTGACTGATTCCATGAAACGTGTGATTTTTTTTTTCTCTAGCACAAACCCTGTGACAGTCTTGTAGTATGAGGCAAAATCTGAGGAGCTGTGAGGGACTGCAGGCAATTAGAGAGAATGTGGAGATAGGAAGTGACAACACGTACTAACAACACATGCCCTGTGTCACGTATATAAAAACTGTGTTTTTGATCGTTTTAATGCTGATATACCACACACATTTTGTTCTATAAATAAGACAAAGGCTCTGTCTCTTTTTTACACCAATTAGCACTGAATAACAAAGTTTTACACAACAAGGCTGAGAAAAAACTTTTTTTTTTTTCATAAAATAGTGGAGTGTCTTGTTATCCACATTTTAAATCCAAACTGCAAAGATGCCATTTAATAAGATTAGATATCTGCTGTTTCCTCCTGCATGAATGTTTAAATGAGCACTATGTTGATGTTATTTTTTCTCTGCTTTCAGGCGCAGCTTTAATGAAGAAGCAGACCTGCTAACATTTTTGCAGAAGGGACCCTCTTTATCAAGTATGGGGTCACCATGGAAACCATTTCTCTTCCTGTCTATCATCAGTGGCCTTTCAGGTAGGACACTGAAAAGCTAGTATTCAATTGTAGTAAAGAATAGTTGTCTTCTCAAGCAGTGATAGGAGAAGAAGGTGTACACCACACATTGAGATGTGCTGCATTCGTGGCAGTTGTAAATGTGATGCAGCCGGGAGAATCATCTTTTATAGATGTGAGAGGAGGCTTGTATTTTCACACTTGGAGGATGAAGCCACATCTTTGAAATGATGAATTCTGCACTTAAATCTGAGAAGAAGTGAAGATGCCACGGCTCATTGAGCATTTCTATTCTGTTTGGCTTCTGAGTCTCAGATTTTTGACAGGGTTTTCCACACCTTTTCAGTAAAGGTCTGCAGCAGCTGTAAACAGCACAGAGTCTCAGAAAATGCATCAGCCTGTGATAAGGCTGCATTACTGCTGTAGTTTCACAGTCCTCTTTTTGAATGGAAGGCCTGGTTGGCATGACAAATAGTGCCTGATAGACAATTTTGTGCTATATCAAAGGATCAAAATCATTCCCTTATCCATGCCTATGAACACACCTTTATGAGTCTTCATTCACGGTGCTGTGGCTCTGCAGGAATCAAACCCCAGCATGTCACCGCTCTGCTCCTCTCAATGAGTTTAGTCTCTGATAGTATATCCTGACGGCTACGATTAGCAACTCCTGCACATTTTGAAGTTCTGGATCAAGTATTTCCCTCGGTCAGTCCTGAACATGTGCTTGCCGCTGTAACGGATTCGGCCCTTTTAATGGTTCTTTCAACCCACCAGAACAGTGTTCACGCACTGCATGTGTCTCTGAGCTGCTTTCTGTGAGTCAAACTCAGACTGCCGACCTCACTACCTTGCTTGTTAAACTATACCATTAAATGGAGGCAACTGTTCCTCAAAGTTTTAGCCTGGTTTCCCTGTGTCTGGACATAGGCGGGTCATCTTTAGGGATAAAAATGTTGATTTTTCTGTCTATTTTGTATGATGGGTTTGACGCTTCACGGCAAATTTAAACCACATGAGCACAAAATTGACCCAGAAGGGGAGCTGAATGAGGTTGTATAAATGTTTGATACTTTTTGGATACCACATGTTTAAAATTATACACTCTCCATTATATAATGATGATGGTCTACTTTTCTGCAATGATGCATGCAGTCACAGAACATAGATTATTGTGCTCTAACATTGTTTGTAGATTATCTGGCTGGATCTGTAAGTTATTTAGTTTGGTTAACAATATACAGACATGTATTTTGACATAGACTTCTGAAGAGCTTCTAAATAACAGGAAAAGGAGTTCACAATCTGATTTCTTATCTTTACTGTGCAGTAAAGGAAACTGAGGATGCAGCCCATCATAATGCATCATGACATCAAATAGAATCACCAACAGGATGATCTGAGTCAAGCTGAATCATAAGACCAGTGGAAATGCACAACACTTATCGAAAAGTAACAAAGCTTTGAGAAACTAAATGTATGTGGTAAGACAGAATAGAATAGATTATCTTTTATGTCATTGTACAAGTACAATGTATTTAAAGGGTCGTCCTTAGCAAAAGAATGCAGAAAAATTGGAACATGATAAAATATTATAAAATAAACACAATAAATAGAGTAAAAAAGCACACAAAGTTCTGCCCTTCCCAAATGCTTTCTTAGGTGAATTTGAACTAGATCCATGCAGTGAATATTTGAGTCTATCTGAAATGTCAAGTTCATTTGTCTTAGCAGTATAAAACACTTATCAGAGTGCTGTAGAAACTTTGACAAAGAGCCAAAAGGCAACTCTGTAAATGACAAATCAGTCTGACAGTCTTCTGATCCATCTTAGACGCATCCCTCCCTGCTGTTTAATGTGGTTTCTTTCACTCAGATCAACATTAGAAACAGAAGTTTAACCACAAACACCATTATTTTGTATTAACAACGTACTCAGCATTTTTTACCCATCTTTGATATGACTTATGTCAGTGCATATTTGAATCTTTATGTAAAACACCAGGTCTCTCTCAGTTCTGACTTATGCAGTAAAAGTAATCCAGCTGCCCCCCAAACCTCCCCATTTATGAATCATGACAGCCTGTTATCATTTATGTTTTATCTGCAGAGTAATTCGTAGCAGGCTTTTAGTTCCTTGTTTTTTAACTGAGGATTACATTCTACCTATTTTAAACCTATCTGTTTTTAATAGCGAAACATGTCTGATTGGGCATATGTCAGCTGAATTCTTGTTTCGTTGATTGAAATGCCAGATTTGATAGTTTGTCAAAAGCTTCATGTTCTTTTTATGGGAAAAGGGGAAAAACAAACTTTTAAAAAGCAAAGTATGTCAGTGTTTTTGTTGTTTTCTACACAGATGTACTAGTTACAGTAAGAAAAGAATAAATGGAAAGTTTAAAACATGAGTGATGTCTGTCAGCAGTTACAAATATCTTTGCTCACTCCACAATAACCTCTCTTACCTGCAGATGTGCATAAAGAAAAAAATAAACTTCTTTCTAAAATCCATAAATTTAAAAAAATGATCAGTTCTAATTGGTTATGGGCCATCAGGAGTAAGAGATTATCGGAGATCATATTTGATATTGGTTAAAAAAATACAGATAATGCATCATTAAATTTTAATAAATCAAAGCAAGATATTATCCAAAGTTGTGTGCCTCAGACTTCTGTTTTTGTTGCGGTGGTATCAAAATTGGGATCAATATTGATTTTTACTAGTGTCATGATGAGGTTAAAAATGTTCATATCATGACAGATTTTGACGGTTTAGGCAGACTGTGATCACAAGCTCTACACATTTTCCCAGTGGGTTACCTACATACCTTTTTAACATGAAAAAGATTTGAAAGGTGACATTTTGCTTTTCCGTGGTTTATGGTCTGCTGTGCTGGCTTTAAGTCATGGCTCACATCAGGTTTTTAAAGGGCAACATGAGTTGAATGAAGGTTATTCATAGTGACCCTGGCTCCCTGTGACCTCTAGCATCGTCACACAGCTGCTCTTTCACTCTGACTTTGAACATCCTGGCCTTGGGTAAGAAAACCGTTTATTTTCATCGCTTTCTTTCTGTTGACCATGCTGTGCATTCTTCAGTGATTCATTCCACCTTGTCCCTTTAACTTTACAGTAATTTCTAAATGCAGTAATTATTTTTGCACAAGCTGTTTTGTAAGCAAATGTGTTAAAATGATTTATTCTTCTACAATTATAGTCTGAGGTTTCTAGAGTAAATAGGTGTTTCTATTCACAACCTTGATACCCAATTTGTTGTACACTGCTGCAGCCAGCACCACTGGGTAGTAACAGTTTGTGCTTGCATGGACAAGATAAGAAGCAACAGCACAGCACAAACAAGCTGCAAAGCTTTTCAGTGAGCCACATCTTTGTTTACAGGTAAAGGGCAGGGTAAAGCCTCTATATAATGCTGTATATGCTCCACTGTAGATGTATTATTTTATAAATCCATACCAAAAGGAAAAACAGACTGTACTTTTATCTGCATGAGCACTTAGAGGCTTGTTATATTCTAATCAAGAGCATTTTAATCAGTCGTCTTTAAAGTGTAAATCTCGCCTCCCCATGGAGTAAGTGAAAAGGATTTTTGGAGAGGCGTGGGGATGTGTGGGAGAAATTAGGAGAAATATCGGCTATACCAGCTCACTGCTTATGTAAACTCTTATCCATGCTGAAAAATATCAAACCTGTGCCTTTGTTAAAATGCTATACTCCAAAAAATCCTTGAAAGCAAAGATCTTCTGATCTCTAATATAGGTACATTTTAATAATTCAGTTTAGAAACTTAAGGTACACTGCTTTAAGCTGATGTGATGAGCTTTTAGCTGGTTATGACAAGATCTGAAATTGAATGTGATGTCTCCAAATGACCCAAAAAGCAAATGAGACCAACAGTGACAAGACTGATTATTATTTCTGTTTTGTTTTTTTTTTTTACAGCAGAGAGATTGGTAACAGCTAACATGATAGTAATGAAGATTTAAACCTGAGTGTGTTAAAACCGGTTTTGTGTTGTTTTTTTTAAACCTGGTATCAATAATGTTTCAGCTTATCGATACCACTGTTGAGTCTCGTGGGTTCTGTGATGTAACATTATTTTATCTTTTCACTGTTGCAAACATTTCTTTCAGGGAGAAACACAATCTCAAAGAATATCAGCACTTTGCATCAAATTCAACCAAAATGTGGTACCTTCAGCTGCCAGCTTTAAAAAAGAAAAAAAAGACTCCAGCTGCACTGGGAGTAGCATGCAGTCAATCATAACACTGACTTCAGTGGCTACAGGACAATTTTCTTCTTCATCTGCTCTGATCAGCACTGAAAAGTGCTCCCAAACTCTGTAGAAGGTCCCATAAGTTAGAAATATCAATCCAATTTCGAAATGTGTGGTGATTAATTATTAATCAGTAGAATTAATGAGCGGACAGTTATCTTATAATGTGTTCAAGGTCAGTTCTGTAAAAATGGGTAAATGTAAATACAGTTTTAAGATGCGATCAAAAAGCTTGACATACCAGAGAGACTGCATCATATATCATATCATAGCATGGATATATTTCACATTCAAAACTTACAATACAAAGAATTTTGTTTTAAAAACATTTCTTAAAGGTGATTGGATGAACACTCTTTCTGTTACATTCGTTAGGACAGTGACAAAATGAGGTAGCTGACGTGCAGCTACAGTAGTAACCTGAGCTGTACAGGCTAGTGCTGCCGTAGTTCATGAAAGCGGGGCTTGTTGGTGGATAATACTCATGCTGAAGCCAGCTCTTTGCTCTTGTTATAATAAAAAAATGTAGTCGTAGTCTGATTAAGCTGCCACTTCTCTACAGCTACATCCAAGCTAAAAGCTACAGTGGTAACTGCCATTGCATACACCAGCCTGTGGTACAACTTTACCCCACCCTAAACTATTACAAACTCATGCCCAAGCAGGTTGAGAGAAGAGAAAAAAACATCTTTTCAGTCATGAAAAGCTTTCAGAGTGGCTCTTTGCTCTTATTTTATAAAGAAATGTGATGCATTGATGATTAAACTGCCATATATTTGAGTTAATTGCTCCATTGTCTCTGCCTCACTTTCCTCATATGACTTTGACTCATCCAGACTGTTTTCAGGTCTGTAACTTTGTAGATTAGAGTTTTGCAAGATGGATTTTCCTGATGACAGACATGGAGTCTGGTAAATCCATCTGCTTTGCAAGGTTAGTGTTCAACTAACATGCTATGAAATTGGAAATTCTGTTTTGTGACAAGAAATGTAGATAATTACAGTCTTAAAGATGAATTTGTTATTTCAGCAATGTAAAACAGATGTAGCAGATGGAATCATGAACTTTTTAGTTCAAGCTGTGCTCAGCTTCTTCAAAAAAAGTTGTTTTTTTTTTTTCTTTCCAACAAACAATGGACAAGGATCGATAACGGTAGCAATAACAGTATCATGATCAACGATCATTTAATGGTCTCCATCCCTAGTTGTAATGGGGGGTTTCCTCTTACAGCAGCTGCCATGACAGATTAGATCCTGTTTGTGAAACACTGGATGTTACATCAAAGACTGCTACATCAGGGAGTGTGGAGTTCTGTTGCTGTATCTCTTTCATGCTTTGTGCTCCTCACTTGTGATGGACCACAACAGCCACTGGCTCTCATATGCTGAAATCTAACCCCCCTACTCCCAACCCTTGAAGCACTCCTCAGCTCAACCCACCCACACAACGTGCTTCTTCTTCATTTAGGACTCTGTTCATTAAAAACTGTTCCTTACAAGATGACTTTACTTAACATTAAGTCATAGTTTTCTTTTTACATGTGAGTTGTGTATGATGGAGGAGAACAGCTGTTAAAAGTGGACTTTCTGTTAAGTATTCCTTGCTACTTGCAAGGCAGTAGCATCGCTTGTAAAGGACTTGATCTACCAACCTTGCTCATGATTTTCTACTCCATGTCCATCTTGTCTGTGGTTTCATGTCTTCTATGTGGTAAAAGGTTCTTGCTAGACTCACAGGGCTAAACGGTGAGTCAACATCCAACTTAATATACCCTTTTAAGGTCTTGTTGCTTCATGAAGCATAAAGCAGTTGATAATAGCGTGGTGAATATGCCCTAAATTAAGTAAATTGCAGTCCAGACAACTTCACTCCTCGGCCTTGTGCAGATAAAAGCCTGGTGGAGTAAAATGTATTTTTCTCAAGGGAAAATGAAAGACACCCTCATTATCTGGCTGTCACATACTGTGCTTCACTTTTCTTACAGTATAAAGAAACTCTTTTTCTGATTAGCGTTTCAAATTTTAAATACAATAACATGATGTGGACTAAACTAGGTGTAAAATATTTTGTCAGTCAAAGTCAATCAGATTGCAGAATGACTCATTCAAAGATAATAACAAGAAAAAAACTCAATTTCAGTGTAACTATAGAGTGCAATGACTATTGAAAGCTTTTCAGACCAACACAAGCACTTGGGAGTTTTCTGAAAAGGTCTCCTCTCTGTTGGGTGTCTGTCTGCTTCATGTGAGATAATTGTAAAGGCCATGGCTACTACAGCAGGTGATATGGTTTGACACAAACAGAATAAAGAAATGGAAACTTTATGGAAAAATCATAACCACAAGCATTAAGGTATCTGAGTGGGAGATGTGGGGAAAAACTGATTCATGCTAGAATTTAAATGATTGATTCCTAAGGTTCTGAACTGATTCACAATCTTCATTTTTTTATTTTACTCATTAGTTTTTTTTTAATTGAAGTATGCACTTTCTTTAATGGAAATTTCATTCACAGCCTTTTTAAGTACTGCTTACTTGTTGCTGGCCTTTTTTCTCTGCACCCTCCTTCCTGGTAGATCAGTGCAGCGTGGGTGCACTGTGGATTCTACATACAGTACATCCGGAAAGTATTCACAACACTTCACTTTTTCCACATTTTGTTATGTTACAGCCTCATTCCAAAATGGAATAAATTCATTTTTTCCCCCAAAATTCTACACATAACACCCCATAATGAAAACAGGAAAAAGGTTTGTTTTTAAATTTGCAAATTTATCAAAAATAAAAAACTAAAACATCACATGTACATAAGTATTCACAGCCTTTGCTCAGTACTGTGTTGATGCACCTTTAGCTGCGATTACAGCCTCAAGTCTTTTTGAGTATGATACCACAAGCTTGGCACACCTTGCTTTGGGCAGTTTCGCCCATTCCTCTTTGCAGCACCTCTCAAGCTCCATCAGGTTGGATGGGAAGCGTCGGTGCACAGCCATTTTCAGATCTCCCCTGAAATGTTCGATCGGATTCAAGTCTGGGCTCTGGCTGGGCCGCTGAAGGACATTCACAGAGTTATCCTGAAGCCACTCCTTTGATATCTTGGCTGTGTGCTTAGGGTCGTTGTCCTGTTTAAAGATGAACCATCGACCCAGTCTGAGGTCAAAAGCGCTCTGGAGCAGGTTTTCCACCAGGATGTCTCTGTACATTGCTGCATTCATCTTTCCCTCAATCCTGACTAGTCCCCCAGATCCTGGCGCTGAAAAAAATCCCCACAGCATGATACTGCCACCACCATGCTTCACTGTAGGGATGGTATTGGCCAGCTGATGAGCGGCTCCTGGTCTCCTCCAAACATGACGCCTGATATTCACGCCAAAGAGTTCAATCTTTGTCTCATCAGACCAGAAAATTGTCTTTCTCATGGTCTGAGAGTCCTTCAGGTGCCTTTTGGCCAACTCCGGGAGGGCTGCCATGTGCCTTTTACTAAGGAGTGGCTTCCGTCTGGCCACTCTACCATATAGGCCTGATTGGTGGATTCCTGAAGAGATGGTTGACCTTCTGGAAGGTTCTCCTCTCTCCACAGAGGACTGCTGGAGCTCTGACAGAGTGACCATTGGGTTGGACACCCCCCTGACTAAGCCCTTCTCCCCCGATCTCTCAGTTTAGACGGGGGGGCAGCTCAAGGAAGAGTCCTGGTGGTTTTGAACTTCTTCCATTTACGAATGATGGAGGCCACTGTGCTCATTGGGACCTTCAAAGCAGCAGAAATTTTTCTGTACCCTTCCCAAGATTTGTGCCTCGAGACAATCCTGTCTCGGAGGTCTACAGACAATGCCTTTGACTTCATGCTTGGTTTGTGCTCTGACATGCACTGTCACCTGTGGGACCTTATATAGACAGGTGTGTGCTTTTCCAAATCACGTCCAATCAACTGAGTTTACCACAGGTGGACTCCAGTTAAGCTGTAGGAACATCTCAAGGATGATCAGTGGAAACAGGACGCACCTGAGCTCAAGTTTGAGCTTCGTGGCAAAGGCTGTGAATACTTATGTACATGTGGTGTCTTAGTTTTTTATTTTTAATAATTTTGCAAAAATTTCAAAAAAACTTTTTTCACATTGTCATTATGGGGTGTTATATGTAGAATTTTGAGGAAAAAAATGAATTTATTCCATTTTGGAATGAGGCTGTAACATAACAAAATGTGGAAAAAGCGAAGCGATGTGAAAACTTTCCGGATTCACTGTAACCTTCTGGAGTAGAAGGAATAGCCAGATTCCACTAGGCAGATCCATCTTGCAAATCTTCAAGCTGAAATGTTTGTCCATGGTAAGAGAATGAACAGACCAAGCTTATCAACCATGGTGGCTGTAGAAGAGATGAGTATGAATGTGGCTACAGTGGCAGATTTATCATACGTCCACCCATCCATTTTCTACACCACTTATCCCCTTTCAGGGTTATGGCTGAGCGATTTGCAAAAATAACCAAATTGCAATTTTTTTTCCCTGATGTTGCGATTACAATTTAATATGCAGTTATAATTAGGTTCCTCAACTTGTGTGTTTTTGAACAAATTCAAGCAATAAATCATTCTCTATTATAACATACTTTCAGTCAGGAAGACTAAGCATACATTTTGCCTATTTGTTGGAGAAGGCTCTGCTCTAAAGCTGCTCCTAGGGCTAGTCAAGCATGCTCTGACTTTCCAGGAAGCACATGGCTAAAAACCCTCATATAGATGGATACATAAATGACAATGTTTATTGAAAACAATGAATTCCAGAGGCAATTAATCCACAGTAGCATGAATCTGAATATGAGAGTGCAATAAGCTTTAAGCTATAAAGGAGGCGGCTGGGGTGGAGGAGGTGAAGCTGGCCATAAACTGACCGCAGCTGGAGGTATGACTTCAGTGAGCTAATGCTAAGCTTATCAATATTAGATAGAATAAACTACTTATTTTTAATCATATTGCAAATGTATTAAGAATTACTTTATTGAAAGGGGTTATCATTTTTATGTCACTCTTTTTTATTAAGACAAAACATACATAAAACACAAAAAAGGAAAATTTTTGTAAACCATTTTTTTTAAATGACACTTGGATGTTTGCATAATGTGCATAAACTCTTGGCTGCTGCAAAAATGAATGTATTAAACTGCTATTTTGACCAATTTAAAGTAAAAGAAATATTGCAACTTCTGTGATTTGTAAATTGTAGCAGGCCATATTGTGATTTTATCTAATTTGCTGTTAATTGCCCAGCCCTAGTCAGGGTCCAGTAGGACTGGAGCCTATCCCAGCTGTCATAGGGCTAGAGACGGGGAACACTCTGGACTGGTTGCCAGTCAATCACAGTTTTATCAGAACAGGACATTTCTTTTTTCTTTTTTTCTTTTTTAAAGAAGAGCAAAGTACTATTGAAAGCTCTTCTTGGTGGAAAACTGAGGCACATAATATTTTAATCATTTTCTGATATTAGCTTAAAAATGTGATTAAATGTATCAGCAGATTTGAAAATTCCTGCCAACATTGACAAGCAATATATCCAATGTAGATTTTGAAGTTTCAGGCAGAACCAGCAGACTATGTCAGCTCAAGTCTTCTCCTTTGTTTATCCTCATTATTTAAACGTTAAAGTGTTTTCTAAGGACAGCAGGTCTGAATATGAATACCTGTACTAGTAGTGATGTTGGTGTCCAATGTTTCCCACAAGTCTGAATTTTACTTGCAGTGGTGTCCAGTGGAAAGAACCACCATCATACGCATGCACAAAAAACATTTTACTTCAATTTATCTACTAGTACTTGACAGTTACCTCAGTTATTTGATTTATTCTGAAACTTTTATGAATATGTTCGTCTAATGTAATCAGTTTTATATGGGATGAGGAAGACAAATAGGTTAGACCAGTGATACTCAATATGTGGCTCTTGAGTCACATGTGGTTCTGTTGTGAAGATTTGTGCCTCTTTTATGTTTAAATTTGAAATATTATTCCCCCAAAAACCTTTGACATTAGAAATTATCCATTGCAAGTCACTTTATTCAGTTGGTTTCCCACACTTCTACAGTAGGCTTTACTTGTCAAACTCGATTGTCAACCTTTATTTTTTGTCTGTGCATTTCCATTGGCTTATTTGCAATTTTGCCCCTTTTTACCCTTTTTGCTCCTTTTAATTCATTTTTGCTGCTCTTAGCCCATTTTTGCCACCATCTGCCAATTTTTGCCACTTTAATTGCATTTTTGCCCTTTTCTCCAGTTTTTGCCTCTTTTATCCTGCTTTTTGAGAGTTGCTTTTTTTTCCCCTTTTTGCCACTTTTTGCCCATTTAAGGTGCCTCTTGCCATTCCATGTCACTTTGTCCCATTTTTGCCACCTTTTTGCTGCTTTTTGGCCATTATTGCCACCTGAAACTATTTTTTTTTGTCACTTCTTACCCATTTCTGCCACTTTTTCTCACCATTTTTGTCACTTTTATTTATTTATTTATTTATTTATTTGATTAGGACAGTGCACATCAATCAATATTTTTGCAAACATCTCAGTGTAAATATGCTTGAATTAGCACAATAGCTAAATTTCGTCCATTGTCACTTTTCACCCAGTTTTGCCATTTTCTGCCTATTTTACCCCTTTGCCCCCATTTTTTTGGCCACTTTTGTGTCATTTTTCTTTAACCTTTTTTGCCAGCTGTAACTTTTTATTGCCACTTTAAGCCATTTTCGACACTTTCTCACCACTTATGCTGAATTCCAGTTCCCTTAACCCTCAGTCTTGCCCTCAAGCTCAACCCTCGGTCTTAACTCACCCCTCAAAACCAAGTATTAGGGCCATCTCATAACTTAGAAATGGGACACCCCTCAATAGCAGTTACAATTTCAGACTGTAGAAGGCAGTAATGTGCCAAAACTACGTAGTCTGTCAATTCAGAGGAAGGAGAAGAACAAGATGGCACGGTTACCGGCTTATGATCTTAAAAATAAAAGTAAATGTTATGCTACAAAAAGGCAAATAATCCATAAAATAACATCAAACTAAGATATTGGAGTGGTTTTCGTAATTTTTAACTCTCTATTAACAAAGATATTTACATTTGTAGCTCAATTTCTTCCCCACATTTGCCGCCATCTTTATTTGAGTGATAACTCTCAATACCAAGGGAGCTCCAGGAACATCTTAAAATTGAGGGCAATAAAGCCCTCAAACTCGCTCCTCAACTCAACTCTCGGGAGAATTGGGACAGCCCTTGCACTTGGCGGGAACGCACATTTTGAGACTGAGGGTTAAGATTGAGGGTTAAGGGGAGAACTGGGGTTCAGCCTTAGATTGTGGCTCTTGCAAAGTTATTTTTCAACAGTTTGGCCCTTTGGTTGAGCAGGGTTAAGTAACACTGGGTTAGACTGTAAAAGTCGTCTCTGATCAGCCTCATATTGTCTTTTCACTGCTTAGTTTCAGTGTCTAATGTTTGGTTGACACTGTCATTAATATCAATACAATCGTTAAGAACTATAATGTATGTTATTGTACACATCGGTATCACATTGAAAATTTACATTTGTTATTTATTTCAGCCTTTTCTCTGCAAACAACATACCCATTTAACAAATAAGGTAGTTCAGGGATACTCATAGAAGGTATTGGCTTTATCACTCAGTTATTATGGATAAGATTATTTTTGCAGCATTTGATTATTACTACATTATTATTGAGCATTAACAGCACAAGTTACTCAGAAATTTAATTATCTAGTTTTATTAATCCTTTCTTATTTTCAGACTAATTTAGGGTTTGATTGCAACTTTAATTTGCTCACCTCAGGAGTGAGGTGCTCCTCCTCCTAAAAGGATTCCTTGTTGCCACAAAACAGCAGGTAGCACATGCATGTAGCTTTTGTACGAATTTATGGTACGTAGGTTGAACAATCAGTACATTTTCACTGAGCATTTTCATCAGTGTTTTATGTGTCTTATTTTTGGTTCATCCGAATGAAAGAAAACTCGACAGCCCTTTAAAACAGAAGTAGTACTCACTGCTTCCTTGTTGCCTCTTTGGAGGGGGGTACAGTCCAAAAAAGGTGAGGGAAGCCCCAACAGCTGCTCATACAGCCCAGGAATACACCTTTTAGACAGAAGAGGTAAAGTGGGGGTTGATAGGCCCAAAAATGTTGATTTAACTGTTTTATTACATATGTTTAATGCATTGGTAGAAAAATCATATTATGTTAAAACTCATTCTCTGTACTGGTATGTCAGGTTGTTTCATGTAAATACGCATTGTGTTATATACTCACACTCCCACCTCTGTGGTCTTGTCCATTTAATTACATAATTATCTGCAGCTGGGAGGGAATAAAGGCAGCTGGTTTCTCTTGGTGTGGGTGTCTGAAGGGGCCTGTATGATAGACAAAATATTCTGCTGTTGTGCTTTACATAGTAATGCCCCTCATGTCCCTCAGTGGGAAAACTTACTGCCTTCACTGGACCAGGTATGGGTTCATTTAATTTAATAATACTGGACACCCTGTTACTCCTGCCTTGCCCTAGCTCTGACACTACAAAGATCATAACCATAAGCTATTCATATAATGGTGAGTATCATCATGTATTTTCTTTATTAAGCTGAGCTTTCATGCAGTGAATATGTGGGAACTTTACATAACACAAAGATTATATAAGAACAGATGTGTCCTCTGAAGCTTGAACTAAGCTTTTCCAAGCATTTCATTAGAAAAGAAGCCAATGTGGAAAGCTAACAGTTTCAGATGAAGACTTCAGCTGCTTCATCAGCTTTATAAACAGGACTTTAGTGGCTTTTGCAGTTAATTTGTTTCAGTTGAGTCCATTCTGTCCATTGATTTTTTTTTTATCTGAGGACTGGTTTCATGGTACCTTGGGTGACAAAATTTGCTCTGCTTGTTCATTATTTGTATCTCTCTCTGCTACCTCATTCACTCCTCTCCTCTTACTACTTTGCAAAATAATTGCCTCCCTGAAAAATTGGTCTCTTTCTCTCTGAGGACTGAGGGTTTTTATTCCTGGATTGATTTTTCCACCTCGGCATTCCATGCTCATATGTAGAAAAAAATACTGTATCTGACCGTGGCTACTTTTGTTTTCTCTTGATTAGCTTTTTTGACACATTTCCTAATGCAAAAACAATTAAGCCACCACATGTTTTTGACTAATAAAGTCTCATTAATTAAGCCTCCAATTAAGAACACTGTGTATCTGAACAATGTTACAGGAAGTGAAAGCCCCTTTGGGGCATTGTGTTTCGTGTTTTCACTGTCAATCAAACAAAATAAAATGCTAATTTTTAAAGTGCAAGTCATTAACCTTTAAAAAATGATTATGTCTCCACACAGTTTCTATTGGACAAAGATGAAATCGCAGTCATGCTGTTTTCACATTAGCATACTGTAAATCCATTTCTAGTTTGATAGGATGGCAGCTTTAACTCTGCACATATTCCACTGAAACGGCTGCTTGTGATTGGAAGACCATTCAAGGGTGTGGAGTGTATATCTCTCTCTTTTACTGCCGTTAAAATATTCTTACTTCATATCCTACACACCTTTAATTGCATTCTCACATGGCCCACACCCATATGTAGTATTTCTGTCCAGTCATGCAGTTCTAGTTTGCAAACTTAACAGCGAATTTAGCTGTAACTCTGAGATGATGTGAGTTATTGGTGAGTAAAACATTATATGGGTTACTTTTTGGAATAAGATCAGTTGCTTGTGGCTGATCTAGCACCTACTTCCATCGGGCATTTCCCAAATTGGCAACAATTGGCATGAAATATTTAGCGACGTGAGTTTGTATAAAATATTATCCTCATACCTATTAAATCGTTAAAAAGATGCCTATTTTTGCTAATCAAGTTGATAGTGACACTTTGACACTAAGTTATTGTGTTGTATTTGATCACAGACCTGAGATAAATGAAGATGATTTATCTAGTTCACCCATGTAGCAACATACATATGCTTTTAATTTCTTATGCCACTGTGTTTGCTGAACCTATGACTTTATTAAAACAGTGAAATAACAAGACAAACTGGTGAAATTCAAGATAAAAAAACAATAAAACAGAAACACAGTGTATGATGTTATAAGAGGAGTTCTCTGGAAAAATAAGGCACAGTATATATGAGATCTTTTGGTGCTTGGGTTGTAAATAGAGATATGAATTACTTGAAACCTGAATAGGTTTGGTTTAGTTTAATTTAGTTTATTAAGTTTCAGTCGGGAACACTCTCGTCATACATTTAACCATTTATTACAAAATGGATGTACAGTTTTACTCGGCAGTGAAGCTTTATACTATAAAGGAGGAGGCTGGGGTGGAGGGGAAGCTTTAATAGCAGCAGTGAGGTGCATTAGCATTGATGCAAGCAGGGTTTAGTGAGGAGTATGCCATATTTGAAAGGACTGCAGTGTTAAGAGAAAAGAGCTGTGACTGGTTGTGAAAGGTGATAATCAGGTTCAGCTGTCCCTCAGTTTATCACAGCTGGGTGTAAGACTTATGCATGACCTAATGCTAAGCTACATTTATTTGACAGGGGTTATGCACAACACAACTGCTGAGCCAGAGTTAGCAATAAAGCTAACTTACATCTGTGGATCCTGGGCAGATGTAAAAACATATAATACAAATGGTTAAAAAAAAAACATGCAAACATTTCAAAATTAAACAAAGTCAACAAGAGTACATCACATAAAACAGCCTTGTTTAATTAATGAATATACTGAAACTACTTAAAATAACACTTATGGAAATGATTAGGGATGTACAATATTTTATTTTTGCTGATATATGGGATGAAAATATGATCAAACATTTTTTTTGCCAGTACCAATATCAATACCGGGTTGTGAACGCTGCCTAAAGAGTCTTTCGGCCAAGCCAGATAGCCAAGTGGCTCCTCATGTTACTGGTATTCCCCATCAAATGTGTTGTTTCAGTCAGACAGTGCCTTCATATTGTTTTTTGTTTGTTTGCCACCTTTTCTCTTTTCTCAATTCTTGGCACTGAGAAACCCAAATAAGTCCACATGTAAGATTTAAATGTCTCTGGAGCCTCCACAAACTAAAACTCTGCACTTGATTCTCCCTCGCCACTCGTATCATCCACCATTCCTGCACTGTTAGCTCAATCCAACGAGCGGTGGCAACTGTAGTTCCCACTTCCCTTTACTCCGCGCCAGTACAAACCAAAATTTATTCCCTGAACACCTATTGTTTAAAACTCTTACATGTAATGACATGTCCTGACATGCTTCGGATACCACAATATTAACAATACCATTGCATCTCCAATGTCTACACATAATGTAACCAAGTATTTTGATGAAGTCTTGGCTTGGCAGCTTCTTTTTTACTCAGTGATTCAATTGTTTTGAATGTAAAGCATTTTATATTTGTGTCCAGTGCCTAACAGCAGTGGTTTGTCAAGTTTTCTTGTTGGAGGGTCTTGGCTGAAATGCCAGTGCTGATTTTTACCCCGCCTTAGTTCTGCTCTGGATAAAATGCTGTATAGATAAATGACATTTTGTTAACCACGATAAAACACTCCCCATATACAAACCATAGATCCTGATAGGGTTCCTATTGCTTTTTTATGAATAATGATAGATCTTTACCTTAATTTCCTGGGAGAAATTCTCACAGCTTATCCTTATTTTAATGTGAGTTGATTCTAAGTGGACTTCTTTCATATTTCCTGAGGGGAACTGTCACTGTCTGTCATTATCCATTAATTCTTGAGCAACTACGCCAGGCCTCATTAATTACTATAATCAAATCAGTCACATTGATGTAGGCAGTCTGGATACCCTCATATTATTTATTTTTAATAGTAAAAAAAAAGGGTGCAAGTTTGAGGGATAGCAATGTACAATTTCAAATCCACAAATTTTGTTTTTGGATTCTGCCCCACAATAAATCCACTGATGTCGGACCATAGGTAACAAAGAAAATGGATAAATGGACTAGTTTTTCCACTCGACTCTAACAGAGCTGAGAGCTGAGTGTTCTTCTGTCAGGAATTTGTCACATTTTAGTAAAAGTGCTGCACTTCAAACTGGTTTTCAATACTATCAGCAGCAGGAGCGACGGCAGCCACTCCCAGGAGTGTGAGGCAGGCTTTGTCTATTACGATACTTTTGACATGACGGCTTTTGTAATGGATTTTCGACCTACTGTTCTGTTTGAATATGCTAAAAAATGCTCACTTTGAAGAAAATAGGCCCCGGTCCTATTTTGTATCTTCTTTGCACCTATCTCTGCTGCACAGTCCTTTTTCACTCCATAGATATTTAAATCTCACAGACACATGGAGGCCAGCACAATTAGACTTCTCTCATCTCTTAAAGTGGGCTGGGCTGACATGACATCTGGGGCTATTTTCTTCCCTCCCCCTGGTCCGCCTCTGATTGAAATACAATGTTGCTCTGAGTGTTAAGTGTGGAATAGTAATTTAACTCTTCCTCAGCTTACTCTCAGGTTCCTCAATATTAAAAGCAGGTTGCAGTGAATATAGATGTGCACCGCTGTATAAGTGATGCATGAAGTCATTTTCACCAAGGGCAAAGGAGTCATGCACTAGAAATATGGCTGCATGTGGGAAATGGATGAGTATTTGCGTGCACTTCCTAGAGCTGGACCATGCAATGAATACATTGCTGTGATTGTATACCTCGATAAATATACATTAAAATACAGAGCTTTGTTAAAAGTCACTCTGAAGCCTTTGAAGTTAACTTCTTATGTCAGTACATGGCACCAACCTAAATAACAGGGTGAAAAAGGAATAAAATGTCACTCTGCAGGTTATCAGCTTGGAATTGGGATCTATTTATGGTCACACCATTAGGCATGATGGACTTCCTGCATTTGGCAGGAGAACCTGAGCTCCAAGGGCCTCTTTAACACTCTCAACTTGAGCCCAGGAGCTGAAATACAAAGGAGAAAAGAAGTCATTGTTGATTTCTGTAGGCATGAAACGTTGGACGTGACATTCAAGTCTTGGCGGTGAGGCTGCTTTCGCGGGTACAGTCATCAACGCTACAATCAGTACCCTGTGATTTTTGAAACCATTTTTCTGAGTGCATGAGAACATACAATGAGCCTGTGTGCTGACGCCAAAGCCACTGAAGTAGAGTCTAACATGTGTGGCATAGTCTGATTTGCCAATTCTAAAAGTTAAGTTAGTTAAGTTTATATTTCAGATACGGAGGACATGTATGATATATATATGATATCTTTATTTGTTGCCCTGTCATGTTTTAGAGTAAATTTGTTTCTTATTTATTTATATATTTTCCCCTTCTGTGTAAGGTTTTGTGTCTTATCATTAGCTGCGTCTCAATTCAGGGGCAGCATCCTTCAAAGGACCCAGCCTATGAAGGATCCAGCCTTCTTTGCCTGCATAGACTGACTAGTCATTAATTTTTTCAAAAGGAAAAAATTGATTTGGACACAAACATGCATGTCATGTCTGTTTTAGGTGTTACCAATATGGATATATAAATGTAGTTCAGACCAAAAACTTAAGTCCTTAAAACACACTTTAAGTTTTAGGAATAAAAAGATAATAAAATAAAAAAGACTTCAGCTGACATACTGTAGGTCATAGGGCTGATACAGCCAATATAGGCTGATATTTACTGCCAATATATGGGCAGTGCATTGGCTGAGATTCTCATATCTGCTGATACCAAAATGAACTTAATATCTCCCAACCCATATCACAGCAATACTATTGTACATCCCATGTGAACATTAATTTTTTACTTTCTATAGAATAATAGAAATTTTTGAGAGGTTTGGAGAGGTGCTAAGTTCTATTTGAAGGTACAGTTGTGTGTCATCAGCATAGCAATGAGATTGAATAATGTGTCTTTGCATAACATGGCCAAGTGGGAGCATACAGAGGCTGAATAAAATTGGTCAAAGTAATGAGCCTTGAGGGACTCCACAATGCACTGTGGAGAAAAAAACAACACCTGGTTAACTGTCTTTTTTTTAAGCATTGTTTTTCTTACTTTCTTTTTTCATGTCTATTTGAAAGTGCTCTGGTTTGATTTTTTCCTACCCTTCTATGAGATGAACCAGTGTTTTCATTTTTTCAATACATTAATTTTAGATAGCCTAAGCTCTATGGCTGTAATCTACTGGATCCAATCCTCTTTTTCCAGATGATCCTGCCGTGTTCAAACCATCTCATCTAATGTCCAAACTAACAGATCATGCAGGATAGAGACTTCCACACTTCCCATTAAGAGAAATGACAACATAATCCCCTCCATCATACATCACCACAGTGTCTTCATTGCTTCTCTGGCAAGGTTGAAGCGACTCACACAATCTCGAAAGTACACACGGAGGATCTGAAAAAAGACCGGGTTTTAACAAGTAGTCTACTGTGATATGAGGTGAGGTGAGGTTGCATATGATGTATGGATTGTTCTTTCTGTAATGATATTCAGCTGAATAAATGGTCTCAAGCATAATCAGCTTCAGTCAATATAATCTGCCTGTGAAGGTCTTCATTAATCTTACAGGCTATGGCTAATCATGTCCGTCTACTTGAGGCCCCATGAGCATCTCACCTCCTCTCTGTATGTTATTCAAATTAATTTGCTCACCATATTTAAGGGGCTGCAGACAAACCTGAGACTCGTACATTGTCTCCTCTGCTTTGCCAACCCAATGACCCAATACGAGCAAATGAGTTTCCCCAGGTCTTTCCTCTTCTGCCTTAAAGCACGTCATCTTCCTGTAGCCTCACCCTTTCTCCTCTCTGTGTTATTAGCACATTTTTTAGTCTCTGTTGTTTCTTATACTACATGAACACTCTACACAAAGCTGATTTACCCTGAAAGGTGTTCTCCATGAGAGATAACCCAAAGTGTGAGATAAAAAGAGCACGGTAAAGGAACGTTCTGAAGTCTAAAATGGCCTTTGTCTCCTTTGCTGATGTTATCGTGATGCGGGGGGTGTTAAGACCTGACACGATCACCGATGGCATTACTGCGTAGTTCCCTGAAAGGCAGCAGGTGCAGCCTTTTCAACAACAATGAGCGTCTCTGATTTTGCGCGCTGTGAAAGATGGGGATCTGCGGGAACTGCAAGGGTCATTGCTTTTATCAGATGAAGGTGACAGCTGACAAGAGCAAGTGCCTGTTGACTGCAGTAGTCAAACAAACAGAAAGCCATTTTTTATCTACATTTGTCAGGAGTCAGCTCCGGTCTAAAATGCTACTTTCAAGGGAGAACAAACATGCAGCTGAAATAAGAGTTTGCAAACTGAAAGTCCTGAAAGGTTGAAAAGGTGTAGTTGGCATCAAGGGGAACGCCCACAAAACTGAACATCTGCTTCTAGCAGAGAGGGAAAGCAGACTATTATCCTCAATGCTGAAGAACTACTGTGTTGTCTTTTGCACTAAAAATAAACTTTAACTTCAGATCTTTTATGTTTGAATTTTTTAAGTACCAAGCCAGAGCACAGAGCTGAGTGGGAAGACCCTGTGGCTGCAGGTCAGCCAGTGGAAAGATGAGCTTCGTCCAGCCATGGGATGCAAAATACAGACATGCTTATGTCTGTAGCCAGCATTTCATTACATGTAACTTTAACTTTAAGTTCACCTCATCCACACAGTGCTAGATTGCTTCAGGGGTGCCATTAATGTTGGATTAATTGGTATTATATTAATATTTAAGTCAACATATCCAAAGAAATATGATTTAATCTCTTACAAGGTAGGTCATTTAAACTACTTTGATTGGTCCAGTCTTTCTCTGACCGGGGACAATTGTTGAAACTTTGCAAGAAGGATCCACCTGATGACAGACATGGAATCTGGCAAATCCATCAGCTTTGCATCACCAGGCAATTCAACCAGCTAAACTATAACTGGGAATGACACATCGAGTGGGATCTTTATCCCTGTCTCTTATGGAAGGATAAATCTCTCCCATATGTCCTTTCTCTTTTCAGCTGACCCATCAGAATACAGGCAAACAAAAGCCAGAAAAATAACCTACATTTCTTTTTTCTTGTTTTCATTGAAAAATCCCATCATAATAGTCCTAAATTCACTTTTACACTGTATAAATGATCCATTTAGTTTTCCATCATGATTTCTTCAGTAAAAGAAAATATAAAAATGACAGCCTCAGAGCAGACAGAACCCCTCCTCCAGACTCTGGGACCTTGAAGAGTGGAGAGGCACAGAGCCCTCGTTGCTTGAAGTCCAGTGTGAAGTTTCCACGGTCACTGATGATTTGGGCTGCCATGGCATCTGCTTGTGTTGGTCCACTGTGATTTCTGAAGTCCACAGTCAACGCAGCCATCTACCAGGACATTTTAGAGCACTTCATGCTTCCTTCTGCTGACAAGCTTCATGGAGATGCTGATTTTATTTTCCAGCAAGACTTGGCAACTGCCCACACTGCCTAAGGTACCAAAAGCTGGTTCAATGACCATGGTGTTACTGTGCTTGATTGGCCAGCAAACTGGCCTGACCTGAACCCCATAGAGAATCTATGGGGAATTGACAAAAGGAAGATGAGAGACACCAGACCCAACAATGCAGATGACCCCAAGGCCGCTGTCAAAGCAACCTGGGCTTCCATTACACCTGAGCAGTGCCATAGGCTGATTGCCTCCATGCCATGCCCCATTGATGCAGTAATTCATGCAAAAGGAGGCCCAACCAAGTATTGAAGGCATAGAAATGAACATACTTTTTAGAAGCCTGACATTTTTTGTTTAAAACATCCTTTTTATATTGATCTTATGTAATATTCAAATTTTTTGAGACAGTGAATTTTGGGTTTTCTTATCTATAAGCCATAATCATCGACATTTCAAGAAATAAAGGCTTGAAATACTTCACTCTATGTGTAACAAGTCTATATAATATATGGATTTCACTTTCAGAATGACTGACAAAAAATATTGAACTTTTTCATGATATTCTAATTTTTTGAGAATTCAGCACAACTTATAAAGGAAGCTTAATAATAGGGACACTGATCCTGAAAACAGCTCAAAACTTTTCACTTAAAAAAATTTCAGTGCATGGGTGGTCACAGACTAAAAAATGGAATTATAAAATCGTAATAAATCACAATTGTGTCTTAATTAATTTAGAACTCTTTTTCTTACACAACATAAACAGCCTGTCATTCTCACACCCTGAGACAGGACTAGTTCAGAATTCTAAGTGCAACATAAACATTTGTAAATGTCCATGTTTCTCAAGTGCAGTTTTGCTCATTGTTATGTGTCTGCATGCTCTGGAATGAGAATGAAATGCTGTGTTACGCTCTCCAAAGGAGGACAAATAAGCATACGGCTTGAGGCTGAGCTGGACGCCCGGCAAGGCATTGAAATTCAGGACACCCTCTTAGGCTGGTCCGTGACGGCACAATTACCGGCTTACGATCGTAAAATTAAAAGTAAATGTTATGCTACAGAAAGACAAACGATCCATAAAATATTGTTAAACTAAGATATTGGAGTGGTTTTTGTAATTTTTAAATCTCTATTAACACAGAAATTTACATTTATAGCTCGATTTCTTGCCCGCATTCGCTGCCACCTTTCTTTGAGTGATAACCCTTTATACCAAGGGAGGTCCAGGAACAGCTCAAAACTGAGGGAGATAACTCCCTCAGTCTCACCCCTCACCCCTTAAGCTGGCTGGCCCTCGTTAAGTCAGCGTAGAAAGCAGCACAGTATCCTTTTTGATTTACAGAGCGCTTGTTGGTAAACTCCCTTTCTACCTGACTTCTCTCTTATCTATGAACATCTCAACCCTTACTTCCAAATCTCAGAGTTGGATCACAAACACCAAGGTTTAGACCGAATGGGGTAGGACTGCTTTTAGTGTTGCTGCACCCATTATGTGGAATAATTTTCAATTGACAGCTAGATTGCCCTCTTTGGTATCATACAGCGTTTTTAAAGAGCTTGTGTCTGAACTGTATAAGGAAGCTGATTGCAGCTGCTTTAAATTGTGATTTATAAACCAGGGCATGTGTTTACAAATTATATATGTGTTTATGAATGTATTTGTCCACATGTTTTTTTTTTTTTTTTTAAATCATGTATTGTACTTTATTGCTGCAAGGCACCCCTGGAAAAGGGACCTTGGTCTCAGTGGGTTCTCCCCAGCTAAAATAAAGGGTAAATAAAAAAATAAACAAAAAAAGCTCAACGCTCAGGAGTATTGGGACAGCCCTCGTACTTTGCAGGATTGGGGCATTTTGAGACTGAGGGTTAAGATTGAGGGTTAAGGGGAGAAATGGGATTGGGCCATACTGTGCATGTTTCGTTACTGGTAACAGAAACAAATACAAAAATCCAGTGCTCCGTCATTTAAGTTTCTTTTAGATATCATAGCTGTCATATTTCTGGTGCACACTGAATTGCTTTAAATATTAAAATGTTTATCAGAACAAAATTCAAAGCATACAACTTCTCCTTGTGATCTTTTTACTCCGCTGTCATAAAAGTAACTAAGAAAACAGTCGTATGAACAGTCATGTGAAAATCATCTCCCCAAGATAGCTGTATCTCCAGCCGGGATCTGTCATTGGCTCAACATTTCATTACTGAAGGGACACCAAGCTCCATCTTTTATCGTCCAATGTAACACCTTCCACCCCCACAGACAACAAGGGATGGGAATCTATAACACAGTACAATTAAGCAGTGCAGAATTACAGCCCTCAAACGGACTCCAAGTCCAATCAACACATCTCTGACTGTGGGGCAACCTAACTGAATGTGTCGGAATAGTGTCAACCTAACCACAAAGCTGTGTTCATACTAAAGAACATAATGACTTGACTCAAGCACTTTTGATTACTGTGCTAAAACCCTGAGCTCCATTCAGGCCCCACCTTGAATCCTCACTGAGAGAGCTTTTAATTTGTAGGGAGAAGGACTGGAATCTAGTTGTTTTATTGCCAGAATAATTATTAAAACTGCATTCATTCATCAACCATACATCAGGCCTAGCTCTTTTTTTCCTTTGTTATTACAACTGCAACTCTTTATATCATCAATGTGCCAACTGGCATTCAGACAGCATGACATGTTTACATTTCCCACTTACCAAGAGGAATCGTCTATTTTTCCCTAACAGTATTTTGAAAACTGACAAATACAGTCATGGAGCTGTCATATTTCAGCAGCATCAACCTATTTCATAAAAAGCTCTTCGTTGTCATCACTCGCTGCTTTTCTAAACCACACTGCTACTGTCAGGAGTACAGCTGTCAGGCACGGAGATACTAGGTTGAATAAAGTTATATATGCTGTATGCATATCTGAAACCAAAGCTCTGGAAGCGGTTGTCTCAATTATAACAGACTTTCATATGTCATAATTAGTTATTATTATCCATTAATTATCTAAAGGGAAACTTTTCTTATATGAACATATTTAGACACATATACCTTCCATCGTATATATTTAACCTCAAAATGTCATCATAGTGGCAAAGGCGAGCTGACAGCTGACACTTCTGAATTTCTTTGAAAGATTTTTGTGTGTCAGAGTTGAACTGATCAAAGGGGATTGATGTTGATATTGAGCTGTATTTTTTTTTTAACTTAGAAGTAGGACTGAGTGAAGGACAAATTTCTGGATCAGTTTTATTCAACTCAGGATGTCCTAACACAGCCAAAAGCAAAATAAAGTGTCTATTAGTTGTAAATTTTATTCCAATAAACCAATCGAAAATATGAAAAAGGAGAACAGAAGTAAGAATAAAGAGGCATAAACCCTTAACCTGACACGCTTCTTATAGACAGCGTTTAAAATGCGGAGGGTGATTGGATGAACATTCTGTCTGTCACATCTTTATGGGCCAGTCAGAGCGACAAAACATGTGACGTAGCCCTTACCTGGGAGTAAACTCCAAAGAGAACTGCATAACACGAACCATGGCAACTGTAGACATGTCAGTACACAACTTTTGTCATTTTTGAAAAGAAAACAACTCAGTGTTGTTCTTTGTTCTTCTTTTAACGAGGAAATGTTATCAATTTCTGATGAAACTAGCAGCATCCACGCTAATCTCTTCTACCATAACTGCACAGGCCTCTTGAAGCTGCTTGCTTACGTCATGACTCCGCCATGCCCAAAGTACTGCCCCTCATCGCTGATTGGTCCTGTCACTTTCTAACTGGACACGAATGGTTCAGATAAGAGCTTAACCAGATGGATTTGCCAGTGAAAAACAAGGAATTGGGTGTATCCATCTGCTTTGCAAGGTTAACTGTATATCTGTTCTGTTGTAAAACCCGAGTGCACTTGAGCTTGAGGTCACGAACTGATGGCCTGACATTCTCCTTCAGGATCCTTTTGGTCTGATGTTCTTTTAATGAAATGTTGCGTTATGTTTTATACCAGACATTTATACCCAAAAGTCTTGGGGATCATCAAAATGTTTTTTAGCAAATGTGCCTTGAGCCTTTGTGTTCTTTTTGGTCAGCAGTGATTTTGGCCTTGGAACTCTCCCATGGAAACCGTTTTTGCCCAGTCTTTTTCTTGAATCATGAAAACAGATTTTAACTGAGTCTAGTAATGCCTGCAGGTCTTCAGATGTTGTTTTGAGCTCTTTTGTGACCTCCTGGATGAGTCATCGATGTGCTCTTGGAGTCATTTTGGAAGGCCAGCCACTCCTGGAAAGGTTAACCACTAGGGGTGTGACGAGATCTCGTGCCAGGAGATCTCGCAAGATCAAAACGTTACAAGATTTCTCATCGAGGAAAAATCTATCTCGTGAGATTAATATTGCAGAGACACTAGGAGCAGCAGCTGTCCTTACAGAAAACAATACCAAACTGGACATTATAAAAGATCACAAAGATGCTCTGGACACTTGGTTTGATGGCTAATGAAGAAACAGAGCTGATCCTTGACCAGTTCAGTTACTGCTCTAACCCCCACCCCCTCCTCCGCGTGCGCTACTTGGGGCCGCACATGATCCTCCAATGCATAATAAGTTCATCATAGCGGTCCAAAATGATGAAATGTTAGTGCTGTGCAGTCTCCGTAAGAAGAATGTAGTGTTAAATTAGTTTGTGTATGCGCACATACTTGCTCGTATTGTGTGGGTGTATGTGACTTTATAACTTTGTTTCCGTGCTGCATCGTCATGTCTCCTTCTCATCTGTCAGTCACACATCCATCAGCTGTTGGCTGCGCGTATCATCAATCAGAAGCTTAACGTGTAGCGTGACGGACCGTTGTATTGGCCACTGCAGCGGTAAACTTAGCCAAACAAACTCTCTTTCAGCGCCATAGAGTGCATCATTAGCTCTAAAAATCGCAGTTATAGACCCAGTTAAACGTGCCCTGCTTGTTGTCTGACAGCAGACGTGCAACGTGTTATTGAGAGAATTATTTCTTTTGAGTGTTTTAAATATGGATGTACCTAAAGAGGATGAGAAATGGTTTGATTTTACTGATGCAGATCTTTATATTTAGGTCTGTTGTAAACAGTGCTTAAAGTACTTTCAAAATAATCTCAATGCTTTTATTATTATTGTAACTGTGGCAATGAGTGTGTAGTGTAGTAAAATAAAAATGTGGTAGGCTATTGGAATGAAAGGTTTAATGTGAGGAGCATTTAAATGTACAGTTTGAGTCAGAGTTAGACAAGACAAACTGTGTAAGCATTGATGGATTACTCAATACAAGAGGAGTTAGTTTAAACATTTCTGAATATACCTGAAGGCTTTGCAATTACGGCCTATAGCTGTATAAAGGACATATTACCCACCCATCTATTTTTTTCCAAAATTGAAAAAAAAAAAAAAAAAGGGTAAAACCTGGTCTTGTGTCTCGTGGGCCCAAATCTTGTCTCGCCTCGTCTCGTCTCGTAAGATAAGAGTCTCGTCACACCCCTATTCACCACTGGTTCAAGTTTTCTCCATTTGTGGACAATGGCTCTCAACGTGATTTGTTGCAGAACTTGGAGGGATATGTGGTTCAGTGTCTTGTCTAAGGACGCTTTGACATGTTAGTGCAGGAGCTGGAGATTGAACAGGGCAGGGGAAGGACTCTGATGTGTGATCATATGCTACATGCATGATTCAGAAAGCAGTCCTTCCACTTGGGTAAAATGAAAGAAACGTGTCATATTTTTTCTTGTGACAGTACAAGGTGGCATTCCTTCACCATCCGAGACTAAATAGTGAGACTTTCTTTGACACCTTAATAATCCCGATTCTCAGCCAGATAGATTATTAAACTGACAACCAACCAACTGCTAATTGCTTTGCTTATCAATTTTTAAACTCAGAGTACCTTTTATTTCAAATGGATTTCCTTTCCCCACTTTTCTCCGTAATATGTAACTCAGTAATTGCCCGCTCTCGGTTTGTAGATGGGCGTATTTTTGCAGCTGACAAGTCCCCAAGGGCACGTAATTATTTCTCAGTTTTGTTCAGTTCTTTTATAGCACTTTATCATTCAGCGCAAAACACTTCAGCACCCACCCTCTTTTGCAGAGCTCTACTTAGACCCTTGCTGTGCGTTGATATTGTAGTCTTTTGAATTTTTCCTTGAAGCTTATATACGAGCAGAAATGTTTCCATATCATGAGTAGTTTACAGCTTTCTGTTTAAGCTGGAGTGTACAGTTGCTTTGGAGAAAATATGCACTGATGATCAGCTGTCACGGACGAAATAATTGTGTTTGTAATCTTGACTTGTTACGTTCATAGACCATAAAAGACAACACATTGGCACATCACCCTACATGAAGTGGACTGAATTCCTCAGAAGAAAGGGGGAGAAGAAAATGGTGACTGCAATGAATAGTGACAGCCTCAACAGTAGTTTGCATTTCAGAGAGAATATCATTCTTAGCCTTCATTGGCTGTTTTACTTGAAAGGAAGCTGTTTCTCTCCTGTTCTGTTAAACTTGCCATTTAATTCATTTTTAGACTTTGATAACAGTGACTTCCAAAGTACAGAGTATCTGCAGCACCTCTTAAGAAGAGCATCTTTTTGCCTTAAGGCATCTTAGGTGAATTTACATGATGACAACTATATGATAGACGCTCAAGGAAAATACTGACAGTATGAAAGCAAGAAAGGAAACTGTGTAGATTGTTAGAAATGGGGCATAAAAGTGTGTTGTTGTTCATTTCTCTTCTTCTAAACAGGTTTCTCTGTGGTGATTAGGAGAATTGCTGTCCTGGTGGGTTGTATTAAGGCCAAAAGAAGAATAGATCCAGGCTCACTGAGGCTTCAAACCTCCAAACCAACACCTTGTTTCTAAATATGGATTTTTCTGCAGAAATCCCAGATACTCTGACTTGTTTTTCAACAGTACATGTATTTTCTGCAGACTGTTGGAAATGCTTTCCAGGTTTTTCCTCCTTTATTCACTCAGAGCTGTCTCTGAATCGTGACACCTCCTTTTTCTGCTGTCTCCACTCTTTTCTTTTCTTTGCATGTGTTCAGCAACATTTCTGACCTGTAAAACTCTGTGTACAAAAAAATCTCACTACACATACAGTATCAAGGGAGCTCATCAGTTTGACTTAAGCAGCAGATATTACAGAACGTGAACTATAGGTTATGGAGGTTAAAGTAAAAGCAGTTCGGTTATATTAAGTTTAATTTCTAAAGTCAGACCAGGTAAAGCTAAAAGTTCACTTTTACTTATAGTGTTACGTAATAGCGGACAAAGAAGATAAAGCTAACGCATTCAGTAAAGGATCAGGCAAATGAGCCGAAGTCCAAAAGGTAGGAAGGAGTTCATCGCTAAGTTAAAAGAACATAAGACGATGTGGCAGAGAATAAATGGAAAGGGTCTGGTGTATGCTGCAGGGTGGCTGGGGAAGCGTCAGGCACGGGAGGTCAGGTGATTGGAAATGGCAGGAACGCAGGGGTTGCTGCAGGGTAGGCGAGAGTTGCAGGATCAGAAATGACAGATTTGACATTTCTAAACCATCCAGTTAGCATTTGCAAAAAGCTTCCCGTCCATATGGACTCCCTTTTGAGACGCTTTTCCAAGTATTCATCCGCAGCACCATTCCCCAGTCCAAATGTTTCTCGCCTTTGAACAGCCAAACTCTTTCACTGACAGTTTGTAACGTATCTCCCTCTTATTTTTCAACCTTTTCTCTCTCCAGATTTTGCAAGAGCGGTTGCAGCACGGCCTATATCATATGCAGCAGTATTACGAATGAAACCAGACAGCTCGTCAGTGCTCAACTCGCGCAGCAGACCTCGACAACACCACAGTGGTGGGCTGGTGACTCCTGACTGGCCTGCTTTCTCCAGTCACCCCCTGTCAGCTGTGAGTCTGCTCAGCTCTCAGGAGGACTACAGGAGTGAAGGTAAAGCTAATGGTGCGCTCAACACTACAGTTTGTTTGCTCTTGTCTGAGCCAAAATGGAAAAGTTTTACTTTGGGTTTGCTGAAGTTCAGCTTTAGACTTGAAAACAAATCGTACAGAAGAAGTCAATAAGCTCACAATTGGCTCTTTAATGGTCCCATTTAGTTACTTGTCTCCCATCCCTTAATACATTTTAAGCTTTAGCCAGGGGTAATCAGCACTTTGTATATCATGGCAGGATTTACCTGCTGTGCTCTGCAGAGGAAAATGATTGGAAATGGCTCAGTATGATATCTGTGAATACTAATTTGACTTCAGTTTATTTTTTTAGGTTTGATTGCTATTAGTGTTAAGCAATATTGGCAAAATGACATTTTACTACTCTTTCTCTATCTTTTAGTGCTCTTTCATATATACTGAGAAATGAGAAAAAATACAGGAAGTTATATGAAGTAATTACATTGTGTTACTATTTGCTCAAATACTGGCAAATTGTGTGTGAATCTTACTATCATAATTCAATGATTTTGGACTTACAGCCTGTTCCTTCCAGGTCTGCAAAAATCAGGAAAAAAATGTTATGTGCATTTCTATCTTTCAGTATTGAGTATTGTATACTGATGCCTGAGCATAGGGGCACAGAAAAATCATTTCACAAGTCTCTGCATGTTCTGTTCTGTTCTTTGAAATTGGAAGTGGAGTTTTAAGTTTCCCCTCTGCTGAGGTCCAGTGAGTGTACAGAGCTACAGCGTTCATAGGTTGTTTGCAATCACGTGATCCTGAATGTCTGTTTGGGGTCAGGAAGTGGGGAAACAGCCATTAAGAGTGAATGAGAATGAGAAAGATAGTACTTTACTACACTAAATCGACCTGTACACTGCAATATTCATCAGATAACTTCTACATACATTGAGTATGAGCCATCCATTTTACAAAAAAGTGTTTTTCCCACATTTTCATGTATTACCTGGCATGAAGGCAATCACTGTCACAAATCGCTCAGTCCTGCATACCTCCTAGCATCTAGTGTTGTCCAGCCAGATGAAAAAAGACAAGAGTCTGGAGGAGAGTGGTCTTATACTGAGCCAAGAAGCTAGCTGAGCCCCTTTCACACATCTAAAAATACAAATTTTGTCACAAACACGATTTTAACTGAAAGGTTGAGATACTATCAACCGAAACCTGATGGGGATAGTGATAGAGTAATGATGTGCCATTCACAAACGAGCCTGTTCTACGAAACGGCTCTTTTGTATGAGTCACAGTAGCTAGCTTCCGTTTGAGTGCCACTTTCCTTTCCTACTTATTTTGTTGTTATTCAGTCCACATTTAAAAAAGCAAAATTGTTAAAAAAAAAAGTTAGGAGTTGGCTACGATCCAAACAACCAGCTCTACTGAGCTCAGCCAGATGATCTGAATCTCTGAAAAGAGACGGAGTTCCTGTCATAACAGACATGAGGGGACAGCTGAGGAAACGTGGGCAAGATCAGAGTTTAATGTGCTCAGTCATTACAAACTGTACTGAACCAAACCAGACCACTTTATGGAAACGGACCACACTAGCATTTTGTAAAGCCACTTGTTCAGGCTTTGGACAGAGGCTTTTTTAATTCCAGCCTGCTGCTGTTTCTCTGTGATTTTATTTATTTATTTATTTATTTTTTAGCCACTTGGGACACAAAGTAGCCGAAGAATTAAGAAATATTTTTATTTTTGCCCTTTGAACACATGGCAGAATTGTAAACAGCTTAAAACATGGCCTTTTTGGTAGCGTTTCTCTATACAGAAATCTCTTTTTGCCCCCCGTTGGATGTTCTCCGTTGCTGCTTGACGTCTGCAAAGAACCTGTAGCTGCTTCTCTAACCCTGGTTAAAGCCCGTGCTGTTTTTTTAAATCACTGTGGACTTGACAAGTGAGTCATCAGTTAAAACGAACCTTTAAACGCTTAATCAAAGCTGTCATTATACCAATCACTGCAGCACCTGGTCAAACTCAAACACAATAGATCTGCTGCAGCTCACAGCTTGTGTTAAAGGAAGGAGGAGACAGCATCCATTTGACTGGATTACTGTGCTGCATGTTACTAACAACCAAACAAGCAGATGACGTTTGGTTAGTGGCCTGACTGTTTTTAGGTATCAGAGAGAAATGGATGGTGATGATGCTTCTTTTTTTTTTTTTTTACCCACTACCGTGACTGGCAGTTTGATCTATCGGTGGCATTGGTTATGTCTATTGTGTGCACTATGGCACAACACATGCATTTAAGCAGATGGTGACAGTGTTGCAAAAATCTATTTCATGGCAAAAGTTACACCAGTGAGGGTATTATCTTGTATCTTGAATTTCTCTTGGGATTAAGAAATTGTCTTTTTATCTACTAACGGTTTACTGCCCACTGCTCCTGTGAGAGTGACTGATAGCTAGTTTGAGTTTAATCTGACTGCATGAAATTGTGTGAGTGTAAAATGTAGACATGCTGGATGAGAAAGCAGTGCTCGTTTTCAAAAATATTTTTGATATGTGTTTATTGTGTACGCCTTTAATGTGATAATGATATCATAGGGATTTATTCCACAATCTTTATTGCTATCTATGAAATATTGATCATCCTTCCATCCATTATCACTACATCATATCTCTTATGGGTTAACAGCATGGTGGAGTCAGTTGCTACTGTCAAACTCAATCATATAGCACCTTTCAAACAAATTCAGTTGCAGTTTAAAGGAAAGTAAAAGAATGATTGACAAAAAAGTAAAATGTTAAATTAAATAGAGACCAAAACTAATTTGATAAAATAGTTAAAAAGATGGATGATTTTATAAGATAAAAGAGACAGAGATAAAATGTGAAGCAATAAAGGAAAAAATAAATTTAAGAAGCATTAAAATTTGTAAAATATAATATAACAATGATAAAAGATGAAAAATCCCACATAATTAAAAACCTTTCAAAAATTGACATAAAGAGTAGATGACCTTAATAACTAAACAAAATCCTGAAAACCCTTAATGAAGAATTAAAATTTGAATAAAATAAAAAAAAAAACAAAATAGAAGAATGATTGTAGTAATACTAATAATCATAAAGTCATAAAGTACTACATAAAAGTCAGACTGAATAAATGAATTTTCATCTTGGGATTAAAAATGTCGATGTTCTCAATTCTTCTCAGATCATCTGTCAGTCTGCTCTGTCATCTGCGAGTGTAATAACTGAAAGAAAAATCATCAAAATTTTCAGTTCTGCTTTATGGAACAGCTAAGAGAGAAGAACCAGAGGATCTGAGGGGCCGCCACAGTTCATAGACTAAAACCATCTCTGACAGGTAGTCTGGACCAAGACCATTCATTAAATAATTCTAGGGAAAGTATGTGAGAAGCAGGGTACACCTCTGACTGATCACCAGTCAATTACAGGTCTGACACACAAGGTGTCAAACTGACACTTACACCAACGGGCAATTTAGAATTAATTAACCTTTCGAGCATGTCTTTGGACTGTGGGTGGAAGCTGGAGAGAACTCCAAACAGAAAGGCCCTGTCCGACTATGATTCAAACCAGGACCCTTCCTGCTGTGAGGCGACAGCCCTACAGCACTGTTCTCTGTCAATTTTTCACATCTCATATTTCCATTTATTAGTCATTGACTCTATTACTCAGTTTGAACCTGGATTTCTGAGTCACATTTCCAAACCTGACTTGACGTCCAGCTAAAAGGTTTTGCCTGAACTTCCCCAGTTGGAAGCCAACTTTTTCAATTATGCCCCCCACACATGAAAGAAAGGTGAGACCCACATTTCCAGCTAGTCTCGGCGTTAACAGAGGAGCCATATTGGTTGAGATGACATTTTACTCACCGTCTGAAATGACCCAGACTAAACTGGTCGACCCTCCTGAGTTAGAATAAACCTCTCGGAACATGATGGTGTGAATGCTATTTCTTCGCTCCTCCAACAGGCTGCCACCTCTGCTCACACTTCAAGTGTGAAGGCCTCCTGCTTGTTTAGAGTTGGTCTGGAAATGAATCTCACCTATCCATCATCACTGCGCATGGTCTGCTGTGGCTGGGGTCATGGCCTTTGTGAAATTGAAGAGGGATCATGGCAATATCCAGCTCTCTCTGTGTTCCTGTCAGTATAGGAGCTATAGATATGATGGATATCTTTGTCTAAAGGGAAGATTTAATACTCCAAACCCAGGATGGAAACACACCGTCATAAATCTACATGGGTCACTTCCTTATGCCCTGCTCTACAATATGAGTAATTCAGGGCGATTTAATGACACATTGATGCTTTAATATGTGATTAATCACGTCATGCTTATGACCTATGGAGAGCTTAATTAATGAAATCTGAGGTAGCTGCTGAATTTGCAAAACTGATCTCAGCACACATTGGAAATGATGAGTAAGCCACATTAAAAAAAGGCAGAAAACTGGAAGAAAAATACTTTTCTCTTTTCGTTAAAGTTTCTTTTTGCATCTTTTCTTTTCCACATCTCTCTCTGTGCCACCCTGCCTCTCTCTTTCCCTCTTTGACAGCATTATCACTATATAACCATAAAATGAGTTACATCTCTATCACCAAGGCGAGAGTAATGCCTCTCCATTGTCAGTGGTGACAAGAGCATTATACCATGGCACCGGATTGATGTTCAGTGCAGGAAATGGATGCCAAAAAGTAATGCACCTTTGGTGGCTTAAGGGGGATATTGCATTTTCAGCTCTTTGACTGACAGATGGCCATAGCACTTGAAATTGAATGATTTGAAAAATTTCAACGCTTGTGTATATGCTGACTTCATACCCACTCATACCCACTCAGACATTTGACCATATGTCCATAAACTCTGAAATCTGCATTTTTATTCCAACTCTTAAAGTTTTAAACAGTCCCAGATACAGGCTAGCATAACTCCATGAATTAAACTGTTATGAGATTTAATGTCCTTGAAAGATGGGCTTTGTTAACTCAGTTTATTCTCATGTTGGTGACCTTTTATGTCATTGTCATTAATTTACCAGACAGCGATATCAATGGAAACAAAACGATAGCTTCTGAGTTGTTCATTTAACTATTTTTGCTTTCTGCTACAGGAAGAAAAGCCATTTCTCTGGCTCTCTGCTGTTCACTTTATATCATTTATCCAAAGAGAAGGCTTTTTCCTTTATTTGAAAGGACAGCTGGAGAGAGACAGGAAATATGGAGAAAGAGTGTGGAGGAAGACTTGCACCAAACAGCAACGGGAACGGTAACGCAGAAGGTTTTCTACCAAGCCTGAAACTTGGATGACGTTCCAGGGTCTTTGAAGACTAAACCCACACCACTAACCCCTGTACTGAACTTCTCTATATCCATTTTATTTTTTGATTATTCCTGCAGATAACTTTGGTTTTAGCCACCAAAGCAATTTCCCACAATGCACTGTGACAGGCTGTGACAACTAATGGCAGGCTTTTCCGTCATCACGCCATGCTTTGCAAACAACACTTTGAAACTGGAGAAGAGAGCCTGAATGACTCATAATGGAGAGAAAGAGACGCAGAGAGGCTGTGATGTGGCTCTCTGTGTCTCTCCAGACAGGAACTGCTTTGACTAATGACTCAAAATATGCCAATTCCAAAAAGCAGAAGGACTTTTTTGTGAATATGGGTATAATTTTAAGACCTTTTGTCACAGACTGATTATTCATTTAACTTTTGGTCCTTAGGAGATGAGAGAAGAAGTTTGTGCAAAAAAGTCTATGTCAGTGTTGTTTACTAATACATGAAAATCTTTTGAGTTTTAATTTCAACATAGTTTTTTTCCTTTGTCTCTTTAGTCCCATAACTATTCAAAAATTTAAGTGACATTACTGCAGCACATATATTCTTAAATCTCAGGTTGTTCTGAAAAAAAAAATGCTTAGAGCTTGACTGTGCACCACAGGGTTGATGTTTTACAAGCTTTTTGAGACAAGAAGTCGAGACAAGACTCTGTGTTGGAAAAAAAAGCATAGGTCCCAGAGGATTTAAAGGATGGACAATGTGGGTGCTATGTAGTTTCAACCTGTCCACACAAAAATGATGCCATGCATGTGGACCTAAGGAGAACAGGAAGACACATTACACATACCCCTCCTTAGTGTAGGCTGGCATGTTTAGGCTAAAGTTCTATGGAGCTAATGTGTTTTATAGATGAATATGGATATTGCACTACAGTGAAGCTTGTGATGTGTTGACTGGCATAATTATGTTTAATTTAAAAGCTGTCAGAATATACCTCCACACTGATAAAGGATATTGCTTCAGTTTTGTTTTTTTCCACCAATATCTTGATTGTAATCGATATTTCTTTATTATTGCATGTTATAAGAAAAAAGGATTGGACTTTTATTCATAAAATCAGTTTTAAAAGGGGTTATAGACAAATAATAACAATAAATACTGTCTATACTGCTTGTAAATGGATTTAAGTGTTGAGAAGGTTCACATAAATGTTGTGGCTGCATTGATTTAAAAGCCTTATAATGCAGTAGGTCCACCAGACCCATGGACATTGGCTGAGTAACAAAAATAAAAACACCACGCAAGGATTAACTGCAGTTTTCTAGATTTAATAAAAATATGACTTTAATATTAAATTGCAAACTTTCAATTACATTGAAAGGATTTATAAATGAACCAGTTGTGCATGGTTAGATTTATACTTCTTTAGCCCGTCCTTCCCAAATTTATTTTAGTTGATAGCTGCTAGAGGCATGTGAAGAAATGGATCCATGTCAGAATCCCAATTATGAATTTCTAAGATTTTGAATCAATTCAAAATGGCCCAAAACCGATCATTTAAAACTTACTTTCTCTCATCTTTTGTAAATTTTCACTAACAGCCAGTTTGAGCACTGCCAAACTGCTGCTAATATTTTCTTCCATTTACCCTCCTCACTTTCACCAGTGCTTGTGTGTCAGGTCATTGCATTGTCTAGCATGTATAATGGATGGTTGTGTTACACTGACATACTAACTGTACATTCAGTGGAGCAGTAAGACAGACTGTCCGTTGAAGCCAGGCTTTGTGGTGCTCTTCAGATTCTGCAATCCCCGGGGTAAGAAGAGGCTTCTCCCATTGTTTTCAATGTGCTAAGTCGGCAAAATGAAAGCAAAGAACTTCAGGACCGATTCAAAGGTCTGAGCCCAGATCATATGACACCACCTGGAGTTAAAATAAGGGGAACAAAGGCTAATTATTGCTGATCAGTGCTCACAGCATCACCCTATCTAAAGCCCATCCTAAACAGATTGATCCAGATTAACATTCAGAAAACTTGATTATCTCTGGTGACAGCAAACCATCTTAGATGTTAGAATGATGCAAAATAAAAACCAAACAAAAATGACACAACAGCACATTAAGACAGAGTAGAAAATGGCAAGCACAATAAATTAAACAAGATAAAAATATAGAAATACTTAAAATGCTGTTTTGAGCAAACTGACTTTGTTTACAGAACTATGGTAAAAGTATTGACCCTTTCCTGATTTCTAACTTTTGTCACACTCAGATGTTTCAGTTCATCCAACATTTTTTATTATTGAACTGGCCCTGTGTAAAAAAAAAGGAACTGCCCCTAAACCTAATAACTGGTTGTGCCTGTCTTGGTGGCAACAACTGCAAGCAATTGGGATATCTCGCAATAAGTCTTTCACATCACTGTGGAGGAATTTTGGCCCATTATTCTGTACAAAATTGTCTTAATTCAGCCACATTGGAAGGTATTCAAGCATGACCGGCCTTTTTAAGGTCATGCCACAGCATCTCAATTGGATTTCGGTCCAGACTTTGACTAGACCACTCCAAAACTGAAAGTGTTTTGGATCATTGTCCTGCTACATAACCCAAGTACGCTTGAGTTTAATGCCTTGAATTCATAGTCAGACATTCTCCTTTAGGATTTTTTTAATAGAGAGCAGAATTCGCACTTCCATTAATTATAACAAGTGGCCTAGGCACTGAAACAACAACGCAGCCCCAGACCATCACACTACCACCACCCTGTTTCACTGTTGGCATGATGTTCTTTTGTGAAATTCTGTGTGTTTTACATCAGATGTAACGGGACACACACCCTCCAAAAAGTTCAACTTGTCTTGTCAATCCACAGATTATTTTCCCACAAGTCTTTGGGATCACCAAGCCATTTTTTTTTTTAGCAAACGTGAGACGAGCCTTTGTGTTCTTTTGGTCAGCAGTGATTTTTGGCCTTGGAACTCTCTCAAGTATTCCAATTTTTGCCCTGTTTCTTTCTTATTGCTGAATCCTGAATGATGACCTTAACTGAGTCAAGTGAGGCCTGCAGGTCTTTATATGTTGTTCTGGGCTCTTTTGTGACATCCTCAATTAGTAGTCAATGCGCTCTTGGATTAATTTTGGTCAGCCAACCACTCCTGGAATGGTTCCAAGTTTTCTCCATTTGTAGATAATGGCTCTCACCTTGGTTCTCTGAAGATAAAGCCTTAGAAATGGCGTCGGATTGAAAGATGTCAGTGACTTTGTTTCCTATCTGTTCTTGAATTTCTTCAGATCCCTGCTTGATGTGTTGCTTTTTGAGTTTTTTGTCTGACAGCTTCTATTTAATGGATTTTTGATTCAACAGGTCTGGCAGTAATCCACTCTGGCTGTGGCTAGTGAAATTGAACTGAAAAGAAATTAAAAAAAAAACAAAGTAAATATTTTTTTAATTATTTGTTTAAGATGTTTATTGCAGTAAATAAAGTAGCTTTGGTTATTGTGTTTCTTGACTTTGGGACTTTTATTGTTTTATTTCAAAGACCTGCTCCCCAGCATTTTCAACAGTGAAGCCTTTGGATTTACGATCCGGTCTTTTGTCCACTGGCAGGTTTCTAATAAGTTCTTAGTAAGTATTAAAGACCTTGTAATGTGAAAATAACTGTATATTTAGGTTTGTTGTATGACAGGTCACCGTGTTATGAACCCCTAGTTCAAATTTCAGTCAAATTTAACATGTCAAAGTTTTTAGAATTAAGCTTCAAAATCATGAAAAATGAGGCAGTAAAATCTGCTCTAGGATGGTGTGGTCGTGTCTGTTGAATGAGCTGAAGCCACGCCCACTCAGGAGAAATACGATCCTCTCAGATTTAAAAAATGTTACAATCTGAATGGAGAAAAGCAGCCACAGTATTAGCATGCCCCTTGACCTCATGTCAGAGTGCAGCTGCCTGGCTCTGTGCCAGAGAAGAGACAGATTCTCAAATCTCTGTTCTGATGCTTTAAATGATCCATAACCCACTGTGGCTGATAGATTTGGCAAATTTACCTCACAGTGAACAAACAACAGCATTGAACTGGCTGTCAACTTTCAGTAAAGGCAGTGACATAAGCTAACAACAGACTGTACTGAGATGAACTGCTCTGTGAATTTATATAAATATGTTAGAGGTGCGGGGTCATTCCCCACTGTTGCTCGTGACATCACCAACCCACATATTTGCCCCGCCCAAATTTAACCCTGCCAGGAAAGAGGTAAAAAATGTTGTAACGGTATAAATCCAGAATTCAGTCACACGTAGATCTCAGTGTTTTCACATGGTCACATAAACCTTATGCCAACATATCTAGTGTGTTAAGACAGAAACTTTGGATTTCACCTTACAGGGTATTTAAGATCAGTATTTGAGATAAGTGCGTTAAGCATGGCTTAAACCCTCAAATTATGTCCATATTAAAGTATTTTGCAAGTTAAGCATAAATACATGCAGTCTTTTTTTACTCATGAATTTGCATTTTTGCTCTCCTGCTGGTAACAGGATTAAAGAATAAAAACTACATCACCTTGACAACATTTCAACCAGTTTCTAAGTGCACAGCAGACAGAATCAGCACCCCTATGTACAAAGAGGGAGTTTCTTGTGTGTTGGAATTGAAAATTGATTTTGAATCAAAATATGATCACTAGAAACCAAAATGAGAATTGACTTAAAATTTTGAAATATTTAAGCAGTCACAGCCCCAGTAGCTGTGATCTACTGACATCAGCAGATTTTTTTTTATGTCCTCTTGTGATGCTCTGCTCAACCTTGGTAGAGTTTTTCAATACTTCACTTTTTTTTTCTCACTGAACCTGGAACTTGTGAAATGCAAAAGAAAGCTCCACTGAGGAGAGATAACTCAGCTGAACACCATTAGCCTCTCCACAATCCTGAGTCAACAGAGGGAGGTGAAGCACACTTGGTTAATGTTTTGATGGACTGAAAGATCAGACTGGTGCATGGGAACTTGAGAGACTGTGTGCTGCTTTACACTACAGGTATTGAATTGCTTGTTTTAATATGCACAGCAAGGTTTGTAACTTAATATTGATTTATCCTGCTGCACTGATTAGGGTATTATTTTTAAAGCTTTTTATGTCCCTGTGAGCAGTAAATTGCTGACAGAGAGTGGGTGTTATTCTACATGCTCTCAGAAAATCAAAGATTTTTTATCACCATCATCTCTGAATAAGAAGACAAGGTTGATGAATGGTATTGTTGTGTACCAGATGAAAATGTGGTACATGCTGTCCAAGGTAAATGCTCATTGTCATGTCTGTTTACACCAGGATGGACATCAACATGCTGATAAAGGAAAGAATTCAGCTGCTGAATTGTTCCAAAGAGCACAACACTAGCCATAAGCTCTGCTTTATCTTCTCCATGAGATCATTATGTTCAAAAACACAATGTGAACAACATGGATGTAGCCGCCTTTCGTTGAGGATGAAACTCTGAGAAAGCCTTCCACAATAAGTGTATCACTTGTGTTTACTGAGGGCTAGATCAAAGAGGAGAGCACTTAGAGGAAACACGGGAGGATTGAAACAAGGACCAAAAATACTCGAACTGTAAGCACATCAAAAATGTGGCCACATTTGTACCAACAGAAACAACAAAGCTTAAGTAAAATGACAGTTCTTCACATTTTTTTCCTGTATGCATCATTTTTTTTTTTATGCAAAAAGTTTCAGTAATACTTCAGCTAGGAGACAAGACAATTAATTGTCCTCTTGGTGATATTTGTCTTGGACAGCAGTGAAGTAGACACAGCAGTAAAGTCAATAAAATACACAACAACCTATGGCTAAAGAGGGATGGACAGACCCATTCAAACAACATACATAACTCAAATATACCATGAAATCTGGTGTAGAAAACATACTTTTGATACTTCTTCCCATCTAAAAAGTTAGCCTCATCCTATATACGGATTAGGGAAGGGACTTTACTGCAATTTCAGGATTTGCAAAACATAATTACGTTAACCCTCTGAGACTGATGTTGTTGTATATACCAAGGAGTGACGTAGTTAATAAAAACAACTTTTGAACCTTAATTTGTGGCCACTTAATATTTTCCCTCTGGAAACCCCCTGTTTTGCCATCCCAATAACACTATCCACACCTTTGTTGCCCTTATTGAGTCTTTTTTAGTGAGCCTGGAACTTGAGTAAAAAGCCTCCGTCTCAAGCCTGGATGAGCAGTGTCAGTGTTATGGTTTGGTTTAGTACAGTTTTTTTCATGTTTTAGCTCATTAAACTCTGATTTTGTCCATGTTTCATCTGTTGATGTCAGTTTTACAAGCCTCCAGCCTCGTTCCCTGTGACGGGAAATCCGTCTCTTTTTAGAGATGCAGCTCATTTGGCTCTGTTGGTGTCTGGTTGTTTGGCTCTTCATTTGGTCACAGTTTGGCTTTTTAAATGTGGATTAAGTAACAACAAAGGATGGAGGAAAGGAAATTGGCACTCAAACTCCTACTGTGGCTAACATAAAATAACCATTTTGTAGCACAGGCTCGTTCATGATTGGCGCATCATCACTTTGTCTTTTAAGGTTTATTAAATAAATAGTACATCACCATTTCAATTAAAAGCATATTTGTGACAAAATAAGTTTTTTATATGTTAAAGGGGCACAGCTAGCCTCTTAGCTCAGTACAAGCCTCCTCTAGACTCTTGTCCCCTTCATTTGACGAGACAACTCTAGACGCTAGGAGGTCTGCTGGACTAAGTATTTGTGATATTAATCACCTTCACACCAGGGAAATCTATTAAGCTGTTGTAAAAATCACTTTTGGAAGGGATCATATTCAATGTATGTAGAAAATTCAGATGATAATTGTAGCATCAAGGTCCATTTAGAGCTTTGAGGTGTCAGCATTCCTCTGTTCCCATTCATTCCTGATTGCTGTCCCCTATTCCTTCACCCCCAGTGAATATTCCGGATCACTTGATTGCAAACACCCTGTATGGATGAGACTGATTTACCAGTATGAAGTGCTGGGACACATCAGTATTGCCATAGGTGCATGCAGCTGCCCCTATCACACTGGACAAGATGTCACTCTATTGGAAATTCACTCCATTCATTGTTTATTGGAAGTGGCTTCCATGTTGCTCAGATTGTGCTGGAATGCATAACAGACAAAGTAGGGAGGGGTTGGGGCCACTTTTTAACCGCTCTTCTTCCTTAATGGATCATAATCTTGCATTTAAAGAAAAAAGGAGTTTCCAGTATGCAGATCTTTTTGTGTGAGGGTTTAACTGAAAACACTCATTAGTTAAAGGCAGCAAGTAAAAGTTAGAGGAGGGCAGAGTGACAGAGAGACATGGGCTGTGTCTGTCAGCAGGCTGAGAGCTCGATCACTAGTAGATGTGTACACTTGATTCAGCAAATACAGAAGGTTTTAAAAGAGCAACACAGCTGCACATTGTGGACTTTTCTAAACTAATTGGAAAACAAGGACAGTTTAAACCTTTTTTTCAGCAGCTTATATGCCAGGGTGACTTATATTCCAGATTTTACAGTTACTAAGATAGATCTGTGGTAGAAAGTTGTTTTAATTTGTTTTTAACAGGATTATCAAATCTTAATGAGTAACCCATTGTTTTTCCTGATATTTCAAATAAACATTACTCTTGATGCTGTTGGATTTCACATGGAATTTTTATATTTCCCTTATCAAATATGATTTTAAACATATTGATCACAGTTGTGATCAGATGTTCTAATATTTATTGTTGTAACAGACAGACTGATGTCAGCTTTCATGGAGATTTCTCTCCCCTTACTTTCCAGAGTTGTGGTTTAATAGATTTCCATCAAAGCAATTCTATCAGTCCATTTAATAAGGGAGCTCTAATTGTAAAGGGCAGGCACCTCTCCACCTTGGTAATTGACACCTCAGCAAATTGTATAGCATTTCATTTCTGTTGTGCCTCTGTGAGTCCTCTAAAATCATCCAGAATGTCTTTACCTTTGGCATGCATCACATTTTATACATGTACATTTCAAGTATTATCATATCAGTGCCAATGATATAAGACAGAAAAGCTAAAGAAAAATGCTTCTGATAATATTTCTTCCCAAGAAAACTGCTTGTGTCTCTGATCCCATGTGAGGCTATTTTTTGTGATTAAAATTTTACCAGACTTGTACATTTTCTAGTTATTCAGCTTGTAGAGCTTGTTATGAAAAATTGAGGCCCGCTGCACATAATTAGAGGATACTGGACAACTGTATTGGACTGACTGAAAAAGGGGAAGCTGTTTTCTTATTTCCTTCTGGCAAAAAGAAGATTGCATGTTTTCGTTGGTTTGGGGGACAGATATAATTCTTTGAAAAGGACAGAAACTGATCAGTATCACTCATATAACATGGTCACATTTCACTGGATGATATTTAAACTGGGATTAGAGTTCTTCAGCGAGCCTATCCAGGGCAAACTAAGGTGCAAGAGTAAACAAATCATGTCCATGAAGTGACATGTGGATTCATATATGGAAACAGGCTAGAGGGAATGTGAAAGGGTTGGTGTTAGCAGGGCTATTGTGCCACCAAAACAACACACCATCCAAACATGTAGAAGTAATTATCTGATAGCTGGAGGGTTGAACATGAATGTGTGAAATTTCTGTTTGTCACCATATGAGTCATGTCAAAACAGATAAACTGCCTGATCAGTATGAGCCTAAGGAGATGTCATTTTACCTCTTCCCTCCAGGCTACCTCAGTAAAAACAGACTCTAGTTTTAAGGTTGCCTACAATGCCATAGTATAACAAAACCAGACCAATTAGCCATCACCTGTCTTCTCCTGCAGAATACCATGCTTTTACTGCTACAGTCTTTTTTGTTTCAAACTTCCATGCCAGTGATAGCCAGCACCAGAGCCATTTAAGTGTTCCAGTTGTCCGTCCATCTGATTGTCTGTTCAAGCTGCTCTTGTAAATGCAATATCACAAGAAAGCTTAGAGGGATTTTCCTCTAACTTAGCACAGATGTCTACTCTGACTTAAGGATGATCTGATTATATTTTGGAATTCATAGTTTAATGTTCAATGCCAATGAGCCTTGTGTGAACATGATACATTCTACATTAACCTTGAGATGCAAAGCTGTGATAAACTTTATGCTTATTTTTGTATTTTTGTCACAGTTACATGTTTCAAATCTTTAAACAAATGTTGATATTAGACAAAGATATTCATAGTAAAAACAAAATGCAGCTTTTAATGATGATAATAATTTATTAAGGGAAACAGCCATCCAACCCTACCTGACCCTATGTGAAGAAATAATTGCCCCCCTTGTTAGACCATAAATGAACTGTAACTTACCACATTTTCAGAAAGTTCAGATTCACTAGCAACACCCAGGCTTAATTATAGCCCGTCTGACAAAATGAAATAGGCTTAACAATCTCAAAAAGCAACACATCATGCTGGGATCTAAAGAAATTCAAGAATAGTTGCAAAACAGAGTCATTGACATCTGTCGGTCTGGAAACGGTTACAAAGCCATTTCTAAGGTTTGAGACTCCAGCGGACTATGGTGAGAGCCATTATCCACAAAGAGAGAAAACTTGGAATAGTGGTGAACCTTCTCAGGAGTGGCCAGCCAACCAAAATTAGTCCAAAAGCGCATCGACGGCTCATCCAGTAGGTCACAAAAGAACCCAGAACAACATCTAAACAGCATCAATTGTAAATAATCATGTAACATTAAGAGATGGAGATGTTTTAAAATTAAATGCAAAGCCGGAACTACACTCCAGACATGGCTGCTGCACTGTGTCACTCCGCCCAGTGGTTTACTCAAGAAATAGTTCAGAGTATTTGCTTCATGTGTCGTAATGTTATATATTTATACGTTATTATTTCATAGCCTGGTGAATGTGTAGGTCACAATTTGTCCACGAGAGCATTTTGGAGTTGGTGGATTGTGTATTTGATGAGTTTGATGAGGGAAAGCAAAAAATTCCATCTGCTTACATAGCGTTAGCTGTGCAGCTGGTATATCGGTCCTCCCAGATGTAGGAACAGCTTGCACCGACAACTAAAGGAAACAAACCTATAACTAAGACTATAGGAATTATGGCAATGGGCGAATTTGCCAAAATGTTGAAGTATCCCTTTAAAGGTCACATATTTTACCCCTTTAAGACAAGTTTATATTGGTTTCAGAGGTCCCCCAAAACATGCCTGTGAAGTTTGTTGCTGAGAAAAACACTCCAGTATTGTTTTTTTGCATAGCTAAAACCTCTCAGTTTCAGCCCTGCTCAGAACAAGCTGTTTTTTGTGTCTGTGGCTTTAAATGTCAATGAGCTGTCTGACTCCACCACTGACTATGCCCCTTTCAGGAAACGGATGGGGCTTAATTTCTGTGGCTCTCCTTATCCTTCTCTCAGCTGCCAGCTGAGAGGAGAATCAGGAGAGGAGGGCAGAACTCTCTTAAAAGTGTGGGAGGGCCAACTGAACCTGGGGGGGTGGGGCTAACTCCCCACATGACATCATGAGGGGAAAATCTGTGAACGGCTTGTTTAAGCACACATTTTCCGAAAGGTGGAGAAAGAGAGGGTGAGGGAATGGATTTTTCTGATTCTTGGGGCGATTGTGGACAGGCCAGGGGCACGTATTTTTGCTAGAAAAGCCTGAAAAGTTGTATTTTGCATAATATATGACCTTTAAGGTCAGTATTTGTGATTCAGCCATAACAAAGACACAGGGCAAAAATGGCATCCATGGGAGAGTCCCAAGACCAAAACCACTGCTGACCAGAGAGGACACAGAGGCCCGTCTCACATTTGCCAAACATCTTGATGATCCTCAAGACTTTTGGAAAGATGTTCTGTGGACTGATGAGGACCAAGTGGAACTTGCTGGAAGGTATGCAACCAGTTACATCTGGTGTAAAACTAACACCGCATTTCATCAAAAGAACATCATACCAACCGTCAAACGTGTTGGTGGCAGTGTGATGGATTGGGACCTGGACGATAAAAATCCTGAAGGAGAATGTCCGACCATCGGTTCGTGGCCTCAAGCTCAAGTGCACTTAGGTTATACAGCAGGACAGTGATCTAAAACACACCAGCAAGTCCACCTCTGAATGGCTTCAAAAGAACAAAAGGAAGGTTCTGGAATGACCAAGTGAAGGTCCAGACTTAAATCTGATTGAGATGCTGTGGCATGACCTTTAACAGGCTGTTCATGCCCAAAACCCTTCTAGTTTTCTGGCTAAAATAAAACAACTCTACTAATAAAAGTGGGTCAAAATTCCTTCACAGCAAAGTGAAAGACTCAGTGCCAGTTATGGCAAACGCTTTTCTGCAGTTGTTGCAGCCAAGGGTCGCACAACCACTTTTTAGGTTTAAGGGGCAATTTGTTTTTAGCATGGGGCCAAGTAGGTTTTTTCTTTAATAAATGAAATCATTGTTTGTAAATGGCATTTTGTATTAAAGGGGATATATTATGCAAAAATCACTTTTTCAGGCTTTTTTTAACACAAATATGTGTCCCTGGCCTGTCCACAATCCCCTCAAGTACCAGAAAAATCCATTCCCTCTACCCCTCTCTTTCTCCACCTTTCAGAAAATGTGTGCTGAAACAAGCCGTTCTCAGATTTTACATCTAGTGACCTCACCAGGGGCCTAAGCACCCGCTCCTAGGTTTGGTTAGTCCTCCCCCACTTGGCGGAAAGTTCTGCCCTCCTCTACTGATCCTCTCAGCTACCAGCTGAGATGCTGGATAGCTCAGTGGGTTACCCTGCTTACTACAGGTTCAAATCCCAGTCTAAACTTTGGGAAAAAAAAAAAGTGTCTGTAATATCAGTGCCGCATCCATTTCCTGAGAGGGGTGTATTCAGGGGCGGAGTCAGACAGCTAATTACCATTTAAAGCCACAGACACAGAAATGTCTTGTTCTTAGCAGGGCTGAAACAGAGGGGGTTTTAGACATGCAAAAATCCAATACTGGAGTGTTTTTTCAGCAACAAACTTCACAGGCATGTTTTGGGGACCTCTGAGACTGATATAAACTTGTGTTAAAAGGGTAAAATATGTCCCCTTTAACTCAGGTTATCTTTGTCTAATATTGCAATTTGTGTGATGATCTTAAACATTTAGGTGTGTCAAATATGTAAAACCTAGAAATCAGGAAGGGGGCTAAAACTTCCTCACATCACTGGATCTCAAGATTGATATGAGGGATTTTCTTTGAACCCAGCATAAATGTCCACTCTGACTCACTGATAAACTGAGTACATTATGAAGGTACAAGGTCAAGGTGACAATCCACCTCAACCCTTCTCCTTGACCAAGCACAGTCCTCATACACCTTAAGTACACTTTCTTCCAGTTGTGTATCCTGCAGAGGCATATAACTGCCATTCAGTAGCTCTAGCTGTAATTTCATACTGCTGTGCTGCTGTGCATTTGTCCTAATCTCTTGTTTATGAAAATAGAGGTTTGACAGAAATAATTGTGACCAACCCACCTGGGGAATGATAGAAAAAGTAATTGTACGCTAAAACCGAGTGACCCTGCTGTTGTGATAATTGCAATCATTCTTTCCTTTCTCTTTTTTGTCCTGTAGAAATTGAGGAGTTTGGACCTGTTTTTACCCAGGAGCCAGAGGATGTTATTTTCCCCTTGGATTCTGATGAAAAGAAGGTAGTGATGCACTGTGAAGCACGAGGGAATCCACCACCCACATACAGGTGTGCCATACTTATGTCTGTCTTCTAATTGCAGCCCTTCTTCAACTGCACATTACCTTGTCATTCATCAGAAATATATTTAAATCTCTCATTCTTCTCTTTTCAGTTGGTATATCAATCGGACAGAAGTGGACACAGAGGGAGATTATCGCTACAGCTTCATTGATGGAAATTTAATTATTACAAATGCAAGTGAGATCCATGACTATGGGAAGTACCAGTGTAAAGCAGAGAACAGCTTTGGGACCGTGCTGAGTCGAGAAGCTCTTCTACAATTTGCATGTAAGTGTACTTTTAATTTATTCATTCAAAAATCTTGACAGCTGCACAAGGTCAAATTATGTATAGGGTTGGGCTGGGAAATGTGTAGAGTTCTAAAGATATATCAATATTTATAATGCATAGGGTAAGTCAGTATTGTTTTGACCCATATAGTTTATGTTGATGCTGATGATGGGTCTAATGCTCAATATAAAGATTGTTTAAAATAAGAACCACCAACTGTAATATGCTTGATAGTCTGAAGATAAACAATTTAAAATGTTGAGTAACATGGGGACTGAACACTGTAAAATCATTTTATTTTGGAGAATTAATAATGTAAGTAAATATAAAAAATATTGATTCCACAGAAAGATTAGGCAGTAAGAAGGTAATAGTGTGTCCGTGAGTATTTAAAGATAGTGCATGATCACAAATGTCGTGAGCGCATGTGTCCCTTTCCGTCAGCGGCACCACCTCCTGTGTTTAAAGATGCTCTAGGAGTGATGACAGATCTCTGATGCAATTAAACAATTAAACTTAAGTTGACCCCTTTTAACAGGACATATAGATATAGTTTATTGATATGTAGTGGTTATTTTGGGTGTTAACGTAGTCTTAACATTCTGAAAAGTATCGCTCTACATAGAGCTGCCTTTTCCTCTCTCTACAGGGTGAACTGCATTGTTGGAAAAATGTATCCGTAAAGACACTGAGAAAACTCTGTTCCCTGTTTGACAGCTTTACTCATGATTCCACTGTAGCATGTGGTCCAAATGAGAGGGAATTTCTTGCTTTTTTAGAGAGTTGCTTTGTTATGTTTCTGTCATTGTAGTGAAGTTATCGCTAAACTGGTGATAAACCGGAAGCTGCTTTGTCTTCCAAAATAAGAGCATTTTCCAAACCAGAAGTAAAGTGTACTAGGTGTAAGACAGTACAAAACACAAAATATATAAAGGACAAATGAAAGCACAGCAAAAAGCAGCTTGTTGAGATAATCTGTTAACTAGCCTCAACTAAAATACAAAGCAGTCATATTAAGTGAAAATATAAAGTACTATTTGATAAATTAAATTCTCATATGAGTTTAAATACTCAACACTAGGTCTTATTCATTTGAAGTTCACTCCTTATTCACTTAATATTCTTTTCAGTATAAACATCATATAGCCTGTCAATGGAGCGTCTGGTGCATTTAGGGGCTACTGCTATGTCGTATTTGGCTAAATTTTAGGGCAGATGTTAGGGGCTAAAATCCCAGAGAAGATTCTTTGTCTCAATCTAGTCATGGAAAGAGCTTAGTTGCAGGATATAAGGATCTCAAAATTAGAAATAAGTGAAAACCCTTTGCAATAATACATTGTTATCAATAATCGTGATCTCAATGTTGATCAAAATAATTGTGATTATCATTTTGGCTTAAACTGTGCAGCCCTAATTTCACAGTGTTCTTTTTAGATCCTGCATGACAATCTTTTTGTTTTATGATTTTTGCACAATTTCTGAGTGAGGGTGAGGACAGGACAGCATGTGTCATTGCACACAGAGGGAGAGGAAAGAGAGACAAAAAGTTAATTTGATAATCAGTTCTCATGAGGCTCAGTTTACACTGCATTCACTTTTAGCGCCCCTTAAACTAATTTTTTTAGCTTCCATAAAAGAAGCATTGTCTCTAAAAAGATGGAATGAAACATGCAAAGAGGCACACTCTACACTCAGGTGCTTGGTCTGGTGTGCTTCTTGTAGAATGTGATTTTAATTACATGGCAGTAATACCACAGGAAAGTCTACAAAGGGTTTAACGGTGTTGATAACTGGATACCACCAAATCCTATACCACAGCATAAAAGAGAAGTCCCAGACAGCCAATATAAGGGAACTGAATGTTGTTAAATCTCATCTTTAGGCTAGTTTTGACTATTGTAAATATAGATTTACATTTAATTGACTAGCTAATTATACTGCTAAAAACTGTTGTTACCATGACCTAGCTGTTGTTAGCATGACTACACCGCTGTGCTTATGACACATTAGCATAGCCCTAGGGTTGGCATCTGCACGGCCCAGCGTAGGGGTTTGCTGCTGCACGCCCAAATATAGATCCGTATATTGGGGCTTTGCCCCAGCGTACGGGGCTATGCTAATGTGTCATAAGCACAGCGGTGTAGTCATGCTAACAACAGCTAGGTCATGCTAACAACAGCTAACACGCTGCACGCCCCAATGTAGGCTTGGGCAATGTACGTCACGCCCCAGCGAAGAGGTTTCGCCCCAGCGTATAGAGGTCTCCAGCCGAACGCCCCAGCGTAGAGGTTTGCTCGAGGGCTGCAGCCAGACCCTCTTGGATGTTCGAGCATATTTGTGCAGTTCAAACGTCAAAATAATGGAGGTTTCATCATTTTTAAACACATGGTATTTAGGGCTATTAAACATTTGCACAACCATACGCAAAATAAGGCAGTTATAAAGGCAATAAAGGCAGTTTATTTGAAATTGTTGAAAATTTAAAAACAAAAAAAATCACCCGGTATTGGGTCTTGAACGTGTTTTTTTTTTTTTTTTTTTTTTTTTTTTGCTGTTGCGATATCAAAAAGGTTTTACTATTTAATGTTTTTAATATCTGGAGTCATAGCAAATGTTATAATTCTGGTATTATGACAACCATTAATTATTTCTTGAAAGAATAGAACATCAAGGTATATTTTATCTATCAGCATTGGGCCAGAATATCTCTCTGATTTTGTCCCATCTGCTCTGTCCTAACATGATGCTCTTTGTTCTGTCGGGTGACACTCTGTAGGTCTGGGTTAGAAAAATGTACTTTTTACTCAGAAGAACGTGCCTCTCGTGCGAAGGAAATAATTAGCTTCAAGCTCTTTGTCTCTGTGAGTCAAAATAAAGGTGTTTGGTTCCAGGGGTAAATAAACACTGCACTATCAACGGTGAGGTTTTGTTGCTGAGTTTAGTTCCCAGAGGCTCCATCTGATACTGTTGAGTTGCACCGCTAACAGGGTATGTGCCCTCAAATGCCATGTCTCAATGGTAAATGAGAGCAAAAAGAACATTTCTTCTCCGAGTAATCCCCTGGCCTAACTCCAAAACATCATCACTGGCTGAGGCAGCACACAGAGAGAGACCAGGGGCTCTGTGCTCTGAAGAAAATGTGTTGTTGGTTTTCTCTACAGTTTTTCTCAAGAGCAATGGCCATTACAGCCTTATTGGCATCTCCACAGGGAGATTACCAGTCTCGCTCACCGAGCTGTTGCTAGAAAGTATAGCACATGGTGTCGTGTTCTTATGGGGGCTTACAGTAGTTACAGCAGTGACTTAGAAGACTGATGGCTAGATTTGCCTGAAACTAAAAGGAACAGAGTTCAGCTCTGTGAAAGCACTGTTTAAAGGGAAGTTTTGAAGTTATTTGGAGCTCTTATTTTCATTTTTCCTTTAGAAAGTTTCATATTTATTAGTGTAATCAAAAAAGAAAACATAAATCAGAAGTAGACCTGTCCTAAATTAAACATAAGCCAGACCGTGTTGGCAGGCAGAGATGGCCAGATGGTGGAGCACAGAAAGACACTTCAAAAAAAGTGCTAGTTACTGAGGGACTGAAGCTGCACCTCAACGTGTACCTTCATCTGTCCTCTTAACCAGGCAGATCTGCTCTCCCCCTCGCTCCACTTCAGAGTCAAATCAGTATGTAAAAGTGAGCAAGAGACTCCCTTTCTGAAATATTGAACCTTGCCTGAGAATGAGCAATGTGACATGATGGCACTCATTTTTTAGTCCAGGCTCCAAGCTGAGACATGGGAGGCTATTTTTAGGGAGGCATAAATACTGTACATTTGCTAGACACTGTGTTATCCATCAGATTCATAGTGACACGAGCAAGATTCACGCATAGTAACTTAATCTATAGAATCAGGAGGGGGGTCTGCAGTGTGCCTGTTTTAATAAGCATGTCAGTTGTTGAAGTTAGTTGGGAGCTGTTAGAAGCAGCTGTAGTTTATTGTAGTATGGATGAATATTTATTTTTATGATAATAAATTAGAGATTCACCAGTACCACTTTTTTCCAGACTGAGTATGAGTACAAGGACTTCGATTTAGGCACTTTCTGAGTACAAACATGAGTACCTGATCATACCATAGCTTTTCTTATAATTACTTTGAAAGTTCACCCCTCATCTTGACAATTTATCAGTGCATAGTGTTCAGTCTCCTCTACTTTTGTCATCCTCATTTAAGGTGAAAACCCGCCAACCTGTAGACATGGCTTCAACTCTGACTACATACTCACAACATAATAAGAGGCTGACATTATTCTGTGAAATTATACTGAGTACAGCATCTGCAATGTTTTATGAGTACTAGGGATGGGACTGATCCGAACCAATATCGGTATCGGGTCCGATATGGACATAATTAATAGATTGGATAACTGACTGACGGTGCTGATCCAAGTGACCGATCCAAATCCATCCTACGGTTTGCGGTAGACCATGAACGCACCACAGTCTAACATGACACAGTCTGTGTGTAACTGAGCTAGTATTAGTTGGGGATGTTCAAATCTATATTTAGAATAGTCAAAACTAGTCTAAAGATAAGAGAACACAAAGAATAATGGATGTGATGTTAGCCTGATAATACTCTCTACAGCGTGGCTAGCATTGAAAGCTAGCGCCGCTAGCACCTTCATTCCTCTTTGCAAATTATTATCGTACTATGATATTTGGCCTCTTTTCACTTCGGGTGAGTAATCATACGTGAGCTTAACCCTCGACAGCCCACATATCACTTTATTTCCATTGACTACTTTGGAAAACGGTCGTACCGTGGTCTTTCTACTAGATGCTAACAGCTTAGCATCAGTGGGTTGTTTTCTTTTCAAAAACGACAAAAGTCGGCGTGCCGGTAGTCGAGTGGTTAAGGCGCATGCCATATACGCAGGCGACCCGGGTTCGAATCCGGCCCGTGGCACTACTTCCTGCATGTCTCTCCCCTGTTTCCGACTCTATCCACTGTCCTATCAAATAAAGGCAAAAAGGCCAAAAAAAAAAAAAAAACGACAAAAGTCGAGTACTTACATGTCTAGTTGCCACGTTTCGCGTTATTCCTCAGTAGCTGTAAACGCGCAGCTCGACAGCGGCTACGTCGCGTGTCTTGTTGCTCTGATTGGCCCGTAGAGATGTGACGGACAGAACGTTCACCCAATCACACTTTTTTTCCAAAGCCTCTGCTTTTTCTCAAATGTTTCCTATTGAAGCTTTCCCTGATGGATGTGTGAAACAAATCCATCTGGCGTGTCAGGTTATAACATTCAGCCACTAAAACTAAATTTTCTGTTCAGGAATGCAAGTAAATAACTATAATTTGACCTATTAATCAAGAAATATTAATGTGCTTTACTATTTTTTTCATTTTTTTGTAAATCAGTAAATTTGAAAATTCATAGATAACAATAATAGTTATATTTTAGCATTAAAAATATCATTTGGGTTAAAGAGCTTCTACATATTGGTGTATTAACCATTGCAGAAACATAAAAAATGATTTTGGTAATTACCAATACTTTTAATTTAGGGCAGCTGTGGCATAAACCTTATTTTGGTTAGGGTGGTCTAATAAATTTGTTAAACACTGTATATATATGTACATATATCGGAATCAGTATCAACACATATTTATCGGAATTGGATCGGAACTGAAAAAAGGTGGATCGGTGCATCCCTAATGAGTACAAGTACAAGCACTTAGGCTTGGTATCAGCACCAAAACCTGATACTGGTATCTGTGCAGCCCCATGATAAATGATTAAATGACCAAACCTAAAGCTTATTAAGAACTTCAGTAGCCCCTTTACCTCTGGTAAATGCCAACTGCTGTGCGTTTGTAATGCTCTTTTAATCTGAGTGTAAATAATAAACAGATAGCATCGTTAGCATCAGTTGTTTTTTTTTCTTTACCCCTAGGATGCAGGCTGCAACATAACAAAATTGCAGTGCAGTGCATTGCTGAGGTTAACTGATTTCTGTAATGCAGTTACACAGTGTTTACCACCTGCTGATGTTGGTCTTTCTTGAGCAACTAGCGCTCAGTTTCAACTGTTTTGATTTTTTTTTTTTTTTTTACTTTAGACTAGTTGACTAAATACTTTCATAATTTGCTCTTAATCAATTCTGAAATATTTGTCTAAGAAGTCACTAGCTATCTGTATGGTAGTTGAGCCTGCAGTGACAATAATTGTTCAGCACAACTCACAGACTGAGACTCATTTGTCTTGGGTCATGCTGCTCACCCTCAACAGTTTTATTCAAATTCAGGATTTTTACCTGCTGATGGAGAAAAGCTGATAAAAAAATGGTGCCACAAACCTTTTGCTATGCACCCCAAAACATTTTGCATGCTGTATTAGCCAATTGCAGTGCACAATAAATTGTGGCCAATTTTCAATAATTTCTGCTTATCTATCTAATATTGTTCTGGGTATGACATAGAATGATTTATTGCTTGAGTTGGTTGAAAAAACACAACAAGAGGAACTTAAAAAATGATAGCATTTTAATCTAAATTGCAATATTGGGAAGAATATTGTGATTAGATTATTAACCCAGATTGTTCTGGCTTTATTTCTAGTTGGATGTAGGTGGAGGTGGGGGTTGTGGCTTCATAACTGTTAATTTGACAGTATATGTCTTTGTACTTCACAATAGTTGCACTAAAATGTATTGAGCATTAGCCAAATGGAATTTTATTGTAGTTTCTGGCAGCCAGCAGCCTGAATGACCAGATGTCCTAGTGAATGTTTGCCTTTTATAAGTCTAAGAAATGCCTGATATGGTAAAGTCATAAAAATATCTTTAATATGTTTTTTTCAGTTTAATTAGTTTGGGATTTTATTTGCATCTGGTTATTGAAGAATTGCATCCTTGGCAGGAATAAACGAAATGAATGAGCTCCTAAAGCACATTAAGGCTCCAGCAGATGGTGTGCTCGGGGTCAGGTTTGGTTGATTGGCAGGTGTGTCAGCGAGACGATGGCCACCTGTCCGTCACACATCAGCTGCACCTCAGCCACCTTTTCACAAAATTGGATTTTCTTCTTCCAATAACAGAGCGGTCAGTGTGTATCTGAGTGTGGGGGGCGTGACAGAGCATAATGTGGAAATCTGCGGCACAGACATCCTGTTTGGTTCAAGGTATCACAGTGAAAATAGCCTATAATCGCCTATGAAATGATTACATTATTATTCAACTTTTTTTCATATCGTTTACTTGCAGTGCAGCAACTTTTCTGTGGCCCAGGGATTTGGAGTCACAGCCCTAAAATATCATTCATAAAATAAACATGTGGGGCCGTCTCAGTTGTACTACTGAGTCAGCAACAAATCCCACATCTCACCACCTGTTGTTGTTGTGGTAAAATCTAACAGAGGACTCTGAAATATTCATGTGTGATTCTGTGTAATAGTGGCCCATGAATTCATCATACAGGTACAGAAATGTTGAATAACGATTGTTAGCATGTCAGTTTAGTCTGACTGCTAGGGCTGTGAATCTTTCAGGAACTCCCAGTTCGATTTGATTTTCCATTCAAACTGATTCACAGCACATTCCCCATTGATTACAGGGTTGTTTATGTCAGGATCTGCTCCAGCATATTGTTCAGTAAGAAGCTACAATGATTATATGACATTGGGAAAAGAAAAAGAATGTTTTATGAATAATGTAGATTTATGTATTTCATCATTTTTTATTAGGGCTAACTTGGTGATTGGTAACTGATCATTATTGGCCAATACTTAATTTAGATATATGATTAAAATATCAGAAATAATGCTTGGAGTCGCCAGTCTGATCACCTGGGTTAGGGTTAGTCGGTAGTTCTCTAAATCAAACTGAAATGCTGCATCTTTAACAAGGGAGATAATGACTCCAATAAGAGCAGTGGGTATCAGTGCCATAAGCAAGCCTCAGTACTCATACTCTTCAAAATTTAAGATGTTCAGTTGTATTTTACAGTAAGATGTTAGCCTCTGATTATTTGAAAAGTCAAGCAAAGTTGACGCCATGTATGCGGTGAGTTGTATTTTATCATAAATAAAGTGGAGCCGACTGCAAACCGTGCACTGTTATATCATCAAGAGAAGGGGTGAGGAACATCTTAGGAAAATAAACTTCAAAATAATTGTAAGTATTGTCAATGTATTACTAAAAGAACTCAAATGGTTTAGTATTCTTTCTGTGTTTAATTTCATGTTTGTTTTGCATTTTGAAACGTCACTATTTTGAATTTAAAACAGTTTTTATTATTTGAGATTTTTATTGTGCCTTACAATAAGGGTAGTTGACTTCCTGTTTAGTAACAGACCCGCTTTTATTTTGAAAGAACTTCAGGTAGAGTGAAGATTATGACATGAAGTTAACCCAAGTAAGAGGGACTTGCTATGGTTTGAAAAGGAACATAAGTGAATGGTAGTGACTTTTGACTTGTCCACTGAGCTTTCTGTGAGTTTTTTAGATTAGAATGAGGCATTAAGGTGCAGTGGTGGACTTTTTTCACATCACAGTGGATGCGGGAGACATTATAGTGGTGTGCTGAAAGGAACAATAAAGCATGCAGATAAAAAAAAGTAGCACACTAATTGCATTGTGATAAATGAATTGATTGACAGCCCTAATTATTAAATAATCATAATTGTAGTCTGTATCATGAGTACCCAAATGTAAGTACAAAAGCAGTTGTAGTGCATCCCTATCTTTGGCTATCTGCTTGAGAGCACTCTGTAATGAAGCTTCTCCACTATTGCTTTTGACTGCATCATGCTGTTTTGCTTTTCCATCACCAGTTTGGCCGTGCATGCTGTACCTAGACTGGTCCTGCTCTGGAGCAGGGCCCAAGCTTGTCCACCCTGCCTCCAGGCATGCCACGGTGATGTCACAGTGGTTCGTCATCATGCAAGGGCGTCTCGCGGACGTGTCTAAGTAGCAACCACTGCACCACACTTTGAAATACCTCAAGATAACAGCGTGGACAGGCATGATGTGAGTGGACAGCTAAACCAATCAGTGCTTCTTCTTCTTCTGGCAGAACAAAACAATGCTTACTGTAGTTATTTAACGTCATCAACTCACATCATTAGGTCTAGATCCGCCCCCACATGGGTGGTTCGAATGTGATGGAAAGAATTTTCCCTGCCAAGTCAAACCAAGTAGAGCCAATCTGCTCAATCTAATGGAAAAGCCGCAATAAGCTTGTTTTCTGTTGTTGTATTTAAGACTGTTGCTGCTCAGTCATCTACTTGAGGCAGCTGAGTTAAAAGTACCCAAACTTTGAGTTCCATTACTTAAAAAGTATTTACAAAAAAAATAAAAAAATCTGTGTAGAAATTCTCAGTGAAACCAGGAGGTTAAGTCACATGAAAAACAAAACAAAACTTGAACACATAGTTTCTTAAAGGTGACATTTTTTTGTGGGGTATCAGATGACAAGCATAATGTAACTTAGTTGTCCTGAGACTTACTGCCTTTTATTTTTTGGACTATTTGCACTGTTTAGTACTTAGTTTAGCTTATATTTTACAAATTGCATTCTCCTTGGTTTAAGTACTGCTCTGTTGAACAAGAAAAGTAAAAGCATGTTGTTAAATGAATAAGGATGACTTTAGGGTCCTTTTGTCAGGCTATGCTGCCCCCTGTAGGAGGTCCCAGTTCACTGCAAGGCTAAGTAGACTTTTTAAAACACCCATTTTTTATGCACGAGTCCTACTTAAATTAAAGCCAACTTTATGGGTTGAAGCCAGCTAAGTATTTGCCTGAAGCTTGCCAGAGAAAACTGATGTGATCATCAATGTAAAGCCTTCATGTCGATGACGCTGTAGGGGTGCAGGTCTTTTAAAATGAAGCAGACGTTGGATCTTTTGTTGTCTGTTCAGAACTGGCTGGCAGATCTGTAAAGTAATGTGTGCGTCAGACTGCAGTTGTTGGCCGTTGTTCACTTATTTAACTTCGAGGGATGGATCTGATGTGAGCTCAGGCTTTTAACTCATTCCTGAGGTGCTTCACTTTAATTTTGCAGACCTTACATAGGCTGCTGAGTATGCCGGGTCAGGCTTCCTCTTAATGGAGGGTCTCTGGATTTCACAGTTTTCCATTGCTTTTTTTCATTGAAAACTTGATTTAATGAATTCTATTGATTTATTGACAGCAATCAGGAATCATAGGAATTGATGCTTATGTTTCTGACGTGAATTGATTCTTCCAGCCCTTCCACTAAATGCCTTTGGTAATGGAGATAAAGTCGGCCTTTGTGGTTGATGTTTCTTAAATAAGTAACCTGGCATGGGGGCTCAGTAGTTGCTGCTGGTCTCTGAACTTTTAATAAGCTGTATTCATAAAAATCTTTCAAGTCATTTCATCCCATGACCAAATGTATTATTCCTTTAATGTTATCCCTGACTGTTGGGGGAATGAAGCAACACAGGGCTGTGTCTTTTTCTTCAGCTTTGTGCTGTACAAATATTCAACAGCATCAATGTGTAATAGCCTCACATTCAGTCCACATTTCTTCAAATGCGACCCTTCAAAGGCTAGTCACAGAAACAAAGAACGGTGCCCTGCAGCACACATTTGGATGCAGAACCTTCCCTCTCTCTTTCAGCATAACAAATGGTGGGTATTTATCACTCAGCGTGGAGCTCAACTTTTTTGTTCCCTTTTCATGTTGGTACTGCACATTTTCAGGCTCTGACACAGCTGTCCCCTGCCTTAACGAGTGCAGATACACATGAGCACATCTTTTCCACATAAGATGAATATTTTAAAGAAGTAATTACATGCTTTTGCATTTCATGAAGTCTTAAAATAAAATGGGAAGCAGCCTCCTTCATTCTGTTTCTCAGAAAACAAACAGTCCTCTCTCATTAGTTACTTGCTCAAAAAATGATAATTTCAGGTAATGGATATGTTGTTTTATCATAAATCCTAACAAAATAGCGAGACACATTTTTGTCTTGTTTGTATTGTGTTTTTTTAAATTCATGCTACCGCTTCGCAAATATGTTTGTAGCTCAAGTTCAACGTAAAGGAGACAAGTGTATCATATTGTGTCATATAGTATTATATTGTATATTATATTGTGTTTTATAGTATCACATCATATCGATTTCATTTAATTTCATTTTGGATTTTTGTACCGTCTTAAACAAAGGGTAATTTGCCTGCTTGGATTAAGACCTGCTTTATTTTGAAAGAACATCAAAGAACTTCAAGCTGCTGGAAGAATATGACATGAACATAAATGTGGAAAAAGAAACTGTGTGTGTTTGCTTGTTTAATAAGAAAGGTGCACATGACTTTTGACTTTTCCTCTATGCTGCCAGTGAGTTGTTGGTTTTTCGAGGGATGCCTGATATTGGATTTTGCCAGTATCTATAGATTCATTTTAGCTGATACCAGTATTGATACTGATATTTCTGAAAACAGAAACAAACTTTTTTCTAAAAAGACACACTTTAAAGTGTAAAGAATGAGAATGAATAAAGAAAAACATCTCAACTTACTGTTAGTTCAGCCTAAAACTCCTCTAATTTATTAGTATATATGGCCAGATTTTACAGTTTATATATGCTGATATGCACGTCCAAAATATCGGATGTAAATATCTGCAAAAATTTTTATACCTGCCGGTACCGATATCTGGCTAATAATATTATGCATCCCAAGTTTTTCTTTTCTTTTTTAAGTGAAATGAGACACTAATGAGACATTGGCAGCAGTGATTTAACTAAGCTGCGCTTAAAGGGCCAATGAAGCATGCAAATAATCACAATTTTAAAGAGTGCACTAATTCATTTTATTGATCTTAATTCCTATTAATGCAAAAATGCTACAGCCCTGATTTTGACTTAAACTTAAATGAAAGTGAGGCTTACTGAGAAAGCGTGATAGTTCACCAGATAAGTTTGTTTGATTAAAATAATCCCTTTGGAAGTTGGCATTGTCATTTTCAAAACCTGGAAAGAAGCCACTTTGATTCTGATATGAATCTCTTCAACTTGTGGAGGAGCAAAGACTCGTATCACTGCAGTGATTTATTTCATATCAACATTAACATAACTCTCACTGACTGAAGCATCACCAAATAAGCTGTAATTTGACATGTTTCCCCCGATAATTAAAACTAAAGGTTACTCTTATGTCATGGTGAAATCATAACCTTTTCAGTCATTTATATGAGGAGTGATATTTAGATTCTTTTTTTTTTTTGCACTGTAGTCCTTTGTAAAGTTAACTTCAGGCAAAAACTTTCCAAATCTTACATTTCTTTCCTGTAGTGAAGGAAATTCAGTGAAATCCCATTCAGATCCTAATTTTGGCTATGTGATTTTTTTTAAAACATGCATTTTGCTGAAAATCAAAGGGAAAGTTATCTCAAATCATGCTACATTACATGAATTAGGGCTGGGAAACATGGTATTAAATAAATGTTGTTGTTTTTTTTACACTTACCCAATTCATTTTTCTCTCCTGCTCAATACTGTGACATGTGCATCAGGCGTAGAGAGAAAAACAGATGTTTTTAATTTGTATGTTGTTCACAGAAGGTGATCTTATGTGAATAAAGGAAATGCTTAAATGGTTAGCAGATATACTGGGCAAACTGCCCTGCTGTAGTCTAAGGAAAGTCGCCTCTCCTCTCTGCACACTTGCTCAGTTGCATGGGTGTTTTTTTATGTTTGTGAGGTGAAGGAGAAAAACAAAATGATCCAAATGCTTCAGATTCTTTGAAGGCCTTTCCAACCACTTTGCCTCTATTCAACCAGGTATAGCCCAAAGGGGTGACAGAGGAAGTTCAAAAGTAAATTTGGTTTATTTTTCAAAACCTAGATTTTAAACAAGTACAATCAGTTGATGATATCAATTTAAGTAGGTGATAAATTTAAGAGCACTAAGGTCCAGTGCATTAAAAAGTAAATATTAAGCCCTAAATGCTTCCTCATACATGCCATATTTTGTCATACATAACTTTTCAGGTGCAAATATTACCACAGTCTTTTATTTTTATGTATAGGGGTGAATTTTGTATGTGTAATGTTAATTTTTTGGCTCTGGGTAAAGGTCAGGCAAAAGAAAAATCATAGATTTCCTGCACAGTGGGGTTAAATGATTTATCTGGTCAGCCTTAATGATTCTGAGAGGTCTTGCAGAGGATGACATTGAGTTCCTTCACAGTACTCCTCTATACCCTGTAGTACAGCGTTGTTAAGTCAAGCAGGCAGACTGAACGCAGCCCTGATGCAGGGAATCAGGGGAGATGTACACTGGACGAGCTGGAATGAACGAGGAGTCAAGGCTTTCTATATTCTGTCCACCAGTCCTGCATCAGCTCCAAAGATGTTTCAGTAGGATGCTTTTTTTTTCTCTTTGTTTTGAAATTCTGAGCTGCTGAACTCACACTACGGCTGTTTTTCAGCCGTGACTTTGAAGGCAGCAGGCAGAAAGGAGGCCTCTGATCTTTCTCCCCAAAGACTTCTTCTCTCTCTGCAGACGTGAGTCTGGCTGGGGCTCAGGTATCGAGCCGCTCTGAGCGGTACAGTAGTAATGAAATTAACGGGAGGCTTTGACTCCAGCATTAGAAGATCCACATACACGCCCCACTCTGAAATGTTCTACTAACTGATCTATAGTTAATGCCCATTGATTGAATTCAAACTCATCTTGAAATAACAAATTAGCATTGAGCACCTGCTCCCATGCCTGCTGCAAATTTCATCTCTGCAATCCTGAATTTTAATCATTTACATGGACATATGTTTACTGGCATTTTTTTGTATATTTTAATGACGGGGCTGGTTTTGCATTATTAAAAAAGTCTGTAATATTGATTCACCTGCAGGAAATGATGACTATGAGTTTTTCCAGCTTCACTAAGATTGGTGTCTTATTTATAAGAACTTGAGCATCTGCTTGCTCTTTATTTGTTATTGTACATTTGCATGTTAAGTGATCATTCATGTGCACTTCTCAGCTTGCAATTACCAGCATTGCAGTTTTATTCGGAGGTCTCCCTTTTTTCTCTCCCAGTTAGGGTGACTATTACTGCTTACCATGACTTATTTACTCCCAACAGCCAGTGTTGCTGTTGCTTCATGAATGTGAAATGTATAATTCGTTGTTATCCTTGTGATGTTTTCCAGGAAAGCCTTCGATTACCGGTCGTGTTCAGAAACGAATGTAATGGCTCTCTAACACTGAACATACTGTACTCAAGGTTGAATTGTTACCATGCCTCGCTCATTTCCAGAAGCAAAATTGTAAAACATAGAGATGAAAATTACATTAATTATTTATTAAATTAGGCACGCCGTCCAGGAAAACTTGAGTTTCCACAACATGCAGCCTGGCTGAATAATTCAACAGAAAGAAATGTCTACAGAATCACATATACAGTTCTGCAGTGTTGTCGGCCGCTTTTTTCTGCTTTTGTTCTTCTGCCAGTGAATGCAGAACCCCTTTCTAGAGTATGTGTTCACAATCCAGGGTTGAATATTCACTCTTTTTCTCCGTGTTGTCAAGTCTTTACACTCTTACTCAGTAGGAAGACTCTTTCTCACCTACATCTTGCTGTTTGCTTATAAATGTGATTTGCAGTAACTAGTTTTGTTTTAATTCAGAAAGAAGGAAATAAAGGAAGCTGCTATGACAAAAGTGTCAGGCTGGTGACAGCAAAAGGTCAATTAATGATCTTGCGGGCGGTGTGTCTGTGTGTCTGTCTCGACTTGCACGTCACACCTTTGCTCCATTTGATACCTCTCAGAAGACGACTCGTGTGTACTGGTTCAAAACTGGTGCTATTAAAAAAAAAAAAAAAAAAAAAAAGTGCAGATGTTCAATAAAATCCTAAATTGTGCCTTTGGCTTCAGTTTGCCCTCCTTCCCATCCCGGTCCCCCATCACATCACTTCCCTCGTAATCATACGCTCACTTCACTACAGTGTCAGCTATAGCTCTCAGACATAGGCGGACTTTACCATTAGGCAATGGTAGGTGATTGCCTGGGGCCCCAGACTACCAGAGGCCCCATGAAGACAAAATTAACTTAACTCCCCCCCCCCCCGCGGTGCTGTCCTGACCATTTGAAATTTAAGTGGTTAACACGCTCATTCAAAGCAAGAAATAATGAGTAAAGTTTGTCACTTTATAGACTGTTAGGAAAAGGAGAATTTCTAGATTCTTGAAAAGTCCAGCAGTAACAGCTCACTGGTCCACAGAAACAGAGAGTAACCCTTTAGTGTGAGGAAAACACAGCACAAAATCAATCTCACGGTGTGTGCTGTCTGCCTTCTTCATCAAATAGAAAAACCCTAAAGAATCCTGGTAATCCTGGTATCAGTGGAAGGGTCCAACAAACAAAACTATCAGTTCTTGACCTCATTTAGTCCCAAAGGCAAAACACCATAAAAACACTATTGTTGCTATATATTGGGTGTGTGGTTTAGTTTCTTTATGTCTGAAAAGAAAGATCACCCTGGCCATTTCTGGTGGACTCTAATGTTGTGTTCACACCAGACGCAAACAATTGTCTATATGCTATGGAGGACCAAACCTGCCAAGATTAAAAATAAATAAATAAAAGTAAAAAGAAAAACAAAAAGAAAAAGGAAAAAAGGAAATTCAAAAATTACATACAATACATATATATATATATATATATATATATACATAAAAAAATAAATTAAAAAAAAAATATATATAAATAAAAAAAATATATATAAATTAAAGTAAAAAGAAATAAATTAAAGAAATAAAGAAGTAAAAGTGCTCTGCTCTCGCATTTATTTATTTCATGCTGCAGACACTGTCAGCATGAAATGCAGCATGAAAAGTAATGCAAATGAGGGGGCGGTCCTAAGTGTGTCTTGGGTTGAACTGTTCGCCTATTGGTTGATCAACATGTGAGTGCAGAGATCGACTAGGTATGCCTACCCACTGCCACAGGGGTAAACGCCATGTTTATTTTTGTATTTAATTTTTGAGTTTTCTTTTTTTCTTTTTCTTTTTTTTTGTTTTTCTTTTTACTTTTATTTATTTATTATTTATTTATTTTAAATTTTTTTATTTTCCTCCATAATATGCACATATCTGAACGCACCGATTAAGAGAGTTTACTCGCTTCATTTTTTAAAAAATTCCCTCAACACATTCGCACCACATTAGTGGCTTTTCAGATCGCTTAGGGCAAAATTGCATCTTCTCGCTTCTTGACATGACTTTACATTTGATTAATAAATGGAAAAGATTTTACTCACATCTGGTGTAGAAAATAAGCAAACAAGCACACCCATATGATTCTTCTTCTTCTGTTTTCTCTGTGTATTATGTCAGTAAAGCAATCTAGGGCTTCATTGCCTATCCGCAGGTTTACTCTGCATCATTTTGGCAGACTTTTGTCCAGAAGTAAGCGGGAGTACATTTAGAGCACCTCTTTCTCTCTACCTCTCTTCTCCTTGGTTTGAGGGGGCAGCATATCTGATAGGTGGAGGTGTGGCACTGCCACCAAAACAACTGTGCCAGGCACGTCTGTGCACACTTTATCTGCTGTAATAAAGTAAAAAAAGAGTAAAAAGTGAAACGTTTGTGTGAATTTTATCTTTTCATTACTTTTTTAAGAAAACACCAAAACAAAGTAATTCAGTGTGACTGTGTTTTTTACCAAATATTTTAACATATACATATTATTTAAATATATATGATCAAATATAAATGGAAACTTTTTGGAGAGTTTTTGTTTGTAAAAGATGACTTAATAATCTAACTTGGACCACAGATTCATTTCTTTGAGTAAATTTTAATTTCTCATTTGTTTTCGAAAACATTCAAACTTCGTATTATTCATTTGGTTTTTAGGTGTCTGTTTTAGAGGCTCTAAATAGAGAATTTTTACAGAGCTTTTAACTACCTATTTGCCAGTCCACAGCCTTAGATCCTTGGGTGGGGGCCTCCTGGTTGTTCCAAAGTTTTGACTCAAAACTAAAGGTGACACGGCCTTTTCAGGGCCCCTGGACTTTGGAACAACCTGCCTGAAGAGATAAGGCATGCAGATTCAGTGACATCTTTTGAATACCTTCTTAAAACTCATTTCTATAGATTTGCTCCTGTGTGATATTGTCATTTACTGTCTCGTCCCTCTTTTGGTCAATTTTCTCTTAAATGTTCTTCTTCTTCCTTTATTTTCACCTTAAGGCTTCTTTGCCTGCTCTCCCCTGTGCTCTGTATTTTGTTCTTTGTTTGATCCTAATTTTTCCTATTCGATTGTAGAGCTTTTAACCCTCTTCCTTCGCTTTTATTGTTTTCACATCTTTTTGCTTTTATATCTGTTTTTACCTGATTATTATCATTTTTATCATTATTACGATTATTAAATTACCATTTCTAGCCTTCTGAATTTTGTATTCTAATGTATCAATCTCTACACATTTTAATTGTTTTTAATTCTGATCAGCCTGTTTTGATTTATTTTCTATTATAAATGCTCTCACATCTCTGGTCCTTTGGTCTGTTTTTATGTAGCTGAGTTCCTGTGTTGCCTTGGTTCATCTAGGTTATTCTAGGTTTTTATTCTGGGTCTCTTTTATTCTGGATTTGTTTATATCTAGGGTTTTATGATGTCTCTCTAAGCTGACATATTCTCAGGTTTCATAATATGTCTGCTGGGTTATTATTATATGGGGGTTACAATGCTGGCAGATTTCTTCATGGGTTCTCCTGTTGTTGGGGTTTTCTTTCTTGTTGTGTTCTTATGCTTGCGTTAGAATGCTTTGTCTTATTTGTGATTCTGTTTATTGTCAAATCCCTTTGTAAACCTGTTTTTAAAGGTGCTGAACAAATGAAGTTATTTTGAAATCCACCTGTACATTTCTAAACAAAAGCAGTGCTAAACAGTCATTTTTGGTTTGTTTTACGTCAAATTTAAACTTGAAGTTGTGTGAGAGGTGTCCATGCCTCCATTATACATAAAAGATTAAATATCACAGTTATAAATACATAATTTACTATTAAAATATGTTTATCTCTTTGGGCAAGAATATAATTGACATTTCATTTGAGCTAGTTAGCATGAATTTCAGCAGCTCTCCATCTCTGTGGCAGGTTGTTAGCACAAATAAATCAACCCTTGTCAAACAGAGAAAATGGGCCCGGATAATGGGATCCAGTGTCACCAGGATAAAATCCAAGATAGTGATAAAAACTAGTCACAGGTAAGCCCATTTTTGGACTGGTGGCAACTAACACTGGATTTAAAATCCAGTTTGCGCGGAATCAATTGAAGTTAAAGGTTGAATCGATCAGTGTTCATATTTGATTACACAGGGAACTGAGTGAATGTGTCTATTTTAGAAATCAGCTTTGTTTCTTCAGGATTTGTCTTGTTTTCAGTTCAGGCAGAGGTTGATTTGTGGGCACGGCAGGTTGATTTGAGGTGCGGATGAATCCAGGAGGTATGACAGGCTGCTCTGCTGGTTTATTCTCCAGAAAAATGCAGCATACCACATTAAATATTTACTCTACTGCTGTTCTTTTTTCGGATATATTTGAGCCTTTTCTTGCCGGCTTTGAATGGTTTAAATTTACTTTCTGTTTGTGGAGTTTTGAATGTATGTGCTTTCTTTCCTGGTCAGTGCTTTTTAAAAGTTTCGTGACCAGAATGTGAAATCATTTAAAATGCACCACAGCGCTCTTACAAGGTGAAAAACAAAGATATACACTCTGACAGGAAATTGACTGGGTGTTACATTTTAAGATGAAGGACTTCATTATTAAATGTGACAGAAATTTTAAAGTCATGCAGGTTTCACAAGTCACTCCGAGGCATAATTATCCAACAGTTGCAGGGTGGTGGTAAACACTGGCCCTCAAAGTGATTAAATGAAAGTGGCGCAGACGCAGCGACCCGCCCTGGGTCAACAGTCTGGCGCTTGTTTTCCACACCTTGGAGTCACTTCAACTAGAAATGAAACGTGCTGTTTCTGGAATGAGAAGGCTGTAGCTCCAAATTAGACCTGCTTTGTTTCACCACCAGAGAAAAGCCAGTAGGTGAAAAGAAAACCTGCCACATTAGTGCAGGATTCAAAATATTTTGTCTTACATTAGGAGCTTTTTTTCTGACAATTAATCTATTTTAACTCTAAGACAAAAAAAACTTTGATCTAAATTGATTCTTTCAGTCAGCAGAGCAGCTCCAGAGAAAACATCTCAACCTTCACTCAGTTTTGTTCAGAATGTCTCTCATTAGGTCTAACAACAGAAGTTCACTAAATCTAAGAAGGGCCCCTTCTGAAAGGGGTGGGTAGAACAATAGTTTCACTCCTCAAATTGTCTTTGAAACAATTATCCTTGAACAGAAACTGTTTGTAAAGACACAACGCAGACATAGCTACTTTTTTTTTCACAATAATGCTGTCTGCTTTCTCCAAAGAAATCCACAAAACAAAGAGGAATGAAAAATAGAGTCCAGCAAATGTAGTTCATCAAACTGAGGCTGGAAAACTTCCTGCCTACCCAGAAAGATGTCTAACCTAAGCATTACATACATTTTTACAGCTTCCTGTTTGGCCTTTAACATGTGGAAAAGATGTGATTGTGTAAATCCTGACCTTCTAAAATGCTTTACCTGGGTAGATAGAAAATCACATTTGAATGTAGAATAATTACAATACAGCCCCCCTGAACCTCACTTTATCTACTAGGACTGTCACAATACCATTGTTTAAAACTTCAGTATTAAAATACTAATAATCAAATGGCATCCACACTATTCATGTTCAGTGCACTGCAGGCTGTACCAGCAATCACAGGTAGTTCTAAATGACACTAGATGGAACAAACTGTAAAATGCTCTGCAGTCAGTAAAAATGATAAATAAGAGACACCTTGAATCATAAATCCTGGACTTTATGTTGCTGAACCGTCATGAAACCAAGGGGCAAAATGAATTTAATGTATGTAGTTTGGATTCAATGTTATAGTGTTACAGTGTCATTTAGTAGATGCTTTTGTCCAAAGCGATGTGCATCTGAATGCAAAGATCTAGACAGGAGGAATCAATCAGTTTCATCATCATCAGTTTTTTCTAAATTTATTTATTAAGTTTATTTGATAGGGACAATGCAAATTACATAGTGCAACTTCAGCCTGTTACAAACAAGCTCAAAGTACCTGATGTTTCAGATATAGAGATTATAGCTTTTGCTAGTTTTCATCTCCTGTCCCTAGTTAGGCTTTTAGAAAATGAAAGAAGTACATTTATTACCCACCACTCATGCTTTCTCTCTATTTCTCTGCTTGCTGCATCTTTGGGTTGAAGACCATTTATCTGTCATTTCTTAGTTACATTGACTTCAACTGATAATGACCAAAGTACAAAGTGCTGGGTTGTTCACAAAGAGCTGGGTGTACAACCCTCTGAAGTAAAGTGGGACAGAGCAAGCCAACAGGATTTGGGAGACTCATTCTACCACTGGGGACAAGAGAGCAGAAGAGGAACTGAGTGCATAGTGTTCTTGGAAGTAGACAAGGACTCTTGTTGGGTAATTCATTCCACCATCGAGGGGCAACAGAGCAGAAGAGTTGATACAAGTATGCAGCGACTTTCACTGGCTGAGTGTAGAGGGAAGAGACGATGTAGACTTGGATGAAAGATCCCAGGTAAACAGAAACAGTTTAAGTTACTGCTTTGTAAGCAATAAGCAGGGTTTAAAATTTCTTGTGAGCTGTAACAGGAAGCCAGTGTGGAGATATGAACAGTGGAGTGACATGCTGTCTCTGGTTGGTTGAAGACCAACCATATTAGTACTTAACAGACAAAACCAATACCTGTTTTGGTGTTACTGCAAATGAAAATAATCTCAAAAGCACCCTAATGTCGTTAACTTAGCTTTTTTTGCTTCCCACCCTGCACATTTGAAAGGGTCACCGAAAACATACCATTATTTGACAATGTTAGATAATTGAGACTGTCCTAACAGTAAATTAAACCCACAACAAAATGTCCTCATAATTATCATGAATTATCCTGAAGCTGTCTGTAAAATCTTATTTTCTTTTTTAGGGTTGAAAACATTTTGGGATCACATGGCATTGCTTTCTCTCATCTGCAACAGACACAAATGCTAACATAAGCTTTTTAATGAAATGCTAAACATTTTTACCAACCGGTAAATAGAACAGTGACTATTGTAAAGAAAAACCTCTGGTAGAAGCAACTTATTTCAGCAGCAATCAGACAAAATCTTGTAATTTCCTGTTACGTTTGCGTGGCGGTGATGAAATTTTTAAAAGTTCTTTAGAGCCAAACTGCTGTGAAACAATATGGAAATAATGGCAAGCTGTCCGTGTAGGGTCTCATTCATCCATCTGGACAACGACTGTTGGGGTTAATCTTCTGTTGTCATCATCTCAGGTTGAAATGAGGATGGTTTCTGGAGTCTGTTCATTCTCTTGGCATTCTCATACACTTGCACAGGTCAAATGACATCCTTCCCAAAATGCAAGACAAGATCTCTGTGTAGGTTCTTTTTCTGTGAATGCTTTATTTGTAATTTCTGGCCCTCCCTGTCTCTACTTGATTACCCACCACTGATGCTTTCTCTCTGTTTCTCTGCTTGCTGCATCTTTGGGTTGAAAATAAGACCATTTATGTCATTTCTTTGATGACTTTGGTACTATTGAATATAAAAACAGGCCCTATCAGTAGCTTCCTGCTTGCCATTTCAAATTCTCTCTCTAAATTTCCTACTGTGTCTACAGCCGCATCTAACAAAGGTTGAAAGCAGAGATTTTATTCTTTTTAAACAGGTGGTATCTGAAATTATTGAACAGTTAGACAACCTCTATGTCTGCATACCTAACTGTAATATGCTTGGGCTTCCTTGTGTTTGCGATCTCACTTGGGCCTCTAAAGGAAGTTTTATTTTGAGGTTGGGAATGGTAATGGAGTTTATTTGATGCAGTAAACCTATGATTAATGTCTGCCTTTTTTAACCCTGAGCCAAAGCTAAATCAAGTACCTCTAGGTACTTAACCTTAACCATTGTGCTGCCATTGTTAAGGTTAATCACCGTGCAGGCAACCAGTGGGAGTTGATATCGCTGTAACAAGGACAAGAAACCCAAACACAATCAGCGGAGTGTGAACACACGACTAAACCCCTGGTGCTGGTGTCTAGAATCAAACAATGGACACAAACTTTGTCCTTGTACCACATTAAAATTCTAGTGTGATGTTATGGTAGTGTTTACTTGCATTCATAATTCATGTACAGAAGTTTAAGGCTGACTTTAGGGATAAACTTTCCTGCTCCTTGAAAACAGTGTCACGTTATTGTAATTTAATGATCGTTAAAGGACTGTCTTTGTGTTGTTTTCCAGATCTCGGTGCTTTCAGTGGGAAGACCAGAGGTGGAGTTTCTGTGCGTGAAGGCCAAGGTGTGGTGCTCATGTGTACCCCTCCTCCTCATTCTCCAGGTAAGAGTTCAGACCTACAAACAGACAGAAGAAAGCTGCTTTCTTTTTATTACCGTTGCTTTTGTCAGTATAAGACCATCAGATTCCTTTGACTCAATGCTTTTATTTCTGTGCCAGCTGCCAAGGAGAGTTATGTTCTGATTATTTATTTATCTCATTGTGTTTGATGGTTCGTTTTTTTACCCGTCTCCTCTCCTCTCCATACTGTTTGAATGACGACTGCGAAAAGTCTTGGTGACAACTGAGCCGGAGCACAGAATCTCAGAGATCAAATTTGCTGGATCATTAGAACTGGAAAGAAATGTTACACAGCCAATTATTTCCCATAGGCAGCTCTTTAATGCCATATTTTGAATATCCCTCTCTGTAGTAGTCCTCTAATGTAAGCTCTTATGTGAGCCATGAATCATCCAGGCTTTCTGTTTGCATCAGCTGCACTGCACCCATGGGAGTGTTTGCCAAGTGCTCTTCAGCACCCGCTTCCATTTCTGGATGCCTTTTTGAATGACATGATAGCAACCAGAGAGTCAGCGACAGAGGACCAGATAAAACAAAGAGATGATTAATGATTAATGATGCCTAATGATTGACAGATAAAAGTGGAGTGGGGATGATTTTTAGCGTTGAAGTTCTCCATCAGTCACGGCCTGATTGTTGCTTTTACACCAAGTGTCAGTAATTTTCTATGCTGTATTTATGCCACGGTGCATGTATGCTTTTATTCCTACACTTCAACAAAGCCTCTCCTGGATGGTTAAAAGTGTGACTGACACGAAATTAGAGTCAAACAGTGGATATGATGTTTTGGTGTAAAGACAGTATAATGGAGAAAGTGATTTTCTGTCATTTAAGGTTTGTTACAGTCTGGCTGCTATGAGCTTTAAATTGACCCAGGTTTCATTCATAATGACACTCTGTGAGACCCTCATGTTACTTGTATTAGATTGAGCTACTCGATCAATACAGAATATGTTATTTAAATAATCACCCAAGCGTTAAAAGTGCAGTTTAGAACAATGAGCTTTAATATCAGATGCCATTATATAACCTCAGCATCAAAAGCCAAGTCTAGCAGAACAATGATAGAGGCGTTTTAATGCTTTAATCTTTGAGCTCTTGTTTGTTTTGTCTCTCTGAAGGCATTAAAATGTACCATGACTGGACTGTGGAATCAGAATTTATAAAGTGAAGATGGTTAACAAATAGAAAAAGACTTTAAAGATCAGATCTACAAAGTTAAAGTAGAATATCACTGCAGTCGAATTAAATATGTTTAAAGGCTTCTACTTAACTTTTACTTTTTCTCTGGAAAATAAATAGTACACATTTCAAGCAGCATGGCTCCTTAATTCGATGTATAAAATGCATTATAAGACAGTGTTATTCATACTTTGAACAGGTCTTAATCGGGATAGGGGAAATGACATGCAGGAGCTGTGATTTGGATTTGCTGAAGGGCTACAAACTGCACATGGAGTGTGCTAAACCATTAGAATCACAAGTCTAAAATTTCTGTGATATAGGGTGCTAGTAGTAGGGAGGAGTATTAAAATCTGGTACCAACAAAGTACAAGTACCAACACATGAGATATCTACCAATAGGCCTGCCCACTGATTTGGCTAGGCCCCTGAAAAACCCAGAGAATTGGCCCTTCCTAGTTATGAATTATAGATGATTTCAAGTCATGTGTGTTGGATCAGTGGCATCAATGCTAGCATTCAAGCTAACAGTTAGCCAGCCTCATTTTGGAGCTGAAAAGTGTGTCAAACTATTATTGGGTTCTGTTGTTCAAATTACTCTTACATGCCAATTTTAACCCCTTTTCATCACTGTTTCTTCTAGGGATGGGAGAAAAAATCATTACAGCATAGTATTGCAATATTTTTTCTGGTGATATATCGTATCGCCTCGTCCACCAAGCATCGATTTTTTTCAAATTAATTGTGAAAAGTAGCCTATGATAATGGAAAAATAAAATCAATTGTTTTGACAATTGTTTGTCCAGTGAGGTTGACAGAGGTGATGTTCATAGTGAAAGGAGAAAGTTAGTACAACAAACATGGCAGCACCAGGGGAAGGACATTAGGAATACAGGCAGGGCACGAATGAGATGGACAAGACACATAAGGTTTACAAGAAGTGCTACATAGAAATAAAATACTGCGGAAATGTGACAAACATGAGGACAAGACTTATGCTTAATCAGCTAAACAGATGAAAAAAATGCTATAGATCTCAATATATGGTATCGCAATACTCACTGCATTGCAAAATGTTCAAAATCACAATATTATTGAATCGTGTCTTAAGTATCGTGATAATGCAGTATTGTGGGGCCTCTAATGATTCCCACCCCTAGTTTCTTCCTATTTTTTCGCATTTTTTCCACATTTTACCCATGTTTGCCTCTTTAACCCAACTTTCTAAATCACTTTTTGCCCATTTTTGCCAATTTTATCCATTTTTTTCTGCTTTTAAGCCACCCATTTTTGCCGCTTATTTGTTAGTTTTTGGCTGTTCTTGCCCCTGTTACCCATTGTTGCCACTTTGTAACTGCTTTCACCATTTTCCACCTCTTTTTGACCCTTTGACCCTTCTTTACCCATTTTGCCCCTTTTATTCCATTTTTGGATATTTGAAACCATTTTTTCATTCATCACTTTCTGTCTGGTTTCGTAATTATTAAATTATTTTTTACTCTAAGTTATTTCAGTTCCTTCTACTTTATTTTCTGGCATCCTGACGTTTGTGCAGGTCATGGCCTATCTATGAAGTCTAAAATTACTCAGTTTAGTCAGTGTGCCCAACCAAATTATCAAAAAAGGAAATTCTGAAAGAAGAAAAGAAGAAGAAAAGGGGTTTATTACATTTTTAAAAGGGCTATATTTTATAATAAAATAGATAAACAAAATTCATTTTTGTTTTTTTTTAATAAGAGTGGTAATTATTCAGGTTGAAATAAAATATAGTTATGACAGATTAACTTTACAATTGACCATGATTTTGCTGAGCTCCATGGGCCCCCCATTTGGCTGGGCCCAAGAAAGCGTTCTCCTTTATCTCCCCCTACTGAGTGGTCTTGCCTACCATACAGAATTAAAAGACAGATTTCAGAGCTTCGTTTGGGTACCTTGCCATCCCAGCATGATCCCCGTCATATAAAGGAAAGGCATGACACACATACGTCATGTGAAGAAGTTACACAGCTTCCATTAATATTATATTTGATTTAACACCAGTATAAAACAAACCCCATATATACCCAACCACAGCTGGCAGCCTAGCTTTGTGTTTGTGTTTCCATTTACAGAGCCTGATCCTGGGGTCTGCAGGTTCAGATCCAACCTGTGGCTCTTTTCCTGCATGGCATTTCTCTCTCTCTCTCCAGAGTCCAATTTTAACCACTGTCCTATCTGAATAGAGGCATAAACACCCTAGAAATAAATATTCTAAAAATGTTGGATGATACTTCTAAACATGTCAAACACTTTGACAGTTTGCAGTATGTATAAAAAAGCTTTTCAATTTAGGACAATAGGACTCAAAACTACAAGAGTGGAATAAAAAGTAGTTTCAGCGTGTCTTTGTTGGGTCTTAAAAATTCTCAAATTTGATTATACAAAATGCACTGCAACTCTGCACAGTGATAAGATAATGTCATTTTAATTTTCATTGTCCAAAGAATATTTTCAGTTGTGCAAGGAAATTAATCAATTTTTAATTCCAGTTAAGATTTTTGGTTCCTAGGTTCACAAAAGCAAGCTCACTGAGACTAAACAATTACCTTGCTGCAGGACATGCTGCACTCATTTTGTTTATTATCTTCTTATTCATATATATATATACTTTTTGGTTTGTAGTTTTTCTATTCTGAAGCGTGTTGGATTCACATAAGATTGTATTTTTTCGCGTTTAAAGTTTTTCCTTTTAAGTTAGTTTTTTCCCTCTCTGTCTTCTGTAATATATATATTTTTTCTGTTTGTCTGAGTTAAAATTTTTCTGTTTTTCTGAGCCTTTTCTTTTCTTTTTTTTTAACCCAAGTTAATTACCTCAAATTGCAGCAAAAGCTTTCATGACGGTTGCTCAAGTAAAAAACATTTCTCAACCATTTAGTTTAATCTAGTTTTATTTCTGTTTGGGTTTGAAACACTGGGAGATAATGACAGCTGGTGGAGGGTGAGCCTGAGCTGCTGCTGCTCAGTATCTGCTGAGCAGCAGCAGCTGCCTGCAGATGAGCGCTTTAGCATCAGCTAGGATTTTTGGGTCCCACCCAGTGTACACAAAAAAATTAATCTCAGAAAAAACACTGAAAAATTGAAGGTTTTTTATGTGAATTCCATACACGTCCATATATTTAGGCCTATTTTTAAAGTGCTCAGAATCATTAAGTGTTTAGACTGTTTAGTTCGATGAATGCATGTGGTGCCAGTGTTGTAGTATAAATGAGTGCCAATTAATGTTGAGCTCAGTATCAATCAAAACAATTTGCCTTAATCAAGCAGAGTTAAGTTGTTTTATACAAGGTTGCAAGGATTAGTTTTTATTTTTATTTCGTTTTCACTGTGTTCAATTTCAGTTTAGTTCTAATTAGATTTTGTTGCTTGTTTATTAGTTTAGTTTAGCTTTTATTTTGCAAAAATGCTGTTTCAGTGTTAGTTTGAGTATTTTTGAATACTTGTCAGGGCTGATTGAACATCATACATTTTTAAAAAGGGTTAGGGTTAGGGTTGGGGTAACCCTAACCCTAACCCCAGACATAAAACTACCATTGTGCAAAGTCTTAACCAATCAATTCAGGCCATTTTACACTCCCTAGACTTGTGTAGGTGCCAGTCAGTATGGTTGTATCAACGTCTAAAACTAAGGGTATTTTGTCTCTATTTTTATTTTATTTTAGTTAGTTTTGTAAACACACTATACAGTTTGTTAGTTTTTGTTTTTTTGATTAAGAGTAGTTTTATTTAGTTTTACTTAACTAAAATTATTTTGGAATTTTTGTTTGAGTTTTTTAGTTAGTTTTAGTTAACTATAACAACCTTGGTTGTATAAGCTTAAATGCACTAACAATAGAAAAAATAAATATTCCTTATCTGTGAACAGCTTTAATGTTTAATTTTGGCCTTATCCATCTAGAAGCAGCTTCTATTAATAATCATATTCCACCTACAAAGCTTCGAAGCCACCTGTAACACATACTAGATCATAACACTGGAAGAGTATTTTTAGATACTGGTAAATGCAGGCCAGCCTCAGTGGGGCTTTATTTGGATGCCTGTTTTTTCAAGTTTGCAGATTTAATTCTGCTCCACATTACAGGTAAAATTATGATTTATCATTCAGAGCACTGAGATGAAATGAAAGATGATATCCAACAACAAGAACACAGTTTGAAAATACCACAGATGTAGGATTTGTCGCAGTGATGAATGCCTGGGTGAGTCGGTGCGTGTCATAAATGAAATTCACATCGCACAGGGAGTGTTCAGCAGGGTTTGGCTTAAATTGGTTGTGGGAGGGCTCAAAGACGTTAAAACGACACTTAAATGAGATAGGTCTCATGAGTGAAAATAATTTGGAACCACTGAGATGTGAAGAGTTTATTATTTTTCATTTCATGGCTTTGAACATCGAGTTTTTATGTGTCTTTGGTAAATAGTTTTACTTTTATGAATAGATGACCTTTGAATAAAACCTGAAGGAACTGTGCCGTCTAAGATTAAACTCATTTTCTTTTAGCAAATACTATTGTTATTCATGCCATATTGGATTTTGAATAATCATTTTACTTTTTTGTATGTTTAATAAAATAAAAGGCTGGTTAATTTTGGAGCTAATGGTCTTGATTATAGCTGTTTGCTTGAATCCTGTCCTTTAGCCTCTGCTCCCCCCTTGATAAATTCACCCTCCTCTAAGATGCAGCAAGCAATGCTGACTTTGCAAAATGATCTATTGACATATAATATTTGAAAAGCACCCTTTATTTGTTATCATATTCGTCCTTGTTGCAGTCACTAGCTTTGAGCTTACGTCAGGGTTGAACAGAGTGAAGTGAGCGTCTTTGAAACAGCACTTATTCATTATTTATCACAAGGACATAAATAGTTTAAAGAAAATCTCTTCAGAACAGACAGATTACGGGTGCAGAATCAAAGAGTTGGAAAACATTGTCAGGAAACATTGGAAAGATTAATTTGTCACAGAGTTTGACAGTAATTTTTTTTAATATGATGATGGATGAGGTTGTGTGGAACTACAGTAAGCACAATAGACAGAGAGCAAACAGCAGGATGTCAGAGTCTGATCTATGTTCTTCATCATCATACTGCACCCATCCACCCGTTTATTTTATCACCCACTTATTACTCTTCAGGGTCACTTTGATGACTATTTCTAGCTCCTCTTTCTGCAAACCCACATGTTTTTTTCTGAACATTGTGCAACCCTGTTTTTGATTTAGAGTGTTTGAATTTGTTTATCAGTGTGTTGTACAGAATATTAAACACTGAGGAACATCTGTGCTGCCAACTCTGCCAGGGATCAAAAAAGTTTCTATCCCAAAAACATTAAAAACATGACTAAAACACAAAACTTTTAGTCTGGGGGTGACAATAGGTTTATTATATTCACAAGATTATCAGCAACTGTCTAAGCATTTTTCTGTGCAGCCCTTATTTTTTTATTTTTTATTATTTTTTGGGGGGGTGGGTCCCAATATTTAACTATTCTTTCATATTCACTCACTCTGGAATAAATGCAGAGGTTGGGATGGATGCTGTCTTTGTCCTTTTTTATGGACAGGGGAAAGAAATTTCCTCATAAGGTGTTATTTACTGTCCGTCCAAGGTTTTTTTTAAGAGGCTAAGTCTGGATCAGTATTTTGGCAAATGAAATATTAGCTTGTTTTAGTCCTCTTTCTCTCCTGTTAGAATTAAACTAAACACCTTAGTGATAATTGATAGAGGGGCTATCAGAACTACTATGGATAGATAGATGATCGAATCAATAACATGATTTTTTTATGATTCTGAAAAGATTCAAATATCTGAAAACTGATATTTTTAAAGATACATTGTGTCATCCTCAATACATTTCCAACAGCAAACCTACTGCTGGTATTTTCCTACATGCACTGTCTCCACTTTCCCTGGTGCACAGATGCTGTAGGTTGCCTGTAAGCTTGGTTGTTAGCATTAGCAGCACTAACTCTCAGTGTCTGTAATGTTTACACATCTGTGTCTAACATGCTGACGTATTGCCTGCACTGTCCACTAGGAATAGGCAGTAATAGGGTAATACATTGTACTGGACAGTGTATTAAAAAATTGCAAAACTTTAATGAACGGTGTTGTGTAATGAGTGCACAGTTATAATCAGTGCCTTGAGATTCTGTGTCTGTTTCCACCAGCAGCACCTCTGCCTGTGTGCAAGCAGTCTGACCAGAAAATAAACAGATGGACAATAACAATAATAGCATCTATCATGTTTAATGTCAAAGACTGGTGTTACAGATTGATGTGAGACCATTTTAGCTGGTGATTACATGTCTGACTCATCAACTGTAATAACAGAACTCAAAAACTTAAAGAGTGCCTTTGTTTATTTTTTTTTATTAATTAAACTCATATCTGCCAAGTTGATTTAAAGGCCTCACAGAAAATGTTTAGATTTTAATAAATGTTAATGTTAACTAAAACACTCTCAGCTGAAAGTCACCATTTAGTAGGGCCACTTGTTTAACCATCACATCGGCTCCCAGACATCATCAACAGTGAGGGCTTTAGATTTAGGATTATTTTTCTCTAACAAGTTTCTAATAAATACTGTTCTTGCTTAGGCCCAAACATTTAGAGTCATAGTAAATTATTTTGCAATTTAAGCATTAATGTTGTTTGTTTTACATTTTCCTTTATTTACACCGTTTACTCAGCTGACAAAGATACTATAAATATAGACTAAAATGCATTATCTTAAGGACTTCACAACACTAAGCCATCAGTTAACAGCTCCCTAGAACACAGAAGAGTACTGAAACAAGAGCATCTTTGTAAAAAATGAGAAATTTGTTGTAAATCAGCGAAAGGTTTGAACCAAAAATTGATTTTAAATTGAATATTTCATATTGTTGTAACGTTAGGTTGGTGGGGTAATTTCCCATAGCAGCCAATGACATCACGGGCTCCTATATTTAACCCGCCCAAATCAAACCAAGCCAGGAAAGAGGGGAACAAGTTTCTAATGGTCTAAATCCAAAATTTAGTCACACATAGATCTCAGTGTTTTCACATGTTTACAGCAACCATATCCCAACATTTCTAGTGTGTGAAGACACAAATTTTGGATTTCACTTTACAGGGACTTTTAAGATACCCCTATATCTGCATTTTCCTTAGTACCTTTTTTTTACGTAGTTTCTGTCATCTTTCTATTCATGTGTGTATTTTAATAGTACTGTAATGTCTCATTCTGTATAACTACCTGTCAGAGTAAGAAGTGCTCTTCTATAGAGCCTCTTACCATTTTTATTCCACCTCTATTTAGCTTGTAGCACCAAACCAATTTGCAATTTGTAATTGCACTAGGCATTAGAACTAGATTCTGATCCAGATTCAGACTACCCAGTTACTACAGTACACTTACACTAGTTCAGACCACTGCTGACTGAACACTTAAGCCTTTGCCTCTTTGAGCATTAGTTTAATACAATCACTGAGCATCTGAGATGGAAAAGTTCTGGACATAAGGTGCTTTTCTTTCAAACTCGGATTAAAAGACAACTCACCTGAGCCGGAATCACACTTGAACCTGTTGTCAGGCATTGTAAGTGGCCTTGCTGACGTTAATGTTTGTTTTTTTGTTTTTTGTTTTTTTTTTTGTAGAAAATAAACAAGAAGTTTGTTTGTGCTCTTAAGCTGTGTGCCGTGGTCTGTTGTCAGACACTCTTTATTCACTGCACACCTGCCCAGATTCATGTTTGTGTTGGGGCAAAAGGTTGAGGGCGCTGGTGCTAAAGCCATCCAGACTGATGCCACTTCTCCAGATGGTCTGTCCCGTCTATAGGCTACAAAACTGTGCATGTGTCATACAGTGGCATAATAAAGATTTATTTAAATTTAGTTAGGATTTTCACCTATTATCAATAATAGCAATAATATATTGTATTTATAAAGAGCTTTCAGGTACTCTAAGATGCTGTAGATTAGTTAAAACCGAGAGATTAAAACAGTAGGAGCGCACATAGTAATATTACATGCAGCTCATAAAAGAACAAGATATGTTAAATCACAGCACAATCACACATTCAAAGCCTGTTTTAAAGATGGATCTCCAGCATTGATTTGAATGTGGATGGGCTGGAGCAGTCTTCAGTAAGAGCGAGTTTCAGAGGGAGGGGGCGGCTATGGAGAAGGCTCTGTCCTGACTTGTGGTTCTGATCAGTCACAATGATGCCAAGCATTCACATTTTTCTGTCATTGTTCAGAAAAATTCTGCCAAAGACAGAAAATATTCAGTTAATGCAACCTCTGAATAATTTTGTTCTAATATCTCAGTTTTAATGGGACAATTTTACCATTTTGATGATAACACGGACTAATTAAATTACCCCCAATGCAAATAAAAGGCTAATTAACAGCCTTTTTAAGTGATATTTCTTCATCTTTAGGGACCTAAGTCATTCTTTTTCCTTGACTTTACATAGACTTGCATTCGTGTATGTCATAAAACAGAAGCTGTTCCACTGTTGCTGTGATATTGAAAATAATTTTTACATTTTTATCCCTGGTTATTATAGTCTTAATGTCATTCTGTATGGAAAAGGCTGAATTAGTCATATTAGTACCCCATGAAAGATTGATATAGAATAAAACAGTTTTAAAGCAAAGCAATTGTCAACATGTCACATCATTTAAAATTCCACAAACTCAATCATAAACTCAGACAAAATTTAACTCAGTTTTGAATGGATTATGTATTCCAAATACAACAGCTCTAAATGTGTGAATATAAAGACATTTGTATATTATGACTAGACATATCATATCTCTGTAATTCACATGCTTATGAGAGGGTATTCAGAGAAGTAATGCAGACACAAAGACCAATTTATCTCCAGCAGACAGACGGGTGATGCTATTTCTAATCTGCATGATCTGGTCTCACTCTCACAGAGATCATCTACAGCTGGGTGTTTAATGAGTTCCCCTCCTTCGTTGCTGAGGACAGTCGACGCTTCATCTCCCAGGACACTGGAAACCTCTACATCTCCAAGGTGCAGCCGTCTGATGTAGGAAGTTACATCTGTCTGGTGAAGAATACGGTGACAAACGCAAGGGTACTGAGTCCTCCAACGCCCCTAACGCTGAAAACTGACGGTGAGCCTCACACACCAACAGCTTCGATTTGTACAAACAATCCTGTAACCAGTTAGAGGAGGGTACGAAAGGATCCCTGTCTTTCCACCAACAGTCAGAATTACAGTAAATGACAACAACCAAAAACTCTGAACTAATCCAACAAAACAAAAAAATCTAAACCAAACAGAAGCCCTCAATAAAAGCATTACCTTTGTGATTCTCCTGCCATTAATGAGTAGAAGCTAAGCTTCATTAAAATATATGCACAACACTTTCACATACAAGTGTTGCATAATTCTCTGTAGTGTGATATATATATTTTGTGCAGGGAGAAGTGCTTTATAGAAGGGAAGCTTACTTTATCAGGGAGACCAGAGTATGTGTTTTGTCTTATTCCAGTCATTTGACGTTTGCTCCTGTTATATATCATAACTTTTTCTCATTTGTTCCAAAGAGATATACAATCAATTTCCTATCCATCATTTTCAATTACTTTCTCATTTGTAAATGAGAATTTCATCCAAACCTGGCTTTAAGGTGAAGTCAGACTACATGATTTTTTTTTCTTTATTGTTAGAATAGTCACTTTGTCAGATTGGGCGATCACAGAAACATAAACTCCCGCTATGACTAACAGACGAACATGGTGATCAGCTCTTGGAACTGATGTGATGATGTTAGAAGGAAGCGGGGCAGGGCTAGATTACATCTGTAAAAAAAAATTACAAACAAAAATACTATAATTTCAGCAACTGTCTGTTTTTTTTTTTTTTTTTTTTTTGGAGACATGCTCCAAACAAATTTGTACATTTTGACGTTAAATACATTAAGATACTGATAATTCTTTCCTTAAAAAAATTCTGTCGTTGACATCTAAAGATCAGTTTTGAACTTTTCTTTTATTGATTTTTGTTTAATTTTACAGTCCTACCTCTGTTTGTTTAACAGTATGAAAGTATAGATTTTTTTTTCTTTTTTTTAGTTTATTTTACAGTACTTCCTCCCTCTGAAGTTGTTTCACACACACATCAAAATCTAAAAGCATGATTTCCATTCAGATGCTGCCTTTCATTATATTATAATACATTTGGAGAAACCTTTTGTATCAGATAGGTTAATAAAAGTTGGCTGGTCTTCTTTTGGCTGGGACCCCCACTAGTGGGGGGGCGTTATGATTTCCATACACATAGTAAATAGATGGTGAGCAATGCTTTAACATTAGTGTGGGGAGTCTTCTTTGCTCACAATGTGCTTTAGTGAAACTGGCCAACAGGGAAATCATTTTCCAGCATAAAATTAACTGAATCAATGGCCCTTGCTGGATGGGATTTCTCTCTTTTATATTGGCCTCTCAGGAGCCGTGCTACAGGGCCGTTTGTTGGGTTCAGGTGTGGATTTCACCTACAGGCTTTTCACATCCCACTACATAGAGAAACGTCCATCACTCCACACAGGTGCCTGTCATTGTCAAGGTTTCAAAGCGCTGCTGAGATTTCATCCCCAGCAAAGCTGTGAAAAGGCCTCTGTGCCTCCGATCCAGGTCTGCTCCAAATGTTGCACAACACAGACCTACCTCTTTAGGATTACATCCCTTCCAGCAAGATTCCTTCACTGTATTTGCAAAACCGCGCATGAAACTGCCCACGGGGCCGAATATAGTACTTAGCGCATAACCGTGCTAAATTGGTTTGTATTTCTCATTAACCAACATGCAGTCAGAGGACATGTGGTCAGTCTGCTAACAGTTCTCTAATACAGCTTGTGTTGGATAAAAAAACACTAACAGTTGAAATGTAAGTCTACAGGGTTAAGTTAAAGCAAGGCAGATCTGGTGCAAAGGTAAAAATCAGTCTACAAGGACAGATTTGTCAATACCTGGTGCAATCCTGAAGCTGTTCTTGTGATTTTCTTGTGATCCTGTGAATCCAGCTGTCTCACAGGTTCATACTGTCCGGCAGATATGTAGGTGGAAAGTGAAGTTAGTCATTAAAAAGTGATAACACTGCACATGCCTAACTCTACATCTGACAAACTGACTTTTCCTTGTAAGCAAAGTGTTAGCGCTACTGTCATGGTTCAAATTAGGAAGCTCAAAATCAAATTAGTTAGTTTGGTACACTTTTTGTAACCAGTCTGTTAAATATAATGTCAGGGTTTAGATCAAATAAAAGGAGGACCCAGGTGCAAGACAAAAAATGATTCATCATAACAGAAAGGTAAAAACAAGGGTAATTAGCAATTCAGGCCAAAGAAGAAACATTGAACAAGAGATCCAAAGAAAAAAACACTACAGGAAGACAAAACAAAGGAGAAGCCGACATGGGCTGTGTCCAAAATTACATCTAATTCAATCTGGGGCTCTGTTTTTCTTAGGTATATGTAGGGGTGGCTCCAAGTAACAAATGGTTGGGAAACACTGCTTTAAAGAATGAAATTTGTCAAAAATGATACGCAAATCAAACAAGGAAAGAGTTGAGAGGATCCCCTAAACTGGACGAACCCTGACATCTCTTCCAGTAAAGTGTTATTTATCTGTTATGTGATTTGGGCAGGTAGAGGTTCTTAAGGAGACTTTACTGTGATCAGGTTGATTAAACAAAGCATCAAGTCAAGACTTGACCTACATTTCTGACCATTACCATCTACTCCCGCAGCATGTGCCATTCAATCCCACCCACACCTACAACAGGTGTGTCAAATCCCACCTGCAACAGATTTTGACAATCGGTGTGACATAGTCAGAATAACAGTGTGTTTATTAAAGGGAATGTCAATATGTTCACCTTGAGTATCCTCTCTAAAATGAAGGAAACACTAAGAAAACAACCACATCCTTGTCGTGTGTAACAGTGCCACACATGGATAAACAAAAGCAGCTGGAGGTCTCAGACTGGTTTAATCCTGGTTATGGTTTAGTAACAGCAATGTCAAAGTAATATTTAGCAACTGTGTTTACATATCATTTATCATCATTTTAAAGTCAAACAGAGGTGAAATTATTTCCTGATCTCTGGAAAGTTCATGCGTCATAAAATCCTGCAGTGCAACCCCATCAGCTCTTGCAGACAGTAGGTTAATCTTTACTCTACTTATGCCATGCTGTTACCGTCCTCGTTGTTACATGCTTAATGAAATAAGACCAATTAGCATTGAAGTGGTGTTTTTCCACGAATAACTGCATAATGGCTCAACATCACTGAACGCCGGTGCATATGTGCAGTGATAGGTCAACAACACAATAAGAGGAGCATTAAAGTCGGGTCTTTTGACTTATTGAAAAAGTTTTGGTGCACACTTTTGTGGAGATTTAATAAAGTGTCACACTTCCCACCTGCCTTGTGATGCTGGCTATGTGGAGACAGACCCATATTTAAACATGTTTATGCAGCACCAGTGACTACAGCTGAAAAAACAGCAATTAAACAGTGATTTCTCAGTGAATGATTCTAACAGCAACATGTGACTCATCTCCTGTATTATTTTGTTTATTATGAGAATGGAGAAGTGTTTTAAAGAGAGCTTGCTTTGATTGGTGATCATGGAGCAGGAGTATCATCTCATCCAAATACGTTTCCTAGTGGGCGTGTATCAATGCAGCATAAGTCTCAGAGTGATGACTTTGGCGCAACAATTTGGGATTTTATTGAAAATCTGTACATATTTATGAATGTTTTAATTGCACCAATTTCAACCCAGTATACCCAAGATGTGTCAAGGACAAGTGGAGCAACAGTGTAGAGTGGAAATCAACACAGACACATAGACACGCTGCCAAATAGAGCAATAAGATAAGATAGGATGGAATTCAAGACAAAATAACTCAAGAAACACAAGGAACTAAAATTATAAAAGTGGCTGAAACACAAAATCACAATCAAGACTATGACAAATTGGTTTAACAGAACAATACCTTTATCCTGATCTTTATCCAAATGTGATGTAAAATTTTATACCATGATGTGTCTCTTACTCTTTTCTCAATGATTGATGGAAGAAAATTGACCTTTACAGCATCCACATGGTGATATGTGGCTGTGTTACAGGCTAAAGGACAGCACTCTCACCTGCAGCACAACATAGCCAAATCAAATCTGTACAGCTGTAGGCCCATAAAGCCAAAGAATGTCTTGGCACCTCTTCCCTGACAAATCTCATGATGTTCAGCAGCCTTCTGTATTGTGAATTTGTATCTAAAATGCTGAAAATTGCATTGGCAACCCTCACAGCAAACCCCGAAATGTCCCCACTGCGTGCACCCTTCAGTCATTGGATTCTGACCAATCAGATACAGCAATCTGTGCCTCAGTGAAAGTGAGTGGTTATTACACAGCAGACAGTTCAGGCTGCATGTGTGTGCGGCTCACCACTGTCAGCTCCAACCATGACTCTCTTAATCAAAACAAGCATCTGGGCTCCATTATACTCTGCTGGAAGCCATTGATCGTCAATTCACAACCCACCTTGAGCGGAGCGAGGCTAAGCGCTGAGCTCTGGACTAATGCAGTGTTTTTAAACAGAAATAAGAGCTCATCTCAGAAAATGCACTGCCTTTGATTTATTTGTTTGGTGTAAATAGAAGCAGGAGTGCATAATTTAAACGTTAATGCCAGTATCTTTGAAATCGTTCTGGATCACAACACCTTCAGCTTTGTTCATTAATAAAGAGAAATAGACAACAGATGGATTAAACCGCCGTGAATAAAAAACATGTATTTATTTATGTTATAGAGAAATAGTTTCTGTCTGCTCATGCAACTTTGTCTTTTTTCCACAAACATACACTGCATACTGTTTTTTAGGATGATAACCTGCAGTGTATGTTTACAGTTTGGTTTAAGTTTGGTGACTTTTGTCTTATCTTTTTAAAAATGTCATTTTAATCATTGCTAGTCGATCTTTAAAATTCCACACCATATAATCTGGTCTGTCACTGTCCTCTGTTGTGCTACATTGCTCTGCTATGCTTGAGAAACAAGTCTGTTTTCAACAGAGCCAGCTGCGGTTTCTTTTTAATCTGAAAAGAGCAGATCAACCTAAACAGTCCAGTCGATTTCAAACTGAAACACGATGCGCTGACTCCAAATTGTAAATGGTCACCAGTTGGTCAGAGAGTCTCAGAGGAAACACAACAGACATGAGAAGTTATTTTTGGGCGGAAAACCACAGGATTTTTTATAATGCCACGTATCTTACTTGAAAACATAAACTGTGTAATTTTCTAGATAATTTTCTGTGCTCACCCATGGTAGAGGCAAAAGATCATGAAGTACCCAAATGAACAGTAATTCAACCTCTGAAAAGCAAAGTGATACGTTATTTATATGTTACTCTCACTATGGACTCGGTCATGGTGTGATCTAGCAGGTCTTGCGTGAACTTATTTTCCTGTGGTCTTGTGATCTCCCATCCCCAGCTCCTCAGCTCTGCGCTACACTGTGTTGAATATCAGTAGCTCATCCAGTGTGCATGGATGCAGCCATTGATAGTAGCAAAACTGCTATGGAGCATGAAGACACATAGTTTGTGGAATTTGTGATTCATATACCTATATGGATGAATCACAGATTTAAACACAAATTTAAATGGAATAAAATACCCTAGTTCTATGTTTAAAAATCTGCAGTATGTGCCTTTAACCCTGATTTTTGCGCACATACAGTTGAAACCAGAAGTTTACATACACTATATAAAAAGGCACATAAGCTTTTTTTTTTCTCAACCTCTAACATTAAATCAGATTAAACTTTTCCTGTTTTTGGTCAATTAGGATTACCAAAATTATTCCTATTTGCTAAATGCCAGAATAATGAGAAAAGGATTTTTTTAGACAATTTTTATTACTTTCTTCAAAGTCAGAAGTTTACATTCACTAAGATTACTATGCCTTTAAACAATTTGGGAAAGCCCAGATGATGATGTCATGTCTTTGGAAGCCTCTGATAGGTTTATTGACAACATCTGAGTTAATTCGAGGCACACCTGTGGATGTATTTTAAGGCACACCTGAAACACACTGCTACTTTGTGTAACATCATGGGAAAATCAAAAGAAATCAGCCAAGATATCAGGAAGAGAATTGTGGAATTGCACAAGTCTAGTTCATCCTTGGGTGCAATTTCCAGATGCCTGAAGGTGCCACGTTCATCTGTTCAAACAATTATACGCAAGTATAAACACCATGGGAATGTCCAGCCATCATACCGCTCAGGAAGGAGACGGGTTCTGTGTCCCAGAGATGAACGTGCTTTGGTCCAAAAAGTGCATCTCAACCCAAGAACAAAAGCAAAAGACCTTGTGAAGATGCTGGCTGAAGCTGGTAAGAGTGTGTCATTATCAACAGTCAAACGAGTCCTGTACCGACATGGGCTGAAAGGCCACTCTCCCAGGAAGAAGCCATTACTCCAAAAGAAACATAAAAAAGCCAGATTACAGTTTGCAAATGCACACAGGGACAAAGACCTTAATTTTTGGAGACATGTTCTATGGTCTGATGAAACTAAAATTGAACTTTTTGGCCATAATGACCATCGTTACATTTGGAGAAAAAAGGGGGAGGCTTGCAAGCCTGAGAACACCATCCCAACTGTGAAACATGGGGGTGGCAGCATCATGTTGTGGGGTTGTTTTGCTGCAGGAGGGACTGGTGCACTTCACAAAATAGATGGCATCATGAGGAAAGAATATTATGTGGAAATACTGAAGCAACATCTCAAGACATCAGCCAGGAAGTTAAAGCTTGGGCGCAAATGGGTTTTCCAAATGGACAATGACCCTAAGCATACTGCCAAACTGGTTACACGGTGGCTTAAGGATAACAAAGTCAATGTTTTGGAGTGGCCATCACAAAGCCCTGATCTCAATCCCACTGAAAATTTATGGGCAGAGCTGAAAAGGCATGTGCGAGCAAGGCGGCCTACAAACTTGGCTCAGTTACACCAGTTCTACCAGGAGGAATGGGCCAAAATTCCTGCAAACTATTGTGAGAAGCTTGTGGAAGCATATCCAAAACATTTGACCCAAGTCATACAGTTTAAAGGCAATGCTACCAAATACTAATGAAATGTATGTAAACTTCTGACTCAAGAAAATAATACAAAAATTGTCTGAAAAATGATCTCTCTCATTATTCTGGCATTTAGCAAATAGAAATAATTTTGGTAATCCTAATTGACCAAAAACAGGAAAAGTTTAATCTAGATTTAATGTTAGACGGTGAGAAAAAAAAGTTTATGTGCCTTTTTATATAGTGTATGTAAACTTCTGGTTTCAACTGTATCTTGAAACATCCTTTTGGACTGCAGGTCTTGTTGTTGTGTTAATGCAGTCAGAAGACATTTTCTCTCTTCTCACATATACAGGAAACATCACATTTGCAGACACATGTCATCTGGATGTGCTTTCTGTACTATACTGTAAATTGTTATGGAGGACCTTTGGCCTGGAGGTGTATTGGATGTCAGCATGATTTTTTTTACTAACCCACATATTTCCAGTTGTGTAGTGAGAACAAAAAGATTATCCTTAACCCTGAATGTACACACTATAATATCAAAGCACAGACACTTAACGTTGTCACAGTAAAGACATATTGTTATTACTATGTTAGAAAAGCTCTTGCATGTTGAATAACACATATTGCAGACACTTTTCTTGTCTCCCTGCAGCGTTACTGCCTCGAAATTGGCTGCAAGAAGACACGTTGCAAATGTCCAGTCTTCTAAAATCAATTTTAAATTCAAAGTGCAAGGTATAATTTGGTTCATTACAACATTTGGTGTGATTTTAATCACTTTAGTATAAACTCTGGCTTTCTTGCTAGTGCAGTAAAAATTGGAGATCAATGCCTTTAAGGCACTATGCTCAATGAAAGCTGGAGATGACAATCTAATTATAATCACGGGGAACAGTCCAGCTGTCCAAGAATTGATCAGACCAATTCAAGTGTGCAAAGATGATGGAATTACAGTTTTAGTAACACATGAGGAAATCTGGCTCGATTACTACAACTTTGTATTTTAAAGTGATGAACAAAAGTGTGGTATTTGGATTTAGTGGGTGGAATGAATTCATAAAAATGTACACATAATAAAATCTGTTTTTATATGTTTTATTTGGTGTATATTCATAATATCTTTTTTTTGGTCAAGGTTTGAAAACTTTTCTTGCCTCAGTGCTTCTAAGAGACACCTTAAAACGCCCATCGGCTCCAGAATGCCAATAAAACTCACTTCTTTAATTCCATTAGCCTGGAGCTCCTGTAAATTTTAGTACAGACATCATACTTTGAAATTGGTTTGCAGAAGAACAGAGCACAATAGGAAAAAGTAATTTCCCAGTGATTAATAAATGAAACTGGAACATAAAACATAAAGCTGTGCAACAAATTAGGCCCAGTAATGTTTTATTACACCAGCATGACTTTATTTCTTTCAATTCTATCAGGTCTAGCCACCGAGACTGAATAAGATATTGAATATATTGTGGCACGAGCTGGTGAAATATTGCAAATTCATTATATGTGAAGGGCTGCTCCGGAGCCATAAATGTTGAGAATGAGATTGAAATTGAAAAGTTCTTGGAACAAATATCATAAAACTCCTTTTCCATACATGGAGGGCGACAATTCAATAAAGGCACCTCCTTCTTTGCAGCATTGTTTTTGTCACATAAAAAGTGTCAGGTACACGTCAGAGTGTAATTACAGTATCTCAAATGTCACGCCGGTCATTTGTCTTACTGATCATGGACGTTACGGTGCATGAGCAGCAGTACTCCTAATAACCTGAGATGTTTTGTTGTGAAAACAGGAAGGTGCTCAGGTTAGGGACGTGTCCATCAGTGGCGCTTACATTTAATGACTCTCTGTGTTTACCGATCTTCAAACGAGCATAATGCTCATGTAATATTCATATCACAAACTCCTGTTTAATAAGCCATATAATAGTAATTAGATCCCAGGTGGAGGTGTTTTCCTTTGTAACTCTGAATTTACTCAATGCCATTTGACATATCGTTCAGGTAAATGATATTAATGGCCATCTTAACATGCAGATGAATAAACAAAGAAAATGTCCTCTGGCTATGACCGAGTGTGGAGGTGTGAGTCACTGTTACTAAGCAAGATTGATAACACAGTATCACCTCTTTTTAGTGGATTCAGTGGATTACTAATTGTTTACAACATCACACCACTTTTTCTATTGTCTCTGGGGAATATTTGTTTATCATCTAAGTGGTTTGTTTAAGTGATATCTTGACCTGTGAGAATATGTATTTTTACAGTGTATGTGTTGGTATTTACTTAACACTAATCAGGAAAGCATCAATGAAAATAAATGAAAAGATGAACCAATTCTGAGTGATACAGACAAGAGAGTAATAACCCAGAGAATCTACAATCTGATGCATATTCTTTTAAATGTCTTTAATTTACTTTTAGAAAGATTTCTTCTGCAGCTGACTCCTGAAAACTCCTTTTCCCATTTCAAGATGTGCTTTAGGGGTAGATAGCACCAATATGTTCAGCAACTGGGTCACAGAGTGAACCTGTAGCACTATTCACATGAATAAAATCACAAAAGTATGATGGAAGCAGGTCAGCTATTTCCTCATGAATACGTATATGTAAATGATTTAGTCTAGGAGTGCACTATGCAGGCCAGCCAGCTCAGGCATACGGAGTACAATAATAGGTTAGGACCATAACAATAGTACTGAACTTCATAATGGGGCAGCTTAACTAGAAATTCTAAAACAATTGTTCATTTTGTGATACAAGCGTAAAATTTGGTACAGCTATAGCCAAAGGCATTCCCAAAAGATGTGGATATGGAGGCATCCTGAATTTTCAACATGGCACCCATGGCAGCCATTTTTCAAAATGGCCGCCAATAATAACCATTTTCTTATTAATTTTCTTATCAGGAATGGATATTTACTGATATTAAGGACCTAAGTAGTTTAATTTGTCTACCATACCATTGGAGAGGGTGGAGGTTAGGTAAGAAATTAGCAGGGCTTAGATCAGAAATGGGTGTGGCTTAAACTGATAATGCCAAAGATTGGCATTATCAGTAGTTTGAAAGGCTGCTTGTAAAAGGAAAGAGTCTGCTGTCTTTTCCAGCAGTAGATAACAGTGTCATCTGCATGGACCTGGAGACTTTATTGCTAATACTACTGCTATTAAATGTAAACATCAGTTTCTTTGAGACTGAGCCCTGTGGCATGCCATTTTTCCCTTCAAGATAACTAGTGGCAAAGCCTTCAGCCTGTGCACACTGTGATATGCTGGTTAAACAGTTTTCAAACCAGCTGATGGATTGTTCTGACAAAATTGTGTTTTGCAGCAGCAAACACCACTTGTGGGCCAAGTAGTGATTTCTGCATAACGAAACACAACTAAAAAGGTCACATTTTGACCTGTTTATAACTATACCAGTCAGTCAGAGTGTGATAATGTAAAAACTCTTAAGCTACTTTTGTGTCACAAAAATAGTGAAACAGTATGGTTAACAATTATAAAAAGTGAAAACTTGTTGAGAAATGGTGGCAGACAGGAATTTAAAAAGCCCCAATCTAAAGCCAGATGAGCAGTGTCACACAACACTGACATATGTTTTGTTTCCACAAAGCGTTTTGGTTTGGTTCAGTACTGTTGTGTCATGGTTTGGTTCTTTAAACTCTGATCCTACCCGTTTCCTCAGCTGAAATCCGTCTCACAAACCTCCAGCCTTGCTCATGTCTTTTAGAAGATCTAGATCATTTGGCTCAGCTCAGTTAAGGTTGTTTGGCCGCCAAACTGCTCTTCATTTGGTACCAGTTTGTTTTTACCTCCACCAAAGAGGTTATTTGATCAGATGGGTTTGTTCGTTTGTTAGTTTTTTTGTTTGTTCATTTGTTAGCAACATAACTCAAGAAGTTGTGTATGGATATTGATGAAATTTTCAGGAAATGTCAGAAATGGCATAAGGAAGAACTGATTAGATTTTGGGAGTAATCCGGATCACCATCTTGATTCAGGATTTTTTTTAAGGATTCTGTACAATTGGGAGATAGGGCTAATGGTGGAGGTCTGTGCCGTTACCACTTTACACCAGGAGATGGCGGACATGACTTACTTCAATCCCAGCAGCATTTTGGGTGTGTTTCTATCCAAAGTTTTGGAGTTTATAGAGCTTGAAAGACGCACGCCCAGTCAAGGAGACGAGTCAGAGAGTAACAGAGAGAAAGACAGCGAATTGTAGCGAGAATACTCACAATGCTGGGAGGAATAGAGGAATATTCACCCTCTGCCATGACTTCCAGTCGTCCAGTTAGACCATGGGTGAGACTGTCAGTGCATCTGTTGGGACCGGCAGGCAATGCTTCCACCATGACAGTCCACCTGTAGCGAAGCCAGTGCTTTGCCTCACTGAGTTTCCACCCCACCAGGGAGGGAGTAATCAGTGAATGCCGTGGTGGGGGGCACATGGGGACGGATCCAGGAATTTGTTAAAGGATTTTTCACTCTTGGGAGATAGGGCTAATGGCGGAGGTCTGCACTCTCCGAGTGCTTTTCTAGTTTTAAATGTGGATTAGATAATCATAAAAGATTGAAGAAAGGAAACTGGCACTCAAACAGGAGCTAGCTACCGCAATTTATATAAAAGAGCTGTTTCGTTACACAGGTTCATTTGTGTAACGGAGGTTTATTCGGCTGATAGTACGTCATTTCAAAAAAAAGGCATATTTGTGGTAAAATAAGGATTTTTTTATTCAGTCAAAAAATGGTTGCGTGGAGTGCTGCATGGGTTTTGAAAAGTTTAAAGAAAAGCTTGAAAAAATGTAGTGTATCTCTGGTGCTCTTCAGTGTGGGGATCCAACTTAAAGTTTTTAAGAGGTCTGAGGCACTCAGAAGGACTGTAGATAAAAAGCCTTTATTGCATAGGGCTACAGTCATAAAAAACATGCCAACATGTTTCAGCCTAACAGGCCTTCATCAGGGCAGATGAACCACCCAAGGTAAATTTTTTAAACTGTGGAAAAAAATAACTTTTTTGTAAAGTGTATGGATCATATTCAATGTATGTAGAATTTTTTAGTTGATAAATGTTGCCCAAAGATCCAATTAGAACTATTAAGTGCTAATTTTCCTCGGTTTCCATTCATTCCTAACGTCCGCCCACCACTCTGATATTCGGGATTACGTGATTGCACACAATGTATACAACAAAAGAGGGTAATGGGGTAATGCAGAAAGGGCAATATTCTATTACAGTGGTTTCAAAAGCAGGGGTTCTGATCCCATTGGAGGCGGTTGGGGGGGCAGTTTTGGAGCTGTTGTTCACTGCAAAGTGTAATCTGTGTCTGTGCTTGCTTGCTTGCTAATGTTTCAGAATTTACTTTCAATCACCCTTAGATATTATTATTATAAGGAATCACAGTGACAGATTTCAACAGAATAAAGAAACTTTGAATGTCTTGGAACTAATAAAAAACAACAATTAGTACTTTTTTCTGACAAATTTATGGTTTAAACAGAAAATATGACAACTACTTACAAAATACAGATCAAATTAAAGAATGTATAAAAAATATTAGTTCAAACAATAAACAAGGAAATGAGAGATTTTAAAATTTAGACTTTGCCATAAGTCTTTTTTAAGGCTCTTTGGCATCATCAAAAACCATGACATTAGTGTTTTTGTCTTTGATTGTTTTAGTACTTTTCAATCTTCTACTCTCATGTTAAAAATGAAAAACTATCCTCTTGATCTGGTCTGTCATTGACATTAACTAATAAATGAGTAACATAGGTAGCTGAGAGATAGTGTGCCAGATGGTGTGCATAATGTGCAGTCCCAGGCCTGTATACTCCATGATTCAAAGTATTAGGTGTATTTTGAGAGGCCAATACATCAGGTATCCTCTGGGCATTAGGATTTGCTGTTTCATTACTTTCCTCTCTCCAGATGTTGCTAACATATTCATAAAAAAGGTTTCAGGATCGCAGGAAGTGAACATCCTCATTATCTTTGAATCACTATGGCTGGTCTCTGAGCAGCACGTGGCAAGAAAAGACGAGAATGATGGGAAACAGGGGGTGAGTAGCTGTTTCAATCTGCCTCATTCTAATGTCTGCTATTCTTCTTTCCTAACCTTTTCCAGGTGTCATGGGTGAATATGAGCCTAAAATTGAAGTGCATTTCCCTACATCTGTTCTGGCTGCCAAGGGAGTGACTGTCAGGCTGGAGTGCTTTGCTCTAGGGAAGTAAGTAAACAAGAACATATAGCTCAAATATCTGCAACTGTTTATTATAGCGCTGTGGTATTAATCACCAGGAACAGTGAAGTACAGCGTATCACCGCTCTGTTCCAGAGAGATTCTTAAGATAATACTCCTTGTGTGTTTTTTTTCTCCTCTTTAAATGACATTATTCCATTACCTGAATGGGAACCAGGCACATCTTGTCTTCAGGCAGGATGTTAAGTGAGTGTAGAGAAGTGCAGCATCGTAGCGCGGCTGTTAGATGGCATGTTAGTGCATAGGGGGAAGACTGAATGGGGAATTCAGCCCTAGGGACCCATGTGTTCACATAATTGAGAAGTCTAATGTATCTGTGTTTCCTGGGTGCTTTCAGGCTCTGTTATGAATGTGAAGAGCCAAGGTTACGTCTGTGGAAAAAAAAAAATGAAATTGGTTGTAGTTGTCACACTTTTGTCCACAGAGACTAAAATCCAAACCACTTAACGTGGTTGCTAAAGTTAGCATTGCTGGCTGGATGGTGGACAAAAAAATCTGCGTTTTCATGTGGAAACATCTGAAATAGATTTTTTTATCAAAATATCTCTAATGGTTTAACTGTGAAGTGGCAAATGTCAACCTTTATTTGTGAAATAAAAACGCTCAGCTTGGCAGTTTTTCAGATTTCTATCTGTTTAGTTTCACAAGCAACAAAAAAAGAGATGTTTTATAGAATAGGCAGTTTTAGACCCTTTTAGGAGTGCCAGAGCACCCCTACATTTTAACTTAGCACACCTAGAGAATTATAATAAGAGGAAGTGTCCCACTTTAAGGTAAGATAAGTGTTGTGAATATTGTCGTTTTAAATTTTTGAAGGCGAAACACGAAAGTCTAACTAATAGCTTCATGTAAGGTAGCAGTGGCAGTTTGATCTATATAAATGGCAGAAAACCCGTAAGTTAATATAACAAAAAAGAGTTGTTTTTTTTTTTTTGGTGATATAATATTTATTAGTAGGCCTTTTTTTTTCTTGTCATGCTTTTCAAGTGCTGGAGTAAAAAATGATTAATATTACCTAGTGCGGCGATGCAGTCTTCAAGGGATATTACTGTATTTTTGAAGATGTATAGTCTAGCTTCCTTGCTTGAGGAAGCATCACAATTTAGTACATATTTGGGTAATATGACCTGGGCTACATGCTATATATTTAAATGTATGTATAAATGATACATTGTTGTCAATATTTGATTCTGCTTTTCTTTTTAACAGTGAATTCACAGTTAACAAGATCTGATCGGTTTCTCTTTTGACATTTGACACCCTCCTTATCCACCCCACAGACCCTCACTGTTTGCTCAGTAGGCCTACCTCTGCTCTCAGTCTGATTAGCGCTCTGCCTCCTCTCTTTGTCACTCTTCCTCTTCTTTGGTGTTCTGTTTTATTCTCAAAGTTATGTCGTTACTCCCTTGAACTGGTTTTCATTACACATGAGCAGCTTCTTGTTAGTTATGGCATTGATGTTCATAACGTGTTGGTAGTGTGCTCTTGAGTGGTGTCTGACCTATTTACTAGGTTTTAAAGTAGCCTAGCAAACTCAGGAGTTAACTCTTAAACAAGGAAGTCTGCACATCAGTAGATACATTCACTGTTGCTGCACGGTTGCATGCAGGTGACTGTGCTTGACCGTTTGTGTCTGATTGTGTTAGGGATGCACGCGGTAAAACGGTTGAATAAGCTTATCAAATTAGGCAGCACAAGATTTATGCTAATTAGCTATTTTTTTTTATAAAGAAGGGCTCGAAATCCTGGTCTGTAATGCTCTTTGAAACTGTAATGAACCCCCAGCCACTAGAAGCAGCTGTGGCTTCAGCGAATGTCTGCTGCGGTCCTGTTTGAGCCCCCCCCCTGCTCTTTACCGGATATAAACATGAGAAGCTTAGCAATTAGCGTGTAGTAGAAACAGCGCGGTATGACTTTTTTTTAAAGTAATAAATGGACATAAAGTGATATGTATGCTTTCAAGGGTTGGACTAACTGCTCTACCGAAGTGAAAAGGCCAGTGTTTTAAGTATTTTCTACTCTTAAGACTTGTCAATTAAATGGAATTCATGTTTGCATAGCTGTATTGAGAAATAGACACCTTAAAACATCCCTTGTGTGTGCACTGTGGAGAAGTGCTCAAAAACAGAAGATGGAGGAGGAGAGATAGTGAGGCTCTATTAATAATCAATCTTTGTGTTCAGCTTTTTTTATTACGTTATGTTTGTGCAGCACTACTTGTTAATCATTTAAAATCCCATGCAGGTTCCTACATATTGTCTAAATTGCATGAATATTGGGGGCACACAACATAGGGGCTTTTCCTTGATTCCTTTGCAGTGAACATTTCTTATAAATTCAGGCTGAAAGATATAAAAAATGTAACTGCGACTGGCTGACTCATACTGCAAATGCCATGTATATTTTGTTTTGAGGGGATGATGATTTTATGTAATTCTCATTTTTAAACTTTTCTAGAAAAATTTAAGACTGGAAGGCTTTCTTTATGTGTAGAGCCTTTGCTGCAAGAAAGAAGAAAAAATATTTAACTGTATTTTTAAAATGTGATTAAACGTCCAACCTTCAAATGAAAAAGATGTGTTCTCTTTGAAGTTTTGGTTATTTCAATACTTTTGATCATTAAATTAAATATATTTTATCATTTTTTTCTGAATCAAGTGAACTACTGTAATGCTCCAAAGTGAAACAAGTAATCCAATTTAGAAATGGTCTAAGTTCAAAAGTCTAAAATACATAACTAAAGATATAATTAAAGGGGACCATAATGCAATCATCTTGAAAGTTAAGAGGACCATTATATTGTCCCTGCTCTCACTGTCTTCATGTCATTAATCCCTTCTGCCCTTGACTGTGGCCGACAAAGCACCGTCACTGGTTAATATCCCAGCAGACAATCACTTCAAGGAGCTTTGGCATTCACATACACAGAGCTTTCCTGTCCCGTCTTAGCTCATGGTGCCATCATAAATATTGATCAACAGCAGAACAAAACCCATTTTAACTTCATTTTCAGTGCTATATAAAGACTGGCATTTCTTAATAGGGTGCATTGATAAATCATTCATCTCTACGTAAAAGGGTAAGTCACGGGGATCACTGTCTGAATGAAAGCCATCGTGCACAAATTACTTCACTGAAGGAGGCACAGGACGAGGACTCAAGCTGATCTGCAAAACTCCTGCTTAGCTTGATAGGAAAAACAATGGGGTGTGATATTATAATGCAGTGTCTATATATTCAGGAAATGACTTAGCATATTGTGGCTAATTAATTTGAATAAAGGCAAGCAATTATGAGGTCCTTAGTTATGTGTAGATTAAAGATTGTTTGCACTTAAGATATGCAGCAGTAATGCATAATTCATGTTGAATCATAGCAAACAAAAAGCTGCAGGGATAGTAGAAGATTTTGTCATACAGTAAAAATAATTAGTTTTACTATCAAACAAGGAAGGTTTAAGATCAGTCCTTTCGGGGTGTACCACTCATTGAGAAATATGTGACACGTAGAGTTAATTGGAAGTGTTCAATCTTCCTGCTTAACCGTTCATTTCATGAAAAATAAGAAATATTTTCCTACTTCCATATCACAAGTCTGCTTATCATTGATGAGACATATGATGTTATCACTATTTAACAGTTACATCAGCAAAACTTTTAAATGCAGGAATTTTAAAGGGATATTTCTGTATTTTTGAAGTTGGGTTGTATGAAGTACTTGGTGATGGTTGTGCCATTACCCTCCAGTGATTTTAGTGAGTTTTGCCCCTTCAAACAGGACATGCTTGGTGAAGATATTAATAAGATAAATTGGAGAGTTTAAGGTAAAAATGGGCCAAACAACACTTTATCAAACATTTTTCAAAGAGTTTTATTTTTAACCCAGAACATGAACATGAGGGCTACTGCTTTCACAAGTGGGACTTCACAACACTTTCTTCAGGACATTTCTAATTGAGGATAGCGGCTCCAGACACCTGCAGCCTGCATCACTCCCCATGCAGAGTTCCCTGCCTTACTGAATGCTGGTGTTTTACCAACCTTCTTCAACTTTCAGAAGATAGATTAGACCAGATAAGAAAAGCTGAATGGAAATTTGGCATACAAGTAAGTTTATGGCTGTGGCTTTATTCTTCTCATGGCTGAGAATTAGACATTATAACTGGCATGATACATGATAAAACATATGGTAAAAACTTTGTGTCAGCTTTTGAAGGAAACTGAAGTGAAACAACCGATTTTAGTTTAGTATAGAGTTGTTTCATCTGACAAAGCCTGCAGACCAGAACAGCTGAGGCAGAAGAGTAGCAGTAGCTGAAGCTCATATTGCAAATAGTGCCAAAAGTGGAGGCTTTTTGGTAGGGTTGGCAAATTAATTGAAAATAAGATTAAATTGCAATATGACCTACTGCAATTTTCAAATCGCAAACAGTGCCATTTTTCTTTAACCTGGAATATGTGTCAAAATACCACTTTAATGTAAGTTTTTGCAGTAGAAATGTTATGTTCTACTCCTTATGCAAGTATTTAAGTGTCTTTTTTAGAATAGTTTAGAAAAACATCCCACTTTTCTTGTTTTTGTATTTTATCATATTTAGAATGAGAATCACATTAAAATGGCAACCCCCTTCAGTACAACAGTTGATATCAAATTTGTTGTATAAGTCAAAATAATCGTAACATATTTTTCCAAAATGTTTAATTCCTAATTTAATCTATCTACTGTTGCACTGGTTATATTCAAGGATCCACATAACAGGAGGAACCTAGAAAATACATATTAAATAGCAATCGTAATATTATGAAAAAAAAACCCAAAACACAATTAGATTATTTTCCCAAGTCGTTCAGCCTGGCTCTCAGGTTAAAAAAAGAAACAATTCAAAATTGTTCGGTTTAGCAGATTATTGTTGTTTAGCATATTTTTACCTTAACTCTCTGAGACCGCAGCTGTGGTATGTGACAAGAAGAAAGTTAAGTAACTTTAAATCTTAAATCATAGCCACTTTTTCCCTCTGAAAGCCCTCAGTTGTGCCGTTCTAATGATGCTATCCATGTCTTCGTGGCTCTTACAGAAGGTTTTCTAGGGAGCCTGGAACTTGGGTGACTTTCCAGGGTCTTCAAAGATTAAATTCTCACCAGTAACTCCCATATAGAATGTCTTTTCATCCATTTACAATGCATTTTTTATTGTCTCTGTAGCTAGCAGCTAATGCTGTCCGCCATATTATCTGTTTTCTATCCCACAATCCATTGTATCTGTTTAAATGTGTTAAAATTTGTTTGATGATCCGAAACATTTAAGTTTGGCATATATGCAAAAAAATAAGAAATCAGGAAGGGGGCAAATGCTTTTTCACAGCTCAGTATTCATTGTGGATTTACATCATTGTTTCCTGTTTATGTGGAGAGTTTAGATCAGTCTTTGAAGTTTATTATACAGGAAAAGCAGTATAGATGATGCATTTCTACCTTTAAATCAAATTGAGTTTGAAGCAGCAGTTTCATAGTCAAGAAACTCTAGAAAGTGCAGTGCTGTTAGCTGCTTTTATTTCAGACAATATTACAGTATGAAGTTCATTTGAGTTCAGAGAGCCTTGTACATTTGATTGGTTATACATTCTCCCACTCATTTCCACTTACAGCACAATATGTGGCATGCGGTGGATGCTTTCATCTAAATTGCCTCAGAGTAGACAATATACTTTTAGTTTCAGTGACCCCAGAGGGAACCAGACTCTTGAAACCCTCATAGTTACTTTCCACACAGGACCTCAAGGATCACATTGTCAGCAGCAACACAAAGTGCCTCTTAACTACAGAACATTTTATTCTCGTTTCTACGCTTAATGCTTTTGAAAGACAGCCTTTTGCCCAGTTGATTTAAAATTAGGCTCCACGCTCCAGGTCGATTCTTTACTGAAAATAGTATAGAATCATCAGGAGAGACCCACAAATTGAGAGCTTAGCTATCGAGCTAAGTGGTGGGATAATATCTAGATCCTAATGATCTGAAGCAAACTAATTCTCCTCTATATTTTGGTATTAGATTTAATTTTCAGCCTTTATTATGGTGCAAGTCCAGATGAGGGCACAGCAATTGTGTGGCATGCTAATTAAGATGTAATCTACAGAGCCTGCCTTTGGGCATGGCCTTAAATTGAAAATTTTAGCTTTTTACACAAACCCAGAGTGTGTGTTAGAATATAAACCCCTCAGCCTGTAGACTTTTATTAAATGAACAGGACCAGATCCTCAGAGTTCAGGAGTTTACACGTATGCTTTCATAGAAAAGACACTGACAGGCAGAGTTTCACATTTTAAAGCGAATAAGCCTATTCCCTCCTGCCCACCCTCAGTGCTGTTGACATGTACAGGCCTGGTGCTCATTATTCAGCCTCCAAAGAGAAATCCTGCCACGCACTCAGGAAGATTCACACTCATGTTCCAGCCCCTCAAGGTCTCCACAGATTTGCTGTGTTCTCTGACTGGTCCAGAGTTTAGTTGGAGCAAAGGTCTCCTGAACCCTCCATCAATAAGGTATAAGGAAGGGCTGCTAAACAACAGCATGCCATATTCATGAGCACTGATTCAATCTCTGTGCCTGTTTTCTGGCATTTGTTTATGTTGTTGTTGTTGCAGCACTGGAGGGCATTAAAATAAGAATGCCAAGTACTAACAAATGGAGCCACATTAGAGCTCAGATATTTGATTTTACCTCAGGCTCCTGGTAGTGTCCCTGGGATCCATGCTGTATGGGAGGATGTTTGTTACTTTTTCACATTATTTTTAGCAGTTTTATCTGTCTGTTCTGGAGATGGGAAGGTAGCGGCAACAGTGCATAGCAAGACTTCTTTATATATTTGAATATATTGATATTTCACCACTGAAATAGTGTAATTGTTCAGAGTAGAGTTGTGACAAAAGCTGTGCATCATGAGTCCATTAGGATTATTATTATGATTATCACGCCAAAAATTTAGTATCATGAAGCATCATGATTCATCAAGAACGGCTGCATCCTCATCTGTTAACTGAATCTAATTTTATATTTAAATTATATTAACACTCTGAGACCAGCATTGTCTTATACAATGAGAAGAGACATAGGTTACAATCATTGCCTCTTACTCTTTTTTTCCTCTTGATGCATGCCATTGTACCGATCTAATGATGCTATCCATGCCTCCAAATTCCTTATGGATGCTTTTACAGCCAGCCTAGAACTTGGGTGGCTTTCGGGGGTCTTTAAAGATTAAATCCACACCAGTAAATCCGATATTGAACGTCTTTTTATCCATTTCTTAATTCATTTTTTATTGTTCCTGCAGCTAGCAGCTAATGCTAAACACCAATTTCAGGGTTTTTCCTGGTTAAAACTGAGGCAGAGATGGTCCCATTCCAACCATGTGCACTCCAGCCCTTCGAGAGGGGTCCGGGGGCATGCTCCCTTGTGAGAAATATTTGTTCATTTTGAAGGCAATAACATCAATCTAGTACACCTTGAATGCAAAATAAAGAGTCTGAAACTAACTAACTTTTAAAAAAATGTTCTTTTTATACAGTTGGCATCTTAATTTTGAACTGTTTTCTGGTCTGACCTCCTGATAAAGGTTTTGGATGATAACAGTGTTTGTCCTTAAATGTATTTAATTTTCATTAAAATTGGAAAGCTTTTTTTTCTTCTTCTTCTTTTTCTTTTTCTTTAATGGATGTTCAATTCTATGTCAATTCTGAGACCTGCATAACCATCTGTGATTTTCACTGGACACCTTTTATTACATTTGACCTTTATTCCCTTATTTATGCTGGGAGTGTTTTTCAGTTTGTTATATTATTTATTAATCACCTATTGTATTAAATTATCTATTTGAATTATATTTGATTTAATTTCTGGGTTAAGTCCACATTCTACAAGGATTAAAACTCTGTTTATCCCTCTTTGTTTAACTGAAGTTTTTAATAGTCAATGGAACTGAGAAATTTATTGTAACTGCAGCTTCTGACTGAAGGAATATGAAATATCTAAGAAATACCCATGATCAGTGACTGTTTAGTTCAGCTGTTGCTTCACATTGTGTACCTGACCAGATCTATTTGGACATGTAGGCTGAACTCATCTCGCTGAACTTATACCTATGATAAAAGCTGAACAATACTTACACACTGGAAGCAACAGCAGAGCGCATGCACGTCCTCCAGAACACATGTGCATTCCGAGACCTCTTCCAGCATGAACATGGAAGTGCATTTTTAAGTGCATTCCTCATTCACTCAGAGAAATTTATGAATGAGAACAGAACATTGTTTTTCTGTTTCGTTAGCACGCCTTATGGAGTGCCCTTTTTATTGAACAGAGTTCTCAATTCAAAGTAAGAAGAAAACAGTGGAGATGAACTGGTTTGTACTCATCCTATTGTGTTATTGTTTTGATTCAAAACCCTGTAGGGACAGAATTTTACAAATTGTGTTTTGAATATATCATCCTGTTTTTTAACCATAATCAGTCCTGTTTCTTGTTTGATTTATGTATATCTCTTGTTTTTTTGTTTTGTTTTGTTTTGTTTTTTGTTTGTTTTTTTGTTTGTTTTCGATTGTTTGGTTAGTTGTTTTTTTCCCATAAGAATATGTGATTTAGGCAGAGTTGCATTTTGCTCCTAAGTATGCTGAGAGTATATCATGAGAGTGACAAAAAAAATTATCTTTAATGTTAAATGGCTCAAGAGTTAAAGACAAATTGGTATTTTCTATACTAATCATCATTAAATAACAGACTGGCTCATTTTGAAACAAGTGATATCAAAATTCTCAAAGTATCATCATTTTGACAACTTTAGTGCAGAGTTATTGGTGCAAAACAGGATTAATTTTGCATAATTATTAGAATACTCTCAGTATCAAATTACCATAACTTTAAATTCTCGTTAAAAATTATGAGAATGTGATATTGGGACTTTGAATGGACGTGACGGCATATTCAATCCTATCTTAGAAACTGCCATATTTTCATGCTTTTTAAATGGAGAACAAGAAAACAGATATTTTTCATAAAGATATCTTATTATAAGTGACAGAATCATTTTCAGATTCATAAGCAGAAATTCTGGGCCTCAATAACTGAAGTCCATTTATAAGTCCTGACTGTTATTCAGTATGTTTGTCCATGCTCTCAGTGATGTGCAACAGTCTTGATGCATGCTGTAAGGTAATAATGTCGCCATTCAGAAACACAAAGTAAATGAATATCTTCAAACAAATAGTGTAGAAAAAGCAATGTGATGAGAAACTCCAGTCCATAAAACAATGTTGTGTTTAATAGAAAACCTGCCCCGAATCCTAATTCGAGTTCATGCAGTCAAGAGTGCGTCAGTGTCCTTGTGAATTTGGAGCAGATAAAAAAAGCTCAGGGATGTAACATTTCCATCTTGCTTAAATGATTGATGGGTTCACTGGAGGTTTGTATGGTGTCACATTTCCATCTCTCAGACACCTGTCAAATCTAGTTGTCATACAGGAGCGCTGCCGAAACCGAGCACATAGTAAGACATTCTCTCTCTGCGTGTGCAAGTCATCTATCGTAAGGATCCATAGGGCAAGCCGTGAATAAACAGGGAGAGATGACATTGCCTGAACACTAATCATGGAGATCTCCAGCTGATGTAATAGCCTGATTTAAATATCGTCTCTGTTGCCTGGAACGTGGGGACTACTGTGGGTATTGTTAAATATGGTAAATGTCTAACAAGTGGTCAGAGATCAGGGATTTATGTGCAGACCAGAGCCAACATTGAACACTGATCACTGTGTTTGTAGTGACTTATGGTATTTTATTTATTTTGATTTTGTTGTAACCCTGTAAAGCCTTAACCGTTCTGTAATTGTTAAATATATATATATATATATATTCTTTAAATCTTGAGTTGTTATAGCATCTTTAAAATGCTATGAAATAGGATTCGATATATAATTGATACATGAGGCTTTTTCTGTCAACATTCTGATCCTAAAATATTTCATAAAATAAAAACATATATAGGGAAATTAATTTCAAACTGAAAGTTTCTTGTATAATTTTGTTCCAATAGATTCACATTCAATATTGGCTGTAAACATCCCAGTGCCAACTTTAAATCTATCAGTTTGTGCCATTTTAACTGTATATATGTTTACTTAAACTTGAGAAAACACTGCTTTACAAAAAACATGATGCATTAAGTGCAATGACAAATGACAAAACCACATTATATACCAACTGTTACATAACCTGACACAATAGATAGGCTGTTTCACTTATTCATTGCACAGGATATAGTTCACATCCATCAGGGATACAGCCCATACAGAGATTTGAGAAGGGTAGAACCTTTTAAAAAGATCTCACAGGGTGATTGGACAAATGTTCTGTCTGTCAAATGTATTACAGGCCAGTCAGTAACATATGACATAGTAGGTGTGCACTGACATCGAGGAGTAAACTACATAACATGTCATTGTTTACTATCAGTGGAGCCAGATTGTAAATCAAACTCTTGCCACAGCTGGTTGGGAGATGAACAAAAGCATCTTTTCCACAGAGAAAAACTTCATTGTTGTTTTTTGCTCTTAATAAAGCTACTGCTCTAGCTGCATTCATGCTGATATCTTTACCCGTAGCCATTGTTTGCAGTCTTGCAGTACAACTTGATAGTCTCATTCCACTGAAATGACACTGATTGGTCCAGTCATTCTTTAATCTTGAGCAGATGGTCCAGATTGCAGCTTGCACAATCGACCTGCAGATATGAATCTAACCGATTTTGGCTGTCAAAGTTAACTCAGGGTTGTCCAAACTATGGACCAAGGGCCAAATGCACCTGTGGTCCATTTTTAATGGGCCCAGTTCTAAAAAAAAATAAGGGGGAAACCTTCCTGCATTAGGACATGAAGCATTTGCTTGATTCTGTTGTACTCCCTAGTTTTGCCACTAGGCAGTGCTGCTGTGTTAATTCTGTAAACAAACATTTTGACAAGAAGAATTAGTTGACTTGCTTTTTTTTCATGACTAAGCTGTCAAGACAAATCAAATGGTTAACTTGTTGACAGCCAAAATAATATCTTGAATTCTAATGAATACAGCAGCAAGTAGCAGCATGAATGGTACTCATTTGCTCCACTGTCTGCTTCATCTCAAGGTCTAATTCATAAAACATGTCCCTCTAATCATCTTCAAGCACCAACACACCCATAAAGTTTGGCATCTTTGTGTGGTTTTTTTTTTAAATTTTCTGTTTCTGTCAAGGCCTTTCTTACATCTAATTGGTCACCTCCAAATTCTTAACAACGGTTGGATATTTGTGATGTAAGTGGTCAAACGTATTTTGAGCCTATTGATCGACTAAGCATATCTTAACCTACATTTTACTAACTGTAACACACTGAAGAAAAGTACATATCAAAATGGCCATGACAGCCTTATGTCTTTTGGTATGTGGCCTGAGACATTATGTTTATGGATTGTCTGTACGTACATGCTTATGGTGAAATGATTAGACTTGAATAGCCCTGTAATCTAAGTTTTACTACAGAACTATAGTTTTTACCAATCACGGTACCACAAACACCACCCAGGCTCTGTACTTTAACTGTTTGACAATTATATACCTCCCAGAAGGGTGTAAACATAAGGCAGTAGTTTAAGTTACCATTTATACCTGCTGTTTAAAATTTCATGCACAATTTAACAGGTTACTGAAGTTAATTAATTATTTATTTGTTGTACAATGCACATCTATATTTAAGTATTAGTCACATTTGAATGTTTTTCATGCCTTAACTTCTCAAAAAAATCACATTTGTGGCACTGACTGACAACCACCTTTTTTGTGTTGTGTATAAAGGTCCTATGGGGCATGCTCTCTGTCCCCTGGAGGTTTGTCTGTGCACAGCTTATATCTGGTTGTAATCATCAGGTTTTTTTGGGAATGAGTTACCTCACGTAGGATGTAGATGTGTCAAAAATGTGTGTATCAGACATGATTGATTTGGCATATTATACCTAGTCTTTACTGAGGGATTTTTTTGCCCTGATTTTCCCTCACATTTACCCCTTTTTTAATCTAACTTTTTTATGCTTGTTTTTGCATGCACAGCAGTATTATGTGACATGTGAAACAACTCTACCTAACAGTCCATATAAAATAAGTGAACTAAGTTGCAAAAGAGGGACTTCTTGGATTCATATGTCATTTTAATGATAAGGTAGAGGACAACAGAGTTAAGGTTCCTCATTCTGGCAAAGCAGATGATTTAGTTGCCTTTCCTATCTACAGTGGTCAAGGCTGTTTTGAATTTGAGCCTACTTCTTTGGACAGTCTAAGGTTGTCAAGGTGGCACGGTGTATAACTTGCTCTGTAGATCCACTGCCATCATGGGTTTCCTTGGAGCTTTGGCCCACATTAGGCCCTTTTGTTTAATCTAAGCCCGACTTGGATGCTGACACTCTGTCTCAAATCTTTTTTTTTTGTCAGAAGTTTTTGAGAAAGTAATTGTCACATCCCCCGGTTTGTCTAGATAAGTCTTTTTTTATTTTTAGGGCAAATCACTCCTCTGAAACAGCACTTACGAAGACAGTGAATGATTTGTTATTGGCTGTTGACTCAGAGGCATCATCTGTATTCTTGCTGCTAGATCTCAGCTCTGCTTTTGAAATAGTCAACCACTGTACTTTATTAGAAAGACTTGAGAATTATTTGTCATCTCAGGCCAGGTGCTCCAGTGGTTGAGGTCTACCTGTCAGAGAGATCTCAATGCGTCTGACAGCAACGTGTTCTCTGAGTCCTGTGTTGTTAGGATGGGATGCCATAGGGGTCCATATTTGGTCAGCTGTTGTTCTCATTCTATACGATACTTTTGTGTCAAATTTTGCTTTCTTTTAGGGTCACTTTTCATTGTTATGCAGATGATTTTCTGTTACACGTTCCTTCAGAGCAGATGGAAACAGCTAAATTTGAAACCTTTCTTGCTGATGTTGGTTATCAGCAGATTTCCTGCAACTAAACTCAGCTGAGACAGTAATTATGGTTATTGGACAAGCTGCATGAAATCATCTATATACTCATTTCCCTCCATCTTTGGGTGACTGTGTAATTCACTGCAAAGCCAGAGTTAAGAATCTTGATATGCTTTTTGATCATTTTTTGATGTTTGAGTTTCATATGAAAGAGGTGACAAGAGCGGCCTTTTTCCACCTCAGAATTATCCCCAACATAAGATCAGGTCTATTGTTCAGGATGCTGAGGTCCTTATCCACACTTTTGTTTCTTTGCAATTAGATTATTGTAATGTCCTTCTGTCAGCTTTACCAAAAAAGAGTCTTTAAGGTCTGTAGATGTTACAGAGCACAGCAGCTCATGTTCTGACCAGTGAGTTAAAAAAGAGCACATTACTTCTGTGCTGGCCCTCTACACTGGCTTCTAGTTCAGTTTAGAGCAGACTGTAAGGTGCTGCCTCTATATATACCTTCACATGCTTTGTGCTCCCAGGGGACTGAACTCATCTGAGTGTCCCAAAGGTCCTTAAAAAGGCGGATGGTGAGTGGGCTTATTCTCTCCATGCACCAGTATTGTGGAGCAGTCTACCTGTAGACATTAGACAGGCGTGTTATATTGATTTATTTAAAGCAAAGCTGAAGACCCGCAGTTGCAGATGCGTCCTCAATTGTTTTTCTGTTTCTCTGATGTCCTTTATATAGTTTTTGTATGTTTTTATGTTTTTAGTTTTTTAAATGTTCTCATCAGTTGTTTTGTTTATCATCTGTTAATTTTATGTGCAGCACTTTGATTGAAAGCTCTTTATAAATAAAATTCATCATTATTATAATTGCCTATGTTTGTTATTTAGTTGCCTCTATTTTAAAACCTCTGTTTTGACAGAGCACTTAATTTCCACAACACAATAATCATGATTACTTTTCAATATTCACATGCTTAATGATTGGATTAACAAAGTTTTTCTAAAGCTCAAGGTGATTTTTAAATTATTTGTCTTCAGACTCATTTCCCAGAACTTTAATAACTCTATTAATTACTAACTTCATTGAGCGTTAAATTAGATTTTTTTTTCTATCATCGTTTTCCATTTAAAAGAAAAGTATATTTTTCTAAATGCTCTTTATCAGAGGTGAAATACTTAAATTTCCATTTTTAAGATTTATTTTTTGGCCTTTTCATGCCTTAATTGGATAGAGGAGGACAGTGGATAGACAGGCCAGATTCGAACCCGGGCCGCCCGCGTACATGGTGTGCCCCTTAAACCACTTGACCATCTGCGCGCCCCATACTTAAATATCTTAAGGTTATTCCTAAATCTTATCAAAGTGAAGGTACTCCAAATTTACCCGACTTTATTGTGCTGTTCTTCATTCAAAACAAAACTCCATCATCTACAACTAATTGCATCCCTGCAGCTTACACCCTCTTCTGTGAGTAAATTCTGCTTGTTTTTCTTTGACTTTGTACAGTTCAGTGTTTAATCCCACTCTCTTCTTCTCACAGCCCAGTGCCAACAATCACATGGAGGAAGATAAATGGCAACATCCCCAAAAAAGCAAGACTCAGGAAGTCACAAGCTGTGCTGGAAATTCCCAACATTCAGCTGGAGGACTCGGGAACTTATGAATGCAAAGCTGAGAATCCAAGAGGAGGCACGGCGTTCAAAGGACATCTTCAAGTCTACAGTGAGTCTGAGCATGCTCTCATTCATTTTCACTTGACATTTACACTGTGGAAACATGAAGTGCTTGTTGTAAACTGTGTGAGCCATTTCTGCAGAGATTTTTACTAACATAAAATTTGCGTTTGTTGCTGTTGTAAAATTCAAAGTTAGGAACTATATCAAGGTATACTTTCAGTGCCTTCAAACTAGGGCTGTGACAAATGCACATATCTACTGAACTGCTTTGGTACAGGACTTTTGGTACAGAGCAGACCAATCCAACTCAGTGCAAAAAAAAAGAAAAAAAAACCTTTCAAATCTGAGTTTGCACATAGGCCAGGTAGGAAGAACTCAACACATCATTGGTGCAAACATTCCGTTTTTAGGGTTTTTTAAAATTATTATTTATTATTATTTCTTCTTATTATTTCTTATTGTGCCATTTGGTGAGAAAATTGAACTGTTTGAGAGTAATTTTTTTCCTCCTGAAGTTTTTTTTTTCTCTTAAAATAACAAAACGAGTTGTATGATTTCATTATGATGTACTATAATACTGTATGTGTGTGTGTAGCTATAACACTTGACAGTATTTTATTTGCAATACTAGTTATGATATTTTGCATTCATGGTATCATGAGTCTACTTGCTTGATTGTCAAGGAAAATGCAGAGAATCATGATGTTTCTGAAGTGTGTATTACTTAATTCAAAACTTACAAATATTAAGAATCCTAAAAACATACAAAACCTTAAGTTTTTACAGTACTGCTATTAAAATAACTTGTTTTTTTTTTTCTTACAAAGGTTTTTCTTTTTTGAAAAATTCAGGTACTTCTACAAAGTGCAACTGTAGTACTAGTGTAAACTTAAGGGCCTTTCTGCAGGCATTTTTTAAATCCTTTCAAGAACTACAGAAGACGCAAATAACTGCAGCATTTTATGCAATTATGTTATTGCAAAGTCTGAAATTGTGATTTTAATTGCAGTTAGATTAATTGTGCAGCGGTAGTTTTTAGATTGTCCATATATTTTTTAGTGACATACTAAAAAACATGATATCTCAAGAATTTTTTGAGGGATTTTCTTCAAACTTTGCCCAAATGTCCACTCTGACCTACGGATAAACTGATTAAATTTTAGAGGTCAAGGTTATTGGGTCAAGGTCAAGGTTATTGGACTTCGTGTGCCCCTTCCTTTTCTTCACCTTAAATGTCCAGTAATTGTATACCCCAGAGGCATGTAACTGTCAGGCAGTGGCTGTTATATCTGTTAAAACTGCAATGAGTTTACAAATGCAAAATCCTATTTATGAAAAGGAGACACAGCTAGAGGAGAACATTTCATAAATGGGTCGAAAAACATATGACCAAAAAACAACAGCAAAAATAACCAAGGTCCAGGCACTCACGATGGTTTAAAAAAGTAAAAAGCCTTTCATTCATAGGCATATAAACATCAAAAATACACCCATGTGTTTTGGCTTGCACCTTCTTGAGAGTGTTGTTACAACACCATCTTGGACCTTGATTATTTTTGCCACTGTCTTTTGGTCACAAGTTTTCTAAACCTTTAATGACCTTTCTATTTATATTGGTATGCATTTGTTTTCTTTTGTAGCCGATTTGACGCAGCTTTTGTTGAATTTGCTGAGAAACGTGTATAAATATGTACAAATAACTTTGGGAAAATCTTTTTAGATAATAAAAATCAGTTTGGAAAAAAAAAACAAGCCAATTCCAATGCTTGTCGCCAGGGCATCTTTATAGATCTTTACTAACATTGTAATCCACTCACCTTGATTTCAAAGCAGAAATACATATTTTATGCTTACAAAAGATGTATGAACTAAAGTCACTGAGTTTGTTTACATGTGTTTCATATCAGCTTTACCACGGACCTTATGATAAATATGACATTTTTTAGTGGTCTAGCTATTTTTAATGCAAAGAAAGTGTGCTCAACCTTTACCTGTGATCATAAACTTATCTGAGGGTGCATGTCCCCCATTCCTCTCTGCCTGAACCGCCTGCACAGGACTAAGATAATGGACTGTCTCAGCCTTGGTGGGACACTTTCCCAAGGCCCTGCACTTCTTGGCAACCTCCATTCTGTTGACATCACAAGGAGAATAGGGAGCCTAATTTGCAGCAGGCTCACGCTAAATGTAATTTACCCAGGTCAGCTGCTAGTTTGAACTTCCATTGTGAGCAAGACCTTCCTGACCATAATCATTCAATCAAGCCACCCAAAAAGAAAAGTAGATCACGAAGGTGCCTATATGCAAAGAATGGCAAAGAACGTGCTCAGCATGTTACTGCAGGAGAAGCACCTCAGTGGGGTTTTCCTCCTTCCTGCACACACTGTAAGAAAGAAAAGCACAAACACACAAGGAAAAGCAAGTTTTTTAGCCACACATCTACAGCTTTTACCATGATAACATGTCAGGATCAGGAGCTATCGGATAAGTCCAGTTAAAAATTGTCCAAACAAAGGGTCATATGTAATTTAGATGTTCCTGTTTTTATTGAAGTGCATGATATTATAACATGACATTTACATCTTAATGGGTGATCCTGTTGATGCTATCATGTGCATTTAACAACAACATTAGAGCACAGAGCACACATACAGGAGATGAGAATTGAGGGCTTTGGTTAGTGGATAACTCACTGATTAACATGCATAGCACAGAACCTGCAGAATGATCCACCAAAGATCCCTGTAAATTTTAAAATCTTCAATGTACAAGAATTTAAAAATTCAGAACCACATTCAGCATAAGACCCAGTAGAAGGAAAGAGACTAAAAGATGAAAAGAAAGCACATACTGCCCATACAGTGCTGAGATGTGGAGTTGTGAGAGGGAGTCCTGGTAGCATGTGGACAGTAGCTGTGGATGCAGCCTTGGAAACAAACAAGCGGAAGAAAAGACTTCATGGTTTAAGGCTCTCTGAAAAGGCAGTTGCCTGGTTTTCCTTTGCCATGGGCCAGTCATGCAGCACAAGAACAAAAATAAAAGAACATCCCCTGTACATTATGCAAAATATATGAATGTGATCTGCATGTAGAGAATAGTTGTGTGCTTTCACACAACAATGCAACTCAGACTCAAAATGATAAAATAGATTGAATTTGCTGAATAGTTTCACCTCTCAAGGTGTATTTTTGTGATAGCTCCTTTTGCTTTCATACTCATATTAATGTGTTGCTGTGGTAGTGTCAGCAAGTAACTCTCATATTCATATCTGTAGACATTTCTTTAGAAATGCACAGTGCTGTGTGTATGATATTGGTATTGGCAGATGTAAGCTTAAAAAGTAAATAATCAGTATTGGCAGGCATGAAAGTTTCTGCAGATAAACAGTAAACTTTGCAGGGTCACAGTCGAAGTTAAAGAGTTAAATTTCACATATTTTACAGGATCAATCACTGAGGCAAATTATACACACTTTACACTAATTTTGCCTTAAGGAACTGGTTACTAAAGTGAGTTTAAGTGCCCACATGCAAGAATATGCCAGTTAACCATAATGCCGGAAAATGCACTTTCATGAAAACTACTCAGTCTGTAAAATTGAGCCATCCAGTTCCACAGAAAGAATTGAGAAACACAGTGGGTAGCTTCACTCATGGTGCAACAGTGTCTAACCTCAAAAAACAACAATAATTCTTAAGAAATATGAGCAAAGGACTCCTAGCACTGATCGCTGTAGAACAAACAACATTTAAAGGTGAAAATCAAAAAAAAAACATTAACACTTAGCCAAAAGCCTTTATTGTAAAACTATGCCAACATATCCACAGATATAAAACGGCAGTGAACTGAGCTTAGATAAATTGACTCTATACAGAGTAAGATGGATCAACACCGCCAAATAACTCCAACACTGAAGGACATTTAACTCAAAATGGAGTTAAAGTTATGACTTTGGAGTTTATCACCATTAAGATGTTCAACATTGTGATATCAACACTCCAGGTTTTGCTGTGTATTTACAAAAGAAATATGGGATGTACATATCAGCCCATACCATCTTTTTATATCAGTCTTGTGTAGGAATAAGTTTACTGACTTTCAGGCATGACTAACAGACTTCTGTCAGCTGAAATACTTTTTCTTTGTTCATCCTTAAATTTTAAAGCATGCTTTAAGGACTAACATTTTAGCTGACAATTACATTTTTATATCAGTATCAGTATCAGTGTTGTATAACACGAATTTGAAAATATTGGCACATCAGATATTGGCAAAAACCCAGTATCTTCTTCCCCTACTTTTTCTAATGGCAACAGACTCAGCACTTAATCAGTGATGCATGTTGCCTTAAATATTCTTTACATTTAGTCTACTTATAGATATCAGGATGCAGGATTTAATATCAAGCCTTGTCTGTTTGGATGGAGTCCATCCTCCTTGTTCTGCCAAGCTAACATTAAATGCACTTGGGTCACCGCTGTTTGCAGCACCCAGCATTCTAATAGAAAAATGTTTTGTTTAGCTTGGTGCTTTGTGAGATACAATAACCATGCATGGCTATAGAAATATGTTTTCCTTCCTACACATATAAGCCAACAACTCACAGTTGTTTTTATGTCTTTTACCTTGAGGATGGAAAAATATTTTCAGTTTTTTCCAGACAGAAAGCTCACACCTGAACGATCAACGGCCATTATGTGTCTTTACCTTGTGTGACAGTCTTTCTCCCAGGGACTTACTGTGTTCACTTTTGTGTAACCTTGCCCGTCAAATCGAATGTGAAGGAACCTTAGTCTTAAATACTTGTTGGCTATATCACAGTAAAAAGTAAAAAGTACAGTTAAATTTCTGCAACTGTAATTGAGTCATTGAATCTGAAAAATGACTGTATACATTATCAGCTAAGCTACCAGCTTTTAGCTAATGCCAACAAAGCAAAAGCAAGACACCATTTTTGGTACCTACTCCTGAAGTGGGTCTATTCATAATCACTGATTGAGCCATTTTCTTTGTATTGGCTTTAGTTGAGCTAACATGAAGTATAAAGTTGGGCCCTTTGACTCAAAAAAGCTGTAACTTTTTACATAATTGTTCTACATTGGGCCCTCATTTTTGTTTGTGTATGCAGATAATAGCTTAAAAAGTTTATCATCTGTATCGGCAGATTTTTCTGCCAATATTTACAATGGATAAATTGGCTGTCATTATTGGCCATATGTTTCAATGGAATTTTAGGCTGGACAAACAGACCTATGTCAGCTCAAGTCATTTTCTTTGTTTGTTTGTTCCTTTTCCTTAAAGGAATGTTTTAAGGATTGAAGGATTTGGCCCGAACTAATTCCAAGTATCAATATCAAGATGAATTTGTGAATATCTGCATGTTGGATATCAGCAAAAATCAGATATTTTGCATTTCCCCCCAAAAAAGAATAATTGGTCAACAAAAACTGTATGACATATAGTAGACTCAATACAGATTAATCCTAAGCTATACAGTAGTTCTGCTTCTTTGAAGAGTATATTCTTAAAAGGATCACAAGCATGTAAAAGATTCTGTCTGGAAATGTTATTTTGTATGAATTCTGTGTTTTTTTTTCCTTTCAACATTTAAATAAAGTCTGTTTCAGCAACACACTGTAGCTTACTTTGCCTGGCAGTTGCTGTAAGCATTTAATATCACTGTGTAGAAATTACCAGTGTTGACACTGATGCTCTCGCTTGCTTTGCCACGCCATAGCAAAGCATCAGTAATAAACCAAGCCTGTTTTACATCAAGCAAACCTCTAACAGCAGCTTTAAGTACATATAGTATGTGTTCGAGTTTTTAATGTGCCTTCATCTTCCTGCAAAAGTGCTGGTAACCATAATTGTGCCTTGTATGGGTTTCAAGGATAAATTACTTACTCTGAAATCTTTTTTTTCTCTCTTGCAGCCCTCCCTCAGTGGGTCAGAATGATTAATGACACTCAGATGGATAGTGGAGAGAAGCTCCAATGGGAGTGCAAGGCCATGGGGAGGCCCCGGCCCACCTATCGCTGGCTCCGTAATGGGTTGCCCTTGACATCCCAGGTACCTAACTTACTGCACACTGTCCTCTCTTTTTGGTTTATAGTAGCACGAAACATCTAGATTATCCCTGTGAAACTACACGTCCAGTACAAGCACGATATTATGTAAGATATGTCTTTATTCAGATATTCCTCTATGCTTTTTTTTCTTGTTACAGGGTCGAGTTGAAATACTGAATGGAGAGCTGACTATACATAAAGTGCAGCAGACAGACTCAGGAATGTACCAGTGTGTAGCTGAGAATAAATATGGAGCCATCTACTCAAATGCAGAACTCAAGATTTTAGGTAGGTTATCCTTCAGAATTTTTATTGAAGATGAGATGAAACATAAAGATAATATGAAGGTTTGAATTTTAAAAGCGAACTTCAGCCAAGCATATTTCTTAATTCTTCACAAAGAATATAATCTCAGGCCGGCTTCTGGCATGAGAATGAGGTTCCACGTGATAGGTAAGGGAGATTGAAATGCAAGAGGGGGCATGGAAAACTGTGAGATGTACTGATTGCCAATCAATGGTCCCTGATTTAACCCTGGCAGTGGACGTCATGAATAAAAGAAGGACCCTTATGGTTATCGTCAATGAGGTGTCTGCACATTTCAAGCGGAGGAGTGTCTGGAACAGTGCTGCGTTATTCTGCTGAGAATGAAAAGCAATGACTTGTAGGTATAGATTTATACTAATGGGAGCAAACAGTGGGAGAGAGACATCAGTGGTTTGTTTGATGGAGTTTAATGACTCCATTAGGATCTTATCAGAGCTCTATCATTTGTCATCAAAGCACGGCCTACATCACAATCCCCATCACTTGGAAAAGCTTCACTTCCTGCATGACTCTCATTTGGTATTTATTAGTCAGAGGTTCTAATTATCCTTTTATAATCATTTTGAATTATTAATAATTGTCAACTCACATGCTGCACTGAGTTTTTAGGGCTTTCAAATGTTTTTAAATCACAATCCATCACTGGATTTTGATAGTTAATTGAAATTTGACTTATTTTGAGGAGGACCGACTTTCATTCATTCTATAGACTAAGAAATATTAATGATAATGTTAAGAGCACACTGAAGGTACTCTACAAGTGGAAGTTGACCAGTTTGTGTACAGGTCAGAGGAGTTATTTCAGGGAGCTGGCTGATCAGAGGAGTGATTAGCTGTATGTCTGAGGTAAAAGTAAAAGTTGTTGTTAAATGTGTTATTGGAGCAAAGTCCTGTTAATTTGGAACCAGCTGTACTCCTAGCATATTCTTGTTCACATGAATATGTGCCATGCTGCCTGCTGCCTGTCTCTATCTGGGCTACATAATATTAGATTAAAACCAAAAACAAATTAACAAATTATGTACGAAATTATAGAAGAGGATCAGACAGGCTTTATTAAGGGCCGCCAAACCCATGACAATATAAGGAGAACTTTGTACATAATTGAATATGTCAAATACAAAAAAGTCAGTGCAGCTTTGATAAGCCTTGATGCCGAAAAAGCATTTGACAGTGTCGGTTGGTCCTTTTTGTATCAAGTGCTTGCAAAATTAGGATTGAATGAGAAGGCTATCCAGTGTATCAGAACACTTTACTAAAAACCAACAGCAAGGATGAAAATAAATGGGAGTTTGTCAGAAAGTATAGCTCTAGAACGATCTACCAGACAGGGTTGTTGTCTCTCACCAACCAGGCAGTCAGGCAGAATAGAGAGCTTAAAGGAATAACGATTGATAATGAAAAACACATCACCAGGCTTTTTGCTGATGATGTGATCTGTTATTTAGAAGATCCAGACACATCTATCCATATACTGATAGATCTACTTGATATGTTTGGCTTTTATTCAGGGTATAAGCTGAATTTAGCTAAAAAAAAAGATATTAACATTTAATTACCTCCCATCCAGAACTATACAACAAAAATATAACCTGAATTGGAATTCAACAAAAATGAAATATCTTGGGGTCACCTTAACAAAAGGAATAGATAAACTGTATAGAGCAAATTATATCAAAGTGGATCAGGACATCAGGAGGGATCTGGAGAGGTGGGCTGTGATCCATTGGACCTGAGCTCACGAATAGATTCAATAAAGATGAACGTTCTTCCACGGCTCCTCTACCTTTTTCAGGCGTTGCCCATTGAAATACCTGATAAACAATTTAGAGCCTGGGATAAATTTATTCAAGGTTCATATGGAATGGACACAGACCAAGAGTTAAATTAAAAATGTTACAAATGGGAAAACACTTAGGAGGCATGGCACTGCCAGACCTTATTTCATACGGCCCAAATTAGACCAGTGGTTTACTGGTGTACCGAGCACTATGAAGCAAAATGGAAGAATTTAGAAAGAAATGTGCAAGAAAGGGAAATTCAAAGTCTCACTGAAGACAGAGCTGCATCAAATGACTTGTTAAATCAGGTAGATGCTGTCACTCAGTTCACACTTAAATTATGGTTTAAATTGACTTCCAAATACAAACTTGAGAAAGAGCTCAGACTGCTCAGATGGATAGCCTATGACAAGCAGTTTATTCCAAATACCTTGGACCAGAGATTCAAACAGTGGATACCAAATGGTATTACAGTACACTAATGAAAGAAAGGAATTTCACAACCTTCCAGGAGATGAAACAAAGGTACTTGTTGAACAACCAGGATCTCTTAGATATTTGCAGTTAAGAGACATTTTTGAAAGAGAGATCAAACCCAGTATAAATCTAGATAAATGTGGAATTATTCAAACAACAATAGGTGTGTATAATGCAAGGAAATTTAGAATAATATCTACATTATATCAACAACTAATGGAGGAAAGAGGAAATACGCTGTGTATAAAACAGAAATGGGAAAATAATTAAATGTGAATATCTCAGAGGAAGAATGGTTAGATACATGGAGAACACAACAATCTTCTACATCCTCACGCACCTGGAGAGAACACTGCTGGAAGAATGTTATAAGGTTCTTTGTCACACCTAAAATTAGGAGCAAATATTTGTCTGTACCACAACCATGGTGGAGATTTTGTGGGGCTATGGATGTCAACCATTCACACATATTTTGGCTTTGTCAAGGAATTTTGGGGTTTTGGGAAAGTGTTTATTTGTTTTTAAAGGAAATTTTGGGCTATGCTATACCTATGACATGTAAGGTACTCTACTTTGGTATCATTGCAGGAGATATTGTTTTACGACAGGATATCTGTTGAAAATCTTGTTAGCAGCCAGTAAGAAAGCCATCAAGGAGGTGGTATAAGCCCGACCCACCAACACAAGAAGAGTGGATAAACATTGTTAAGGAAATATTAACCATGGAGCTGTTGACCTATAGACTGATGACTCAAGAGGAACAATGTCAAGAGAAATGGAGGAAATGGACAATGTTTACATCACAATGACATGATAAAGACTGAGTTACTTAACGAATCACAGTAACAACCATTGTTGAGACAAGGCAATCCAAAACTCATGTTCGCTTGTGATGTTGTTAATACTGTAACTTTGTAACACAAAAATTCAAACAAAAATAAAGTTAAAAAAAAAAAAAAACAACTTAGCACTGGCTACAGAGAAATATTTATATGAAAAAGGGGCAAGCATCATGTGATGATGGAGAGGAGGATATTCTTGTTCCTCTGTTTGCCTTTAAACTCTTCTACCATAGGCAACAGCCAGCATTTTGATCTTGCTCATTGCTCATAGGGAGCACACAACTGACCAGGGAGTGTAGTTGGGAGTGAAAATTTTGTAAAATGACACCACAGTTAAAAAAAAAAATTTAAGTCGCAATGTCATGACTTAAATTACATTGCTGGTGTGAAATCTTGTATTGTTTACTGCATGCTTGAATAAAAATAACTTAGTGCAAATTATTTGCACCAAAAACGGCTTCTGGTGCGCAAAGACCTTTAGACCAACATTTAAAACAGCTGTCAAAATTGACACTGCTGCAGTGCTACAGCAGAGTAGTCTGGAACCATGACTTAGAGAGGGGGGGAACTTCAGTCCAATGATTGTGATAAACACAATGTTAAACACTGTAATACATTAAATAGATATGCGGGAGTGCATGTACAAAAGGACTAACTGAAGTCCAGTTTTCCCTGTTTAATGTGAGAGTATTTGCACTCTCTCTGTAAGTAACCAAGTTAAGAATAATAACTGATTTAAAATAAAGGTACTTTACTTCCTGTTTGGATTAAAATGGGCTTTTATTTTGAAAGAAATAAAACATTTATGTTCAAGTAAAGAGAGTATCTTAACCACAAAAAAAGGAACTTGCTACAGACAAACAAGTAAATGAAAATAGGTAAAGGGATCACAATGCTGTCATATTGTTAGACATGTAACCACAGGGACAAATAAAGTTGTTAAGCTCATCTTGGAAAAAAAATTTTCTCCCTACATATTAACTAAATTTCCTTTCTATATTCTTGTTGTTTACTTCTAGGAGGAAAAATAATCTCCACATCTGAAAGAAAGCTTTTAAGGGAACAGTAAAAAGGTGAAAAGTTTGATATCACAAGGTGCAGATTATAGTTGTCTTATTGACTGAACAGTATAGGAGGTAGTGTTTTTAATTTGAAGGCACAGTGGAGTCCTAGCTTTTCATCACTGTGAGAGCAGGAAGATGCTATTGTGAGTTTCCAGCCACTGTCCCACTATGGTAGCTTTGCTTGGCTGCATTAAAACAGAACATGATTTATGCAGAAACTTAATGTAATTAATATTAATGACAGTCCATTTTGTGCGATTTTCTTTTTTCATTTATATGAACAGTCATGTCCTTGGTTCGCAGCAGCACGTGTATTTTCCTGTACTTTAAAATCTAAGGACATTAAAAAGAGAAACTGTGCTGTTCAGATTTAAAGCTCCAGGCTCAAACAGAACAGTCATACTGGTTGGCTGTCCACTCTTCTCTGTTGATGCACTATTTTCTCCTTGTCATCTTCTATACTGGGACACATCTGGTGACACCCGTTCCCCTTTCGTGTTTCCCCGAGGGACAGTTTGATTTACTGTCTGTGTGGCATGCCCTTTTTTGAAGGGGAATCTGTGGCATTTTAAAATCTTGCTGCAATCAGACAAAGTTTTTAGTGCAAAATCTATAAAATGTGTATCTCTGAACCATCAGTTTATGATCTGTGCAAAACCGCAGATAAGAATTCATGGTGTTGTCTGTGAGAGTGAGATGTTCTGGATTTAAAAAAGCTTTATCTCAGCTGATGAGAAGGTGCTTTAGCCTTCCTCAGAGTCACAGTCACAATGATGATATGTGGAAGCCTGTGATGAATGTTTTCATAACTGTACCCCCAAGGTATCGCTTCCCAGTGACCTGTGCTCTGTGGAGATGTCCACAAGCAAACACTATCAGGACAGATTACATGGTTAATAACCGCCCGCAGATGAGCGATCACTGGAGGCGACGCTGGGGCAGCGGCTGCCCTCATGCCTGTGATCTTGTCCCAGATCCAGCTCTTCTGGGAGGGTGGCGGCTGAAGTAATAAGGGTACTGCTGCCACCAGCTGCAGGCTTGCTCTTATTTTGATTAAAACAAATACACACAGCAACTGCTCTGTTTTCTGCTGCTTTTGTGTCTAGAGGGACCTCTGCCACTCAGGCAACTACTCAGGCTCAAAGACACAAGTGTTGCAGGGAGCGGGGTCAGCCTGTAGCTACAGACGGGATTGAATTGTCATTGTGTATAATGTCACCTATAAAGCATCAGTCAGGATTTGAATAATCACAGCTGACAGGGCCTTGCAGCCTGTAGATGGCCTTGATGTGTAATGCAGCTGTATACCAGCACCACATCAACTTAAAGCCTGAAGCTTTATTTAAAACATTACAGCTTAATTCACTCCCGAGAGCGAGCGATCGTTGTTAAATGTTCTTTTTATGTATTTAATATTCACAAGGCAGCCTTGTTAAATACAGGTTAAGTACATTTTTCATTAAAAAGCAGCTCTAACCATCCAACCATGTCATCATTAACATTATGGCAGTTATTTACTAATTAGGCTGCAGAACACAAAACATGTTTATGTAACTAAAATGAATGCAAAATTAAGACAAAACTAAGAACTATAAGACTTTATAATAAAGTGCACAAAAGCATATTTAATCCAATGTATATACAGGAGCACACTTTGTCATTGCTGATGTGGAAAATGTACTTATTACTTGGAAACATATTAGCATTTTGATCAAGCAGCATTTGAGTCATGATGTGTCAGTCTAAACCCTCTAGCATTTTCAAAATAATTACTTTGAAATGCCACAGTTGAAGAGGTGTAACATGTTACATTTATAAATCTGTTACTCTTTTAGGAATCACGATTAAATCTGCAATGAGAGTTTGTCTCATAGTATGGGGTTAAAAAAACCCCTTTACATCACACAAGGACAACATGAGTAACTAATCACAGTATGTTTAAATGGAACAATTAGATCTGGCTGGTACCTTGTTATAAAATGCTGCACATATTTTTATACATGTCTCTTTAATCCAAGTTGTTGTCTTTGTGAACCAAAACCTTTTTTAAAATTAAAGCAGAATTTTTCTGTCTTTTAGACCTTTCAATTTCTTATCTGTCTTATGAGATTGATGAGTCCATTTTTATTTTCTCTATGTATACATTTGAAACAGTGTTTATTAATAGATTTTAATTTAAAATCCAGATTTAAATCTGCACTGGTTTATGATATGCCATTTGTTTTAGGGGTCTCCCAGTTTCAACAAGGGTGCACAATATTATTGGATGATACCAGAACAAGCAGATATTAGATTAATTACTTAAATATTAACATCACAAAAATAATTTCTGACAGTAGTTACGGTTGATATATAAGTCATACATATTGGCAGTGTAAATACTACATTAGCCTTAAATATTGACAAAATGTACAACTATACCACCAGATAAAGGTGGGCCCCTGTTCTAAATTGGTGGGTGGACTATTGGGGGTATGCATGTGATGTCACATGGCCTTTGTAAATTAACCCGATTTCTTTTTGATTAAATAATGATGTTATTTCTGTGACTGCTTCATGAAGTGAAGTTATCTGATGCTGTAACAGTTTATACAACATAATATGACACTTAAGAGCCGTACTGTGTGAATTTGTCACATTAAAAATAAATTGAAGGTTTCACAGGTGTTGAAATCAAATTAAATTAAGGAGGATATGCAGGGTGTGTCAAATTTCAGCTCAAAATACACCCAAAATTTTTGCAGATAGATTTAACAACCACAAAGCAATCTTTTCACAGATTACCTAAAGTGAAAAGAAGTGACTGAAACACTAAAATATGGAGAAACAACTGAGGTAAAGCTTTTTAATTGCAAAACATTGAGTTTCACATCCATCACTGATGTGTGCATTTAGGCTCTGCTTTGAGTTTTTGGATTCAGGTCCATATTAAGGTAAGGAAATCTAAATTTGTAAAATCTAAATGTAAGGAAATCTGTGTTTTGTCACTTAGCCCAGCTGAGCAGTCAAGTAGTGCGCTGGAAGTGACGGCAGTGCAAACCCTCTGTTGTGTGTAGCTCCCCCCTTTGGGATGTTATGGTACGTTTGGCAACCCTACAGAAGGATGCAAAAGAAGTAGGATGGTTCAGGTCAGTTATTTGGGAACCTTTCCAACTTTTGATTATGGAAATACAAATAAACGTAAACTTTGCTGCACCAAACTGAACCACACTGCTCAGTGGAAATGACCTAAAGGAGACCAACTGGGAACCCTGAACATTTTGAATTGAAGTCCCAAACATAAAAAAAACTACTCTGGTGCATCTAACTGCTGATTTAAATAAGGGGAAGTCACTTGTTGGACAAACTCAGATTTTTTTCCATGGTCAAACATGAGAGAAAGTGCATCATGGGAGTCTTACTCTTTTGCCGTATGGAGTTTGCAATTCAGTTAGCTATAGTGTGGCCGCTGAGTTGTCAGCCTGTTGTAAAGAACAGACCTGAAGCCTGTGAGTCACATTGCCCACCTCCACTTGTCATTTGTTGTCTTTAATTTAGGACTCTTTACAATCAAACTAACACTCCACAAGGTTTACTGACTCAACTCAATTAGCAACAAAGAAAACAGACAAACGAAAGAGAGGAGATGCATTATTCTTACATAACCAAAAAAACAACAACAAAAAAACAATTAAGAAATCATGATAAAAGTCCTTCACTACCTTTCCCCTAATTTACCCAAACTCTAGACCAGTGGTTCTCAGCTGGTGGGTCAGGACCCAAAAGTAGGTCGCAAAGCTCTTTTTTTCTGAGTGCCAGGGGAAAAAATGTGACAGAAACTCTATCTACAGAAGCCCTAAGTGGACAAACAGTAATTTCATACATGTATTTTTTAGGGTTTCCTGTGATTATGAGTAAAATTCATATTTTTCTCAAGATTTCTACCTTTATATCTCCCATTTGTTGGGAAATAAAGCTGGTTTACCTAAGATAACAAGGAAATTCTTAGAGAAATGACCAAACTTCCATGTTATCTTGGGAAAATTGAGTAAAATAAGATGTGTACATGCAAATCTTTCTGTAATGATGTGCAGGGCATTTGTTTTCAGTTTTCTTGTGTTTGCTATCATGCAATGCTAGGAACACAAATATGAGAAGTAACATAATGAATTTAAAAGTGAGAGACAATGACAGTTTCATGATTTATTTCTTCAATGCTTCATTTCTTGGATAGCTATTTCTGCCCATATTTCTATAGCAATGTCAAGTAACTTTCAGATTAGTTTACCACGATTTTCTTTAAATGAGGGATTATTAAAGGGGAAATATGCAAAAATCACTTTTTCAGGCTTTTCTTACAAAAATATGTGTGCGTGACCTGTCTGCAATCCCCTCAAGTACCAGAAAAATCCCCCCCCCCATCTTTCAGAAAATGTGTCCTGAAAAAGACGTTCTCAGATTTTCCCCTCATGATGTCATGTGGGGTTAGCCCCACCCCCAGGTTCAGTTGGCCCTTCATGCTTGGAGGAAAGTTCCGCCCTCCTCTGCTGATCCTGAGAGGAGGATCAGGAGAGCCACATATATTAAGCCAGATCGATTTCCTGAGAGGGGTGTGGTCAGGGGGAGTCACACAGCTTAGTAACATTTAAAGCCACAGAAACAGCTCATTCTGAGCAGGGCTGAAACAGAGAGGGGGTTTTATAGATACAAAAATCCTATACTGCAGTGTTTTTCCAGCAACAAACTTCATAGGCATGTTTTGGGGACCTCTGAGACCAGTATAAACTTGTTTTAACAGGTAAAACATGTACGAAGGAAGAATTAAAAGTGGGAACATGCCCTGCCAGTGTGGACTCTGTATATCACAGCACTTTTCAAGCAGTGAAGTATCTGCTTGGAATACATGATAAATAAGGGTGAATTTTCAGTGGTGTCAGGTTGTGTGCAGTGTGTGATGTTGGTGGCTGCAGTTACGGTCGTGTGGGCTTGTGTGACATAATTTTCCTGGTATGTTGGTTCCACTAGCAAGGACACAGCCACCTTATTGGGATGAAAACACAGATATTTAAAGTGAGTCTTGTATATCAGATTTTATGATAAATGTTTAAAAAAAAAATCACTGCCATGCTGTTTTGACAAGAGCCGTTTTTAAAAATGATTCCCAAACAATGAAAATTACTTTGTTTACCATGATATGACTGTATTATTTTCTCTCCTTTTTGTCCTCTCTGAAAACCTACCAAGAGACTATCTCTCCTTCCTTCACAGCATCTGCCCCTGTCTTTGTCCACAATCCTGTTCGGGTCATTGCCACTCTTGGAAAAGATGTTTCACTGGAATGCAAACCCAGAGCATCGCCCAAACCTCGGATAACATGGAGGAGAGGGGACAGAAGAATACAGCAGAATAAAAGGTACAGCAATAACATCTCCAGAGCTGCTCTTATGAAGAAGTAGCTTTTTGTACTGAATATCTTCTCAACCTTTGTTGTCAGATTGCATTGTTAAATGGAATGATTATAAATACATTGGGTTCTCATTCAGTGTGAGAAAATTCTCATTTAAATGCAGCTAGCGAGCGCTACAAAGCTGATAGAGATCCAGTTTTCTGCTCAAGGACACTTAGCTGGTGCAGGTGTTTGCCTATGCAAAGAGTGGCACTGAGATCACAGACTAAGGTCAACATATTAAAGCTCAGCTAAACCTAAAGCAGACTCATTCACATACCCAATGCATAAAAGCAGACTATATACAGTGCCTATCGAAAGTATTCGCCCCTTAAGCTGTTTTACAGCTTACTGATTTCATATGCCAATCATGGTCAATATAATTCGGCTTTTTTGACAAAAAAAAAAAAACAGATTTCTACAAAGTAATGCCAATTGAATAAAAATATGTAATGTAAATTAAGTGACTGCATAAATATTCACCCCCTTCAAGTCAGTATTTAGTAAATGCACCTTTGACTGCTATCAAAGCACTGAGTCTGTGTGAATCCTAATCACGCTTACACATCTGGACACTACAATTTTACTCCTTTCTTTGCAAAACTGCTCAAGCTCTGTCAGGTTGCGCTGGTATCAGATATGAACAACCCTTTTTGAGTCCATCCACAAATTTTCGATTGCACTGAGGTCTAGGCTTTGACTTGGCCACTCCGGAACACTTACCTTGTTGTCTTTAAACCATTTCTGTGTAGTTTTTGATGTATGCTTTGGGTCATTGTCTTGCTGGAAAATAAATCTTCTTACAGAAGTTCTCTTACAGACTGAATAAGATTGTCCTTCAGGATTTTCATATAATTGGCCATATTCATTTTACCCTCTGGCTTTACAAACTTTCCCGGGCTGGCTGCTGAAGATCATCCCCACAGCATGATGCTGCCACCACCATGCTTCACAGTGGGGATGATGTGTTTGTGGTGACCACTCTCACTAGTCTCCTTCTTGCATGGTCACTCAGTTTGTGAAGACGGTCTGATTCTAGGCAGATGTACACATGTGCCATATTGCTTCCATTTCTTGATGGTGGAACTTGGGGGGATGTACAGTGCCTTGGAAATGTTTTTGTATCCATTCCCTGACTTAAACATTTCAATAACCTTTTCTTTGAGTTGCTTGGAGTGTTCTTTTATCTTCATGGTGTAATGGTAACCAAGAATTCTGATTAACCAGTAACTGGACCTTCCAGATACAGGTGTCTTTGTTCTACAGTGACTTTAAGCACATTCACTGCACTCAGGTATCCCCATTTCACTAACTGTGAGACTACTAACACCAATTGGCTGGACCTCTGTTGAATTAGTTCAGTCACTTTAAAGGTGGTGAATATATATGCAGCCATTTATTTTACATGACATATTTTTGTTAAATTAACATGACTTTGTAGAAATTTGTTTTCACTTTTGCATTAAAGACATGTTTTTGTCAGAAAAGCCAAATTAAATTGACCATGACTGATATATAAAATCAATAAAAGGGTCAAACATCCAAGTGGGTAAATACTTTTATAGGCACTGTATAGTTTATGAAGACTTTGAATAAAATATAGATCTGTCTGGGTTTTTTTTGTTTGTTTGTTTGTTTGTTTTTTGTTTTTTTTTTGTAGAGGGGTGATGAAAAAGAGTCTCTGGTTGGTGATTCGCTACTATATTACTTATCTCATATACACTATATTGCCAAAAGTATTCAGTCACCCATCCAAATAATTCAAATCAGGTGTTCCAATCACTTCCATGGCCACAGGTGTATAAAATCAAGCACCTAGGCATGCAGACTGTTTCTACAAACATTTGTGAAAGAATGGGTCGCTCTCAGGAGCTCAGTGAATTCCAGTGTGGTACTGTGATAGGATGCCAATTGCGCAACAAGTCTAGTCGTGAAGTTTCCTTGCTCCTAAATATTCCACAGACAACTGTCAGTGGTATTATAACAAAGTGGAAGCGACTGGGAATGACAGCAGCTCAGCTGCAAAGTGGTAGGCTATGTAAAATGATGGAGGGGGGTCAGTGGATGCTGAAGCGCATAGTGAGCAGAGGTTGCCAACTTTCTGCAGAGTCAATCGCTACAGACCTCCAAACTTCATGTGGCCTTCAGATTAGCTCAAGAACAGTGCGTAGAGAGCTTCATGGAATGGGTTTCCATGGCCGAGCAGCTGCATCCAAGCCATACATCACCAAGTGCAATGCAAGGCGTGGGATGCAGTGGTGTAAAGCACGCTGCCACTGGACTCTAGAGCAGTGGAGACACATTCTCTAGAGTGACGAATTGCACTTCTCCATCTGCCAATCTGATGGACGAGTCTGGGTTTGGTGGTTGCCAGGAGAACGGTACTTGTCTGACTGCATTTTGCCAAGTGTAAAGTTTGGTGGACGGGGGATTATGTTGTGGGATTTATTTTCAGGAGCTGGGCTTGGCCCCTTAGTTCCAGTGAAAGGAACTCTGAATGCTTCAGCATACCGAGAGATTTTGGACAATTCCATGCTCCCAACTTTGTGGGAACTGTGCACAAAACAAGGTCCATAGAGACATGGATGAGAGAGTTTGGTGTGGATGAACTTGACTAGCCTGCACAGAGTCCTGACCTCAACCCGATAGAACACCTTTGGGATGAATTAGAGCAGAGACTGAGAGCCAGGCCTTCTCATCCAACATCAGTGTGTGACCTCACAAATGTGCTTCTAGAAGAATGGTCAAAAATTCCCATAAACAAACTCCTAAACCTTGTGGAAAGCCTTCCCAGAAAAGTTGAAGCTGTTCTAGCTGCAAAGGGTGGACCAACGTCATATTAAACCCTATGGATTAAGAATGGGATGTCACTTAAGTTCATATGCCAGTCAAGGCAGGTGAGCAAATACTTTTGGCAATTTAGTGTATATCTGATCTCTTCAAGTATCGTACAGCACATTTCTACTGCTGAGAAAATGGTATAATGTCCTCATTACACCCGTGCCTTCATAGAGGGGCATTTTCTGAGAAGTAAGAGAAATATGTAAATCTTGGACAAATCAATTTGTACCATAAAATCTAACTGAAGTAATGTTCTGCCTTGAGCTCTTTAATGCGTGTCCAAAACAGCAAAACATCGGAGGATGTTTTTCAGAGTCAGACATGAATCCCTTAAAAATATTTCAGACTTCTGGGAAGTTTAGCTGTTATCTCTGGGATAGATGTTTTGCTGTCTTTGCAGACAGTGGCAGATTTGCTGGAGCTTGGTTTTATAAATAGTATCAGATTTTTTCCTGTGCACAATTTAGAGAGTTGAATATTATGAGAGCAAGTTAATTGCCCTGTAAAATATGTATGAAGTCCTGAAAGTTTGCCTCCCTCAATATCTTCATATTGTTTTTCATCTCCGGCATAATTGTAAGCGTTATCATTCCGGCTCAGGCCCTTGAGGAATTGCATACATGTCTTGTTGTAACACATCACAGTTTCATTACTGTAACTGAAATTAAGTGTCACTACTAAAACAAAACACCTAAGGTGCTGGAAAAGCTCAGGAGACCCTTCTTCAACTCCACCTCCTGCTCAGGGAGGCTGACAATTTAGAGCGTACAATTGCATTTGGAATTCACATTCAGTTTGATGCATCATCTTTTATGAGAAACATCTCTCTGTTGCACCTAGAGGGGGCCGAGCAGAGCGAGGGTCCATCAATCAAACTGAGCGACACCAGTGAAATTATCAGTCACTGCTGAGCATCCCAAGTTCTGAGTGAGAGAAGAAGACCTTTTATTTATCAGCCAAGATTCAGCAGTCTTCGACAGCCTCGCAGCAAGGGCAGCCCGTTGATAATCAGATCCTCAGTGTGCTGCTGCTTCAAACAGGCAGCGACAAATGTTGAAGCCTTTAACAGGTGGATGGAGGCACAGTGCTCAGGAATTAGCTTAACACTCTTCATTCCTGGGGGGTTGGTGTAAATCTGCAGAAATATTTTTTATTTCCTGTTAAAAAGAAAGTCTACAGATGTTGTTTTGGATTTTTGTTTTCTTTTAAAAAATACTGGGCTCAGTGGAGCTGATGGATGGGGATAAGTAAGTGAGTGTGCTGCCCTAAAATAGTGATTGATGATCCAGCATGTCTGATCTGATAAAGCTTTTGAGGCATTTGTCAAACCCTTGCAAATCTGTTTTTCAGTGTTGTTGGCTCACATTGCAGGTTTCATACCTGTCCTAACACCTTCTCCATATTTTATTCTGACTTTAGACAAAGTTGTTTCTGGAAAAAGCACATAATTTCTCATTATGACTGTTGGCACAGCAGTAAGCTGATTTCTCTCCTCAGAATAAAATGGTATTTTTGCACTGGCATGTCGATATTTATTACAATGACTGCTGCTATGTTACATACTTTTAGTTAAGGTCTTACATCAACTCAAGTATTTCCAACAATTTTCAAAGTCAGAGAAATTCTCAATTTATCTAATTTTAACAGAAGTTGTTTTGTCATGGTGGCTGTGTTATGACAGCCACCATGACAAGACAGAAACGAAAACAACAGAAACAACTTGTTTCATGCCAAAAGACGTTGGATAATATGCCATAGCTTACAAGTTAATTTGCACAAGCTTAACCTCTTAATGCAGAACTTCACCCCCACCCATTGTAATCTTCAGGCCTAACAAGGCATTTCCAGGTTAAGTTGAAATGTGTTGCTTAGCCCATCCACTTCCTGTTCTGAATTTGAAACTCTGCTCATGAAAAGCTATAAGCAATCAATGTTTTTGTTTCATAGAAGCAGAGTGCCATTTTTGTTTAACATTTTCCTCAATTAAAAACAAGAACTGAACAGCAGAGTTGGGTGATCTGGGCTCTACTGTTCACAGCTTGTCATCTTTTGTTTCTGTTTTGGTTGAGAGCTTCCTTAAGGCAGAATTTACATATTGCATTTAACTGTAAGTTGTAGTATTATGTATGGGGTCCATGCCATTTGTAATCTTACATTCTTAAAGTCTCACATTTACTCATTTGTAACAGAGGGCATTTCCACATCAAAACTGTCTGATTTGGTTGAAGTAAACACTAGTCCTTATGTCAAAGCAGTGTGGTTCTTTTTCCCTGGTGTGAAAGTTGTCAGTCAAACCCAGGTGTAGACTTAACAACCCTTTTGACACAGCTTTGGTGCACTTTTTTCAGACTCTGGTGTGTAGGGATGGAGTTTGAAACCCCCCAAACCCCCAAAATCAGTAACATTGTAGTTTATTAATTCTGCTATGCTATATCGTTGACAAGACCATGTGTCCAATGCTGAGTGCTCAGGAGAGCGAGGATGGGAAGGGTCAGCTTCCCTCACACAGTGACAGCAGCTGCACTTTTATGAGCACCTGTTGTGCTTTCACGGATTTGATCCAGCTCACCACATACTGGTTGCCCGGGCCCAGTGGTGCAGATGCTGGGGGCGACTGAGTGCGCCATGGATGGGTCAGCTAGGAACATACATGAAGAGATGTGGCATGGGCTTGGCACAGGATGGCATCAGGAGTTCAGAGCTCCCATACCTGACCTGACATGATTCTGCTGTTAAGGCTCTGTGATGTAACATCATTTTATCATATCCCTGGTGCAAAAACTTAGATCAATTCTTGCAATTGTGCAACTTTCACATTAAAGATAAAAGACATGCTTTTAGTAGCAAGCAATCATATCACTGGCTTCAGCTGCTACGTAACAATTGTCTTTCTCACCAGTTCAGATCAGCATGGAAAAGTGCTCTAAAAGTTTGTAGCCAGTCCCGTTAGTTAGAAATATAAATCTGAAGTAGAAGTCCATGGTGAAATCCAGAGTATCAGCAGATTTAGCGAGAGATCTTAAACTGATTTTAATCCAACCTAACTACAGGAATCAGGTTTTGTTTTTTTAATTAACCAGCTACCATAGCCAGTTAAACATATATTAAAGACCCCAGGTATACCTGATAGATCTACTGAAACAATTTAAGTTGATTAGCAGGTCATGACTCGGGAGGATTAATGTGCATCTTCTCCAGATTTCTCTTCATAAGTGTGTTCAGTGACTCCGGTACATCTATACTATTATTTTTGAGCTGTTGCAGTTGCCCCGTCATTTTCCAACTATGTTGTTTTCCTTCAGTGAAATGAAAACAATGTAAATACCAATAACCAGAGCGAACATCACTACTACCAATGTAGTTGTTTGTCCATGTTGAAACTGAAAAAGGACTTTTGAACAGCCATGACCAGGCAGGAGTCAACTTGTCTTTTAGTTCCAGGGATATTTCCCTTAAAAAATGCCGACCAGTCAAAGGGCATTTTCTTCAAACATCACATATATGATCTGATCATAAATGTACCCCTGTGAACGCGGACCAAACTTGGGGTGGTTATATAACAATGAAACAGTCTGGTCCATGATTCAGATCAGAGGAAATTAACTATAGGTGTGAAAATGCCTCAACTTTTACCCTTAGTCCTCCTACGATGCTACACTTAGGGCTCATTTACACACATCCTGTTAGATTTTGACACCCTAATAGTTTTTTTTGGTCACAATTTAACAGCACTTTGTTATCCAGTGGATAAATGAACTTGGTGGAAGAGTGATTTTGCCAGCGCTTAGCAGGTCAACCTTGTGAAAGGCTGATTTCTATCTGAAGAAGGTGAAATAAACAAGAAGAGCCATTTGTTTAAAGGTCTTGGACAGGGTGACTCCTGAAAGGATTTTCTGCCATTACCTGTCGTAAAGTAAAGAGTTTATGGATGGAAAGACATTCTATTCTTGGAATAACAGGGGAGGAATCGAAACGGCTTCACGTTTATCTGCCATTGACAGCTGTGCTGACTTAATGAAGGTTTGTAATTAACATGGATTTCCGCTAATGTTCAAGGCTTTTGTCTCTTAAATAGAAAGTATTAATCCCATTAGTTTGAAAGTACGTGGCAGACTCTATTGAAGAGCACTCTCTTTAAAAAAGTCAGTGCAGAATTTGATTTTTATGAAAAGCTGCTAAAGCATATATTATGTCATACAGATTTCATGTATAAATAATGAGTATGCTGTATCAGCCTGATTGATTTAGGCTTTTCAGATTTAAAGTACATATTTGAGTGCTATAGGTTTGCTTTGATCCTCTATGTTTCCTTTAGATATCCTCAACCTGAGTGGATTTTCATACTGTGTATACCTAACAGCCCCTGTCCTGTCCTTTCTGCCTCAGTGTCCTTGTCGGATGTGAATTTCCTCCCTAATTTGAAAAATGTCTCCTGGCTGCAGATTGCCTCTGAATTGTCTCTGTGTGGCAAGATTTGGTCACGCCTCCATGAGTGTCTCTTTGCCCATTTCAATCACCTTGCCCATGATGAAAGAGCTTAGCGTTGTAAATATAAATGCCAAACAATATGAATTAAATTGAAAGATGAGAATATGTGACACCACATCATTTTGATTGTTTGATTGGGGATGAAATTGATATTTTAATAAAGAATAACTTTGTAAATATTCATTTTCACCTCTGCAGGCATAGCTCAAATCAGAGGGGATATAAATATTTATATTTGCATAAAGGGGTTTGCAGTGGACCCAGCATAAATCATAATATCTTTCTTTGAGTCTTCAGCCTGCAGAGGAGGGCCTGGGACAAGGATGGGGAAGGGGCTTTGAGCTTTCTGTCTCTGTCCTTGATGGTCAGAGCAGGGCTGCAGCTCTGCCAAAGAGGACCTGGAGGTTCTGCTCTCATGTCGAGCCTTTGCTGCTCCGTCCTGGGCTCCTGCTTCAGATCAGGATTCTGTCTTTGAAGGCTTTAGCTTAGTGGTTTTATGTCTGCACCCAGCAGCTCTGAGTGGAGGTGGGCTGAAGCAACAGGGCTGTAGTAGACATTACATTCAGTCCCCTAGTTTCGCCTGATGTGGCCTATGGCCAGGATTCCCACCTCTAACTATCTTCAGACCCTGACTGGGAGAAAGACATCCTGGCAGACATGGCTGCATAATTATGATGATGTGACCATGACTGCCCTGGACTTTAAGTTTTTGTCTATTTTTCTTAGTTTTTCCTTTTATTTTTCTACTTTAGAGCGGTGCAGACGCACTGTACAAATTATGAAATGCACTGCCCAGGCCGGCTGGGGACTTTTTCTGTATTTGCCTTACTGGGTGCTTTGGTGTGATAAGGGGGGAACAGGTAAGCTGAATAGGGCAGTAATGGACTGGCAAAGGTAACCTGGAGAGAGAGCAGAGCAGATGGCATGAAAGGGCATAGAGCTTGACTTCCTCTCCCCTCTCTGCTCCCTCAGTCCCATGACAATATGATATGATAAACAATACAATAAACAATGTCACACCATTACAGATCAAATTGGTTTACAGAATAAGGCTAATGTGGGGTGCTGGTTTAGCTTAGTTGGTAGAGCAGGCACCCATAAACAGAGGCTATAGTCCTCAACACACTAGTCACAGGATCAATTCTGCACTGTTTGATGTAGGGGTCAACTGATGTTGTTCTTAGTTTTTTTTAGGACGATAACCAGTATTTGGAACCAATATGCATTTATTGTGATGGATAAAATGTACTTAATTTTGCAAAAGAAAAACTGCATGGTCAAAAAAATGATGGTAAATAAAAATTGTACCCTATCACAATCAGCATGAGAAACATCACAGAAAAGCTACAGAAAAACAGGAAGTGATGCCAAACTCTCAATGTGTCAGCCACGTCAAGGCTTAAGTGTTGATTGGCTAGTCCTCATGTGACATCTGGCCAATCAGATTGTGTTGCATGCAGAGTATTTGGTGAGACTGTGGTGAGTGAAAATACAGCCAGGGAGAAAGACACACCTTGTAGTGGAGACAAAGTAGCACACTTTTTGAGTCATTCATTTTATTGATTATCTTTAAAATAAAATGCCAATACCGATAATTGGCTGGGTGCCAAATATCGGCCTCAATATTCGGCCAAGCCAACAGTCGCTCACCCCCTAATTTCGTGCATGTCTTCCCCCCTGTTTTCAGTCTCTTCTCAGCTATCCTATTTGAATAAGAAATAAAAGCCCCAAAATATTCTTTAAATAATGTGGCAATGTTAGCAGTTCTAGCACCGCTGGCCTTTGATCTCTTTGCAGGTGTACGTCCACATTCCTGAGCTGAATATAGTCGCTCATTGCTTTGGTTATATGTAAGTATAACCTGACACAGCTCCTAGATAACGTTATCCCCATTTTCTAGATTAAAATAGTACTTAATTGCACTGTTCCTATGAGACATAATCAGTGCTGTGAGTAAGCAGTTGTTTATGTCAGATTAAAGAGCACTGTGGCAGGAAGGCAGGTGTCCTTAAGAACAGCTATAGTGGCTACACGTGGCATCTGTGTTACAGTTCAGAGAGATAGTTTGACTGCGATTGTTGGTCTGAAATGATGTAAAAATTGTAAATAAATAGTTTAACTGACGTAGTTGTTGTGCCACCTACAAATGGACTGGACATTATTGTTTACCCAACTAATTGCATGCATCCCTACTTTATCTTTCTCCTGGGGTCATTTGATTTGGACCTAAAGTTCTTAAAAAATACAGCGTCTACCATGGTAATATAAAAGATAAATTAAAAAAAACAACAGCAATGCACTTTTGTTTTTTTCTAAGATTTTTTTTAAAGCTTTTTCCCCTTATTCTGATTTGACAGCTGTAGCAAGAAATGAAACATGAGGAGAAAGAGTGCATGCACCAAACATGCACAGAGACGAGGAATGGATCCAACTACCAGTGCATTGAGGACTATAGCCTTATTTTATGGGCACATACTCCACCAGCTGAGCAAAACCGGCGTTCAACAATGTACAGTTTAACACAACAATCCCCATTTACATGCAGAAATACATAATAATAGAAAAGTAAAATAAAAATGACATGGCTTGCACATGATCTGCTTAAAAATGGTAGCAACAGTTATAAATTATATAAGAAAATAAGATCAATACAAGAGAAAAGAACTGAATGTTAAAGATGAGAAGGAAACAGTAAGATGCTGTTGCACAATGCTGTTCTTTTACATAATTCCTGCTCTAAAACCATCTGCTCACAGACACGTTTTCTTCCATCCTATACTGTCTCCTGTCTTGCATTTATTTTCCAGCAGCTATTTGCAAGGCAAAGAGAGACGTTAAGACCATATTGCTTGTGTCCTGCTGGATAAGGGGCTACTTATGAATGCAGGGGTAGTCTTGTTTCTTCTGTCTATTACATTTCTGTTTCCCAGGAGAACAGCACAGTGAAATGCACATCTCGGTTTGACAGCTTCTGCTTTAGATTTATTGAATGCAGCAATGTTTAGGGTTTGTCAGGTGGATTCAAGAGAACTGTGAATGCACCATTGATTCATATTTGATGCAGAGGAACAAAGAATGAAAAAAGACTGTTTTAGTTGATGCTTTGTAGTGTGCTCTAAAAGCATGGTTATTTTTAAGTTCTTCTTTAATTGATTTAAAATTACTCTGTCATTACCCCAATTGCAGGCGATTGTATTCTTTCAAAGGCATAACATCAGATAAAGAGCATCACTGTATTCGCTCTGAAAGTCTGCAACAAACTGTGCTTCTTTGTTGTTCACATCAATACTTTGCAGTCACTTTCTTTGTCTTTTTCTGAAAATTTGTCCCCATTAACGTTATCTGTATCTGTGGAAGCATCTGTGTTTAATCCTGTTCAAGATAGGCTTACTTAGTGTTATCTATAGATCAGGTTCATTAACACATTTAAATTGTTGATTGATCTTTAGTGAATCAGGTTTATTTTCATGTTCCCTCGCTGAAGGTTACACAGCAAACACAAACAGCGCTCTTGACTTCACTTCCCTGAGTCCTCTGAGCTTTTTTGTAACACAAACAACTTACTGTCAGAGGCTTTTTGTCCTTCAGTTCACTGATAATAACTCGCAAGCTGTAAACACAATTGTGGTTTATATTTTCCTCCTCTGAAATCTCCAGTGCATTAATTCCAGAGTATCTGAGCAGTTTGTTTCAACTTTTCCACCCTCATCCCTGGTGAATATTACTATTCTTGCTTCCTGATACAACATTGGGCATATAACCTCACGCCTGCACTTGTAGAGCAACTGTTCATACGTGAATATGTGTCTCATACAAGTATTGATTTTTATGTCCTTTCTCACAGGATTATGCTGTTACGGAACAACACTCTGAGAATTGTTAACTCCAGCCGAGCGGATGAGGGGAACTATGTGTGCCGGGCGGAGAATCAGCTAGGCTCTGCAGAGATGACTGCCATACTGTGGGTAAAAGGTAAGTGATGCCCTGGGGGCCTTTATTTTCTGCCAAATTAGCACAAGTCTGCACCCAGTAAACAGTCCCCAATGTCATTTTTTTCCCCCCACCTTTGCTCGGGTGCCAGGAAATTTATTGTGCTTGCTCAACCGTGAACGAAAGGCTCTCACATTCAAGAATCATATTACAAGGACACCTTTTAACAGCGAATAGGATTCCGTCCCAGAGATGCAATGTACAGTCTAGATCAGAGTCAAGCAGGATATTTATGTGACAAAGGTGAGTGTTCTTGCCCCAGTTGGCGTCGGGGTTGCCGTGATTGCTCTGGCAGTGATGTCACAGTGTAATGCAGCTGCTTGACGCTAGCTTTTGGTTAGCCTGAGGTGACAGTGTAGCAGCTTTGTGCTTCCAGAGGCCATGCGTGTGGAGCTGAGCCCGAGCAGAGTGGAAGTGACGGTGGGGGAGAGTGTGGTGCTGAGCTGCAAGGCGGCACACGACACATCGCTGGATGTGGCTTTCCAGTGGTTCTTCAACCAGAAACCGATCAACTTCCAGCAGGACGGAGGGCATTTTGAATACATCCAAACAGTAAGAGCGAGAGTAAGAGCAAAACTTAGAGTACATTCATCATATTGGTCATGATTTTATCTCTCTGCCTGTCTGTCCATCTGTCTCTGTCTGTCTCTTTGACAAACTGTCTCTGTCATCTCTTGTAGCTCTGTTTGTTTCTGTTTCTAATCCGCAGTTTCAACCAGATGTCTACCCTTTTAATTCAAACAGTCATCTGTTTACACAGTTTTTAACTTGAGATTCAACCCATTAAACTTAATGATATCTTGTCTTTCCATATGCACATTTTATATAAGCCTAAGTGTACAGCATATATCACTAACACTTTTCTACCTGCAAAAATAATCCTTTTGAACTTCTATCTTTAGGGCCTTTGTCCTGGCAGCACCTACATCCTTAGAGTGCTTCTTATAGGGGCTTATTGATGCTAGGTTATGAAAGTTGACCTCTGCTTTCTTTGACTGTATCCATCAGGTCGTTTTTTTAGATAGTTCTGTGTTCCTGTTATGTTCCTTTATACAAGAAAATACCAAGAAAACATGAGAATAATATAAAGGAACTCCTGCCCTGGCATAAACAGCAGCTCTAGATCTGGGAATTGTGATCTCAAATACACAAAATGCAAAGGTGAAAAAAGTACCCGACTATTGTGCTTAAGTAAAAGTACAGTTACTCTGGACAAAATTCACTAAAGCAAAAGTAAAAATACTCGTCTAAAAATCTACTTAAATGAAAGTAAAAGTATTGGATAAAATTTTTTTCTTTAAGTACTGACTACTGAGTAACTCTGGAAGAGTTGTACGGTGAAATTTTATCTTTTCTCACAGGCAAGAACAAAAGAATAGATCTACAAATAGGTTGGTCTGGTCAAGTAGCACCTCTTTAATAAAGTGAAATAAACAGCAAAGTTGACAGTGTTAATTAAACTCATGTAGAGTTGAATTTAACACCTTAAAAGTGTATATTAGTCCACACTACAGATAGTTAAACTACACTTTTGAAATTTTTCAAGAACGAAGCAGAGAGTCAACCTCATAGCAAAGCAGTGCATGCTAATGACATAAATGCAACCTTTAGGAGCACCTAAAATCACAGGCAGTAACTCTAACTCAGTGGATAACTTCACTCATGGTGTAAATGTGTCTCACACCAAGAACAACAACAATCCACCAGATTCATAGTTTCAGATTCTGGAGATATCAACACTCCAGTTTTTGCTGTGTACAACAGCTAGTTTGGGAAGTGATGTGGAATCATCCTCTCACTATTTGCAGCTGTGTTGTCAACAGAGGTAGAAAAAGTACAAGAGTATTGTTTTCAAGTAAAAGTACAGTTTCTCTGGTTAAAAATTACATAAGTAGAAGTAAAGTACTGATTTCAAAATGTATTTTCAAAAAGTTCAAGTACCCAATAAACGACTCATTTACAGTAATTTGAGTAAATGTTATGAGATAAAATGTTGGTTCCTCAAAGCTGATATGAGGGATGCAGAGATTGTGAAAATTAGAGCCAATAATGATGTTAAAAATTACAATTAGGTCAACATCATAATCTAGAAATTGGTGGTAATATCATATATCAGGGTATTAGACATCATCCACAGTATTGCTTTGATTACCGTCATGAGGATGGTGCTGGAAGATCAATGAATATTTAAGATCAATTCCTTAAGATTACGTGTCCGTTTCCAGCAGCAGCACCGCTGCCTATTTGGGCAAATGAGAAACGCAGGCATACCATCGCATGGACTGTGCTTTGGCATGCATGTCAGGAGACTGCTTGTATGATGTTTTTAAACCCTTAGCAGTAATATCATATACCTCTGTAAAATTCAGTGAGGGTATGACAGTATTAAAAATGAATACTGCCCAATCTGACCATAACCAATGTTTCTGATAAAAACTTCTTTTGGTGTATGACTCCCACTTACACCAGTATTCTCTCATGTTTCACCATCAAAGCTAAGACCAGTTTGTCCAACAGGTCGCCTCCTCTGCTCGGTAAAAGATCTCTAGTTTGATTCAGCAAGTAGGTAAACTAGATGCCAGCATTAGATTAATTGTGACACAACAGATAAACATTTGCAGCTGTTGTCTGTTCATGTAACATTATTAGGTGTTACTGATGTTAAAATTGAAGCATCGCTGCATCCCTAGTTGACGAGAAGTCTCAGCCAATCATAATTTTGATTGGTTAGTGAAAGTAATGACAAGAACATTGCTGCGCCACAAGTTTAACTTTTCTAACCTGGGCCTGTGAGTGCAGCCACAGAAAACCCTGATGCTGAGGGTGTTTTTGAGTTCAGGATGCTGAGCACTGGAAATGCTGGGCTGCATTACTTCTGTATTGAAATTGCCAGCAAAAAAGCAGCAACCATGTACACAGGCTCTTTTACACCTTAACTTATTTCATATAATCATGTAAATCAAAGGATAGTCTAGTGTTTCAGTTGTGTCTGATAAATTGTATGTTCCTGTACAACCCAAATAGAGACTGACTCCTGCTGATTTTGAAAGGTTCAAAGGGTCCAAACTGGTTCACTGTTGAATTTGAATGAGATATAGAAAGAAAGATAATGGAGTCTTTCTGTTTGACATAAATCCTCCAGAAGAGGTCGAGGAATCAGGGTCAAGGATCCTCTCTGAACGACGTCATATAAATTCTTCGTGCCATGATGAAATAGACGCACACAAAGAGCCGTACCTGCCAGCAACATCAAGGTTGCATCATTGTTCCAACATCCCTTTTCAAATCACCTTTAAAATTTTTTTCTTCTTGACTGGACCCTTTCTGACCTTCATATTTTACTATTTTCACTCCACCACTTGTTATGTCTTCTTTGCAGACCATTTGTACTGTATGATATACTATATACTGCAAAAGTTCAACATAAACATGCAGGGGTGGTTTTGAGGTCAGACCTTTACAGGTTCTCTAAAGAAATTTTGACATGTGGAGTTCCTTGCAAGAGTTTAGTCCTCCTGCTACACCATTCATTTCACTGAACAAGTTATGTTTTCCTATATGTGAGATTTTTATAGAATAGAATGATAAAACCTTGCAGTAACAAGAGTTCAATCAGGAGAGACAAAAGAAGCGTGATCATTCATTTATTTTACAAAGAAAAATTTTTTATAATATTTTATGATGAATCAAAAGTCTTTGGCGTAAGACTCCATGGTGAACCCCGTCAGTCCAGAAAAAGGGGTACGGGCCGTCAGATCAGATAGGATACCCCCCCGGAGTCCTGACACTGGTGGTGGTGAGTGATTAGGAGAGGGATCCGAAACTTCTGAGGAGCTGAACTGACTTGAAGTTGAGAGTATCCTGAAGCGGTTGACGAGTGAGGTGGTGACAGGGGTGGCGGAGGGATGCAGCGTTCAGCTGAGACAAATGACTGCAGAGGGAAGAGAACAAGTTTTAAAAGAGGACAGCGACATGGTGATTGGACACACGGGAATTGTTTGCAGAGTCTGATTGGACAATTGATCGAGTAAGTAGACACCCTTAACAGCTGATCACCAGGTGAGAGTGACAAAGGCATAATGAGTGAAAGGGGAAAAGTCTTCCTGCTTGAACTTTCACTGAGCTTCATTTTTAAGACAAAAAAGGAAATAAAAGATTGAGTACAGCTAAGGCTTTTTAGTTTTTGGTTGTTTTCAAAAGTAGTCAGTTGGTATGGGTGTTAATATTATTACTGAGCTAATATTTGTACATTATTTTATTCATGATTCAGCACAACAAGCAAGTCATCTAATTGGTGAGCCACATTTCAGTGCTATTAACGTCTAACTATGATATAAACAATATTTTGTTTCACTTTATTTACTTTTAAAAAGGAAAAAATCCCTTTCCCAACACATTGACAACATTTCTGTTGTTTAAAGGGACTCAAATTAAATACAGTCTCACCAAAAATAACCCTCTTTGTGCATAATTAACCTCTCATTTTTGCTGCCATTGATTAATGAGGGGGTACAGTTGGGAATTATTATTCAGAATTTTGTGATTGTCTCCCTTCTATCTGTGATATTTTGAGTGAAAATTACTATCCTTGATTAGGCCCTCATAATACTGCTCCCTGCATGCCACAACTTTTTATCACACATCATAACTTACGTCAGCTGGTAAGCCATAGGGCTAAACTACCTGAATGAGGGAAGGGTAATATCTTTAGCTGCTGCTTAACTATGCATGACTTACAATATTTCACATTTGAACATTTTAATGGGTTGATGCTCTACTTTACTGTTGTCGAACTTTTTTGCCCAACGGCACACACAACATCAAGACAGAATTTCAAGGCATACCCATGCAAAACTGTATTTAACATGTGTTATCTTTAGTTATAGTACAGTTGTAGTAATATAATATGGTTGTTCAAATCCCCACAGCACACCTAGACTTGCCTCAGGACATAATGATAAGCCTCAGCACACCATTTGGGAACCACCACTCTACTGAACACTACTGTATTTCATTGCTACCTGTCATTACCATACAGTGCATTCAGAAAGTATTAAGACCCAGTTTACTTTTTTCTGTTTTGTTATGTTGCAACCTGTTGCTACAGCCAAAAGATGCCATTTTTTCTCTCAATGATCTACACTCAGTACCCTCATCATGACAAAGTGAAAATAGAATTTTAAAAAATGTGGCAAATTCATTAAAAAGAAAAAATTGCAATATCACATTGATATAAGTATTTAAACCCTCTGAAATAACACTTGATATTTGGCTCAGGTTCCTCCCATTTTTCTTAGTCTTTGCTGAGATGTTTCTAGGCCTTGATTGGAGTCCACTTGTGGTAAATTAAAATGATTGGACATGATTTGGAAAAGCCCACACCACTGTAAAAGACCTTGCAGCTGACAATGCATATCAGAGTAAAAACGAAGCTATGAGGTCAAAGGAACTGCCCGCAGACCTTAGGGACAAGATTGTTGCAAGACACAGCCCTGGGGAAGGCTGCAAAAATTTCTGCAGCATGAGCATGATGGCATCCATAATTCTCAAATGGAAGAGTTTGTCACTACCAGGACTCTTTCACAAACTGAGCAATTGGGGGATACTGGCTTTAGTGAGAGAGGTCACCAAGAACCAAATGGTCACATGAAGCCTGCTTGACTTTCATTTGGAGTTTTAGCAAACTCCATGTTTGCCTTTGTGTGTTTTGCACTGAGAGGCTTTGATCTAGCCACTCTGCCATAGAGCCATTTTCAGTGGAGGGCTGCAGTGATGGTTTTCCTTCTGCAACTTTGTCCCAGTCTCCACACAGGATCTCTGGAGCTCAGTCTGAGTGACCATCAGGTTCTCAGATGTACTAAGGTCTCTCTCCCCTGATTGTTATAGTAATATGGAGTATTAGAGTATTATGGAGGCCACTGTGCCCTTGGGAACCTTCAGTGCATCAGAAATATTTTTATAGCCTTCCCCACATCTGTGCCTTGCAACAATTTTGTCTCAGAGATCAGAGACAGGATCCCTTGAACTCATGGCTTGGTTTTTGCTCTGATATGCCTTTTTGAATGATGTCCAATCGTTTTAATTTACCACAAATGGGCTCCAATTAAGGTGCAGAAACATCTCAGAAAAGATTGAGAGACATTTCATGTATTGCTGAAAAGGGTCTTAGTACTTATATCACTGTGATTTTTCAGTTTTTAATGCATTGTATCAGTCTGTGCATGCCTGCTGTTCAGATTTCAATGTTTGTATTAAACCAACTGTTGAGAAATGGAAGGGTGCCATTTTGAGGTATGGCATTTGCTAAAAGTTGAGAAAAATATTAAACTCAAATATTGTATTATTATGTTATGTTATTCAACATTATTGCTGGAATAAAAAAATCAAGTGTTTCACATAATTTGTGTTGAGGTTCATCCCTGTTTTAACTATTTTAGGGCTGCTGAACTTAACGTTAGGGTTTCTACAGCATCCCTTAAAAGGGCTTTAAAACCAGCTATGTAGATAATATATAGAAGTTCTTCTGTTTATGTCTGCACCAAACATTTTGCCCTGAGCTTGAAAAAGTTTTATTGTTTATACAAACTAGCATCTCTCTTTCCCTGTCTCCATAGTTTTAAAAAGAAACATTAGTGTCTGCACCATAAAATGAAGTTTGAAGCCAAATTTGCAGTAGATTGGGGAGTCTTGTTTATGTCTCTATTCCTTTATCAGCAGTAGATGTTAAAATCACATCTGTCCCTATGTGTCCTCTGCTACAAGCCAAGCTCTGCAGGGAAAGTATTTGCAGTGACAATCCTTTAAAGGCCCAACAGATTCCTGGCTGATGCATGGTTTGTAATTTTAATCAGGTTTCAAGCTAAACAGCTGCCTGTAGACCTTGAATTATTCCCAGTCTCGCCTTAGGCATTTCTCATTTTAACACACAGAAAATACAGGGAGCTGAAGAATGTAGCAGCAAGCAAGCACCTGAATTAAACAGAAATCTCTCAAGCCACATGAGCCTCTACAAGATGTAATGGAATCACACTTCTCCTGTCAAGCACATTTAGGCTTCCTTAATACTTAACTCTTTTTATCCTTGTTTTCTTGGCTTTTTTGCAGCAGTCTTCTACAGTGGATCTGATGATTAGGAGCATTTTGTTGAAGCATGCTGGAAAGTACGGATGCCGAGCCCAGACCAGTGCTGACACTGTGTTTGCAGAGGCTGAGCTTCTTGTTAGAGGTGAGTTATCTGTCCATTACAGGGGCACTGTGAGGGTTTCTTGTACAATTTCTACTGAATTCAGTGGCCTACTGCCCCTTTGAATTATCTTACATCTTATTCTCAAAGTAAAAACTGTTGGGATATTGGTCCAGTGAAAAATGCTGCTATGACAATCACCAATTATTGGGTCGATAATTAGACTTGGTGTCTTGTGCTTTTTAGTTCACTTTCTCTGTTGATGCCAGGATATTATGTTTTACCTGTTTGTAAAACTAATGGAAATTAAAAGTAGCTCCTTAAATTGCTCCTTAGGGTCTTTTATCTTTATACTCACTGATCATTATCATGATTTTATCTGACTAATCCTTATTGTTTTTACTCTGTTTATTTATTAGTAAGCCTCATTTATATCAGCATTCATTTTTGACCCTGTTTTATATTTTTAGCTTAGACATATTGTTGCTGTCTGTGTCACTGTGTTTTATCTATGCTTTTATGTACAAGCTGCTTCAAACCTAGAGGGGTTAATAAAGTTGTTTGAATTGAACTGAATAACAGGTCTAGACAATTTTGTAAGTTTGATAATTACTGTACATGGGACTTTGGAAATGTGCTCCTGGAGGAGACAATTGAACAATGTCTGTCTCCACTTTATTGTCCCCTTTTGGGCATTAGGACTGATTTTTTTATGGTCACAGTGAGAATGGCTGGACAGCCGGTCTGTCTGCATGAACAACTTTAATATGAGCTGTAAAACAGACTGGATTAAATGTCTGGCAACTGTGGACTAAGCTGCTGATTCTGATTGTTGCTGATAATGGATCAGAATGATTATTGTCCAAGCAGTTTCTTATCTTCATGTTCCTTATCTTTTTGTTTGTTTGTTTTCTGGATCAGTGTTATTTAGTTGGAAATTTTGTTACTTGAAGTAATGAAAAGTGCTGGGCAACTAATCAAGTTTCAATTTCAGTTACAGCTTGGCTTCTCGTGATCATGAAAACAAGATAAATGAGATGAAATAATAACTTAGTTTGCAAAGTGAGAGAGCTTAAGAAGCTGACAGAAACACAGCTGTTGGCTGACGGAAAAAAAGATGCGACCTTTGACACATAAAAATGTATTATATTGTTTGAAATTCATACACTGAGTGGTAAACATAATAATCATGATCTTGATGTCAATTAAAATAATCCTGATTAAGGTTTTTACTGTTACTAACTAGCTCAAGGAATGAATAAATGTCATTTTCATTAACTTTGGCTTAGACTGTTTTAAATAATTAATTTCCTTGATTACATGGCAGTAGAACTTAACATCAAATCATTTAACTAGGAGTGTCAAATGATTATAATTTTTTATTGCGGTGAATCTCAGAATTTCCATCACTAATTGTGATTTATGTCTTTTTTGTAGCTTTTTTCAACTTTTCAGCATTTGAAACAACATGCAATAAAGAGATCATATAAAAATAGTGCACTAATTATGGGCATTATTTGCATCGTGATTAATGCAGTAATGCTTACAGCTCTATATTTAACATCTTCTGAACAAGGGTTGGACTATATTATCAGCATGATATTGGCATCAATAGTTTTTGGGTTAAAAATCTATTTTGGTTATTAGCAGATATGTAAATATCTATTAAGAATCAAAATACTAGCCACATATATTACTTTTAAATATAGGCCTATATCAGCTGTAAATATTGGCCTTTATAAGTTGTAAATACCGGCCTATACACTGTTAATTTTGATCTAAATCAATTGTAAGTATTGAATGATTTAAGCTTTAAATTTTGGCTCATTTCATTTATAAATATCAGCATATATAAGCTGTAGATATCTACCTATATCAGCTATAAAAATCTGCTCATATCAGCTATTACTATCAGCCTATATAAACTGTAAATATCGGCCTATATCAGTTATAAATACTGGCTGATTTCAGCTTTAAATTTCGGGTGACATCAGCTGTTACTATCAGCCTATATAAGCTGTATATATTGGCTGATATCGGCCATAAATATTGGCCGATATCAGCTGTTAAAATCAGTCTATGTAAACCGTGAATATCGGCTGATATCAGCTATAAATATTGGCTGATATCAGCTGTTAAAATCTGCCTATATAAACTGCATATATCGGCTGATATCAGCTATAAATATTTGCTGATATCAGCCGTAAATATGGGCCTATATAAGCTGTAAATATGAACCTATATAAGCTGTAAATATCGGCCTATATCAGCGATAAATATCAGCTGAAATCAGCTATAAATATTGTCTAATATCAGCTATAAATATGGGCCTATATAAGCTGTAACTATCGGCCTATATTAGCTATAAATATTGGCTGATATCAGTGATAAATATTGGCTGATATCAGCTGTTAATATGGGCCTATATAAGCTGTAAATATTGGCCTGTATCAGCTATTAATACTGGCTGATGTCAGCTCCTTTTCTTTGGTCATTCTCATTCCTTAAACTTGTGTATTTTAAGCAATGAAGTTTTGGATCTGAACTACATAGTTCTATCAATATTTGGTATCAGGTAAAATTAATTTGTAAGAATTAGCATATCAGATATTGGCCAAAATCCAGTTTTGTGCATCCTTATCGTAAACCTCATCTACTGTGCTACACAGTCTCTCCTTTTACTTGAATGTATGTTGATACTTGGTTTTCTAAGTTTTGTACACTTCGAGGGAAAGCTCCTCTAATGTCATTGTGCATTGTCTTGTACGATGGCAATATTGACTTTCTATTCTGTATAAATCGAATATTTATAATGATATATAGAGAAATTTATTTTGGTTATCTTCGGTAGTAAATGTGATGCATTTAACTGTTATTTAACATGAAGCTCTAATCCAGAGGAGAATTTGTGCCATGGGGCTGGATTGCACTAAAAAGTGGTTGCTGTACCTGTAGTGACACAAAATGCATCTTAATGTCCTGAAATGCAAATGCACCTTTCAGTGGAACCGTCTAATGGGCACTTTTTGGGGACACAGTACATTGGTTTTCATCGAGCGTGCCAGCTGCCAGCTTTCTGTTTACAGCTGTTTCCCCTGGAGTCCTTAGACATTTGCTGCACTTGCAGATTACATTTACTTCTGAAGACTGAGGTAAACATATGTTCAGTTGTATTAAAACATAGGAAGGGCTACCACACAGTAATGCTTAGCAGAACTGGCACACTGAATTAAAAGGCACAAAAGCAAGCTCCATTTTCCTTTAATCTGCATGGAATCCTCTGCTTCAGATCCATGTTGGGAATTTATAGTTTGCTTTTAAGGAGGATGCAACAATGGATTTATGTTGTCACCATATGCAAACAGCTGCACATCCACACATGCATGGCTGCCTTCATTAGTGTAACTAATAGCAACAATGCATAACAAAGGCATCACATCATGGACAGCTTGGAATTGATGTAAACACAAACAGCTTATATTTCCTTCCAGTGTGTCTTGACATGTCTGAAGCATTAGTGGCTCAGCCGTTCAAACCTGTAATTTAATCTCTGTCTTTCCATCAGGTCCTCCAGGACCCCCTGGAGTAGTGATAGTGGAGGAGATCACAGATACTACGGCTACCCTCTCCTGGACCCGTGGTGTGGACAACCACAGCCCTATCAGCACCTATAATTTACAGGCCCGCAGCCCATTTTCATTAGGCTGGCAAACTGTCAAAACAGGTAATCAATAAGGAGCAAATTGCAGCATCTAGATCTGTGAGGTTAATGTGAGGCCTTAATCTGCCCCAAAGTCATGTGGGGAGCAGTGAAAAAAGCCGACCTAGAGCAAGGTTATGGGTTTCTAAAGACATAATTACTTTTCGTATATTGACAGGAAATTTCACACAGTTTTTAGGAGGATTTCTGTTGGTGTAGGTAATTTTTTTTATCAATTAATGCAATAAATCCATCAGTGGTTACATATTGACAGAGGATGCAGAGTTCTCTGCCCTCAGGGGTCTTACTAGCAGTGCCTACATGTACCAGGTGCTCTTTTCCTGAGCTGCCACAGCCTCATCCTGGCTCAGCACATTATGTATGTAAGCCAGTGTACCCTCATCCATAAAATCTTATAAACTCAAACCAGTTTTTGCTTTTGAAAGCTAAGCTAGTTGGCAAAACAAGCAAGGGTAAAGGACTACAAGTCCAAACCGAAATAGCCTGTAGCTTTCCTAGACCAGCATCAATGTCCTCTGGCAGTGCTCCTGGTCTTAAAGAAAAAAAGGAGAGAGATTTTTAGATGTGAACCAAGAGACACAGGGAGAATTCACAACAACCACACAGGCTTCTTTTTGACTCTATGAAGCAGCGAGACAAGATTGAATATCTGAGAAAAGTTTCTTTAAAGCAGCTCTATGTATTTTTTACTTCTGTAAAATAGTAGCTACAAAGTCACTCTAATAGTAGAACAGCTTTCAACAGGGAGAGAGGTGTTTGTCTATTTTCCACTGAGATCCCCAGTTGCCTGTTTTGAGCATTTACTAACTCTGGCAGCAGGCTTTGCTTTTCTCATTTGAAGTAGGTGCAGCTTTATGGCATTAGTTCACACGCCAGCCTTAAGCTAAAAAGAAGCCAGTTAGCTCTTCTCAGGACTGTACAAAAAGTAGAGACAGAAGAGGATGGTTGAAGCAAGGATGAGACATAGAGTCACTGAGCTAGAAAAAAACACAGCAGATTGTTCAGCCCTGCAGATATTATTCATAACAGACTGTAATGCATGAAAGGCTGTCATTATTAGTGTTGTTGTTGTCTAATGATTAGCAGCTTCACTGGATACAGACAGCCATGTAACCCAAATCTCAGTTTTAGATACAAATAAAGAAATTAATCCACCTCCATTCATGTAACCAACAACCAGAGGTGACAAAAATACCAGACATTTGCATTCTGGTAAAAGTACACTTGTAAAAATTATTTATTTAAAGTACTGAGTTGCTACTTTTGATACCCAAGGGGCTTTCATGGTCAAATATGATCTTTAATTAATGTGCAATTACTACAAGAGAATATGGATCTCCAAATTATTATAAGGTTGGACTTAACCTAAAGTAAAAAGGAACAGATGATGAAATGTTGGATCACTGCCATGCATTGTTAAAGTCAAACTACTGGCCTTTTGTTTTGCTGTGCCAGAAAGCTTGGACTTGCTTTTTTGGCTTTTAGTGTTCATTTTTTACTAAGAACTTTATGCTTTTTTAAAAATGTAGAGAAATAAAAATATTCTCCAAGGCCTATAAACATCATGGCAACATTTGAAAGCATGGAGACATTCTCCATATTCAAAATGTTTGCAGGAAATGTGCCATAGAAGCCAAATGCTCGGGTAATGACACTCTCATACAGTATGGTTCTTTGACTTTAAAAATATCCCAAAAAATGAATGAAAATTTCATGGCAAATTCGTCCAGCATTTCAACTAAATTACTTACTCTTAAATTTATTTAACCTTTATTTAACCAGGAGAACAGCCTCACTGAAATGAAAAATCTCTTTTTCAAGAGTGTCCTGGCCAAGACAGCAGCAGCAAAGTCAAAGTTACAGACAAAAAAAACGAGTAAACATACAAGTAAAATGTCAAACAACAGCACACTGAAAGAGAAAGCAGCAAGTAATTGTTTAAAACCAGCTACGATCAAATACATCATTCACAACATTTGCAGACAGATCTGACTGCCTCCAAGTCAACCAACCTCCTCTTAAAAGCTTCCAGTGAGACCAGTTCACTAAGTTTTAGGTCTTTCTGTAAGTCATTCCAGGCAAAGGGAGCAGCAAATTTAAAGGCATTTTTACCAAGTTCAGTTCTGACCCTGGGGACAGACAGTAAGAGAAGATCCTGAGATCGGAGATTATAAGTTCCAGACAATCTGGACAATTATCTCAAAAATACGAAAAACAGAAATAATTGCCATGTTGTGAGAAAGCCAAACTGTAATGTCCCAGTATGTACATGCAAGGCGCTAGAAGGTGAAAGGTCACCTAGAGGCCATGACTCTCTTCTTTGATGCCTGTTCAAAAGTACAAATCCCTTTTTTAAAGCTGGTGTTAAATGGAAATTTGTTCCTGTTTTTTAGGAAGAACTTAACTAAAGCTACTGTGGGCCATACAAAATGTCATTGCTTTGAGTTCTTTTCTGTGATGGATTGGCAGTTAATGAGAAATTAACCTTTTGGTCCTGAATTATAAGACTTATCCATGTTCATTTAATATAAATGCACTCATTGCTTAAAAATGCATTAGCTGTTTCTTTCTTAACCCTGACAGAAAAGCTATCAATTACAATCACTTAGCTTTAAAGGATGAAGGCTTACCAAGCATTGTGTGTAATCCATCTTAATATGCTGTGTGATAATAACAGCAGAGTTTAAGGTGTGATAATGATTCATCCCCACAGATATATAAATCATACTTTGTATACACTCCTTTCACATCATGTCTGTTCAACCACGTTTAACTCGATAAAGCACAATTAGGGCTCTGATGTATTGTCAGTGTTGAACTTGTTAAGATTAGCATGAAGGGGATTGGGCTTTTAGCTCCCACTCCTTGCAAACAGAGTTATCAGCTCATGTTTGAAGAGCAGCTTTCCTGACAGAGCGCTCTCATTGTGAGCTGCTTTGGATGATAAGCGCGTAAGCGCCACTGCGTCACTGAATGTCGCCTTCGTTAGCACACAGAGACCTCTGCTTCATTTGTGATACGGATATGCTCTCAGTCAATGTTTGTTTGTTGTAGCAGGATCAATATTGACGAAGCTGGATTACGGCAGCTCTGAAGAAACTAGATTAGTTGTGTTACCTGCTTGTAATTCCACTCAAAGTACATTCATAAAACTTGACTTTTTTCTGTCTCAGGATGTTTTTTATAATTACGTCGCTCTCTAGGTCTCCTGCAGAAGACTTGATTGGAATCAGCTTTCCTCTCAGTAATGAGTTGTACTTCCAAATGTGCTCTAAAGCTGCTTGTAAGCTGTGTTTCAGACATCAAAACATCAAATGTCAGCTTTCAGGTGAACTGTGTATCACCACCTGGTGTTAAAATATGCTGAGTCACAGCAAAGCCAGAGGGAAGATTCAAAACTGTGCTGTCTATAAGAGCAAGACAACATTTTTTTTCTTGGCTGTGTTCACCAGTAAACTGGATTTTAAATGAAACAATGGCTAAGCGGTTTAAAGTGTCAACTCCCAGCTTTTACTTACAGGTGTTAACATTGTAGGAATTATCCCTGAGTTTTTCGGGGACAAAAGAGGACAAAGACATGAAGAAATCACATCAGGTTTTTGTCATTCATAACATATATGATTATTTGCACTTTTAAACTGCCACGGACACCAGCAGACACTTGGTGTCTTTATGTTGGTGCTCTGCCAGACGTATTGACTTCATGCTCCTCTCAGTCAGCCCTGAAAGAGCAGCTCAGTGTGGATGGATGTCAGGTTTCTGCCTCAGCCTGCACTGAACTTCAGCAGAATTACTCAACCACAAAATAACTCCATTATTGCACTTTTTTGTTAGAATCATTAGAGCCGTTTACTGAGAGAGCGCTTAAAAGCCCAAACAGAATGAGACTGAGTCATATAAACACCTCAACAAAGCAAACAGTCCCAAAATGGGTTTAATTATTTATAGAGAAGAACTTTCAAACTTTTATTTAACAACCAAACGAAATAAACATGCAGAAGATTAACAAGATATCCTTATGTCAGTTACATTCATAAAATAACGACATTGCAAACATTAAAAACTAAGCAGCATTTCATAAATAAAACAGAAAAAAAAGGTAAGAAGTCTTATCCAGTGTTAAAATGAGTGGCTCACTTAGGCTTCATTAGCTTTAGCTAAAGCTAATATAGCTCTGCTAGCTACGTAGTTAATTTACCATGTAAGTTAGCCAATATTTGCATAACTACTCCTGAAACAGGTAGCACACTGCTGTACTGTTAACCTCTAGTGATATGTAACAACTCGCTTAGGAAAGGGAGGGAAACAGAAACAGTGCAGACACTTCAGGGATTTTCTTTTGTGGTGACAAAAAGTAGAGAGAAATACATCTTTTTGTCAGTAACAGAATACTCTCAAGACAAAATATCATCACCATGGATTACTTGAATTAGAAGACTAATGTGCTCTATTACCTTTTCATCCAAAAAATATCTGAGTGCTCTAACAGATTACTTTGTCACGCATTATCCTCAGTGCTGGTCTTGACCTACAATATATGCATCAGGATCTACAGAGCATTCAGAAAGTATTCAGACTATCTTCAATTTTTTTCAGTTTTGCTCTGTTAGAATTTTATTTTTCATTAATCTAGACTTAATACCCCATCATGGCTAGGGCTGAACAATTTGGGAAAATAATCTAATTGTGTTTTGTTTTACCCAGTATTTCAATTGCAATTAAATATGCGATTATTTCTTAAGTTCCTCATCTCATGCATTTCCCAACAGAAACAAGCAATAATTCATTCCACACTATGACCAACACAATATTAGACTGAACTAGGGCTGAACAATTTTGAAAAAATGTCTTATTGTGATGATTTTGACTCCTTTTGAGATTGGATATGAACTGTTGTATTCAAAGTAATGATCATTTTTATATAATTCTCATATTTAGAAAGAAAAATATACAAAAAAAAAGATTTATTTTTTTTTTTTGTACAATATTCTAAAAATATGGCACTGAAATGATTGCATGATATGTAATGCATAACATCTACGCTGCAAAAAAAAGTTTTTAACTGCTGTTTTGACACTAATTTCAGGTTAAGGAAGTAATGCACCTTCTGCGATTTGAAAATTGCAGAAGGCCATATTGCGATTTAATCTTGCAAATAATTGCCAGCCCTTATCATGACGCAGTGAAAACTTAATTTTAGAAATGTTTGCTAATTTATAAAAAAAAACCTGAAAAATCACATTTACAGTCACAGACTGTAGCTCAGATTCCTGCCATTTCTCTTGATCTTTGCTGAGATGTTTCTATACCTTGATTGGAGTCAGCCTGGGTTAAATAAAATTGATTAGGCATGATTTGGATGGCACACACCTCTCTTTCGAAGGCCTCGCAGCTGATAATGCATATCAAAGCAAAAAACCATATATGAACTCTGAGACAGGATTGTTGCAAGGCACAGATCTGGGGAAGGCTATAAAAAATTTCTGCTGCACTGAAGGTTCCCATAAGCACAGTGGCATCCATAATTCTCAAAAGGAAGAAGTTTGGCACAACAGGACTCTTCCAAGGGCTGGTCACATGGCCAATCTGAACAATCAGGGGAGAAGAGCCTTTGTGAGAGAGGTGACCAGAACCTCATCCGGGTTCCTGTGTGGAGATCAGACAAAGTTCCAAAAGTCCTGGGCTTTATGGCAGAGTGACTAGACGGAAGGCTCTCCTTTTCAAAAACACACGAAAGTCCACTTAGAGTTTGCAAAAAAACTCAAAATGAGAGCTTAGACCAGGGGGTCTGAAAACTTCTGTAAATGTGGTTTCTGTTTTTTATTTTCAATACTTAGCAAAAATGTTTAAAATTGTGTTTTCACTGTGTCATGGTGTGATGCCAAGTGTAGATTAAGGAGAATAAAAACACTTTTTTTTACTGTAGCATCAGGCTGCAATGTAACAAAATTGAAATGTGAAAGAGGGTCTGAATACTTTCTGAATGCACTATAAGTAAGAACACTGATGTAAGCTGTTTGATTTAAAGCAGCCAAACAAAGGCAACTGTTGTACAAACCACCAAATTGAAGTGACTAATGAGATGTTTCTCAAAGGTAGCCCTTGGAGAAGAGAAGTGCATTTTTTAATATAACTTCTGCATACACAATGGCACATGTAAACACAACATTCATTTCATGTAATCAGTGTACCTGAGACCTTCAATTTGTATGATTCCAGTCAGAATGAAAAAGTATGCCTGAAACCACAGTCATTGCTCTGGGGGACAAATTTGTTATAATTTTATAGTTTCATATTATTAAAAGGCCTATAAGTCCTTCCTTGTCCTTCTTCATTTTGTGCAGTCTTACAAACTGAACTAAATGAGGACTAAAGCTATAACGTACTGCCCGTCCTGATCAGCATCACTCTTGTCTGCAGACCCAGACCCGGTGACAGGGGACATGGAATCTGCCATGGCTGTGCAGCTCAATCCATGGGTGGAGTACGAGTTCAGGGTGGTGGCAAGCAATGCAATCGGCACCGGAGATCCTAGCGCTCCCTCGAGAGGAGTCAGGACTAAAGAAGCAGGTAAATCCTCTTAGCCGTCAGTGCTGGATACAAGCTACATTCAAGTCACATCTTGACAGACATAATCACCCCTGGAACTTATTATAAAACACGCTGAGTTCATATTCCAGCTGATGATTTATTGTAGCAAGAGAGAGCTTACATTAGCTTGTGCCCCCACACGCCACTTCATGACCACGTTTTATTCCCATTGTTGATATACTCCATTTTAATTGGGCAAGAAGTTGAAAATAAGCCGCTTACATGAATTTCAACAAGTTTAGTGGTTATGCTAAAGCAGGCAGTCATTTAATGCCTCCAGGCAAAGACACAGCAGAATACACTATTTATGGTGGGCAAAAATTAACTGAGACAGACTGGATGAGGCGTGCCGCTTCACTGACTGCTCATTTCTCATCTCTAAAATGTAATAATTACAAAGGTCAGTGGTCATTTGGAAGTAGCTTATTTAATCTGTCCTTTCTCTTCAGCATAATTAACACACTAATTACTGGATCCTCACACAGTTCTGGTATCAAACATTCAAGTTATAATCCATGATACAAATGTCAGCTAAAGGGCGCAGAATTAAAACACAGCACTAGAACCTTTTGTCGCTCCGTATTTGACTGACAGCTCCTTTTGTGGAGGCACAAATATGACAAACAACCAGTTTCTAATGTTTTTTTATGTCCTGAAGGTTTGTTTACTCCTGCTTAACCAGATGAGTCACTGTGTACCTATTTTGAATGAAAGGTTGATACTTTTGTGTATGTGATAAGATGTAAATTTACAACAGCTAGAATTTATATTGTCAGAAATAGAGTTTCAGGTCACAAATACTTTTTCTATTTCCCTGTATTTTCTCTTTGTCTGCTGTTTTAAAAATGTTGAAGTGGTGTTTGCACAGCGATGCAGCGTTAACCTCTTTGTTTCACATAGTCCCGTCAGTGGCACCAGCAAACGTCAGCGGAGGAAATGGCCGCAGGCATGAACTGGTCATCTCGTGGGAGGTAGGTCCCACGCCAAACTCTGTCTGCACCACCAGCATGATCCTATGTGGAAAAAAAAAACACTTAGCTGTCACATTAGGTCTGCTGTGTCAGAAAAGCAAGCTGTGATTTTTGTTGAATGAACAGAAGGTTGTAGGAGCTTGTATTCTGACTGCTCCCACTTAAAAATAATCTTTGCCTTTTCCTCTCACTTTAAGGGCTTTAAAATGCATCGCATTAACAATGGAGTGTGTTTTTAAAACTCTACAGCAAAAATATAACTATTATACATGTGCATCTAAATTTTGAATGAGAGAGGGTTTTTTTGGTGTTAAAAATTCAGTTTGCTGACTTTAAAAGCATTCTTTCTCAGTTTGATTAAAAGAACTCAATCTTGCAAAACACATGGATTTGCCAGCCATCATGTCAGTCATCAGGTAAAGCGATCTTGCAAAGCTGCAATTTATGTCTTCAACAAACCGAAAACAGTTTGGACTAATCAGTGTCATTTGAGGAGGACAAGGCAGTAGCTACAGGTGGGGTTTAGTTGGACTGAAAGCCAATAGGAATGGCTGCTGCTAGTGCACAATAAGCATGAATGTAGCTATAACAGAGCAGCAGCTTTCAGAAATAGGCCATGTTTCTGCATAAAACAACACTGAAAGGCAGAAAAAGATATTTCACTTTACTCTCTGCCTGCTTCAATATGATTTTGCAACCATTATGGATGGGTTTGCCAGTATATCAAATGGCTGCTAGCTCAGATGTAACTGTACTTTAGTGGTAGTTTAATCAGATTTGGACCACATTTCTTTATTTAAACAAGAGCTAAGAGCCACACCCAAAGCTTGTTTTGGCAGAGAGGATGTTTTTGCATGTCTCCTGACTGGCTTCAGCATGAATTTTATTCACAGAGGAGCCTCACCGTTCAAACAATATGGCAGCGTTAGTCTGTACAGCTCAGGGTAGGACTGGAGTTGCTCATGTCCTCTACCTCATTTTGTCTTAACGCTCTGATTGGCCCAAAACAGGATATATACATATATATATATATATATATATATATACATATACATATATATATACATATATATGTGTTTGTTTGTGTGTGTTTGTGTGAGTTAAGCTTATGTCTTGGATCAACAAGTAGAAAGCATTTTAGTGAGACTATTGGCTTTGAATGTGAGTATGAAGTTATTAGCATATTTTATGTAATCCAAGATCAGACTGCATGATCTTTTGTCTGTTATAAGTGACAATATGCACAATTAGGTGATTATAGAGCCATAGATTCATGCCATGAGTTACAGACATGACAGATTATTAACCTGACATAGACAGTGATTGGGGAAGGGCAGAACCTTTGAAAAAAAAAAACTTTGAGGGTGATTGGATGAACGTTCTGTCTGTCAGATCTTTATGGGCCAATCAGAGCAACAAAACATGCAAAGTCGTAGGTGTGTGCCACTACCGAGGATTAAACTCCAAAGAGAACTGCATAACGCAAATCATGGTGACTGTAGACATGTCAGTACACGACTTTTATCATTTTTGAAAAGAAAACAACTCACTGCTATTCTTTGTTCTTCTAAAGAAGAAATGTCATCAAGTTCTGATAAAACTGACACTATCGCAGCATCCACGCTAATCTCTTCCGCCATAATTGCACCGGCCTCTTGTTACTGCTTGCATATGTCACAACTCAGCCGCACCCAAAAGTACTGCCTCTTACTCCTGATTGGGCCTGTCACTGCCCAGTCTGTTCAGGCGGGAGCATTGCAAGGTTAACAGATTATATGATTGCAGTGTTAATTTTGTTGACTATAATATGACTAAAAGTGTTCACTTCTATTAAGAAGGCAGGGCAATAGCAAGCTAAAAATAAATCTTTGATTGTAATAGACTGAAAGGAAGGTAAGGTCTCAAGGTAAGTCTCAAAGAGACTGTTCAGGAGTAAAATGTTAATGCTGAACTGGTGGACATTCAAAATCCATGATATTTCTCCACTGTGTATATAATATGTCAAAATGGAAACAGGGCTGAGTTGTATGAATTTGTTTTACAGTTTGGCTGATTATTTTCATTTAGAGAGAATGAAAGATTTCACTAAAATTAATGACTAAAATGTAAGGTCTTTTTATTGACTGAACTGGACTACAATGGTTTTGAGCTTTCGTTGATTAACCTAGACTAAACTTTAAAGAATGGCTAAAATTGGACAAAGATTGTAACATGAGGACTAAGACAAAATTTTGAATGGCTCTAAAACGTACCACTGCATGATAATATCTGACTAATCATCCTGACGGACATGATGAGACTGGAAAGAAGAGAGGCTCCATGTGTAACGGTTGGAAACCACTAGTAAAAAAAGAAATACACACAATCTTTTAACTAGGGGTGCACAGTCTTGGATTTGCTGACATCTGACATACCAATATCAATACCAGTATCTAAATGTAGTTCTCACCTAACACTTGGGTCCTTAAAACATACTTTAACACACATGCTGACAAACTGTTACTCAGCAGCCAAAGTCAAGCTCAACAGCATTTCTTTTGTCTGGGCCTTTTCACCTCTGCTGATACACAGGGAGAACACTGTTGATTTTCAGGCCCCTGTGACATCCAAAGCACGACCATGGGCTTGTGGAAACCCTACTTACTCTGCCCGGATGGTACCCTTACTTCCAATATTCACCCCTTACTCTTTTGTAAAGGCGTAGACCTTGTTATTTTTTTCAGTAGATTATTTTCCCAAGCCCTTGGTAATATGGAAGGACATCCTGAGCATGACTGGTGTGTCAATCCCCCCTTAAGTCCAATGGTTCCCTCAGGCAGTTTACTTGACACATCTGTGCTTTAATGCAGCCACAATTTTGGGCCCAAAAATGTTCTGCATAGTACTGTACGGCTTGTATTTACAGCTTGTATATCTGTTGTAAATATTGGCAGAAATGTTCATATCTGCCAATACCAATTTATCAACAGTATTTTGCATGTCTACTTTTAACAGTAAGAACTTCAACTTGAGATGACTCTTGAGTCAGAAATTTATTTTGTTGGTCTTTTCACCATACACAACCTCGTGAATATCTTTAATGCTGAAACACGATCCATCTTTCAGAAGACTCTTCTTAGTTACCATGTTTTTTTTGTGGGAGTTTCCTTGACTGAGAGTTTAAGGACATTTAATGTGGGTTGGTTTGATTAGGTTTTGGCATAGATGCTCAGTTCTTTTAAGTACTCTATCCAAGGGCAGTGAGATGCACTTGGAAAAAAAGTCTTTTCAGCTTTGAGTCAGGGATTATTGCTGTTGTTTTGGAGGTTATTTGTTTACTGGGTAATACAAGAAATTATAAGAGAATGGAAAACAATTATGGGAAAGTTGTTTCAGTCCTGGGACTCCAAGAAATCACCTTGTGCAGTCAAATTTAGATTCTTTTCTTTATCTAAAAGAATACCAATCCTAGAGAAGGTTTACAGTAATCTTTTGTATTAGAAGTATGAGAATCCTGCATGATTTATTAAATAAGATATCAGATGAGGTACAAAAAATAATCACAGGTCGTTAGAATACAAGTATCCATGCTAATAATACATTTAATCACTAACTACATAATTAGCTTGGTGAGTTGCTTTAATGAACTTAATGCCTTTTCTCTCTGAAAGTTTTCTTTCTCTTGAAATCAGCAGCACCTGTGGGATTACGTATGTCAAAGTATGACTTTTTTCAGGATGTATATATGATTAAATACAGAGAGAAACCTATGGAATGCACATATATGAGAAAGTATATTCACCATCGGTAAATATGTGATAATAGATCTCTACATAAGAGGATGCATTATCCCCCATCTGCCGCTACAAACATTTCTGAACCCGCAGGCTGAGAATCAGCATTGTAATCTGAGAATGAAAACAAGCCTGCTGAACAAAGGTTCACTTCAAACTTCTGCACTGAAACAATGGCTTTGCTATTATCCCTGAGGAATATAACTGTCACTAAGTAATAAATCTTGCATGTGAATGTGACTTAATAATCATGTAGAGGTAGCTACTGCATGTGCCATTCAAAAAACACCTTCAATTTCTGTTGCCTGGGAATACTTGTCAGACGTATTAAGGGCTGTAAAGCTCAGTTGATGGAAGCTGTGAGTCCTTGTGGTTCCTACGCTTGAAGGAAACGGTCTAATGATTTGAAGATATTCACATTACTCCATTAATTTACAGTCAGTTGCATTCACTTCAGGTGAGATTTGATGAGGATCTGCAGTTTTTTGTAGGTTGCATGCTGGGGACTTGTGTTTGCTTGCTGTCCTATTCCCTGAACCGTCAAAGTGGGATCTAATTAAAACATGGAGGAAAGTTTTCAGCAACTCGAGTGAGAAAATTGAGAGAAGAGAGCAAGGATGTTCTTTAAAGAGATGGATGCACTGAGGGATTTGCTGGAGTATTTAAAGAACAATGTTGAGCAGCAGAGGTTGACAACATCTGGGCTCACATTACTTCTGCACTGCTGGTTTGATGCTTCCTTTTCTAGAAACTTGGTGTTGGAAAGGACTGATTTCTAAATATCCGTATATATACGGGTAATGCCCTTTTCAGTGTCCAACACAAGGAAGTGTACTTTATTAATGATGGATAAGAGCTGATAAATTACCTATAGCCTGGAGAGGATAATATTGTGTGTGTGTGTTTTTTGCCAAGGAAATCATGTATCCCCCCAACTCTTTGACATGGAATTATGCTTGCTTAAATTCAAAATTAAGATATTTGTATCATTTCTCTCAAATTTAGGAAAATCAGGTGGGGCACTAGCTCCTATTATGATTATTTTACAGGTGCTGAGATCAAATTTAAGGGTGCTCCAGCACTCCTAAAAAGGGTCTCAAGTCCCCTAAGACTTGCATATTGATGGTCTGTCCGAGCAGCTAAAAGCCTGTCATACTGAGTGCATGATTGGTCACAGTCGAGTGAACAGTCCTCTGTATGCAGATGATCTGGTGGTCTCCAGTTCTATTTATGCTGTGTGGATGTTTGTGGTGCTGAGTATGTGATAAAAAACAAACCAGTAAGAGGGCTGTGTTGAGCTGTTGCATCAAGGTAAAAATTGCAAGATGTATGCATTACTGCTAACATCATTGTGCACATGTTGAGTTTGTGTTCAGGTGTAGTGAAGATATCTCTGTTAAGAGCTATTGTAAACCACTTAAACCTCACACTTATGAAGAAGGCAGGTATGCAGGGACTGAAAGGAGCTTCTAATGATGCTTGAAGAATATATTTAAGAGGACTAGATGTTACAGTGTGAGTAAATGCTTGTGACTGTGACAGTTAATGCTCTCTGAGCTGTCTTTAGAAACCTGCTGTATAAATTGATTTATACACTTGACACCTCTGAGAATGAAAGATTCTTCCAGTTATGGAGACTTTGATACTGATGGCTCTTTTAAAAATATACAAAAGCAAAGTGTACTTTTTTGATGTAACCTGCTGTCTTCTGTTTTGTGTCAACATGTACCTCAACCTTGAATCCATTTTAAAGTCCCTGAAAGCAGGTTTGTTGTATAACAGAAGGCTGTGTTATTAGGCCAAGCTTCAGCAATAAAAATCCTTGGTAAGTATATAAAGTAAAGTTTCAAAATCATGAGAAATGAGGCAGTAAAATCTGCTGTAGGATTCTGTGGGTGTACTGGTTTTATGTGCCAAAGTCACATCCATTTAGTCAGTCGTTTTCTTTTAATCATCCAAGACTTAAAGGGATACTTCAACATTTTGGCAAATTCATCCATTGCCATAATTCCTATAGTCTTAGTAACAGGTTTGTTACCTTTAGTTGTTGGTGCAAGCTGTTTTTAGATCGGCCGCTGCCGAGTTCGGACCTGCTGTGCCAACTCAATGTAAGCAGACAGTATTCCGGCTTTCCCTCATCAAACTCATCAAATACACAACCCAACAACTCCAAAACGCTCTCGTGGACAAGTTGTGACCTGCACATTCATCACGCTATGAAATAATTACGTATAATTATGTAACATTATGACGCATGAAGCAAATACTCGGAACTATTTCTTGAGTAAACCACTGGGCGGAGTGACACAGTGCAGCAGCCATGCCTGGAGTGTAGTTCCAGCTTTGCCTTTAGCTTTAAAACATCTCTGTCTCGCAATGTTCCATGATTATTTCATAGCATGGTGAATGTACAGGTCACAACTTGTACACGAGAGCGTTTTGGTGTTGTTGGGTTGTGTATTTGATGAGTTTGATGAGGGAAAGCTGGAATACTGTCTACTTACATTGAGTTGGCACAACAGGTCCGAACTCGGCAGCGGCCGATCTAAAAACAGCTTGCACCAACAACTAAAGGTAACAAACCTATGACTAAGACTATAGGAATTATGGCAATGGACGAATTTGCCAAAATGTTGAAGTATCCCTTTAGGACAAGTAAGATATTATATAGTTAAAGCGCACTTTAAGCAGGTGAAGATTTTAGTTGCCCTGCTGGGTACAAGTGACACAAGACAGCCACTCCAGCTCACAGCCTGCCCCCTGACATTACAGGACACTGTGGTCTCAGCAATAGGGATGAAGGAACCAGGACACTTAAAAATGTGGTTCTGTATATCCAAAATGCAAGAATCAGTAACGTTTCAGCTCATTACCTCTGCCAAGGAGGTTATGTAATCGGGTGGGTTTGTTAGTTTGTTAGTTTGTTAGCAACATAACTCAAAAAAGTCATTGACGGGTTTTCATGAAATTTTCAGGAAATGTCACAAATGGCATAAGGAAGAACTGATTCGATTCTGGGACTGATCTGGATCACCGTCTGGATCGAGGAATTTTTTTAAGGATTCTGTACTATTATATACTATTGGGAGATAGGTCTTCACTGTTACACCAAGAGCTGGCGGACATGAGTAACTTATTCAAAGTTGTGGAGTGCATAGACTTTGTAAGACACACGCCCGGTCAAGGAGACAAGTCAGAGTGTAACACAGAGAAAGACAGCGAATTGTAGCGACAATACTCAAAATGCTGGGAGGAATAGAGGATTGTTCACCCTCTGCCATGACTTACAGTCGTCCGGTGAGACCATGGGTGCTTCCGCCATGACAGTCCACATGTAGCGAAGCCAGTGCTTTGCCTCACTGTGTCTCCACCCCATCAGGGAGGGAGTAATCGGCAAATTCGATTTTGGGAGTCATCCGGATCACCGTCTGAATCCAGGAATGTTTTTAAAGGATTCTTCACTATTGGGAGAAGGGATAAGGGCTAATGGTGGAGGTCTGTACTCTCTGAGTGCTTTTCTAGTTAATACTGCAATTGAGACTCACAGATACTGTGACGTAACATCAGTTCTTGCAGGGGAAAATAAGCTCAAAACATTTCAGCATTATGCATCAAATGAAACCATAATTCAGTACCTTCATTTGTCATTTTGAAGAAAAAAAAGACTCTGTGCTGGGAGTTGGCTTTATATTGCTACAGGACCATTTTCTTTTTTTATCTGCTCAGATCAGGAATGGAAAGTGTCCCCAGACTTTGTAGCAAATCCCGTTGGTAAAGAATATTTATCCAATGTTGAAATCCATGTTGAAATCTGCAGAATAGAAGTTAATAAGCAGACCAAATGAGAGGGAAAACAGTTAGGTTAGAGTGTGTTTAAGGTCAGTACAGTAGAAATTAGTAATAACTAAATGTAAAAAAAAATGTCATGGTTTCAGTCAGTCATCTCATAACATTTTTGGCATCAGGCCCAACTTCCTCACTCCTCACAGATTTATTTTACATGCAGAACTGAGGAGTGATGAGAAAACATCTTAAGCACCCCTGTTAGGAACTATAGGTGGATGCTGGGGTGGAGGAGGGTTGAAAGCAAGAGCGCAGTGCAGATTGAGGACAGAGCAGGCAATAGAAGAGCAGAGAAAGAGACTGAAAATCTTGCAGCTTAAGCAGACCACTGAATTAGGAGAGTGAGCCATGTGATTTGATTAAGATGCATGTCAGGTATAAATCATTTGGCTCCAGATGACCACCCAAACTTACTTACAGGCATCACTCCATGTGCTCCAATGTCACATCAAGACAACAGAAATTGTTTTGTTGAACAAATCCAGTTGAGAAGATGAGGAATGTGTTTATTTCATCAATATACAAGTGTATTGCAATAAATTAGAATATCATCAAAAAGTTGATTATTTTTAGTAATTCAATTCAAAAAGTGAAACTTGTGTATTATATAGAGTCATTACACAATTTTTAGGATTATAGCTTACAGCTTATTATAGCTTACAGCTTATGAAAACCCAAAATTTAGTATCTCAGATAATTGGAATATTACTTAAGAGCAAAAATAACATTGCAGATTAATTTACTTTGTACATAAAAAGTAAATTCAGTAGTTAAGTGCATACACAATTTAAAATCAGTAGATTTCTAAACACAGCTTAAAGCTTAAAGTAGTTTCTTCATGCAGTGATTAAATTTGGCTTTAGTCAGCATTTCATTGGTCTTAAAGTGCTGCTTAATGATTTTTCTAAAGTCAAAAAAGCACAACCAGGATCCAGCTAAGAAAGTGAGCAAAAACTCAGTTATTTTCTTCTGTTTTCCCACTCATGAAGTGGTCTTTACAGAAGACAAATGGTCACCAGAACTATAGAGACAGAGGTGAAATAACCCAGGTATGGATGCACTGAACTGGGAGACAGTGACCCTTTAGATAGAAGAAGACAAAAAGAGAGATTCACATTAGATCCAGTGGGATAACACAAAGGTGGAGGTTGTAGAGCTCACTGTTATCTCTACCAGGAGAGAAAGAGTCGCTGTGAGTTGTGAGGGGGTTTGGGTAAGCGCCCATCATTAAGGTAAAGTGATGTTTCTTCTTTGTTTTTTTTTTGGTTTTTTTTGGACACATCTTGAGCTGTTTTCTATTTCACTGGATCGTGACTCTACATTGGAGGGTTTGAGCCTGGGAGAAAAGCTTCAACTGTTCCATCAGAGGAACAAACCAAACGGGAAATTGCTTCAGTGTAGCAGTGCAGGATGCTGTTCCACTAGATCAGAGGTTGAAGTGGTTATTGTAAAGACGAAGCAGATAAAGATTTAACTGTATTGGTCCCAAGGGAAATAAATTCGTGGCAGCAGCAGAGAATACAAAACAAGCATTAGCATTCAAGAGGATACAACAGCAACAATATGTTGATCATTTTTCTTCGACAAACCTTAAATTGACTTGAAATAATGACTTTTGGCAGATTTAAAGATTGCCTTTAAATGCAGACTTCTATTTCCAGCCTAGGATGGTGTGCTTTCATTTTCTCATCACTTTCTCAGTCTTAAAGAGGTTGTGTCAGAGTGTTTTTCATGTGCAGCTTTTCATTACAAGCAGGGCAAAATCTCCTGCTTCATCACTGACACAGAGCACATTGCATTTTAAAAAGGGCCCCGCTTTAAATGTGCTGGAAATTTGTTTAACCACCCGGGGTCTCGGAGTTTGAGGGCACAACTTGGTCACAATTTCAGAATGTGCTGACCGAGCTGAAAGAAGGCCAGCTGGGCCGTGTTTTACACCGAGCTGCATCAGCCGGACCAGTGATTAAGATGTTGTGAATTTTTAATTTGGTCCCACCAGAGAGGCGCGATGATGATTAACCTTGAATCTCAGAGTCGTTCCCAATAAATCCAGGGGTGTTTACGACTATCTGTTAGCAATCTCAATCTTGACAATGATTGTACAAAAGGTAATAAATCTCACACACCGAGTAAAGAGGAAATTAGTATGAACTGTTTCCAAGTGGACAGCTTGGCTCCCTGCCAGGTTCGGGGCAGCACATGTACAGCATTACTATGAGCAAAGCAGAGAATTTGCAATTGAGATCAGTTGAAGGATATATTAACAGGGGAACAGTGAGCAGATGTGGAAGCGACTGACAGTTATTCTTGTAGTTATTAAGTATGGGAGGCCAACTGCCACTGGGAGGATAACCTTCACATGAGGAGAAGTGCCCCTGGGTGGCACATTATGGGGGATAATGTCCATTCCAGATGGGGTGGTGTTTGCTACTACACCATTTCCTATTTATAACTCAAGAGTGTCATTAGAGTAGCTAGTATAACACAGTGACGACCTCCTTATAAATAACTGCACTACCCTGTGTTGGCAGGACAATAATGGTATACTTTAAAGTTGCACACATCCTCTCCTGGTGCTTCAGAGACATAAACACATGATAAACAGGCTTTTCAACATGTGCTAAAACTAGGTCACAGGTAGAAACAGGAAAATTATACCTGTATCAATACCTCTAAAAAATCTGTGCCCTAATTGATACCACTAGTATAAACATTTCTATTATTAAAAGAAATATTGTTTTATTGGCTGTATATGTATTTCTTATGTTGTTAACAGAACTGGTTGATTTAATTCATATTGCTTGGAAAAGTAACAAATCTCACCTCCAAATGATTGTATTTATGTGAATTTCCAACCAAAACTAACATTTCTTTTTAATAGAGGGACTTGACATTTTATTTATCTTAGCCTTATAGTGATATTACTAGGCCAATCTTAAAGTCCCTTTGAAGTGAAAAAAAAAAAAAATCTGTATTTTAGGTTCATTCTATGATGAGCCACTGTGTTATGAACCACCGTCAAATTTCAGTCATGAAAAACATCTCTAAGTTTATAAAATTAAGTTTCAGAGTCATGAAAATGAGGCAGTAAAACCCACTCTCAGGTGGTGTGGGTATTTCTGTTGAACGAGCTGAAGCCACACCCACTCACAAGAAATATGATCTTCAAAAATTAAAAAAAAGAAAAGTTTCTGATCAGAGCTCAGCTGCATAGCTCTGTGCCAGAGCAGAGACACAGAAGTTGTGGATAGTAAATTTACTGTTTTCTGGCTCAGATCTTTCAGTTATGATATTTTAATGACCCACAGGCCACCGTGGCTGATAGATTTGGGAAATTTACCTCACAATGAACAAAAACACAGCTTTCAATGAACCTACAGTGAAGGCAGTGACATCAGCTTACACCAGACTGTATTGAGATGAACTGCTCAATGATTTTATATCATTGTTTTCTATTTTTATTTTTATTTATTTAACCTTTGTTTAGCCAGATTTGCATTTTGGGGGGGCATTCAATATAAAGTCTGGTGATGTCATGGGCTCCTATAGTTTGCCCTGCTCAAATTAAAGTTTGGATCTCACTTTACAGGGACTTTAAACACAATATTCAGTAACGTTGTCACCTTGTTTGTACCTAGCTGTAATTTTTGTACTGTCATTTCTTACCCAGAACCTCTGGAGATTCTTTGGATGAAACTGTATATCTACGTTAGTGGTGGGCCATTGTATGGATTTTTGCAACACGTCATCACAGGGTTAAAATTTTGTGTTGTGCTGTATTAAGCACACAAGGTAAAACAATGCAGCTGTTAGCATAACAAACTGATGTATGACAGACAGCAGCTCAGTCTGAGTCATCAGCAATTTCACTCTGACACAAAAAAGCAGCAATATAATAAGTCAAACATCACCTGTTTGGATTTGTGTAATTAAGGTAAATAACTGTGATAACAGCAACGTGAAGCGAGTGTTTGCTTTGAAGAGTGTCTCCATTGGCCTGTCTGAGGCTTTTATATGAGCTTAGAATGTTTCATCTTTAGCCCAGCACTGCAGCGACTCGTATTACAACAGCTTAGACATCTGTTTAAAGGTGTGTTTCAACTGATGATTTGCCTGTTTTAAATCCATGATCATTCAAAGAAGCAGGGGTAGAATGGATTCTTTATATAATACTGGTCCCCGAAAGGCAAAAGAAATACTGTGATAGTATATTCAGGCTATTGCCCAGGCCTACAGCTTTTTTTGTTCTCCAACAAGTGTCAGCCTTGAATTAATTCTGATGTTACTGAGTTCTCTTGTTTCTGCTCAGAAGTCTTTTGCTGTTAGATCATCCCACATCTGAACTGCAGAGTGTACAACATCTTAAATTAGAGTACTACCTCAAAAATAGTGTCTCCCCTTTCTTGGTTGCAGGGTACAATAATTGGTCACACATTGATAATTCTGTCAGTTTTTGGACTACAGCAGGCCGATACCGAGACACTCCACTTAGTGCAGCGTCCTCCCTTTGCTGCTTGGCATTTTAAGTCGCTTTAAGCTCTGCCCTATTTCTTCCTGCTCCTGCTAAATGCTTTTGGAAATAAATCAGGACTTTGTCAGTGATCAATGGAGATGGATATTAAAGTAGACGGAGCAGGAATGTCGGCCCTTTTTGGCAGTCGAAGCATGTGAGCGCATGGCAGTTCTGCCTCTCCAATCATCTGTGGAGAGTTGTCAGAGTCTGGACGGCCATGGTGGGCAGGGTTATTAAGCAGGATGAATGACTAAACAGTCTCTGCAGCTTCATTCAGCCGTCTCATTAGAGTCGACGGTGAGAGAGAGAGAGAGCTTTTTTCACGGGGAGCCGTTGGGAGGACCATTAGTGATGCCCCCACAGTCACCATCACTGAGCCCAGCAGGGCCTGCAATTTCATCCAAAAGATTCTCCTCAGGTGGATCAGCCCACTCACTGTGTCCACACTTTTCTGTCACTATCTCCATTCCCAAACCAGCAAGTCTTTCTGAACTTAACCAGATAATTTGTTCATGCTGTTTTTTAAAGACTCTCACTCCTTTGCATCTCTTTAAAAGTATCGCCAGCTTCGATGATAACTTTGATGAAAGCTAATTTATTTCCGCTGATCATCCCTGTAATTATGCAGTCATTGTGATTGGTGCTTGTTGAATGAAATGTGAACTACATCTCCATCTAGCCACAGACTCTCTGCAGACGAGATTGCTAATTTGGAGGATGCCTTTGGGGGACAATATTACTTTGAAGCCTATGCAAATCAACACTTTACAGCAGGAGCCGCTTTTGTAGCCAGGAACAGGTGTACAGGTGTTTGTCATTTATTAAATACAGCCAAAGATTCAATCCCTGCAGCTCATATTTTAATTAAATTCTAGTCCACTTAATAAATCGCTATTTGATTTGATTAAACACAGAGCAGCTGCAGAAGACAGCTCCCAGTTTCACCACTTCAGGAAAACCGCCGATTCGCTCAGAGGCCAGCACACAGATCCTGAGTCCCAAAAATCCTGCTGTCACACATGGAAAGATAAACTGCTACATAATGGGAACAACTGAGCCAGATATAATTTGTTTCCATTACCGAAGACTGACTGCATCTTTATTAACACTGGCAGACAGCTACAGTGACGGGGGTGAACTGAAGGCTGGAATTAACATAGAGGAAAAGTCATGTATCGTTCAGTAGTAGCCTTGCTTGCTGAAGAAGCTCTTCAAAGATAAAAAATATGGAAATAAGACACCTTCAAAGTGCTGTTCAACCAGGTTTACATTTAATCTCAGTGAAAGACATCCTTAGGCTGGCTACAAACCAGACAGTTTTAAAATCCTCCACCAATTTTTAAAACATAGATTACAATATATACATCAATATAATGCTCTGAATGACATGCTAGTCGATTAAGTCAGACCATGACTCAGCACATCTGCTTTGTTGTTGCACAGCCGTTATTCTACAGATATGAGACCTCACAGAAACTGTCCTGATCAAATGTGATGAAAGAAGGAAAACGAATATGGAGGACAATTTTCATAGCGTAGCACTCGTGTTGTCACCATACTTCCACACGCTGGACTTCTTTTCCATATTTCACCCAGCTTGGAGCGCAGTTGTGTTATTGGTTGCTTCCATGTTTGTGAGCTTTTAAAATGCACATCATTCATTTGGTTACACTTCCCAGCATGCTCATTATCATTGACAGTCGAGGATATTTAGTTGCAGGCAAACCCAGCTGGAATCATGAATATCAAATATGTGTTATATTTACAGTTCAGGATCAGGGAAGCTCTGATAAATCAAAAGCAGTAAAATAATCATAAATGATCCGTAAGAGTCAGCTGGTAGCCAAAGGTGACTAATCACTTAATTATGGCAGGCTACAGTTTCTAAGCTTAATAGGTACTTGATGCAGAATAAAACAATTTTACTAACATGCTGCAGCTTGCTTCTTCTGTATGTTTTACGTCCTATTTGCATAGGTATTCGGATTAGTATTTCCTAACAATGGTTTCATTGCTGATTTCTAACACTGAAGCAGAAAAGCTGTAAAAACAAAAAAGTTTGCTCTCTGGTTTGTTTTGGACTTGCTCACATTGGAAACCAGAACAATGGTTTATTATTAAATAAATCTTATGAAATACCATTTTTGATTAACAGAGTCCTCATTTCCAAACAACAAATAAGCCACGGAGGTAGGGCTGCTAAGCAGCTGGCCTTGTCCCACTCAGCTTGACCTGAAAATGTCAAGTTGGGGAGGGGGCCTTGGAAGTGTTGAACTTGCAGATGGCAGAGTAATTGTGTTTTATTACACATCAGCAGCACAAAACATGGTTTTCTTTATGCCTTTCACGTAACATCCAACATTTCCATGGTAATGATAAAGAAGTCATGTCTATCACAGTTGTCTCATCATGACAGCCACCCTGACAAACAATGTGAGCGTCATGGATGAAGTACTTGTATTTTTGTTAAGATTAATTCAGTATTTTGTGTTGTCTTTTTTCATGATTGAAATTCTTCCTCAAAATGTTGCTTGAATATCGTTTGAATTGCAGGACATTTTGTGTAGGATGCTAAAAATTTCCCAAGGGAGGACCCCCCTGTTTATTTATAGTGAACCAGGGTTGTATGCTTTTGAACAGCCATAGCTGACTGTTCCCTTAGGCTGCCTACTCAATATGTCTGTGGAAGGTTATGCTGACACAACACACCTGAGGATTATTTGGACAAATAAGTCATTGTTTGAGATGAGAATTAAGTCAGGCCGTGCCCCTTAATTGATGGAGTGGGGGGCCATGAATCAGGCACATAATCATCTAGTGTAAAGCCAGCCTTAGATGATCATTTCTCTTTCCCTTATTTCAGCCTGTGTCTGAAGAGTTCCAAAACGGCGAGGGCTTTGGATATATTGTTGCATTTCGTGCCAACGGGTCCAGAGGCTGGAAGGAGAAGATGGTGACTTCAGCAGATTCAACAACGTACAAATACAGAGACGAGACTTTCCCTCCCCTCACCCCGTTTGAAGTTAAAGTTGGCGTGTACAACAACAAGGGAGACGGGCCGTTCAGCAAAGTCGTCGTCATCCACTCTGCTGAGGGCGGTGAGTCAATGTTTGTGGTTGAATGGATTTTAGAGGGACAGAGGGAGTAGTTTTCAGTGATTAGAAACATCTCTATTTTGACATTAAATTCACAGAGCCAAGAGAACCACCGTCTGATGTGAAGGCTCACAGCATTTCATCATCAGAAATTCGGATCACTTGGAAACCGCCCAATCCAGGCCCAGGAAAACCAAGAGGATATGAAGTACTTATGAGCTGATTTCTTCAGATTACCTCTCTGCATGATTTGAGGTGTTATTTTAAGTTTTTATTTTTGTGAACAGGTCAGCTACTGGAAAGATACAGAGCAAGAAGAGTCTGCAAAGAAACAGAGAACTTTGAAGAATGAAACATCCATGCTCCTGACAGGACTGGAGGGCGACAGTATGTATCACATCACAGTAAAAGGATTCAACAGCATCGGCCAGGGTCCTGCTACTGCTGCTGTCACAGCCAGGACCAGGAAAGCCCGTGAGTGCAGCACTGACACTAATCATGTAATGCTATTTATGGAATAGAGGCTACCTGTTAAGTTGGCTCCAAATCCCCGCGGAAAAGTGTAGTAATTGACCCAGTTGGTTGAAACTCTGCTTAGAAGTCTGTTTGAATTCACACTCAAGAGTTTTTCTCTTCTGTCCTCAGCTCCCGCTCAGCCTCCGTCCAACCTCATGTGGATTCAAGAGGGCAACAACGTGACTTTTAGCTGGGACCCAGTGAAGGCCAAAGACAATGAATCTGATGTCATCGGGTACATGGTAAATATCAGTCTCTGAAAACAAGTTTGTTAAGGATTTTTAACATAAAAGAGGCAGAAACATTCATGCAAAGACTAAAGGTTTACTAACTAGGAGAGGACACTGATTATAGGAGCTTTATTTACCACTGTAAACACAAGAGTCTGCTTAGTTATGCTTTAGTATGCATTATTATGATTCAAGTTTATTAAGCACAAAATGGCCATAAATGGTACTGTAGGAATCCAATTTAAATGAAATGTTTGTGCATTTACACCAATCTGCTATACTAAATCTCTGTTACAAAGTCCAAGCAGAAAAGTAAAAGAAAAAACACCTATACAATTTTAACTTTGTAAGGTTTTCCATGACCTGTACCTCTCTCCACCTGTACACCTTTAGGGCCCTAAGGTGTGCAGGCTGTAGTACATCAAGACCAAAACCTCATGCCACAAAAACAGTTTCCACTCCCTTTTGCCTGTGTCATTAATATCATTCCCATCCCCAGCATGACCTGGACTTTATCCAACTCCAAAGTTACCTGACATTTCATTCATGCTTTAGATATAATGTGTTTTATTTACAGTGTTGGGTTTAAAATGCAACAAAATAACCCATTGAAGTACTGTGATTACTTTTTCATTGTAACTAGTAATATACTGTTATTTCTGCAACTCAAGTAATCTGTTATGTGTTCAAAGTCTCCTGTTGGGGCGAATAGATAGCCTAGTGGTCTAAGGCGCTACCCATGTACATTGTCGGCCTGGGTTCAGATCCACCCTAGGCCCTTTACTGCATGTCTCTCCCCACTCTCTCTCCCCTGTCCAACTCTATCCACTCTCCTCCATGGAATAGAGGCACAAAAAGCCCAAAAATAAATCTTTAAAAGAAAAAATCTCCTGTTGTATCATTGGTTTAAATGCGGTATGCAGTAATACGCACAGCCTGTGTCAAATACCACATCTGTTGTTTTTCTATGCCTCTATTTATAAAGTAGGACAGTGGATAGAGTCGAAAACAGGGAAAAAAGAATGAGGGAGAAACGTGCTGGAAAGTAGCCACAGGCCAGACCTGAACCCAGGCCACCTGCACACATGGGGTGCACCTTGGACTAATCGGTCGTCTTTGCCCTTAAATAAGTATTATGAGGGTTTGAATTTTAGGTAACACAAAAGAAATCTGATGTTATTTGTCAGTAAAATGATAATAATGATAATACATTTTATTTATAAGCGCCCTTCTAAGCACTCAAGGACACTTTCTAGAGATAAAACAATTAAAATACAACAACAGATAAAAGCTTAATAAAGTATAAAATGGATCAATGTAATTACAGTAAACATACTTTTCTGAACAGGTGGGTTTTGAGTCTAGATTTGAAAAGAGGAAGAGTTAATGTCTCTGCTGTCTGGTGGAAGTGTGTATGTAGTGCATATTTTTTAAAGTAATTACAGATTAATGCACACTCAGCTAAAATGTTCTGCTTTACACCTCACAATGTATAGAATCTTATAGTATACATAAAAGTTGCAATAAGGCACACAAAAACTGTCATAGTTGTTATATGTAACAAATGGGTAAGTAGCTACTTGTTAACCAGGGAAGAAATGTAGAATTAACTGCTTGTTAATTGGAGAATTAATGAGAAGTTAGGGCTAATTACCTACTATTTAGCATGCATATGGTGTTAATCTCCTCAGTAAATTCATAATTATTTCTCAATAGATAATGACTGTTAGGTAGGGTATTCACAATTTTGTAAAGTTCTTAGATAATAACCTAAATGCCAGTTAATATTCAATACTGAATCAATACATGCTTATTATAATAATTCCAGCGCTTATATTAAAGGCTAGTGCTAATTACCATGGGCATAGTGCTAGCACTATTTAGCCTTTTTCAGTGGGTAGAAAAACCTTCCCTTGAACACGCAGGAATCTCGAGCAGAACCAGACTCGTGTTGACAACCCTCTGCCAAGCCACTCTGTGGTTAGAGAGGGCCAGATGGGGGGTAAGAGGGTGGGAGCGAGAGAGAACAGAGGGATGCAGATAGAGGGGCAAGAGAGACAACAAAACAACAAATAGAAGACATATTTATGGCAGTTGTGGCCTTAAACGTATCTTCCATTTTGTAGGATATGGCTGTAGCATCAATAATGATGGTAAATTGTGAAGAATGAGCCATAACAACCATGACTGATAGAAAACGGGAAATTGCAATCAATAGCAGCTAGGAGGATAATTAGATAGGAAGAACTATTATTAATAATATTAGCAGTAAAGTAGTATTGCTCTTAGATTCAAATTAACTGTTCTAGTAATGAAAGTAGAAGGAAGGATGATGTTAATAAATGAAGCATTTGTAGACAGGTGGATCCACAGCAGCAAGCCTTCAATGTCGATTTTGTGTCCTTGAATGTAAAGTGGAGCATCATACTGAGTAACCAGCAACTATGACAGTTATATTGAAGGTTAACTGTTAGCTTTAAGATACTCATTCATTATGTAGTAGCTACTCCAGTGTTTGAAGTGTTTTTGATAATTTCACCAAAGCTTAATAATGCACATATCTGCACAACTGCAGCTACTTCCTAATTCTACTTCTATATTGATTGTTTTTGCTCCAAAACACGAGCCAAGCGCCTTGTACGTGTCCGCATACATGGCATTAAAACCAGATTATGATCCTGAGTCTGTTTGCACTGCAAACTGTTTGCAACAGGACACAAACTTTTGTCAGTACAAAACTTAAGTTGCTTTAGCTCTAGAGATTGGATAGCAAGAGGGCTAAATGTATTTTGTTCTCACTACTAGAGAGAAAATGTGTTACAAATTGTAGGACATTTTCAATCAGACAGCTATAACACTATATGAAACTAAGTCTTACTATTAAACAAGGGAACAGATGTATAATACAGATGTTTACGTTTTTTCAATCTTTAAATTCAAATGCAAACAGTTATGCTTTATCTAATGGGCTTAACATGGATTTAAAAACAATTTAAGCTACTTTTCAAGCAAATGAACAGAGTATTAATGTGGTAACGGAATTAGATTTTACTTATAAATATTTTATTTCCAATTTCTTTAAGAAGGGGAGAGGATTTAGAGAAAGCAACTGAGTCAGTTATGTCTACTTAAATCTGACAAAGAACAGGACATACAGTATACCAGTAATTATAGAGTTTTTATAGCAACGGTTTTATCTTATAATGCATTTGGTCTTTGTGCATGGTGTGGAACTGTAAATTCATATCTATATGCTTCATGGCAGATTTTTCATATTCATATTTTCAGTTTACTGATATTTGAAAAAGACTTGTGGACCATAAGCAGTGATGACGGGGGCTGTATGTGACCCCTTGGCTGTAAACTGCGAACCTCTGCTCTAGAGAGTGGCAACAAAGCTGACAGAAAGTCAGAACAACTCATTAAAGAGTAGGGAACAAGGTATCACTCAGAATGTACCCAACAATGACCCAGGATATGAAAGTCAGTCTGTTTAACCTGCTGAATATAAAGCAAGGTCTTTCTGTACCTGAGCCTCTGTCTGCTGCTGTTGGCATACACCACAAAATAAAGCTCAGTGATTTCATATGATAAACTGAAAAACCTCTTTTTATCATAAAGCACCTCTCTTTAGACATTTACATTCGTGTAGTCTAGCAACTTTGAGTTTAAGTAACCAAATGTTTGCGAGGCATGTTGCTTCTCCTTTGAACTGTTGGGTAAAAATTATCAATCCATGGCCTTCTAAGCCTTAGAACCTTAGGCTTTATTCCTGTATTCCTTTACAGCAGAAGTTAACTCCTTTTGATTTATTATTTCATCCCTGTATGAGGTAAAAGGGAACTTTTCTAATGTGTTTTGTATTCCTATAAGTTTGACCTGTGTATGCTGTGCAATGCTGTGCTGCAGGTGTTACTCAGACAGGAGGGCAGAGGCCACAACCAGGTGACAAGAACCATTAACCCCTCCACCATACTCTCACTGCCAGAGGGAGGCACCTACATCATTGAGGTGCGGGCTCTCAGTGAAGGGGGAGAGGGAGCGGTCAGCTCCCAGGTTCGACTGGTCACCTCCTCCGGTAAGCTGCGAGTTAGCGAGTGTCCTCCTTCACTCTGCCTGCATGACCCCTGAAATCCCATCTCCATGTACGGCCTCATTTCTCTTTCTACTAATCTTACGTTCTGCCCTTAATTGAGTCGCCACAGCTGTTGTGCGAGCCAAGTTTTCTTTGGCTAATACTGTTTTAATTACATCGCCCACACAAGCCTTCCTACTCCTGCACAGCCAATTAACTTCTGAGCAACAGGATGAGGAGAAAGTTTGCAGTCCTCTGTGTGATGTGGACAGCCAGCTTTCCAGGGAGATGGATTACTGTTTTCCTACTCATTTCCGTTTCTCTCACCACCCATTTTTTCATCCTTTAGCAAAGAAATTCTGTTTCTTTCCTACTAGAAAAAGCACCCTGGGTGTATTTCATCAGTAGATCAATGGAGTTATGAATGTACATCCAGGTTTTGTTTATCCTCTTTGTTTTCATCAGTATCAACTCTTTCTCTTCCCCCTCCTCTTCTCGTCTCAGGTGTTCGAGCAAAAAGCAGCCAGTGCTCGGTGCACTGCCCACCTCAGAGCCTAACATGGACAGCACTGCTGCTGGTTCTCCTGGTGCCTTCAGTTTCCTGGTGAGGCCACTGTGCCATCCTCATCGTCATGGAGGGAGCCACCAGTCTTCTGCTCCCTCGTCCCCTCTGACTGCCTGATTGCTTTGGCCTTAACCCATCCCAGAGGGCCGAGGTCTGCCAAAGGGGGTTCAGTGTGCCAGTTTAACATGCGGCTCTTCGGAGGTCATCCTTTAAGTTCCCAGTTTCTTTTGAGGCCCTGGACATTTGATTTGCACAGCTCTTTCCAACATGACAGTAGTGTTGTACTGTAGTGTACATTGTGTGGGAAGATTGGTTTAATCATTCACTCTAACATCATGTGTTGCCCTCATTGACTGGCGTCTAACCACTTTTAGAAGGCTGCTATGGCTCTTTGTCTCTGCAGAGCGTGAACAATTCCTCGAAAGCTGCTGTGGTAGTAATACAGGGATCAGCCGGCCTGTTTCTTTTCATTACTTATCTGCATCAATTTACCCCTTGGCCGCCTAACAAGCAATGCAGCAGAAGCTCAGTAGAGATAAGTGCATTGTTTTCTTATTCACACATTGAGGAGAAAAAAAAACGTTTTATATGGAAACAAGAATCTTACTATTTCCAGACTTGCTTTTTGTACATTGTGTTACCTTTAGAGAACAAACACAGTGGTGTGCTATGTCAAACTCTCTGTTTTTTGGTAGTGGTTAAGCAACGATTGGTGATACAGTTTGTTGACTGTTGGATGTACGGAAGTAGGAAACAGGTCCTTACCTGTAGAGCCCAAACACTTCAATAGACAAAGACAACTCTGTACGGACTCTTGGTATCAGTACAAATAAATGTGATGTATATTTTTTAAATCTTCTTGTTTGTAATTTTTGGCTTTCAGAGGAGAAGAATCACACTGTTCTTGGGAGGCAAATAATTACTTGAATTATTGATCTGTCTGTTGTGTTTTATAATGAACAAATTAATCATTTCATCTTTTCAGCCCAAGGGAACATCTCCAACAGCCTTCTTTGTCTATACAAATAGTCCGCGATTCAAAGGAATTCAATTTGCAATCAACTACAAGAAAGAAAAGAATCAAGTTATACTGTAAACAATCGATTTTCGCTTATTTGATGGCAAATGATAGATAACAGTAAGAGCAAAAAATGTATCATCATCTTTTGCACAATTTTGCATCTAGAAGAAGCTCTGTTGGACAGTGTCATTCCTGATCTACCATGTAAGCTAGGTTTTGTAAAGTCAGATGAATTTTTCAAAGCGAGTTATAGCTGACTGTTATATATCATGCACTAATCAAATGCAATCACAACACTGATAGGTTCAGGTTCAGGCTACTTTATGCATTCCCATTAGTATTCAAGAATGTTTAGGCTGTTTATACCTTGCATTAACATCTGAGGTTGAGTGAAAGAAAAGCACTTATTTATTGGTGTTTACACTCTGCTTTAACAATGCCTTGCTTTAGGATTAATCTGAATTAGTATAGCACCAATTCACAATCAGAGTTATCTCAACATACTTTACAGAGAACGCAGGTTTAAACAATGCTCTTTGTGATACATTCCCCTCTAAAAGAATGGGAACAGTGAGGCCAATTCCTTTAATTCTGCTGTATTTTGCTTTTTACTGAAAATATTTGGACTTGATATCAAAAGATGAATATGAGGCAAGAGATCAACATTTCAGCTTTTATTTCCAGGTAATGTCATGGCTTGGGCTTGCATGTCTCTTTCTGGAACGGGCTCATTAATCTTCATTGATGATGTAACCCATGATGGCAGCAGCAACATAATCTCAGAAGTCTACAGAAACATTTTGTCTGACAATTTATAGAAGGATGCAACCAAACAGATAGGGAGATCCTTCATCATGCAGCAAGATAATGATCCAAAACACACTGTCAAAACAACAAAGGGGTTCATCCAGGGCAAGAAGTAGAAGGTTTTAGACTGGCCAAGTCAATATCTTTACTTAAACCCTATAGAGCACGCATTTTACCTGCTAAATAGGAGACCGACACTAAGTTTGGTTGTGTCAATGGGTCACAGGCTTGATGAAGTCATTGCAAGCAAAGGATTTACAACTAAATATTAGGTCTTATTCCCTTTAATCTGTTTGAATCTATCTGTTCCAATATTTTGGAGGGGGGTGTATATCAATCACACTGAAATCTAATCCTTGCAGATTTTGTGATATCAGAAAATACCGCTTTATTGTCAAAAATAATGACATTGTATTGTATGATGAAACAGGTGATTTAGACCACTACTGACAAATGATATAATAGATAAACTGAAAAATATATCTAAATATGCACAAATAAGGAGGAGTATGGATCTACAGACAAGAAGACCAGATTTCCCAAAGGCTGAAACAACTACATGATTCCCCATTTTGAGTAAACTGTTCAATATTCATCAGTAGTGTTGGTGATTATGCCTTACAAAGCGATGCTCTAGTGTAGTCAGATACTTTTTGTTGCCTTTGTCATCCTAAGAGGGAGGATTGAGAGGTGGGTATACTCTGTTAAGACTGAAAAATATGTGGGCATACTCCGTATACCTGCATAAACCCTGCACCACACCAGCAGTCGTGCAGCATATTCAGAGAATATTGTCTTTGAAGTAGTGGGCCCAGATTTGATTCTTACCTTTGACCTTTTTCCTCAATGTCATTTCCCATGCTTTCTCCCTGATCGCCCACTCTTTCCACTGTTCTGTCTCAAACAAAGGCAAAAAAGCCCAAAAATTAAATTAAAAAAAACATGCATCTCCATTGAGTACTTAAGATCAGAATTCACCCCCTTGCCTCATATGCAAATAAGCGCCTGCTGGTTTGGAAAGACTGAATGCCTCATCCTTTACACCGGGAGGGAGGCAGCAAAGTTCTCCCAGTTGAGGGGAATACCTCTGTTGCTGCCTGGGACATGTTTACACTGCCAAACCAGTCTAGATAAATGCCAGCCTGACAACCTCTGTATGTGGTCTGAGCTGTGTGATATCTTTCCATCCTTACAACACATTATGGTGCATGTACACATAGTAACAAGGCTTAGCTATTTTTATCAGATCACCAAGGATGCAAGGTGGAAACTGCCTCTTAATTTTAATATTGCAAATTTTGACTTCAGTAAATCCTTTCAAGCTTCATTTACCTGAATTTACTTTAACCCTAAATTCTATCTGTTATTATAAGAATGCTGTAGGTCTGTCAGACATTGCTGCATTTTGATAAGCAGTGCTTTTTATAGGGATAGTTTGTTATCTTTTAAACGGGGTTTTGGTGGACTGAAGTAGTGCAAGAATAAAGCGGCTTGCACGCAGAAAAGAAAAGCAATGTAGCTTATGTAAATACAGTGTTTTTACCTTTTTTTCTTTAAATTAGTCAAAGCAAGTGGAGCAAATCTGTTACAATGTAGCCCAGCTTCTGTGCATGCGTTCCTGCCTCTTTCTGCACAGAAGGGCCAAGTTGATCAACATCTCCTGTGCAAATACCCCATAAAACCCAACTTCAAAAATGCCCAACTATCCCTTTAAAGTCTGGATGATTGAATTCCACACGTGTGGCATTAAAAGCCTCAAAACTTAGTGTGATAAAAGAGCCACAGCAGAGCAAAGGAGGGCAGCATCAGGAGTATCTCTCTTTCCTCTCCGGCTCCTCTGCTGCCTCGTCTGCAGTTAAAGCTTATCTCTCACTGGGCGAGAATCCAAATGAATTTGCCTCAAGTGTAATTAATGTTAGAATGGAGATCTGTAGACCTAAAACCTGCTTGCTAGAGCAGACCTTTTTGCCTGCCCTGCCTGCAGCTCCCCGGACTCTCCCATTACACATTCACCAGCAACCTGGCTAGCCCGCTCAGGTTCAGACAAGGGTACCAGCTCAGGCACGAGAGATAGGACCACACAGCTACACAGAGGACAAACGCTGCTCCAAGCACTGTCTATCCCAGGGATACTCCTCCTGTGTCAGACCTCGTGCAGAGGGGGAGGATGGGTAGGCCGGTCTCCACTCTCTCTCTCTCCGACGTGTTCGTATTTCTGTGTGTAGTGCAAAGCATTAAGCTGTTTAATGTGGATGGAGGGTTTTTGTGGTGCTTTTAGCCTGTTCAATGACGTCGGCTCAAACACGTACCTCCACACAAGTGCTAATGTACCGACCTTTAATTATTCATGCAGCACCTGTCTGTGTTGGCGCTTCTGATTTATGATAATGGATTATGTATCCTGCAAGGGGACCCATTTGGTTCAGAGAGCCAGAAGCTCTAGTGTCAGCAATTAAAGCATGAACTCCCCCCAGGTTAATGTCAGTACCAGTGTGAGTGTGCAGGTGAATGTGCTGGGAAATACTGTACTTTTTATTTTTAACAGTATGTTTTGATAGATGGTTTCAGGGCTAATGGAAGTAGCTAGAGATCAACACAAAGCAAGTTAAAACGACCATATTTGCAACCACATTTTGTTCAAAAAACACAAATCAGGCTTTCAAATGATTGTTTTTTTTTAAATCAGGATTAATTGCTTAATTTGAATTGTTAATCATGATTAACAGCATTTTTAATCACCTATTTAAAATTAAATTATTTTGCCTTTGAAAGCAAATTTTTAAGTTCACACTGGAAATGTGAAGCAATTAAGACCAAATTAATACAAAAAGGTGTTTTTATGATCTTTTAGTTTTTTTAACTATTATTATTTAGATGAGTGCTGCACTGCTGCACCAGTGTGGTCTGAATCCATGACTTAGAGGTAGAAGACAGCTTCACAGTGCTTATTCTGTCAAACTTGATGTTTAACACTAATATACATCAATTAATTTGAATAAGGGCATAGAAAACAATAATAGTAATAACCTAAAGCTCATGCAGAGGCATTGAACTTTTCAGGAATTCCAGTTTAAGTTATTTTTCTGGGTCAGTACCATAGATTTCAAGGTTTTGATGCCGCCTGGGCTGCTGGTTTTGTACCCTTACAAATGAACTTTTTTATTAGAACAGAAAAATAATTCAGGATCAGATTAATATGCTTGGCTATGCTTTAGACAGAACATATTTTTCTTTGATATTTCAATTGATTGTGGGTCTGAGATTGTAATCGGATTTGAGAATATAAACTGTATTGGTATTTTCTCAATTAAATGTAATATGCTTCCATAAATTGACATTTGCAGAATATTCTGGCTTTTTTAATACATTTGTTGCTGTTTTTTTAATACAAAGAATCATTGGAACCTTATATCAGGCAAAGAATTTTGGTACGAAAATCAATGTTTTTCATTGGATCAGGTATCCTGGGTCATAAATACATGCCTGATGTCTTTGTCGAAACAAATGGCTTGAAAATCATTTAATTTTTTAGTGAGTTCATGGATAGATCTCCCTCCATCATTGACTTAAATTTATTGCCAGCTGGACTCACCCTTTTGCATATCGCCCCAACAAGATGCATCTGATAAGCCAGAACGCGGCATCTACCGATTAATATCTGTGGCCAGTCCCACATTTACGACTAACAATTAACTTTACCCTCCAAACCCAGCTGATCTTGAGCAGAAGCTCATGCATTGTTAACAATATCTCAGAAACCATGAGACGGAGAGAACTGTGATTGGAAGCTTACCTTTATGCCAATCTAAAGATGACTCCTGGCGGTTGTATACCTTCCAGAACATTTTCAATCGAGGCACAGAGCGCGGTATGGCAAAATCCATAATATTATGACTATTTATTGTGTTTTCCACAAAGTTAAACTTTCTGTCAGCCTTTTGGCCAATCACAATGCTTTCTTCTCAATTTCTTCTTCTGTTTTCATCACCGTAGTGACCAATCAGGGCCAGCTAAAAATGTCCAAGAGACAAAATGATTACCTGCCTGTTTGGAAAGGTTAGAAAAAATCATCCTCTATGGCCCAAATAATGAAAGAGGACATATTAGTGCGTGCGCATTTTACACACTGCAATACCACATATAAGCAGAATGTAAATTGTTTTATGGAGATGAATAATAGTGTTATTTTCTGTTGTGTGCTTGTCAGCAAGTTCTTATTTTTACCTGTGGTAGGCAAAGTCTGTAGGAGCTAAATGCAGATGTGAAAAGGCTTGGCCATTGTTGAACTGAGTGTGATTCTATGAGATTTAATATCAGTTTTGTTCTTTTACTTGGTCTTTCTGGTCATTAAACTTGATTTATTCATCTGACATCCTTGCAGCGCACATATTCTGATAGTCCTGGTTGTCCTGGTGAAATTTAGTTTAGTTTAGTTTATTTCAGTCACTTAAACATGAAGACTCAGTTACATAAAGTGAAAATTTACAGGTGAACAAATGTTGGGTTAATGCTATTTCTGCATTAACACCAAACAATCAACAACAAAAAAATAAAACCAACAAAACAAATAAGAAAACAGGACCAAAAAGGTGTAGGCTGAAGCCTTCGCTCATTTCACCTACCCTATCTGTCTATAACTTGGTTGGGCTTTAAAGGGTTTTTGGATAAGACATACAGGCAGACCAAAAAAAGCTTAAACTGGTTTGTATAATTATTTCTCAGGTTTACAGCTCAACCATACACTTGGACTTGTGAATGGAGCGACAAGTTCACTGAGTACGACTGTGTGGCGTTCGCAGTATCTGAGCATGCAGACGAAAGTCAGAGTGTTTCAGTTCTTGGTCCTTCTGATCTTTCTAAACTCTTGTGAGGCCTGGGCGTTTACTGATGGCCTGAGGTGCCAACTGCACTCCTTTGTGCCAACTTCTCTTTGGTACATCTTTAGGTATCTTTGGCAGGATGTGCTCAGGAGGGCGACGACAGGAAGGGTCAGTTGCCTGATACAGGAACAGCAGCTGCACTTTTATGGGCACCTGGTGCACGTTCCCGGGCCAGCTCACCACATACTGGGCTGGTAGGACGCCAGGGGCTGCTGTGTGTCATGGAGGGGGCAGCTGGGAGGATACCTGGAGAGATGAGGCATGGGCCTGGCACAGGCCTGGAGGATGGCCATCAGGAGGTCAGAGCAGCCCAGGACCAAGGTTGACGTGGCAAAGTGCTAAACCGGCATATGCTCCCACACCTGACCTGACCCGATAGAGAAAGCTCTTATTTTTGTAACTATTCTAAAATTACGTTTTGAATACTTAATTTCTTCTTGCTCTTATTTAAAGATAAAAGAATCTGATCAGCTTGAGTTTGTGCCTGAGGAGTCTAACTGAACATGCTGAAATTAAAGGAAAATATTTTTCTCTTGCCAGGTTTATCAATGCACATACATTCACATAATCTATCAGCAACCCTGAAGCAAAGGGATTCAACAGCTCTGCTGCAAGGACACTTCAGCAGGAGGGCTGCTGATGATGGGAGAAACTCCAAGATGAAGGACTCATGCACTACCTTATATACCATCTGATGATGTGCTCTAAATATATTTGAAGGGCATGTTTCATCAGCGATGGTTTATGCAGGAGACACCATGAGAGCACAGTATGCATCTCTGAATCCTGACAATTTAAAAACAAGCACATCGACTTATCTGGACCAAAAGAAAACCCTTCAAATTGAACACCCCAGCAAGTATCAGTGTTTACAATACTCCAGTCCTTATCTGAGCCTAAATGTGCTTTAGCCTTTAAAACGTACAAAGTCAAGTATTAAATTGTCTCCATGGAGTCGTCGTTGAATATTTCCTCAGTCACTGAGAGCTGAGCTGTGACTTTATTTTCAGGCGGGTCACAGTTTAACACTCATCCTGAGATTGGAAGCTTAGAGCCCTCCAACAGACGCCGCCGCCGCTGCAGTGAGAGGTAAACTATAACATCACACACAGAGAGACTTTCTCTGTTATTTTCTGTCTTACTTTTGATCTCATTGGGCTGCATTCACAAGGCTGTTGCATCACACTTTTTACTGTCAGTTTCAGCGTCAGCTGTAGAGAACTTGACAACTGCAACGTGGCGTGATAGGACGTGAAAAGTCTTTCAGCGGTTGAAGGTGATGTGGCAATGCTGGAGCCATTCCCACACTGAAAAAGACGTGGGAATGGAAATATTTCTAAAAACAGAGGCAGATGTGCGTAATAATGCAGAATGAGCCCATGAGTGTTCATATTCCCAGGATTTATCTCTTTCAGCACCACTTACACATTCCACTGAATTAAAAACCATAATTGCAGTCCCACCTAATTCAATTTTGTCTGCAATTTTTTCTGAATACGCTCTAATTAAGTGTTCTCAAATCATAATTTCCTACTATTGTATGTCTGCTTAACAGTGTTATAGCAGAATTAAAATCTTATGTGTGATGTGAAGCCCTCTGTGGTAATGAAAAATTCTCTGATGAGATTTCTGCGGAATACGATATCATCTCAATTATTTCCTATCTTTGCCGCAGTAAAAGAACTTGAGACTTTTTTTAAAGTAAAGAAATGTCAAATTCAAACTGTTGGGACTTCTGACACAGCTGGCTAATTTGTGTTTGCTGTTGGAGGTTTGTGTGATGTTTGGATTTTCGGCCTGTCGGTCCCTCTCAGAGGTGGCAGAGATGGCAGAGAATGAGAATTAGGGAAGTGTGCCATGTTCTGTTGAAGACTGTGAACAGGGGGATTAAAGGAGCAGCTTTGTACAGAGAGTCAACATCCAGCATTGTATTGCACCAGGCCAGCAATTACTGAAGTTATAATTGAAGTTCTCATTTGACCTCTAAAACCATGCGTAGTCTTAGGAAGCCAACGGGCACAGTCATTTACTGCTGTGGCACTTAGCCGGTTTAAATAATAAATTCTAGTTTGTTCACACTTTTTCTTTTTAGCTGCCAGCAGCCGGACAGGGGAACCAAATGGTTCAGTCGAGAGCTCAAGGCAACCTTCTTTCAATTCATATTTTTTTGGCATTTTATGCCTTCATTCACAGAGGAGGACAGGGGATAGAACTGGAGACAGAGATGAGCGAGAGAGACGTGGGAAAGTAGGCACAGGCTGGACTTAAACCCCGGCTGCTCATGTACGCGGGGCGCACCTTAACCATTGGGCCATCTGCACCCCAAGTCAACTATTTTAAGAGAATCTTGTCAACCTCTCTTCAGTATGACAAAAGACAAAAAAACAAAAGGAGTTTGTTTGTTAGCCAAAATCCATATTTCTCTTTCATTTTCTTCAGAATCCCCCCAGCTATTACCTCCACTTCTTGGCCAGGGCCTAGAGCTGATTCTAGCTGTCACTGGGAAAACATGAAGGTTTCACCAGGGCTGGTCACAAGTAGAAACAACAATCAAACCAACAAGCAATTTAAAGTCACCAATTACCCTCTAAAGCATGTCTTTGGTTTGTGACAGGAAGCTGCAGTACCCAGAGAGAGCTCATGCATACACAGGAGAACATGAAAACTCCATGCAGAGAGGCCATGTCTGTCAAGGTTTCAATACAAGAGATCTTCTTACTGTGAGGCAAAAGTCCTCACATTGCAGCCCAGGATGACACAAAACAAACCAAAAAGAAACTGAAATTAATCCGTAGCTAAGCAGTGTGAATTTTAGGGTTAACTCAAGCTCCTTGTGAAGCAGACAGATTGGCCAGGTTCCATGTCTGTCATCCACCTTGCAAAGCTTGTGCCAGGTCTGAGAACAGACATATCAGTGTCATTTGAGGAGAACGAGGCAGTAGTTCCAGGTGGGGTTTAGTTGTACTGGAAGATGGTAGCTGCCAGTGTAGCTCATATGGAGCTAAAGTGTAGTGGCAGTTTTACCGAGACGAGACGAGACGGACACAAGACCCTCTGTTCTAGACTACAACAATGCCTGCCTATCGTAATTTTGTCTTGTCACTCCAACTGTCCCATTATGAAAGTGAAAGAATGTGACATTCGGCCAGTCACCTTTCCAAATTCTTTTGAAAATTCCTCCTTCCTGAATGGTTTGTATGGAAGGTTTCCTAGATGAATATGAAATATATCCCATGCATTGGGTGTATGAGGCTATCTTTATCATTGCAAATGCAAACAAGACCATCAATGACAAGGCAAATCATTTCTGTAAGGTTATTTTGAGTGCTTTAAAAGTGGGGTTTTTTTAGTTGTTGGGCATGGTGCTGGTAAATATTGCATCAGTTGAGGCAGTAAAGGATAGGGGATTTTTTTTTAATCCAGAATACGATGCCACACAGTGGACCAATCACAGAGCTTGCAGTCTTCGTTTTTTAATGTGTTTTTGCCAAACAATATATAAAGTATTGGATGAAGTGTTAGTGATGTCACCTAGTTGGTTTCTGAATCCGTCGTTTACTGATCTGTGCTTGTATCATGGTAAAAACACTCTCTAGTGGCAGGAGCCAAGGCTGGCCTTGATTCTAACATGGATTCAGTCCAGGAACCTTATTGCTGTCAGGCAACAGGACTGACCACTGAATAACTGCAAAGCCCAGCCATACATCTAATTATGCTGAGATCATATCCTTCGTAAGACTAAATTTTTTGAAAGTTAGCCCCATGTTTAGCCTCTGCCCTTAAAGACATAAAGTATTTCAACAAAAATTGTTTTTTGAATGAGGATACACACGTGTTGATTTCTGCTGTAAAATCAGCATTTCAACAGCGGGTTGTGTCGGGAGGACACAACATAGGAGGTTGCTCACCTGACATGCCAGATAGACTGTTTCAGACAGAATATCCATTGCATGGATAAGTTTCACATTCATCTGGCCTCCCATATAAAGTGTTTGGTAAGGGCAGGACTTCCCAAAAAACCTTGAAAGGTGATTGGATGAACATTCTGTCAGTCAGATTCATTATGGGCCAATCAGAGCTACAAGAAAAAATGAGTAAGTAGGCATGTGCAGATCGATTAGTAACCTGAGCTCAACAGTAAGGCACTGCTGAGCTTGTTGTGCCGAGGCAGGTCTGGAGAAGAATGAAAATACTCATGAAAAGCTTTCAGTGATTATCTTCATTCTTCTTTTATTAAAGTGATGTAGTCCAGTCCTGGTTAAGCTGCTGCTATACTACAGCTACATCCAAGCTAAAGCTACAACATCAGCAGCCATTACTATTAGCTTCAAGTACAACTAAACCCCACCTGTAGCTACCACCTCGTTCTCCCAAATGACCCTGATTGGTCAGGTCTGTTTTCAGCTAATGCACAATTGTTTCAAGTTTTGCAGGATGGATGTGCCTGATGACAGACTTGAATCTGGACAATCCATCTGATTTGGGAGGGTAGGGGGATGCTGGTTCACATGTTTGAGGCGGTGCATGCCAGGCTACACACTTACATTTTTACAGTAAACGCTATAGATTTAACACAGATGTGTTAGTTAGATTATACACTTGTACTGGATTCGATCAGCAACGTATAAGAGGTACAAATTTGTCCACATAGCTCACGCAAGGAACTTTTGTTCCTGATAGGGGCTTTAAAATTCTCAAAAGGTGTACCCGTTTGAATTTCAGGAAAAGCATAGTTGGTTCTCCACCTTTCTTAGGTTCTTTAAGGACAAGACATGCTGTTATGTTGTCTTGCAAATTAACAAGAGGGATAAACCCTTGCTGAACCTGCATCCTTAACTTCACCTCTTTTAAGACAAACTCTGTATTTGAATTGTTAAACTGAGACTGAACATACAGGTAAATGCTCTACAGTGTGATCTGTTACCAAAAGCATGCGTGTTACATTTAAAACAAGGAAAAAAGTAGAGCGTATAAGTCATATAAGGTTGTTTTCTGAAAGCTAGGAGCTGACTAGTTTTAAAACATGCCAAGGCTTTCAAGCTAAAGTAAAGCTCCCCTATAGTTTCTGGATAATATTGTGTGTTTCTCTCCCCTCAAACAAATGCTCTTGCCAGTGTGATAGCAGATGGTGTACTATTAGAGAGAAACTTCTCAAGATATGCCAGCTAATTTGATGTAGCATGAGCCCTCCTTCATAAGAAATTAAAGTAAAAGTACCCTGCTGAGAGGACTCATTAGGGAGACACAGTTAAGAATCTAAAGAGAGAAAAAGACAAACTCTGTTGATTAAACTTTCCACCCCTTATAGCTCACTTCTTGTGTTCTTCCACTCTTGAACACTTGCCAAATCTACTGAATGCAGCAATTTAGTGCAATGCATATGTATGTATTTTTCTCCTAAAGCGGTGACCTTGTTCTTCAATAACTTCATCAAAAGCTGGAGAGCTGCAGAAAGAGTAAAGTTGTAGCAGGGTTATGGGATTAGAATGCATCATGAGGCATTCATATGGAAAACCAACGTACCTGGTAAAGCTAAATATTTGTCCTGTGCTGAAGCACCTGCCTAACAACAAATATTTCCCAAATGGTGTGTATGACTGCTCAAAGAGAATCAGCATTTTGCAGAATTTACACAACATAAAAGTCACATATGGTGGCATCATTTGTACACATCTCTGAGTTCAGCTAAATCCTCACAAACTGGTGAAGGTGCCGATTCAATTTGAAGATCCAAGCCTCTTTTCTCCAGACCCATTGTGTGACGAAATATAATGGGATGGATTTGTAAATCTGGGGCTGCATGGGGAGATTTAAAGGTCGAGCAAGAAAGCAGTCAGCTGAGTGCAGACCTCTGCCAGAACCTTTTAATCTCCCTGGTTAACTGCTTCTTTCAAAGTCAGCGTCGTAGCAGGTAGATAACTGAGCGGGTCTGTGGAGGAGGCCAACATTTCACTTCACTGAAGCCCAGCGGGAAACACCAGGGGGTAGAAAATCTAAAGGTCTGTATCTGATGGAGGCATTAATGTGTAAAAGGAATGATAAACTTTCAGTAAATATCATAAAAACCTGAGGGTGGTGTTAGTCTTTCTTACCATAATGTGTGTGAAACTTGATTTAGTAATGTTAGTTAGGTTAATTGCATTTCTTTCCCCCCAACAAGACAGCAAATTTTTACCACACTACCCTGGAGTCCTTGTTTTTTTCACTTTAATGATTGTACGGAGCCCCTTAAGGGACATACGCAGAAAATACTGAGTTACAAGTGAGCACCAGAAACTATCTTGTAGGTACAGGAAAGTTTCTCATGAGTATAGGTCAGTTTTGGATCCACACAAGAAACTTTTCTATTAACATTTTTCAGTGCATGGCCCTTAAGGGGCTCCGTAGTTTTCAGCAGCATTCATCTGCCCTAAAAAATTCCATCTCAGCTCCATTTTTGTAGCTCTGATTTTACAGTTTTGTTTAAAAATAACTTAGTTTTACTGAAAACATCTGGATTTCTGTTTTATTCCATGCATATATGTTCTAAATAACAGTGCGACTTTTTTTTAATAAAACCGCTCCTTAGACTCAGACGGGCACACAACCACTGACAGACATGTAGATGATAATGGATTGTGACATGATAGCCAAGGAGAGAAGGGAGGAATTATCTGTCAAAGGGTGGAAATCCAGTGTTACATTGGGCGAATTTATTTAAAAGACAAAAAAAGCTAATAATCAGCTGAATGAGCTTGTGATGTCCACTAGGAGGCAGTAATGCACCCATGAGCTGTTCTGCCAACCATTACTAAATGAAGAAGATCTTCATACCACATACAAGAATTTACTGATGGAGATACAGAACGTCAAAATCTATGAAAATACTGTTACTAAAGCAGACACTGCAGAACATAAACTAATAATAAGCAGATAAAAACAGCAGGTTGGTGCACTTCTTACAATGAGTAATAAGTGGCATCAAACTGGAATTAACCAATTAAGGTATACATTTACCCCGCAGAGCAGAGACCTCACCACATTTCCACATACAGCTGCTCTTTTTGGAAGATGGCTAAACTAATACCCTAGTCACACTATTTTGGAACCATCTTTCAGAAAACCACTGATTCTTAACCCCCTAAATCCCTGCATGCACGCATCAGGACATTACATTTTAGTTTTCCTACATCATAGTAATAATTTCTGCAATTAGAGTTTTTGAGCTAATTCTCCATAATGTCCAGGAACTCTTAGGGGTCCATGGTGTGATTTCATCATACACTACTTTTGTCACATGATAGCATGAAAACTAAGCTACATTTTGTTGCAATTACTTTGTGTGAAAAGCCTGATCTTTAAGGTTTCTTTCAGTTTTTGTTTGATGTCAATAGGCCGATTAAAACAGGAAATATGAATATTTTAATCTGATATATTAATGTTACCAACAGGGGACAGTGGACCATGCTGTACAGGACTGGCACTGGTATTTTTACATAATTTCAGCATATTATAATTTATTTTTAAAAATTACAATATATTGTTTAAAAAAGAAACTGTGGGGTGTTGTGCTTTTTGGAGGCCCTATATCTAATACAGTAAATTAAACTTAAAATATATATGGTCTTCATTTTAAAAGGTTGAGGTAGTGCTGAAAAAGATAATACCAAACATGAGCATGGTAAACATTTTCTGAGTGGTTTACTTTTTGAAAAGAAAATTAACAAAATGGCAAAATAGCCAGTGGACCTCTAAGGTTAAAGTTCAAGTAATTTGCTTGAAATGATGGGATAATTGGCTGTTTGGATATCTGTGTATGTTCTCAGTCATCCAGGTCATGGTTATCTAATGCTGATCAAAGGACAACTTAACCTTGCAAAGCAGATGGAATCACCCTTTCCGTGTTTGACACTGGCGAATCCATCTTGCAAAGCTCCCATTTGAACCATCTGGGCCCTGTTAGAAAATGACAGGACCAATCAACATCGAGGGGCAGTACTTTCAGGCATGGCGGAGTCGTGAAGTAGGAGCAAGCAGCAACAAGAGGCTGGTGCCATTATGGCGGAAGAGATAAGCGTGGATGCTGCTAAAGCGCCATTTTTATCAGAACTTGACGACATTTCTTTGTTAAAAGAAGAACAAAGAACAGCAGTGAGTTGTTTTCTTTTCAAAAACGTAGAGATGTGACAGAACGCTCACCCAATCACCCTCAGAGTTTTTTTTCAAATCCTCTGCCTTTTCTCAAACGTTTGCTATTGAAGCTGGCGTGTGAGGTTAAGGGAAACTGGACTGCACTGCAAAAATGATCTATCTAACCAAGTCTTACAAACTTATATATAGACAAAAAGTATTTTTGATCTTGTTTAGAGACTGGGACATGTATTTATGCATTTTTGGGAATTGGACTGGGAATTTGGGGGTTGGGCTGTTTGAAATTTTCAGGACTTTTGATAGAAATTTCAGGATATCTTTGTGTGAACATTTCTGTTATTTTCATGGAGACTGTGTTTGTTTGTTTTTTAAGAATTTTGGGGTGAACTTTAGTGGAATGTTTAGACTTTATGATAAAGTTTCTCTAAAAAATTTGTGGGCTATATAAAGACATTTTGGGGTACTTTTTATGGGACACTGAGAATAAAATGTTTAGGAATTTTCACATACATTTTAAGTAAGTTCTTTGAAATTTTAGGGAATTTGTTTGGACTTTGGAAAGAAAAAATTCTAGTTCAACCACAAGGCTGATGTTTAAACGCATCAGACTCTACTTTCCCCAAATATGTAGGAGAAACTAAAAAAGATTTCCAAACAAAAGCTCAGGTCTCAGGAGGTTCAGGCCCTTGCACAGTTTTGGGTGGTATCTGTTTTTAATACTGTCAAACCTTACCCAAATTTTACCTGGTCATATGGCATTACTGCCAGGTGTTTAAAACCCACATTATATAATCATTTGCTGTTGTGCACATGCAAGCTCAGCAAGCAGAGCACGCCTTAATGTGACTAAATGCTTCAAGCCCAAAGAAAAAACTGTGTTAATTACAGGGTTCCTGGAAGTGATTTATAGTTGAAGCATTGCTTTCACACCTTAAAGATGAGCAGAGTTACATCAGGATCAAATGGTTCCTCTCTCTCCCTCTTTCTGCATAACAGCTCCTAGGCTCTCTAATCCCTCCCCATAAAGAGGAAATACATAAATAATAATCCACAACTATTATCTCACAGTCTTCAAGAATGTGCAGTAATTTTCTAACCGGATCAAGATTGGCCTTAATTATATCAAATTCTGTGTTGCATGACCTTGGCAAGCTCCGTCCTGCTGTGAGTTCACTTTACTGAAAGATTTTAAAATGTTTGAGACTTCCTTAGAGCCTAAACTAACCAGCAAGCACCAATTAGCTTCATCTGCTGTATATTTCAGCTAAAAATGGGTAAAGATAGGTCCAAAAGGTTTTTTTAAAACTATTGATGCAGACTGCAGCACCTGCAGCTATTTATAGCCTAAACTTTATAATCTGTCATCACTGATCTACACACAGAAGGAAGAATTAACGTTTTTTTATACTCACATTAGCATGGACCGCATTACAGCCAGCTGTGCACGTTCAACAGTTTGACTTCAGAGAGGGCCAGAGCGCTGTGCCAGCACCGTGCCAGGTCAAGTATATGCAACAGTAAATGCCCGTTCGTCATTGGTGAAAGCATCTTCACACACTGGCAGTGGTGCCCTTCGTGGATAGGGACACATATTTTAAGGAATTTAAAATAAGCATGTGCACATTATAGAGTACCAATCTCATGACAGTAATTAAAGTGATTCTGTAGCAATTTCTAATACCCCAGGATACAGTATTACCATTTACCGCCCGATCCTACTGCATCCTGATGTATTTTTTCCATCCAAAATTGCCGCATGTAAAAAAAGAAATACAGTCTTATGCTCTGTTAATCATGAAATCATGCACACTGACTCTGAAACATTTCTCTAATATTATTATTATTAAAGAAGAGCTTACATTGTTTGCATTTTTTCCACATCTGTCAAAGAGATATCCGGAAGGATCTCAAAGTAGAACTGCTGCTCCTTCACACTGAAAGGAGCCAGTTGAAGTGTTCGGGCATCTGATCAGGATGCCCCCTGGGTGCCTTTCTGTTGAGGTCTTCCGGGCACATCCACTGGGAGAAGACCTTGAGGCAGACCCAGGACTTGCACGAGGGATAATGGATCCCATCTCGCCTGGGAGCGCCTTGGAATCTCTCAGGAGAAACTGGAAAGTGTTGCAAGGGAGACGGACTTCTGGGTCTGGACTTGCTTCGCCTGCTACCACCACGACCCAACCCCAGATAAGTGGAAGAAGATGGATGAATGGATGGTAGGATATGTCAGAGTCATTAGATGATTGACTCTTTAGAGCACTGGCTCCAGATCAAGGGTTCATATGGTCTCTGCCAGTGTGACAGTTTGGAAATTTACAGTTTGTAGTATTTGTTTGTAGTAGATGTAGAAATGAAGGGACGTAACTGGTCTGAGTTTCTCTAATTTCCCCCTCAAGCCTGTCTTTTCTTCTGAGACACATTTTTAACCTAATGGCAGTCTGATCTCACCATCTCTGTTCAGCTGGCTTGTACCAAAAAAACCCAAGATGGGGAGTCAATCCCAGCCTTTGGAGGGCAGCATTACACTCCCATTGAACAGAAGAAGAAGAACACTGCTCACCTGGGAGGCCAGGAGGCCTGTTAGCCAACAAGCTAACCTAGACAAGTGGACCAACTGCCCTGCAACTCCAGGAGAAGGTAACTGCTCTGTTTGCTGTGTCATGCTGTTATGTGAGTTTGTGTTAGTCTTAACACAGCCCAATCTGAACCTCTGTGTTTGAGGGAAGGATGAGGGGTTAGGATTTGTGGTATTTATCCCGCTAAACTTCTGGAAACACTTAAATGTCATTGATTTCAAACTTGGCATTTGTTCTGAGTGCTTTCATTCTGCTGAAGCCATTCTGCTCTGACTATTTTCTCAGGATTCCCTGAAAACTGTCTAAGCTGAACGACTTGTCTTGAAGTTTGACATTAAACAGTGAACATCAGCAGGAAGACAGAGCTTCTGCTGATGGCATTTCAACCAATATTCTGAACTTACATTAAAGGAAACCTGTTGAGCTTTTGACCACAGGAAGCCTTTTGAGTTGTGTGGAAGCCTGCGTCCTAGTGTCTCATTCAATCAGAGGGACAGAGAGATAAAGACACACAGAAATACAAATAAGAGACTGAGATAGAGAAGGCCAACTAAACCAGTTGGATATGTGTTTAGGTGCTGCATGGTATAACCTGGAGAAATATATGGAAAGTGACAGAAAATCTGAATCATGATGATGAAGCGCCGTGGGGGAAAACTGCAAGTGAGTAATTATGGGTTATAGACTTTACAATAATTGAACGTTCCCCAAAGTTACAGAAGCTGCAGAGATGTTTTATGAAGGTGGAAATGCTGCTCTTTTTAGCCACACGCGGTGTATCAGTCTCAGTTAAATAACTTTAGTTTACAGGGAAACTCTACAGAGCACCATTAGATCAAGCTTCAACCTCCAGTGTAGAAAAATGAAGCCATGTCTGTTTCTTTAGTATCTGCTTTAAAATTACTGCAAAAACCCTGGAAATCATCTGCAAACCCACAAACAAAAAGACAAAATCAATAGCTCATTTCTTGAATAGTCGCACTCTATTGGATTTAGATTAAGAAATACTTTGCTATAAAGGGTTCATTGAGTCGCTTTAATACACAATAACAGGCAGAAATATAAAATGAATAAAATAAGAATTAAAGGGTAAGTAAGAAAGAAGAAGAAGAGACTGAAGAAGACAAAAACACGTCCAAAAGCCAAACATACCCAGCCTTGCAAAGCCAAAGGTTTGGCCAGACTCCTTGTCTGTCGTCAGGCAGATAAATCGTATAAAGTTTCAAGCTGGAACATTTGTTCCTGGTCAGAGAATGAATGAACCAATCAGCGTCATTTGAGGAGAACAAGGCTGTAGCTTTGCATGAGGTTTAGTTTTACCAGCCGATTGCAACATCTGCCACAACCTAGTGCCAGTTTTAGCAGAACTAACCACATTTATGTAGATGTTTTCAATCTTCTCTCAGCCTGCTTCAGTATGAGTTTGCTATCGTTAGGGGGTGGTGGTAAGTTGTGTTGTGACTGGTTGTATACAATGGCTGCTAATAGAGTGGTCAGCTCGGATGCAGCCACAGCCACAGAACTGGTCAACGTTTCTCTATTAGAACAAGAAAAAGGAGCCACGCTGAAAGCTTTTTATGACGTAAAAGATGTTTTGCTCTTCTCCAGGCCTGCTTCAGCATGAGGTTGCAAATGTTATGGGTGTGGTCTGCCGGTGTATCCAATGGCTCCTGTTGCGGTAGCTATTAGTGCGGATGTAGCTGTGTGAAAGCAGCAGTTTAATTGAAACTGGACCACATTTTTTTTTAAACAAGATCTAAGAGTCACACACAAAGCTTGTCTTGGCAGAGATGATGTTTTTGCACTTCTCTCAACCGGCCTTGGCAAAAACTTAAGAGAGCCCCACCACTCACAACAACACCAGCAGTAGCATGTCTGCTAGGAGAAGCGCAGGAGCACAACCTTATTTTGTCTTGCCGCTCTGATTGGCCTGTCATAAATTTGACCTTCCGAAACATTTTCTATGGGAGCTTTCCCAGATGAATGTGAAGTATATCCATGCTGTAGATATATGAAACAGTATCTGATGTGTCAGGTTACATGAACAGTGCATTAAGGCAGAAAATTCAGTCTTTGTCTGGTTTACTGAGAAATCTCACATGGTTGTCATTTTTGATATTCATTTTTTTCTCAGTTCAGGTCTTAAAAATTCTTAAACTTGATGTTTGAAAGTGTGAATCAACCCTGATGGACTCCGAGCAAAAAAGTTTGAGTGCTGTAATAAAATCAAAATATGCTTCAACAAAGTATTAATCATGGGGTGTACATATTTATCAACTACATTTTTTTGTTTTTTATTAATTCTCATGAAAGATTTTGGTTTTCTAATTGAATTGTAAATGTTGCAGGTTACGTTAAAGGTGAAAAAGCTCTGTAATGAGCATATCTTAGCAGGAATATGTAGATTTATATATTGGATGTATGTCCATGCCTCATATACGGCCTTTTAATCTCTACAAATGTTACAGCATAGGCCTTCAAAGAGGTGTTAGACTGAAGGACTCATCATTATTGCCTCTTTGAGACTCGAACTAACCTTCTTCAAGGTATAGGAGCCAAGAGACCAAGCCATTTCTCTACATCACAGGCAACTATATCTTACCATTTCCAGTGTTACGCTCCAAGCTCATAATTCAACATTAGCATATGCCCTGAACTGGAAAGAAAAAACTCCATAATGAACGCAGAACAAGGGAAAGTTCAGCATCTGTGAAAAAAGATGTCTACCAAAATGCCCTTTGAATTTGTGTCTGACATTTGTCACCAATCTGGATGTGAGACAGAGCGGGGTGTCTGCAGATGGTCACATCTAATTGTGTCTGAGTTTCCTGCTGGATATTTACCCAGCATCTCAGAGCAGAGAAAGATGCTGCTGGTGCTGCATACCCTTATTTAGAAGTTAACCATTTTCCTCACTTTGTCATTTTTAATGGTGCACCTGTGGTCTGGACTGGTACTGCTGAATGTGATGCATGAAGACTACAAGCATTTTTCTTTGTATTAGACTTAATGTGTCCAGCTTCACAGCTTCCCTTGTCTTGCATACATTCATCATTTTAAGATCTTAATAACAAGTGGATCCGAGGATAATACCCGATGTTTTATTCATTGCTTTTAGATTCAGATGAATCAAAGTCTCATCAGTTCCTCTAATACACTGGCTTCTCCCCGGATTGAACCATCGTGACCTGTCGCTAAGACCCTGCTGCGGCCCCCACCCTCCTTTCTCCACCGAGCGACGGAGAGAAAAGGTAAATGCTGGCTTTATCCTTGGTCTGGAGCCCGGCTGTGCAAGGGAGCATCCAGTTCATCGCTTGGCCTTTTACAGCTTCATTGCCTACTTTACAGTAAAGCCAGGTGCAGCGAACCTTTCATGGGGCTGACATATTACCTGATTTAAAGATTCCCTGGGTGGCAGGCCGCAGTAAAACCGGGATCAGTCGAGGCGATCTGAGGGTTCCTTCAAAGTGAAACTAAGTAATAAAACAGTAAAGAGGCCACTCTCTCCTCATTTTCTTTCTTTTTTTCTGCTATTCTTTTCCAAGTTTAAATTGGTAGGATTATGAGAAAGCTTTATGTTTGCCCATGTCAGACACTGAAGTAGAAAAGATCTGACTATTTCCATAATTTAATGAAGTTGAAGTCCTTTAACACCAAAGTTATGCTCTTACTTTAGCTTGAAGAAATGCATTCAATTTCTGAATGTACACACGCTGAGTCCAAAAAAGTTGGGGTGCTGTGTAAAATGTGATAAAAGCAGAATACTGTCATTTGCAAAGCCTTTTCAACCTTTATTCAAGTGATGAACTTTTCTTAAAAATATATATACACAGTCTGAATTGGATGCTTGTTACACATTCACAAATAAGGGACAGGAGCATGTTTACTCCTGTGTTGCATCACCTTTTCTTCTAACAACATTTCTAACAACAGTGTCAGGGGACTGAAGACACTAATTGCTGAAGAATTCAAAGTGGATTTTTTCTTCCCTTTCTTTCTTGATTTACATCTTAAATTGCTCAACAGTGCTGGGTTTCTGTCATCGAATTCTGTGCTTCAAAATGCACCATACATTTTTAATGTCAGACAGGTCTAGACTGCATCATACAGTCTCAGAAACAATATTTCGGAAAGAAATGGCTTTAATTTGGCAGTTACATTAATGAAATAACCACACTGCAAATATTACAGACTAAGCAACACTTCATGTATACAACAGAGAGGAAGGTCAGGGCTCCAATCAGGGATTAAATTATATACAGACCCATTAAAAAAGTAGTTACATCAACAATGGCTTGCTTTAGCTTTGCTAGCGTTTGCTCAAGCTAAAATAGCTACAGTTGCTACATTGATAATGTAGATATGTAGCTTGCATAGCTAATGGTGCACTTAGCTTTAGATCCATCAGTTACGTAGCTCCATTATCTTCAGCTAAGTTAGCTTTGCCAACATGAGCTTTAGCAAACGTAGCTAAATTATGTACAGACCCGTTTAAGAAGTAGTTACATGAACAGTGGCTCACTTTAGCCTTGTTAGCTTAGCTCAAAATAAAAAAGCTACAGTTGCTATGTAGTTACCATTACTGCATAAGCTAATGTAGCTAAGTTAGCATTAGCAATGTTATTTTTAGCAAACTTAACTAAAGCTAACTTAGCTACATGGATAACCTAGATACGTAGCTTGCATAGCTGCTTTGTGTGCTTAGCTTTAGATCCATTGGTTTCTTAGCTCCATTACCTTCAGCTAAGCTAGCTTTGCCAATGGAGCTTTAGCAAATGTAGCTAAAGCTTAAGCTTTGTTTGCTAAACAAATTCAAAAGAACCCAAAGAATTAAAGGAAACAAACAATGAAAACTTGATTTAGACAATCACATTCACATGTGATCACTAACCTTTAATCAATACAGCTTCAGTACAGCTTTCAGCATTGGCCAGCCTGATACCTGAAGGAATAAAGGCATTCAATTACCTGTTTGTGTTTCTTGGAGAAGGATAATGCCATCCAGAGGACATCAGAGAAAAGTCAAATGATAGAATGTGGCCCCGGTAGTTGATTATTCTTAAATACTAGTATTCTTGTACATAAACTACTAGGCTATTTACCACTGCAGCCTTTCATAAAGTGGAGAACCTTGCCCCAATTTTCATTGTGAATGACTAAGCCTTGCAGAAGTGCTCCTTTTATACTAAATCATGTTACTATCACCAATGAACCTACTCACCCTTGTTGAGCCTTTCACACCTGTCCCAGTCTTTCCTTTCCCTGTCCCATCTTTTTTCAAATATGTCGTAGGCATCAAAATTAGAATGTGTGTAAATTTACTACAACCAAAGTGCATGAGTTTGATCATTAAACATCTTGTCTTTTTGTTGTATTCAATTAAATATACGTTAAAGAAGATTTGCAAATCACTGCTTTCTTTTTTTGTCTGTTTTAGATTTTACACAATGTCCCAACTTTTTTGGAATCAGGGTTTGTAGATCTCATCATGCAAACTTACATCAGCTGTATCATTTTAATCCTGATTTCCTTTAAAAGAATCTGAGTCTAATTCTGATGCTGAATCCTCTCAGCGTTCTGGTCGAGATGCTGCTCAGAGCATTTTAGATAACTCACTGACGCCTTCTTTGTGTTGTGATGCATGAAATCAACATGCATTATCTGACACTGCGCTGAATGTATGGAGCATAAACTGCTCATTAAGTCTGATCTCCATTAAAGAAGGAACAACTATAGCGCTGATTCACTCTTTTCACACTGCTTTCAATTAGCGGCAAAGATTCCTTGGAGCTAGGATTTACTGTATTGTAGAAAGATGAATGAGTTCATTGTTGGATGTTTTTTTTCTGAAGGACTGTGAATGCTAACAAGAAGGAAACAGCTTCCATTAAAAAAGATGACAGAAATGAGTGGGTACATTTACATAAAGCCTTTATATTTTAAAGGTTAAAGACATGTTGTTTTTCAGCAGCATTAATGTCTAATTTTTACTGTGATATCATGAAAGCATGCCACAAAGGTGACAGTCAAACACCTGTTAGCTCGTTGTTAACAGCTTGTTTGCAGTTTTTAAAGTTGTGAGCTCATGGCGCAATTTGTACTATTTCAGAGAAGTTTAATGAGCAACACAATATGTGATATCTCATATAATTTATTTGTATGACTTCTTGTGATTTTGTGTGCACAAAGATGTCACAGGCTTTGTCTGTCTGTTTTGGGGTGCCAAAATCAAATTTGACATTATTGATTTAAACCATGATAAAGCAGTAATTAGGTTGTTTATAAAAAAAAAGGTCTTTTGATAGGAAAAGTGTTAATAGGCTTTTTTTTAGGGTTTTATCAGTGAAACAATTAAAATACATGTAGATTTTTGACGGCATGTGTCACTTTTTCTTCTCTCCTTGGTCCTGGGGAGGGGCTCCGCTTTTCTTAGGTCCATGTAGGGTGGGCGCCAAGGGAAAGTAGTTGGGAAACACCAAGCAGTGCCACAGACTGATTAGCTCCATGCCACATTGCATAGATGCAGTAATTCATTCAATATATTACAATATTTACCTTTATATTTATGAATCTAGACTTTATAGAAGTTTGACTTCTTGAATTAAATAATTATCAAAAGATGGAAAGAGTACGAAATACCTGACCCATACCATAACCTCAGTGCTACATGTATTATTCAGTAAAATGCATCATTCACAGGCAAGTATATTAATAATCAAGTCATGATGCAACTGGACACGTGCTCAAATGCAAGGTGAAACATCAAATATATCTCTGGCAATGGTCTAAAATTGCTAAACATATCCATAAAAATGAATAAATGACGGAGTTAGGGGTTAAGGGAGAACATAACTTGAATTTTGGATGAGCCAATCTTTAAAAAGTCCTCTAAATGTAATTCTCTTTGAACAGAGGGCTTCTTCCCAGTATAAACAAACTGGCTACAGCGGATCATGCCGGTGTACAGCTCCAATGCCCAGCAGGCAGCCAACATCTAAAGGGTGGATACAACAATGATACTTGTAGAATCAATGGCAGCGTCGTTACCGTGCAGACTGCCGATATGCTCAAGGCTGAAATCATTCACCTCTGATGTCTTACACAAAGCGCTGTCTCTGTGTCTTCCCTGTATGACAGTTTCACACCATCAAAGCCGAGCAGCGACCTTAGGTGGCGTCCCAGTCGTGCCACAATGTCCTCCAACAGCGAGCAGGGAAAAACAGGTACACACGCACGCTGCAGGATCAATATGGGGAGAGATTGCAGCTTAAGTAAGAGCATGATGAATGAGAGACTTGCAGGTGATTGAGCATGTCTGCTCTGATGGTGGTGCATTTAAATTGGGCTGTGCATGTAAATGTTTTCCCTTAATTGGTAGCCAGAAGAGGTTTATCACCCGAGGTGAATACAGATCTGCAACACAGGCAACTGAAAAGAAATTCAATTCAGATTTAATGAGCTGTAGGCTGGAAATCTAGGTTTACGCTCATAGGTTGAGCAGGGAGCCAATTCTCTTTGTAGTGAGTCGTAGAGATTTTCTCTTTTTTTAAACGTGGGTGATTAATGTCCTATGTTTGACCTTATTGACTTAGAGCTCAAATGAGGAAATTGCTCTCAGGAGTGGTGCTCTTTACCCTCGCTCAGACCAGTATGTCAAATGTGAGGATCGTGTTTCCCTGGACGGCAGATTGGGCAGACCAATTTTCTTTGTGCGGAGGAAAACGGAGGCCAAACTCATCTGAAAAGAAAAACAGCTGGGATGGGGCACAGATGGCAGCATTGTCTGTTCAGGTGGACCTAACATGGAGGTCTTTACTGCAGAGAGGGCGTCTTGATTAACGTTGTCTGGGAGACGAATCAGCACGTTAGACAGCTCCTTTATGGTCGTGACAAAGAAAAGGCAAAAATACACGACAGGAACGAGCCACAGGGAGCGGCAAGGTAAAGATCTGAAAACAAAGCAGATGCCCATAGCGGGAGAATTACAATAAATCATCAGATAATAGTGGCTTCTGTGTGAGCTATCGTCTTCACACATCACAGCATGCAGCCAGTCTCAGTAAATGAGCTGCCTCTCAATTTGAAATGGCCATGCACACATGTTTGATGCTGCACATGAGAAGATAAGCATATTGTTGAAAGAACATTTATCCATTTTAACAACCCAGAGAGCTTATCAGGGCAGGGAAAAACAATTTGACTGCACAAAGAAGAGTGATTTATGGATATCCTTTTCATGTTGGTGAAATCTAAATGATCTGATACGGCACTGAAAATGAAATTATTGTAAAGGCAATGCATGGCAGCTCTAACGTCAGCCTCATGTTCTGATAGATGGCTGTAATAAAGAACAGCTGTAAGGTGGAGGTGAAATGTGGGTAAAATACAGATTTCACATGATCACGTTTGATACCAAGACGGCTGTTTATCCTGCAAAAACAGAGCAGCTGAATCAATGGGGGCACTGATTTGTTTACTGTATTGAACGTTGGCACAAAATCAATGTAATACTGTCTTCACAATATCTTGCTGGATGTCTTAACTTGTGCAATTGCTGGATAATCTTCAGAGATTTCCTTTGGGTCTCTTTTGGAGCAGCTGTACAGTTTGCTTTAAGTGCTTCAGTTTCAGGGCTTTCCAAACCATCAGAGCGACTGTGTGATTACCGCACGCTCTTCTGAGGCGCCGTGTAGCCTGCTCGGCTGCTGGAGCTAATCTCAGTTTAGCATTTCCAAACAAAAGTCTTTGTGGTGACTTAAACAATAGATGACTACTAGAAGCCTCAGATGAGGCCGTTTGTGAAAACAATGGCATGTAGCCCTGTAGTTTCAATCTTTCCAAAATGGCAGTTTGTACATGTAAGCCGCCGCTCAAGCCATCTCCCACCGGGCTGTCCCAGAGGAGACGATGCTTTGGCAGGAGCCCTGGCATGTTTATGAGTCATTTTGTCCATCCACCAATGACAAATATACAACCACTCACTGTTCTTGAGAAATATACAAGCAGGATTTGAAATGTCTTGAGAGCACTGTTGGTAGAAAAGAAAGCAAAAATGAGGATTAGTAACACAAGAGCATGAAGGTCTTTGAGGTCAGATCAAAGGACTGAAGGTCCAAAAAAAATGCAGGAAATTAAGGCTATGTTGGTTGAACTGATGAGACATTTTTAGCCATGTCACACAGAAGTCCTACCAGTTGTTTGATCTCACCCCGTTTTCACTCCAAAAACTGACACAGGAAAGGAGTCAGCGAGCTGATGCTTGACAGACATCTCCTGCAAGTGATGAAGGAAAAAAAAAAGTGTAGAAACTTTGCAGCTCCAGCATATGGTTATAACATGCTTAGTATTTTCACAGGGCCCTGTGAAAAATCCACACTTGGTTTATCAGTCATGCAGCGCATGCTAATCAACTCTGTGCTAACTGACAAATCCTGAGCTCACTGGGCTATTTATAACTTTCAGTGGGATCACCACTTAAAGCTGAGAGGGTTAGGGAACAACACAGAGACTTCTGATATCAAAGAAAAGGGAAAAAACAAGAAAAAAACATGTTTACTGGCTGGCTGAAAGAAAGATGGTATCTGTAGCTGGTAAAACCTTATAATAGCTCCACTCTTTAGGCATCAGTAAAGCATTAGTTGATACTTACCCTATTATCTGTAAAGTGTTGACTAATTTATGTCATTTATAAACTGAGCCATGTGTGGTTTATTGATGCATCAGTGTAGCATCAGTTAATACCAACCCCATTATTTATAAAATGTTACTGATTTTTTTCATTTTTAATCTGAGCCATGAGTGAGGAAAGGATTGACAAGACATTAGTACAGCATTAGAACAAGCTTAAGTCATCATCCACAAAGTATTTTAATTTAATTTATGTTATTTTTTTAGCACTGTAAATACTTTACTGATGCATCAGAAAAGTATTCAAACCCTAAAGAAACCTGGATATGCACAGAGCAAATCCATCTTGAAAGGCTCCAATTTGAAGCGTTTGTGCCAAACTGAACTGTTCAGAACATTCAGCATCATTTGAGGAGAATGGTAGCTACAGGCAGGGTTGAGTTGTATTGAAAGCTGTTTGCAATGGCTACTGTCAGTGCAGTGATTAACTTGTATGTAGCTGTGTGGTAGCTGTCAGCTCGGACGTAGCTGTAGGAAAGCGGCAGTTTAATCGAACCTGTGCCACATTTCTTAATTTGAAGAAGAGCAATGAAAACATGCTTTTGCAGAGAGGATTTTCTAAAACTCCACCGTTCAAGAATAACAGCGGTGCAAGCCTGACACAACCAGAGCTGCGCATGCCTGTCTGGTTGTTTCGATTGGTCTGCATTAAAAGTAGCAGACAGAGCGTTCGTCCAATCACCTTCTGAGAATTAAATATAAAAGTCCTGTCCTTCCAAAACACTTTGTAGGTGGAGCTTCCCCGATGAATGTGGAACAGTCTATCTGGCGTGTCACTATAGTTTGAAATAGCAATCCCCTGTGGATGTTTTGTAAAAAAATATATTCATTATAATAATATCCATCATAACAGACATATATGAGTATTCAGGTTGTATCAATCACAGAACCCTTCAGTGATCATTGTCTATCATTATCTGACAGACTCTATACCTCTCTGGAAAAAAAGGTATTTTATCTTATTCATATTTTTTTAGTTTTGGTGAACAATTTCCAACCAAGATTTCTTTTTCTGTTTAAATCTTTAATATAAATGCTTTCAAGAATGTACTTAAAACACAACAGCTTCACTCAGTTGTATTTGTCCCCAAAATAAACTTATTTTAGTGTTGAATTCTCACAATTAAGGGGAAACAGTTTGCTAGTGAACATCATGATGCAGATCATAAAAGGTCTCTTTTTAAGAGAGGGAGAAATAACCTTTTGAATATCTTTTTTAGGAGGTTTGTTCGGCCTTTCTCTTGTTTCAGGTATTTAGGGAATCTAACCACTGATTAGCTGTATTCACAGCTTCAAGCAGCTTCATGCTCAAGTTCAAATGTTTGATCTGTAATGGATTGTTGGCTGTACTTTGATGAAAACATCTGTTTACAGACTCAAATAAATCATCATTAGAAGGCTGTCATGGGGGCTGGTTTGTAATCAGTGAAAACTAAGGTCTGCCTGTTTCAAAAGCAAAACAATTTTTAAAGATAATTTTTGGGCCTTTTTGCCTTGAATGGGATGGGACAGGAGCGATGGGAAATATGGGGAGAGAGAGTGAGGGAGGGCATGCACCAAACAGCACCAAGATCAGGAACTGAGCCCAAAACCAGTGTGTTAAGGTCTATAGCCTCTGTATAAAGAGAGAACATTTTATCCATTTGCACCAAAGCCTGCTGAAGTATGATGATGGTCAGTACAGCTCAGACTACACATTTACCACAAATAGAAACCAGAAGATTAGACATCAAGAAAACCATCTCCATGTGGAGTCTGTAGACAGAGATGAGGGTCATATTCATAGCTTTGAGTCAGGTATCTGACACAGAGGACTGGAGGGCAAAAAGAGCTTTTGGACAGTAGCAACCACCATTGACCACTGTATGGAGCACAAGCATTTTAATTCTCTATCTCTTTATGATGATGCATGTTTACATCATCTGATAACTGCATAAATAGAGGAAGATTTAACTAAATTGTTTGTTTTTTTTCCACTTTTAATTCTTATACAACTTAGGGACACTGTTTAAGTCACCAAAATAAAAATTACAGTAGGGGTGATGTCAGGATTACCAGTGCAGCATCAGCAGCATTTATCAACTTACTAACCCTCTTCGAGTTTTCTTTCTTAGACGGGTTCTGAATGCAGTAGAACAAGAGATAAAACTGGCTAAAACACATAGGTGGCAACTAGGGATATTGATATTGATACCCTTATTGATACTCCTTATTGATCCGAGTCCTTATTGATACCACTATTGATACTTTCTATAGTTTGGTGGAAAGACAAAATAATGGTAAATATTTAAACTACAAGGGGTCTTAGCTGAGTAATGCCCGAGTTAAAAAGCTATGATCCAGTCTATCACATTGATTTTATATCCCTCAAATACAAACAACTTATTCGTATTCACAACTGTATTTATTGACGTTTCTCATCAAAAACTACATTTTCCCATTTTTATATGACATTTGAACACATCATAACATATAGAATACAGTCATCTAATTTACTGAGGTTACCTGAATGCACCATATGTTCCGTCTTCAGCTCATTAAGTTCGCTTATTAACTTCATTTGTGCTGATTCCACCAAAGATTCCTACAGTAGATTCATATTTTTAACAAACAAGACTTACAAAGTTTTGGAGCACTTTTCAGCATTTATCTGAGCAGCTGAAGAAGAAAACTGTCTTGGAGCAGCTGAAGAGAGTGGTATGAGTGCATGTTACTCCCAGCGCAGGCAGATATGATTGTATACTACTTGCAGGCACAGTCTTTTTTCCTCAGGCTTACAGTTGAAGGTACCACATTCTGGTTTAATGTGATGTACAATATTGATGTGCTATTATGTTCCCCTTGCAGACATTGATGTATTTTTTACACCAGTTGTAACTTAAAATTAAGTTACATCACAGAGCCTGTGAGACTGGATAGCAGTATTCGATAAGCTCAAAAGTTATTTTCAGGTATTTCAAAAGCAAAGAACTGGTTCCTTATAGACCCGGGTTTCGATCCCCATCCCTAGTGGCAACTAAGACCACCAGCTTCTCTATACTGAAGTTGGGAGCCTTTTTTACCTGCCAGGTAAAAAGTTTGTAGACATTGTAGTGTTATCATCCTGTGCAGAAGCTCTCAGCTTAACATCAAGTTTAACAAATGCCAACAAAGACAGTGTCCAAATAAAACTTCTCTCATTTACTGTAAACTCACCCACATTATCAGGATGGAAAAAACTGCAAATCAAGATAGAAAAATGTTCAGCTGTTGCTGTTGTTACATATGAATTGCATCTTACATTTACCTGAAACAAAACTTCAAATTCAACAAACGTATTCTTAAAATACCTAATGATGTATATTGCCTAATATTTGTATGACATCATAAATGCTCACAGCATTACCTGTCTGATCGCTTCCAGTGGACGGCTATGGATTGTCATCAGTATGCTTGGTCCATCTGAGCTTGCTGCAGCTGTTTAATAATCCCTAACAAATCAAAGCCCGCCTACGAAAGTTAAGAAAGCCATCCCCTGAAAGTTACGAACACTATAAGGCAGCACAGACATCATGTGAAAGATATGAAAGTTACAGTGGAAAGATTGCACAAAGTATTGCACATTAAACTCATATTGCAAATTATAACTACTGACTATATCATTTTTGACTGTTTCAGTGTCAGACTGCAATATATGATTTATATTTTCATTAGGGCATTTTCGAGAAACACACAAGAAATGTGCCCCACTGGAGGGATAAGTGCTCAGTCAAGAAATCCCTAAACCAAAATAAGCCCCTTATAATGGCCCCCATAAGTCAATCATGCGGACCAACGGGCAGTGAAAAGCCAGCACTAGTTTCAGATTCAGTTAGTCCCACGACACCTCCAGAGGGCTGAACAGTGATATCCAGTGTCCCAGAGCCACCTCCCTCCATGCAAGCCTATAATGCCAAAGCAGAGACATCTTTTATCTCTCATCTTTATCTGTACCTCACCTACCCTGCATAGCCATCCACTGATGGACTCAGAGGGGGGCAGGGGGGTAATCGCCCCCTTTGTCGCCCTAATGTTTACAAAATCAATGCAAAAGTGCTCCTTTTGACGCCCCTATAGATAGATTAACATAATAAAGGTCCCTCTTAAATACCCACTGAGTTAACAGAACTAGACAAGGCTTCACTGAATTACCCTCTGTGTGGGCAAGATTTAGCAAAGTGCCCTCTGAAGTATGCTCTATGTAGAGAAAATTTGACAGAGTACTCTAAAGGGTGTCTTTTAAATGGACAATATGGGATAAAATGGCCTCCAGTGTTCCTTTCTAGTAGGCAGGGTACCCCCACAGAGGACAGCACCCGAGAGGGCACATGTCAAACAGCGAAGACAATGCAATCAAGTGCTATAATTTTCTTGGTATGAAGTCCATCCTCCCTTGTGCATTTTTGTGAAATCATAATAAAAATTGTGTTGAATCCAGGTTTTCCTACATTTTGTTTGGTTTTTTTGTTTAATATTTGACAACCTCTTTACACTGGTGCCCCACCACATACATCAGGGGCTCTTTTTAACCATTTTTGCCCCTGCCCCTCAACCATCCTGAGTCCACCCCTGTGGCCATCATGGCTCTAACAGAATTCCCACATCAACAGAACAAGGCTCCAAGTAGTGGCAATGCTGATACCTACCCTAACACAACTTTTGTTGCAACCACAAAAAGACAACAGATGCCCACTCTGGGGACAGCGATCATCCCTGCCTGACTTAGCTGAGGCTCTACCTCCCATACTCCCTTGTGTTTTAAGATAGAAGAGAAAAGTAGAGAGTAGAACAGAGGAGTTGAGTTTTTTTTTTTTTAATCAGCCTTTAATTTGGCCTCAAGCAAGCATTATTCCTCCTCATCCAAATCCATGGACTGGTCTGAAAAGCATCTGTCCCTCCACCCCAGGCTCTATACATCACGAAACTGACCTTGCTATTATCCTCTTACATCTCACTGCTGCTGGACGAGCCCCAACTTTCCATCCTCACTATCCTCAGTTTCACTCCTCAGTCTCAAGACAGTCTGGCTGCAGACCATTCATCTGAGATGTTGTGTCTCAGAATAGAAATACACACTAAAACTTTTGAAATAAAACCTTATGAAACTTCTGTTTAGGGTTAGGGTAAGGGTTGGGATACCAAAAGTTAAAAGTCAAAAATCTGACCTGCCAAACCTAAAACATGTAAGAAAACTCAGTTAACAATCTAATGACAAGATTAAGCTCATCCTCCATTAAAACATTCTAACACAGCAAGCATAGCTTACAGATCTTGAACAGCTGCGTAAGCTATGTAGATAAGAGAGCAGAGTAGCTAATGTAGCTAAAATAGCTAAAATAAAGTAGCTAATGTAGCTAAAGAAAAGCTTGGCAAGCAACTATGTAAGCACGAATCACAGTTATATATGTAGCTAAGTTAGCTTTAGTTTTGTTTGCTAAATCTCATGCTGCTAAAGCTAAATTAGCCTTAGAAAACATAGCTACATGGCTAACATAAATATGTAGATAATGTAGCCAAAGCTGATCTCACAAAGCAGCTACCCAAGACACATATCTACATTATCTACATAGCTATGGTAGCTTAAGGTATGTTAGCTTTAGCTACATTAGCTTTAGCTGTTCAGGCCCCAGGAAGGCCCTGGACATCCTGAAGGACTCATCCCACCCAGTGCATCACCTGTTCCAACTGCTGCCCTCAGGAAGTCGGTTCAGGACAATAAGAACCAAAACTACCTGACTGAAAAACGACACATATCCCAGAGCAGTTTCAATATTAAATGAGAAACTGCTCGAGCACTGAAAGAAACTGAAAAAAAAAATGTGTACATTGTACAATGACAATAAAAATGATTCTGATTCTACATTAGCTTTAGCTACGTTTGCTTTAGCTCAAATTGCTAAACCTAACTTAGCTATAGTTAACAGAGCTATGTAACTGATGTAGCTAACATAGCCAAAGATAAACTCTCAAGGCAGTTATCTTAGCGATGTAAGCTTTGGCTGCGTTTGCAAAATTTCAGATTGCTGAAGCTAACTCAGTTAAATTGGCTTATGTAGTAATGATCGCTACATAGCTAGCATAGCTATTAGCTTCTGCTAAAGCCAATGAAGCTAAAGCAAGCCACCACGGGGGAAACTACTTCTAAAACGGATCTACACATTATTCATTCCAGGGTTAGACCTCTGACCTTTTTCTTCATTTAATTTATTAAATGTTTCGTAGTCTGTAATGTGGTTATTTCATGATTGTTACTGCCTGACTTTGTTTAAGAATTTAATCTATGAATTGAAATAAGTTGTATCAGCAAATTATGGCATTTCCTTTCTAAGATGAACAGTCTGTGAGAGTGGCCATCAGAGATGTATAGTCTGCAGCCAGACCCCTCTCCTCAATATACATATCTAAGCTTCTGCTTTTCACATGCTTCCTCCGTAAGATCCTCCCAGGGAACCATCAGTTCTATGAAATAAACTGTCTGCCAACTTGTAGAGCATGGCACTTTGTAAGGCCTTAGATATGTGCAAACCATCTTCTGTTGTACTACAAGTTTCCCTCCCAAAGCTACCTGCATCTCCGAGTCGTTAACACCCTTTAAATTGCCTGACAGATGCTTGCCTACAGAAAAGATCTTTAGCAGCAGTATTCCAATTTTTTCCCTAAATCTTAAATTCAGGTATTTTTGCAGAACTGAAAAGCAGCTGTCAGAGAGAATCTGGTTCTTAAAAACAAAACCTTATACCTTTCAGTGTTTCTTCTTTTCAAAGTAAGACCTATAATGCTGCATAGAATGGGTACAAAAATAATTTCTAAGCATCTTAACGTGATTGTCTTGTCTTGTTCAGCTGTGTCACATTCCTCTCTCAGCAGCCTGCAGCTGTTTTAGGACAAATTCACACATTCACAGAGGGATTTGTCACATGTGAGCTCCAGAGTATCAGATGTCTCATCTCTCCTCCTCCTCCTTCAATACCTCACATTCAGCAGGCAGAGATGTTTGGCAACGCTGCACATCAAATCACATGACACATGAAAGCAGAGGGTTTAATCTGCTTTCAAGAAAAGGGGAGAGCCAGACGCACACGGGCTGAAAGTGAGTGTTTGATAGTATGGCTTCTCTGGCTCTTTGTCTCTTAGCTGTGTTTCGAATGTAAACAGTACAATTCTACATCAAATCCTTTTCAGTTGCACTAATCTGCATCCTGTTACATGAAGAAAGGAGCTCTTTATTGTTGGGGCGTCTTCTACTCGTAGACTCTGACACATTAACAGCAGATGACTTGGCAGGCTCAACACAGCCTTTTAGATTAGCATAAATCTTTAAAGTGGAGGCTGTCACTCATTTGGTTTGAGTGGCACTGCCGGTGATGGGAGACAAACGAAAAGTGACCAGATAAGCCTTTTGTCTTTGTCTGTTAAATGCCCTGACCTTGGATTATTGAGCTTCTGTCAGCTGCAGTCTGCACTCCCCGTTGCTTATTTACCAGCTTTGTGCTTGTGTAAGGACATCGTGTTGATGAGAGGGATGACGAGTTTGATGCCGTCTTTACGGGCGCTGGAGACGGTCATTAGTCCTGACCTCACCTGGCTGGGAGGCTTATTTCACAACGCTTTGTTTAATGTTTGAGAGTGAAAATAATAACTTGACATTTGGGGGCAACATCTGCTGCACAGCAAGGACGCAGATGAAAAATGTGAGGATGGGCTCTGTGTAAAAATATTTTGGACAACGTTGAGAAATGGCGGAGTCCAAATGTCACCATGCCTAGTTTACTGAAGTTCTGCCTGCTTGGACACCAAACTGATTTAATTAATGTACCAAAACACGACTGCGTGGCTATAAATTTAGAGACTGCAGCAGCTGCTGTTTGCCTCTAATGCATTTAAAAAACCCTTAATCACCACACATTTAACAGTGGATAGACTTAATGTTATAAAAGCTGCCATGTGAAATAAATATGCTCAGAGTTGATGGTGGCTGTGGTCATTTCACAAACTTTTGAGTCTTCTGTCAGTGCCATGTTTCAACATTGAGAAATTAGATTTTGATTGTTTTGTTTTTCCTTATAAGTCACATCATTTCCCGAGCAGCATGTTCAGAATCTAATATCTGTTTTAAGACACATTTACAAAGAGATTTGGCATTTCCTTGCAGTGAAAGACTGCACTTTAAGAGACAGAACCATATTTTTAAAGTAGAGATGTATGAGGTGCATGTCAACAGTAAGTATAATAGCCATAGAAAACAACATTTGTGTTGTGCTGAAGTAGTGCTAAAACTAGAACTACCACCTTGTGGTGGAAGGCCTAATTGCCAGACAGTGAGAATGCAGTGATGGATCAAAAGGAAGGGCGGTGGTTTTTTCTTTGGTTGAAAAGTTCTAAGTGAGGGTTGCTCAACATCTCCATGACCTTGACTTTTTACCTGTGACCATCAAAATTGAACCAGTTTGTCCTTAGGTCAGGAAAAAGATTTAAGCAAAGTTTGAGGAGAATCCCTGAAACGTACTACTAAGTTTTACTCGTCAAAAGCCCTGCCCTTGCCGAACACTTCGACCAGAAAGTTTCCCAGATGGACGTGAAATATATCCCATACAATAGATATACAATGTATGGACAAAGACGTCTGACTGTTAAACTAACAGGAACCGTAATAACATTGTATTCAAATACATGCACTTTAATAGGGAGTAGCTATATAGAAGCTATAACAGCCTCCACTATTCTTGGAAAGTTTTCCAGAAGATTTTGGAGTGTTTCTGCAGGAAAGGTGCTCGATGGGTGTTAAGGTCAGGGCCGGTCAAGTTCTTCCACACCAAACTCATCAACCATGTCTTTAGTCCTCGTTTTGTGCATTGGGGCACAGTCATGTTAAAGTAAAAAAGGGCCTTCCCCAAACTTTTGCCACAAAGTTGGAAGCATAGCATTGTCCAAAATGTCTTGGTATGCTGAAGCATTAAGGTTGTCCTTCACTGGAGATAAGGGACCTAGCCCAAACCCTGTACAGCCCCATACCATACTCTCGGCGTCCTCCAAACCCAGACTCACCCATCTGACTGCCATACAGGGAAGCATGATTCATCGCAAGAACACATCTCCACTGCTCCACAGTCTAGTGGAGCCACAGGTGTGCTTCACACCACTCTATCTGACGCTTGGCATTGCACTTGGTGATGTGAGGCTTGCATGCAGCATGGACACACAACAGCAACTCAGCTGCTTCGTGGCTGAGGCGCTGTTGTTCCTAAACTCTTCCACTTTCTAATAACATCCCTTACAGTTGAGCGTGGGAAATTTCACAAACCGTCTTATTGCAAAGGTGGCATCCATCACAGTAGCACACTTGAGGTCACTGAGCTCTTCAGAACGACCCATTCAGTATCACAAATGTTAGACAAATGTCAGTAAATTTGGATGGACCGCGCTTTATTTTCTTTCTCTCTGGCTCAAAGCAACTTTGGGTTCAAATACAACTAAAGATGTGTAGTTTTCTAAAAGCCCAGGCCCATTTGACACAGTCAGTCATGGAAAAACTGGCTATTCTATGTTTTAAGAAACATCTTATTGAAAAAAGTTTCAAAAAGTCAAACAAACTTACTAGGAGGGATATCTTAAAAACAGAAATGTAAGTTAATATGATAATTAAGTTCCCTATCTTTTTTGTCTATCTGATTTCTGAGTTAGGAAGATGTTTTTGTTTTTGCTTGAGCTCAACCACTTGGCATTAATTTCCTTGTTCCTCTGTGTCATTTTGAAGTGTCCTCTGCTGTCTTTTGATTGAAAGGCTCAGCTGTGATCCATTACAGCACTTTGAATGTGAGGCATCAGTCTATTGAGCCACTCCATGATTATGTAAGTGCTGATGATGCTGGTGCTGTTATGGATTTGTTGTCTCTCATCGGTGCCAGTGCTCAGGATTTAGCCTTTCTCCGTGCTCCGTGGCAGCGTTTAACCTGTCAGATGATGTTCTATGCACCGCGCTGATGGATTGTGAAAATTACAAGTTAATCTAAATGCATTATAAGCATGGAAGTGTGGGCCATATTAATATCTGTGCTGACTGGTGTTCCTTTCAGACACACACTGCTGTTAGTTGTGTGGGCTCTTTTCTAGGTATGACCTGCACAATGACTGTTTTTTCCTTTTCAATTACCAGGCTCAAAGCTAAAGGGATCACAGTGTGAGAAAACAAGGCTTTTATCAGTCAATCAGTAGCAGTAGAGACATGTTCGCTGGTGCCGTTGCAATTGAAAGCTTTGTATAGTTATTAACCCGTTCCAGCAAAGCACAATTCTCTGCAAGTGAAGGAGCTTTCCTCCACTCACAGATATTTCTTCAAACCTGTAATAGACCCAATAACCGTGATTCAGCCTGAGGTAGAAAGTACATCTTGTTTCATCACCAAAAACCACCTTTGTGCCAGCTACTGAGAGTGACAAAGCTACGTATAGGTTCATCTGTAAAAGTTTTAGATTCACTCAAAGTTTCAGAAGAAGCTGAATGGGTGCCGAGATGCACAAATTTTCACCATAGATATGCTACTAAACATGAATCAGATGAAATTAATACCTGTTTTGGAAAGTGGAGTGAATGGACTTAAGCTTGCGTTGCACTTTAGTAGTGAGCTGACTTCTCAGAGTGCTTTCTACCTCGCTGGTCACACTTAAAAATTCACAACCAGTCACTCCACATTCACACTGATGGCAGAGGCTGCTGAGAGTGGCCATCAGCAGCAGTGAAGTAGGGCCCAGAGAGATGGCTATACTCTTAATTTATTTTCAAAGTGGCCCATCCGTTAAAGGATAACCCCCCTGTGTCATAAAGAAAGACATGTAGGACCACCTTGCATATTTCATACACCTAAAATGGGCCTTCAGTATTGACACTTTGACTACACAATGAAGCATTTTGAGTGAATTGTTTGATTTTCCCTGGTAGTGTTGGCTGCAATGTGTTACAAACAAAGTATGGGTGTACTCAGACAACCTCACTGTTTCCTTTTCCATCTTAGGAAAGGGGATTAAGAAGTGGACAATCATAAGAGAATGATAAATAAGTGGGCAAACTGCATATGAGGTTGTTAGAAAATTATTAGACTATTAAAAATTAAACTTGAAAAGAAAATTAGACTAATGCTATAACAGTTTTGTTCAACATAAACATTTTTCAATGCATTCAGGTCTTCTGTTGATCAAAGCACTGCAGTAGGTCTTCTTTGGACAGTTGTCTCAGAACCTGTCGTTCTTGTCTTGACTTCTGGCACATACTCCACATGTGTCCCTTTGAGCACAAATTTAGAAAAAGGAAAAGTCACACAGTGCTAGATCAGGTGAATAGGGAGGGTGATCAAGCACTGTGATGGGTTTTTGTGCCAGAAACTGCTTTACTGAGAGTGCAGTGTGAGCTGGCATGTTGTCTTTATAAACAAAGAGACCATTTTTTCCACAACTGCGGTCTATCTCTTCAGATTTTGTCTCAGTTTTTCTAGAACCTTTTTGTTATGCTGTTGATTCAGCGTTGTCTCTTCTGGAACCCACTCCTGGAAAATTAAACCTTTAAAGGGGACATATTTTACCACTTTAAGACAAGTCTGGGAAGTTTGTTTCTGAAAGAAACACTCCAGTATTGGATTTTTGCATGTCTAAAAATCCTCTGTTTCAGCCCTGATCAGAACGAGCTGTTTCTGTGTCTGTAGCTTTAAATGTTAATGAGCTGTCTGACTCCGCCCGTCTCAGGAAACGGATGTGGCTTAATGGATGTGGCTCTCCTGATCCTCCTCTCAGCTGCCAGCTGAGAGGATGATCAGGAGAGGAGGTAAGAATGGGCCAACTGAACCTGGGGGGTGTGCCAGCTCCCCACGTGAGGTCATGAGGGGAAAACCTGAGAACAGCTTGTTTCAGCACACATTTCCTGAAAGGTAGAGAAGAGGGGGGGGTGATACTTGGGGGGATCGTGGACAGGCCATAGGCAGGGGCACATATTTTCGCAAGAAAAGCCTGAAAAAGTGTATTTTGCATTAATGTGATCTTTTATATCAAAGAAAACAGCAGCATGTCCTTGAATTTGGACTTGCTTTGTCGTGCTTTCTTCATCCTGGGTGACGATGGTATTTTCCAATGCTTTGACTGCTGTTTTATCTCAGAATCATATTGGAAGATCCAAGTTTCATCACATATAGTCACTCTTAAAAAATGTGGCTTTCCTTCAATTTGATTCAAATGTCCCCACAAATTTGCTCAGGTTTTTCCTTTTGATCAGGAGCCAGAAGTTTTGGGACGACTTTGGTCCACCCTTCAAATATTCATGTAAAATTTGCCAAACTGTCTCTTTATCAATGCAGAGCATTTCTGCTATCATTCATATCCTGAGACGCTGATTGTTTTGAAAGATTTCTTTTATTTATTGAATGTTTTCAGAAGTTTTTGATGTGCATGGGCGCATACAGCATTCATGGTATTGGACATCGTCTCTGCCTCTCAAAATCTTTTGTGCCATTCAAACACATGACATGCAGCTTTCTGTACACCTCGGTTCATGTACGGAAAGATTCAGCCAGTGTTTTGTTCGGTTTCTGCAAAACTTTTCAGTTAATCCCCTGAAATTCTTCTCATATTTGCAATACATTCTTTTTATTACTTACAAAGCCTGTAATAAGTTTGATTTCCTTGCATGTTTAAGTGCCAGCACTATTTAAAAAAACATGGTATTGAAAATGTGTAGAAAAATAATGCTCTTCTCTCCCCTCTGAGTATCCCAGTGATGCAGATTTGACTTTGTTTGCTTGATTTCTCCTCCAGCGTGCTCTGCAGCAGTTCATCTCTCCAGCCCCTTTCTCTCTGACAGCAGGAGAAATACTCTGAATGAAAAGACTTTCAGGTGACATAAAACTAATGGGCTCTAAATTTAACCATGAGAAGGGAGGATGATTGGAAAAGTTTTTGAAGAATGTAAAATTGTAATTCAGCGTCCCGGAGGAAGCGCGTGAAGCATGGGAGGACCTGTGTAATTCTCTCTCTGATGAAAAACCTTAATACTGATTTATCTGATCAAGAGCGTCTCAACAGCTTTCTGAGGTCTGCTTCAGGAATACTAATAAACCGAGGAAACAGAAAAACTCAACACCACTCTGTTGTTACAAATAGCTTCATCTGAGGCTGCGATATTTGATCACCCAGGTTTAATAACTGTGACAGCTTTGTGGGATATTTTTATCACTGCAGAAATAGTTTTTGGTCACCTTTACTGCTCTCTGTTTACCCTGAGAAGGATTAGATGTATTAAAATGTGTGCGACGAGGTCAGATATACACGTATTTATTTCAGTACTGTCTAATATAATTCTGACTGTCCAGAAGCAGTCTGGGAAAACTTCAGACCAGTCAAACATCCTTCTCACTTTAGAGTGACCACATGCTCATTCGAGTAAAAACGGTAGATTAGGATGGTACAGAGGGTCCTACATTATCAAAACTTGGAACCAACTGCAGCGTTCTTCTAAAATGTGCTGAAAAGTTGCAGGTTCAACCCTGAATGACTTTACAAACATTTACAAAGTTAGGACTCTGCAGAAGCCCAGTTCGTTTTGGCTCATCATGGCCATCCTTTGTTTTCTGAGTTTGAGTTGCTCCCGTCCGGCTGCAGATTCGGCCTGTCAGCATACTGGACAAAGAGACCGAAACACTTAATTGTCCCGGACGTCTTTGGCTTTTTAAATGACTAATTGTGTGCCTGTGTTAACTTGTCCCATTTGTTTTTAATTGTTGTATTTTATTGCTCATTGTCTATTTATTGCGTCTTTTGTGCTGCGTATACAGTATATGGTCGGCTGAATGGATGGCTGTTTCACTGCTGACTGCAAAACAAAGTGAACTTCACAAAGATGATGAAGACGACCTTGAACCTAGAGAGGTGTAAAGTGGCCATATGTCAGACTGGTGCTGTGATCGTCCTGGGACAGTAGGAGCTGAAGTCTACTGCTTGTTAACAGATACTTCACTCATTCACTAATGTACACATGTGGAAAAAATTGTTGGCACCCTTCTGTTAAAGAAAGAAAAACTCACAGCGGTCACTGAAATAACTCAAAACTGATGAAAGGATGACCTGCAGTGTAACAATAGAGGGAGAACCCCCCCCCCTCACCAACAGACTGATCAAAAAGCTGCCCAGCTGTTGTGTGGTCCATCAGGATGACTTCCTCAAGCCGCACGATCAGATTGAAGCTGGCTTTTAGCAGTACAACGTCATCACCGCTCTGGCCATGATGTGAGTACAGTCCACGCATGTTTGGAGAACCCGGTGAAGTTTGAGAAATCTAATGGCGTTAATAACACCCTGGACACAGATCATTCCAAAGTCTGAAACTAAGGCAGAAGAGACTCACATCCTTATTGGGGAGACTTTCTGCTTTACACCTACAAATCTTTGATTGACATGCTCAACCAACATTACTTTATTTCCATCCCGTATGAAGAATGCAAAAAGAGGAGGCGCTCTAGGAACTACACGGTGCTAGATCCACTCGGCCTGTTGGATAGACCATGTATTTGAAACACAAGAACACCATGAGCACCTTCGTCCTGCCACTGTGGCTGGTGGATTCAAACATCTACCAGCAACTCACACATTTTACTGGCCATTTTATGCTAACAACCAGCATGATTTAATGAGGTATAATACGAAAATGAAGGCTTATAGAATTTGAGTAATGGCCTTTTTCATCAGAGTTAGTTGATGGTGTACAAATCATTCAAGCTCTTGTTCATTTTTAACTGTTTTGTCCTTTACTAGACCATGCAAATGATTGCTGCGCTAAGTTTCCAACTATAAAGTCATAGGCATTTTCCGGCATTACTAGTGTCACTTGCTAGAATTTGATATTTTGTTTGTGATTCTTGCAGTCTTTCGGAGAAATTCAGGCCTTGTTTCACTATCTTGGGCCTTAAGACAAGCAAGACACTGGTTCAAACAACCTTCAGCAGATAGGCCAGTCACAGAGTGGAACTACTCTCATATGAAAATAAGTCACACCATCCCAGCACACATGTCCATGTAAACATAATCAGATAAGCACAAATGTTTCAACTTGAAACTTTCTCAGATTAATTTGCCTGATGGCAGACATGGAATCTGGCCAATTGATTGGCTTTGCAAGGTTAGGTCCCTCGTTCCTGGCATTGTTATTTTGGAGGTCAGGGTTCATAAAATGTTTATAAACCTTTGGTTTACAACATCTACGGTCTCAAGATTTGGTTGTTTCTCCAGCTTTACAGAAAGTAGATACTCATAGATACTAGTAGATACTGCACCCAGAACTTTGTTTATCCAATAATGTTATAATGTAGATCCCTGTTCAGAAAAATCATGATTTATATTTTTACTGGGCTCCTGATACTGCCATTAAACTTTATGGTTTCCATTTGTTAAGACCCAACCTCTTCCACCACTCAATTAGATGGGATGTTTTATTTTTGTCCAGAGAGGGACGAGGCTTGCATGATCAAAGTACCTGGATGGATTGGTCTATCAATTTTGCAGTCATATGCTAGCCTGCCATGCATAAGCACTTGTACGTACATTAAATTAATAAACATGCTGTCCTTTTGTTTGTGTGGGATTTGTCTGGGAAGTAACTTGGATGTTTTTTGTCTCTTGCTTTACTGCCAGAAAGTGAAAATGTGGTGAGTGAAAGATTCCCAGTGCCGCAGCATCTATTGGCATTATCACAACACAGTGCAGAAGTCAGAGGGTTATATGTGGAATAAAAAAATCTGAGTGAACTTTCTGGAGCTTTTAAGAGTTATTAAATGTGATAAGGACCATAGAAGTCCAGTCTCAAACCAACTTAACTCCCAGATAAACATGACACATAAGCTGCTCTCTGTACTGAGATAAATGCTCGATCCTCTTTTTGGACCTGAAGGATATATTTCTGAACCAAACCAAAATCCTTTATTAACAAATAACTCCATAAAGCTCAGAATTTGATGAGAATAAAAGAAAATCTGTGGCATCCTTTCTAACCAAAACGACACTCCAAAAGGATGTCTGGTCTAAAGCATGGTGTCCAGATGGAATAAGCTGTAAGGGAGAATGATCCAGTTTTATATGCAATCTGTTGTTTTCTGTTGGGACCAGGATATTAACTGAATCCTTTGCTATTCTCTCCCAGATGGTTTTAATGAATTGCTCAATAAATTGCACCATTTATTGGGTGTGACTGGTTCTTAACCGTGGATCTTTGAAACTGTCATTTTTAAAACAAATGGGCCGACATGTTTTGGAGTTGGACAGCAATAAAAGAGGCTCTAACTAGACATGAAACACAAAACTCTTTGGAACAAAGAGGTAAAAATTAAAAAAACATCAGAATAAGAGTGTTGATGACAGATGAATCACAGGGAAACTGGGGGTTGACAAGACGCCATGACTGTGGTGGCATCTCCCTACAATATCTGCCGGTTTTAATGGAAACTACTATCAGGACAAAACTGTTTTCTACTTTTAATATTAGTTTAAAGTAACTTTATTTTTGCACAATGTAGAGCAGTGCTTATCAAGTGGTTGGGCAGGGGCTAAAAGGGTCTTGGAGCTGATTTTAGTGGTTTGTGGATGTCAGCCTGAAATAAGTTACCACAATAAGTCTAAGGCCATACTCACACTTGGGTCAGTAGCCCTGTGCTAACGTGCCTGTCCTTCTTCCACAGTCCCCCTGCTGGCCTGTAGTCTCCCAGCTTCAAGCCCAACTGGGCCCAAGCATGGATAGGTCGTCACATTGGAATATGACACACACAGTTTAGAAGATGTGTGCTTTTAACGTTGGCACAGTCAGAAAATTCAAAAACAACAACAACAAAAAAAAAAATGAAAATTCAAAGACAAAATGATAGTAATTTTATTCACGTTGTGGATTATTTTGTGCCACTTTTGGCTCTCTGACACTGCTATTTTTAAAACAGTTGCAGAGAGGAACAGTTTTTATCGATAACACATCATGTCCACCCTTGCTTTTGTGCATATAAGCAATCATACCACGTCAAAGCCCACCTCTACCATCTGTACAAGGGCCAAGAGAGTGTACCATGATACACTTTCTCTCCCACTGATCATAAACTAAACGTTGGGCTTAGGTGTACTTGGGCACAGTACAGATTGCATGGAGTGAGTGCACCCTAAGATGTTGAAAAACCTTAAGCACATCCATGCAGGGCTTAACAAAAACTTTTTTTGCTCACCCAACACTGTGACTAGTAGTTTTCTGAAGTTACTAGCCACTCTGACTTTTTACTAGCCACAATTTACTTGTTGGAAATTGAGTAATGTATGATAAAATGTAAACGAACACTGTACTTCCAACTTGAAACTGTTTTTCTCATCCACAAATTGACCAACAAAGTTCTTGGTGTAATTTAAAGGGGGCACAAATCTTGCTATTTGGAATTATTACTGTGAAAATTGACCCCTTATATGCAAAATAGCCTCATTACAAAAAGCTTCTACTACTGTATCAGTGTTCACAAACACTCGCGTTAACAGCTGAGCCCAGTTAGAATAAAGCACAGGATGTTACACTGATAAATCCAGCCAGCCAAAGAGGCTAGTGGGAGTCACTGCACTACCTGCCATGGCTGATATTCACCTGCAGTTGGCTGGTGTTAGTGATAAGCCCTGCAAACTTTACTAAGTTTTCTTATGATACAGGTAAAAAATTATGTATTTATCCAGTTGTCTTGGAATAAAAAAACCTGTTTTCCCATGATAATTTGTTAATTTCTCAAGCTGTGAACCAAAGTGTATGTTATCACAAGTAAAGGAGAATATATGCATGAGCTTGTTAAACATTTTTTTTTCATCCTGTGTCTTTGTTTAGTCATGTGATCTGTTCCATTTAAGGTCCAAACTGTAACATCAATCGATACATCACATCATCTATTTCACTTGTTTGGGGTCACGGGGGGGGGGGGGGTACAATCCCAGCGGTCTTCCCAAGAGCCAGGGTTGGATTGATTGACAGTCAGTCACAGTCACAGGGCTGATACAGACAATGAGCCAAGCACAGGCACAGTCATGCCTACAGAGTCACCAGTTAACCTACCAAGCATATCTCTGGTGGGCAGGGTGAAGCTGGTGTACTCTACAAGAACCCACTCATGCACAGGGAGAACATGCAAACAGAAAGACCTCAGCTGGATTCAAACACACTGAAATGCAACTTGATTAATACTGAGTGAACAAATTTTGAAGAGGGTGCACTTTTGATAACTTAACAGTCTGATACAACACATTAGATTGAGTTTCTTGAATTATGTAAAGTCAAGTGAACATAGATGTGTAAGTTAAGCAGCATTTTCTCAACTTTAATAGTTGGCACAACTACTTTAGCTAAAGTATTGGCAACATGAAGTATTATGTTGGGTCCTTTGACTCAAAAGATGTAAAACGTGTCACTTAACTATTTTACATTGGGCCCCATATTCGTTTTTACGGTGGGAACTTTCTTAATGTGAGCTAACGGGGCTATCCACTGCACCATTGTGCATTTTTCCTGAAACAAATTTGAGTGGTTGTAAATTTTCTGAAATTTGAAACACAATTTGTACATTAAAAAGTTGCTAATGGGTTCTGAGGCTCACCTAGAAGAGGACCACTGATTTGTAGTGCTTTCAGACAGACTTGGTTCTGGCTCTGTCCTGGAGTCTCAGAGCCTTGGTGCTTTCTGGCAAACCAGCCCGTGTTCACACCAGTTTAAGCGAAACCAAAGTGGGAGGACATTAGACATGTACCACCACATCCAGCTCCACTTTTGCCCAAGTCTTTCTTGCTGTCCCAATTCCTTCTTCAGTTTCTTGAGTTCCTGGTGTTCAGGTGTACACAGGCTTTGTCATCTCTTCCTCAAGTTCAGCATAAAACTTGCTCTTCCTTGCTCTACTCTCCAACTTCACCTGGAATTCTGTCAATGCCCAGATCACAACCAAACATTTAATCTCCTCAGCAGACCACTTTTTCTAAATTTTCAGCTTGTCTTCACAACCCACTGGTGATGTCACAGTTCATGAGGAAGAACAAACTGTTTTTTGGTTCCAGCTGAGAACCAACTTTTCAGGTTCCAAACCATTTTTTTTTTTTTTTTCCTGTTTGAAAATGCCGGCCAGTTCAAAAGTAGGTTTGGGAACCGTAACTTACACGGAGCCCTGCTGGTCTGAAAGGTCTATTAGAGACATCAGGAAGAACCTGTGGAGCTCTTAGCTGCTCTCATGATGAACTTTTAAGGTACAATATGAACAATATTGGAGCTGAGAGTTCTAAAATAAGGCTGCCATCTTTAATGCATTCATTGCAATGCTGTTAGGTTAATAAGTGCATTTGTTCTTTAATTGCATACTTTATTGTTCCTTTCAGCACACTTTGGTTAAACCACTGCAATGTCTCCATGCAGCCACAGTGATGTAAAATAAGCACACGTTTCCTAAATGTCTCATTTCAAAGTCACAAACAGCTCAGTGGACAAGTCAAGTCATCTGCACTTTGTGATATTAAACATTTCTCTTTTTACTGCTCCTTTATTCTTATTTTTAGTTCATGACATGGCCTTTTCATGGTTAAGTTAATGCCATAATCTTCACTTCACCCGAAGTTTAAAATTTATAGAAACAATTGCTACTTGAGATGAATCATCTCATATTTAAGGGGGTCCCAAAAGTTCCTTATTTTCTTTCAAACTAAGAGCAGGCCTGTATCCAAACTGGAAGTCAGTAACCCATAGTTTAAGACTTGAAATGAAAAAACACTTTACATGAAAAACAGTGGGATTTCAAAACTTAGATTAGTCACAATTAACAAAAATTCTGAAGTTACTCTCAATCTAAATAATTTATCGTTTGACAGCCTTTAAAACAATTTTAAAAAATTGTCCAAAATCTTTTTGTGCTTGCATGACCTAAAATATTTCCAACATTTTCATAAATATAGAAATCCTTCAGGTTTATAGTTGTAGTTAAACAAACTGTAATGCTGTATATATGCTGTACCATGTTGCCTAAGCTCTCTAAAGCCCACAAAGCAAAGAAATGAAGATTGAGTGTGTATAAATTGTTGCTTTTAATCAACCGTGAACATGCAAAGATCCTATCATGAGTTAAAACAGCCAGTTTGTCCATTTACTCTGATAATAAGCAGTGCTGTAACATCCCTCAGGCTGTTTGTGCCTGTATTTCACTGCATGTAAGTACAAACAGTCACAAATTTATCAGATTCAGAACAGCGATGACAGTGGACAGGAATACTCGACTTTAAACAGTTTGTTTTCTCAGTGTGTCTCCACTGATTACATTATTCAGAACAAGCCTCTGCACAGTCCCCTATATACAACTTATGCTGACATCAAATACTTTATACATAAATGTCTCTGGGGCACTAATAAACCTACAACAGAGAAGTGGGTGGTGTAATTAACCTTATTTTCAAGGTAAACTACAGTCATGAAAAGCTATGCCCCCTGGAACATCTGCCTGGACTATCACCAGTTAATTCAACACCAGTTAACCCAGTACACCCAGGCTTTTATGTCTATTGGCACACTAGTAAATCAAAGGAAAACCTGTCAGGAAAGGTCATATTTTTATACAATGTTAATTCAATATATTTTTTTGTTATGCAAATTTTTTTTTCAATAATTTGGCTTTCTCTTTGTTCCTCAGACACAGTTTAGTTTTGCGTGGTCAAAAGACTGAATGGAGAAACGGTTTTCTGTTCCATGCCGAGAAATGAATCATCGCTTTTTTTTTCACACCAGACTAGATGAAATATTCTCCTTGAGCTGAAATGGAATCAAAGGCTTCTCTGAGATTTAGAGAGAAGCAGAAGTTGCGGCAGCACTTGAAGCAGCAACCTGCATCCCACATTAGGTTTTAAAAATAAGAACAAAGGCTTCTCTCTTCTGTAGTATCTCCACAATCTTTTAAGCACCATTCTCTGCCTCAGAGTTTCAGGCTTTCACGTTCTGTACAATGATTGGTGATGTAAGACATCCTCACAGTGTGGGGCCGACAGACGAGTGTGCCGGAGAGATGCTTACGTGTCTCCACAGCTTTTGCTGGGGTTTAGAGGCCTTTCTTTATACATGAATTTGTGGTAAAACTTCACAAAGACACTGATTTATGAGGTAACAAATGAATAACTAACTAAATAATCAGTGACCAAATGGGTTTTAACTGCTGGTTAATCTAATCTCAAACTGGCACAGTTACAGATGTTGATATGGCTGATCAGGAAACTAATAAGGAAGTAAGTGCTGTTTAACCATCTGTTAACATAAACAACCCCTATTCCAAAAATCTCATGAAGCCGTATTTCATTCACAATAGAACATTAAACATATCAGATGTTGAAACTAAGACATTTCACCATTTCATTAAAAATATAAATATATAATTAAAAATAGCTCATTTGATGACTTTAATGGAAGCAACACATGCCAAAAAAGCCAGGACAGGGCAACAAAAAGCTGAAAATGTAAGTGGTACTCATGAAAAACAAACATTTTGCAACTAATTAGAATAACTGGCAACAAGCCAGTAACATGACTGGGCATAAAAGGAGCATTTTAGAGAGGCAGAGTCTCCTGGAAATAATGATAGGCAGATGATCATTGAACAATTTCAGAAAATGCTCCTCAACATTTAATTGTGAAGACTCTGAATAACCCAATATTTACAATACATAATATCATCAAAAGATTCAGAGAATCTGTGCACAAAGGACAAAGCTAAAGGTCAGAAATTGATGCTTGTGATCTTCAAGCCCTCAGGTGACACTGCGTTAAAAACAGACATTATTCTATACTGGAAATCACTGCAAAGGATCAAGAACACTTCCAGAAATTATTGTCTGTCAGCACAGTTTGCCATACTGTCCATAAATGTAGGTTAAAGTTGTATCATGCAACAAAGAAGCCGTATGTGAACAAGATCAAGAAATGTCACCATCTCTGGGCCTTCTTTAAAATGGACTGAGGCAAAATGGAAAACTGTTCTGTGGTCATCCAAATCTTTGTCAAAAGGGCAACTGGACTTGATTAAGGTAATTGAAGAGGTTTCCTTCAGTTCTAATGTGACTCAAAGCTTCTAATGTGACTGGGGCCCAAGTTGGAATTTATAGCTCGTGTTGACCAGTCACATGTTAATGAACTTGGATGGTCACCTAAGAGTCATTCACAGCTGAGCCACCTGAGATTCATTAGCAGATTAGCGGTCTTCCTCCAGTTTACCATGTCTGCATGATGATGGTGCACGTGTTCCAGTGTGAAAGCGTTTTTTAGTAGACTGCTGTCAAAAGGAATCCAATGCTTTTACCAGCTTGACAAAGATGGCCTTCTTGACACCTCTCTCAAACCAGGCATCTTCTTTGGTCACTATCCTAACGTTAAATGTCTTTTATCCTTCATACATAAGTGAACAGCCAAGTTCTGATGAGCTGGCTGGTGTTATGCTCATGCATTTGTGTAAGAGTTGTTTTGTTTCCCTGTTATCATAGTCCTCATATTTATCAGTGCATTGCACATTCTTCAGTGCTCTGTGGTCAAATTAATCAAAATTTGAAATTCTTTTGTAAACCACAGACAGCATTTCCTGTGGACTAAAATGGAGAGGAACCATCCAGCTTGTTATCAGCGCATAGTTCAAAAGCCTGCATCTCTGACGGTGTGGGGCTGCATTAGTGACTTATATGTGGGCAGCTTACATATCACAAAAAAGGCACTATCAATGCTGAAAAGTATGTTGAGATTTTAGAGTAGCATATGCTCCCATCCAAACAAGGCTTTGCTTATTATAGCAAGACGGTGCTAAACCACATACAACACCCATCACAACAGCATGGCTTCAAAGTGAACTGGCCTGACCTTTCACCAGCAGAAAACATTTGTCTCATCATAAAACAAGAAATCTGTCAAAGAAGACTCAGGACTATTAAGCAGCTAGAATCATACATGAGACAAAATGAGACAACATTCCTCTCCAAAACCTCCAGTATGCTGTCTCCTTACTTTCCAGATGCTTCCCAATGGTATACATGGCCCTGTGTCTACTTTTGTGAGAAAATGATTGAAGCTATTATTTTTTATGAAATAGCCAAATGTCTCAGTTTCAACATCAGAAAGTTGTTTATTTATATTGTGAATAAAATATGAGTTTATAAGATTTGTGAATCATTGCATTCTGTACATTTTACATGGTGTCCCAACTTTTTTGGAATTTTAGAATTTTAAATCAGAAGATTCTAGTGATTTCTATGTTGCTTTTTAAAACATCCATTTTGTCTAAGTTTTACAACCTACAGACTGTTCCAAGCATCACAGGTAGTTTTAAGCAACACAACATGGAACAAACTGTCACTATTGCAAAATAAATAAGTGAAACCTAGAAACATGTGGCTGAGATTTTTCTTGCTTTTTTCCTGTTGAACTAAGCCTGTCTTGCAAAACCCAGGTATGAACTGAACCATGACCTCTGTGAACTATTACCTCCAATAAAACCAAACCTTTGAATGTCATTATTTGCCATCATTTGAGCAATCTCTCACAGACCTGAGACTTGAAAAATACTACAATGTGCACCAGGTTTTACTCATTCTTTCCCTTGTTATCTACCAGTCAGTTCCTCATTCATTACCTGCTGACTATGCCCATTTTTATTGTAAAGTGTTACCATCCACACTGAAGCTGAATTCCCAGTAAAGCACACTGCATGTTTGCTTCCAAAGCTGGTGGAGCAGTTCCAGTAATTTATCACCCAGACTTAAATTTGTGCCGGGGGTCCGGCTGGACAGGTATCACCTTATGAAGGTCAGTGAGGCAAAAACTAAAGCCGCTTTGCTCCTCTTTTGTGCGCTGAGGAGATTTGTAAGAGGAAAGTTAAGACACAGCCAAGGCTTTCAAGCGTGCTGGTCTGCATTTACTTTCTGGCTGTTGCTTTTTTCCTCAGGATGTGTCCTTTACCTGACACCAGACTCATCTCATACCGCTGTGGCATTTCCAGCTAAAAAAGCTTACCATCCCAATTTCCACTGTGCAGTGAAAAGCAATAAAGCAAATCCCAGAGGACTCTCTCATGCTTCAGAGGTGCCTCTTTGTGTAAGGAGGAGGTAATCGTGCATAACTGCTCAAACGTCATCTGGACATGGGAGTCATAAATGAGAGCTTGGCACTTGTCACTTTGGCAGATTGCACTGTCAGGAGGTAAACAACGGAAAGAATGAGGAAGGACTCATCTGATAGGAAATGTCAGAGCATGATTGGATTAAAAAAACCTGCTAAATTAGGGTCATTAATCATTAGCTGGGAAAACAGTGACAGGTCTCGTTCTCAAAAGCTCTCCTCTGGAACCAAGCTGAGTGCCACCCGGAAATTGTGCAATTACCTTAATACCTGATTTAAATGAAGAGTATGCATGGCAGTGTCAATTGTTAATTGGGGAAAAGCAGCTCATATTATTGAGAGGTAATTGCTATCACAAGAAGTCTGGTTATCTAATCCTGTCGTTTTTATGATTCATCTGTTTGTCCCAGTTGCATAATTAACACAAATCACTTATATCTGATGCTGCCCACATTGTGCAGTCACAGCTTGTTCTGAATGCCACATGAAAAATGTTCTCTGGTGTGGTCACAGCTGGACCCAGTAAGGATGGGAAATAGAGTTTTTAAGATCAGTGCTGTGAAAAAGTATCTGCACTCTTCCTTAACTATTTATTTTTTGTCATCCAAACCTACTCTATGTGAAAAAGCAATTGCCCTCCCTTGTTAAATCCTAGTTTACAGTGATTAACCACATGACACATGACTTCAGTTTAACTAGCTACACATAGACCTGGATCAAGAAATCACTTAAATAGAACCCATCTGACTAAGTGAAGTACACAGTACACAGATGAGAAGCAAAGAAATTGACATCTGTCTGCCTGGAAAGGGCTAAGGAGCAATTTCTTAAGCTTGGAACTCCAGCCAACCAGAATGAGAGCCATTGTCTACAACTGGAGAAAACTTGGAACAGTAGTGAACATTCCCAGGAGTGGCCAAAATTACTCTAAGAGTGCCTCAACGACTCATCCAGGATGTTACAAAAGAACTCAGAACAACATCGAAACACTTGCAGGCCTCACCTGGCTCAGTTACTTTTAATTTCCACATACACTGGCCGCGCCACAATCTGCAGCGCAGTGGTTTTACTCAGTGAAGGTGGACAACCTTGCACACTGGAAGCATGTCTAGTGCAGACCTGAGCAGCTTGAGCCAAGATGGCACAAGATCACAGGAGAACTATTAGTTTGCACAGGAAAAATATGTCAACAGTGGATCATTTGGCCTTGCAGGGTTGAGTTGCCATTCACTTCAACATGATTCCATGATTTTATCGCTTCTATCATGGGAGAGTAAATTAGGTAATTAAAAGCGTTATGTTTACTACAAAGGATGTGTTGTTTCATGTAAAATTCTGTGGTTTTCCACTCCAAAAGTTAATTTTTCCTTGTCAAGTGGTACTGTTGTAGCTCTGTGACCTGCTGACCTCGTGGTGATCCTTTGCTCTCGGTGCAGGTTGAAACGTGATGTTGATATAGTGATGATTTACGATCGGGAGTCCGTGCATTATGCTGTATTTTTTTAAGTTAACCTGATACTTTGCAGGTTTTTCCAGATCGATCTACTTTACCTGGATTTATGCAGTTTGGCATTGGCTGCCAATAGACTTGCCACACATCTCCAACAAAGCAGAGCAGAGTGGCGCTTCTAGAATGCGCTGGAGCCAGACTGGGCAGTGAAACCTCGAGAGGGAGTGGTTTGCTCTGCAGTGCGCTTCACTGGTGGATTTAAAGACAGCTGTTGTATGTGTAAATTATAGGTTAAGGTCAGTGTTCAGGATTCAACAATAAGAAAGAGACTGGGCAAGAATGGCATCCATGGGAGAGCTCCAAGGCCAAAACCAATGTTGACCAAAAAATCCCACAGAGGCTCTTCTTACATTTGCTACATGAAATCTTGATGATTTTCCAAGACTTTTGTGTAAATATTATGTGAACTGATAAAACAAAAGTTTAACTTTTTGGAGGGAGTGCATCCCATCACATCTGGTGTAAAACTAATACAGCATTTCATAAAGAACATCATACCAACTGTATGGTGGTGGTAGTGTGATGGTCTGGGGCTGCTTTGCTGCCTAAGAATCTGGAAGACTTGCCGTAATTGATGGAACCAGTTCTGCTCTCTAACAGAAAATCCTGAAGAAGAAGCCACCAGTTCATGACCTCAAGCTAAAGAACACTTGGGGTATGCAGGACAATGATCTGAAACATACCAGCAAGTCCACCTCTTAATGGCTCAAAAACAAACTAAAGGTTTCAGAGTCAAAGTTTGGATTAAAATCTGATTAAATGCTGTGGCATGACCTTAAAAAGGCTGTTTATACTCAAAAAACCTCAGATGTGGCTGAATTGAAACAATTTTGCAAAGATGAGTGGGCCAAAATTCCTCCACAGCGACATGAAGGATTCATTGCCAGTTTTTTTAATGGCTTGCTTGCAGCTAATTTTTCACAGGTCTGTCTTCAGTATGGTGTAAGATTTTAAAAATCTTGAGTGTGTACCAGGCTTAAAAGCACTGAGATATGAATTTTGCTCTATGCCCACCAAGCCCCAGTAACCAGTAATACACATGTCAAGTGTGACATCTTAAAGTCTATCATCTATGCTCTTCCACATGGACAGCTGGGCCCTGTGCATTGAGCAGAAACATATTTTTTCTTCGTCACTCAGTCATCATCTTTCACCCAATAACCCAGTTCAGCACTGCAGAGAGCACATAGCAATTAACTGGGAGCAACAGTTACACTAATGTATCACATTTCTCTGCTCACTGCGTCGATGTAACAAACTGCACCCCAGAGGGCTGCTGCTGCAGAATGATGGCAGGGAGGCTGAAATTGACGGGGGCATGTTAGAAACCCATCAGCTCCCCCTCCTTCTTCCTCTGCCACCACAATCAGACCAGACATCTTATGCATGCTGACTGCCCCACTGTGTGATGCAGCGATATCACAGGAAATCTAATCAGGAGTTGCCTGACTTGTGCATAAGTCATTGGAGAGCTAATCGATGCTTTTCTGCATGGATTATTGATATCTTTTGTGAATATCAAGCCTTTTTTTTCCACTTGAGCTGCTGATTCCCTGTCAGGCATGGCTGGGCTGGCTCTGTTAAATGCAGTGAGAACGAGACTGAAGACGTGGGAAGATATGTCTCGTATCTGATTTCTTCCCCCACACGTACAATATGTGAAGACATCTCCGTCGAATATTTGTGCAAAAGAAAGTGTGGTTGAACTTTTGTCTCTTGTGCGTGCATGCATGCTCCAGGCAGTGTCATAACGGGTCTTTGTGGTCTCCATAGGTGCAGTCACAGAGAAAGGCAGCTGCTCAGCCGACTAAAGTTTGCATGACTAATATGAATGTGTGAATGCCTTTATGAGAGAGGAGAAGAGGGACATGAGTCTCTACTGAGTATCATCTTAATTAAACCAAATTTTCCTCAAAGACTCTACAGGCAGCTATTTTAGATTGCAATTAGACGTGCTTCATACAGTTAAGCACTGGTCCACAAGTCTCTACTGGTGCGTTGTCAAGGCAATATTTTAGACTACTTTTCTGCATGATTCTTCCAGAAGTAGCATACAGCAGGAATGCACATCATATTCACTTTATTTTCAGTGAATTACCTCATCACTGAACCATCGCTATTCCCACGGTCATATCCCACCAAATGGATGAGGCATCCAAGGGCATTATTACGGCTGCAATAATCACATTCCCCCAGGCAGACTGGGCTCCCCGGCCAGCTATGTCACATGCAATTTTAATATGATTTTAGTGGTGGTGACCACAATAAGTGTTACCCCCACCCCCCACCAATGAATCAGTCAGGGTTTCACACTGGGTTTCATTTGCAGACGAGAGATTTCATCACCATAAATGCATGCGTCTAAAGAAACAGTCACATCTGCTGGTGCTGATACCTCAGGTGCAACCAGAGGCCACTTGCTCCTTGTGGAGCTCATTCCTCAGGCATTTTGGGAGTGTGTGGCAAAGAATCAGACATGAAGTAAAAGCTCATGTAAGCCTAGTTTCCTCTTATGTTTGTTTATGCTAGCAAGTCAAATGGGAATCCTTTCATTCCCTGCATAATATTTTTGCCTGGATTTACCTCAAGTTTGTTAGAGAAAAATAACTTTGGCTGTGAATTTTGTAGATGCCAAATTAAATTGAATCAAACCTCTGGTTAGGTAAAGGCAAGAATGAAGGGAAGGCTAAGGCTACCGAAGTCAACAGTAAAAACCCTGACCTGCAAAACCTAATTATAATTAAAAAGGCAGGATAAACAGTCTGCTTACAGGAAATAGGCTTGCCCTGCATGGAAACACTCTAACACAGCTAACATAGCTACATAGATAATGTAGGTGTGAAGTTAAAGAGCTAAAGCTTAAGCTAATGAAGCTACGCAAGCTACATAGGTAACATAGCTACATAAATAATGTTGCTAAAGCTAAAGCAAATGAAGCTATTTGAGCTACACAGAAAATGTAGGTAAGTAGCCAATTAGCTATGGTAAAGTTAACAAGCAACTCAAGATACATAGGTGAGGGAGCTGTAAAGCTAAGGTAGCTAAAGCTAAAGCAAATATAGCTATGTAAGCTACATAGATAGCATTGGTATGTAGCTAATGAGCTAAGGCTAAAGCTAACGAAGCTACTTAAGCTATGTAGGTGAGGTAGCTGCATAACTAGGGTAACCAAAGTTAACATAGGTGTGTAGCTCAGGCTAATGCTAATAAAGCTATGCAAGCTATGGAGATGACATAGCTGCATAACTGAGGCAGCTAAAGCTAAAGTAAACAAAGTTACGTTAGCCACATTAGGTTTTGCTGTTTCCAAAAGCTAGATCCGTTGTAGAAGTAGTGATGCAAAGGGTTGCTTAACCTAGCTTCGCTGACATTGTTGTGTATACGACAAGAGCTGACACAGGTGATAAAAAGATGAATAGCTTTTGAACTATGAATCTAAGCCTCTAACTTTGTTTATCCTCTTGAAGCTAGTCGTTTTGCCATTCCAGTGGCGCTATCCATGCCTTTGAAGGCCTCATGGAAGCTGTTCTAGCAAGACTGGAACTTGGGTGACTTTTCAGGTATTTAAAGATAAAATCCATACCCATTAATCTGATATTTAGTGTTTTTTGATCTATTTCTAATCAGTTTTCGAATGTTTCTGCTGCTAGCAGCTAATGCTTAATTCCAGTTTGTGTCCCACAATGCTTTGTATCGGGCTGCGACAACCAATGGCCGGCTGTTTCATTTTCATGTCATTCTTTGTCAAACTGTTCAACTCTGTACTGCTCAAGTCATGCAGGAGTCGGCCTGAAAAATCTTTGAGTTTTAATTTATGTTTTTTCTTTTCTATAGTCCCATAACTTTTTGAAAATGTAAGTGGCATTGCTGCAGCACACATATTCTGAAGGCCCAGGTCGTCCAAAAAAAAAAAAAAAAAAAAAAAAAGGATGTTTAGATCTTGACTGCGCACCACAGGGTTGATGTTGCACAAGTTATTTAAGTCCAGGTGAGACTTGAAGGGTTAACTACGTAGCTATCAAAGCTATGTAAGCATTAGCTTAAGCTAATGAAGCTAAAGTGTCAGCGTAATGATTTCTAAGTTCAGTCTAGGAGGAAATGAACTAGAGTACAGAGTTCATTTCAGTTTGTGTCCTTATATCTATCAACAACAGAGCAAAAATGAGCCTCAATACTAACAATATGTCTACAGACAGCTACTAAAAGCAGAGGTGAAGCAATAACCAACAGGATTTATATCTGGAGTCTTATTTCATCAGGGAGTGCAGACAGTGGAGCAAGTATGACCTTTTAAAGACTGCAGCAAAGTATCTTGTGTTCTTCTGATCTACGGATTCTGAAACTCATATTTTAGGTCATAATAACTGTGGATTAACAGCCATGTCTTATATGTCTCGGTATGTTCCAAGTTTACATCTACATTTTGAAGTTGTATGACTTTCAGTCAGTAAAAGGACATACAGGATAAATTCCTCTTGTTATGACGGTTCATGATGTCTACTTTAGGTGAGATAGGACATGCTTTTTAAAGCTTCAGTGACATATTACAGCTACAACTCTGATCATAGGTCGTTTCAACTTTATGCAAAGGTAGGTAATAGCCTGGGGCCTTATGCCCCAGGGGCCCCGAGGCAAAGGCGATACATGGTCACCTAGGATGCCACCCACTGCGAGTGAGTCATTTTGACTTAGCCTGGAAAGTAGTGTAAAATGTATATCTACTGCTAGATTGTCAACCTTCCTGCCCATTTATCTTTCCTCTGCTCACTCAGCGTCGCTTTGCTGCTCTCTCTCTCTTTTATCCTCACTGCTTACCCGCTCTTACTACATTTGCCCTAACACAAATTACAACATGAGAAGAGGTGGCACGTCAAAGAATTTATGTCCCTGCAGGAAAAAAAAAGTATCTTTTGTTGTTCCAAAAATAGTAGCAGGCAGAGGGTAAGAAGTGAGACCCTGTAGTAACTTTTCCAAAAATGCAGCTGATAAGGTTATGAGCATTACTCCTCATTATAACTGAAGGTCCTTTTGCTAGAATGGCATTTGAGTGAATCAAATAAAAGCCTGCTGAGGGTTATCACAAACTGACAGCTGCACATGAGAAATAGAGTGGTGAGAGAAAACAGCAGAAAATAGGGCACAAGGATTAAATGATCAATGAGTTAATCAATATTTGTATAGCGCCAATTCATAACCAAAGTAAGTGCAAGACATTCTACAAAGAGAGCAAGTCTAGCCTGTACTCTTTTATGTTATTTATGAGGACCCAACGTGAAACCACCATGAGCCCACTCAGCAGCATTCAATAAAGTTACAGTGGAGCGGTAAAACTTCCCTTTAAACAGGCAGGAACCTCAGCAAAAACAGACTCATGTTGGACATCCATCTGCCAAAGCTGTCATGGGGTTGATAAGTGATATAGGGAGATACAAACAAGAAACAAAACAAGCATATCCAAGCCATAAATCCACACTAGTAAAAAGAAAATAAAAAAAGAAAACAACGACACACACGTCTTAAAACAGGTGCTGGATCCAAAAAAACAAAGCAAAAAGAGAGGTCCACACTACAAGAAGCTCCAATGTCAAGAATTTATTTGCAACAAGTGATGTTTTGAGCCAGCATGCACTCCTTTAGACTCTCTGAGGAAGAGTGTGTTAGCTCACGATAATAGATAATAGAATTTGCATATTTGGTATTAGCAGGAGCAACCAAGCACATTGATCATTTTAATACTAGCATTAGCAGCAGTTATGGCCGTTAAGAAACAAATGGATGTAATTATAGCAATTCAAGTTGAGCAGTTTTTAAAATCACTTTAAAATGTATAATAATAACAATGATGATAAATGTTAGACTGGTTGTAGTGGTCAGAATCAGGTGGGTACACTTTAGCAGGCCATCAAGGGGAACATCAAGACATGGAGCGCCAGGAGCTCTCAGGGAGATAAATGACAGGTTAGTAGTGCCAGTGCTACACTGCATTAACCCTAGGCTATCAAGAAATAGTCAGTGTGTATCTGCAGACTGCAGATCTCTGACACTCCCCCTTGCAGACCACTACTGAGATTCACATTTGTCAGAACAGAAATACAAGCTAAAATTATCTAAACAAAATTGGATTAAACTTCCAGTTAGGGTTGGGGTAAGGGTTGAGGTCAAGGTTAGGCCACAACAGTTAAAGGTAAAAAAAAAAAAAACAGACCTGGGAAAACCTGTTAAAAAATGCTTAATGAAGCCAAGTAAACAGTCTGCTTACAGGAATAAACTTGTCCTCCTTGAAAACACTCTAATGCAGCCAGTGTAGCTAAAGCTATGTAAATAAAATAGCTAACGTCGCTAAACCTGAAACATGTTAGTGGCATAAATTACATAGGTTAATGTAGCTACCTAGTTAAATCTAAAGCCAACAAAGCTACCTTAGCTACATAATCTCTGCAGGTCACCTAGTTACATAAATAATGTAGCTTAAGCAAATAAAGACATTAGCTTCATTTGGTTATGCTATGTTTGCTGGGCAAGACTCATTTTAAAAGTGGTTACACAAACTCACTTTAGCTTTGTTAGATTTAGCTAAAGCTTATATGGCTACGTTGACTTCCAGCCTACGTCTATCTAGTAGATACTTTACATATGTAGCTATGATGGCTTCATCTAAAGCTACCAAAGCTACATAAACTATGCACTTTTTTGTACTTTTTTGTAAGGTGACCTAGAGTGTCATGAAAGGCACCCTTAAATAAAATGTATTACTATCATTATTATGTAGGCAATCTAGTTACAACACTAACATAACAAAAGAAAACAAAGACATAATTGACTATAACTGGTTACACTATGTTTGCTAAAGCTAGACTAATTTTAGAAGTAGCTAGGCAAACTTGCTTTAGCTTCATTAGCTTTAGCTAAAGCGATTATAGCTACTTTAGCACACAGATCACGTCTGTCTAGCAGATAGAAGAAGAAGAAGATATTCCTTTATTAGTCCCACAAGGGGAAATTCACAGTTTACACTCTATTGTTATACATGCTACACACACATAGGCTGAATTACATGCAAATACTCATGCACAAACAGGATCCCCATGGCCGTGCACTAATGGAGAGATGTCAGAGTGATGGCCTCGCTGCTCTCGTTGAAGCGCTGCCGTGAGCTGTTGGGGGTTCAGTGCCTCACTCAAGGGCACTTCGGCAGAGCTCAGGAAGTGGCCTGGCACCTCTCCAGCTACCAGACCAAAGTCCAGATATGGTCTGACCAGGTCTTGAACCGGCGATCCTCCAATTCCCAGCCCAAGTCCCTCCAGACTGAGCTACTAAACTAGCTATGTTCACTCCATCCGAATCTAATGAAGCTACATTAACTATGTAAGCTATGTAGGTAACTTACTTACATCGCTGATGTAGCTTAGGCAAACAAAGACCTTAGCTATGTTTGGCTATGCTATGTTTGCTAAAGCTAGACTCATTTTAGAAGTATGCAAACTTGCTTTAGCTTGGTTAGCTTTAACTAAAGATATTAAAGGTATGTTGACTTCCAGCTTATGTCTGTCTAGTAGATACATTAACTATATTGCTATGGTAACTCCATTTAAAGCTAACGAAGCTATGTTAGCTATGTAAACTATGTAGGTAACCTAGTGACATCACTAGCATGGCTAAATCAAACAAAGACCTTAGTTATGTTTGGCTATGCTATGTTTGCTAAAGCTAGACTCATTTTAGAAGTAGTTACGCAAACTTGCTTTAGCTTGGTTAGCTTTAGCTAAAGATATTAAAGTTATGTTGACTCCGAGCCTATGTCTGTCTTGTAGATACATTAACTATATTGCTACGTTAACTCCATCTAAAGCTAACAAAGCTACATTAGCTATAACTATGTAGGTAGCCTAGTTATGTATCCAATATAGCTAAAGTAAAGATGTAAGCTACATTTGGTGATGCTTTGTTTGATTAAGCTATACTTATATTAGAAGTATTTACGCATCTTGCTTTGATTTTGTTTGCTTTAGCTAAAGCTATTATAGCCACATTGACTTAAAGCTTACATCGGTTTAGTAGATACATTTACTATACTGCCAAGTTAGCTCCATCTAAAGCTAACAAAGCTAAATGTTTTGTCTGTAATGTTTGCAATGTGGTTATTTCATGAATATAACTGCCAGACTTTGTTTATGAATACAGTTGAATTTTATGTCCCCTCTGCTCTGACAGATACAGGGTCTCACAGTAGTGGTCTGCAAGAGGGTTCGTCTGAAATATGTGGCCTGGAGCCAGACCCCTGTCATAGCTGTGATATTGCAGTAAACTGTCCTCTTAAAACAAATTTTGAAGAGTTTTTCTGATTTCTCTTAGCAAAATGGGGACTTAGCCTATCTCATATTAGTATTTGTCTGGGCCCTACATGTCACTTAAAAATCATCACTGCTTGTGCTATAGTTGTACTTGATGGGATGGCCTATACTGGTATAACTTTCCAATGGCAGGGTGAGTCACAGGGTTAGGTCATGAATACAGCACATTGATTTTTTACAGAATATATATGGCAATTTCATATTAGAAGGGACAGTTTGACCACAGGACCAGTGGCTGGATTATGACATCTATACACACAAACAACTAGGCTACAGCCACTAGAAGCCACCTAGGAAGGTTATCTGTCTCTGATGATTTATTTCCCTGCTTCTTAGAGTCAAAGCATGTATCTTATTAAGAGAGGCTGCTAGTTAGTTATCAAGGAAGACAGGTACAAGGTAACCTTCCTAATGACACTGAACGAACGCCTCTCCCCTCCCACAGAGCACACGTCTGCTCTTGATAGCAGAGCATTAAATAATTAATGTTTTCTCATTTGACTCTGTTTTCTTTCTAGCCAGTGCTGCAACATTTTCCTCTCCGTGGAGATTGTTTTAACATGCTGCACTAAGATAAAGCCTCTTTCCAGCCCCCCCGACACTGCAGAGCACCATAAGCAGAAAAAGTCATCCAAAAGACTTAGTGCCACTGGTGACAGAGCCTCGGCTTCATGCCTACCAAAATACTCATTTAAGTGTGACATCATTATCATCATCTTTTCCCGCTGCTTGAAGAGAAAGTGACAAATTCCCCCATCTCCAATTATGCTCTTGTTTAATTACTTCCATTTACCAAGGTATTAATTCAGATCCCTCTCCTCAAACCCTCACTAATTCCACTATGATGCATTGTCACCCATAATTTCTGCACACTACACAGTTCATGACTTTAAAAGTGAACCCGCTGGCATAGTTGAGCCAAAAACCTAAGATGTGGCTGAGTCACAGCTCGGAGGGTGTAATAATAAGATAAGGAATTAAAATGGGAAAAAAGTGTAATATAGTGTGGAGCACTGAGTAATGATTGAGAGAGTTACATTTGTGCAAAAGCTTGTTATGGGATTCAGTTGCTTTGTTTCCATGGCAGAGTTTGGCTGTGATACAACAAGAATTTGTCATAAAGTTGTACCTGGATTAGTTTGTTTTTGAAGGTCTAAATTAGTTGATAAAGCTCCATCAAATACAGACTCAGGGTGCTATTAACAAAGCAAAACTGGCAAACAGCAATCTTGCTTTCCTTCTTTCTAAGTATACATTAATATTTAGGGCTGTCAGCATTAATGCATTATCCATGGTGTGATTAAAGTCTATGATTAGTGCATTTATTTAATTAAAAATCCCAGTGATCTCATGTGTTTTTGTCCCTTTCAGCACACTCTGGTTAAGTCACTGCAGTGTATCCTGCAGCCACAGTGATGAAAAATAAGTCCACCTCTGCTTCTTAACCCTTTTATAGGACAAGGATTCGTATATGGTCAAATCAGTTGATTTCCTTTGTGGCCTCCTCCCAACGCTTTGTAATACTGTAGAACCAGAATGGTTTCTTTCAGCCAATCAGTGATCAGTCAGCGTTATGGAACGTGATATCACACCATATGACCAATCAGCGACGGCCCTGAGCGGTTCAAACTTCCTGTTTCCTCCAGAACTCAGAAAATGCCGTTTTACATCTCTTTTGGTCCCAAATAAATGACCCTAAAATCCTAATTTACCATAAGTTGATGAAACTCACGCATTATAAATGTGAGTAGTAATGCTAAATTATGATTTTGTTTGTGTACAACTTCCAGCAATCATAGAAACTGTAGCTTGAAAACCAGAGGAACCATATTTACACATACTCCTGTTTAGGGGAGAAAACATATGGCCAACTTATCTAGCAACCGTATTAAGAGTATTTTCTTGACAAATAACACACTATAATGTAGGATAACAGTACTCTAATGCAAGGTTGCCCATAAGGGGGGATAAAGGGGAAAGCTTTCTGGGGCTTGTGGAGGTCAGCAAAGTCATAGTCCATTGTAAAAATAAGCTGAGATAACCTTTTGTTTTAGCTGAATAATAATCACTTTTATTAAAGCAATAATTTTGCTATTCATTTGTGTCATAGTATACCTCTGTAAAATGTAATCCCCTTTTCTTAAAACAAAATTATAACGGTCAAAAGGGGTAAAAATGGGATAACATACAAAAGTAGGGGTTACAAGTGGCAAAAATGAATTTAAAGTGGAAATGATGGACATTAAGATAATGAAATGCGGTTAAAATGGGCTAAAATGGGCATAAAAAGGGGTGAAAAGAGTTAATAGTGGCAGATGTTTTAAAACAACATCTGCACCTTGTGTTCTATCCTTGTCAATCCATAACAAGTTCCTTTTCCATGGTAAAGTTATGCCGTTATCTTTGATCTACCTGAAGTTTACTTTCCTTATAGTAAAAGCAGGTGTATATCCAAACAGGAAGCCAATCACCCTTGATCAAAGCCAGTACAGAAACCCCAAATGAAACCAAGAGTACCTTGATGCAGGCAAGATGGCCGACATACATCCAATCCTTACTGGAAGTCTCAACCGGAAGTCTGTACATCTAAGGTTAGACTTAGGCATTTAAACCCATGTGGTTAGGTTCAGGGTAAGGCAGCGGGGAAGGTGATATATTTGAGATCCAGTACCAAGGGTTACGCTTAGGTGCCGGCAGCTGAGTCTAACAAAAAGAAGAAACTTCCACCTGGGACTTCCAGCATGGATTGGATGTATCGCGACGCCCATGTCGGCCATCTTGACTGCAGTTGGGTCCCTCTCGATGAAACAAAAACAGTTTTAAACGCAAAATAGTGTGATTTCAAAATGTGACCCATACAAAAAAATAATTACACAAAATTAAGGTTTTAGAGAAGGTAATCTCATTTCGTTCAGCATCTATCATAGAGAGAGTTTCACTGCAAGGCTGCTCACTTAACACTGTGCACATGTGAGAACATTTAAGCAGAAAGAAATTAAATAAGAACTGTACAAAAGAATCTTCAACAAGTGTATTTTTCTGTTCAAACAAGATGAAGCATTAGAAGTGTTAACTTGGAGGGATAGAAGAAAGGATTAGTAAGAAATCAGAGTTAAATATTGTATTCTCAAACATTTACTCTATCAAATCAGGCAAAGTCTGGCCTTAAAGGTTTCACGTACTCTGTCCATTTAGCCCAAGTCTGGACTACAGGGGAAACTACCAGCCTATTCATAACATATACTTAATGTAGTATACGTGAACATTCAACAGTATGGACCAGGATTTTGCTTTTTGGCTGTATTCTTAAAATATTTTATATTTTATTTTCATTCATTCTTTTTTTTTTTATTTCTCCCTCAAATGGGACCATGGGCATCTGTTTTTTCTTTCTCATTAACCATATTTAGCAGAATGGCTATTCAGTTTTATTAAATATCACACATATTTACTGTATCACATCTGATAAAGGTTGACTCCTGAGAATTTCCCACAGGCGAGTTGGAGGGGTGGTGATGTTTATTCCCCGCAAACAGTGTATTAAATTTTTAACAGCTTCTTTCTCTTTTTTGTGTTGCTGCAATGCCAGAATTTTCCATCTGGGGATCAATAAAGTCTTATCTTATCTTATTTTGATATTGTAGTGACTCAACCAAAGTGTGCTGAATGGTACATTAGGGCATATATTAAAGATGATATAATAACAACAAAAATAAAATAAGAATAATGTTAATACTATGGAATTGTGGTAAAACGATCAGTTAGAAATATCTATTAATACATTTGCTTATTAATTTATTGATATAGAACATGAGTTTTGAAGGGGATGGTGTCAGGTGTGTTGGGGGGGCTGCTCAAGGACTAAAAAATATTCCTGCACAGCCCTGCTGTAATTTCATTTCTGAACCATTATAATGCATAACTAATGTAAGTAATCGTGAAAATATGTTTGTAACATCCCAGTGTAATCTTACTTTTGCTTTTTAATCGCTCTTTTAGCCTACTGCATTTTATTTTTCAACGAGATACACAAAAGCTAGTCTAATAGCATAGGACAGAGAAACCCCCAGTCGTGGATGACAGGCAGCACTTTAAACTCTCCAAAAGTTGCCAGCAGGAGTCTCGCGACCACTATTTTTATGATGGTGCCTGAAAAAAGTGAAGAAAATCAAAGCGGAAGTGAGGAAGCAAGCGGAGCAGGAAAAGTTTTTGGGGAAACTTGGAGGCGGTTGTATTACATCGGACCAACGGGATGAAAAGCATTTTCGTGTGTATGCTGAGTTAAAAAAAAGTCGTCTTCGTCGTTGAGGTACAATGGGACTCCCCACTTTGGAGTTCAGCGACTCTTTCCTGGACAGTCCGGACTTCAGAGAGAGACTCAAATGTCACGAAATCGAGCTGGAGCGGACTAATAAATTCATCAAAGAGCTCATCAAAGACGGGAACATGCTCATCACAGCGCTCAGGAGTAAGTAACCCTCCCTGCTTCTTTTCTCTCCTACGGCTCCACAAACAACGTGAAATAACTGTAAACTACCTGAAAGCCACAGGCGACTTGTAATTAGAGGATGCCTTCATTACAGCTCGTTGTAGTCCACCGTGAGTGAGCGTGGATGGTCCAGCCCCTCTTTGATGTCTCACCAACCCCGTAGTCTCCCATTGGGAAGCGTTCACTGCTGCTGAAAGCTTCAAATGCAACAAACGCACTAAATTCATTACACCTAGCTTGTTGTGACTCCTGTTGTTTGCCTTTGTGTCTTCACTGCATGCAGACACAGAGTCAAAGCTGTTTTGGTAATATTAATGTCTTTAGTGTAATAATATCTCATCATGAGGCCACATGCTGGCATATGGAGAGTATTAGTGCAGAAGTGGAATTAATAAAGTCTAGTCCATTCATGGGAAAGGCTTCCTCACTCAGAGGGCTTCACTTTTCTAATAGGACTGGAACTGCTGCAAGTTTATAATGTTATATAATGATATAATTTTCAAATGAGATATAGGATATACAATATCATATGGAGCTACAACTCAAATTCCATAAAGTTGGGGCACTTTGTAAAATGTAAATTTAAGAACAGATAAACCTTTGGCTGCAATGACAGCACAGAGTCTGTCTGAATTGGTCTCAATCAGGCTTGCACATCTGAACACTACAATTTTACTCCATTCTTCTTTGCAAAACTACTCAAGCTCCGTCAGGTTGCACTGGGATAGGGCCGTTTTCATGTCCAGCCCCAGATTCTCTACTGGACTGAGGTGTGGGCTTTGACTCAGTCACTCCCTAACACTCACCATGTTGTCTTTAAACCATTTCTGTGTAGCTTTCGCTGTATGTCTTGCTGGAAAATAAATCTTGCAGACCATGAATACTGATTAACCAGTAACTGGACATTCCAGTTTACTGGACATATACTGAGATATACGGTATATTGTGGGATATCATTTAGCTAACAAGATGGTGGTATGTTTTATGGTCCATATAGCCCAGACCTAAGCTGACACGCCAGATGGATTTGTTTCACACATCCATCTAGGAAAGCTTCAATAGGAAATGTTTGAGAAAAGGCAGCGGCTTTGAAACATCCTCTGAGTATGATTGGGTGAATGTTCTGTCACATCTCTACGGGCCAATCAGAGCAACAAAGCGCGTGACGTAGCCGCTAGCAAGCTGCGTGTGCACAGCTACTGAGGAATAACTCAAAACATGGCGGCTACAGACATGTAAGTACTCGACTTTTGTCGTTTTTGAAAAGAAAACTACTTTATTTATTTATTTATTTGTGACATGGGACAATGCACATTAATGGACATAGACATGTAAATGTGCCAGATTGTAGCCATAGGCTAATTTCCATCTGTAGTCCCTGGCAGGGTGATGGTATATACCAAAAAAAAAGTACATTAAAAATCTACATAAGAGTCAGACAACACCAAAACAAGACAACATAGATGATACAATAACATACAGAGACCCAAATAAAACAATACTTTGCTTAGGACAGACCAGAGATAAATTGACCATTCCAGTTAAAGTGCATAGGGCATATGATAAAGTGCTGTAGTGCTAAAGTGCAAGTGTGCTGATATATTGCACATGGTCATGAGTGTGCTTAAAGAAGAAATTGCACATCGCCCTAGGCCTAGTTAGATAAAGTGCTGATATTATTGCACATACCCCTATTGCACATAGTTAGGATTAACAGATGTGTTTATGCATATATTATTGCACCAAGAAGAAAATATACATAAGTGCATCTATGTATGTATTATTGCACAAAATGTGCATACATAGCTGTATGTAAGTATGTATGCATAGAAATATTGAGATGGTTAAACATGGTCACAATTCTGGTTTGTCCTGAGCCATACTTTCAGATTGCCCTTGAAACTTGCAAAGCTGGAGCATTCCCTGACAGAGAGTGGTGGAGTGTTCCACAGCGTGCTTCCTCTGAAAGATATGACATTTTGCCCAAAGGTGGAGTGCCTAAGAGGTATCTCGCAGTCCCCTCTAACAGTTGCTCTAGCGAGCCCATGTAAAACTTTATATATCAGGCAGGCAGTTTTAAATTTTTGAAAATTTTCAAAGCTCAAGAGCTTGTACTTTTGAAGGATATTACAGTGGTGGTATGAGAGCGGTTTCCTGTCCAGTATTTTAATGCTCTTTTATACAGGGATTCAACAGGTTTAAGAGATGATGCTCCTGTAAGTGACCAGCTAGTTATGCAGTAATCAATATGTGAGAGTATCATTGAATGTAAAAATAAAAGAGCAGCACCTTCTGAAAGAGATGTTCGAATTTGTCTGAAGTCATTTAGGTTAAATTTAACCTTGTTTGACACTTTCTTAATGTGGCTTCTAAAGGAAAGAGAAGAGTCCAGAGTAACCCCCAGGTACTGAAACTCATGCACTAGTCGTAATTCTTCCCCTCCTAGAAATACATTCGAGTGAGACATCTCTTTTGGCTGTTTAGAGAACATCATGCAGACTGTTTTCTTAGTATTTAAAAGAAGACATGATTTGTTAAGCCAGTCCTAAATGTGGCTCATTGCTAAGGTGAGAATTTGACTGGCTTCTTTGACATTTTTAGCTGGTGTAAAAATTACGGCATCATCTGCATACATCTGAAAATTAACATCTTGACAGGCACTGGGAAAATCATTGATGTACAGGGAGAATAGGATCGGTCTGAGAATGGAGCCTTGTGGGACCCCCCATGGACAGTCAAGGTAAGGAGATTTGACACCGTTGACCACAACACACTGTTTCCTGTTTGTTAAGTATGATTTGATCCAGCTTAAAGCTTCAGCAGAGAAATTGAAGTGGGTAAGTTTAGAGAGCAAGACTGGGTGGTCAATGGTGTCAAATGCCCTTTTCAGATCCAAAAATACAGCACCAACACAGTCTTTTTTATCTAGGAAATGTTTGGTTTTTTCAAGGAACATAGTGAGAGTGGTTTCAGTGGAATGGTGGGTGCGAAAATCAAACTGCATGGGGTGCAAAGGGGTGTGACCGCTGTTTAGATGTTCAATTATTTGTGTTGCAACCCATTTATTTTTTATTTTAGAGACAGCTGGTAGGATACTTATTGGCCTGTAGTTGTTTGTTTCTGTTTCATTTCCTGATTTGCTGTTCTTTGTTCTTCTTTTAATGAAGAAATGTTGTCAAGTTCTGATAAAACTGGCGCTTTAGCAGCATCCACGCTAATGTCTTCCTCCATAACTGCACCAGCTCTTGCTGCTGCTTGTTTATGTCACGACTCTGCTGCACCTGAAAGTACTGCCCCTCGTCGCTGATTGGTCCTGTCGCTTTCTAACTGGGCCCAAACGGTTCAGATGGGAGCTTTGCAAGATGTATTGGCCAGTGAGAAACAAGAAAATGGACATATCCATCTGCTTTGCAAGGTTAGCCCAGAGCTGCTCTGTGGTTGATGTTATTCCTGTTACTGCCTTCACTGGTAGCAGACAGAGCTAAAGCTGTGCCTGTCATATGAATGCCTGTTTTCCTAATAACACCGAATCATGAGGCCACATGCTGGCATATGGAGAGCATTAATGCAGAACTGGAATTAATAAACTCACGTCCATTCATGGGAGATGTTTTCACCTCCAGGCTTTAACATCACCTCTGAGACGTTGATGAAAACAGGCTATTTTTAATAATTTAATTTGAATGAGAGCTGTGGGACAGTCTCAGCTCTTTGACATGGGTCACTGTCCTCTCAAATTCCTCCATGCTGATTAAAGTTGCACTTCCTGTTCTGCTGTGTCCCTGGGGACAGGAGTTTGGTCCGTTACCGTCAGAAGTGTGTCTGTGAAATGGAAAGAGATTAGAAATATAGGCCTAATAAATATGGAAAATAGCAGGCCTGGAATGGGATGGGAAATCCTCAGCAGTAACCCATTACTGTCTTCATGATTCATCCAGGCATGGTCCTGTCAAACTTCACTGTGAGAAAGCATCGCTCCTCATGCTTCTGCTTTTTATCTCCATTCATGTGAACTGTACATGTTTTTGCTTTTTAATGCTGTTGTGAACAAGTCTGTTTTTGCAGCCTAAATACAACAGATGAGTTCTCTGCAGGGGATGTCAAAGCTGCAATATCAAACTTTTTCACTCTAAAGCATCCAATAAACAAACATCATCCGTTTTAATATGCAGCACACTGATGCTTTGTTTCTCTTTGTGGCTGTGTGTCCACATCATCATTGATTCAGCTCAAATAATGAGGCTTTTTGAAGTCTTCACCATGCACCATGCAACATATATAAGGAAAAAGACAGTTCTTTTAATGGTGTCTGTTTAAGCTGTCAAAAAAAATCAAGATAATTTTGGAAATTTTGTTGAAATACCTTCATTATTTTAATGATAAATAGCATCAATAAGCACTGAAGTTCATCTTCAGTCATATTTTAACCAGAGGTTGCTAAGAGTAAAAGAGAAAAGAGAAAATTTGCACAAACTGAAATGTTGCCTTCATATACCAATACAGCATCATGATGCAGGATGGCCTTCATGACAGGTTCAGGGATGTTACTCACTAAACTCTTTTCATTCATCATTCTGTTTCATTGCTAACTAGACTGAACAGAAAAAGACAGCCTTTTGAGTAAACAGCAGTATAGACTAGAGCTCAGAGTAAGAGGAAATTACATCTGTTTAAAAAGATACTGATTAATTTCACAAACCTTGGCAATGACGCATAGGTCATTGGCAGGGGAAAGGAATTTGTGCGATCACTGCAAGGCATTAAATATCTAATATTATTGACAGGACAGGGTGATGGAATCCAAAAGCAAATGTTAGATTTTTCAAACCAAACATGATTTACAATTTTAAATGGTTTTCTTTCCTGCTTGATATTGCAACATGTACATGAGGAGCAGAGAGAACAATGGATATAAAGATCAACAGTGTGCTTCTGAAAGTAAAATTCCCATTAATTTCCTGCATAGCAGAGTTGATTATTAGCTATATAAGCATGAAATATCCGAGGCAGACTTACAACAAGCTATCTAACTGTAAAAAGATGACATATGCTCCTAAAAAAAGATATCAACCTCATTTTATGAAAAACATGTTTTATTTGCAATTTCAGACAAAAATACTACAACAACCCCAATTCGGGAGTGTCACAGCGACTACTCTGACGACAATACATGACGCCGTACTACAAACTGATAAATATTTAAACTACGATGCATTGTAATGTTAACCTTTTAAAGTTTAAACAGGTCAGTAAAGGTTAATGTAAAACTTGACATACACTGCATTCAGAAAATATTGAGACCCTCCTCACTTTTTTTGTTTTCTTATGTTGCAGCCTGATCCTACAGTAAAAAAAAAAAAAAATTCATTGTCATTAATCTACACTCAGCATCCCATCATGACAACGTGAAAACAGAACTTTAGAAATTTTGCACATTTATTGAAAATAAATTAAATATCATATTTCTAAAAGTATTTATCCCCTTTGGAAAAAACACTTGAAATTTAGCTCAGGTGCCTCCCATTTCTCTGGATTGTTGCTGAGATGTTTCTACACTTTGATTAGAGTAAATTAAATTGACTGGACATGGTGTAGTAAGGCACACACCTCTCTATAAAAGGCCTCACAAAGATCTGGGGAACTCCAGGACTCCTCTAAAAGCTGGTCACTTGGCCTCAGTAAGAGAGGTGACCAAGAAACTGATGGTCACTCTGACTGAGCTCCAAAGATCCTGTGTGGAGATGGGACAAAGTTCCAGAAGGACAACCATCACTGCAGCCCTCCACTGATCTGAGCTGAGTGGCTCAACAAAAGACTCTCCTCTACAAAACCTTCAGTGCAGATCCCAATCCTGTCTCTGAACTCTGCAGGCATTTCCTTTGACCTTATGGCTTGGTTTTTGCTCTGATATACATTGTCAGCTGTGAGGTCTTTGCATGCCCTTCCAAAATCATGTTCAATCAATGATATTCACCACAGGAGGACACCAGTCAAGGTATAGAAACATCTCATAAAAGGAGGAACCTGAGCTAAATTTCAAGTGATGCAAGGGGTCTGAATACTTACGCCAATGTGATATTTCAGTTTTTACTTTCAATAAATTTGCAAAAAAAATTCAAAAATTCCATTTTCACTTTGTCATCATGGGTTTCTGTGTGTAGATTAATGAGAATAAAATTGAATTTTCTTAACTGTAGCATCAGGCTGCATGAAAAACAAAAAAGTGAAGGGGCTCTGATACTTTATGAATGCACTGTACATATCTGAACAATCACAAGCTAAGGAAAACCAGCAGACATACTTTTTTAATTAGAACTTGATATTTTGGACTCCATGTTGTTCAAAGTTTGTTAGTGCTGTTTCATGGAGTAACAATGATTTTGAACAGTTTTAACACAAAAACATATGGTTAATGTATTTGGCTTATCTTGGACATTTTCAAGGGTTTTGTTCAAGTGTGAATAGGGATTAAAAAAGCTACTAACAAATCTGCTAAGAAGAGGAATTATCTAATCAAAGATTGCAATAAAACTCCTGAAAACTGCCTAAATTGCACAAATACATGTCAATATTTGAGAACCAAAACATTACAGATGGTTTTTTTTTTGTTGTTGTTGTTGTTTTTTGCATTGTAGGCAGAGTGCAGTAGTCTACCTTCCATTTTCGGGAATTAAAATCAAGGAAATTGCACAATATCCCCAGGACTTACTTTGCATTTGTAATATCAAAGAGTTTATTTTATTTTACTTTTTATTTTTCCAGTATCAGTTCATTACCTGGTATTATGACAACCCCTATATGGACCTATTATTTAGAAAGCCCTAAATATTTAAAGCTTGTTTATTCTGAAACTTAATTAATGTATAAAAATTGCTCCCAGAGGCTATAGTTAAATCACTAATTAGTCATAATCCCTGTTTTTGTCTCCAGTATCAGGGCTCAAAGATACACTCTAAGCTGTAACATAACTCCAGGTTGGTTAACAAAAAGTACATTTAGGGTAGCTATATTTTTTATTGAGACTACCTGGATGTTTTCACAGGTTCAGTGCCATATTTCAGCGAGTTCTCTTGATATCAACAGAAACAGTGAGGAGCAGTTCTGAGGGCAGCTGAAGGTCAAACCTATTTTATAGCTTTCCTGCAGGAGTATTGTTGTATCAGTGGGCAGGGCACTGCAGGTGGACATGAAACCCCCGCTGAATGGTTTATTCATGGCACCTCGGATACTCTCCAGGAAGATGCCAAAGGTCCATGCAGTTTAATACCCAATAAGACCTTTACGCCCATTTTATCGGAATACATTCAAGAAAGGTGAGCTGAGTCTTTGATTACATTTGATTAGTTCATGGTTGGAGGGAAACTGCAAAGCTGAGGCTCCATTGAATCCATGTCCCAGGTCTGGAGTCTCCTGACTAAAAGATAAAACACAGAGGAAAGAAAGCAGCCGGTGATGAACCTCAGTGTGTGAGCTATCGCTGTATATAACCCTAAAAGTTGACCACATCTAAACTAGCTCCTGCAGGCTGTATTTGTCTTGTCTTTGTCATAATGAGCTGTACCACACTCTAACAGTTTCAGCGGAGGATGGAGTGAGGGAGCGGGAAGAGAGAAGATAGAGGTAAATTATTGATGGTCTTAAACTCTGGATGCCACAGAGGTTTACGAGCCTTTATGACCCACCATCAGTGGTGACATTACTGAAAGACCTCTAATGGACCCTTTCTAATAGTTATCATCTCATTTTTCAAAATTGAATATTGTATCATAACTCATCGTTTCTCTCATGTGCTGTTGTTGAGCATCAGCTGGCTTTAATGGTAAGACATTAGGTGTAAAATGCTTCCAGACACTCTCAGCAGTTTCTTATGCAGCTAGAGTACTTTACTGAAGTATTCCTAGAGGGTGCATGGTATGTTAATCTTGTATTTAAAGTTTGTGTAATGCAAGTTGGTCACCAAACACTACATTTATGTTGGAGGAAAGGGTACTGGATTAACTAAGCCCCACATTAGAAGGTTTTTCATCACTTTTAGATTTTTTTTGGGGGGGGCAGGACCAACTGGGGGACTTGATGATGCACCTTTGCATAATTCTGCCCCCATAGTGCCTCACAGTACCTCAGGATCCTCATTTCCCACCGCAAGATTGCAGGTTATTTCAACATTACACTCTGCTCATTTGCTTGCTGTGCTTTTGTCCCATAAGTGCGTCTTGCTTTCTGCAAATCTGAAAATATGAATTGCAGTTTTTAAGGGTTCAGAGAGGTCCTGCCTGGTTCTTGTGCATTCAATGGACAAGCAGCTTCCCAGAGCTAATATTACTGTGTAATTGTCCTTGATTTTGAACTTTAATTTATACACACATAGTAAATTGGTCATCACTACAGTGCTGAGAATTCAATTTCAAAAGCCACACCCAGCCTGATTACTGCCAGACCTGCTGAATCAAGAAAACACTGAAATTAAACCTCTTTGACAAAGTGAAGTAGGCCAAAAGATCTCAGTAAGCAATACATCATGCCAAGATCAATATAAATTGTAGAACAGACGAGAAACAAAGTTATCTACATCTATCTGTCTGGAAAGGGTTAGAAAAACATTCCTAAGGCTTTGGGACTCCAGCAAACCAACTGAGAGCAATTATCCACAAGTGGAGAAAACTTGGAACTGTGATGAAACTTTCTAGAAGTAGCCAGCATACCAAAATTACTCCAATAGTGCATCAAGGACTTATCCAAGAGGTCACCCAGAACAACATCTAAAGACCTGCAGGCCTCACTTGACGCAGTTTAAGTCAGTGCACATAATTCAACAATAAAAAAAAAACTGGGCAATAAATGACATCCATGGGAGTGTTCCAAGTCCAAACCACTGTTGACCAAAAAGAACGCAAAGGATGGTCTCACTTTTTAGAAAATATCTTGATGATCCCCAAGAGTTTGGGAAAATATTCTGTGGACTGGCAAGGCAAAAGTGTAACTTTTTGAAAGGCATGCGTCCTCTTACATCCAGTGTAAAACAAACAAGGCATTTCATAAAAAGAATGTCATACCAGCAGTCAAACATGGTGGTGATAGTGTGATGGTCTGGGGCTGCTCTGCTGCTTCAGGACCTGGACCACTTGATAGAACCAGGAATTCTGCTCTCTACCAAGCTCTGAATGGCTTAAATAAATGAATGAAGGTTTTGGAGCGGTCTAGTCAAGGTCTGGACTGAGATGCCGTGGCAATTCTGCAAAGAGGAATGGACCAAAATTCCTCCACAGTGATGATAGTTATACAGTTATGGCAATAGCTTATGGTTGTTGCTGCACAACCAGTTACAAGGTTCAGGGGCTGATTATTTTTTTTACATTGGGCCGGGTAAGTTCTGACTGTTTTTCTTGTAATGATTGAAATCATCGTTCAAAAACTGTATCTTGTATTTACTTAGGTTGTCTTTATCTTTGTCTAATATGAAAGTTGTTTGACGATCTAAAATATTTAATTGTAACATATGTGAAAAATAATATAAGGAGTATTCAGGAAATTGGCAATTACTTTTTCACAGCGCTGTAATTTTGCCTGGTGTTTAATGATAGTTTGTTGTCAGAAACTTGTAACACATATATTTCTTCAAACAGACTTTAAAGAATCACTAAAAAGGATCTTTGCTAATTAGTGAAGTCTGTGGTAATCTAAAGGCATCTTCACATTTGGCATGAGTGTTTTACACTGTGGTCTGGTATAATTACTCCCACTGTCCTCTTCCCTGCTGTCTGCTTTTATGTAAGGAACATTCTTCTGTGCCAGAGAACACTTTGGTATGTATTCTATCGGGTATGGTAGATCGGGTATGCACATATTTGGCCAAGAAGAAGAAAGAAGACAACCTTGGCTACCACTCAGGCCAACATTTTTTTTTATACTCGGACTGTATGGAGTCCATTCTGCTGGCCACAGTGGAGGTTTTTAGTATTTCAAGGTCCCAACAACCACTGTCCTACTTCCACATCTTCCATACTACTAGGAGGATGAAATGGGCCCGTGGTGCATGTTTATGACGATTTTTTGCATTCCATTCTGAAGGACAAATAACCGTGCCTACAAGCGGATTTGGGCACCGTGCATGAGAACGGTACACTTGTGTTCACACTTAAGATAGAACCAGACTTTTAAAGTCTGTTCTAAACTCATTGGTGTTTTACACAGAGATTTAAATTCCTTTTGTAACCAGCAGATCCTTCGTAAGGCTGAGTGTATTCTGGCTTCTCCTGATCATGTACTTATTGGTGAATTTTCTCTATTGCCATCAGGACGTTGTTATGTTTTATCAGTGTGTAGAACTGACCGCCATTTAAAATCATGTATTCTATGTGCATTCAGATTATTTAATGCTCCTTGGGATCTTATGTATTTCTCTTTCAGTCTTTTACCCTGCAACTCCCTTTTAAGCCTCAGTATTCACCTTTTTAGGTCTTATTGTGTATTTTAGCTTACACATACTGTTGCTGTCTTTGTCACTGTGTTTTTATCTGTTTTTATGTACAGGCTGCTCTGACACAGTTGCCCCTTGAGGGATTAATAAAGTTGTTGAATTGAATTGGGCTGAAGAGTACTCAGATCCAGACCCTGGTCCCAAATGTGAAACCACTCTAGAATAAATAAATATTATTTAAGTTGTTGCTCCTTGCTTGTTGAAGGAGTTACTAGATATCAACAAACCAGACTTTGATGATTCAACACCATATTTTCTTCTTGATTTTATTTATTTAACCTTTATTTGATCGTGTTAGTCCCACTGAGATCAGAGACCTCTCTTCCAATCGAGATCAGACCAATGCATAGTTTCAAAAATCAAACTCACACATACTCTTACAGTTCACAAAAACTTAAGTGCAAAAGGTGCAGAAAGCCTAAAGCTTTCTTTCCCAACTCAGTTTGCACTTTGAGAACAACAAATTACACAACGTCAAGCAAGTTCACGTTTTGCATTTCAAAATGAAGAGAGAAAAGGAAGTGTGGAATTTTCCCCAGAATGGCTTTATATTTAGATGAAGACCAATATGACATATATCCAAGATGACGTGCTCTTAAAGCATAGAATATAGAATGCAAGGATGAATTAGAAATACACTGTTTGTAATAAATGTCAGGGCGCCCTGATACACGTCTAATATATAAATACTCTAAGCAGAGGCATTTATTTGCAAAACATCACCATGGTCAAGAATCGGCAAAAAAGTGGACTCAACTAGCTTCTATTTGTTCATAAAGGAGAAACGAAGACTTCATCCTTCATTGACAAGCTGAATGTGCTCCCTAAATGAAATTTTTTTTATCAACTAGAAACCCTAAGTATGTAGAAGAAGATGCTGTTCTTTGTAAGTTTACCCAGAAAATGTTCTTTTTGCTGTTCTTGAAGCTGTAAAGAACATATAATTATATAAAGCTGATATTTTACTAAGTCAAACGCAGAAGATGTGTAAAAACGTGCACATGCATAGATGCACAGCAGTAAATTACAGTGTCATCAGCATAAGAATGAAATAAAGAATTAGGAATACTCTGTCCAAGACAATTAATATAGATGGCAAAAAATACAGGGCCCAGCACCGACCCTTGTGGCACCCCCTTCTGAATTTGCAGTACCTTACCTGCAATTTCCACATAGGATGACTGTGCTGTGCACTGAAGCACCGCAGGTTTGCTCCAACCAAAGGCTCACCCACTGGAAGCATGTCTAGAACGCTGCACTGTGGCGTGCAGCCCTGATTAGTGGGCAGTGATCATGGGAGAACTGCGAGTTCACGCAGGAATAGTATGTCGACAGTGGACTATTTTACCTTTTGGGGTTAATTTATTATCCTTTCTGGTATAAGCCCATGATATAATGGCTCACTGGGTGAGTACATTAGGAAGTTAAAAGGTTAATGTTTGCTTAAAAGAATGTGTGGTTTTATGAGAAAATTTTTTTGGCTGAATGTCCTCAAAAGTTAACTTTTCCTCGCTATCGTAGCTCTGTGACCCACTGACCTCCCGGTGACCGTTTGTTCTCGCTGCAGGATGAGATGTAGTGTTGATAGTAATGATTTACGATTGGGAGTCCGTGCATTGTGTTGTATTATAAAAGAATTGGATATTCTACACTTAAGACTTCCTATTTGGAGCTTTCTGATTGACGAGTATTGATGCAGTTTGGCAGTGGCTACCGCTGAAAATAAACCTGCGTACCTCGAACAAAGCGAAGCAAAGCAGAGTGGCGCTCCAGGCGCGCCGCCACCGGACTGGAGTGGCGGCTGTGGAAATACTCTGATAGACTAGAGATGGAGCGATTTGCTCTGCAGAACAATTTTCACCAGCGGATCATGGCGTGGTCACTGCATGTGGAAATTGAAGGTTAGAAGTAGCGTACTCTGACTGAACAAGCTGATCTCAAGTTATAGGTCTTCATTAGGAGTTTTTATATCAGCATAAAAAATATTGATATATGTCTTTGTCAATGCTCAGGATGAGGATTGTGATCCTGCTATTACAAATTCCCCTACATGTTGACCTTATTTAAGTCTTGGCATGGCTCATTGGTTCTAGGTGTTGGTCACATTAATCTGCACATGCTGTAGATAGCTTTGCCCGCTTATCTGGCACCAACTGTTCACACCTGGTGTAAATAACCACCACTGACTTTTATTAATCCCTCTGCTTGGCTGCTGTAATTGAATACACTAAAAACACTAATTAGCTCTTTGCTAGCAGGGTGGAGAAACCACAGATAAAACTCTGACAGTAATACATTTCAGATGTTTACCTACCTGAAGAACTTTGACTGGTGGTAGATATCCGTGGGTGTAATTTTAGACATTTTAAATTGTCAGTAGTGAGACAGGGTGAATAACACTGGATGCCAAAATGTCAGTTTGTAGGCTCGTTCATTGACCAGTGCTTCCTGTGGGAGTAGCAGATTGGGTTATTAAGCTATGCTGTGATTGGCTTTCTGTCTCTATTTTGCATCCTCAAACCATGTCTAATGAGGATTTGGATTAGGTAAGACCCCCCCCTCTATTGCATATTAGCTGCTATAAAAAGTGTGCAGATATTTTGGCAGATTTTGCCTTGATTTGTTTATGATCCAGCATCTACAGTTTATTAGATGTGCATCTCCCTCTTCTGATTTTTAGCCTTTTTCTACAACCACTCGTTTATGAAGTCAAATAAAATAAAAGCAGAGATTGCAATGCATAGCTGGCTTGTAAACAGGCTTGTGTTTTAAGGGCTGCTCCACTCACTGGGCATCTTTACAGTCCTTTTAGTACTCTTTGGTTGATGTTATCCAGCTGTATATTCTACAGATTGTTTTACATGGAGCTGCAGCAGTAAAAAAGTTATGTTAAAAGCTCCTCCAAGTGGCACTGTTATCTATAATTTTGTGGTATATCAAAGCATTGTTTAAACTTGCATGGCTGGTTCTCTATAAATTCACAGACAGTATTGAACTCTGCACTAAAGGAGCGTAGCAGGTACCAGTGCAATGAAAACATCCTCAGAGACCTGCTTAGCCTCAGGTAAGCCTTTAGGTGGTGGATTCTGTCCTTCACTAATTATTTGCACATATTAGTTAAAAAATGAACCAACCGAGTTCCTGTATTGGCAGCAAAACAAAGCTTTCAGGGTGGCAAGGATGCCAGGTTTTGTAGAAAAGGTCAAATGCATGTCATTTTTAAAGGAGACTTTATGAACCCTGTCTAGTCATCACTTGCTGGGTAGACATGCTAATAATTGCACTGAACCCCCTTATGCCTCTGTATGAAGGCTGGGGATCTATGTATGTTTACATTAGCAGTATGCCCCCACTTTCTGCTCCAGCTAACAAGCGACAACCTCCAGAGTTGAAAAATAAGGCAATGTGAAAGTGCTAAAAACGGCAGTTTCTTGAGGCTGGCTGCAAAAGCCCCAGTAGTCCCATTAACATGCAGCCTTATTAAAGTGACTGTTTTGACGGCAGAAATAAACATGTTTACAGCATGGTTCAAAAATGGTTTTGGTCTAAATAGCTCATGCTCATAATGCACACTGCACAGAGGGTGGCATTTTTGTCATCATTTTTGTCATCATTTTTGTTATCGAGGCCAAATGTTTTTGCATTTTTAGGGACACGGCTAGTCTGGCAGACAGCTGGGAACATTGTAGGCGTTTGTCAGGAGGCTTAAGGCCCAGCTCAACTTGTCCTTTACCTGCTGGACTGAAAGATTAGAGGCAAAAATTTTAACATGGGTACCTTCTAGGGCTGGGTACTTCTCACAACTTCATGATACCATGATGATGCCCCATGTATGATACAGCAGCATCAGTACAGTATGCATTGTGATAAATGTTTATTCAGGACAACAGCATGTTCTACATGGTATCAGGCCAGCACACAGAATTAGCTGGGCCCCTGAAAAACCCAGAGAATAGCCCCTCCCCAGCTGTGGTTTATTGATCTCATTCGAGTGTGTTGGATAAGTAGCATTGGTACTAGCAACCTGGCTATTTAACTGTACTACTTTTAAACCAAGTTTTAAGCCATTTTTTGCTTTTTTGACACTTTATTTGCCTCTTTTATCCCATTTTTGCCACCTTTGGCCAATTTTTGCAATTGTTTTGCCAATTATTTTTTGGCACTTTTATCACACTTCTGCTGCTCTTTGCCCCTTCTACGACTTTAAGAACATAAATTCACTTCTTCAGAGATCCAAGAAGTAAATTAAGAAGCTTTTCTTCTGTTTATAATCTTTAAACCTTTAATAAAGGAAAATACAATATTTAATTTTAAACTTAAAGTAGACCTCTCTGGTGTACCTTTTTCTTGAGAATTGTAGATACAACAAAAACATTTTTGGTTTCACTTGACCGTGAGTCCACTTGTATTTTTTTTTTTTTTAATCTGCCTACAGTTTAGGTCCTGCAGTTTCTGTAATGAAGCAGTGAGTGGGGATTAAATAGTGTGATTCACTCTTATCATTATGCAATTTGATACGGCACGCTTTGCTGTGTGATCTCAAGTCTTTACAGATAAAGCACCAAAAGTGAATTTGTGATCTTGTGAGGTCGTTCAGAAGTTGAGGTGAATTTGACTTTCAGTGGTAGTTGAGAGGGCAGAAACTGGCTTTGTGTGGTGAGCCTTAGCTGTTGTTGCTATAGTGACTTGTCATGTGTAGATGAAGGTTGGCTACCTTTGTTTTTGCATAGCTTGCATATTGTATGGGCCTTTCTCAGACTGCCCCCTACACCTTTATTGTGCACTTTCTCACTCCATCTGTGCTCTTTTCCACCACGCTGAGTGCTGTCAAATACCTCTGAGTGAGAGTACTTCATTGAACCTCCATCAGTGAGTCTGCATCGATGCTGACTTACTGCACAGGTGTAACACTTTTCACTGTTTGTTAGGGGAGACACTCCACAAACTTTAACACACCTAAATAAGTTAAAAATATAATTATACTGATATAGAGTGAAAATAAATATATATTATCAGGATCTAATTTAACCTGAACACCCAGATAGACTGGTCCACATATTTCATGGGATATATCTATCACCAGATTGTTACACTGCTCTACAGTGGTTGGTAGTTTGAATAAATAGTAAACCATACCATTTATCATGCTTTAAAGAGCTGATGAAATGGTGTGGGATAGAAATGCACTGACTGCAAAAACAAGGGCCTATACTGAATAAGAATTTTGCCAATGCTGATACTGGTGTTTTTCTCATTCCTTATTTGGTTTAACACTCCTAGTTTGCCATCACTTTTTCCCACAGTTGACCATTAAAAATAGATCGCAGTTTGTCCAACAGGTCACTTGTTCTAACGGACTCACCAGATTGACTGTTTCAGATATCCATGGCATAGGATATATTTCACATCTATCTGGGCAGCTGACCACAGTCCGTATTTGAGAATTTAAAGAAAATCTCTGAGGGTGATTGAGTGAGTGTCTGCCACTTTTATAACAGGACAATAAGAGCAACAAGAAATAACATGGGCTGCAAGTAGCACTGAATGGGCTCTTGCACCTTCATAGGCATAGGGGTTTGGTGGCACGGCTTGAGGCACAGCTGCTATATACATTGTTTTAGAGATGTCTGTCAAACAGAAAAAATCCCAAATATCAGACCATTTTCTGTAAAATGTAGAGATGGTTGTAGGGGTGAGTATGGAAAACCTGTACCAACATATCCGATACCTATCTGATTGAATTACAACATAGACATCAATACTTAATTTTGATACCCTGCCACCTTAATGTGCCCCCTGCTACCCAATTAAAGGCAAAAGATACGTTATGGACTCTGTGTGATTTATATTTTAAGTTACACTGGTTTCCTTTTCTCATCCCATGTTACACTGGCATCTTACAAAGATGTTTCTACAAATCATGTATGATATTCAGACAGCTTTTATTCTCCCGCTGACTGTCAACACATTTTTTTTTCTTTCAAAAGTATAAATTCAGGCGCCATTTAGGCATTAGCATGGTATACAAAGTATTGATTTAGCTCTGGTATCAGTAAAAAACAATACTCAACCCTAGAAGGCTGTGCATGAAAACCCCAGAAGATCAACATTTTCTGAAATATCCAGACCAGCCCATCTGCTCCAACAACCATGCCACTCTAAAAGTCACTTAAATCCCCTTCCTTCCCTGTTCAGATACAATACAATACACTTTATTGTTCCCTTAGGGAAATTTGTCTTGGACTCCAAGAGCTGCGCAGATGAAGAAATTAGAAGAATAGCAAAAATGACCTTGTGAACAGAGTTCCACATATCAATGAAGATGCAACCACTTAACCCACTCATATTGCACAAGACTCTCATTGAAATCATTACACAAAATGCTAGCAATAAATATTAATGAGAAAGAATTGAATACAGTAGGACAGAATATAAGGGAAAAAGATAACCATGACATTGTTGCACGATACGGCTACATTTTCCGGAAGCATTATTCAAAACCCTAATTGAGACGGGCACAAACAATTTTTTAAAACGATTCAACATTTGATGCTCGGTTTGAACTTCAGCAAGCCAGCTTGACCACCTCTACATGCCCGAGTGTATTGAGTTGCTGCAATGTGATTGGCTGATTAGCTATTTGTGTTAACAAGCATTTGAAAAGGTGTGCCTAATAAAGTGGCCGGTGACTGGCGGCAGCCATTGTTTACCAGCTTGCAGTACAATTTAACCACTCTGTCGGACCAAATCTGTCGGCTTTGCAAGGTTACATTCCTTCTGTCATGTAAAACATTTTGTATTAGTTAGATATACAAGTTATGGTCATAAAATTGATTCAAATAAACAGCTAAATCCTAGCTGATATCTGTACCTGCCTCATAATTTGGCTGGTGGCAGACTAGAGAGCTAGCTTGAGAGAACTAGAACAGTATTATAAAGCCTTATATAACTTTTCACAAGTTTGTTGATATTTTATGACCCCAGCTATGTTCCATGTTTGTAGTCTGAATAAGTCGTGCTTTAACTTTAGGAAAGTGTCCATCTCTGCCGTACCATCAGGTGTCTGCTGTTTGAACCCTGGGCTAAAATCTTCTGCTTAACTAATAAAGTTTTCATGTGCATCGCCCACTGTCTTTGTCTCAGTTATTTTGGGACCTTTCTAAAACAATGTTGTTTTTTAACAAGATCCATAAATCCCAGAAAGCATTTAATTTTCATAAGCTTTTATAAATGCACCCAGATTAGCTCAGTCTAAACTAGAAGACAGCCCATTATTATGTTAGCTGACTGTCACGCCTGTTCACCATCCACAGACTGAAGCTTCCTCCCCTGGATATACGCAGTAATGAACGGCTGACACGCATGGCTGTTATCAAAATTATAGTTTTTAGCAAGTCTGTAAGCAGCATCTTTAATTGTTCTAACTGTGCTTTCCTAATTCTGAGGTATTTATGCAATTTGATACGGCTATAATTTGTATCTCATTTATAAAGGAAGACATGGGGTATGAGATTTAAGTTAAGACATTCATAAATCACTTTGAGATGGGGGAACTCTGAGTGTTTGTTTGTCTGAGGACAGATGATGCTCCCCAGGCTCAGCCACAGGAAATGTCCTGTAAACACACTTGTATAACCATCCCCCATCCTCCCTCTGATAGCACTGAGCCGGACATCATTGTGCGTCAGTGTGAGAGCGTCTCTGACTGTAAAGCAGGCTGCGTGCTGCAGGATTATACCATTTATTATGTATTGCTGTCGTTTTGACGACTTTGATGAATTTGAGCTCATGTTATGGAGATGAAAAACAAGAGTGTATGATGTGACTTGTTTAGCAATAAAACTGCAGCGAGAGCGGCTCATGCAGCTCTGCGAGGGACACGGCTGTTTGTGTGGACAGATTTTGATAAAAGGATTAGAAGCCGTATTGGTAAAAGCTGCTTCCCCTCAGACTGTGCAGGGAAATGTGTTTGACTCCTGATTGAGGTCTGTTCTGAAGTCACTGTTGTTACTCTGTCAGTCAAAGTGATTGTCACAGCGAGCACGCCATTCTCATGCTAACAGTCGGCTGGCATTGCACGCCGCTGCTGCTTTTGTTGCTCCTTCAGACTGAACAGAATAAAGTGATGCTTTAGTGTCACTCCTCCACAACATTAAAAATTCACCAAATCTCATCAGCGGGATATGTTTAGTGATGCATTATTTAGTTTATGTGTGTTTTTATCTTTTTTCTCAATGTAGATAAAATGCCAGGTTATCGAGAAGATTTAAAGACAGCTCTGTCCTTTGATCCACGAGTATTATCTGGTGAACAATGGAAGAAAAGACTTTAAAGTGTGGTTGTGAATCATTCTGCATCTCTTTCTTTGATTCAGAATAAATTTACTATTCAAAGTTGTTTGAGATTTATAATACATTCTGTTTGTGCTTACTTAAGGATCCACTCCAGTCTGTTGTGCACAAAAAGCTGAAAATTATCATTTAATAATAAAAATCAGTAAAATGTGTTCAGGATGATGCAGTTTTTATATTTTAAACATTTTGTAATTTGTTTTCTGTGCTGTAAATTATGGCCTGACCAGTACGGATTTTTGGGGGCTGTTGCCAACACTGATATTAGGGAATAAAAATTCCAATAACTAATATATTGGCCGTGTTTATCTACATCCAAGCTAAAAGCTACACTAAGTAGAAGCCGCTGCTATTAGCTCACAGTCCAGTGTAACTGTGCCCGTCACTACCGCCTTGTTTTCCTCAAATAACACCGATTGGTCCGAACCCTGTTCGGTTCAGCACAAACGTTGTGGATTGGAGCTTTTCAAGATGGATTTACCTGATGAAACACATGGTGTCTGGCCAATCCATCAGCTTTGCAAGGTTAATGGTTTAGCACATTAAACTCTGATCACACCCTCATTTTTCAGCTGATGTCTGTCCAGCCACACTTGTTGAGACAGGAAATCTGTCTCCTTTAAGAAATCCAGGTCATTTGTCTAAGCCCAGTAGAGCTGGATGTTTTGCTTCCAAACAGCAGCTGTGAGTGATTGGATTTATTTACAGTATTTTCAATCATGTATTTTTATGAATATCAGCCATTACCAGCTTACAATCAACTGGAATATCCCTCACTGAAATGCATGTTGTCCAGATCTGTAAGTTGCCACTGCCTAGAATTAAAAATCCTAAAAGAATATTTTTGAGAGCTAAATGTTCAGTTTTATTGTAAGTCAACTGAAAAGTTTTTGTTGTTCGTAGTGTGCTAATGTTTACCACAATGAAGAAGGGTCAGCTGAAGTCTGCCTGCTTCCACAGTACAGCCAGTACATGAGAATGTAGACACAACTTACTCAGAAAACTCTTTCTCTTTTTCCCCATTATGGAAAAATCCAAGTATTATTTGTTGTGCAGACAGCATGTATAACACTATTTAAGGTAATACACAGGGTTTATTATATGGAGAAACTTAGAATGAACAGTGAGAATGAACAGTATGAATGTAGACATGAATCTCACCTTACTCACAGTGAGGAAATACATACCTTTAAATTGGAAGGCATCAAAACCCCAAGCAATAGCCACTGGTGGAGTGAACTTTCACGCTACCTTGTCTTAGACAAAATCTATTTCAGTCAGGACCACTTTGACCGCATAATTTGCAGTCATATTTTTTCAATCTTTTTATTAGCAGTCGTTAATTTTGCTCTCATTGCTGTTATTTATTTATTTCATCAAGCAGGATCAGCACACGCCCCTGACTGTCCTGTGCCTAAAAGGAAAGCCTGAGGCAGGGTTAAAAGTAGCAATAATATCAGAGCAGGCATCAGTGACAACAGAATGACATTGATTTAGTCAGATATAGCATGAAGGAGGAGCTGGGGTGGAGGAGGGTTGCATAAAGCAGCTTGCAGAGGGAGCAGCCAGGCTAGAACAGTTTAAATATTGCAGCATGACAGCTATTAGCCAATAGCACTCTTGAGCTAACATGAGACACTTAATTTTATAAATAGAGGCAGAACCTTGGAATTTTTGAATATATGGCATTATCATATTAACTGTGACTTTAAGAATGTTTTACATCAATGTTAAGAACTACAGTGGGCTCTGAATGCATCTATTATGTTGCTCTGTTGGCTTGACCATGGGTTTTGTAGTTGTTTTATTTTCTGTCTGAAATTAAATCTGAAAAAGGATGTAAAAACAGCCATTCTTTAGGGAAGATCGTGCCCTCATTTTTCAGCTGATGAGGAAGAATGTGTCAGCAGCTGGTGTGAAGTGCTCAAATTGGCTACTAGTGAAAATGTAGTCAGGATGAAAGACAGAACAACTTGAAAAATCAATTTTGGGAAATTTGAGTTGATTTAGGTTCATAGAAATTAGAAATGAAAGATTTTTCCTGCACCTCTGCCAAAAAAGTATTCCTCTCAGATATGAGCTGTGTGCAAAAAGATAAGTATATAATAAAAGATAAAAGGAAGATTTAGTCTTATTTAAAGTGTGATGTTGATACATTTTTCTAAATGGCTCATGCAGAGCTAGATAGAAAACTCTAACAAACCAAAAGAATGTAAAAGATGAACCATTTTCACATCAATTTAGCCTACGCCTGTGCTAAACTAAGATTTTGGAAGGCACATGAGAAAGTCTTCATGGCCCCAGGGGTTGCCAAGTTTTCTCCAAGTGTTAGGACAGTGGGGGGTTTCAAGTACTTTTGCACACCTCTTTGTTTTTGAATTGTCTCACTCTGAAGCATGTCTCTGGATAATTGTATGTGCCATGATGAGAGCAAGAAGCCCTCTCATGAAAGAGATCTTTTGTAAAGTTGTATTGTGAAGTCTGTTATAAATTCCAGTGAAATTCTGCTTATTTTTTTTAACAGAGCGCTTCTTCCTTCAGAGAGGAGTTCATCTCCGTCAGAGGTTGTGTCAGATGTGCTGTGAGAGTGTCTTCTGAAAGAAAATCTCTCAAGTCAGTCTAAAGGCTGCAGACTGGGTGATAAATGGTGGAGGCTGGCCTGCCTGGCTTTTTTCATTCGTACAGAACTGCAAGGCTAATAACTCTGATCCTTTTCTTTGGAGTTTTAAGAATTGGCTGTAGCATTGCATCAGCCTCATATCAAAGACCCAGGGTCAGTATTTTCCTTCTCCACGCTTGTTTTCAACAATTTAGATGAGACAGAGCAATTTAGATGTCTGTTCTGCAGGGATATGCGTGTGTGACGGATGCATCTCTTTTACTCTGAGAATCAGTGATCTTTTCATTGTTAAATCATTGATTTATAAATGTAGCCAGCACATACATGTTAGATTGTTGTAAACAAGTCGATGCGGATCAGCTCATGGAGTTCTTTTCTCCATTAAGTGCACTGGCATCTGAAAAGGACTACTGTTATAAGAGGCTGTGCCCTGATTGACCGTCTCATGACCAATATCAACAGATTTTCAGGCTATTTGGCCCTGACTGATGTCTGTGTGGTCCTTAAGAATACAGCCAGTTGTATCCCAACCTCAGACTACAAGTTTCACATCATGCCCACATTGATACAAACAGTAATGCCTCATCCACAGCAAAGCTAAGAAAGCATTGAAAATTGCAGAATTGCAGGATTTACTAGTCGGTTAAACAAATTACCTATCATTTTTTTTATGAACACGGGTTTGAAATCCCGTTCAGTAATGCTCTTTTAAACTGTAATGAACCTCCCGCCACTAGAAGCTGCTGTAACTTCAGTTAATGGCTGCTGCCTTCCTCTCTGGCCCTTCACCGGATGTAAATATGAGAAGCTCAGCGGTGGCTTAGAGGTTAGCGTGTAGTAGGATGACCGCGGTACGACTGTTGTCTAAAGTAGTAGATAGAAATAAAGTGGTATTTGGGCTGTCTAGGGTTGAGCTCACATATAACTACTAACCCAATGTGAAAAGAGGCCAAATATCAAAGCATGATATTAATCTGCAGAGGAATGAAGGCGGGCGGTGCTAGCTTTCAGTGCTAGCCATGCTGTTGAGAGTATATCAGACTAACATCACACCCGCTGACACAGTGACTCTGTGAGGAATCTGACTGTTTTCTAGGTTTTTTTTTTTTTCTGGACTATTTGGTTAAACAAAATGTAATAAAAATAACAAATGATAATAAAAATAAATGAGCGTTTAGCCGAATAGGGAAATAGATGCTTAGGAACATCCTTACCCAGAGGATGAATGCAGATTGTTTCCCAGGACTTTATCCTCTTGCCCAAAAGGAACTTCCTGCCCAGGCCAGATTTGCACATCCACACTACCCACAATACTCTCCTGCTACACAGAAATAAATCTGTACACTTTGTCAGGACTGATGTGATGTGTTTTACGATTCAGAGGCCAAGATATGATACATATTGTGATACATGTTTATTTCAGATATTAGATGTCATAATAAACATGTCCTACACTGACTTCACTACAACAGCTTGTCTTTAGTGATGGATAACAGAAAAGGTATCGCTTGTAGGTTCTTGCACTTTTAAACACATGAATTCAGATACTCAGAGATTCAAGTAAATGAAAACAGTCTATGATAACAGCGATTAGAAAATGCAAATACAGTCATATTCAATTTATAAACTTAAATGTCCCTCTCTGTTGTCTTTCTTGCTGTTGTTTTCGTACTATCATATTAAAATATTCTGGTTTCACTTCACTTGTATTTGGGATTTTTGCTTTAAAACAGCACTGCACTTTCTTTAAAGAGCTGACAAGTGGGGATTAAACAGCGTTACTTGGAGCCTTCATATCAGCACTGCTATTCGGCTCATGTCTTTACAAATAAAGCATAATGAAAATAAAAACTTATGATCTCCTGATCCCATTCAGAGTTGAGCCAGCTATTGTTGCTAACTGCTAATTGGCCTGGTGTCATGTGTTGTGTGTTACTGCAGTGTTTTACCTTGTTTCTTTCACAGCTCTAACTCTAGTGTACAACATCTGACGTTCTGGTGACTTTCCAAATAATCCAGTTTCTTTGCTTTTAGTCCTGCTGACAGTAGATAGACACTGTGATCCATGCTACTGGTGGGAGTATACCAGCTTGTTTTGGTGTCTAAGCGTGTGCTTAGTCATGCAGTTTAACAACTACTGCTGTCTGCTGATTTTTTTGTTGATTGTATGGGCGATGTGCAATTAAAACTCTTGTCACAGCATTTATGGCCGTATGGATTCTGTAACATCTGTATCAGTACATGTATCACCAAGGTGCACTTTACAGTATATTGTTGTATTAACTTTTTGAGCACCAGCCTTTTGTAAGACAGAGTAAATAACAGTAACATGACATCATGAAGAGATCTGTCAGTGAGTCTGTAGTAAGTCACTTATCTTTCCTCAGACATCTGTTCCATTCTTGGTGGCTTTTAATCCAGTGCAACCAATGCCATTGACTCAGTCACCAGTTTGGTTATTAGCAGGCTTCTTGGGTCCAAGTGCACTTGAGCCCAAAGTCCAGTTTGTATTGGTCAGTGTGATTGCAAACAAACCGAACCTTGGCACCAGGCCCGGGCCCACTTGGGGAGATTGTCTCGGGTGCGATTCAAGTGGACCATGGCACGGTTCAGATGAGATGTGAATCCAGTCATGCCCAGATAGATAGATAGAGGGTTGTGTCAGCTTTATGACCTCATTGTAAAAACTAAACTTCTTTCCCTGGCAAAGCAATTTGTTCACAATTTTCCTCAATAAAAGGCGGAAATCAACAGATTCAACTCAAGAAACCGTCTGTTATGACTCACCTTACAGATGAAAAAAAGTTGGAGTCAATAAGATGAAATTGAAAGGCAATAAAAGTCTCCTGTCACCTTTAAAACTGCTGTATCTGCTAAGGGCTAGCTCATTTAATCCTCTGAGCTGCACGTACATGTGTAGATATGAAGAGCGACTTTGCAGGCATCATCTGATTTTAAAAACATTCATAATGGCAGGATGAACTTTTTGCTGGCATAAAACATAAACAACCATCGCTTAGTTTATGACTTGAGTGGTTGCCATGGTAGCTGCTTCTTCTTCTTTCCCTTCCTTGGCAGGTTTGTAGGCCAGCTGCCTGCATACTGCCACCTGCTGTGTCAGACTGAGGGAAGACGCAAGTGGGCCCGGCACAAATCAATATTGCTAGTGTGAAAGCAAGTCGGGGGGGGAATTGTGCTGCAGCACGGTTCAGGCTAAAAGGGCTAATGTTTGTTTGCTTTTTCAATCACATGTCCCTTGAAACTTACCGTAGCTGTTGTAGAGCAGTTACTGTATTCCTCTCCTATCTTCATAAGCCAGAGCCAAGTTGGAGAAGTGGAGAAGTTACACCTTTCTGTACTGTTTCCTTCTTCTTTCTTATAGCCAGGAGATCATGTCAGACGAGTTACACATGTAACGCTAAAGCAGTTGTAGTGGCCTTAAACAGCATGTGTACAGTGTACGAATAACGAAAGGTTACTCTTCTCCACATCTACCTTATGAAAAAGACTGTTCTTAAAACTTTGGTCACTTTTGATATTATAAATCACTGAATTAGCAGCATTGGATCACTAAAAAATGTGTGGTATAGAAAAAGTGTTAAATAAGTATCTATAGTTCTGAAAAACCTGGTCCATAACATATTGTACCCTCACCCTAAAACTTTCTTGCTTGCATTTAAAAGAAAGTGGTGTGAAAACTGGCAACCAATATGCATTTTAATTGTACAGTATACAGTATATGACTGTGCCCCAGAGACAGTGTTCTCTAGTCTCTTCCCTCTCATGTTTAATTCAGCTGTATTAAGACCTCTCTCCTTAAAAATGAGTCCAGAGGCTGACCAACTGCTACATAAAGTTACCGCCTGCTCCCAGTTATTAGATCAGCCTTTTGTTTCAGGCAAAGGTTGGCTGTGGGAAACGTTCAGTATGCTGCAGGAGTACATCGGCCTGTCTGCTTGGCTCTCCTCACGCAACTATTCTCTCTCTCTCCTGCTGGGCGACTGACAGGCAAATGTTACAGCAAGCAGGTGGAAGAGGCCTTACCTGAGGGGCCACTACCACGTTACAATCCCTCCAAATGGAATCAAAGTGCCACAATGCACCCTACTGTTGCATCAAAGAGATCTCCTCATCTCTCCTTAAGCTGGGTGCATGGAAGTGTTCCCCTTTGAAGACCTTCTCATCTGAAATCTGCTGCGTCTCGCTGAAAGGATGAAGTAACTATAGCGGTTCTCACAACTACGTTGATGTGCAGGCAGGCAGTGTGTGCAGAAGAGGAGCATCATATTAGTTTTGATTGCTTGCCTTAGAGAAAGGCAAAAATGTAAAGAGTGGGAATGTGCCATAAATTTAATCAGATATTACCTTGACGGCACTCAGAGCCCTTTGATGGAGAGTGTAAATATGTAGCTCTTCAGCAAAAAGTGAAGCTGAATGCTTTATTGTGCACATAGTTGCTTTTTAATGGAGCGCAGTTATGCAGCAACTCGAGGTTTTAAAAGCCTTTCTGCACTAATTTACGTTAAAGCACTTCATTAAAACCCCTAAGAATAATCAGAGGAGTGAAAGCACAACAAGGATCCAGTCTGGTAATTAGAGTTGTGATGAGCATGTCAGTCACATAACACAGAGGGCTGGAATAGCAGTTCAGGTTTTAACGTGTCTCAGCATGTGCCACACAACAACACATTGTTGAAATAGTTTCTCTGTATGTTTTATAAACTTGTTAAGGTTTCCTTTCTGTAAGGAGGGGACAAATTATAGAAGAAATTACCACATACACTTTGTTTCTCTGTCCCTGCAGGTTTATTTTGGGCTTTATTCCAGCTTTTCATTCGTGTGATTGGTCTCTCTTGGTGGTGTGATGGTTGAGACTATTTATATTATTCATGCTGTTGCTTTAGCATTTTTGCCTTTGCAATTATCTCCTTTGGTGGCATTTTCTCACACATTACACTGATACATGTAGCAATTAAAGACAAGTGCTAAAAATCACCTTTGAATTTGAAATTTATATCACAGCAGTTGTGCACTCTTTGTGTTGGCAGAAAAACAGCACAGGTAAATGGAGAGAAACATGAAAAGTAGTACTCATAGGGATTGACACTGTTAGAGTGACTTAACCCTCACACCAATTTTTTAAAATGAAAATCTGTATATGTGGATTTAGTGGTACAGTGATCAGTTATAGGTTGTTTCCACTGAGCAGTCTGGTTCAGTTTGGTAGAGAGCGGTCTGGCTACAGGGGTCTCACAGAGCATTGAGATTTTTTTTGTAATTAAACTTAGATCATTTAGATTAGATTAGATTAGATTAGATCATTTTAGAAGTAGTTGCACAAACAGTGACTCTTTTTGCTTCATTAGCTTTAGCTAAAGCTAACATAGCTAACATAGTGTGGTCTTGAGTACAACACTACCTCAGACATCTGTTCCACACTTGGTGGCTTTTAATCCAGCTCAACCAACACTCAGTCACCAGTTTGGTTATTAGCAAGCTTCTCCGATCCAAGTACACATGAGTCCCAAGTCTGGTTTGTTTTGGTCAGTGTGAATGCAAATGAACTGCGCCTGGGCACCAGGCCTTGGCCCACTTTGGGAGGCGGTCTCAGGTCCAAGTGGACCCTGGCACGGTTCAGATGAGATGTGAATGCAATTGTTCCCCGGGTCAGAGAGTAACATCAGCTGTACATTTGCGTTACTACATAAGCCAGTGTAGTTAGGTTAGCTTTAGCAATGTGAGCTTTCATAAAAGTAGGTGGCTTTAGCTATGCAGTGTGTGAGTGCCATTATTCATAGCTACGTTAGCTTCAGCAAATGTAGCTTAAGCTGACTAAGCTATGCAGATAATGTAGCTTTCATAGCTGCTTTGTGAGCCTAAATTAAGCTCTGTTGGCTACATGGCTACATTAAAAAGCTAACATAGCTAAGGTTTTTGACTTTGAACTTTTGGTATCCTAACTGTTACCTTAACCCTTACCCCAACCCTAAACAGAAGTTAATCCGATTTTGTTTCTAAAGTTTTAGCGTGTATTTCCGTTCCGAGATAAATGGTGTCTCAGGTGAACAGTCGTGAGGCTGGTCATCAGAAGTTAGCGGGCCACAGCCATATTGTCTTCATTTGGTACGGTACATGTTTATTTGCGTTTCTATCATCAAAAGATGGAAAGTGTCCAAAATAACTGGCCCCTATCATCCCACTTTTTTGGCACCCTTATGTAGGGGTGCCAAGCTTACCCATCTGTCCCAAAAGAGAGCTACAGACAATAGAGGGTATTCACTGACGTCTTTTTCAGCATGTGAAAACTGGCAAAAAAACAGACTCGTATCTGCTTAGGAGGGATATTTGGACTCAACTGAGATCCGTCAGGTCAGGTATGGGAGCATATGCTGGTTCCGGTTCCCAGCTGCCCACGACTCACGCAGCCACGCCCACCCTCTGGACTAGCCCACTGGGTCCTGGGCACCCAGTATGTGGTGACCTGAATTAGGGCCAGGAAAGCGCGCCAGGTACCAGTAAAAGCGTTACTGCCATTCCCAACCCTACTCTCCTGAGCACGTCAGCATTTAACACACAATCTTTCCAATGATCCCCAAAGATGCGCCAAACAAAGTTGTAACAAAGTCCAGTCAGCAAATCTGGCCATCAGTCAACATCCAGGCCTCACAAGATTATAGTAAGACCAGGATGAACAAAACTCGCAAGACTCTGACTTTCGTTTGAATGCTCAGATACCATGAACGCCACACTGTCTTACTCAGCAAACATATCACCCAGTCTGTGGTTGATCTCAGCCTTGCAGTCAGCAGACTGTTAGATGATGCTTTAAACGTAGACAAACTGCTCTACACTGATTCGATGACAGCATCCAAGATGTCCCCAAATTCCTGGGGTGACTGTGTGTTTTGTGAAGAGGGCAGGATGGGAGGTGAGAGGTTACCTAGAGAAATAACAGAAAGGGCATGGCACAGGCCTGGAGGATGGCCATCAAGAGGCCAGATCAGAACAGAACCAAGGTTAATCGGGTTAATTTACAATGGCTACTTTATTTAATCTATAATAAATATCAGAGACTTCACAATGTTTGCTTTTCCCCCTACAAAGCCATGTTTATCAGATACCACAGGGCTTTATGTAGAGCTATAAAACATAATTCATTTTCCTTAGATGCCTTAGAGGCCTTATTTCTTTTAAGGTAAAAGGAAGAAGAATGAAGTAGTTTCTAAATACAAGATTATGAACTTATGAGGGTGAAAAGCGGTTAAAAAGTGGCACCAACTCTCCCTTTGTCTGGTTTGATTTGTTATGTATTCCAGAATGTTGTGAGCATTGAAGCAGCTGCTTGCAATACAAAATGAATCGAGTGGACTTTCAGTTGTGTTAAATCTCATACAGTGTATGACAGTGGTAGCTGCATGCACATGCAGTAATAATGGCCTGTATCTCAGTACTTTATACTGGTAAACTGGTTGCATTGGTATAAAAGATGCAGCCAGCTTTTTAGATTAACATTTATGTAGCCTGTTAACAGTGTGTGTTTCCACTAGATTTTAAAGTGATCAGTTACAAAAGATTTGCTACACAAAAGAAATGCTACACAAACTTGAGAACTGCTAATTTGTTCATTTCATAACCACAAAATTGTGCAAATCTGAGTGGCAGTCATCAAACCCATGCATGTCCTAAATGAACATTTCTTGAAGTCAGCATGCACCTGTGCTGTGCATCCAAACTGCAGACTTTCCTGCAGTGTTGTCTGTGTTTTGTCAGAGCTTGTCAGCAGATGGAATTAGGTAGTACGTGGTTGCCCTGGAGACGAGATAAAGGTTGTACCCGGGGGGCTTTGCTGTGTGGAAACTGACAGCCATAGTCCTCTCTCACACATCAAGAACACCGGGCACTGACTCGGGTTGCTGCTCCATCCAGTCGTGTCTTTCTTGGCTGGGTGGTCAGAGCTCCACTCTCTGATTAAAACCTGCTCAGGAGGACAGTCCACCATGACTATCGGTCACTCTGTTGCTTCTTTTTAAAGCCTTGCTGTGTGAGCAACCATTACTGCAGGTCAAAAACACTGTTAGAAATATAATAAATAGCCTAAGATGACATTTTTTCTGTGGATAATAAAAAAAGACGGCGCTATTTTAAGATGCAGGTATAAATGGTGTATAAATGCGCTCTTTCTTCTTATTTCAGAGATACGCTTCATGTAGTAAATAGCTTCTTCAGATTTAGACCTTATCAAAGTTACACTTCTTTCCTTTTATTACTCCCCTGAATGGCATGGCTCGTTTTTACCTCACACATTTGCAGCATCCTCATGCTTCTGTCAGAGGAGGTGTAGGGGAGTGAGATGAAATATCAGGGGAACCATGAGGTCTCCACTCCCTGCACACCTGAGGAAGTGTTCATCCTTCTTTCTGTCATGATTTTTACTCTCTTCCTTTCTTTAAGTGTGGAAAGTAATCTGCTGTAGCTGTGCTGCACTGATATCGGCTGTAAAGCCTTATTTTTATCATTGAAATGTGGACATTACGTGACAAACAGGCTCATACACATGCATGGGTACTGAATTACTCTGACTACTTTAAATGATTTACCCTTCGCTGAAAATCCAGCCTAGGTAACCACATCGGTGCCATTTTTACTAATTAATAAGCTGATAAAGTAAAGCTTAATACAACCTATTTGTATGCAAAATACAACAGAAAGCCTGGAGGATGAAACAGCCTCATAGCAGAGGGTTTCTGCCTACATTGTTTTCACTAAAACTTTTGATTGTACAACATGGATTATTCTGCACTGTTTATGCCTTTACTGCTTGCCTCAGGTTAAAATTTTTCAGCTGTTCATTTATCTTCCTTTATGCTCTTTTCTCTTTCCATTTATCGTTGTTACTCGCTCATGTGATCTCTTTAAGAAAGGTGGTTTTTTTGAGCGATTTTATTTCTGCAGCCGTGCGCACTAAAGAGCACCGGGCTGAGTCATTTCTGGTGATTCCAAGAGTTAGTAAATAATGCATGGGAAATAAACACAAATTTCCTGTTTAAGTTCTTTTTTGATTATTGCTCTGATTAAAGCATAATAAATTTATTCTTGCCAATGGTAATATTAAAGTTGCAGTGTGTCTTATCATTAAAGTCATCTGTGTCTTTTAGCTCTGCTAGATTTTGTTCTGCCTAAATATACAGTGCTGCTACTGCAATAGCATCCTTTATGGCACATCATCGTTAATAAACTTCTGTGTATTCAGAATTCTGCAGCACGTCTCCATAACTACACATGCGTCCATGGTCTCATCACTCCTGTCCTGTAAAATCTCTACTGGCTACCCGTTCTACTGCATCCAATTCAAAATCCTGCATTTCACTCATAAAGCCCTCAAACACCGAGTCCCCTGCTACCTCACTGACCTCCTCCATCGTCACGCTCCCTCCCAAAGCCTTCTTCCAATAAAACCACCCCTCCTCCATCAGAACAGAGCGTCAAACCTGGGGGGACAGAGCCTTCTTCATGGCTGCCCCCTCCCCCTGGAGCAAACATCCCATTGTGGGGATTGGAATCATTAAGTTTTATTGATATTGATGCCCTTAAAGATACTTCATATTGATCAGAATCCTTATCAGTACTCTATTGATACTTTTCAATGTATTGCTTGGTGGAAAGACAAAATGACAATCCACTTTAGCAGAAGTGGTATAAGCAGATTAAAGCTTGAGTTAGACAGTTGTTTTAGTTTAGTTTCATTAACAATGCCGGTGTAATTTGACCTTATGTTGCAAGAAGTGATTTATGTTTTTGCACCTAGGATATGACCAAATGATGTTACATCTAGCAGTATCGATAAGCTTAAACATAATTGGTTTTCAGGTTTGGAAAAATGCAGAGCCAGTTTCTTACTGAACCAGATTTCAGTCTCCTAGTCCTGGTGTATTTGTGCTATTTGCACAGTTTTTGGGAGATTGCTTTCAATTTTTGACCTTTGAAAACAAGAAATATCCTAGTATTGGGTGGCTTGTCTTGCTTCTAGTTTTTGTTGCGGTGGTATCAAAACAGGTGCTGACAGCGATGAAGCTAAGTGTTAATTCATGCAGGACAAAGAAGTCATACGCCCCACCATGATTATGTTCTGATGGCCAGCTGATCCCAATTATTACCTCCCAGGCCTCAGAGCCAATCACAGCTCATTCGCTCAACATAGTCATCCATTTACTAATCTGTACTTCATCAGTGCTGAGGCACCTTCTGCTGCTGCTGGCAAAGCTTCACCTCCTCCACCCCAGCCTCCTCTTTTATAGCAAAAAGCTTGTTGCGCCCTCATATTCAGATTCATGCTACTATGCATCAATTGCTTCTGAACTATTCAGTAAACATCGTCATAAATGCATCTATCCATATGGAGGTTTCTAGCTATGCAGTCCCTGGAAAGTTAAAGCCTGCTGCTTGATTTACCCAGGGAGCATCGTTTGAGCAGCACCTTCTCCACCAAGTGAAACTGTATAACCATTTTGGAATAAATGTATGACAGAGTTCCTTACTGAATTATATTTTAATAGAATCATAAGTAAGTGTAAAATCCTGGTATTTGCATGATTTTACATTCTGTTTTATATATATATGTATGTATAAATATTAACATTTTACAAGTATCCGCCCTTTTAATTGGTGTTAATCTGCAAAATATTTGAAGGCTGTGAATCTTGATGAACAGCACTATCCTTCATATGCTTTTTTAGTGTGTACCCTGGATTTTAAAAGCCATAAGAGACAATAAATGTTTGCGTTTGAGGTTGCCTGGCCCCTCTGAATGTCAGCACTGAAAGATCGTCGTTTATTGATGGCACAGAAAGCACATCCAGACAGCTGCAGCCAGGTATTGATCTGAAATCAGCAGCTTTAGAGTCAAAGCAGAAATGATAGGGGCTCATCGCTGGCACAATATGTCTCCACTCAGCTGCACTCAGCAACATTTACAAGTGGGCAGACAGACTCTTTCAAGGTAGAGTAGATGGCCTCAAGAGCCTTTCAGTCTTTGGTCTCATTTAGTCAAAGTCTGGTTATTCTACTCCTTCTCAGACCTACAAAGCACAACAGTACAATACAACAATGGTATGTAAAAAAAAAGGATACTCACTGACAATTATCACTTGATTCTCTGCTATCAGGCTTCCCAAACAATTGATGTTCCTGTGGTGATGAGAGTATTGATTTTTGTGGGCTTTTAATGCCGGTTGGATAAACTATTGTTGTCACTGTGAGAGCTGTATGTGTTTCAACACAAAATCCATTGTGGGCCAGCAGACCTTACATCGATGGGCAGAGCTTTAACAAACACTGAAAAATGTGAAACACTGTAATTTTAGAACTTACTGTCAGCTTTCCTGTTATTATTGTAAATAAGAAAAATCAATTAAAAAGGTTTTGTTTCTTTTGAATCCGTAATGTTGGCGTCACTGTTGAAAATATTAGTACTGATTATTTTATTCAACTTTAAACTTTTCTTTTTACTGTTGCTGCAGTAAACACTGTTACGTATGGGAATTGGACTGTCAAAATATATAATCACAAGATACTTTGATTCTTCAGTTCCAAAACAACCTTCATCACTTTAATGGCTGATATTAAAAAATGACTTACGCTGCATTTCTGTTTCATTGGGGAGGAATAAATCAACTTAATGTTGCAGAAAAACCTCCTTTACATTGTCTATATCGCACTAATATGTTAATGTTTTGTAAACAAAGCTTTGCCATTGCAATTTAGACTGTATGTAGGAGCTTGCTGACAGATTTTGGTCATTAATATCAATGTATTGTTTAATTTTGGTTGCCTGGGACATCCATTTTTTTTTCAATTACATATCAGTAAAGTACAATGGTGGGTCAAGAAGAAGGGCTGGGGTGGTTTCTGTAGTATTATGAATCAAAGACATCTTATGAGCAAGGGATGAACATAGAGTCAAATTGCCTTGACCTTTGACCCATGATCTCCAAAGTTTTATCAGCTCAGGCTTGAGTCAAAGGGGACATTAGTACAAAGTTTGAATGAATTCCCTCAAAGTGTTATTAAGATATCACATTCACAATCAAGAGTTGAACATGCAGTCAATTTATTTTGACCTTTGACCCATCACAACCAAATTTAAAGCAATCAAGCCCTGAGTCAGAGTGGACATGTGTGCAAAGTTTGAAGATAATGCTTTAGTGTAAAGAAACTGCAGGATCACCAACAAGGGATGAACATGAAACCTTTACTTTGGATCCATGGCACTTAAACCAGTTTATCCTTGAGTCAGAGTTGACATCTTAGTTTGAAGAAGGTCATTTGAACAGTAGTTTTTTTTTTTTTTTCAAGGCACTTCATGTAAAACACCAGGGTGTGAGGAACAAACTGTATAAGAAGCATAACTGAATATTATGTGCAGCTAGAAGTCGTCCAACAGTTCCTAGGAAGCTTTATATCTGAAATGTTGGAGTTCTGATTCAAACTTGTAAACAACAGCCTCAACCTCCATACGTTATATACAGTAATTAATGAGCTTCCTGTCACAATAAAACCAATTTTATGAGCATTATTCTTTATGAGCGTGTTGGTTCTTTGTTCTTAGAAATAAAGACAGCACTGTTGTGTGAGAAGAAAGAAGCAGGGAAGCAATTAGTGAGTCATTGTCAACAATGGATATGAGAAAAATGTCTGCATGTCCAACTGTGTGGGCTGACAACTAAAATGTCACAGTATTTTAATATCTCCATCCACTCTTGCCTTTAATTGTGAATTCAGCAGAATTATGAAATGTTAAAAGCCTCCATTATGTGCTGAAGCTTTATCGCGCTCTCAAAAGTACTTGTAAACATAGGTTGGTGTCACCTCAGCTACAATATACTCACACAGCAGACCCACACGCTCACCTTTATGTAGCTGAAGTAGCAAACAAATTGAAATCAGATGCATGATTTTAAAAAGAGACCGAATTACAAGTGAGTCATGCACATGGTTTTCTAGTTGTAGATTAGTATGCAGCTCTGAAAAAATCTTTCTTTCCCAAGTGTAGGATTTCATTGTAAAGATCAGCTCACTGAAAGGCCTGGTTTTTTTATCAAGGGTGTGTTTGGTGTTTGTTTTGGGTGTCTTGGTAGCTCTGTATTATTAAAGTTTATCAGATGAGATCCAGATTATATTGTATTTTTGAAATAAGTGTTTTTTTTGTCTTGTCTGTAATTGTAGTTATTAAATCTCACCCATCATCTTATCTCTAAACTGAAGCCATGAAAGCAGATCATTGTAATAGTCTTTTAAAAGATCACTCTGATAATGTTTATTTTTAAAAAGTAAAGTTTTCTAAAGTATAAATTTTAAAAGCAGCTTTACTGCATTTAAACATTTATGTCATCAAAATGAAACTTGGCATTAGTTCATGCAGGACATAGTAGTCATACGCCCAGGCGTGATCAGCTGACGGCTAGCTGATCCCAATTATTGCCTCCCAGCCCCCACAGCAAATCACAGCTCTTTCTCTCAACACAGCGGTGTATTTAAATATAACATACTTCCCATTAATCCCTGCTTGCATTAATGCTGATGCACCACACTGCTGACAAAACTTAACCTCCTCCACCCCAGCCTCCTCCTTTAAAGCATAAAGCTTGTAGCATCCTCATATTGAGATTCATGCCACTATAGATTAATTGCTTTTGAACTAATTTTATTGATTAATGTACTGAATATTCAAAATAAAAGTGTATTACTGTGTAAAACATAAAAATGTAGAAAGATGAATATATAAAAGTGAAAACAAAACTCTTCAGATAAGTTAAATAAACAATTATTTAACAAAACATGGCATATCTAGGGACTATTGTAGCAGGACGTAAAAAAGGTGAAGTTAATTGACAGAAAGAGAAAGCTGCTGCTGAAAGCACTACATTTCCTGATGTGGGCGTTCATAGTAAAATCACTCAAGGAAACAATGACTAAGGAATTTTATTGTAAAAGATTTGTCACAAGAACCATATTAGTTATTGATTTAATCAAGCTTCAACAGCAGCCACTGTGTTTACAGTCAGCCTCAGTGCCGCTCTTTACAGCGGCATCTCTGACCTCAGTTCTTTGAATCATCATAGACTTAAAACAAACAAGTCATGGGTTAAAACACACCTTTAAAAAGTAGTTTAAGCAATTATAATACTCTCTTATAGCTCTTATAAAAGCAAGACAGGTCAACAGAGTTTGACTGCTTCATGTAGTTGTTAATAACTAAGAGAGGAGAGAACACACCTTTACCTCATTACTGTGCTTCACTTCAATCACACAAACAGTCGGCATTTGGGTTTCTATCTGACTGCTCTTTAGTGTCTGAAAGCCATCCTATGCCAACAAGTAGTAACTAACAAGTTTGGAACATTACCTATCTCAGCTAGCATACCAAAGGGCTGTTCTCATATATAGACAGTAGCAACAGACTATATTCACCATGGCAACAGCTGAATCCCCATACCCATCCTCTACATGCAAACAGTTGGCAAACAACAGGCTCTATACACTAGCAGAGTCAAATATGTGCAGAGATCTGGTAATATTGTTAGTCACCATGGTTCTGTGGCATTGCCACCCTCTTAACCAGGGGTGTAGCACAGGGGGGAAAAGGGTACTGATTACCCAGGCCACAGTAGGGTGGCGCCCCTTAAGAGCCTGCAATGAAAGTGTGTTTATATCTACTTTTTCTTAGTAATTAGTGTCATTATTGAATCAGAAGTGACAAAATGAATGGGTCAGCAGACTGAAGTTTGCATCAAATAGAGTAAAATAAATACTGGTTGGCCCCAACTCCTCCCTTAAAAATGTCCAAATGGTATAGTCCAACGCTGCGAGATAATGCAAGTAAATTCAATTTAACCATAGTAAAAATATTGCTCCTAAAATGGGGAAATTATGGTTCGAAAATAAATTAAAATGCATATGTATTTGTAAAAAAAATGATGCAACATTTGTTGCTTGGCTAGTCAGTTGGGGGGCCTGTGTAATATTCTTTCTGGGGGCCCAAAATCTAGGGATGGGAATCACTGGTGGCCCCCACGATATAATATTATCACGATACTTGGGTCACAATTCAATATTATTGCGATTTTAAACATTTTGCAATACAGTGTGTATTGCAATGCCATATATTGTGATATATTGTGATCTATGCAGTTTTTCAACTTTTTAGCTGATTTAGCATTAGTCTTGCCCTCATGTTTGTTGTGTTTCCACAGTATTTTATTTTCATGTAGCACTTCTTGCAAACCTCATATGTCTTGTCCATCTAATTAGCACCCTGCTTGCATTCCAAATGTCCTTCCCCTGGTGCTGCCATGTTTGTTGTACTGACTTTCTCCTGCTCTACGACCGTCACTTCTGCCGACCTCACTGGACATTTGTCCAAACAAGTGATTTTATTTTTTCATTATCATAAACTTCAGTTCATATTAGCAATTCATTTGAAAAAAATCGATACTTGGTGGACGATACAATATGATACATCACCAGACAAAATATCACGATACTATGCTCTATCGATTTTTTCCCCCACCCCTACCAAAACCCTTAGCTACGCCCCTGCTCTTAACAAATGAAAATTATCTGTGATTGGTAGTTGTAACAGGGGGCCCTCAGTGGGCGCCACTAACGTCAAAGCATGCTCCAAAATCTCAGGTACTACCCTGAGTAACCTGACTGATGTGTCCAAACTCAGAACTCTTCAAAAGAATGAGTCAATCCTGGATGAACTGAACATTTCAATGAGTTCTCACTGCTCACGCCTCGTCTCAAATTTGTCCTCTTGAATGACAAACAGACTGAACAGTTCTTTTGTCCTGGCTGCCTTTTATTTGTGATAATTATGGACTGCAATTGTTTATCTGTCAGGTGTATTTTGCATTTTATTGTATTTATTTTCGTATTTTGTTCAATGGTTTGTGTAGTTCTGTGTCTTTGGAAGAAAATTGCCTCACCTCAGGGAATAATAGAGATATCCTTGTTCCTTAGACTGAATAGATAATGTATGTTCCTTTGAAGTTTTGAATAAACATAAGTCTTTTGGAGAATATTCACTGCAAGATTTTAAAAATACCATTCATTCACAAGTATGGGCACAATGATCCATTAAATCCTGATGGAAAAACTGAAAAAAAACTGCTGTTTCGTTCTATTTTTAAGGCTTATAATCCGAATGAAAAGGTGGGAGCAGATTGTTACGAGATATCACACATCCAGGATGCTCTGTGTTTAAGTTGTTTTTCTATTTTCTGTGCACAATAAGTGAAGTCAGAGGTTTTCTGTTCAACCACCAAGGTCCAGGAAGCAAAATAAAGATCTTTTTCTTTTACAGTAGGAGGTGAGAAGATCATAAAGCTCCTCTACTTCCTGAAAGGACATGCAGCACCTTGGCTGACTCATCACTACAAACACTGAGTAATACTTTTTGAACAATTCTGGCTTATTGCTGGTATGTCAAAGGTGGAACAGTGTATTCATCAAAACTTAATGAGACAAATCCTCTGGGTGAAAGCAGGGGTTGAGCTTTGTCACGCTAAATAAATTCAACATGTACTTTTGGATTCTTTTCCTGACTTTGGATCACATTTGGATCAAACAGCGGTGATTAAGCACTGATTTGTTCTTGACTGATAAATTTTAGCCTTGTTATGTATACACACAGTACGTCTACATGCACAGTAAAGTTGATCTGCAGTTACAGCTTGATTAGAATGATTAACTTGTCTGTTGTCCTTGTCCTAATATACATGCACTACAGGCGAATCGATTTATTGACAGAAGCATCACTGCCTCCATGAATAGATTGGGATATAACCTGCCACCTACTTATGATGGACATTTGTCCTGTTGACTATGCTAAGAAAAAGTAAACTGGTTGAGTGCTGAATGGTGAAAACATGGACAAAATTTACACCTGTGCATTTTTGATACACTTTATGCTTTATGCCTATGCCTAGCTTATGGTGTCGACAAAGTTGAGGACAGTGTGACTTCTGCTACTATTAGCATTTATGCTGTTTGACTTGAGGCTAAAACCTCAGCAGTAAGATGGAGTAGCATGTGCTGAACTACTAGTTAGAGTAAATCAATCTCCAACTACATGATCTAGGTGTGCTGTTGGGCTGAAGCGCTTTGGAAAAATATTGAATTGCAAATTAATCTGACTTATTCTGCAGTTTGGATAAGATTAGTTCTGTTAAGAGTTACATCATTATTCTGTTTTTAATTGGAAATCATATTTTTTCTGTCAGGAACACTCTGGTCATGCATTTCACCATTTAATTGCAAAATGGTTATACAGTTTTACATGGCAGAGAAGGCTCTGCTCAGAAGATGCTGCATGGGTTAGTCAAGCAGCATGCTTTGTTTTTCCATGGAGGACATGGCTAGAAACCCCCATTTAATTAGATACATTTACGACAACGCATACTGCATATAATTAAATTAGTTCAAAGGCAATTAATCCATAGTTGCATGAGTCTGAATATGAGGGTGCTACAAGCTTTTTGCTATAAAGGAGGAGGCTGGGGTGGAGGAGGTCAAGTTTTTCCAGCAGCAGCAGCAGCAGCGTGGTGCATCAGCACTGATGAAGCAGGGATTAGTGAGAAGTACCTCATATTTAAATACACCGCTGTGTTGAGAGAAAAAGCTGTGATTGGCTGTGGGAGCTGGGAGGCGATAATTGGGATCAGTTGGCTGTCAGCTGATCAGACCTGGGCGTATGACTACTGTGTCCTGCATGAACTAATTCTGAGCTTCATTAATCAATTATTGAAAGAGTAAGCATGATTGATGAGTGTGTTTTTTGCAGTTTTTACCCCTCAATTGGACCCATACTGGCCTATACTTTCTAAGCATGCTCCGTAGCTCGCCAAGCTTTGACCCCCAAAACAAAAAGCAGCAGAAAGCTGGAAGGTAACAAGATAAAGGTGTCAACATGGGGAATGCTAAAGTGAGAAGATAATGTACACTGCTGTAACACTGTCCATGTTTATATATTTTGACACACAACTAGTTTATCACTTGCTAACTTGTTCGTCGATTGTTTGGTCTTTTGATCAATTATGTAGTTAATGTTGATAACTCCACTTTCCATCAGTCATCATTATCTGCTCTTATTTACTCTGATTGTGTAAATCCTGCTTCTATTGTGTTTCCACTTGGGCTGGTACTTTATGTAAACATGAGTGCCCTCTGCTGGTGTCACTGCCAGCTTGTTTGTTGAGTCCTGAGTCTTGTAGCCAGTCTGCACCATGTTGCCCCATGGTAAGTTGGTTTGTTGTAAGCTCTGTTAAAATCCTTGACTTCAACCAGTCAGATTTCCATGGTAAAAGTATTTTATCCATGTTAGTGAGAATCTCTGAAATCATCATCAAAATTTCTGCTTCAATATTGATTTGTTTTCGAGTCATTTAGACTCATTAAGTTGTTATGCTTTGCTTGCTAAAATCTCAGCTACAGTATTGATCTGTGTGGTGAGGCATGTTAACCAACAGTTCATACTTGTTTCTACGTTTCAGCAGTTTTGGAGCTCATTACTACAAGAGTAGCTGTGAGAGACTTTATATGCTTCTGCTTTTATCAGAATGAATCGTGGGCTGGAGCCAAAAGTCTAACTTAACGCCTGGTTTGTCTTACAATGCAAGAGAGAGTTCACAACTTCTAAGAAAATCTGTAGTAATAAAAATAATTGTCAAATGTGAACATTTTTCCTGACTCCATCAATGAGTGTTTGAAGAAAAAGAGGACTCACTCTTCCTCAGTATTAAAGCTGAAACGACAAAAAGCTACAATATTTCATCCTTGGAGGTTGTCAAATGTCACTGGGAAAAAAAGCAGAAAAGAAACCTATCTGACTAAATGCCTTGTATTCAATAAACATCATACATTTATAGCTCTTGATGTGAGAGTTTCCAAAAGTGGAATATTAGAAAGGATTTAAATTTTTCATGTGCACTTCATCATTTCTGACACAAAGGTTAGGCAGCTGGGCTTAATTCTTCTGGACAGATCTGGGTATGATGATGAATGGACGAGTGATGGTGTAAATACTGTGGATCCTGCAGCCATCACAGAGCTGGTATTGTGTAAATGTCAGTGGGCATAGAGTTGGACAGTCAGCAATAGAGCTGTCACAATACCAGAATTCCAACTTGAACATGATGCTAGTAAAAATAAATTGATATAAATACCTGTTTCAATACCATGGCAACAGATAATGGAAATCCAACGTGGCCAATGTTGAAATTTTTTCATTCAGTTATAAAACGCTGTAAGCAAACTCCTACAAGCTGTCTTAACTACAAAAAGTAGGCAGCAACAATTTGGTACCCAGAACATTTGCATGAATTTGTACAATTTATACAGTGTGTCAGCAATTATAAGATTGATTGTTTCTTCTCCCGTGCACCTGTCTTATGATAAAAAAAGGATCTTTTTTTTCAAAGCTTTGGTACTTTTTGATAAAATCACTTATGAGACGTTAGGTGTTTAATGAATTGGTGGCAGATACACCTGGCTGCAGATGTTTTTCATGATTGATTTCAGATTGTGGGCAATTTTACAGATATATTCAGCTCAGAATTATGTGGACAGTGGTGCAATTTCTTTTCTGTCATTTGGTTCTTTTTAACACCGCTGGGATCTGAAATGAAACGCTCAAGAAATTACTGAAGTGTAGACTTTCAGTTGGGTTTCACAAAAATACAATATGGCATTTCTCATTTGGGAATTACAGTGATTTTATTCAGAACAGATCCATTATCAGGAGTTCAGAAGTGTTCGGACAAACTATCATTATTATCAATGTTCAAGCAATTTTGATACATGGCTGAAAATTGTTTGCAATCAGTGACTGCCTGAAGTCTGGAGCCTATGCACATTACTAAAACCTGAGTCTTCACCCTTAGAAGATAGCGCCTTTTATTTGAGCACACCTTTTTTACATGCGAGCAAAAGCATTGGAACACATGTGTTTTGTTGCCCAGGTGTGTCCTATCAAATTAACTATTCCAAGAATAAATAGCAATGAATCTCTACACTCAGTTTCAAATTTGGGTTTTGCCTGTGCAGACTGCATTTACAGTCTGAGGTGTATCCAATGAAAAAAAACAGAGAGCTGTCTAAGGGTGAATAACAAGCAACTATGAAGCTGAGAGAAAATGGAAAATCCATCAGAGTCATTGCACAAACATTGACCATAGCCAATACAACTTTTGGGAATGTCCTGAGGAAGCAAGAAACCACTGGCACACTAAGTAACAGACGTCAAACAGATAGACCAAGGAAACAGCAGCAGCTGATGACAAAAACAATGTGAGAGCTGTAAAGAAAGACCCTAAAACAACTGTTAGTGACATCAGCAAGGACCCCCAGAGCGCTGGAATGAAGGTATCACCATCTTCTGTCCGTGACATCAGCATCAACCTCCAGAGGTCAGGAGTGAAGGTATCACCATCTACTGTTAGTGACATCAGCAACATCTTCCATAGAGCAGGAGTGAAGGGATCACCATCTACTGTTAGGGACATCAGCAACATCTTCCATAGAGCAGGAGTGAAGGTATCACCATCTACTGTTAGTGACATCAGCAACATCCTCCATAGAGCAGGAGTGAAGGTATCACCATTTACTGTTAGTGACATCAGCAACATCCTCCATGGAGCAGGAGTGAAGGTATCACCATCTACTGTTAGTGACATCAGCAGCATCCTCCATAGAGCAGGAGTGATGGTATCACCATCTACTGTTAGTGACATCAGCAACATCCTCCATAGAGCAGGAGTGAAGGTATCACCATCTACTGTTAGTGACATCAGCAACATCCTCCATAGAGCAGGAGTGATGGTATAACTATCTACTGTCGACAGAAGACGTCATGAAAAAAAAAAAAAAACAGAGGCTACACCAGAAGATGCAAACCGCTAGAGGAATAGGAAGGCCAGGATGGAGTTTGCCTAAAAGTACCAATACAAGCCTCAAAAATTTTGGAACAAGGTTTTGTGGATGGATGAAACAAAGATGAACCTTTATCAAAGAAGAGGAAAGGCTGAAGTTTTGAGAAAGAAATTATCTGCTTATGATCCCAAACAAGCTTATCTGTGAAACGCAGTGGAGGTAATGTAATGGCTTCGGCTTGCATGGCTTCTAGGCTTACTAATTTACATTGATGATGTCACACATGATGGCAGTAGCAAAATTAACTCAGAAGTCTACAGAAACATTTTGTCTGATAATTTTTAAAGATGCAACCAAAGTGATCAGGGGATCCTTCATCATGCAGCAAGATAAAGACCCAAAATAACGGAGGAGTTCATCCGAGCAAGAAGTGGATGGTTTTAGACTGTCTGAGTCAATTTCCAGACTTAAAGCCAATAAAGCATGCATTTTACCCGCTAAAGAGTAGACTGAACGGCGTAACCTCCCAAAACAAACAGCTAAGAGAGGCTGCAGTGAAAGCCTGGAATAGCATCACAGAAGAAGAATAGAAAAGTTTGGTGATGTCAGTGGGTCACAGGCTTGATGCAGTTATTGCAGCTAAAGTTTTATTTACTTGAATCTATTTTAAGTCTATCTGTTACGATGCTCACCTAAGAAATGTGTTGTTCCGTTACAAATAATGCTATCTTCTTAGATGTGTTTCAGATCCAGATGTAAATACCTGGAAATAAAAGCTGAAATGTTGATCTCTTGTCTCATATTCATCTTTTGATGTCTAACCCAAATGTCTTCAGTCTACTGCAAAAATAAAGGAACTGGCCTCTCTGTTCCAAAACCTTTAGAGGAGAGTGTATGTTGTCAGGCTGCACTTGCACCCTTTCTTTGCTGCAGTTGCTATAAAAATGAAAAATATAAAGATCTGCCAAAATGATGTGTAATAGTATAGTTAAAGGCTGGTCAGTCCATATATGGAGAACATATGTGTACATGTTGGATGCTGCTTACCTGTGATGTAATCTTTCGCCTTTGTTTTTTACCATCTCTGCTGCCAACTTGTCAATAATCAGAAGATGATGCAAAGGCTATCCTGACATGCTGGTGCAGTCATATAGATTCTAATTCCATTTATCATCTACCCAAAATAATCTTTAAACGGCACAGAGAGGTTTCACATGCTCCTTCTGTCTCCTGCTCATGTATAGATTTTTATCCATGTGTCTTTAGTGTTTGATTCATCCCTGTGATGTTTTATTCTGATGCTCAAACCCTTTATTTTTCCAGATCTCTCTGCAGCTGTGCAGAAGTTTTCCCAGTCCCTGCAGGAGTTCCAGTTTGAGTGCATAGGTGATGCGGAGACAGATGATGAGGTGAACATCGGTAAGTCCAGTTTGGCCAAGCCCATGAGGGCAGATCCCTCTCCCTTTGCAGTCTTTCATCTTCCTTCCTCTCTGCTCTGCCCAATTAATCACTCTGTCCCCCACTCAGAACCTTTTCTGACATTTCCATAAGGGTCCTCCTGGGTGATACTTAAATACAATTGGCTGGCATACTTAAACGTATCATGAGAGCTAATATCCTCCGGCTGAGGGGAAGTGCTTAAACTGTGATATTATTGTGTTTGAGGAATTTAACATCAGCTAAAAAGAAAAGTGAATGGCTATCATTATCACTGGGAACTCTTTTCAGACAGAAATTAGCCTTACCCTGCAGATTCTGTGAATGGGATTCGGCTTTGAGTATGGATCTTAAACTTGTCTGCATTGCATGTATAATTAATGCTATTGATTTGCTTATGATGCTTCCCCTGTATCTTTTCAAGCCTATAAGAGATCAAAGGGACTAATTGTGATCAGTGTCAGAGATTAATGGAGGTGCGAACCTCCTAGCCTCCAACAGGAATATGAAAGCAGCTGTGCAGAGGGCCTTTCTGCCTCTAATGGGCAGGACTCCCAGTCTGGCCTCTTCTTTTTCCTTTTTTTTTCTCCCTGCTCATTATCCTCAGCTTGAGTCCTTCGCTCCATGGAGCTGCAGACTGCTGAATTACTGTCCATCTGTGAGGGCTAGACTGGATATCGACCTCCTCTACATGAGGCTGTAATGTTCATCTGAATGCGTAATGAATAGTCATTCTTCGCTTTTTTTCTGCTGAAGCTGCGGCGGCTGTGTGATAGGCAGGATGCTGGAGACCAATTATGCTTATTGGCAAAATCTACACCCAAATCCAAGCCTCATTAGAATCAAACCACTTTAATTTGAGGCAGCGCACCCCTTCTCTGGACTTCAATCAACAGCAGTGTTTGTACAATGGATATTTAAGCTGCCCACCTGTTATGTAGCTGGACACGCTTCATATTTACAGTGCAAACCACTGGGCTGATAGAAGCCAACGCCATGGCTGTGCTTCAATGACACAGCCGTTTGTTTGGAAGCTTTTCATTTACTCTGTAATACAGACGGTGTTTAATTCATTTGGGAGGCACTGAATGAAGTAAAGTTGTCCCATTCACAGGATGTAGAATGAGTCTGGCACATTTTAGGATGCAATTTTTAGGCTTTTTATGCCTTTTTTGGAGAAACAGGATGGTGGATAAAATCAGAAAGTGGTGATGGAGACAGTGTGGAATAACATGCAAGAAAGGAGCCACAGGTTAGATTTATACGTCGGCTGTCTGTTGCAAGGACTGCTGCCAGGCTATTCAACTAGAGGCTAGGCTAGGTCAGGCCCCTGAGGTAAATTTTAGTGAGACTAAAATACTTAAAAAGTGATCCGCACAAGATTTTTGATAAAATAATGTATAATGTATATTCTATTTGTATGATTATGTGTCACATTAATTTCCCAGTTTATTTGTCCCACTTCACGGTGTCACAAGATATTCCCGTTTATCTTTTCCTTTCATCCCTGTCTAACATGTGCGCTACTCTCCACTCTGATGGCTCAACATGCACATTTGGTCTTGCAGGTAAAGCCGGGCGTACACTGTGCAACTTTTAGCTGACACTTCCGGCTTGATCATTCGTCATTTGCCGTGGAACACACTTTGTCTGGCCATGGCCCGAACAGCTGCTCCTGACAAAGCCTGACAGAAGGAATTTCTTTTTGATGTACCTATCTTCACTTTAATAGAGAATATAAGCAGGTAGGAAATAGGCCTACCTGCAGACCTCCAGCTGAATTTTTGTTATGATTTAGCTGCTAGTTGTGTTTGCTGGTGGTTTTGTTTATGTGTAAGACACAGAGATAATACAAATTTGTTGCTGCTTGTAGACATTTGAAGTGTTATAAACGAGACAACAGATCTGACTTCAACCTCTGTCTGTGGTATTTTTTTTAAAGAAAACTTCACTGACTTTAGTTCCAGTCCGTCCCAACTTCACTCATACAGAGCAAGCACTCAGGTTGTGGCCGACCATCCCACCACCTGAGCACATACATCAAGACTGATGGTTGTGCGTTGTAAATGACTAAACATGACTGTTATAGGGTTGGATGAAAACTGCACAGTGTAAGCTTGGCTTTAGCCAGTAAGCCCTGACAAAAATGGTGCTTTCTTAAAAAAAAAAAAAAAAAAAAGTAGATACAGAGAGCAGACCCTTCAACAGCAAAAGGATAAAGACATATGTGTCCATTGACACTACTTTTTTTCACATGGCTCTGATATTTGCTGCAAGAAGATTTTATGGTTGACCTCATGTTCCAAACAAACATGTCGCAGGCTAGTATCAAACAAGACACAGCAAAATCAACTTCACTAGCAGCACACAGTCACCCATTATAACCTTCACATTAGGCTGTCGGGGTGAAGGTTGAGGGTTCAATCCCTAGCTCCTGCAGTCACATGACAATGTGTCCCCAGTTGGGATTCGTTGATACTGATGGCCAATTCTCCATAGCAACCTCTGCCATCAGTGTGTGAATGTGAAGTGACTGGCATGAAAGGGTATGAATGGATAGGTGTAAAAGTGATTTGAGTTGTTATGTAGAAGTTAAGTAGTTAGAAAAGTGTTATTCAAGCTCAGGTCCATTTAACATTCAAGACACAAGGCTTTTAATCTTCTAGTTAATACAAGTACAAGACACATGTTTTGATATCAAGGTTATAAAAATGTGTCCTAGGGAATCTTTGTATTGTTTGTAATGATTATAAATGACAAGCAAACTCCTGCACATAGTCTTAATTGGACAAATCATTATAGACAATTTGGCACCAAATGTGTCTTCGCATTTGAGACAGTTTGCAGGTCTTGCATGCAGTTTTTGATTGATATTCCTCTACTTAGAGCCTCTTTTACCCTAAAATTTCACGAACTCCAGGACAACATCCCAAACGCACCATGCACTTAGGTCAAATTTCCACTTTTCTACTCAAATTTTGGAATTACACAGCAATCTGTCTCTGTCTTGTGTGATAAGTGCCGCTCCATTCTGTACCACTCAAGATATGCGGAGCCTGAGGTGAAAAATGTCAGCCCAGTCTTAGGAGTCCAGAAGAATGCTTCCCAGTGCATTTTTTTACTTATCAGGCAGTTAAATGCACTGTTTTCAAACAGTTTTAAGTACAAATTTGGATTTAAAATGCCCTCAAACATCAATTTGAATAAAATGATAGACAGTTTCACCAGGGGGAAAACATCCCCTAAACCAACATATTTGTATTTTTAATTGTATTGTGTTTAAAGTGTCCTCATCAGTCTAACATTATAAACAACATGCTGAAGATAAATCATTTACACTTCTTGGGTTGCAGATTGTCTCATGTTAATTTTATGTGATGACGTTTGCGAGTTAGTTCTGTCAGTAATCACAACCACAATGATTCACACCTGACATGCATCTTAATCAAATCACATGACTCACATCCTCCTAAATTAGTGGTCTATTTAAGCTGCAAGATCTCCAGTCTCTTCCTCTGCTCTGCAATTGCCTGCTCTGCCCTGGATCAGCACCGTGCTCCCACTTTCAACCCACCTCCACCCCAGCATCCACCTTTTGCTGCCAACTGACAGTTTAAACTGTTATCTTATCACTCTTCATATTCTGTATGTAAAAATCTGCAAGGAGTGATTAAGTCAGAGTCTGATGCTAAGCATGTTATGTTGCTGTAATGAATGCTTACACAACCTACAATGTGAAATTATTGGCAGAAGTATGTTTCGTAAGGTTTCGTAAGTGGGAATTTTATGGAAAAAGAAATAGAATCAAAGCTATTCACTTAAAGAAAAGAACATGAAAAAGCAAAATCTGGACTTCCAGATAGAGGTTTTTTTACAAGGATGCAGAAAGTGTCAAACATTTAATATAGTGGTAACATAATTTTATACTGCAGTATCTGTGTGAGCTCTTAAAAGTTTAAAAATACTCTATTTGGGCACAAGAATTAAGTTTTCAGGTTGCATGGTCCATTTGCTATCATCATCTATTTCTTTATGCATTAATTGATTATAACAATCAACATGCTTTTTACCAACCTGAGAGATAATGGGCTTTAGAGAAAACATTTAGGCTTTCACCCCAGGCTCTGCCTGTGGCCCTGAGTGTATTTTCAGCAGAGCACGTCAGTACACGCCAAGCAGTTTGACCCAAACAGCATCTCTCTCCACTACATCAGCATTACCTCATAACCTGTGGCATAAGCTACAGTTTGTCAGGGGTCAGAGGGTCACAGAGGTAATGCGATGCCATGAACGAGAGAAGTTAATGTTTAAGTGGTACACCACTCACAGCACACATTCTTTCTTGAAAACGTAAACCATCTCACATCTTAAGGTAGGCTCAAGAAATCAACAGAGTAATCTCACATTGCTCACAGTGCTGCTGTTTGTAAATGAATGGATAAGGGCATGTGTAGTCAGCTGGAATTTACAGGTTATGGTAGTTGTGGAAGATAAAAAGGTGAAACAGTCGTAAGAAGCTTCAGTACTGTTTGATGCTATCAGTTATTTAGGCACCAATCATATCATTAAAATAAACATGTGAAACTTAAAAGTAAGTTTTAACATTTTGACAACCTTATTTAGATTTTTCTCTCTGCATTATCTAGCCAGAAAACAGTGGATTGCTGCCTCCGGGTGGGGAGTGACAGCGTCTGCTGCCATAGAGCGATCTCTGGCTTAGAACCATGCAGCAGAACACCGGCACCTCTTTAGACCACTTTACTCCTCTCTAGTCTCAGCCCAAAGACACAGAGCTCTTCTTTTACACTCCTCATGCCTTTGAGGGTAAAAATATATCATAAAATGTGTTTTTTAAATTGTTTGAAGTACAAAAGGCTGTGCAATAGCATATGATTGCATTGCAACCAATGTTTTCTAATGTACTGCCACACTCTCAGGGCCTGTTTCCACCACATGGAGGTGTGGTCCCTCTTTTGAGTGAGGAGTGATGATTTTTAATTTTTTGCACCAACAACACACATTATATTCCCCTATAAATGAGCTATGTGTCGTGTGCAAAGCCTGATAGAGTTTAGCGATTCAACATCCTGCTGGATGTGGATTATGTCCTCACTCTGAGCTCTGTACTGCTGTGTTTACTCACTATCTCAGAGAGAAAAGGCCATTATTTCTGCCATAGAAAAAAAATGAAACCGTCTGTTCAATCAATCTAGTCATCAATGAAACCGAGCTCTCTGAGTGACATGGCTGGACCCTTTGTGAAGGCCATCCTCCATCTTGATGCAGTATTGGTATAGCTCACTTTGATGCTCCTAACTTCCCACATATAACATCAGGATCCTGTATGTGCTGCCAGACAGGTTCAGCTGACCTTTATTGATTTTACTCTATGACTTCCTGCAGTGACATTCACATTCCAGGCCGGTTATCTAGGAATCAATGGGGGCAAAAGATTGATGCGGCTATAGAAATTTAAATTTTTAGAAAAGTTACGTGGCCTTCTCTCAGAAGGTCAATCCTTCAGTCCCTCAGAGCTGTGCTGAGCTTTCTTGAGTGGAACATGTCAGATAAAGGTCTCCATCTGGAAAGTTTAAATTCAAGCAGAAAGACAGCATTTAAGGTTATCGAAATATAACATTATTATCATACTGTAGATAGGGCTGGTCAGCCTGTCAGATTTTTTCTACAAGTACAATAAAGGGTAAAACAGTCTAATGTATATTGATACAGTTTGTTTTAGTTTAAACTCATTGCTGTCAGGTTAAATGCTCTAACCTCTAGATAAGATTATGAATCACTACAGTAATATATCATTTTAGACTCAGTCCCAGAGCTCTCATGCTAACAAATATGCACATCTGTTGCACAGCGTCAATCAACTGCATTTCTGAGTTCTGTATGCTAAGTTCTGCATGCTTGATATTAAAAGAAACATTTCTCCCTAGAAGACTAACAGCCCCAGAAATATGTGGCCAAAATATTTCAGTTGCCCCTGTGTTGAGGTGCTGCTGCAGCTCAGAGACCTCTCTTATACAGCCCTCTCCCATACAGACCTCACGCCTGCGTCTGCTGGGGCTGATTTATCGTTTGAAACAAAATAGTGTTCAGATTATTTTCATTCTGCTTTAGATTTAATTTAGAACACTGAACTTTGCCAGACATAAATCACACAGAATAAAAATGTGATGAAGGCCTGACATAAGCTAAGCTAAGCTAAGCTAAGCTAAGCTAAGATAAGATAAGATAAGATAGGATAAGACACACCATTGGGGGGAATTTGTTTTTTTGTCACAACTCAACAGGACAAAGTAACCAACAGTATAACAAACAGTAAGAAAAAATATGCCTGCAATACTTAAAATTCAAGATAACAAAACTAACAACAATAAAACTCAAATTATTATTCACGTTACGTAACATTATGTTACACTACGTTACGATACGATACGATACGTTATAATATAATAAGATAAGATATGATACAATATGATATGATTTATTGTTTCCTTAGGAGAAATTTGTCTTGGACTCCAAGAGCTGCACAGATGAAGCTGCCAGGTAATAACATTAAAGTAATAAATTAGAACAATAGCAAAAATTAGAGAGGTTGTCCAGTGATGAATATCACCTTCTCTATCATCCTTCTCTCACCATCTTCCTACACAGATGTGTATGAACAGAAAACATATCATCATAACACTGAATGTGAATGATTGTGCTTTAAATCATTTTTTATAGTATGAAAATAATGCTTGAAGCACATGGTATAATTTATTTTTCAGTTATGCCAGCCTTAATAAATAAGTAATTGATTTTTGTTATAATTAACAGAAATATATATTCCCCATGCATGGGAACTGGTGTTCTAAGTGGGTAACGCAGACTTGAATCCATTCCCCTCTCTCACTGATTTCAAACACTGTCCACTATCCTGTCCTATAATAAAGGTTTAATGCCTAAAAATAAATCTTAAAAAATAAGTAGGACTTCCTGACATACTGATGCATAATAACCACCAAAATATTTCCAGTTATACATAAACCATCCTTTTACCCATCTAGTCATATTTACTTCAAACAATAACATATTTAAAGTTTGTTTTGATATTAAAGTCATTATATTCTTCTTAGATTTATTGTTTAAGCACCAAAAAAGAAAATGAATCTGAAATTTCCCCTTAAAATGCTAATAAACACATTTTGCTGCACATCTTTTTGTGTCATTCCTAGTTTATTTTCTCTTTAAATACACTATTATATATTATTAAATCTATTATTAAAAAAACAATGTGGATGAGCTTCAGAATAATCTTTGTTTTTGTGATTTCTTCACAAAAAATGGAGATATACGTCCTATATCAATATTCAGCTAAAATATAGAGACGTGTTTTGTTTTTTTTTTTGTCCAGCCCTGATTCAGGTTAATGAAAATGTACCTTTAATGTCTCCCAGTAACTTCCTGTAAGCTCATCTTCTGTCCTCATCCACCCTTGAGGTAGTAAATTTGATTTTATTCAGTGATTCATCAGCTCTATTGCCTTTCCTCCATTTACCAGTGAATGATATGCAAGCTGTAACCTCACTTTGACTCCCATTTCCTTTCTTTGGAGTCTAATCTTGTCCCATCAACGGCTCCAGCTGTGCCCTTTACCCCCTGAGAGGTTTGTGCTGTTGATAAAGGAGATGGTGGCGTTAATAGGAGGCCAGCCTGCCTGCAGGATCACTGGCACAAAATCATTGCTCCCTGCTCTTTAAAAGCTTTGGTGTGTAAATGGACCAGAGTGTCTAAGATGATGCATGGCTCCCCATGCCAGGCCGTCGTGGCTGATAATGATGTTGCTGTGTTGGCAAGCACAGCAGCTCGACCGCTGCTAAATGGTTGGACACAGGGTGACAGAGGCTGACCAACAGGGGCCACACCGTATCTGGCCCCCTATTTAATGAAGCCGTGAAGCTATCAAGGCACTATTTTCTGGCAGATAAGATTCGATATATTGTATGCTGAATTCAGCTGGCCCTGCAGAATGTAATATAAGCTGGGGAAGTACAGCCCAGATGGTGTGAACACATCCGTCTCTGCTATATTGTCACAGTATAGTCTAAAGCCTTACAGGGAAAGAGAATTAAAGGGCGCAATTACATCTGGACAATAAGGACCAAAAGTCATACTCTGATATTTTTAGCTAAATGCCAATACACAATTTTTCTGTAAAGAAATAAGCTGGATCAGGACCTTTGTTATTATTCTAGTAAAAATCAAACAATATTGTTACCACAGCAACCGAAGCAGAAGTCCTTTACCCTCAGTATCAGGCGTTTTTAATCCTTAACTATCATAGATTACAGCCAAACAGGCCCCCAAGAAAGATTTTTTTGATAATGAAAAACAATAACAACATATATGAAAAAAAAAATATATATATATACATATTTATATATATATATATATATATATATATATATATATATAGTGCTTATCAAATTTATTAGACCACATGTCATATTTGCCTCAGAGACCATCCAGCATCATGAAGTGCTTTAATGTGGACTCTTTCATTTTCAGTCAGCTCTCCACGTTTTACCATTTTGAACAGGAATGAGGAATTTCAAACTGAATTCATCTTTTTATACCCAAATTTGAGCCGGCTCACTGGGCTTCTCTGAGAAGTCAGAAATTAATCAAGCATAACATTCAACCACTAAAACTCATTTTTCTGTTCAGGAATGCAAGTAAATAACTATAATTTGACATATTAATCAAGAAATATTAATGTGTTTTACTATTTTTTCAGGGGTTTTTTTGTAAATCAGTAAATTTGAAAACTCATTATAACAATAATAATTCTATTTTAGCATTAAAAATATCATTTGGGTTAAAGAGCTTCTACATATTGGTGTATTAACCATTGCAGAAACATAAAAAAATGATTTTGGTAATTACCAATGCTGTTAATTTAGGGCAGCTGTGGCATAAACCTTACTTTGGTTAGGGTTAGGGTGGTCTAATATATTTGTTAAGCACTGTATATATATATATATATATGTGTGTGTGTGTGTGTGTGTGTGTGTGTGTATGTATATCATTATATTAGCCTCACAGCATAATTGCCTAAGTCAAATTTTAAGGTTTTTAGGAAAAATAAAGAAAAAGCCATAACAAGGACTACTTCACAAATAAAAGTGACTTAAAACATAATCATTAATTGATGACTTTAAGCATATAGTGATTATGGAATGTAACAAGCACTCTGATTGGCTGAGGATATAGGCAGTCGGGCACAATGAATCAAAAGCATTTGGAGAGTAGAGTTAGGCAGATATCACGATTTGGCCAAAAAATTACTTCGGCAATTATACTATGATGCTAGCGATTGTGACATTATTTATAATGGTAAATGGTATTGGCTGAAATAAATGCTGGCACAGTGGATATTGACAAAAATCTAAAGATGTGCACCCCTGCATTAAGATAATCCATCCTTTTATCCATAATTTTCTTCTGCTCAGCCGCAGGCGGTTAGCGGTGGCAGCAGGCATAGCATGTGAGCCCAGACATCCCTCTCCCAAGTAACGTTATCCAACTCCTACTGGAGCGATTCCGGGGCATTCCCCAGACAGATGGGATACTCAATCCCTCCAGAGAATTCTGGGTCTACCTTGAGGGTTTTCTCCCAGTTGGAGCAGCAGCTCTAATTGGGATAAGCTAGATAAAATGTTATTTCCTTATTTGGACTTAACATTTAATGAAGATTATCTTTTAGTAAACACACGATTTAATGTTAGTGATTCTTACTGTAAACAGTCTTTTACAGAGCATGCGGCCTGACATCTCTCCAAAATAGTTAATTCAAGATTGCACTTACCATTTGCCAGATGAAGTCAGAAGATGTTACTTTAAGACGGTATAAATAAAATCATTAAAAACAACATTGTCATACTCACTCTGTCATTTGAAAGTACTTCTATATTAAAATCTCTATATGTTTCCCAGCCCTGTTGTATGCTGCATTCAGCTGGCCCTGCAGAATGTAATATAAGCTGGTGAAGTACAACCCAGATGGTGTGAGCACATCCGTCTCTCCTATATTGTGACAGTATATTGTAAAGCCTTGCAGGGGAAGAAAATAAAGGGAAGCAATCAGAGGGTTCCATTTAATTGAAGTATTGTGTTTTACTGCTATTCTTGGTTTTAAATTGGACAGCTGCATGATTTTATTAGGTTCTAAAATGTGCTGCTCTGAAAGCTCTGAAGCTGCAGTGAAAATAAACATTTTAGCACCGTGCTACAGTGCTAGTGGGGTGCCAGGAACATCTGATGTTTAATGACTGAGCTACTGTGTTAAAAGTATCTTTTTTTATCTGTAGAATGTAATAAAATGCCACTAGCACAATGGGAGACATACTGTCTATGATGTGTCATACATTTTGGTGCATTTATTGACCAAACAAATAGTATTTCAGCTTTAATATGGCATTATTGAAATGACTTTTCTTTGTGTTTCAGCCCAGTCCTTCAAAGAGTTCTCTCAGCTGTTGAACACTGTGGAAGAAGAAAGGAGACGCTTGGTAAGAATGAAATTTAGACTTTTTATTAAAGCAAGCTTGAACATGCATAAAACATAAGGGCTCATGCTTACTTTGCTTTATAAGGAGAACCACTTTAGCAGAAATTTGTTTGTCCTGTCATATTTGTATTTATTTGGACTGGTGTCATCTGGTGAAAAGAATTGAATCTGCAGGTTTCTAGCCTCCCACTTCCCCTCCAGAGCAAACAGAGCTGTCGAAAGCACTGTGGATTCTGCCACTTTGTGTGTACACAAGTCACCTTATTCAGCTCTGGAAGGACCTGGGAGGTGCTCTTTTGAAATGCAACGAGGCTGGAATTACCCCAAAACTCTCCTGACAGTGTTACAAAGAGGCAGTAATGGGAACTGAAAGAGGAAAACACCTTCTGGTGGTACACAGTACATCAGAAATGCTCAGCATGTTTACATGCAGTTGGAAAAAGTTGAATTAGTGTTAATCTGACTTGTAAAATGCATGTAAACATGTTAGGCTCGGTCCTGTCTATGACTTTTATCCTTACACTTCATTATCCAGCGCTCCTGTAATACTCAAAACAAAGTTATGGGGGTTTATGGTGAAATCTTCCCCTATGAACTGGGGCGACCCTATCAATGCCTGATTCGTCATTAGTGGTGGTTGTCGGCATTTATGTTAGCAGATAGAACAACCTCAACATGCAGTCATACTGCGAGAGACCTTTTAAAATGCTTGTTTGAAATAATAGGGCCATAATGCATTGAAAGAACATTAAATGATGCAGTGAGCCATCAGGTCCCTTTAAAACCAAAGTTAGAGCTGTCAAACACAGTCCCGGTGTGTGTTGGCCTCCACCAGGGCTGTTGCTTATCTCCAGTTCTGTTTGTGATTTACAAGGACATCGATGCGCAGGAGGGTTTTCTGTTGGGTGACCTCGGAATTCCATCTCTGCTTTTCACAGATGATGTGGTTTTTTTTGACTTCCTCAGCCAGGGACTTCCAGCAGGGACAGGGGCAGTTCGTAGCTGAGTGCGGAGTCAGGGTGAGTCAGCACCTCCAAGGTTGAAGCCAAGGATCTCTGCCGTAAAAAGGTGGATTGCTCCCTTCAGGTGGGGAGGGTGTCTTTGGCCCAAGTGAAGGAGTTAAAGTACCTTAGGGTAACAAGTGAGGGTAGAATGACTGTGCAACCACCTGGCAGATTGGTGCAGCAGCAGTAGTATTGCAGATGTTGTACTGTACCATCGTATTGAAGTGGGAGCTGACCTGGAAGGTAAAACTCAATTTAACTGTTGATCTTCGGTCCAACCCTCAACTATCATGAGCTCTGGGTAATGACAGAAAGATTAGGAAAGCAGATATAGGCGGTCGAAATGAGATTCCTCAGGAGGGTGTCTTAATGGTTCAGGCATCTGATCAGGACGCCTCCTGGTCGCCTCTATGTGGAGATCTTCCAGGTGTGTCCAGCTGGAAGGAGACCCCAGGGTAGACCCAAGTCTTGCTGGAGGGATTTTATTTCTCATCTGTCCTGGGGGCGCGTCAGAATCCCCCAGGAAGAGCTGGAAACTGTAGTTAGGGAGAGGGTTGTCTGGGCTGAATTGCTTAGCCTACTGCCACCTTGACTGGGCTCTGGATAAGCAGAAGAAAATGGATGGATGTCAGTGTTTCAAAAGTCATTCTGGGAGTTTTTCCATAATGCTCACTTTGGAGTGTGCCCCTTGAGAATCTAGCATAAAATGTATGGAGCTGTAAACATTTGACATACAACCAGTTTGAAGGTGGCTAACTTGTCAGCAATTTATTGGCAAGGTCAGCTGGAAGAAGACCCATATTATATAGTTGAGAGAGGACATTATCTACAAGCAATAGAGGCAGATATACTGCCACTAATAAATTGATTGTCCTGCTTTGCATGGATGCTGATGCAAGAACAGTGGCATATCCAAATTTAGCTTTAACTGTAGCTCAATTTTAACTCAACTCAACTTTAATCAACAATACAGCCAGAGGTCTCATCCAGTCACCCCGAACAACACCTTCTATGTGTTGTTGCCCAGCTGGATGTGAAATATGTCCCATGCCATGGATATGAAAACATTCTGTCAGGCATGTTCTTAACTGTTCTCGCACTGTATCGGTTCATTGTGATAAGTTTTGCCTAATATTCCTATTTCAGGGTAATTGTTCAATATCTTCACCTCTGTGTGACTCTGAATTTTTTCTTACTTCTTCTGACTTTTTGACTTATCAGCTTTATAGTTCTCAGCAAGGCTTCCTCTTCCCTCTAACTGTGGAATAAGAGAGCAGATCTGCACTGAGCATTTTGTTTTGTAAAAGTCGACTCTTGTGGGTGGTGCTGAAGGTGCCTCAAGGCAGGAATTACCTTAGACCACATACTTGAGCCGTGCATCTGATTTACCAAGTCTGATATGCAAATGAGATCAGCGGCAGGTTTTTCAGTCATAGACTTTGTAACTAACTGAGACATTTTCATTAGGACTCTGTTCTCCGTGAAGGAGCTGAATACAAACTTTTTATAGACACTTTCTCAGTCTAAGGGGGCGAGAGATTGATGCAGAAAAGATTAACTTGGAATAAAACTTTAAATGGCTGCTACAAATGGGACTTAAGGGCAAACACGCTGAACAGAAAAGCTGTTCCAAGAATAATGGATTGATGCACTGTAGATGGATGCAATGAAGTACTCCCTTGACTGGTTTAGGGGTGTCACGATTCCAAAATTCAAACTCTGATATAACACAGTGTCTTAACACATGATGGCCATTGTATTGCATCATAAAAATTTAATTCGAATTTCAGGCTCCACCTGTGAATGGCACGACATCTACCGCTCTTATTTTGAATGCAGACAAACAATCGGTCCTGTTGTTGCACAGTCTGTCATTACAGCTGTCTTCTTCTTCATGAAGGTTTGCAAACAGCTTTCACATGTGCTACAGTCACTGTCCTGCAGTATTACTGCGTTAAAGCTAGGCATGTTAAGATAATGGGGGGAAAAATGACATATATACTCTATATTGCCAAAAGTATTCACTCACCCATCCAAATAATTGAAATCAGGTGTTCCAATCACTTCCGTGGCCACAGGTGTATAAAATCAAGCACCTAGGCATGAAGACTGTTTCTACAAACATTTGGGAAAGAATGGGTCGCTCTCAGGAGCTCAGTGAATTCCAGCATGGTACTGTGATAGGATTCCACCTGTGCAGTAAGTCCAGTTGTGAAATTTCCTCACTCCTAAATATTCCACAGTCAACTGTCAGTGGTATTATAACAAAGTGGAAGCGATGGGAACAACAGCAACTCAGCCACGAAGTGGTAGGCCACGTAAAATGATGTAGCGGGGTCAGCGGATGCTAAGGCACATAGTGCGCAGAGGTTGCCACCTTTCTGCAGAGTCAATCGCTACAGTCCTCCAACCTTCATGTGGCCTTCAGATTAGCTCAAGAACAGTGCGTAGAGAGCTTCATGGAATGGGTTTCCATGGCTGAGCAGCTGCATCCAAGCCATACATCACTAAGTGCAATGCAAGGCGTGGGATGCAGTGGTGTAAAGCATGCCGCCACTGGACTCTAGAGCAGTGGCGGCGAGATTTTGGACAATTCCATGCCTCCATTTTGTGGGAACAGTTTGGGGATGGCGCCTTCCTGTTCCAACATGACTGTGCACCAGTGCACAAAGCAAGGTCCATAAAAACATGGATGAGAGAGTTTGGTGTGGATGAACTTGACTGGCCTGCACAGAGTCCTGACCTCAACCCGACAGAACACCCTTGAGATAAATCAGAGCAGAGACTGAGAGCCAGGGCTTCTTGTCCAACATCAGTGTGTGACCTCACAAATGTGCTTCTGGAAGAATGGTCAAAAATTCCCATAAACACACTCCTAAACCTTGAGGAAAGCCTTCCCAGAAGACTTGAAGCTGTTATAGCTGAGATGTCGCTGTTTCACATGCCAGTCAAGACAGGTGAGCAAATACTTTTGGCAATATAGTGTCTAAATTCACAGGTTTATGTAGATTTTATATTTTTTAAAGCTTTTCATTTCTGTGACTCCACATGAGAGTTTTCCTCCTGACATTCAAAGTGCAGCCTCATTTATGACAGACAGAGCTGCCCTTTTAAAGACATGGGTCACCTCTGTGCAGGCCATGTAGCTTTATGGGATATCGTGTCATCCTAATCAGTTTGACAAGCATAAAGTCACCGATCATAAATTCATATTGCTTGTAGAGGTGATGAAGCAGGCTTTTTCTCCCCAAAGCTGTAATTCTTGTAAATGATTTAATTGCTGTAGATAATTTGTGGCCTATAGCACCTGTGTCAGGTTGAACTAGTTATGCATGGATAATTTAGAAGCGATGCTTTTAAAATATTTTTCCCAGGAAGATAATTTCATTTCGTCTTTAATTAATTGCTACATTTGAAACTCTACGGCCCTTTGATGAGATTTTAGAAATAGGACTGAACTGTAGACATCACAATCACATCAGTGTTTATTTATGATATTTGCCACTCTGAAACAAAAATTATACCAGACGGGAGAGGGTCTTGCCCCACTTTCACTCCCCTTATTTCCTGCCTGTCATTCAGCTGTCCTAAAGGAAAAATATCACCCCCACTTTTGTTCTTGGTTGTGGAAAACTGTCAAAGAATAAGCTAGTAAATTCTGAAGACCCAAACCAAACAATACTCTTCTCCTAAACTGGATGGTCAGAGAGCCTGGTGCTTCAAACACCAGTGACCCCAGTACAGCTCATCTTAGCGTGGCAGCTCAAAGAGGAGCCACTCCATCTGAAGATGAGGCCTGATTTAATCACTATCTGCCTTAATACATAGCCCAGCTTCCATGCTTTCATAGGGCCGATCAGACCAACATCTACTGTGACTGACATATTTATTATTGAGGAGTTTCTCATATAGCCCCACTGCAAAAACACCAAACTACTCCTTTAAGATGGCACTATTTTCTTTCTTTTAAAGGAGAGAATTTTCTTCACATTTCCCTGAAGTTCCAATCAGTGCTGATGGTAAACGGAGTAAATTGAAGGAATAAATTTCTCGGTATGTGTCTCACAGAGAAATCAGAATGCTCCTGCTTTCTAAGCTGAGCTGGAGATGCAAAAGAAGAAAGATGAGACTTTGTTATTACTGAGATAATGTCATTATTTTTAACATAGTTTGCTCTAGTTATGGAAGCTTGAAATCTCCTGAAAAACAAAACAATTTAGAGGCAGTGTGTTTGACAATGACTTTTTGTGGTGGTTTTGTAAAACTGTCTGGTTGCTTTGTTATTTGCTGTGTCTTCAGTTCTTTAACTGGTTAGTTCAGTCTCAGCCAGTGGAGACCAGTATTAATACAGTCACTGGTCAAATTTCTGCCTCAGAATTGAGTTTTGCAATGCCATCAGTAGTTTAAATGCATGCAGGTTGTAAGGCCAATGAGAGGCATAACTGATGCCACCATTAGCTTAAGCCTGCCACTCACATAAAGATTTCTACCCCACAAATACTCACTGATTTTCCAATTTTGTTCATACAGAGTGCAGTGTTGAACAAGAGGACCAACTCAGCACACCACACACTAACATATTTTGTTTATCAGCTGCCAGAGTCAGCCTGGTCTCATCTCTCAAAATGCCAAATATTAGCTGTAAAAGGTGACTTAAAGGGGACATACTTTATCCTTTTAAGACAAGTTTATGTTTATATTTATATTTATATTTATAGTTTATTTTGGTCTCAGAGGTGCCCAAAACATGCCTCTGAAGCCTGTATCTGAAAAAAACACTCCAGTATTGGATTTTTGTATTTCTAAAAACCCCTCTGTTTCAGCCCTGCTCAGAATGAGCTGTTTCTGTGTCTGTTTCTTTAAATGTTACTGAGCTGTCCGAAGCGGCAACCTTGCAAAACTTATAAAGCGGCAACCTGAAAAATGAAGCCAATGCGGAAGTGCAAAAAAATTGCAATACCGCGGGTGTCCACTTGAGGCTGGCTGCAGGAACACCGGAAGTCCTGTCTGGACACATGTTAAACAGCTGGTTTTGACACTAGAATAAACTGGTTTACAGCCTGGTTTAAAACATCAAACGTGTCTCATTAGCTAGTGTCTTATTGTGCGCCCAAAAACTGCTCACAGACCACGAACGGTTTGTTACCTACCTAAAATATTAAATAACTCCAAAGCAAAAATGCATTTAGAGATATTTTTGATGATTTATTTAGTTTTGAGCAGATGATGCTGTGGTGTAGTGTCTCGCCCAGTCTCAGGTCGACTCTGACTCGTCCTGATTCGTGCGCTGGAGAGTTTCTTCTTGTCTTCCAGCACCTCCTCCAAGTCTTGGATCTCCACAGGCTCCATGTTCATCCAACATGGATGAAGTCTCGTTCTCCTGGTCTGATCTGAGCTCACCCAGTTCACTCTGCAGGTTCTGGCTGATATCCTTCTCCTGATTGGTCAGTTTGGTTTCATTCATGTTGTCCTTTAGCCTCGATACCATTTTCTCCACAGCATGGGTGATCAGTGGAACCTGAAGCTGAAATTGTAACTCCCGCTCCAGCTGCACAAATGTCTTGTTCCTTGCGGCCTCCAGGTTGGCTGGCTGCTCTCTCCTCAGCATGGCTTCATTGAGATTGTACAGCTCATTGAGAAGATCTCTGAGCTTTGCTGCCTGCTGCTTCCATTTGTTTGGGGTCTGTAGGTCACTTGGATCAGCCATATTCTCAATGCCCAGTAGTAGACGTTGACAGAACCGCAGAACCCAGAGGTTACGGTCTTCCTCACTGTCATCACTGTCGTCATGACTGTCTTCATCCTCTTCTTCCTTTTTATTTGAATTATCCTGTATTTCCTGAAGATCGTTGAGATCGTGATCCAACTGTTTCTCCAGCAGTTCCATCAGAGCGTACTTCACCAGCTCAAAGCTTCTCAGTAGACTGTCATCCCTGTCTTCATCCTTTTGTCATAACAAACACAGAGCATGGAGCTGTTTTAAAGTCCACTGTTGTCTCCACGACGACACCCCTACAGTTTGTGTATTCTTTTAAAGATAAATGTTCTTAAAGTGGCGGTTAGCTACACTAACATTCCAATAAAATGCTGTTGTCATGGCAAAATCCACAAAAGGGGCAGAACACATTGTTTAAAGAGTAACCTAACCCTCACACCATTTTTTTAGGAAGTACTGTCAAACTCAGCAGTTATTTCCCACTTTTCCCACAATGTTAACTTCACTAGTAACTTTTGACAGATGAAATTCTGGGGTCACAGCAGGCTCCACCAATCAGAGATGTCTCTGTGTTGCTGTGGGATTGTGGGTAGTGCTTTTGCACAATATTGCAAAAAAAAGCCTTCTACATGAATATATGATTTCCCTGTTCATCTTTTGTTTAAAGGAAGAATCAAATTCATTAGTGGCAGAAGCTGTTGTCTGAGGTCGCAGATAAAGCCGGGCTTACACTGTACTTTTGTTCTTCTTATTGCCAGTTGTTTTGCCGTTCTAGTGATCTTATTCACACCTTCAAATCCTGTACAGAAGCTTTTCTAGCAAACCTGAAACTTGGATGACTTTCAGGATTATTTAAAGATTAAATCCACGCCAGTAAATCTGATGTTGAACATCTTTTAATCCACTTTTAATCGGTATGATCATTTCTGTTGTTAGCCACTAATGCTAACTGCTATATTGTTTTCCCATAATGCTTTGTTATAGGCCAATGGCAGGTTGCTCTGTTTATGATGTCAGCCTGTATCAAATCGTATGCTTTAACACTTAGATTATGCAGAGACAGAGAGGCTGTGATGTGGCCTTCTGTGTCACTGCAGACAGGAGCTGCTTTGAATAATGACACAAATAGAGCCAATGTAAAGAAGTGCAAGGACCTTTTTTGGAAATATGTGAATATTTTGAAGACTTTTTGTCACAGAATAGATGTTTTGTTACTTTTTGGTCCCCAGGAGATGGGAGGTCAAATTTGGGCAAAATAATCTTCATTCCTTCAATTTATTGTTTACTGTGTGTCACACTTGAAAAAAAAATCTGTTTAGTTTTTTTTTCTTTTGTCTTTATAGTCCCATAACTTTTTTTTTAAATTCAAGTGACATTATTGCAGCACAAATATTCTTAAATCCCAGGTTGTCCTGAAGAAAAGGATGTTTAGGGCTTGACTGTGCAACACGGGGTTGATGTTTTACAACCTTTTTAAGACAAAAAGTCAAGGTGAGACAAAACAGTTAAAAAATAGTGTAGGGCTCGAAGGGTTAAAATGAAGAGATTGATTGTGTTGTCTATATGAGCATTTATCATCCTTTCACACTCAGATAGCATGTGGTAAGACTACCTTGAATGGTTAAGGCATAATCAAAATCTAAAAAGCAGCATAGACTCTGGTAATGTAGCTGCTGTGGACCATGAGAGAGAATAGTGGGAGTGTGAAGCCACTCTAGTGTCTTAAATCAGTTAAATAGCACACAAGAGGAACATTAGAAATATTGTGAGTTAAAGAACATGTATTAGATCTTCCTGGGTCCAAAACAGGATGTGAAGAAGTCGTAAAATAAACTCAGTGTGACACAGGGCTGGTCTGCTCTCACAGTCTGGATGCCTCAAACTCTGCTCTGACATATGGCTGTGACTCTGTCGTTCTGGTGAAGTGGTGGTCATTTGATGGCTGTCGAGGACGATCAGAGCAGATTTGAGCACAGCAGGATACAGAAAGGATGGGGCATGATTTTCAACCAACTGAAGAGTCATTAGTTTTTTTCTTAAATTTGAAGATTTCATGTGACTTTTATAAAATCTTAGAAATACCATTTTCCCATAATTTCCCATCATTTGGCTGTAATGTGGTATAACCAGAGGGTCAGTCTCAAAACCATCAGCAATCATCGGCAATCATCATCTATCATCTGTCATTTATGAGCTTTTGATAAATGCTTTTCACCTCTAGGTGAATTTTTCTTTAGTTCCAGTGAAGCCAGCACTTAGACTTAAATGACTTCCAGAAAGAATTTCCTTTTCATGTAGCGGTAACATCTGCAATATCAAGACTGTTTTTTTTTGTTATTCCTGGACGAGTCCACAGTAGACTGCACGTAGGAAACCACATTTATAAGCCTGAAGAAAAAACACAGTTGAAGAGATTTTCTTACAATTAAGGTGAACTGAGTTTGCTGGAATGAAACCATAATGATGTAGATGTGTAAAAGTGAAAAGGGGAGCTTGGCCAGGTCTGTCCTTAAAGGGATATTTCAGTATTTTTGTGGATGAGTTACTTAGCAATAAAAGTGGCATTCACCTTCAGTGACTAGTCGGCCTAGAGGGGTACTGCTTCTCCCTTAAAAATGTCTAAATGGTATAGCCCAATGCTGTGAAATAATGGAAGTAAATCCAGTTTAACCATAGTAAAAATATTGCTCATAAATGGCAAAATGATGGTTAAAAAATACATTAAAATGCATATATCTGTAAAAATTGTGCAACATTTGTTGCTTGGCAAGCCGGTTAAGGGGGTCGCTGTGTGGTATTCTTTCTTGGGGTCCAAAATCCTTAGCTACATCCCTGAGCGTATCTGCTCAGATGTTTGGGTCTGCAGCTTCGTCAGAGACATCAACAACAAGCTGGAACTCGTTACTTCAGCTCAGATGTCCACCTCAGTACCTGACACAATGTTTTCAGCAGGTCATATCTACCAATTTATTCCCAGAAAGTTTAACTACTATTGCTAAGTACCTTATACAACTCAACTTACTGAGTTGTTTAAGGTATCCCTAAGAGAAGAAAAAAGCAACTTTTAAATTGCATGTTTTTAATGGAGTTTGGTTTCTGATGTGTGATGAAATCTCACAGCTGTTTGGCTTTACACCCCTTATCAGGGGGATTTGTGGCTGAAGTTCAAATGTCTGATGATGATCTCTAAGGGATTTTTAGCTGTATGTTAGAATATCTTCAATATCTCTGCTTGTTTGTTGTTAAAAGGTAGCATTTTGTAAGTGTACACCAAAACCTGCTGATATGTGGGGTTAACTTTTTTTTTTTTTTTTTTGAAGATTTGGCAACCAAGCAGTAATTTTCAGACAACAGCTTTGCATGAAATGACTATCCCTAATACACTTCTCATAAAATATTTTTCCATCGCAAAGAATGCATACTGTATATTTAGGGATCACAAGCCTACAGTGCACTCCAAAAGTTTTCAGACCACCGTCACTGCAGCCTGATGCTACAGTTGAAAAAAAAAATCTCATTAATCTACACAAAAGAATCAATAATGACAATGTGAAAACAGATTTGACAAAAAACATCTCAGCAAAGATCCAGAGAAATGGGAGGCATTTGAGCTACATTTCAAGTGTTTTTGCAAAAGGTCGTAATGTTTATGCCAATGTCAGTTTTTTATTTTTAATAAATTTGCAAAATGTTCTAAAATTCTGCTTTCACTTTGTTGTGATGCAGTACTGAGTGTAGATTGATGACAATAAAAATGAAGTCTTTTGACTGTAGCAACAGGCTGCAACAAAACAAAACTGAAAAAGTGAATGAGGTCTGATAGTTTCTGAATGCACTGTAGATGCCACAAATAGGGTGCGCTACCCTACAGCTTGACATATTCACATCATTTGTATGCAAGGAAACACAGAAGCAAAGCAAATGCATATTCATGCAGGTGTTACAGGTTTCTCTTTTCAAGAAAGCACCTCATTTCAAACGGAGCAAAGAGACAAAAACAAATCAAGATGACAAGCGGAGTCACGCCTGGACTGAATAACAAAAATTAAAATGACTGTACAGCTGAGTAGGAGGTAACCTGTGATACAACTCCAAAACACAACAGCAGAGTAAAAAACTTAATAAATCAAAGCTGCTATGACTAGTCACAGGCTATAGGACACAGGCAGAATTTCACTCAGATGGGACAAATAAAAAACTATTCATAACAAACACATTTCCCTCCTCCATACTGTACCCTTCTCTACTTGCTTCAAAAGCATCTTCTTTGCATCATCTGTTGTCTTTTTTTAACCCAGCCATGTTCAGATCACAGGGATACAAGGCAAACGGCTCTGATCTCTGCACTCGGAGCTGTTGGTTGATTGTAATGTTTGTGATCCTGTGAGTAAAGCTTGTTCTGTACTTGTTCTGCATGTGCAGTGTTTCGACTCTCTGGGGACACGAATGAATTTATGTCACATGCAAATATGTTTGTAAAAATCCATACAAAGTGAAGACAACATGTGATTACGTTTTACCCGGGAGATCAAGCTGACATGGTGTTTTCTTTAAGAGTAAAAGTATTTTCTCTTGTTTTAATCTTTTCAGCTCCAATAAATGAACAGTACACAGCGTATGACTCATCTCACTTTGGGGTGTAAAGCTGTGATTGACAGTTTTTAATAAGCTACTGTAGGTACTCTGCTTATTTTAAGCATATTTTATTACTTAAACTTAACTCTTCTCAAGGTTTCTGTCTGCTTTAAAGGAATTTTTATCCTCTTCACTGTAACTTTGCTAGATGTTTCCTAGTGCTGAATTCACAATGGATTATTTTGGGTCTTTATAAATTATTAACAAAGAGTCTAGACCTGCCTTCCTTGTAAAGTGTCCTGGGACAACAATGGTAGTGAACTGGTGCAGTACAGAGAAAGATTCATCGATTGGTATTCAGAAACAGACTGAGCATGTTTAGGTCAAGGATTACTGACTGGATTGTCAGGTCCTTGACTTTAACCGTGCATCTCAAAGGTCTACATCCACCAGTTTTAATGCATATTTTCAATTTTAATATTAAAAAGCTTGACTGGGGCCCCAGCTTGCCTAGCAGTTAGTTTGCACCTCATGTATGCAGGCAGCCTGGGTTTAAATCTGGCCTGTGGCTCCTTTCCTCCGTGTCATTCCTAATTTTCTCATTCCTGTTTCTGACTATCCACTGCCCTCCTCTATGGAAGCAGAAATATAGAAAGTTATATAAAAAAAAAAAGCATGTAAAAAATCTTTAAAAAAGAAACAAAAACTTGACTGGAGATGCTGCAAACTCAAAAAAGCCCTGGCATATTGCAAAGAAGTTTTAACATTATGTGGAGATAAAATAGAAGGCAAAAAGTAGATAGTTAAAGCGATTAGTTCATGCAAGAAAGAACAAAAACACTAAAGCTACATGCAGAAACTGCAGAACCTGTCATGAAAAGGTCGGCTGTCTGTCATGTCAAGTCATAGAACACTGCAGCCGGGAGAAATGGGAGAAAATGGGAGAGAGTGAACAGATTGGACGGAGGTGAGTTTCTTCTTTCTGGGGGGTTTTAACAACCATGACTTCAACAACATTTCTGCAGGATGCAGCTACTCGTGACCGGCCTCCACTCACCTCAGTTGTTTTCTTCTTGAGCATGACATCCTTTTATGTGTGTCTCCTGCTCACAGGAGCTGACTTGGTCCACTAGTTAGCAAAAGTGGGAGGGCTGATAGAGTGTGCGCGTGCCTCCCTTTGTTTTTCACTGAGGAGAGGCTTCTGTCTAGCCACTGCCATAAAGCCCAGATCAGTGGAGGGCTGCAGTGATGGTTGTCCTTCTGGACCTTTGTCTCATCTCTACACAGGATCTCTGGAGCTCAGTCAGAGTGACCATCAGGTTCTTGGTCACCTCTCTTACTAGGGCCCTTCTCTCCTGATTGCTCAGTTTGGCTGGATGACCAGCTCTTGGAAGAGTCTTGGTTGTGCCAAACTTCTTCCATCTGAGGGTTATGGAGGCCACTGTCCTCTTGGGAACCTTCAATGCAGCAGAATTGTTTTGTAGCCTTCCCCAAGTCTGTGCCTTGCACAAAGATATTTCCATTAAAGTTAGAATAAAGATACTTTTTCAGGTTTGAAACTTTTAAGGTGATTTAGAAACATGCATGTGTCTCCACATGTCTTTTAATTAGGGCTGTCCTGCATTAATGCATTAATCATGATGTAGTTAAGGTCTATAGTTAGTGAATACATTTTTTAAATCACATAAAGTGGAATAAAACAAAGAATAATGTGGATTAACTGGAGAGACTGCGAGGTTAGAAAGCTGATCACACTCTGTACAGGAGAGGAGAGAGCAGACACATCTCTGCTCACAGCAGTGTCTGAAAAGTTCCGTCATGTGTTCAAGTAAGTCCGGTACTCTGAAGTTTCTGACGTAAATACGTGCGCTGTGACACCGCTTGAAGTCGGACCTCAAACTCAGAAACATGGAGGAAAAAAAGTCTTTTGGATCTAATCGATCAAAATGAATGTTCATGTTATTTTCCTTGTATTTTATTTAGAAAATACAAAGTTGTGAACTGAGAAATCCAGAGTTTTGAGTTTCATTGAAAGCAGCAGCTCGGGTAGTGGCTGCCATCTGATTACAGGACGCCAGGGTGTGTGTGTGTAAGCTAGGGCATGCATGGCTCTGTTACACCTTTGTGTGAATTGCTTGTTGCGGAACAGAGACAGGCATTCCTTTTCACCTTTATAGTGGAATCGCTGTGTAAAAATGGCTCATGACAAGATCTTTCTACTGTGCTTAAGTTCACAGCATCTTTGATCCTCCTCAAAAATGCACTTTTGACTTAATTTGAAGTCAAGACATACCGAGAAGTCTACTGACCAAAGCACACATTTAGAAACATCCAATAAAACGTCAAAGGAGAGTGCAGACTTTAACAGGACTCTTCAGCCGGTCAGCAGAAGAGAGCTCTACACACTCTGGCTTCACTTCCAGTCAGCTCTTGCTCCGTCCATCTAAATAAAAAGTCCATAGTGCCACATCATTGGCAGCCATTTTGATCGTTTACATAAATGTGTTTTTATTTGCTTCCCATTTCAAATAAACTCTTTTGACTGGCCCAACCTGAGTCAGGTCTTAATAAACCCTTAGAGACTCCCGAGGCTATTTTGCTTCTGGTTTTTTGTTTTGTTTTGTTTTGTTTGTTTTTTTTTCAGCTGTTCAACATAGATTTTGGAGAGCAAGCTCTGTATACTTTTTGTATACTCTCAGCACCCTCATGACCAAAAATGCTCCACTGAAACCCATTAAAATCACAAGTTTTGATCCCCTAGCCATCGCAGTAAACATACATGTGTTTTTTTATATCGGGCTTTCATTTGGTAATCATTGCTTTAAACTTGCAGTTTTTTCAGTTCATTACCAAATGTCATCCATTTTCCTATATTCGGCATAAAGGAAAATTGCATGTTTTTCTTCTGGTTTCTCATTGCCCAATAATGACTGATTGATAAGACTTAACAAGGATGTCTCTGTGTATTGTGTGAAAAAAATGTATTTGCATTATAAGCAAAGGGGATTTTATGTTAGTAAACTGGCATTTAAAATAATTAGATTCCAGAAAATTCATACAAATATAAAATTTCTCATTTGGTCACATATTGATTGAAAAGAAAAGTGCAATAAAGATGGGGAAAACTATAAGTGTGTAATATTCTTATTGCCATTTACGTACAGTGTCCTTTTTTGGACACAAGGAGTCGTTGAGTGTAACAATTTTTAAAAAATCTTTCAATGTGAACAAAAAAACACAAATGTAAAAGATGCTGCTCATCATTGACATATCCAAGGCTGTGATAACCTTTTCAAGGAAATCCAATTTGCATGTAGTTTATGAAATTATTTTTGTGTTTTTTCCACATTAAAAATAAGGGGATTTTATTGTTTTAAACTGGCAATTAAAGGGTTAAATTCCTGAAAAATCAACTAAATTTGATATTAACCATTAGGTCTCATGGTGGTAAGAAAATTAATGCAAAAAAGTGTGAAAAATATCAATGTATATAACAATATTTTTACTGCTATTCATGTATGGTGACCATTTTTGGACACACTAACATTATTTTGAGGATAACTGAGGGTTAAATCTGTCTAACTGGGAGGAGGGGCCAAATGTAGACACTAAAGAAAATGAAACATGAGCTTCTTAGGTTCTCAGGATCTGTCTGCAGCAATACGGCACATCTAGATGATGCTTTTTGTCCCATATTTTATCTTTAAGTTAACAAACTGCAGCTTTGGATATTGCACTTAGCTGCAGTTTGGATAAAATCTGAATTATTTAGGTAGCCCTACGGCTTTCTCTTTTCATTTTAACAGTAAATTGACAAATTTCTGAGGTAGTTTTTTTTACACATTTATTTTTTGTATGCGAGTGTCTGGCTGATTTTTATGTCCTGTTGAGCTTTAAAGGTACAAAGTCAGAGATGACGGCGTACCAGTTATAATGTGGAGATGATTTTCATGAGGAGATGTGCCAGGCACACAAACTCATCTGTCTGTCATTGGCTTAAATTTAGTTCATTGTCAAATGATGAAAGACAAAACACTTATTTGTTGGAGCACTTTGCACTGAGCAGCCTCTATTTTGTAATTCACTGACTGTCACTGGATGAAAAAGCAGCGAGGAAATTCCTGAAATGTTTTCCAGCTCAGCTTTATCATGCTGTGTGCATCTGGATGTGCAGATGACCAGAAGGTTTCATTCTGCTCTCTTTGTAATATGAAAGCAGTTGGTCTGCAGACCTCAATTAGCACACCTCAAACCAACACGTGTTCCCCAAATGTATGAAATTTCTCTTCACCAGGGAGCTATACTTTCCTCCAGAGATGAAATATAGTGAATTTCATGAGTTGGGACCAGACTCTCTGCTTTACTTTAAAGTCAATGGCTGCCAGATGGTGCTCTGTTTGCAGGGTTTGTTACTGCTAATAGAGTACGGCACACAGATGTGCTAGTCACAGCCCATGGTTGGTAAAAAGAAACTTGACAAAAGCAGACTTAGTGGGTGCAAACTTTTGGAAGGAGACACTTAGGTGAAGCACATTTATTCCTCTCCCCCTCTTCCTCTTATTTCACATGTGGACTACATTTCAGGACTAAAAATAGACGAGATGAATGAGACTGTGTTAAAGTCAGACATTTTGAAGCATATGGAGGGGAAAACTGCCCTTTGTGGAATGTTAACTAGCATACTGTGAATCAGAGGTACCTCAGCTGCTGGAGGTAGACTCTCACCAGTAGCCCAGTGTCTGCCGCTCTCGTCGAGCATGAAGTGTTTTATTGTCTGTTGGTTTGGCAGCTGGCCAGGCCTGAAATCTTTTTGCTTGTGCACTTTGTGATTGGCTTACCAGCTACCCAAGTGTGTTATTCTACAGGAAGACATCCCAAATGCTATCTTTTAAGAAAGATTTCTGCTACAATTCCCCTGCTGGTAACCCTGCAGCAGCATAAAAAGTGAAAGTGGTTCAAGTTCTGCATGGGCTGAGGAGGTTCAGCTCAGCTGAGCGTGGACGGCATTTAGGAGTGGAAGGCAGTGCCCTTATGTTGTGGCTTTTGGGCTGATGGTCAGGAACCCCTGGGAGGGAGTCTTTTATAGCAGCGGTGGAAAACAGAATGGGTTTTTCTGTTGTTCAGAATGGTTACTTCTCTTTTAGGATTGTCATGATAGATGTTGATGTTTCCAGGCAACCAGAGCAGTTGGCAGCAAGAAAGATCCACTCTTGAGTTATATCCTGGACTTGTTGTGTTTTTTCGCAATTAAGTTGACAACATATGTTGAAACCTGTGAAAACAAAGAAGATGGATAGTTCAGGACACCTTTGAGAGAAAGAACGGGAAATTTCTATCAAGAAACACCCAAAAAAGGTGAAAAGAAGACCTCAGTCTCAACTGCAACTCCTGGCTAGCTTAAAAGCTAGCAACAACTGCCAGTAACTGCCACGGAACACTGCCTGACCAACAGGAGACTACTGAGTGCTACCTACTGAGGTAGGATGGGGTGGCGTGTATGAACGCAGTGGCTGGGCGCTCAATCACTAGCAGCAATGCAAAGCCCTACACTTACACTGGAGCTGGCGGCATGCCCACGGGGTTTACATCTTTCCTGGTGGGGATTGTCCGGAGAGCAGGGCGCTCGGAGACTGAAAGGAGGAGGACATGGAGCAGCACAACAGCTACAGCCAGTGGGGAGGAAGCAGCAACGGCATTGTGCGAGAAGGCGGAAGCGGGGCAAACAAGCTGGGCTGCAGGCTAGGCTAAGAGTGGCCCCACACAAACCTGCCCTACCAAGCATCTTTCTCCCCGATGCCCGCCCCCTCGCCAGCAGGATGGATGACATAAGACTGCGGATTTTTAACCACCGCTTGGACGACTGTGTTTGCTGCTACAGAGGAGACTGCCAGACATAATTTCTTTGCGTTTTTACAATACAATGACAATAAACAACTATCTATCCATCTATAGCAGATTTTCAACCATGTTTACCATTTGAGTAAGAGGCGCATCGGTTCAACATCAGTATCTGTGATATCCGCACATTGACAAATAATCTGGCATAAACAGATATCAGTAATTTAATGCTGGCATCAAGCAGCCAACTGCTGATTTAGAGAAGGTGTTTTTTTAACAAACTGATTTGTTTTTATTGGTCAAACATGAGAGAAAATGTCAGTATTTGGAAGTCTCAAACCAAAAAAGTACTTAAAAAATCCAAATGAGGGGAGCAGGTGGCCTAGTGGTTTAAGGTGCTCCCCAATATGCAGGCGGCTTGGGTTCGAATCCAGCCTGAGGCCCTTTACTGCATGTCTCTTCCCCACTCTTGACCCTGTTTCTGACTCTATCTACTGTCCTCCTCTATCAAATAAAGGCACAAAATGCCCAAAAATAAATCTTAAGAAAAAAAAAAAATCCAAATGATGCATCTCTAATTTTAGTTATATCAAATGACATACATAGATAACCTTTTCAATGCCATGGCAACAAAACAAATGAAGTAACAGGCACACACTCATGGAACTGCCCCATGTTGGGCAAGAGACACCTTCTACTGCTCAACACTACAGAAAAGTTGACAATCTTGGTTTCTATCGTAGTGTTTAAAACAGTTTTATTTTTAATATTTTTCAATGAAAGAAAGTTGTTCTACAACTGGAACCTGTAAATCTGAGCATACACTGCCATTGCAAGCGGACTCATCAACAGTCGTGGTGGATTGTCACTTCATACTGTGCGACTGAATGGCCTATGACACACCACCATCACTTATGATTTATATGCTTACAGTATACAGAATGATGTTCATGTAGAAACTGAGGTCTCACACTGTGTAAGTGAAGTTGGAATGGACTGTGAAAAAAATCAGTTGAGTTTCCTTTGAAAAAGTCTCACATACTGAGGCTGAAGTTGTATCCAGTCATATCCTGGCTCTTAAAATACTCCAAAATTGAGGATTCTACTTGTGGTTCTGCTCTCACTGTGGAGTCATATGACCAAAGTTTCAAACACATCAGAAATCCCTCAGACCAACTGGGAGCAGCTGGTCAGGCCTTAGTTCAGGTCATGGTCAGCTGTCGTTTCCCCCGTACACAGCTTGACAAACACCTGACCCAACTGAAAATCGGAGTGAATTCCAAGTGAGTCGTGCAACTTAAAAATTGTGGCTGAATTGGATGGAATTTGCACAGTGCATGATGGCACTGACTGATAACCAAGCAGGTTGTGCCTCTACACATTTCAGTTTTTGTGATTGCAAGCTCAACACTGATTTATTAATTAGTGGGGATGCTGAGCATCCATACTATTGATATTTTGACTTCATTTGTTCAAACATCCTTGTCATGTGTAACAGCATGAGAAAATTGTAAAAAATGTGATGAAAGTTCTCCAAACTTATAAATAAATCCAATAAAACAAGAAGTCAGTACTTCAGGTCTCATTGTACGTCATTCAAGTTTTAAATGATCAGAGATAAACTTACAGCAAAGGCATGACAAGCTCTCTGTTCTCAAGAGCTATCCCTTAAATCTTTAACAGCTTGGTAATTTTCCAACTGTAGCGTCTTTATTTTTCTCTCAGCAATATGTGCAAGACTTTAATTCATTTCTCATTTCCTCTCCTCTATGAGATGAACAAAAAACAGTCCCCTAAGAGCTGATTGTCTGCCATGTGTTGTATTTATTTCCCACGTTGGAAGTTTCCTCTTGGTTTACATTTTCTTTAACAGCCTTTAAACGCCTTAAAATTGCACATAATTTGTCTCAGCCACAAAACAGAAACCAAATGGTATGAAGTGTGTCAGTGTGCTTCTGCTGCTGTTTTCTCAGGATTTAACAGTACAGTAACTCGGCTCTGTGGGTAACTTGTGTGCCGGCCTGCTAACTGAGGAATGTCCCGTTGACCCTGAAACAGCAATATGAAATAAAGGCAGCCATTGTTCTACTACACCCACGGTGGCTTGTTTAATGAAAGTCTGAAAGTATTTGGAAAGGACAGTATCAAACCCACTCAGCTGAAATCAACCTACATGAGCAGGAGTCAAGGACGTCAATCATTCTTTACTTCAGTCCTGAATATTAATGAAGCTTCTGAAGCTTTATAATACCACTCAATACCACGTTTGAAACAATAGATTCTCTGTATTTTAAAGACTGATAGAGTTAAAATGTACTGAACTTTTAAAAACTATATCTGATACGGAGGATAGGTGGTTACTTACAACACAGACAGAAAAAAATGAACCATCTCATTTATCATTGATGAGTTGTGTGGGTTTTAAAGAATGGATTTCACCTGTAGAAAGAAAAACCTAACTTTGTTTCTCTTAATCATAAAACATTTTCTGTGAATGATAAGCAAGAGGGTTCCTGGTGTGAATCCAAGTTGGGGTCTTTCTGTGCTATAGTTTGCATGTTCTCCCATGTATGTGTGGATTCTTTCTGGCTATTGCCATGAAAGGAGCCATTTGAGACAGTTCTGCCATCTGAAAGGGTGCCTCCTTGCCACCTATCTGACTGTGACTGTTGAGTGGTCATGAGAATAACTCCATGATTGTCATCAGAGTGACTCTGTGACTGTTGAGTGGTCATCAGAGTAACTCTGTGAATGTTAAGTGGTCATAAGAGTGACTCTGTGACTGTTGAGTGGTCATCATAGTGACTCTGTGACTGCTGAGTGGTCAGCATAGTAACTGTGAATGTTGAGTGGTCGTCAGAGTGACTCTGTGACAGTTGAGTGGTCTTTGTAGTAACTCTGTGAATGTTGGGTGGTTATCATAGTATCTCTGTTCGTTGAGTGGTCTTAAGAGTTATCTGTGACTGTTGAGTGGTCTTTAGAGTGACTTTAGAGTGACTCTGTGACTGTTGAGTGGTCTTTAGAGTGACTCTGTGACTGTTGAGTGGTCATCAGACCAACTCCATAAACAGGATCCTGGCACAGTTGACTCAAGGTGATAAGCAGGAGAAGATGGATGAATGCATGGATGCATGGGGGCATGGATGGCTATGACACACTATCAAAATTTTAAAACCACCCCTTTATACTGATTCCCCACAACATTTATACAGTGTGCAGCATTTTTCCTGCATTTTTTTGCTCATCAAAAGCAGGACCATTGGTGTCTAGAACTGCCTTTTTCTTTGACATGATATCAAAGCAGGTATCATATATCATTTTATCATTAAATATCCTTGCTGAAATCCTGGCATTGTTGCAACCCTGTTTGCTACACCAACTCCCAGACTGCTTTTTGACTGGTGAAACGTATTTTTCTGACACAATTGTTATAGTATGATATTTTTATGAACCTCTCGCTGGCATGCTCTAGTAGGATCTGTTAACAAAAATGCTTTTATAATGAACAGGCAAAGAACAAAGCACCTCCAGTCCTACAGATTGTTTGGCGAACCCGAGTCATTTTAACAAGGCAAACCACGCTGACGCGGTGCATTCCAGGTGTATCTCCTGTTCACACGGTGGCTGAGTGAAAACAAACCTCATACTGTCACAGTTTTAAAGCCTGTCAGCACTGCACTGCAGTGATTCCTTTTCTTCTCACTGCCTCTCTGCTTGGTGCTTGTTATGTGTCACTTATAGAAAACAGTATAGCAAGGTCACAGATTCCTCTTAAACAAAGCGCTTTCTCTGCTGATGTGGGCATTCAGTCTGCAGACAGCTGTTTTGTGGAAAAGTGTAGAAAACAAAAGCAGGTATTAAAACAGTTTTCTGGTGCTGACTTAATGCATTTCCTCATGTCGACTGTGCTAAAGAGGGACTGGATCCCACAGAGCCTGGCGGGCTGAAATACCTCTCCCAGGCGAGAGTTTTATGTCCTCATATATCTACCTGAAGCTCCACTAGACACACATTAATTAATTCATGAAATATGGTTGTTAAATATCTATGTAACTTCAGCAGACAAATTATCTGGCTCACTCAGGGTCCTTGGTAAACTCCGCCTGCCAGCTTTACTAACTCAGTGACGGCTGGCGACATTTTTTAGGATCCAATTGAATTTTTTATGATGACAGTTGAGCTGGCGTTGTAAATGTTTAGTTTCTGTGCATTTGGGGCTGCAGTGAGGATCTGGCTGCACTTTCACAATGGTTCCCCTCACAAAATACAGCCCACTCACACACCTGAGTGACAGTCAGCCTTCCTGTTTTGACACACAGGTATCATGAGTAAATAATAATGCTATTTTTAAGTTGCTGTCACACCTCATGGAGTTGATTTTGAAGTGTTTCAAGTCAAGTTTTCTCAAACAAAGTTTTACTATAGGAAGGATATTAAAAGACATTTAGCTATTGTTGGCAAAATGCAAAAAACATCTGCAAATAGCCCTTCTAAATATGTATGGAGTAGTCTGATCAAAGTGTCAGCTGTCACCAATTATCTAAACAGGATAAGTGTCTAAATTTATATATCTATATATACAGTGCTTAACCAATTTATTAGACCACCACCCAAAGTAAGGTTTATGCCACAGCTGCCCTAAATTAACAGCATTGGTAATTACCAAAATCATTTTTTATGTTTCTGCAATGGTTAATACACCACTATGTAGAAGCTCTTTAACTGAAATGATATTTTTAATGCTAAAATAGAATTATTATTGTTATCCATGAATGTCATCAGAGCCTCTGTTCTAGTTCGCTGTTGAGGCGTTGCGTGGTTCGGCGAGCCTAAGCTTCCTTTAAGTTCAGTTTCGTTCGGTTGGAGTATAACTCAGAAAACAATGACAAGTTTCATTCAAGTCTGTGGAAAACAGTTCGCTTTAGTCCGTTGTCAAGCCGGCGTCCTCTACTTCTCTCAGTGGCAGCATTCCCCACTACCTGAGTCTTGTGACGGCATTTAAAGGTGACACAGTCGCAGCTTCGCACACGCTGCTGTCATGATGCATTCAAGACTGTCGGACATTCCAACACAGCCTAACCCATTGGTTATTTCACACATGAAAACCAATCCAAAACAATTTACAAAGAGAAAAGAAAAGAACGGAAGAGGAACTGTATCTGTTATGCTTATTCCATATATATAGCTTTAGGAGGTCACTTCCAGGAAGGTCAGAACTGTACAGTTTGTGACATGGCTGTTTCAGTGCTGACAGAATTTCAGACTTTATCTTTTTTCTCTTGTGAAATGAGCACATAATTTTTAGCACAATTGTAACCATGGAAAAACAAGCTCCAGGATAGTTACAACTAGAAAAGCACTCGGAGACCTTCGCCATTAGCCCCATCTCCCAGTAGTAAAGAATCCTTTAAAAAATTCCTGGATCCAGACGGTGATCCGGATCACTTCCAAAATCTAATCAGTTCTTCCTTATGCCATTTCTGACATTCTCTGAAAATTTCATCAAAATCTGTCCTAAACTTGATGAGTTATGTTGCTAACAAACTGACTAACAAACCCTACCGATCACATAACCTCCTTGGCGGAGGTAATTAGTGATGTTCTAAGGTGTAGGTATAATTTTCCATCTGATTAAACCTTTTACTTTGTTTACTCTAAGGCTGCCAAAATTAGATTTGTATATGTTGACTTAAACTATGATAAAACAGTTGTTAAGTATTTTATACATTTGATAAGAAAAACATGTATAGGTCTTTTTGGGGATTTCTCAGTCAAACAATTAAAATTGATGTTTATTTTTGACAGCATTCTGTCACATTTTCTTTTCATGTGGGTCTCTGGGGGGCTCCAAGGAAAAGTGATGGGGAAACGCTATTCTAAATCAAAATAGTGCAAAATAGCGCTTAAGACGGAGCGTTTGACCAGTATTGTTGGTCTGAACTGATAGAAAATGTTCATAATTAGTTTAAGCGACTCATAATTCTGGTGCCAACAACAGAGGAATCAGAATTGAACTGATTGACCAGCTATTTGTGGGCATTACCAGGTACAATCATGCATACTAATGTGTCTGAAAAAAAGGAAATATAGGAATTATATGGTGCTTTTGCATCATGTGCTAATAGCTTAAAACATCTTGACTTTACTTGTTTTTTTTACATTTTCCATTCAGAATCTTACCTGTTATCACCTCTGGCGGGGCTTCAAGCAAGTTGAGCTAATACTCAAAAGTGCCATTGAGACGCTGCTGACCACTGAGTGGTCAGAGGGGCACTGGTTGTCCCCCTCGCCATCCTTTAAGACTTCTGAAACCGTCTTCTACTTTTCAAAACTATTTTGTCTCGTTGCTTGCAATCATCTCTGGCCCAAAGCTCCTCCCTCTGCTTTGGCAAAAAGCCACAAAAGATCAGGAACCAGATCAACTTCACTATTGCCTCAATATCCACCATAGATGTTGGACATCACAGCTGTTTTACACAGCCATGCTATGATGACCCTGCATACTTTAAGGAAGTACATACTGTAATGGAAACTGAGTTTCTGTACTGAAACTAAGAGGTCAAGAAAAGCAGATCTGGTACCACATATGGAAAGACACCATTAGTGAAATTTGCAGCATTACATTGCAGAGAAATGTTGTTAATTTCTGCTCAACAGCCAAGAAACCTGCCCCCCTTCTCCTTAGGAAACCTGCTAATTGGCTCAAAAGTTTACTGTGGATGTACAAATCTGTGTGGTATAAAATAGAAATCTAGTCTTTGAGGGCCATGGCTCTTCATATTTTGAACAACAGTTTGATAAACATGGATAAACATGTACAGACGCATTTGTTACAAAAGCCTTAAACTCGGGTATCAACAAGCATTAAAATATATCACAGGCAGCACAAACAAAACGAAAGCCTCATGGGACCCACACGCCTGCCGCCGTCTCCATCTCAGCGGCTGCTTCTCATCCACAGCTCGCTCACCGCTGAAAATGTGTGGGGCAAACAAGTCACATCTCCTCTCTCACTGCTCTGTGACTGTGTGCACAGGAGTCCTTTTATATCAGAGCCCATAAAAGTTAGGGGGGGATGACTCTTCAGCTGGCTGCAGGTAGCGGGCCTGCACCAGATAAAGATTTAGCTTTGCAATGGGATTGTTACACCCTGCCACAAAAACACACACTCCTCGGTTCAAAACAACCTGCAGACAGAAGTGAGTGAAACACAGCACTGCACTCTCTTTTAATAAAGGTCAAATCCCACTGTCAGCATGAAACGAGACGTTTTATTCTGCCGTGATGGTGAAGGTTAGAGTGTTGAATATTCATTGAAAGCATTAATTAGTTTGTGTGGGCCTTACACCTACTTTAATAACAAAGACTAATTCCTTCTGATTGCTACGGCTGTTATTGTGGATACTGGTGGAAGCATTGCTGATGTTTTTGATGCTGTTTGCTGTTATTTGCTGTATTATGTGACTAAGAGGAAGACAAAGAAGTGCTAGTTCTTTTACAGAGAAAGAAAACACGCCCATCTTGTCCAGAAGATCTACCAGCAACATTTTTCACTGCAGTGTTTCTCAGCTATACCTGTCAGCGTCTTTGTAGGATTGTCCTGACAGAAAAAAACTGAAAAAAGAATTTAAATCAACTGCATTTCAGTCTCAAAAGTCATATTTTATTCACATATGGCAGCTAAACGTAGGTAGAGGCCTGGGTGGGGAAGTGAATCTTCCAAGAACATTGTTAGCACTTTTATGCATAAATGCACTTTATTCTGCTGTCAACCTGCAAAGACAATCTTTAGGTAATTATTTGAACAGATGTACTTAATAACATGCTAGTATTTCTTTAAACTGGGGCAGTCACATCTTCCCTATATTTCCCCTGAGTGCTTGGGTTGCCTGCTTTCAGCACTGTTTAACTTTGGTCATAGGCTACTATATGTTTCTCTTCAAGAGTCTGTGCGGCTTTACTGCACTAGTTCACATACCAACCTGAGCAAGTAAGAAGCCAGTTATCCTGTCCGTTAGTGTTTGATACAATGGCTGAGGCAAAGAGACACAAGAGGATGGTGATGGATGGAGCTAAGAAGAGAAGAAAAGAGAATCACCAAGTAAGAAGCCGGACTACAGTAAGATAGTGTCCAGGCTTTTATATATGTGATAGTTTTGAGAAATTGTAGGCTGTAAGCAGCCAGCCCACAGATTTGGCTGGGTCCCTGACAAACCCAGAGAATGGGCCCTCCCCGGCTGTGATTTATTGATAACATCAAAGCATGTGGGTTTTAGCATCATCACTGATGCTAGCATTTGTCCAGGAAAACAGTTACCTCATTTTGGAGCTGAAAAGTTTGTCAGACTACTTTTGGGTTCTGATGTTGAAATTATTTATTTATGCACATTCCCACACACATTTTCCACTATGATTTGCCTCTTTTTACCAAGTTTTTCCACTTAAAACCAGTTGTTTCCCCCAGTTTAATCCATCTCGTCACTTTTCCTGCCCACGTTTGCAACTTTTTACCAATTTTACTTCTTCAAAATCCCATTTCTCCATCTTTTCTGCCTGTTTTTGCAAAGTCTTTCCACTTTCCACCTATCTTTGCCACTTTGAAACACTTTGAAAAATCAAATTTTTGCCACTTTTAAAATCCCACTTACCACTTCTAAACCGTTTTTACCACTTTTTCTGCCCATTTTGCCACCTTTAACTACTTTTTTGCCACTTTCTGTCTATTGTTGTTTCTGTTGACCCATTATTGCTACTATCACTCCTTTTCACTACTTATTACACCCATTTTTGCCATTTATTTCTGTCTTATCTTACCTCCTATTCTGCCCATTTTGCCACTTTAAACCCATTTTTCTAATTAAAAATCCAATTTAACTCTTTTTCTGCCCATTTTTGCCCCCTTTTCACCACTTTTTCCACCTTTTATGCCACTTTTAACTACATTTTGCCTGTTGTGGCCTCTGTTGTGGCCTCCCCATTATTGCCCTTATTAACCCCATTTCACCACTTTTTCACTATTTATTATGCTCATGTTTTTTGCCACTTTTATCCCACTCCTGCTACTTTTAAAATCCCCTTTCACTCTTTTTGCCATTTTCACCAATTCTAATTCTGTTTTTAAGAAAAGGGGTTTACATTTGTAAGAAGGCTGTCAAAGTACACAAATTCCTATATAATGTTGATTTAAAACAAATTTGCTTTATTTTTTTCTGTAGTAAGATAAGCAATTTTCAGTAAATCATGTACTTATAAGAAGATCTGGACAAGTTTAGATATTTTTTCTTAAGTTTCTATATCACTTATTTTCACATTAAATTGTAAAACTTGTAAAAACACACAGTTTAAGAGAAAGTCAGTCCTGGTTGTAAGACTCTTTGAGGCTATTGACATGAGGCTTCAGTTTTGGGTAAATGAGGAATGCTGGCATTATAACAGTGCTCTTAATGGACAGCTCAGTGAGGCTTTTCTCATTACTTCTCCTCTTGTCAGTGAATATTTGACCCGTTCCTGTGAGAGACTTTTACAAACTTGTTAAAGTTGGCTGTTTTTAACTGGCAAGCACAGACCAATGAAACACCCACTTGTTAAAGCTCTGATGCCTTTTTTCAAAAGTCTGTCCTCTGCTGAGATCAGCATGTGCTTAGATAATCTATGTGAGAGCAAAGTTACTAAAAAGACTGAAGACAAATAAAAGGTTGTTCTCTTTGAACGATAGGGCAGTGAGGGGAAAAGCCAAGCTTTGATAAGACCATTTCGACTTACAGTGACAAGGCAGGACAGGTTTATTTGTGAAACGTTTTTGTGTCTATTCATCTGCATACAGATTTAGTTGGTTTCAGTAAAGCAGAGCTGAGCAGCTAGTTCCACGTCTTCACTTGACTTGGAAATGTCTACCAGGAGATTTTAGAGCACCTTATGCTTCCATCTACTGAGAAGCTTTATGGAGATTCTGATTTCTTTTTCCAGCAGGACTTAGCACCTGCCCACAGTAAAGCCAAAACTGCCAGAAACTGGTTTCCTGGGCTGACCATGGTAACGCTGTGCCTGACCTGAACCCCACAGAGAATCTCTGGGGAAATGTCCAGAGGAAGAAGAGACAGCAGAGTCAACAAAACAGATGAAGAAGGCTGCTATCAGAGCAATCCAGGCTTTATAACACCCCAGCAGTGCCACGGACTGATTGGCTCCATGCTACATGGCATTTCTACAGTAATTTGTGCAATAGTAGCCCCAGTCAATTACTGAGTGCATAAATCAGCATAATCTTCCTGAAGGTCAACATTTCTGAAGGACTGGTGTTTTGTGATATTCTAGTAATTTGAGATAGTGGATTTTTGATTTCTGAAAGCTGTAAGCCAAAATCATCAACATTGAAACAAAAAGTCATGAAATATTTCACTTTGTAATGATGAATCTTAACACGCCAGATAGACTTTATATCTACAGCATGGATATATTTCACATTCATGTGGGAAAGCTCCCATAGAAAGCGTTTGGGAAGGGCAGGACTTTTAAATAAATTCTTGGAAGTTGATTGGAGGAATGTTCCAACTGTCAAATTCATGACGGGCCAATCAGAGCAACAACACAAAATGAGGTTGTGTACATGCACAGCTCATGAGCTGACCGGCTACCGCTGCCATGGTTGTGAATAACGGAGCTCCTCAATGCCAAGGCCAGTCAAGAGATGTGCAAAAACATCTTCTCTGCCGAGTCAAGCTTTTGGTGTGACTCTTAGTGCTTGTTTTAAAAGAAAATGTGGTCCAGTTCCAATTAAACTGCCGCTTTCCTACAGCTACATCTGAGCAAATAGCTACCGCAGCAGCAGCCATTTATACACTGGCAGACCCCACCCATAATGATCGCAAACTTATGCCGAAGTAGGCTGGCAGAAGAGTGAAAACATGGTAGGGCTGCAACAACGATAAAATCAATAATTGAAAGTGTTGGCAACAAATTTGTTTATCGCTACACTATGTAGCATCAACGAATCGAGAAAACAATCATCCAGTGAATCAATGATTGAAATCATCTTTTGTTGCAGCCCTAGTATCCATTGGTGTTGTTTTACTCTTTATTTCATACAGAAACGTGTTCCAGTTCTGATAAAACTGCTGTTGTTGAGCTAATCACCTCACTGGAGGCAGCCATTGCAAACAGCTGGCTTTAGTATAACTAAATCTCGCCCATAGGTACCACCTTGTTCTCCTTGAATGGCAATGATTGGTCCAAACTGTGTTGGTTTGTCACAAACACATTGGAAAACTTCAAGATGGATTTTCCTGATGACAGAGACGGAGGCTGGCAAATCCATCTGCTTTGTGAGGTTAGGTTAATCTAGATTACACTTTTTAAACTAAATCACAGGAAAAAAAACTATTCAGTTTTTTTAAAGCACCTGTATTAACACATCCAAACACCACTAAAGCAGCAGTGGGACCAATTTGTGGTTAGGAGTTTTTGCCAAAGGACACGTCGGCATGTGACTGCAGGAGCAGGGGATCAAATCTTATGGTTTCTAGACTACCGACTCTACAGTGCTATAGTTTCCCTAATACAAAAATAGATTCCCAGGGATGGCTGTTATTGATACTATAAAAACAGAGAAGGTATTTCAGTAAATCTGAAATCTAAAGAGAACTTACCTTGGCGATGGTAACCTGTTAGTTTGGCATACAGAGAAATTTGTAGTGTTTTAATTCACATAAAAGACCTTCCAGGGATGAGTTTTGCCAATTAGCATCAACTTAAACACCGTTGCTTACATGGGATCCCAGTTAGATTATGTGCATAAACCACAAATGAATAACTAGAAAAACACTCGGAGAGCACAGACCTCCGCCATTAGCCCTATTTCCCAATAGTACAGAATCCTTTAAAAAATTCCTGGATTCAGACAGTGATCCAGATCACTCCCGAAATCCAATCAGTTCTTCCCTATGCCATTTCTGACATTTCCTGAAAATTTCATCAAAATCCATCCACATCTTTTGAGTTATGTTGCTAACAAACAAACAAACTAACAAACAAACAAACTACCAAACCATGCTGATCACATAACCTTCTTGGCGGAGGTAATTAAAGCTATGACAGTCACATGATAATCAGGGGACAGATTACTGTAACATAGGTCACTCGATTTATTAAATGTTAATGTTATTTCCCTTGTTCAAGAGCCATAGAGGTCATTTCTACAAATGACAGAGGTGATATTTGAAAGGCACACTTTGCTCTCTTGAATTTATCCTGACCTTGGAGAATTCTGCTCTGTCCCTGCAAATTAACCTCAAGAGCTTGGCTTTTGATCCTCCTGATATTTGGACTGGTAAAAGCCGGAGCGAGGGAAATGCAGCACATTGACATTCCTCCTCCTATCTGGTAATGAAATTGCTTAGCGCTATTGCATCCTTTCAAGCATCACACTGTGCTCGCTCATATGGATTTAATCCTGTTTAGAGAGGGCTGTTGCTGACGGCGTTCGGCACAATGCCAGGCTGAAAGTAATCCATTGAGTCTTAAATAAGTTGCCCTCTCTCAAGTATAAATATCTAAATGAGCTTATTGGGAATTAATAATCAAGACTGATCTGAAATCATGAGCATGCTAAATCTTCATGTGGTGATAAAGGTCTATATTCTGCAGTGGTTTGTCTCTGATGTCTGCTTTTTAAACAATTGATATTTCCAAAAATTCAGTGTTAAAGTATAGTTTTAAGGCAGTATTATGTTTCTGCACAGCATCATCTCTTTTTTCATGTCCAGTTAATATTGAAATAAAAAAACAGGCTTATTTAAATCCAAAAAAGAACAAGAGTGATTTTTTTTTAAATTAATACAAAATAATAGACTGTAATCCAACCAGCTTACAGTGCTGTATATTTAATTGTCCTGTCTATTAAAGTGAAAAAGAAAAATCCTAATGGTATTAGAAATTTACATTTAAAGCATAGGAGATCTTGTAGTCTCAATTCCACTAAAAGCCTGAGAAATAAGAGCGAGGAAATGGCTTTATCACATTGGCAGAGTAGTATAATTCTGGCTGTTGACACAGTAGATAACAGGATGACTTGGATATGACTGGAGGATTAGAACGGCTAGATTTGATGACCGCCAAACGTCCTCTACCCTCCTAATGGAGTGTCACTTTTAACTGAATTGCCTTGGTTTATCTTACTGAAGTGCTGTCCTCCATATGCTTTTGTAATGCTCTAAAATCCCATTCAGACTCAGCATGTAATACAATATAGGATAGGATTCTGTGTGAGGGGGTTTCTGCATACAGTACATCCATATTTATAACAAGCTAATGATTGCTGAAGGGTAAAGATAGTGCATTAAAATGCTTTTATGATAAATGTTTGTTGGCTACTCAGATTGATCAAACTCATCTCAATAGAAAGGAGGGTTCAGCCTGGAAAACGTTCAAATCTCTTGGGATTTTAAGAGTATAAGGGGGATTGTAAACAACACTGTTTTAGCATTATAATACAGTTAAATGTGTCCATATTTATGCATCTGTCACTGGTTGAGACGCACAGCACACTGGTTGCTAGTCATTAACAGGGCTGATTTATAACGTATACAGAAAAGCATAAAGCCACTCTCACACCTACAGACAGTTAGAGTCATGAATTAACCTAACAAGCATGTCTTTGGTCTGTGGGTGGAAGCTGAAGTACCTGGAGAGAACCCACGCATAAACATGCAAACCACACGCAGAAAAGTCCTGACTGACAGGGATTACAACAGGAACCTTCTTGCTGCGAGGCAGCAGTGTTAACTGATTCACCATGCAGCCCCATCTGTATTGATGCTATTGTAATATGGATTGGGGATGTTCTGATTGAATAAAATTCCAACTTAGCTCCATAAAATACCAAATGTGGCTATTCTGGGATCCCCATGCCTCTCCACAAGCCAATGTGGAGAGCATCAAGCAGGAACAGCTCATGTTCCTGCTTACAAGGAAAGCCTGAGACATGGCCTATTCAGACACAAGGATGTGCATGTTTACTACCATAAGAACGCTGCAAGTGGACACTCAAGGAATAAGTTTGTTGTTGTTTCTGCACTGGCTTCATTTTTCAACATTGGAGATTGCCACTTGTATAAATTTGATGAGCTTTTCTAAAATTGTATCTGTGTAGAGCAATCAGAGTGTGATCATGTGCATCATTAAAGGGTTCACAGTGAAGATCTCTGCTCTATTTAACACCTGCTGGAGGACAATAATTAAGGGTGCATTATCGATTTTTTTAGCCATTAGTCAAATGATTGATCAGACCTTAATTGTCAAAGATACTTCATAGAAAAATCACAACACCTAGAACAGAAAAAGCCTCATTGTCCATTGCTAGCATACACACAGGGGTGGAAAGTAACTAATTACATTAACTAAAGTTACTCTAATTGAGTTGCTTTTTGTCGTACTTGTACTTTTTGGTTAGTTTAATCAGTATTTTCATGAGGGATGCATGATATTATCAGCCTGACAGTGGTATTGAAAGATTTCTGCTGATATTTACATCCAATATTTTGGCCGTGAATATCAGCGTATATTGACCGTAAAATGTGGGCACTGATTACCTAGGCCGACTGTAAGTGGAGGGCCTTTGAGAAACCTGGAATAAAAGGTGTGTTTTATTGATTTTTTATTTTCTTATTCGTAATTAACCCCTTAAAGCCTCTTGTATCATATTAATACATACTTTAATGATACCGCTCTCTAATCAATACGATCATAAATGACTTAAAAAAAAACTTCTTAATACAATCTGATTAGATGATAAAAATGCCCTCAAGTGGATTATCAGTTACCAAAAACAAGTACTGTATCAAATGCAATAAAAAATATATATGTTAAGTTTTATGCATAAAGTTAGAGGTGAAGAAATACATTATGCTGTATTGAAAGAATTTTTCTATTATTTTATTTTTTTTAATTCAAATGTATTTAACCAGAAAAACATCAGTGAGATCAATAATGACATTTACAAGAGTGCCCTGGCCAAGACTTTTTGGGGTTATTGTCTAATACTTTTGAGTAGGCTTATAAACACATTAAGGACAGTGAAGAAAATAATACATTTGATTGAACCATACTAAAATATTGCTCATAATATAGGGAAATTGTTGTTAAGAAATAAATTTATATATATAACTCTGTCTTGAATACACATGCAGAGTTTGCTTCTCCCAGTGGACTAAACAAAGATATTTATTATGAAGGAAACAGTGCAGACACATTATTAGTCAGCAAATATTTGGAATTATAATACAGGGTAATCACAATAATAACTGAACAAGATTATGGTTTCCCGTGTGAACCATCCGTCTACATCAGAAGGACCACAAATATCACTGTGTAATTAAAGTGCATTATTATAACAAAGCTACAAATACACTCAGTGGGCTCACATCTCCCAGCACTGCATGAAAAAGGATAAAGAAACATCTCAGGCGCAGAGAGATTGCAGCTTTCATCTGAAGTCACTCGTTCTGGTTGGGTGATGGAGCTGACAGGGTTATTTTGGGACAATGAAAATACTCTGTGATTAATGGTTCAAAACAAAAACACCATCCTGAGACGGTGTGCGCTCACGGAGCTGTAGCTGTGGAGCTGATAGTCCATCTGAGCCCACACCTCTAAATTAGTGTTGCTATCATAGATGTATGATAGAGCTCGGCCTTCAGTTCATCACACACGGAACAACACCTTAAATCAGCGTAAGAGCCGTGTCATCTGTGACGCCCCCACCGCTCTGATGTCATCTGATGGACGCCCATCCACAGGAAATTCAGAGCCACCTCTAATGTCACCTTTCTGAAACACTGGATGGTGAGCTGTAATTGGCACGATACATCTCACCTGATCTGTTTCTGTCTGGAGAGAGACGGCAGAGTCCCCATGAGAGGGACCTTTTCTTCAGTCGTGACACAGGAGAGGTCACCGTAATGACATAGCTCAAACATTTAAATGCATCGCAGGCTGCAGCTGTAAAGCTCCTTCATCTGCTGTGCTGTGTCATATTTCAGTGAGATTTGACAATGCTGGCGCTTCACAGCTCCAATAAAAAGGCTTCGTTTTCTCTATCTAGCTGAGCCATTGTCGAGTGCTCTATCTCTTATCTCTGCCGTGCTCATTTTAGTACCTCACAGTCACACGTTGTTCATTGTCACAGGCTTAAGAGATACTAATGAATGTGATTGCTCTATCCTCCTCTTGTGTTTGGGCTCAATGCATATGTATTTGACTTGGGCTGGATAATTCTCAGCGCTATAATTTCCTGTGTGTCACACTCTCCCCAGCACATTTGTAAAGCAAGACCATTGTAATGGAGCTGAATGACGAGTAGATTAAAAGTTTTTGTGATATTTTCTTCCTCTGATAGTGGCTTTTGAATTATTCAGGAGGTTACAATAGGTCACATCACACCTTTCAGTCTGACATCTCCTCCCCTTCTCTGTATTTTTCTTTATTCTTCTTTCAGATTCAGAATGCAGATGACGTGCTGATTACTCCCCTGGAAAAATTTCGGAAGGAGCAAATTGGTGCAGCGAAGGTAGGAGACCACCTACACACGCAATTAGCAATCGAACGGCAGAGGGTATTTCATGTTTTCTGACATCCTTGCCTTTCCTCCTCACCCCCTTCATCTCCCCTACGGTATGTAAATCATTAATTAAAAGCAGAACGTGACACTGCCGAGACAAGTGACTTAATCAGACGGATAGGGCGGATAAACAAAGCTGTCAGTTTGCAAATGTGATATTAAAAAGATATTAAGATGTGTGAGTTGACAAGGGCAGCACTTCTTTTGGTGTTACTTGTGCAGATTTGGTTGAAGATGGCGGCATATAAAACTTAATCTATCCATGGATCACAGTTTTATGAGGGTTTTTTTTTTTTCAGACATATCTGATTATGAAATATATTTCACAAATGACATTTTAGTTTTTAAAAGCATAACCAAATGGAGTCCTGTATTCAGCACAGTATTCAGTTTAACCCTTGGAGCCCTGAGCCAGTTTCTGCTATTTTTATTCCGCTTGTATTTTTTATGCAAAAACGCCTGTACAATCCCAACCCAGTTAAGCACAATAATGTTAGACATCTATTTTTTCAGGACAACCTGGACTACCAGAATACGTGTACCGCAAGAATGTCAGATGAATTTATTAAAAGTTATTTCACCAAAAAGTCCAAGTAAGAACAAAACGGGAATTGAATTTCACAGAGCTTCATGCATATCGCACCCAGACCAACAATAAACTTCACATCTGCGTTCAGTGCCTACAGGTCTTGTGTATCAGGACAAAAAATTAACTTGCTAACAAATAAGAAACAGAAACTATCGCATCTCTCTGTAAAACCAATTCAAATTTTGCTGCATGTGGTATTCCATTGTGTAAAATTTACATGAATCCCATTTCTGGAGCGTAAACATCAGCTTTCCTTATTTGGGCCTAAAATAATAGTAGACTTTTCCTTGCAAGGCAGATGGATACGCCTGTTTCCGTGTGTCTCACTGGCGAATCCATCTTGCAAAGCTCCCATCTGAACCATTTGGGCCCGGTTAGAAAGTGACAGGACTAATCAGTGATGAGGGGCAGCACTTTCGGGCGTGGCGGAGTCGTGACATAAGCAAGCAGCAACAAGAGACTGGTGCAGATATGGTGGAAGACATTAGCGTGGATGCTGTGAAAGCGCCTGTTTTATCAGAACTTAACAACACAACAAAAGTCGAGGCTACGACATCACTTGTTTAGTTGCTCTGATTGGCCGGTAAAGATGTGACACACAGAACATTCATCCAATCAGCCTCTGAGTTTTTTTTCAAAGGCTCTGCCCTTTCCCAAACGCTGTCTATGAGAGGTTTACCAGATGGGTGTGTGAAACAAATCTATCTGGTGTGTCAGGTTTCAGTAGACTATTTTTTCTTACCTTTCAAACTGGCAGAAATTGTCTTGACCCTTGTTGATCTTTAGCTGGCCCTGATTGGTTGCTACCACACAGAAAACAATAAAAGACAAAATTTGCACATCGTGATTGGCCTTTGTTTACGTCAGGTGTCAGTGAAACAATGTTAGCAACACTACTAACTTTATCATTGCAAAAAACATAATAAATATTCAACACATTATGGATTTAGCAGTGTGGATTTTTAGTGTGAAAGCTCTGAATAAAGACTGAGCTTTGCACCTGGATTAAAATTGTTCAGGGAGGGATATAAATGCCAGGTACTCCTCTATAGATGAACGAAAATGTAACTTCAAATCACAATTTACTCTATAGAGATCTGTCTTCTGGTTCCTGAAATATCATAAACAACACATGCACCACCATGTGAAACTGTTAGCAATGCAGCAGTGTTAGGAAAGTTATTTTGGTTTTGGGCAATTAGTTAATATAAAAATATGCATTGTATGTACGGTATGTTGCTGTTTTTAGTGCCACACAGCATAGCTTGGTTCTCCTTTTGGTTTGCATATTAACAAGTCAATCAAAAAAGACAGGAAAATGACAAACAGAGAGCCATATTCACCAGGCTGTAGCAGACGTGAACATCCACATCTGTTTGCAATCAGAAGCTAGCCTATAAAGCATTGAAGATGGGTTCAATTTTTCCTTGTAATTTAGTGAGTTTAATTAGAGCTCTCAGCTATTTTTTAACCATTGTGTCTTGTCTGGACTTTTTGTCTTAAAAAGCTTGTAAAACATCAACCCTGTGGTGCACAGTCAAGCTCTACACATCCCTTTCTTCAGAAGAACCTGGGCTTTAAGGATATGTGTGTTGCAGTAATGTCACTTGAATTTGAAAAAAGTTAAGGGGCTACACATACAAAATAGAAAACTAATTGGAAATTAAAACTCGTGTATTAAACACAGTAACATTAATGACTAAGAGTTTTTTTGCACAAACTTGTTCTCCAATCTCTTTGGGACTAAAGAATTAAAAAATCATAATTCACTGACAAAAAAGTCTTTAAGATATTCACATCTTTTCATTTTTGGGAATTTGAGTCATTATTTAAAGGTTAATAAATGGATAAAAAGATGTTCAGTATCCAAGTTAGTGCCGTGGATTTAATCTTTAAGCCTTTACCTACAGAGCCAGCGCCGGTGATGTGTTTTATATGTCCGGAGTATTATTACCATAACTCTGTCAAAGTTTGTCCAATTTGAAAAATTCCAGCGGTGTTGGAAAGCTGAGAATTATGGGCATGTGCACATATATGGTTTATTACGGTACTCGCAACCATATAACATGGGCATTCATAACAATACACCAGAAGTTTGGAAAAACAGCTACATGGATTCTCAACACCGTAAATCCTCAAAAGTTTGCTCAGTTTAAAAAATTCCAACGCTGAAGAAAGCGAGTAAAAAGAGAGCGAGCGAGAGTGGCATTTTGTTTTCTAAAAATAGCGTTAGATAGTGACATTGCGTGTCTGTGTTTTATTACACACATTTAAATGTCGGGAAGACCATCAAGAACGGTAAAACAGCTGCTACGGTTCATAGAGGAGGACAGGGATTTGGAGGATGCATCTTCTAAACTGAGATATATGAAGAGCATCTGTATAGTTCTCTTTTGCACACCCAGAGTCCTAGACTCAAAAAATGACTGGTGATTGTTCTAAACATGTATAGGTTCACATTTCAAATGTCCAATCAAAACTTCATGAGCAATAACAACATTTCTTCTCATAAAAGCCATGAAAAACAAATCAGCTTTTCTTGTTTATCTTCTTTTAAACTGCTGACAATTCCATATAATGTGCAATAATCATTAACCAGATGTTGAAAAGTCAAGTTCAAGTACTCCTGGGAAAAGGGACTAAAGCTTGCAGATTTAGGGCATTTCCTGACTATTTTACAGCCATAATAACAAAATATGTCCAAATCACCATTTTAAGCCTCAGGAGGTAAAGGGTTAAAGACCCTGGAAAGTCAGCCAAATTCAAGGCTCACTAAAACAGTGGTTCTCAATTGGTGGGTCAGGATCCAAAAGTGGGTCGTGGAACCCTTTTCAGTGGGTTGCAAATGTGTTTCAGGAAATAAAATTGCATCAAAAATATGAACAAAACTTTTTCAAAACAAGCTTTTTTTTGCCTCTCATCTTTGATTTGTGACATGTTTTACATTTTTGAGGTTCAAACTGAGATATTTTTCATTAGATTAACCTGATTGGTCAACAAAGATAAGAAATTTGGGTCGCCGTTTTTCACTTGGAAGTCGATGGTGGGTTCCGAGGCTTGACCAGTTGAGAACCACTGCACGAGCTCTAAGGGTTAAGGTAAAAAGTAGGCCAAAAAATGCTGGCAAAACTGTACACTATATCAAACGTTTTTGAAGCATTTTATTTTTCACCCAGAAAGCCTCTGTGTTTGGCACTATTTTGCAATGCAAGCTTTGGCTACCAGTTACCGGTGCTCTCCCACCTCAGCGCATCTGAACAGCTGTTAAGGTCTGCAGGCTTCCTCAAACGAAACACCACCATTGCCCACTACTATCACCTCAAACAACCTAACTTCAAAAATATCGAAATATTCCTTTAAAGTTGTATTATTTTACCTATCTGTGAGGGAAAAAGCAGCCTGTATAGTTTAATAAGTCAGACTCTAGTTCTCCTTCCCACTCTCAGCATGAACAGGGTCCACACACACTCATAAGAGAATTTCAAAGAAATATACAAGCTCACAAACACAGCTTTGCTCAGGTACTTCCAAAAATAACTGTGGTTGCATACAAATCTACTACTGTGCTGTTTTAAAAGCTGGAGGGGGGTTGGAGAACTGAAAGGTGCACCCCAATCAGATTTAAAGCTTCATAAGGTGGAGAATGTAGAAGTTAAAAAGAACGAAGTCAAAACAGCAGTAGGGCCTCTCACATCACTCATAAATGCAAATTAAGGCTGTAATGAAGTCGCTCGTCAACACTAATCACACTCCTGTAGATGAGTCTTCTGGATCAAGTTTTTTAGTGCTCAATAATGTGATTACTCTATCTTTAAAGTATCAAATACATAGCATTCACCATTTATGTAATCAGATTACTGTAATCCTGTTACATTTAATGCATTCCTCCATAACCTTTTTGATATAGAGGATTGAAATCAGTGGGGGCTCTGCAGAGTGTAGCTCCAAGGCATCCTGATGCTACAGCGGCTATGTTGTTGAAGTCCACGTCGACTGCAAAGAGCAGTGTGGGCTTGTTGCTACAAGCCATGCTTTCATTCCTGGCCAACGCTAAGGCATAAAATGAAAGTGGAGCAGCTTGTTTGTGGTCATCCCCGTGGTGAGATCACACATGATCGGGCTGTGAGAACTCAAGCCTTTACACAGATCTCCCACTGAGTTTCTTAGTCCACTGCAAACTCTCCTCTTCGCTGAGTGAATCATTTGCACATCTTTACATAGCTCTAACCACTGTGCGGGACATTATAGTCACTCTCGCTCTCACTGTGATTTATTTTACATGACTTGACAGCAGAAGGAGTCATTTTACAGTGCTCTATTTGGTGTCTTCTTCATGCCAGGCTGCAATGTAAAGGAACTACTTTTCCTCTCAGTGTTCATGTGTGAACATCAATCATTCTCCTTTTTACCGTCCAGACTAAATAACCATTGTCGCTCCATGTCTCAAAGTATCTACTGTAATGAAATGGCACATTTCGCCGCCATCTCTCTCCCTCTCTGCCTCCCATCTCATTGCTCAGTGTTATTGCACTGACTCTCTATGTTTATAAAATGGTTTCTTAAAAGCCACAGCCCCCGTTACTCCCACCACTCTCATATCCTCCGACCACTTCCTCCTAATGGCTCTCTCCTCCTGCGGCCCATCCCCCCCCCGCTAAACATTAGCCCAACTAGAGTGAGATAAAAGGCAGACATCACGAGTGGCTGAGCAACTTTCCACTCTTCCGAGAATCTGGGAGAGATCTGCAAGGCTCTCTGACCCTTCCAGTTCCTGCGCTACATGTCTGAGAACGTCAGATGGTCAAACAGGGAGCTCTTGCCTTATTTGGGTATGCTGCGAGTAATCCCACTGAGGTTACGTACCAGTGTATCAGCTTCCTAGGCACAAGTACAACACTTCCACGGTCATAAAACAGCAGCAGATTGATTGCAGGACATATTAGGCACAGTCTGCTTCACACAAGGCTGAACCAAATGTTTTGGAATAAAACTCTGAAAGCAAATAAACTTTGAGAAAAGCCATGAGTATTAAAAATGTCATGTTTTCTCACTGGAACACGCTCTCAGCAGATGTGCTGGCTGCCAAACCCAGATGTAGAAGTGAAAATATCGTCACACTTCTTCTCACTTTTAGATGCATTTCTTGTAAGCTGAAGTTGTTGACTTCCCAGGCGAAGAATAATGTTTTCAAAAGTGAAAAAGGGAATGGAAACAGCTCTGGTTTCGATGCATCTCTGCTGTTTGCTCCAGCTTTTATATTTTTCTTCATAAATGCTTAAACTTACACATGAACTTTTAGTCTGAACTCTACAAACCTGCTGCTTTAAGGGCTGCAGTGTTGATTTTCTTGAACCATTGGAGGTAAACTGCCTAAAGCTGGTTCAACACTATTTTATTTCCCTGAGTTTTGGTTGCCTGTCAGATTTTTTTCAAGGCTTGAAATTTAAACAGACCTCTGGGACACTTTGTCAAGAAAATACCAGGGGGTGTTAAACTGGTGGGTGGCAGTCCTGCTCTGAAATTTCGATATTATGTTTCCTTCAGCATTAGGGCCACTGTAGGGGTCCCCCACTAGCTGACTGGGTAGAATTAGTGCTAACAGGCCCAGATGGGAGTCAGATGGCCACTGATAATTTGAGCTGTCCTTAGCCTACAAAGAGTGTGGGGACATCACTCACACAGTTCTTGGCTGGTTTTTGTCTCCAGAGGCAGGAATGACATTTGCTTTCATGCTATGAAATCCCAAAATATGCTAACCAGCACGGTGTGGGGTAAAGGGCATCAATTAAGGATATATACACCAGCTGTGGGCGACTTTTCCATCATTAAAACATGTACAGTATATTTTTATATTCTAATTCACTTTGGGAAGTTGTGGTTAAAAGACGTGGGTATAGTTACACTTAAAGGATATGACTGAAAGACTCTTCTTTTGATGCTTTGAGCTGTCTTAACTTCAGAAATTAAAGCTTTGCAAAACCAACCATTTACTCAACTTTTTGTATTATTTTTGAGTATAGATTTGGATATCCAGAGTGTCTCAAGCTGAGTTTCCACTAGTGGTCCAGTCTAGTGGTCAACTTTTTCCCCAGGCACCCGTATCCTCACTTGGTGGGTGAAGGGGTATGCATGTGATGTGACAGGTAGTGGGAGTCTCTGCCATCAGCTGCTGTCTGAGTGGCAGAAAGGATGAGCTGGTGACAGAAATCAGCAGGGAGTAAACAGTAAACGGCTTTATTTCAGCAGAAAAGTGCCTTCTTTTTTAATAACTACATCTTGCTGATGATGTCCAAACAGATCCTCAGCTGATGAAGTATGTTTATGGAACTGTCTAGAACTGTAATGGCACATAAATAAAGCCACTAGATGAAACTGGACTAATACAGTATATGACACACACAAATGTGTTGCCACAATTGTAGAATTTATGTTAATTTTAGGCATACAGGTTTGTATGCCTAAAATGTGCATACAAACCTGTTTGGTTTTGTGGGTGTATTCACCATCTGCTGCTGCAGTAGCTATTAGCTGGGATGTTGCTATAAGCAGCTGTATAATCAGACTTGGACAACATTTCTTATTAAAACAAGGGCAAAGAGCCATACCCAGGGCTTGTCTTGGCATAAAAGCCGTTCTTGCACATCTCCTGCCCAGCCTTGGCATCAATCGTTTTCACAGAGGAGCTCAGCAATCTCTGGCAGGTAACCTGTCAGCTCCAGAGTAGCGCATGCGCACAAAGTCAATTTGTCTTACTCTGATTGGCCTGTGAAGAAAGTGACAGTTGGAATCATAGACATTATATACGTAGACGCCTCATTGGCCAGTGGGCTGTACGTCAACTCCGCTCACCTCTTGCTAGAGGTGTTCCTGGTTAAGATGCATTGCTCCTGTGCTGCGTGGGGCTGACAAGATCGTGTGGAATAACATTTCAAACAATAACAGAACCCTTCATCCCCCATATACTTGGATCGTTTTATGGAACAGTCCTTCCTCTAGCAATATGGCGGACAGTTGACGTATAGCGGCAGCGGGAAAACACAGCCAATAAGGTGTCTACGTATGTTACATGTCTATGGTTGGAATGTTGTAAAGGGTTCCAGGTGAAAGCTAAAAGCAGTTCTTCCAAAGTGTTTGCCTGTGGAACTTTAGGATCAGCAGGTTACTAGACGGTGTTGAGTATTGATTATGACACTGATTTAACAGAGATGTTATATATGATGACATTTTACCTATTAGGGTTTTAGATGATTCAGAACCAGTGCCTGTCACGCTTTATAGTTAGAGGACCCCAACCTAATTTTTCATGTAAAATTCAATGGTGAGAGAGGAGTAATCATCACCTGTGATGACTCTATGGACTGAGTGATAAATGGAATACAGGGGTTTAACAATGGAGGCAGATTAAAAACATCACTATAATCTAAAATAAATACAAAAGATGGCCTCTGTGATGCATTTCCTACTGCGAAGTGGGAAGTTAGTTTTGTTCCTGTAGAGAAATAACATTTTTTATCTTAATTTGCTCATCAGAGAGTCAATGTGAAATTTGAAAGTGAGTTTTTGATCAAACCAAATACCTAGGTATTTGTGCTCAGAGACTCTTTTAATACTGTCCTGACAGAGTGGTGAACTTAAGTACTTTATTATGTTATGTACATTACATCATATGTTTGGTCGCTCTGATTTGGACTACAACAAATTCAACCCTCAATTCTGCCTTTCCCAAACATCGTCTATGGGCTGTTCCTCAAATGGATGAAAGTTATATTGAAACTAAGAAGTCGGCACTCCAAAATGTCCTTTTAGGCATTTTATATAGGCAAGGCACCTTAAGAAGTTCATTTTTTGGAGTGTGCCCCATTTTTGCTTTCACATGTGAGATATATCCCAGGCCATGATCTTTAAAACAGTCTATCAGGCTGTTAGGTTGATCATGAACTTTGCGTCAGACCCTTAAAAAAAATCCATAAAAGTTCGAATTTAACTTCAATATAAGGGCATCTTTTTAGCATTTAAATCACTTAAAGTATCAAAAAAGTTATGAAACATCTAAAAGAATCACGTCAGTTTATTCTGCCAAGTATGCATGATCTATGACAGTATGACTTAGCGAGCAACAAATCCTAACAAAATCCACATGGTTTCGCTTTCTTTCTAGCTTGCTTGCTTTCTTAATTTCAAGCCCATTAAGGGTCCCTTACTCCACTGGGGCCCTGGGTTGTCGGTCCCAAGCATTAAAGTCCAAGCACTAAAAACACAGACAATCACATAAGCAAAGGATGTAGTGTAGGGATGCAAATCATGTTGCATAATGGTTCAACAGATTGTCAGTTTATTGAGCTGAAAGCACTGCAAATGGGCCCAGACTCCAACTTTAGGCTGTCTGCAAAAACAACAAAATGCATGCAATGCAGGTGATGCACATTCAGTAAATTTCTTTCCATTATTCTCATGTCTTTCCCATCACTTCTCACCGTGCCCTACTCAATAAAGCAGAAACACCATTAAAGAATCTTTCAGAAAGTAATTACTTTTTCTCCTCATCGCCACAATTCACAGGGCAGTCAAAGTAGACTTTGAGAGGTTGGTCTATACCTGTTTGAAGGCAGCAGCCAGCCACTGAGAAAGTATATGCTTTTTGCTGTTTGTAAAAGCAATATGTATGAAATTAGCCTACATGAAACAGACACATCAAACATATTTATTTGATGGAGAATGTCTGACAGTGTGGTACCTCAGGCGAGTTGCATATTTTTTGTTATGTTCTGTGAAAAAAATATAATCTATTAAATAAAACAACACAGACTCTCCCATCACTTTGACTTTTACAACCTGTCACATAATCTTCAAAACAGATTTTGTTTCTAAAGGAGGTCTCAATGCAAAGTTTTCTTATTGTACACTTAGTTTGTACTACTCACAAATTTCCTTATTTTATGGAGTTTTACATATTGTAAAAGACAGCTCTACTCTAACCTTCTATCTAGCTGACAGTCTGCTGTGCACTGCAATTGAACAATGATTGTATAGAGTCATTTTGAAGGATAAACTGACATAATGGGTTGTAGTTTGTATTTTCTTTCTTTTTTTCTCTAGAGCTGTGAGGTGGCACAGACTGTTTATGTCATGACATCCCTCTCTGTGGTGAACCTTCATTGTCAAACCTCGCTGTCTGTGGGAGTGATGAAGCCGAGAATGCTCTTTATAGATAAACAGAAGGGTTTCTAACAGTAAAAGTTTGCTAACTGATAAAATATTTATTCCTTGAAGCTAGAAACATGGTGATCAGTTGAGGAGACACTGACATCAACTTCATAACAAAACAAAAAAATCTTTCATGTCACCCCTCTAAGTATTAGCATGTGCAAAGAGGAGATAAGCTCAGTCAGTACTTTAACATGAAGTTAGAAAAAGTTAATTTATTGTGTTAGTCTGACTTAAAGCCTTTGCACACAGACACATTTAGTTCCCAAACCTGCAGCCAATCAGTGCAAGCGTTCACACTGGTTTGTAATGTAACTTTGCTTTGTATATTTGAGACTTTTATTTCAAACCAATTTCATAAAATTTTTAATATTACGAATTGTAACAGGACATGTCTTGCCATGATGGCTGCCACAACTCACCTCTGTAACTTGGAGACCTCGCACACTCTTCATTTCCAGCAAGTTAAGACATGTCCTGCTCAAGACCACCCACATCTGTGGCCTCCTTCTCTGTACTTCGTGTTGTTTTGAACAATGAGAACTCTGTTCAATAAAAAGATACCTCAAAATGTATTTTTACCAAACAGAAAACTGTGTCATTTATGAATTTGTCATTATCAGGGATAAATGTACTTAAAAGTGCATTCATGCCAGAGATGGTCCCAGTGTGCATGTGTGCTGGAAGCGTCACTGAGGCGCATGCGCATTCTGCGGCCTCCTCCAGCATGAATGTAGAAGTGCAGTTTTATGTGCATTTCTCCCTCATCATGATAAATGTATTAAAAAAAAAGTTGGAAAATTCGTTCAAAACAAGAAGTAAACAGCAGAGATGGGTGTAGCTGGGCAGCACTGGTTTGTACTAGTCTTATCATACTACTGTCTGGGTTTAGAGCCCCCTGGTGGTGGTGGTGTTGTCAATTATGGTTGTCAATTTATGGTAAGAAAAGGGTGCACAATCTCCCAAACTGTCTTGATAGGCACCCTTGGTGACTCCAGCACATCTACATATTATTTTTTGACTGTTTAGTTAAGCCACATTTTCAACTGTACTGTTTAAGCTGTACTGTGCTACTGTGGTGGATGCAAAAAAGTAAAACCAATCATCAGAGCAACCAGTCAATCTGGATAGTTGTCTGTCCATTCTGAATTTGGAAAGTCATAAGTTAAAATAGACTTTTAAACGGGTGTTTATGCCGTTGTAAGAGGAAGAGCTGCAGCGCTGGCCTCTGCGACCAGCCAAAGCAGCACTTAGCTTGTGTTACAGCCCCAGGCAGGCTGACAGAGATGGCGCACTGACTTAGTTGCGGTACAGCCGTCAGACTTTGAGAGGAAAAAACATGTGTTTTTACCTGCTAACTCACACTAAGGCAGATATGATGACGTCATTAACAAGCGTTAATGCGATTGGTCGGTAGAGTCCAAATCTCTACCGTAGGCCAAATTTATATCATTTATACCATCTACTGCATATACCACGCACCCCTACATCTAGATAACGTGTGTGAAGAGTGCTTTATTGTTGCACAAGTCCACCATAAATTCTGACCCTATCTGGACTAGGCGCTTTAAGTATTCTCCAGTATATGCACTGAATTTTGACCCAGAAGTTGACAAACACAAATGCAAGGCATAGCAGAAGTTGTGTTATCTGCCACCTGCTATTACTGTTAATAGGGTTGTAGGATATTGTTGTTGTTGTTTTTTGTTGATATTGAGATGCTGATATCCAAGCATTACGATACTGATATTTAGATGTAGTTATGACCCAGAAGGCCAGTCCTTAAAATCCACAATGTAAAGTTTGAGGTTGAACCATTAATCAAATTTCACCTCTTAAAACACACTTTAAATTTTGAGAAATGGTGATGAATAAAGAAAAATACTTCAGCCGATGTAGGTCTGTTGGTCCCGTCTGAAGCTCCATTCTTATTTCTCCACTTACTTGTTCATACCACCAATATTTACAGCTTATATAGGCAGAATTTTACAGCCAAAATATCAGTTATAAATATTGGCCTAATTTTTTATACATATTGAGCACAGCATTAGTTCAGGAGGGCCACAGAGTTGTGCGCTGACATATGATTGAGATCAGCTGATCTCCCCCAAGCCCTCATCAGCTGGCGGACAGCTGATTCACTCTGGGCATGCTATTGGTTAACTGCTCTCATGCTACCATGTTTAAACTGCTTGAGCCTGGCTGTGCTTTCCTGCTTCTTCTGCAAGCTGCTTTTGCAGCCGTCCTCCACCCCAGCTCCTCCTCTCAACTATATCTGACTTAATCACTGTCATTCTGTTGGCGTTGATGCCTGCTCTGCTCTGGCATTATAGCTGCTTCTCTCCCTGCCTGAGGCTTTCCTTGTAGGCACAGGAAAGACATGAACGTGTGCTGTCCCTGCTCGATGCTTTTCACATGGGCTTGTGGAAGGGATCCCAGAACAGTCCCTTTTTGACCAAGTGGTCCTGACTGAACTGTCTATACTGATAATACACTTTTGAAACTTTTTGGCTTTTGGCTAAAAGAGGGCATATTGAGGGCATGCCTCCATCAATAAATCAACTCTGCCCTGGTGCTTATAAACAGGGAAGGGCAGAAGTCTAGTTAAGTCTCCTAACTGAGCTATAATCATAGCCTGACTTAACTGCATGTAAACATACTGAGTGTTAGTATGAGGTAACTTCCTGTTACTTCAGATATAATAAGGGTATTTCAGCTCCTTAGTCACAGCTGTAGTCAAGGCACCGCTGACCGCTGACGTGGTCCAAAACAAACAAGTCTCTGATGTGTCAACTAAACAAAGATTTCCAAACTTCCCCGATGATTCAGCTTGTCTTTTTCCTCTCGTTATCTCTCTGGTTAGGTGCAGAGAGAGGTTTAGGTTGATCTTTTTTGACAGTGAGAAGCCTAAGGCATCCCTATAGGATTCAGTATGGAGCCATATTCATGCAGAGCTTGTCAAAACCTTTTTAACACCTCGATAATAAAAAAGCCTTTGAAGGTTAGCCTATGAAGATATCAGTTTTATTCTCCTGCAGCTTTGCCCAGACTTTCAAAGAAGATATGACCGTCACCAGAGCAGTGTGAGTTTTGTACTTTCATTTTTCTAACTTCAGATTTCTTACATCATGTGTCAGATTGAACAGAGGCACTAATAAATGATCATTTTCCAGACTAAAGCCCTGCAGTTTGCCTCTCACATGCACACACTAGACATGACTTATTTAAAAGTCGGGGTATTTGTTTTTCAACTCCTCAGAAGCAGATGTTTGTAATTATTTCGTGTTAATTGGCCGACTTCTCGCTGTCTGTGATGTCTCCTCGGGAAGTAGGATTTCAGGTAAAGAGGGAAACATCTTTTGGCTTCGCTGCAAAGTAACTGAACTCATGCTGGAGCCTTGTTTTCTCCCCTGCGGATGTGAGACCAGCTCATGTGTGGTGGAGCATCAAAATAAACCGTCGACTGCTATTTAATCGCCATTCTGAAGCCCTGCTGCAATTAGCAGTCTCCTAATGAGCCCGTAGACATAGGTTGCCTTTCATGTCACTGCTCAGCGCTTCATTTAAAATGTACATGTTCTGAAATATACTGCATGTGACACATCATGAGCCATTACTGTTTTTATATCTCCAAGGTGTTGGATAGAAATGAGGAACTATGGAGTAAAGTGTGTGATATCTGTGGGTTCTTTTTATTCTACATAAAAAAAAACATGGGCTCATTGGACCTCTCTTGATGCTTACATCTGTTACCATGTTGATTAGAGGTGCGGGGATGATTGGTCTGGGGCTCGTTAGGGCTGGTGTCTAACTGGGGATGTATGGCAAGCCTCCAAATACTCCTCTTCCTGTCTTCCATCTTTTTCTTAAGAATGGTGAGCAGAGCAATAGCTGCCTACAGTTTGTCTTATAGTTTTCTACCCTGTGATATTACATTATCAATTAGCAAACTCACCCATTCTACAGCTGGCATCAAAGTGCTTTTAACAGCAGCACTAGGCTTGCCAGTTAGAGATTCCACCACAGAGGAATCTGCATCAGAATATTCTCTTCCTGCATCTGATTTATTCATGAGCGCGAACAAAGCAATCAGATGAGGAAATCTCCCAAGTGGTGGGTTCATGTGTGTTTTGCGCACCACAGAGTGTAGGGAAGTGCTCCGGCTCTATCCATTCCCTGCCAGCTGATTACTCAGGGGCGCTGGCATTAGTTTGTGTCAGAGACTTGTGTGCTGTGGGGTATATATCTATCCACATCTATGTCCTCTGCCACCACGTGTTGGGCTTCAAAGCCTTTTGCCTGCATGGCTCCCCCTTCCCTGGATGTCTTTGCAATTTAAATCGCTCATATTCCTCTCCGATTGCACAAACATATCCGGAGGGGGGGTAAGGGTGGGAGTTTGATCACCACATGGGCAAAGCAACAAACACCTGGTGTTCTTCGAGGGTATCATTAAGAGCGCACCAGTTTATACACGTCCTGCCTGGATCAAAACAAAGAAGGTTTTTTAGGTGACTTAATCAGGGTGGCTCTGCAGATCCGAGTCAGTGCTCTTTGTTTGAATGAGAAAGAGCCAGTCCAGAGTAGAGCTAAGTGATACTGGAAAAAACAGCACTATTCTTTTATATTTTGTAAGTTACTGTTTATTTTGATATAGAAGAGGTTATTCCAGATACATGAAGGGGGAAATGTAGGCCTAAACATAGACATTTAGTATTAGAATAATACACTTTAGTGATCCTCCTAGAGGACAGGCAGAGGCAGACTTCACCATTAAGCAAAGGCTGGCAGTCGCACGGGGTCCCGGACTTCATGGGACCCTGTGAAGATTTAAATAACATAATCCTTTCTCCAGCCTGTACTCTGGCTGTTGGGAATTTTAAGGTCGTCACACTCATTAAAAGTGTGAAAAATTGTGTAAACTTGGTCATGTTATGACTGTTAGAAAGAGGAAAATCTCAAGATTCTGACAAAGTCCAGCAATAACAGCTCACAGATGCGCAGCAACAGAAACTAGCCCTTTAGTGTAAGGAAAAAAACAGAGAAAATTAATCTCATGGTGTGTCCAGAATGCTTCCTGCATCATATAGAAGTCCCAAAATCAGAAAATATCCTGTTAATCTTGTTAATCCTGGTCTCCAGTTAAAGGTAAAGGTCCCACAAACAAAACTAGCAGCTTCTTTTAGTCCAAAAAATGCGCTAACTGGAAAAATCATAGATAAAGAACACTCCACAAACACTGCTGATCTCCAATAAGATATATTGTGCATTTGTTTTTCTCTTTGTCATATCAGACAGGGGCTGTGTATTTAAGAAAGTTCACCCTATTTCTGTCTAGTTGACTGTGCCTTTGCACATTGAGTCAGTTTTTTCTGTCTGTTTGAGCATGAATCATGTTTGAACACTTGACACCAAAATTTTCATTCATCATTACTTTTATCGGAACAATTTCAATGCAAATTTTCCTATCAGTCCAAGTCATTTAGACAAGTGATTGACTAATCAGAGCAGTGCTTGCTGATGCTCCTCGCTTGCATGCCCACCTCCTCTCTCTCTCTCTCTCTCTCTCTCTCTCTCTCTCTCTCTCTCTCCCTCTCTCAACCATTGATCTATAACAAATAAAGGCATGTTTGTAGCCTACTCACAGGTCAGAACAGAGACTGAATTAAAAAGTGGCTTTCCATCTCTCCAACTTGGCACAGCCAAATGACGCAGGAGTGGGTGCTGGAAAAAAAGCTTTATGTCAGGCACAGCTTGACAGAGGCACAGGCTTGCAGTATGAAAACAGTTTGCCACATTTTACAAATTTTCACAGTGAAGGCGAATAAAAATGCGACAGACCCCTGCAACAGGGTTTGAGTGTGTGATGGGTTTTTTTTGGATCACAAATCAGAAAAAAATGCATACAAATAACGGACCCGCCGTTTAAAGACCCTGAGGAGCAAAAGGAGCGCAGCCATATGGTTCGGTGGCCTGTTTTGCCTGTAGCTACAGCTAACATAACTATGTTCTACAGACTACATAAAACAATGTAGCATTGTGAGCTTAAGCAAATGTAGCTCACTAGATAACATAGCAATGGAGTGTGCATAGCTGCTTTGAGAGCTTAGCTTAAGCTATGTTAGCTACATACATACACTGAGCTACAAAGCTCAGTTATCTACATATCTAAGCAGAGCAGAGCTGCATAAGCTCATTTTCTGATTGCTGTGTCAGAATGTTTTTATGGAGGACAAGCTTTTCCTCCTATTAGACTGTACTCAGGTGGGTCGTGCCCAGTGTACGAGGGTTGGGGTCCAGCCTGCAGTCCCTCTCCCGCATGTCTCTTCCTCACTCTAACCTCTTTTTGCGGTTCTGTCCACTGTCCTCCCTTGCCAGTGAAGGCATAAAAAGCCCCAAAATAAAAACATTTTGTTTTAGAAAATGGGAATTTAGCTCACTGTTCACTGACAGGCTACACAGTCGAGAGCTTAAGCCTAGTAGTGAAGCTATAATTTTTACAAACGACATAACAACATGACGTGCCAGCTTCTCAATGACAAATCAATATCATCTCGGAAATGTTGGATATTGATTTGTTGTGATAAACTCATGTTTTTCTTGCAGATATTCATATTGGGGTATTGATCCAAATGTAATTTATTGTTCAAGGTATGTTCATTAGTGCATAAAAATGTGAATTTGTTGTGCAGACAGGAGTTATGGCATTGCAAAGATAAAAACCAATAACTGCATTACTATTTTATAGTAAGGAGAAATCCAGACAAAATGCATTGAAAACTAACATTAAAATGCTGACACTAACAATATTGATTAAGCAATTTATGAGAAAATGCTTTCAAAGACACCCACTCTAAAATTTAAAACATCTTTGCATAATTAAAGTGCATCATCTTGTGTTAGCTTGAATCAGTCTTGCTCCAGACGTTAAGCCGATATGCTCACACTGGTCAGCAGTAGGGATGTCATGATTACAGATTTTCTTGGTGTGATTATTGCCAGAGAAATAATTGCGATTTTACGATTATCAAGATTATTTTTGCATTAATTAATTTCACACAACAATGAATAAGTAAAATCACATGAACACTCCTTATAGGTCTTGTATTTTAATTTATTTCCATCCTAGGATGCTCTCATAACAAAATAATATATCAACAATGTAAAGTGAACAAAATAGCAAGAAAAATTATAATAATCCCGTTTGGATGGACCACTCAGGGGTTTTAGCAGAGTAGCGTTTGAGTTAAAAAGCTATAATTCAGTCGGTCACATCTATTTTATATCCCTCAAATATAAACACATTCTTCATATTCACAACTGTATTTATTTGTATGTATTTAGTTTCTTGTTTTTATGTGGCATTTGAATACACAACATATATAATACAATCGTCTAATTTACTGAGGTTACCTGAACGCATCATATTGTCTGTCTTCAGCTCGTAAAGTTTGCTAATTAACTTCAATTCTGCCGATTCCACCGCAGACTGTAGGATTCAAGCCTAAGCTCTTAATGTGATGCTATCTTCAGTTTTAAAGTGAATTTTTGCATCTGTACAAAGCTTGTGAGCTTGTGTGGATGCCTGTTGGTATTTTTCCTCAGGGTCACTCTTGTATGCCTGCACACAAAGTAACGTCACATCACAGCCGTCAGAATGGCAGACAGGTTTCTTCTTCTACAGTGAAAACTTGATCCTATAGGGTTATTTATTTTTCTGCCCGAGAAGTATCATTCTTATCGTATTTCTTTGTTATCCACCTGTTAATTTTCTCATTTTTTTCTGAATAGTGGGCATAAAAATATTGATTTCATGCCTCCTCCTGAAGAGCTCATTCCTGGGTCAGACATGACAGGAAAGATGGAAATAAGATGCTACTACATGAAATTATCTATTGATTTTTTTATGCTGTACTTGTTATAGTTATGTAGGAGTGTAACAGTGTCTTGTGCTGGATTTCTCTGGTGAGTTTAACTGCTGTGGGGGTTGCTGAGGCAGAACACCGCTCTAGGTCATATCAGTAGCTCGTAGATTAGACTTGCTAAATTTCAGGGCCATGGGAATGAAAACAAACAAGCAGGATCTGGTTACATTGGCCGCTTCCTCACACGTTCCCCTCCCCCGGCTGTTCTTTTGCTCCTGTATGGATGTTTGAGCAGTGAGATGGGTATGAAGTGGGCAGAGTTTGGTTTAGAGGTCAGACTTGAAGATGAGACACTTGAGTGCTCTCATACAGTCAGGGTCTGTCTGCTCGGCAGAGTTTGATTAAAGCCTGAGGAGTAAACCTTTTTTATATGGGTAAAATGTTGGACTTCTCAGTCCATATGCTTTATAGATGGGCATCTGGCATGAAAAGCCCATTTCCTGTTCCTTCCTCAGAGCCCTTTGGGACCAAGCAGTAACCCCCATGGTTGAATAATGAAACCAATGCCGAAAAAATGTAAAACTGCAGTTCCTCTAGTGGCCACTTGAGGTTGGCTGTAAAAGCACTGGAAGTCACAACCACAAAATTCTACTCTTGCATTTGAGCCCCTAATATCTGCCTTTAAACTTAGTCAAAAATGACACCTCGCCCACAAATGCACCAGCTGCTCACTGACAGGACACAATATTTGTACTGACAAATACAAAAAGTAAGCAGGGAATGCCAAAAAATAAGATTTTAAAGAATTTATATTATTATTATTTTATAAGATAGAACTTAATATTTTAGCTTACTATGACTGCTAGAAGTAATTCTGTTTTGGTGATTAAACTCAGAGATTTTCTCAGCAATGCTCAGAAATTGCTGTTATTTTGATAGACGAAAGAACTTCTAGTTTATGGGCATTTTAGCAGTAACTAAAGCCTGCCATACACGAACATTTTAAAGCCTTAACCATTTTTTTTCAGTGTGAGAGAGCCCACACATGTTCACTAGTTATATTCACTGGTTTTGCTGTTTTGTGTGTATAATGTGTGGTGTAGAACAAGAGGATCAACTGAGCACTCCACACACTAACAGATTCTGTTTGCAGACTGCCAGAGTTTCAGCCTGGTCTTGTCTTTCAAAACACCACATCTCATGCATTCATGTGACTTTAGAGTAAAGAAGTTACTCTGGGTAGCTGTTAGCTACACGCTATGTCCATTGCAGTTGCTATTTCAGTCCAGCTCCCTCCTTTGTCAGTTCATCTGTGGCATGTTTTGCAGTACACGTTGTTAAACACTGATTTTGTTGCCATAAATCAGCATTGCTGCCGTTTATTGTCTTCGCCCTGGCTGTGTTATTGTTTCCTTCAGTCAGCCTGCTTCCTGATTGGCTGTTCCTCCACGTCGCGTCACAAGTTTGTTCTTGTGTGCTCAGGTGTACTCGGTGCTCACCACACACAACAGGATTTCTGGTTGTAAATACTGAACGTGTTCAATATTTACGATCTCAAGTCGGAGCACCTCCAGTCAGGTCAGAGAGGGAAAATTTTGCTTGTAACACACCACGGGATAATCTGGTATGGTAATCTTGAGGACCATCCAATAATCAGGCCTTTGCTGACTTTGGTCAGAGGGGAGCAGTCAGCCCCACATTTGGCACGATTATCGTGTAATGCGTGGCCTGTTTTAACCACAACGAAACAAGAAATAAACAAAATAAAGCTTGATTTCAGTCATATTCTATTTTAGTGGAAACATGACTAATGATGTATAACCATAAACTGTTATTTTAGTGTTCATAGTGATGAATTTTGCCAACAAAGCACTGAAAACTATAGATCCGTAGAAGGAGAGGCAAAGAAGAGACAGGTGACTGAGCCACACACTGGTGTGGGGGTTTTCTTTTGGTGTTTTCTAAACATAAATAATGGTAAACAATTATGTTCCCTTGATCATGGGTAGGTTAAAATCGTGATCTCGATTAAAATTCAATTGACTGTGCAGCTCTACTTTGTCTCGTTACTTCATGCTCTTAACACTGTTTATCACTAAGCTTTACTGTTGATCACTAATTTTAAAGCTGACAACCTCACTGCTTATTGTATGAACGTGTTGGATGGGCTTCTCTGCCTATACATAGACTAAAACACTGGCATTTTAATTATTTACAAGGCTATAGTCAGTCTTTTTCTTTCCTACCTTGACCATCATCAGTCAGAGAAGCTCTAAACCTATCATCATTGGTCTCAGGATCTTTTCTTACGCTCTGTTCCAAAGGTCAGCACTGACCTGGGGATAAAGGTGTTTCAGTTTGCTGCTCCATTTTCTTAGAACAAATTACAAGAGGACCCGAAACTGATGACTTGGTCTCACCAGATGCTTTTAAGAGGATATTGAGTGACTTGGAGGCAGCTATATGTGGATGTAGAAGTTCTGCCCTTTATGATTGTAGCTTAGTTTTGGAAACATTTTTTTTTTGCATATCAACTTATTTCATGTTTCCTGACATGCTGCTCATCATTTGTCTTTAACTGTGCTGCTGCTGCCTGGGTTGGCCAGGATGCCCTTGAAAAGGAGATTCTAAATATTATAAAGATTTTCATGGTTACAAAAGTTAAATACAATTAATAGAAAAAGGAATGATCCCGTCATAATACATTGAGTAAACCTGTGCAGGATATGGATGCCTTTTAGCTGAAATTACAGAACCAGAACACTGACTGACAGCTGACAGTGATCCTCATATTATTGAGTAATGTGAACTAGCCCATGTCAGCTAAACACCACTCACCTGCACTTTGGTGATAAACAATTCCTTGCCTCCCAAATGGCATGACCCAAACACATAAAAAAATGCAGAAAACTGTCCATACATCAGTGGGCACTGGTATGTAAACATCACTAAACTGACAATCACAAGTCTCTCCACGCATCCCTCACTGCATCCTTCACATACATTTAGACTTTTCCACAAGAGATGCATGAAAGGAAGCAAGTGAAGTATAAGGAAACAGGAGACATGAGATGACATTTCCTTCATAACATCACAAGAAGCAACATCTGTCTTTGATGACAGCATCGGCTGATCATTCAGGTGTCAGCTGGCTTTTTGTTTTTGCACTCATACACAGTTTTCTTATTAAAATAACACATTGATGCCGTTTCATTTCTGTATGTTACCTGATAACACAGGAACATGTTAGACAGCCTGCAGTCTGCTACAGAGCATACAGACCACTGCTACAGTGCAATGCTTTATTATTAGGGGGGAGAGCCTCTCCTTCCCAGGACAATTTGATTCAAATCTTGATTCACAGACTACGATTCGATTCACTGATGATTCATTAAAATACAGAACGATTCGGTCCGATTCGATCCAGTACAATCTGATTATAGTATTATCGAAATAACTTTTTGCTTTAACAAAAATTGGCAAAAAAGGGGGAAAACAAGATCATATCATAAAAATCTAAGTTTATTTGAGCTTATTTATAAAAGACAAAATGCAAGGTCTCCTGTGCTAGCATTCTGAAATTATGTTTAAGAAAGCTTTCGTCACACCCAGGTGCCCCGGTGTCTTACTTTGACATTAAACTGGGAGATAAATATGAAAATGAGTTTTTACTGGTACATGTTCGTCCTTCTGTACTTCCTTAGCATTATTAATCCCAATAACAATACAAACTAAATATCAAATTTTCCCAAGAAGCACAAATTTAAACAGATTTAAAGTCACAAGGAGATTTGGATAGACAGAGCTCTGTGTGTCTGCTAGTACAAGAGAACAAGGGGTTAAAATAATGTGGAAAACACTCAAATTAAAACAGCTTTCTATACAATTTTTTCCTTTCATAATTCCTCTAGTTGTGAGTATTCAGTCTACATGTCGCAAAAACATCATTATTTCCTTTCTCTGTGTATCTGACCATTCTTGATTGTTTTTATTCTTGAACTGGAGAACTGGAGGTGAAGTCGTCTCTGTCTAATATCACATCAGTGGCTCAGATGTATTGATTATGTCACCAAATCAATCACTCCCAACAACACGTTACGGTGGTAAACCCCATGAATAAAGGGACTGTTGTTACGGTGATAACTGAAGACTTCTCCAAGTTTTAACTCAGAAAAGTGTTTATGTTCGGGTCTGTTTGTGCTGCATTTAGCGTTAGCATCTTAGCTAAACTTTAGCTCCGCCGTCTCAACAGGTGAGACTTATGAGCTGCCGTAGTTCTTAATCGCTTTTCCCCAAAGCGTACAGACGGGCAGACATTTCGAAAGTCATCCCTCATATGAAGTCGACTTTTTCCTGAGGTGCAGAACTGAAAGACGCTTAGGCGATGACCGGTGAACATCCAGCTACCTAGCGAGCACATAGGGCAAACGGAACTCTCGTTTAAAGGTAAAAGGTCATCGCGGGTTGCGCAAGATTACAGACGCTGAGTCAGAGCATGGCTGAACAGGCTATGAGAACAAGCCTGAATGAACCGATCTCTAACGTTAAAACCAGTCCAAAGACCACCGCAGTTTTACCGATCCAGGGCTCCGCGGACCGATGCACTCGGACTGCTGACGTCAAGATCAGTTAACCGATCCATAACAGGTTATCTTTACACCACTATCTATTATTCAATTATTTATTGATTAATTCCTATTTATGTATGATATGCAAACCCTGTCATTTACCTGATCCTTTTATTCTGTCACAACAGAAAGTTTATTTTGTTTTAAATTGAATTAAGATATTAAAATCATCTAACAGTTCAAAGCCAACACTCATTAATGATCAGCCTTAAATTACTTTTTTGACTTGATGATAAATCTAAAAAATGTTTCTTGGTGTCAATAACTGGCCTTTTAAAGAAAATTTAGATTAAGAAGTTGTTTGTGATTCTTTTGATTTTAAGACATTAACTTAAAAGACTCTTCTGTTTGATGGTGACTCAGAAAATTGAATTCCATAGTAATGCACTATATTTTACTGAACTGATTAAATTTGTGTCCAGTATTCTGTTATCAATACTCATTTTGCATTATAGTTTTCCTGTATGTATAATATGAAAACTGTCTGTTGTGTCTGTTTAGTGCTGTGATTCCCAAAGTGGGGCCTTTGTCCTTGGGGAGGGACTCAAAGCTATGACGGGGTGGGTCACAGCAAGGCCAAGTAAAAAACAATGCATTCCATTTTGAATTGCCAGCAAAGTATGGCAATGTCTGCGTGACAACATTCAGATAATAGAGCAAACAATGAATCTACAGCAGACTTCACAACTATTAAAACAAAGACAAGAAAAAAAAATATAGAACAAGTCATATCTCGCCCTCAGCTTCACCTGCACAACAGCAGGTGATGAAGGGAGCCACACTCCTTCCTTTTGCTACATCACACGTTTGTTAGGTTTTTCTGCCTCAATCAGGACACAATACAGATGATATCTGGACTCTGAAAATGAACTAGTGTCAGCCTCACAGCCGCGACTAGACTTGAGAAGAGCTGTAGCACAAAACAAGCCCACAATAGCCACTGAAGTTACTGCAGGGGTAGAAGTGTACATCTGAAAGATTTTCATTGCTTTTTATTTAATATAGTTCTTCTTTAGAGAGTCAGCTTTCAACAAAATGTTTTCAAAGCAATGACTGTTATTTCACCTGGAGAATCTGGAAGTTTTATGTTGCAGTATCATTTTTAATTGCTTTCTCTTTGAAAGTGTCTTGTTAGTTTTTTAGCCATATGTAGAAGTTTTGCAATTTTAAACTTTTGCAGAGAACAGTTGAGATAAATTCTAAAAATATAGGGACTTGTTAGCTAAGGGTGTGACTGACTGTGTTTACGGCATATCTCTTTAAGTGCCTAGAAAAAGTTTTCAACCCCTTGGATGTTTTAACCTCTTTTATAGATCAGTTATGGTTGGTTATGTCAGTTAAATAAAAATAAGTAATGTAAGGTAAAGTCTGGCCTTTGACTTGTCCACTCCAAACACTTTGTTGTCTTGAAACTATTTCTATGAAGCGTTCGCTGTATGCTTCTGGTCATCGTATGGCTGGAAAATAAATCTTCTCCCAAGCCATAGTTCTCCTTAGCCTAGTTTTTATGTTGGTTTGAGCCAAATAAGATTATTTTTAGATTTCATTTACCTAGTTTTAGTGAACTAAGAATCTTTAGCGGAGGTTATTAGGGCCCTTACCTGACAAAGAAACAGTTTGGGAACCCCATCTCGCCTCCCTTTTAAAACTCAGGTGATGTTTTAAACTTTCTTCATCCAATGAGGAGGTCTGTCGGTCTGTCAATAATGAGACTTCCATGAGGTCTGCTCTCATCCGTCCTCAGATCTCCCTCCACTCCTTTTGATCCTCTCACCTCTGAGCAGCTTCAGGGGCTTTGGGGTGATCCCAACATGGAGGGTCAGGAACTACCTCCAGTTCAATCAAAGAGCAAAGTACCAGGAGGCCTCATTTAAGAGACTTCTTTCTGATTCTTGGGAGTTTAGTATTTGTTTGCAGGAGAATTAAAATGCACATATAATGCTCAGTCAACATGCTGTTGTTGACTTAGGGTTACACATATTGGTACTGGGTGCTTAATTATGATGTTGGCTTCTCAAGATGATATAACAAGATAATGAGCATATAGATTACTGTGCCCCATGCTATGTTGTGCATAGGTGTGGGGGCACTAGACCGGCCCTATTTTCAAAACTAACAAGAAGTCAAAATATCCAATGAAGCACACTTACATCACATGAAATACAACATAATTACTTAAGCGGTGGGTGTGTGCCGACAAGGATTTAACTCAGCTGAAAAGAAAATGAGAGCACAACATGCTATGGTCTCAAAAAATAAAGAATCATTCTCAACATGATAGCCTTCATTTACAATCTTCTTGGCAAAATGCCTTCTTAACCAGTTCCTCTACAGCAGCTTCACTGACGGCCACAACAATGGTATGTTTCAGAAATAAATCAGTTATTTTTAGGATTTTCCCACCCACATCCAACAGAGCATTTCTCTTATTTTCTTTGCCATTCCAGTTGGTTGTTAAATGTCTTGTATCATCTTCTTTTGCCAACATTAGATCCTAGAAGTCCTGCACTGAAACCTTTTGACCTTTCTGCTGTCACTGCTATGTTTGATGGTAGCCTACCTCGACATTAAATACTTTATTTGTAATTTTTCAGGGAAGACAGAACATTCAGACTGTCATAAGGAAAGAAGGGCAGAGAGCAACACTGAAAGCTTTTCATGACGGGAAAAGTGTTTACACTCTTCTCCTGGTTTCCTTTGGCATGGGTTTGTGATCTTCTTGGGTGGAGTTTGCTGGTGTATCTAAAGGCTGCTGCCTTGTAGGAAATGTACATGTAGGAAAGAGGCAGTTTAATCAGAACTGGACAACATTTCTTTTTAAAACAAGAGCAAAGAGCCACACTGAAGGCTTGTCTCGGCAGGGAACATGTTTTTGAACCGGGCTTGGAATTGATATTCACAGAGAAGCTCCACCATTAACAATCTACAGCAGTGGTAACCTATCGGCTCTAGAGAAGACATGCGTACAGCATCATTTAGTCTTGTCACTCTGATTGGCCCGTTATGAATGAGACAGAACATTCGTCCAATCACTTTCTGGAGTTTTTTGAAAAGTGCTGCCCTTCCCAAACACTTTGTATGGACTGTTTCCCAGGTCAGTGTGAAATAGATCCATCATCGTCATCCTTTCATACACCTGAATTACATTAGAAGAACACTGTAAAAACAAAAGGCGTCAAGGGGTGTTGTGGGTCTGAGATATAGTCAAAAACCGCCGTATTGGTTTAACCTGGTTGTTTTTCCTAGTACCCATGAGCCAGTCTTTAAAGCAAGAGGATGTCTCTTTGTTCCAGAGATTTAAAATGATATTTATGACTTTATATACTTGAATTTTTTAAGTTTGGAAAGTTATAAATAAATTCTAATTCCTCTGTAAATGTATAACTTTTTAAAGTAAAAAACTGAGTGTGGGTGCCAGTTTAGCTCATTGGTTAGAGCAGGTGTCCCTATTAAGAGGCTGTAGTCCTTGTAGCTGTAGCTATTCTTAAGAAAAAATCATGAGTTTGGTTTCTTGTAAATTTATTACATGATAAACTCAGAACATGTGTTTTGATGAAAAAAATGAACAAGAACATCTCTGAGAAAATCAGTTTCATTAGAATTTTTGTCTGTTTTACCCCGTATTTTTATTAGTGGAATAAAGAGTAATTCTCAGAGGCCCTATCAGTCCTAGCTGGCATTTACCCAAAATTCAGATGTCCAGTCTTTCACTGGTTGAGTCACATGTTTAGAGACTTTAGTCCTTGTCACAGCGGCTGTGGGTTTACATCCAACCTTAACCCCTTGCAGCTATTATCCCCCTCTCTCCCCTCCAGGTGTTCCTGTCTCTCTTCAGTTTTCTGTCTGATAAAGGCAAAATGTTGGTTTGTGCTGTATGGTTGAAGTGTTGAAGTATTTGCTGTTATATTTTGGCCACAAGACTTGACCGCCAACACCTAATATACTTAGTTAATTTATCTGAGTTTATTTATCATTGTTATATATCATTATTTTACAATATTTGAATTTTTAAAACTTATTTATGTTTCGTTATTGCTTGCATTGCATTACTGCTTTTCAAAGTGAAGGGTTAATTGATGTTTGATAAAATCAGATGTTGTACAATCAATGAGTAATCACTTTTTCCATCAAAATAATCCTGAAAATGATTTCCACCATAACTGAGCGGCCCTCCTGCAGCTTCAGTAAATGAGTGATCTCCAATAAGGAGGCTCATCTGTCAGTAAAAGACTCCTGTGAAGTCTGCTCTCTGGTATCCTCACTCATCGCTCTTCAGATCTCCCTCTCCTCTCCTCGATCCTCTCACCTCTGTGCAGCTTCAGGGGCTTTGGGGCGATCCTGAACATGGCAGGTCGGGAACCACAACTGGTTCAACAGAGGAGTGAGGAGACGTCATTTAAGAGACTCCAGACACAGCTTCTGTCAGATTCCTGGGACTCAGTGTCATAGAGCTTGATGTGGGTTTGCAGGTGGAGCTCAAGATGCCCAATCACTGCTGAATACACAATGCTTTTGCTGATTTACAGTGTCATATATGATGTTGTGGACTTAAGTCAGCAGCTGTGAAAATAGCCTCATATATTTCTCTGCAGTCATTTAGATAATTTAGAGTCCTTGCTGACCATTCAGACATTATCTACACTTGATTGCATCAATCATGTGTCACTTTTATGACCTGTAATTATAACAGCCCTGTGACAGGAACTCTTAGTGGCATTTTCCAAATGACATGTGAAAGTGAAGTGAGGCTTCCACCTAGTGGCAGCTCATCACACACCCACATCAGGAATGCATGACACTCTCTTAAGGTAATATTTAAGCTCTTTATTTGTCTTCTGGACCCTTTCAGGAGGGAAAGAAGAAATTCGATAAGGAAACAGAGAAATACTACTCCACACTTGAGAGACACCTCAACTTGTCATCCAAGAAGAAGGAAGCATACCTGCAGGAGGTAAAAGCAAAACCAATTTTCTTATCCCCAACACGTTCTTAAATAATGCTATTTTATGGTCAGCTGAGAGTCTCCTTAAAAGTTAAGCTTTTTGTTTGTGCACCTCTCCGTTTCCAGGTGCTGGGGTAAGCATTAACTCTCTGTTCACATGGTGCTCTCCCTGTTTGACCCTGCTCTTTGTTATGGCTCTAACCCCGCTCTGTTTGCTCCTCCACAGGCCGACACACAGATTGATAAGGAGAGACAACTCTTCTATGATGCATCGCTCGAGTATGTTTTCAAAATACAAGAAGTGCAAGAAAAGAAGAAGTTTGAGTTTGTCGAGCCGGTAAGAAAAGTGTCCTTTTTACACATTTCTGTGCTTTATTAGTGCTCAGTATATTTAATATCCAGTAATTATTTAGTCTTTTTACTGAAAGGGCTGCTCGATATGGATCATAAATCATATCTTGATATTTTTAGCTGAATGGCAATATTGCACATTTTTTTTAAAAATTAATTCTGAAATAAAAAATTACTGTCACAACACCAGATTTATAAACTTTGATATGATGCTGGACAAAATCAAATAAAAGCGAAACCTATTTGATACTACTGACCATGCAAAGCCTATGGATGGGCCAGATTCCACATCAGTCATCAGGCAGATTCCTTCTTGTAAAGCTGAAAAACTTATTCCTAGTCAGAGAAGAAATAGACAGTAGCTGTGGGTATGGTATAGTTGTACTGCAACCCTGTAAACAATGGCAGCCAGTGAAGAGATTAGCGTAGATTTAGCTTTAGCAGTAGTTTTATCAAAACAGGAAAACATTTCTTTATTAAAAGAAGAGAAAAGAGCTGCCAAATAATTAATTAACCAAATTAACACATGGCAGGATGTCAGGAGCACTTCCTTAACTGCACATGCACATGTGCAACATTTAAAAAAGCTGGTGGACTGTGCCAGCTCTACCAGCTTTTCCAAGTATTGCTAATGTATTTGCACAATTTAGAGTTGTGTAAGTATTTGCATATAGTATTTGATCAATCAGAACAACAAATATCCCTATAGGTTGTTTTCACATGATGTCATATTACTGATACAATTCCAGATGAGGGGCAGAAAGTGTTTTCTGCTTAACGAAGTGCTCTCAAAATGCCAGTTTTGTGCAATTTATAGCTGTGCTAGTAAAATCGGGGGAAAACCTTGAGCTTACTTTTTAGTCCTGAAAGTAGTGAAAAGTTTAAAAAGCAAACAGAGAATCAGTGCAAGACATGGCACCATCTAAAGTCTGGCGGATCAGAGTCAGACAACAGTTGTGCAAGGCAAGGCTAGAATATTTTTAATCAGGAGAGTCTTGATACAACTTTGATGACAATGTATTTTACAAATTTTAATCAAAGAGAAATGTTCAATGTCTTAGGCAATTAGACTCCATCGTGGTGACTACATGTACTTGAAGGGGTAGTGAGGCAAATAGCAGGAATCAGATAGCCCCCCCCCCCATGGAGTCTAGACACTGGTGGTGGTGTTGATGCAGGATGCAAGATCAGATGAGGAGTACAATTCTGAAAAGCTGGACTGGGAACCCAATGAGGTAGCTTGGAGGAGGAGACCAAGGTATGCAAAGATCTGGACCAGATGCTGATGAACTGAATGGAGGTGGCTGGGGTGGATGAGGGTTGCAGCATCCACACTGAAATGACAGGCTGACTATAAAGAGAGGATGACAGATTTACAATATTACAGGTGCAAGATGATTGGTCAAAAGAGTTTGTGTCAGTATCTGATTAGCTTAGTACTTAAGAGAGTGAACGTCCTTAACCAGCTGATCATCAAGCAGGATGAAAGAATGAAAGGAAGAAGAAAAAGATATAAATGAGTGGTGACTAATGAATGAGTAAGAAATTGTGTTCTTGCTTGAACTTCTGCTGAGCTCCATTTAGCTACTTAACCTTATTTATCTGGCTAAAATGTAAAAATTAGATATATTGTCCAGCCCTAGTATAAATAAAAGTAAAAGTTTGAAAAGCACAAAAGCAAAATAGCACAGAATCTTTGTACTTAGTGCTAATGGAAGTGTTTTTTTATGTGTTTCCTCTCCCTTTTCCTGAGTGAATGCACAATCATACATCTCTTACAAGTATATATCTAAGCTTGTTTATTCTACATATTTGTCATCTGCATCACAAATTCTCGGTAATATTGTCGACCTATTTAGGGAGGTAGTGGATAAAATTAGATAAAGTGGTTGTTGTCAAACAAAACAAGACAAAGTGGAAGCACAAATCCAAGCCTGGGTAAAAGCCCAGACCTTACAGATATGTCGAGTCAATTCTAACATCTTTAGGGGAGAAGTTACCAGGAAACATTAAGTTCTCTAGGTGTTAAATGTCTGGGAACGTGAGATGGGAGCAGAGTGGCTGTTTTAAAAGCCTCCCACTCCCATGTGTTTATTTCCACTGGCAGGTCACCCATAACCCAGGCCAGAAATGTAAATCTCCATGCTCCAGGTAGTGATGGGGGAAGCGACAGGGCTCAGCCTTGCCCATGATGAATCTGGGCACAGATAAGATGCTTCATCCTTGAACGTTTGACATCGCAGCCTCATGTTAAAAATGAAATCAGTGTATGTGTGAGGATTGGGGTGAGAAAAGCACTGTGTTCTCAGGATTCTCTTTACCAGTGATATATTCTGTTTTTTTTCCTCCTACTAGACTGTCAGTGTTTTTTTTTTTCCTGCCGTTTATTAAGGATGCTTGTGAGTGATACAGAAATAAAATCAATATGTGTCAGTCTAAGGGGACGAAAACTTTCTGAAAGTTTTCTTTTTTCCCTTCCTACTATGTGCAGTATTCAGTGCATCAACATGATATTTAATGTTTTCAGATTTGCTGAAACATTATTTGACATTGTTTTTAACCTTTATTTACAGATTCTAAACAGAAATGTAAGTTTCTACATGGAGGTTGTGATTATCAGTATGTGAAGTGTTTGGGTTATTGCTGTTAAAGCATTTGTAGACAGACATGTATTGACCAGTTGTCCCTTTCTTGGCCTTCTGATTGGTCTGCTGACCCTCCAATCAGAAAGCCCTCTCCCATAGCAACCAGTGTCAACGCCACCCTCCTTGGTTACTGTTCCTCAGTTTGACAAACACTGTACTCACTGGCTTCTTTACCATTTACAATGAACATATCCTGATTGATTGATTGATTCTTTAATGACCACACAGCCAAGCTGGTGGAATTTGTTGTCAGTACAGCTGGTACAGGCTCCAACATCCTATAATTTGAATTAGTTTAATTCACATGTGATGTATGCAGTTATTTAAAAACTTTGCCTAGGTGAGAGAATAAAGACAAAGATACAGTGCAGTGTATGAGGATAACTCCAAATCTCAAGATTTGATCAAATCATTCAGACTCTTTCCCATGTCTGAGGCGAGGGATTACTGGATGTTTCTGAATGTCATATTGTACACATAACACTCATACTGCGGCTTACTGAAGGCCCTGTTGGCGACATTTGGATGATATATCAGGCCACTGGCTGCAGAAGTGATCACTTATTGAGTCCAAGTGTTAAAGGTCAGTGGATGCAAGAAAGGTAGCAACCAAGGGAGGCAACTTACATTTGCTGACATCAGTGATGGTTTTCAATAATTTTAATAAGATTTTAAAGTTATCCTCACACACACCATTTTATTTTTTGTCTATTCTTTCGCTGAAGCCAAGTTCATGAAATAATTTATCAATTAAATATAAATCGGGGCTTTCAAATGATTAAAATTCTTAATCGTGATTTATCTCTGAATTTCTTTAATAAATGGCGATTTATCTCTTTATGACACTCTTTCAAAATCCAATATTTTGTGTTTAACCCTTTAAAACCAGTTGTATCATATTGAATACATACTTTTATGAGACCAATGTTCAATCAATATTATCAACGCATTCTTTAAAATCTTTTGAATACAATCTGATGAATGGTGAAAAATGCCCTCCTGTAGATTGTCAATTGAAAGATTTGTGTAATGCAGCAAATGCAATACATAGACATTTTTAAAAAATTTTTATGTCAATTTTTCCTTTTTGTTTCTGTTTTTGTTAGTTTGTTTTTTTGTTCCTTTTTTTTGTTCTCAGTTCCAGAAAGTGAGATTTTTCTGGCTATTATTTGAGGTATCAGGATTTAAAGGGTTAAACTGTTTTTGTTTAATTTTGGATTTTTGTTCTAATTTAAACTAAAGACTGACTTTCTGTTTGGAAATGGACCTGCTTTTATTTTGAAGTTTGGTCAAAGAGAATGGCTATGTCCAAAACCACTCACTCATTCCCTACTCTCTATTCACTTTGTAGTGAGCAGCATACAGTGGACTGTATAGTAGACTCAGCAGCAAAAAAAAACAAAATTTTAGGGCACGCAGACGCTCAAGTTGTTTAAGTTGCACACCATGTATTCAGGCAGGCTGGGTTTGAATCCGGCCTGTGGCCCTTTCCTGCATGTCTCCCCCCTGCTCTCTTCCCTGTTTTCAAGTCGATCCATTGTCCTCCTGTATCTAATAAAGGCATGAAAAAGCTCAAAAATAAAATTGAAAAAAAAAAGAAAACACTTTTTCTGACAGTACTCTGGCTGTGAACAATGACTTAATCCTCGCTAACAAAATGTATGGCAACAACCACTCTTAGATTACCGAGACAGTGATTAGGAATCTAAACGTGTTTACACAAATATAAAAAGAATACACTAATGAAAAAGTTTTGACTTTTGTAGCAAAATAATCCTGAATATTTTTATGAACAATCATTTGTTTCATAAAGATGATGGTCTCATGTCTGTAATCATCATAGTGAAAACTTTGTTTTAAAAGCCTGCCCCATAATTACAGGTTATATAGGTTTCTCATGGAGCTTTTTTTGTTAGAGGTAAAGAGGTAAATCCCCAAAAAGACAAAAAAAAACCCAAAAAAACAAATACACTCTCCAGGCTTGGTCATGCTAGTCAGGCAGTCACATATCTCAAACAGAGTGCATAGCGTGCTGTGTGATTGCAAAGATTGACCGAAGAAGGAGCAAACTGCTGAGTGTCCTTTGCATGCAGATTGCTGCACAGATGGAGAAATTTGGAATTTAGACATAAAAATCTAAAATAGCTGCCGAAATAAATGCTGTTATTGACAGTAAATGATGTTGCGTACATAATTGCCTCATGAAAAAGGAAGTCTTGCTTAGTTAGTAACACTAACTTCTGTCTTCTTCAGAATTACAGAGAAACCTTTGTTGTTCCCAACAGCATTTGCCAGCTATCAGAAAAATGATTGATTGCTGATGTGTTTAGATTGCTTCTGAGATTGCAATGCTTTAAATTAGAGTCATTAGGTTTTCCACTGACAAAAATTCAAAGTAAATATTAAAATGAGAGTTTTTCTTCAAAAGTGGATTCTCAAAGAGTGTGACTTTGACTGAAACACAAATTAAAGCAAATTTTGTACTTCTGGAAATAAATCACAACAGATTTAACTCCCCATGTGTCAGAGACATAAAATGATTATTGTGTAGTTAAGAAAGTCATCATGGCATCTGCTTTTCAAAATGGAAATCTGAAGTTGCAGTGTTCCTTATTAAAGTGTTCTCTGTGCTGTGAATTCTAATCAAGCTCTGTGTTGTTTATTCACTCAGTAAATCAGCCTTAAATATTCTTTCTCTGCAGCTCCTGGCCTTTCTTCAGGGTTTGTTTACATTCTACCATGAAGGATACGAACTGGCTCATGAATTTGAGCCCTACAAACAGCAGCTTCAGTTCAACCTACAGAACGTAAGTCTCCACACCTCAGGGCTTGTACACAAAGGCAATCAGCCTCGTAATCAGATTCTGCAGCTTATCATACCACGACATAACAAGACGACTTTTCACAAATGGAAAGCTGTGTGATTAAATGAGATTCTCTGCTGCACAGAAGATCAATATTTTCAGAATGTGGTATTGCAGGCAGTCACTGCAGGCTATTCAATGGTAATGTGTCAAAAAGAGTTGGAGTTGGGAGTTAGACTACAGCCACAGCCGTGCCCCCCTCCTCTCATCACCATAACCTCACCACTTGTAGCCTGAGGGCCCAAATTTCTCTTTGACCTGAAATGTCAGGATTTCTGCCCTGACGGTTTCCACTGTATGACCCTCTCTCCATGTCCGAAGATGCAGAGAGCTCAGAGAGGAGCTGGAGAAGGTGAGGCTGTCTCAGCATCTCCCTAGTAAAGGAAATGAAACCTTTCTCTGAAAAATAGACAAGAGGTTTCTCGTACTGTTCTCTAAAAAACAAAAACAACACAAGAGGTTTCCAGGGATCATTAACAGTTAAACTTTGGAATCACTTTAAGTGGACTTTTCCAACTATTTGAATTGCAGCAGTTTAATTTCTAAAGTTTTTGCCAGCGCCTTACTAAGTCTTAACAAGGGCTGCAAAATAAATCACAGTTTTTCATTATTGTGATATGAGCTTTCACAATAAACACATCACAAAAGTCTTTTTTTTTTTGCCAAGGATACGTAAAATAACTTCATGCAATCAACCAAGCACTGCTTTTTCCCCAACATTCAAAGGCGTTACATGCTCTCAGATTTTTTAATGCAGCCAGATGAGAAACTTAAGCTAGCTATCAGCTTCCCTCAGAGTAATTGTATAAGCAGTGTTAAAATGTGTTTATTTTGGATTCACAAGAAACATATTGCAGATAGCTGTAGCTGAAGCTATAAAAGACTCTTTCATATTAGTATATTTTTGTGCTGACAGCATTAAATTGTTAATTGTGATGCGATAAGAGTCAAAATGAATGCATAAAATTTTCTAAGCATATGAGTTGCATGCTATTTTTTTCCACATAATATTATACTATACTACTATACTATAATATTCTACTCCTGTAGAAGGGCAGAGATCGGATGCCACTCACCGTAGCATCTTCTTGCTTTCCCAGTGATGTAAAATGAGGACACCGCTTCACCTTCAAATACCTTATTTCACTTTTAAAATCATATAGGACTTGGAGACATAATTGTTTTGCACTTGTATACAAAAGGAAGGATACAATAAAACAAGGTTTGGGAAATCAGTTAGATTAAGGCAGAAGAAAAAAGGCAACAATAAAAAAATACTAGTAATTTTAATAAATGAAAAGGAAAAAGTCAAGCAAAAGAAAAGGGGTATGCACCATGCTTCGCAGTGTGTGTCTCTTGATGTCAAACATTTCACTTTGATGTTGTTTCCTGTAGCTGTTTTTCTTTCTTTTTTTCCAATCCATGGCAAGTTCTTTTTTCATGGTTAAGCTAATGTTGCCTACCAGAAGTTTCAGAAGTCAAAGGAATAATAAAGGACAGTTTCTTGAGAAAGTAGCTTAACTGTTGTTCTGATCTGGGCTACTTGCAAGGAAAAGGCAACTAAACTCTATCAGTGCACCAACCCGACATCATTGAACTTCAGTGGGTCATTTTGTACATGCACTCCTCAGGGATATTTTTCATGTATAACAGTGTAATACACTGTGTTTCACAACACTGACCAATGACTTTGGTCAGAAGGAGGGATTCAGCCTGACAATGCGGGGAGTTCTCCTGAAGTGTGTGGAACGCTGAAAGGGATACTTCAACATTTTGGCAAATTCGCCCACTGCCATAATCCCTATAGACTTACTAATAGGTTTGTTACCTTTACACTGCTGTCTACATTATTAAGCAAATGACATTTTTCTCTTATTTTCCTAAATACCATTTTTAGTTCTTTACAACCAATAAAATGTTTTAAAACTCTGTCGTGCTTAATAATGTGGAACAGTGCATTTTGAGGTTTTTATTTTTTTTTAAATTATGGTTATCATTATAAAGTTTGTTCAAAAACATTTGAATTATGCTCTAATGGCTGATGACTTGAAAAATACTCTGACTTTCATTTGCAATAATATTTAGGAAAATAAAAGAAAAATATCATTTGTTTAATCATGTCGAAAGCAGTTTAGTTGTAGGTGCAAGCTATTTTTAGATCAGCGGTGCTGAGATAAGAGCTGCTCTGCCAACGCTATGGTGTCTTATGGTATTTCCTGCTTTCCCTCATCAAACTCATCAAATAAACAATCCAACAATTCGGAAACACTCCTGTGGACAAGTTGTGACCTGCATATTCACCACACCATAAAATACCCATATTTGTATTAATTTAATTCAGAAATCAGAAAATGCTTCACATTGTTGGTGCTGACTTTGAAAATTGTTTTGAAAATTAAAATAATTAAATTCTACATATGCAATTACAAGCAGTTAATCATGATTAACTACCAATATGTAATTATTTGAAAGCCCTTGTGTATTTGTAGCTCTTTATATCATTATACTGAAAAGTAGTTTTGTGCATCACATTTTTTATTATCAATGCAAGATAATAAATTCATTCATTTGGAATAACTTAAATTTATTTTTCATCTTATGATATAAATTACAAAAAGAAAATATATCGCAGTGTCACTTTGTCTTATTTCTTTCAGCCCAAGTGTCCCTTTGATGCTGCACAAATACAAGCCATGTGTCGAATGTTTGATTTTTCTCCTTTGTTTTTCTTCTCCATGAAGTCAGGAAGTTATGGTTATTTTTGAGTTGAAAATGTGGCTACACAACACTTCCACTGACGATGAACTTTTAATCCAACCTTTTATTTTCTGTGCAGACACGAAACAACTTTGTGAGCACCAAGCAGGAAGTGGAGAAGCTGATGAGGAGGATAAGGTCTGCAGATCAAGACTATAAACCCCCAGGCCAGTGGACGATGGAAGGCTTCCTGTACGTCCAGGAGAAACGTGAGTCTTTCCAGCCGTGCTCCAATCCAGACAGGACCCCTCACCCCACTTTTAAGTGCAGAGTTTTACATCTATCATCATAAACATGTCTCGAGTTCTCCCAGGCCTCTGCAGAGGAGATTCTCTCACACAGAGCTCATAATTCATCCTGTTTATCCATTCACTTTGATGTGCGCTCAAACGAGGGGGGAGATACCCGAATGGTAGATTTTTATCAGTAGCGATAAACAACTTTTGATTTATCACACTTTAATTGCAAATTGATTTTCAGAAGTCTTTCCAGAAGCCTGCTATTCAGAGAAAAATGTTTTGGCTCACAGACTATTTTGTTCTTTTTTGGTCCTGTCCTAGGTCCCCTGGGATGCACTTGGACACGTCACTACTGCACATATGAAAAAGGCAGCAAGACCTTCAGCATGAGCAACACTGAAAATAAGTCAGCTGGGAAACAGGTAGCTCAGATTAGCAGCACAAACAAACGATAAAAGTCGAAAAACACAGAAAGTTTAATCCGTGTGGGTGAAACAAAGAACCCCTTTGAGGTTTATAGAATTTCTCAGCCCAAAGGGGTAAAAAGGGGAAAAAGCCGAGATGACAGAAATACAAATTTGGCACAGGAAACAAAAGTCCTTTTAACTTATGTCAGACCAAAATGGTTCAAAGATAACTAAACCTTCAAGAGAGAGGAGAGAGGAGGAATGAAAATAACATTAACAGAGGAAGTTAGGGGTTGGTTTGTTTTGTAGGAGTTTGAAGATTCCCTGTATGTTAATGCCTATCGTCGCTGTCAGGTAGAAGCTTCGGGTCTCCATTTTGATAATTTTTATACTATATATCAGTGCTTTTGGTCACACTACATCTGTCAGTAGATTTGACAAATTTTTAAAAAAGAAAAGTATCTAAATGAGCTTGTGGCTAAACTCATTACTGCATCAGATTGAATGTACTTATGAGAAGCTAAATCTTCTATTTCTATTTGAAAACCCTTGTTACTACATTCTGGCTCAATGTTTGTAAAATATTAAATATGTAAAGAGTAACTGAACCCTCTGACCAGTTTATCTAGATAAAAACCTATGTGTATAGGTATTTAGTTGTTCTGTTGTTCAATTAAGTGCAAGCTATTCAAACCTACATTGATTGTCTTCTTACAGTGCTTATAAAAAAAAGTATTCACCACGTTGGATCCTCTTTCTTTTTATTGATTTTGTAAATCAGTCATGGTCAATATAATTTGGCTTTTTTGATCAACAGATTATATTTTTAAAAAGCCTTCTTTAATGTCAAAGTTAAAACTAATTTCTACAAAGTTATGTCAATTAAATAAAAATATGTAAGGTAAAATGAGTGATTGCATAAATATTCACCCCCTCTAAAGTGACTGACCTAATTCAACGGAGGTCCAGCCAATTGGTGCTAATAGTCTCATGATTAGTGAACTGGGGATCACCTGAGTGCAGTGAATGTGTCTCAAGTGATAGTAGTATAAACACAAGAGTGTCTGGAAGGCCCAGTCACTGGTTAATCAGTATTCCTGGCTACGATTACACCATGAAGACAAAAGAACACTCCAAGCATCTCAGAGTAAAGGTATTGAAAAGTATAAGTCAGCTGATGGATACCAAAAAAATCCAAGGCACTGAACATCCCCCAGAGTTCAGTTAAATCCATCATCAAGAAATGGAAGGAATATGGCACATGTGTAGATCTGCCCAGAGCAGGCTGTCCTCACAAACTGAGTGACCGTACAAGAAGGAGACTAGTGAGAGAGGCAAGCTTCAGCAGCTGAGATGAGAGAGACTCTGCATACAACATCTGTTGTCCAGGTTCTACACCAGTCAAAGCTTTTTGGGAGAGTAGCAAGAAAAAGCTGCTGTTGAAGAAAACTCATATAATCTGTACTAGAGTTCACCAGAAAGCATGTGGGAGCCTCCATGGTCAAATGGAGAAAGTTCTTTGATGAGACCAAAATGGTGCTTTTTTGCCATCAGACAAGACGCTATGTTTGGCAGATAAGAAGAAGAAAATATAGGAAAATCCTTAAGGACGATCTTATTCAGTCTACAAGAGAACAACTTTGAAGATTGATTTTCCAGCAAGACGTTGACCTGAAGCATACAGTGCAAACTACACAGAAATGCTTTAAAGACAACAAGGTGAATGTTCTGGATTGGCCTAGTTAAATCCCAGACCTCAATCCAATAGAAAAATTATGGCTAGACTTGAAAATGGAGAGATCCTTGTGCAACCTGAGAGAGCTTGAGCAGTTCTGCAAAGATAAATGGAGTGAAATTACAGTGTCCTGATGTGCATACCTGATTGAGCCCTATCCACACAGACTCTGTGTATTGATTGCAGCCAAAGGTGCATCTATGAAATACTGACTTGACCGGGGTGAATGTTTATGCAGTCACTTATTTTTCATTCCATATTTTTATTTAATTGACATCCATTTTTAGAAATCTGTTTTCACTTTGACATTAAAGAGATTTTTTGTCCTTTCTTGTCAAAAACCAATTTAAATTGACCATGATTGATTTATAAAATCGGTAAAGTTAAAGCATCCAAGGGGGTCAGTACTTTGTATAGGCACTGTGTATTCTCGTATTTACTGAAGACATTTAACATTACAGATGTTCTTGGGTTAGAGAAACAATGTCTAACAGTATGAATTATAATCACAGAGTGGCATACCAAAGATCAAATTATGTATTCTACAGCTGACACGGTACAGAAATGGTGTGGCCTATAGTGTTAGTTATATCAGCTCAGCTTTCACTTCCAAAGCTGACACATTGAGTGTTTTCATGAGGTAACCATACCGTGCCCACAGTACCTTGTCTAATTATCAGCCATTAGAAGAACAAAGTGGCGGCCGTGGACTTACTTCGATGACAGATTTTCATTTGGCTCTTCTGGTCAAGGTCGGTTTTTCCAATTTTTTTCAGAGTTGAAGAAAGTCTGTAAAACAGTTCACTTCAGTCAAGCAGTTAACTCTGAATGCAGAATGATGGAGACTGCAGGTGCCTGTAAGCCGCTGTCCTCTGATTCAGTAATGTCCTGATAGAGTGTTTAGATAAGTCCCACTCCTGACAATAGTAGCTCTCTGGGTTCATTTGCATGGGTTCAGAGTTTGCACACCTACACCACCAGATGACTTTGGATCTCTTCTGTCAACAGAGTCAACTGAAGTTGCTTTCCTCCCTCTTTTGGCCAACTGAGTCTCCATCTGCAAAAGCTGTTCTTCTGTGTACTCCGGTTCACAAAAGTACCCCCTTGTATACACAGAAATCAGCACGCTAGCGTCACTTAAGCCCAAGATTTTCATCACTAGTTTAGTTTGTCGCTGCAGTCTCTTTTCAAAGGCATGCCAGACAGCTGAACAGGGCTGACCTCCAATGTCCACATACACCGAATGCATACAAAAACTAATTTCCACAACTTTAACGTTGATAGTAGCAGCTGATGGCTGAATTCTGTGGGTCACAGTTGTCTTCAGGAGTCAGAATCATCATATTGATACTCAGGGATTATCGGGAGTGTACAGTTTTTACTTAATATTGCAGATTAACCATGTTTTTCTTAAAATAAGATTGATAACATACAAGCTTGTGTCTTCTGCATGAGCATATATCATCATTTCACCGTTTAGATTTGATAAGAAAAAAATAAAGCATGCTAAAAATACATACAGGTAATGTTGCTTTTGCAACACAGTGTTTAATTAAAGAGAAAACAGTTTAGTTTTTAAGTAGTGAGATAAGATGTTTGTACCTGACAGTGACAATATAAACTTTCAGAATGATAAGGTTTTCTAAGTTAATCAAGTTTTAATTGTTTTTTTTTTTACTCCTTGATCAACCAAGTGCAGCCATCACATAATTTTTCCGTTGACTGCAAGGATAATTCTGGCTTTTTAAGACTTTTCCTGGAGGAGATGTTTCTAGTACATGCTTTAAATTTGTGTTCAATGTTCAATAATCAACAATGTCTGTTTTTATATTTTGTTATATATTTTTTCAGTGTAGTGTATCTGTCGTTTTCAGAATGGGCTTGTCCTGAACCAAGCAGAAATGTTCAAGCTGAAGTCCTGCATTCGGAGGAAAACAGACTCAATTGACAAACGTTTCTGCTTTGATATTGAAGTGGTGGAGAGGTCTGTGACTTTAAATCATTTACTCATTTCTAAAGATGTCTCAATACTTACATGGACTGAAAACAGACACAGAAAACATGACTTCCTCTAGCATGTGATGGTACATTTGAAGAGCAAATTGACAAAATATCCTACAGGTTTTATCCAATACTCTGCATGCTGCTATTTGATCCATTTAATTTGACATTATCTACAATATGCTACACTGGCTTCTTGTAATACTGTGATATTACTCCAGAGGGGTGTACCACAAAGTGAGATTCAGGAGTATCCCTGATCTGTCGAGCCTAAAGTCAGAGTTTTTTGTATCAAGAAGCTGGACCTCTTTAACCTGGTGAGATCATCATGGCTGACTCTCATAACCTGGGTGCTGCCTTATTATGTTCAGAGGTATGCCTCTAAATCCGTGTAAAGTCCTGCACAAACAGAGCCATGCAGTAGAAGACTGATGGGGAAACAAGAAACTTGCACTTCAACAGCTGGGCCTTACATCCTAAAGCATCATTTCAGTATGGCTGTTTTTTACAATAAGACACAGAAAATTAATTTGTCTTTATCAGGTACTAGATCATTTCAGTAAATCCATTTATATTTAACCTGGCTAAATATTCAAGTTATTTCCAAGTATTTTAATGATGTGAGAGACTTGATTGCAGTTCCTTGGTTAAGCTGCTGTTTAAAAGTTTTACGAAGTGCCATTGTACCTACAGACACAAATTAAACTCACTGAAAATTTACAGCAGCACAGCTGTACAGCAGCAGTGTCAGTTTAAACACATTTTTATGTATTCAGCATTTATTCTATTTTTTTTTTTCAGCTTGTTAATTGTTCATTTTAGTGCAGAAGAAGCCTCAATCAGAACCTGAGTTAGCAGAGAAAGTTTATTACCAGCTTCTTGATGTCAGATATCTCTAACAGGCTTTGCTGTAATAAAATCAGGGAATGTAAAAGTCACTTGGTGTTGTACCCCTCTGATATTTGACATTTGCAGGTTTGCATTACATGGTATTTTAGGCTGAACAAGTCCTGCAATCCCCCACATGGAAATAAAATCATGCTCACCATTCACTTTGTTGGATACACATATTTAACTGCTCTTTAATGTAAATCTAAGCCAATCAGAAGACAGAAACTGATGTATTAAGGCATGCTGATATGGTCACGGTGATCTGCTGAAGTTAAAACTTAGCATCTGAATAGAGTACAAAGGGGATTAAAGTGATTTCTAATGTGCCATGGTTGTCGGTGCCAGATGGGCTGGTCTGAGAAAGACTATATCTTTTGTAAGAAAATTTTAAAGGAAAGTATGTTTATTTTTAATCAAAGGGACTAAAATTTTAGTGCTAGACTGTTTGACGTTCAAAATCCATCTAAGTATTACAGTACATTCATATGAATGTTTTATATTTATATTCAGTTTACAAATTGGCTGATTAAATTAGTGCAATGAGAATGGAATTGCTTTTTTATTTTAACAAAATGATTTATTGCTTTCCGATTGGAGATGGGAGGCAAAAACATATTTGAAATTTTTTTCAGATACAATGTTTGATGCTTGTACACTACTGGTTCAATGGCCCATTGTTGTTGATCAAAAGTTGTCTTAGGATCTACAGTATTAACTGAGGGAGTCAGGGAAATAGTGCCGGGTTAATACCCGGTTTTATTTGGTGTTAAATGGCACCACTTTTACTGCTTGTTGCAGTAAGCACTGGCCTTTGTGGAACTTGTGCCATTTCTAATAAGGCTTATATGTATATGAAGGGAGCAATTTTGCACTGATTTTTGAATACTCCTCCTCATTGACATGTATGTAAATTGGGCAAGGTGCTTTTTGCTAGGCTGAGCACTTTTTGTGCATTTTATGTGTAGTTATGTGCAGATGCGATATATTTTTGCCATTTGCACAGCTTAAAACTAACAAAAAGATGTGCCGTTATTTACTGGATCTGCCCCTAGGACAAAGAATAATATAAAAATAGCTGCCAAACTGAAGACTGGTTACAACTGAGGTTTTCAGAAGAGCATATCTTAATGCACTTCACTTATTTATTTATTTTTTAAATTTTTATCTATTTTTTGAAGAAGAAGAAGAAGAAGAAGAATTACTTTTAGTGCTTTCTTGCCTTTATTTAACAGAACAAATTCAGTTTGATTCAGAAACTGGGGAAAGAGGGGAACGGCACACAGTTAGCCACAGGCTGCCTGATCCAAGGACAACAGCCTCCACACCGGAGGCACACCGATATAACCACAAAACTACCAGCACCTCGACATGTCAAACCTCAAAGCATTTGGGGCACTGCAGCAGAACATTACATCAGGTGCCACTCCTGTCAACTAAGAAAAAGGAACCTGAGGCTACAATTCACAGTGGCTCACCCCAAAAGGTTAAAAAAAGAGTAGAAAAACATTGTCTGGTCAGATGAGTCTCAGTTCTGCTGTGACATCCAAATGGTTTGGTCAGAATTTGGCATAAACAACATAAAAAACCTACCAGACCACCAACAACCATGGCACATTCAAAGCCACTTAAATCCTCTTTCTTCCCCATTCTAAGAGGGCTGCCCACAGAATTGGCTGGGCCTAATGAATGTGCCCTCCCCATATGTGATTAATTGACATTATCAATGCATGTGAGTTGGATCAGTAGCATTGGCGCTAGCATCCTGGCTAACTGTTACTTTATTAGAGCTGAAAAGTTTGTGAAACTATTACTGGGTTCTGATGTTGGAATTATTTTTAGTGCAACTTTTTAACTATTTTTCAACACATTGTCTTTCAATTTTTGCCTCTTTTAACCATTTTGCCAGTGCTTTGTTAATTCTAGTCACTTCATACCAATATTCACTGATTTTTTCCTTATGCCACTTTGCCACTGTTTTGCCACTCTATGTACATTTTTGCTACTGTTTTTGTCTATTTGTCGCAACTTTCCCATTGTTGACATTGTTTTGCTACTTTTAACCCATTTTTGCAGCTTTTAACCCCCTTTTGCTGCATTTTGTCCATCTTTGCAATTTTTTTTATGCTTTTTGTCAATTTTTACCACTTTTAATCCACTTTTGCTGCATTTCATAGTTTTTTACCGATTGGTGCTGTTTTTCCTCCATTTTTTGCTTCTTTTAGCATATGTTTGATACTAAGTTTTGCTTGTTTGAACCCATTTTTGCAGCTTTTAAGCCATTTTTGCCAATATTTTACCAGTTCTTACCCATTTTTGACACTTTTCCCTCAACTTTTGGCCTTTTTTCACAATTACTATTTTTTTCTGCTTTATTTTCTGGCATCCTGGCATTTGTGTGCATTATGGCCTAGCTTTACTTTCCAAATATTTTAGCCCATCCACATAGTTACCAGTAAATGGGTATTTTTTTCTTTTCTTTTTTTTTTTTTTAAGTAAAGGGTTTTACATTTTTAAAAAATGGTTGTATTTGTACTTAAGCATAAATGAAAGATTTGTTTTTGTTTATTTTAACAGGAGTGGTCAGGTTAAAAATGAACATGGTTATCACAGTTTAACTGTACAATGGACCATGATTTTGCTGACCTCCATGGGCCCCAATTCGGCTGGGCTCCAGAAAGCTCTCTCCTTTATCCGCCTTTGTGGTTGGCCTTGCATTCTGATGTTCGGTTTGGACTTTAGCAGATCACTTTGACCATGTCTGCATGCCTAAATGTTTGAATGGCTGATTAGTTATTTGTCTTGATAGCAGTTGATCAAATGTACCTAATAAAGAGACTGGTAAGCGTAAGGCACATTCAATGATTAACCTAAAGGTTAATTTTAGAGCCTTAATTTTAAGAGTAATGAAGCACACCTGGGACGTTTAATTCTCATGCATTTTAAGTTTTATCTAGACCAGTTAATCCAGATTATTATTGTGCTACTGAGAGCTATTTAGGTTGTATCTTCTAAGACTCTCTGTTTACCAGTTTTGGATGTTTTCAGCTCTGTTTGTGTCCTGCATGCTCCTCCAGTCCTCTCCCTCCTCAGCTCTTGTTTGTTGAATGTCCACAGCATCAACATTGACTCTTTTTTTGAACCCATACCGTCTTCTCTCTGTGTTCATGTTGATGTAGAAATGACATCTATCGTGGAACTCTTTTCAGACCACTTCAGTTTTTCTGTAAAGTCCGGTATGTGAACTGACCAGTGCTGCCCTTTCAGAGCAGTTGCATGTGCTGCATGTGTGCTGCTAATCGTCTCATTCACTCAGTCTCAAATCCAAACCTTCTAATAATATACTGTCGCCTTCTTACCACCTCTCAGAATCAGACGTCTTGTGGTTAATATGGCTACAGGACACAAATACAGTCTTAAATTATTCATACTTGTCTGCATCTACCCAAGTAATGCACTGATTAATGTTCTGAGAATCACTTAATCTTTATGTCTGGAAGTTTGAAGCCCTTCAGCTGTGTGGGAACATTTATAGCTGATTTGCAGTTAATGTAGCTCTGGGGAATAGATGAAGGTATTCCACAAAGATCAAACCCCTTCACGTTGGCTTTTTGCTGATTAACAGTGGCTGAAATGATTAAGGTCTACTTTATGAGTGCTTGATGGGAGCTTATAATTGTGATGTGTATTTCAGATTATAGAGTCAGCTCATCACGGTGCATTATCGTTGCACAGGGCCAGCTCTGCTCACCCTCGCTGAGCATTGCAGAGCTTGGACAATAACTGCAGTTTATTTGCAGAACAACTCATTTATCATAAACAGCGAGACCCCAAGGTGCTTGTTCTAACCGCAAGGACAATGAGGGTCCAGCTCCAGTCAGCTTGAAGCTCTTGCATTCATCCTCATTATAATAAACATTATGTGGTTTCATATAAAGCCCAGCTCAAATCAGCCAACCATCCCAGCATTTTAAAGGGTGGGTTCATACCAATCACTGTGGGTTATTCAGCCATGCAAATACATTGATTTATTGACCAGATTTTGAGATAAAAATCTCTGAAAAGTCTGCTTTCAAAAGTGATATGACTATTGTTGGTGCATATTTTTTAACTAATTCAATGTAAGAATAAGAAGCAGAGTTTAACCCCCCCCATAATAAACGAAATAATAAAATACCGTATGATATAGAATATGATATGAAACATTACAATAGGTTATAATGTGATGTGATACAATACAATACAATACAATACAATACATTATGAAACAACACCATACAAATTGATACCATACTGTACCATACCATATGATACAATATCATGCCACACAACGCAATATGATAACATACAGAGCGATACAATGCGATAAATAGATGATACAATATGATAAAACCACTACATAATGCCAAGTACTATGAAACTGTTAGAAAACGACAGGATAGGATTGGACAGTAAGGAAAAGGTATGATACAGTAAGATACGATACTATGTAATGCTTAAGAGTAGAGTATAATAAGATACCTTGAATTTACCTCATGATAATTAGTGTCTGTTTATATAATGCTATCAATATGATGCTATTTGAAATGATGACATGTAATGCAAATATAAAGGAAATGAAACAATATAATACGATGCAATGCTATATAAAACTGTAATATAGTATGACAGGATAGTAAACCATACCACACTATTCTATATTATACCATGTAAGCAGTACCATACAATACCATTCCATACTATACTGTACCATACCATACTATGCCATGCTATACCATACCACATAATGCAATGCAATACGATACAGTACAATACCACGTAATGCCAACAATTTTATAAAATAGATAACTATCCCATACTATACCTTTTCCATGTAATGCAATAGAATATGGCACAATTACATTCCATAGCACATCATACCATACCAAATAGTACCACACCATACTATGACATACTAAACCATACCATGTAATACAGTGCATTGCCTTACAGTACGATATAATACAATGTGGTCAGTGCAATGCAGTGTGTGATATGACACCATGTAATGCAAAACAATAAGTTAGGAAACTATACCATATTATGCCATACCATACCATGTAATACTATAGGATACAATACAATACTATTCCCTACTATATCATACCATACCATATTATGCCATACTATACCATACTATGTACTGCAATGGAATACAATACCATACCATACCTCACTATGTCATACCAATTAATGCAATGCAATACCATATGGTAACATTTAATGCAATAGGATAGGATAGGATATCATACCATTCCATACTATGCCCTACTATACCATACCATGTAACACAATACAATGTGATTGGATAGGATACCAAACCATTCCATACTGCGCCCTACCATACTATGCACTGTAATGGGATACCATACCATAACTAATTATGCCAAACAGTACCATACTATATACTGCAATGGGATCTGATATGACGCGACACAACTTGATAAGATTTGATGCAACATGAAAGGATATGATACGGTACCATATGATACAAGATAATACATGTTTTATATTGTAATGTATATTGCAATCTGGAAAAATACAGAAACATATTCCAAATAAAAACAGAAACTTTATATAAGCATGCCCTTTACATTGGAGTCAAGAAATTCTAATTCAAATTACTCTAGATCAGCTGTTTCAAATAAAAGTAAAAAATTAAAGAGTACATTGATTTGACAAGACAGGTGTTTGGTAAATAATTACTCCATTAAAAATGTGATTTTTAGTGATTTAAAACCAGAAAGTTTGTAATATTTGGTGGTTATTTTTTGGTGTCTTGTTATCAGAACATATGGTTATCAGCTTATCTTTAAGAGTATACTGTATTATAGTTAAAATTTCATTTTGAAACAGTGCTTATAGGGGTAACTTTTATTTTGTCTGTTATGTTTTCAATACTGTGAGCACGAGAGAAACTCCATCCACCTCTGCTAGTTGGGTGAAGACCTCCATGGTAAAGACGAAAAGAATATCTGGTCAAATGAAGCCAAGAAGCATGGCAAGATATCCCAGCAAGTTTAAGTGTTTGATTAGGTCTTCATCTTGTGAAGCACAATTTTTGCTAGTTGACATTACTCCATGCTAGTACTAACTATCACCACTGGGTGGGCTTTATGTATGCCACTAGTGTTATCACATGGTGTTTTCACGAGGGTATAAAAGTACAGAAGCAGCGCTGTGTATGAGCTGCAGATAAGTCAGACAGTCTTTATGCTATAAAACACGCAGTGAGGTGAGATATGAGACACAATATCTGCTGTGCTGTACCACACAGATGAGATGAAGGTGTATGCATGCTGGGTGAAGAGAAACCGAATCACTGTAATATTAAATCACATGTAACATTTAATTGGGAGTGGAATGTGAGGCACCGAGCCAACTGAGGGCACAGTTTGGAGTCAAGCATTTGCACATGAGCTATTTTAGTCACACTAGTCCTTTTATAGTGGTTTAAGCCAGTGTAAACATGGCCTGTCCAGGGGCCCCTAAGGCAATGAGATCAGACTGAGACCAGCTTTTCTCTGAAATCTTTCCAGGCATGGCGTTATGACACTGCAGGCGCTGTCAGAGTCCAACAGAAGACTGTGGCTGGAGGCCATGGATGGCAAGGAGCCGGTGAGGAACTCTGCCTGTTTGTCTTTGAAATATTCTATTTTCTCTGTTGGCTGCTGTTTGGCCAGGATGTTTTTAAGTTGCCCATTTGACAAGGAAATAAAACTAAAGCGGAATTTTTGACCACTGGCACCCTCTTCTGGTTGGTTTGGGTCAAGTCTCCCATGAAACTATGACCTCACCGCCCGCTTGTGCTAATAATAGGACAGTTGCTTTAAGCAAATGAACTCTAGGGAATAACTGTGGAACATATTTTCTTCTTTATGAGACTTAGACTTCAGCCAACAGTTTTCATAACTTCTATGTATTCTTTAAACTTCGTCCAGATTTACAACCTACCAGCCATACTGAGCAAAAAGGAAGAAAGTAAGTGAATCTGTTCATCTTTATACATACATTCAACAATGGTGGAATTTGAATAAAATCTCCAACAAGCATGCTGTTACTTGAAGCTATCTCTGTTCATTAAGACAATTACTTGACATCCACCCACTCAGCTGACATAGCAGAGCCTTCCAGCACAAGGGTTGTATCTTATTAGCCAGAGCACAAGCATAGGGGAATGCTTATTATTCCTGCATGATGCGTAGTTAACCCTGATGGTAATTGACATGTCAACTTTATTCTCCTGTTGTATTACAGCATTTCTTAATGAGGCGGGCTTTAACTTTGTAAGGAAATGCATTGACCTGGTGGAGATGAGAGGTGAGGCTTTTAAATCACTCAGCTTTCATTTGTCGAATCACTCGAGTTCAGCCTGGCTGTATTAAAGATCAACAATGGGCCTCATTCATTAGTCGGCATGGAAACATGTTGTATTGACATCAGTCTTAAATAAATGGAAAATCTTTATGCTTTGTTTTGTTTCTCTCATTAACTTTTCACTCACGCGCAGGCATCAATACAATGGGACTGTACAGGATTGGAGGGGTCAACTCCAAAGTACAGAAGCTGATGACTACAGTGTTTTGTAAGTAGTCTTTAAATTCACAGAATGTAAGCTCATCAGCCAGAAGGGATCTCACTCAAAACAGTAACAAAATATAACAAGCAGAGATGCACTGTTCAGCTACACTCAGCTCTGCTGCTTACTTATTTAAATCAGAATCCTGTTCAGTAGAGAAATGAAATCAATCATTGTTTGTATAGCGCCAATTCATAATCATAGTTCTCTCAAGGCGCTTTAAAAAGAGTACTGTCTAGATCGTACTCTTTGATGTATTATGATAAAGACCTAGCACTCACAGAGGCGAGGAAAACCTTCCCTTTTACAGGCAATTACTGCCAATGCCATGCTGGGGTTGGATAGGGGTAGAGGGTGGGGGAGGAGCAGGGGGAGTGAGTCAGGGAAGCAGAAGGAGGGACAACAGAGACAACAAAACAACAAATGAAAAATTTATGGCTGTCATTGCCGTATAATTATCTTCCATTTTGCAGAATATGGCTATAACATCAATAGTGCTGGTGCCTGTATATGAAGAATTAGCAATAGCAAGCATAACTCAAAGAAAGCAGAACACTGTAATATTAGCATTAGCAGTAGGGATGATAATGAAATAATGAAATGGAGAGGACTATCATTAATAATTAATTCAATACAACTATGCTAGTGATAATAGAAGTAAGGATGATGTTGAGAGATGAAGCAGTTGTAAAGAGAGAGAAGCTCAGTGTGCCGTTACCCCTGGCAGTCTAAGCCTATAGCAGCATAACTAACAAATGGCTGATCCAGGCTTAAACTAGCCCTAACTATTAAGCTTTATCAGAGATAAAAGTTTTAAGCCTTCTTTTAAAGGAAGAGAGAGTTTCTGCCTCTAGATCCCTGACAGATGTGTGATGCCAAAGGAGAGGGGCCGGATAACTGAAGTTTTCATGTCCCATTCTACTAAATTCTATTCTAGATGTTACTGAGCACCAGTGCAGAGAAGCTAAGACAATAGTAATATGATCTCTTTTCCTAGCTCTAGTCAGTACACATGCTGCAGCATTTTAAAAATTGTACTCCATAAGCTGTATTTACTAAAATGTCAAACACAGTTTTTGTTTAATGGATGAATTTTAGTCACTAAGGAGGAAACCTGAGGTTACAGGTATGTGGGCAGCCTGTGGCTCCTTTCTCAAATGTCATTCCCTGCTCTCTTATCCCTCTTTCTGAATCAGTCCTTCCCTGTAAATAAAGGCATAAAAAGCCCAAAAGTAACATTTGAAAAACGTTGTCTCCCTGGTTCACACTGAGAGCTACTTGCAAAATCTTTTGGAATTGTTCACAGCACTAACCAGGAAGGGCACTTTTAACGTCGTTACAGGAAATTCATTGGTGATGGAGGCATGCATTATGGGCTGAGCTTGGCCTATGGCAGGGAATAATTGTGGTATGTCACAAGTAAGCAGCACAGAACTTGACTGAGATGCAGCAACAGAACTGCAGCTTCCTGTAAAAGTTCATGCTTAAGCTACCCATACGTCAGAAGACTTTGAAAAGATTTGGGAAAGACTCTTTGAAAACTATCAGCTCACACCTGCTCACATCTAAAGACAAGTTTTTAGAGTTTTTAGTCGCAGCCTAGTCTCAGACTGAGATTTTACAAAGACTGTGAATCTTCCAGGGTCACTATTTACAAGACTACAACTAGATTCTTTTAGCAATTTTTTCCCACCATGCAATTTTTTTCAAAGTCGTGATATGTTGGACAATTCACATCAAACAGGCTGGGCTAATCTGCCCACAGCTCCACGAGCCGCTCCTTTTTCTGGACGGTCCATATTGGTCGGGACCTTCAACGTTTCACTGCTGGTGTTTCTTGTTCGTCAATGCCACTCTGCCGCTTTTGTGGTTGTTTTGACCGTCAGGTTTTCTGTTTCCGGTTTTGTCAGAGCTCATCTGTTGGTTGTTGATAGTGTTATGTCACTGTGACTTGCAATCATATCAAACACGTTCAATATGATTGCAAGTCCAAGACTTAGAAAAGACTGATATTAAACAGTGCAGATTACCACCTTAAACTTAACAATAGAGATGACAGGAGCATGCCATGACTCCAGTAGGACTCCTAAAATTTACTAAAGACTTGCAGTTTTTAGTCTGTGACTATGAAAATCTTTTGGTGTAAGCCCGGCATTACCTAGATAGCACTGTCTCACTTGAAATCCAGTGTTCTTAAAGCAACATGTGTCTGCCACAATTATTTTGACGTAGCAGCCACCATGATAGGACATGGCAGCAATAAATTCTTCATTGATGGATTTGCAACATTAGCCTTTACCCCAAATGTACTGCTTTTCTGCTGCCTTACTAATGAGTCAGTAAAGCCTATAGCTGTGTTTATGAATGACACATCCTCAACCCAACACAACTTTATTTTTATAGCACCTGAAAGGGTTCACGCAGAACAAACTGACAGAAAATAATACTTACAATAGCCCAAAAAAGGCAGTTAAATAACTCAAAATAAGATGATAAATAAAATGAATAAAATTTGTGCCATAAAAGACACTACAATACCAAAAATCAATTAAAAAAGGATAAATAAAATTATTTAAGCTAAGAAAAAACTGAGATAAAAACAATGGTAAAATAAAGGCTAAAACAGGTCATGTGGCTTTTAAATTATCCATTATTAAAATGTTGATTTTAAAGAAGTTGTAGTGTAGTTTTCTTTTGAAAACATTCAGAGAACGTAGATATTTTGTAATCTTTAAATGCCTGAATAATCTGTTCTTTTGTTCTTATTGCTCTCACAGCTCAGAGTAATTAATAGTTTGTTTCTTATGTTCATATTCATGTTGAATCTAGAGATTTAGCAGAGATATTCTGGCCTTACAGTGAGGAAAGAGGTCCTCCTTGTGGTGTGACTGTGTAACAGCCACGTGGCCTCATATTGCTTTGTCATCAGCTTATTAGATGACCAGAGGTAACCCTGTTTGCTTTCATCACAAACATCTGATCAGGAAATGTCTGAATGATGTATTTAAGCTTAATGATCATCTCTGTGAGCTACTCTTATGCATATGTATTTATTCAAGAGTCTATTTACACAAGATGGGAGTTATTAGATTTAATCCCTCCTGGCAGGTCACATCAGGTCGTTTTTCCAGGCCGTTTACAGCCTACTCATTGTGGTGATATAAAAACAAAATGTGTTTCCAATAGCATCCAAGGCACCAGTGCATATGGACCTGGATCCAGAGACGTGGGACAACAAAACCATCACCAGCGGTCTGAAGAATTACCTCAGGTCAGCTTGCCCCCTTCAGCTGTATGTCTTTAGCCGTCAAGAATCATCATTACCCCCATTATGCCTCTTAGAAACCTCTCTGCTGTTAGTCATGCATTCAGCGCTGCCTGTGACTCAGATTTGAAAGAGCTGTGTCACTCAGGAAACAAATGACAACTGCTCTCTCTATTCACCAGGTGTCTCTCTGAGCCTCTAATGACCTTCAAGCTCCACAAAGACTTCATCATGGCTGTCAGTAAGTTCAGAAAAGTTTCACCCATCTTTTTATATACTTTTTACAGCTTACTTTTATCACTGTACATGACAGATGGAGCCTTCATTGGGCAGAGTGTGGATGAATGAAATGTACACCAATAATAGTGTACATTTCCACGACAGAAAATGTTTTAATAAAGGATGTCAGTGATTTCATAATGTTGGATTATGGGAATTCTATATTTTTAATTTCTTTTTAATCAAAATGAGCAGCTTACAGTTGTAGTGATAGGATTTAGATGCATGCACATGAAAATATAGCTTAAGAATATGGGGAACCAAATGAGCAAAAATAGGTCTTGATAAGGTTTCCATCTCAGACATTGCCAATGTAGCGGGAAAGACAGTAATTTCCATATTTGGCATTATATGCCTTCCTTTTTACCCTCTAGATCAGAGGTTCTTATCAGGCTAGTCAGGACTTAAATGTGTGTTTCAAAGCTGTTTTCAGTCAGATGGGAATGAAGGAAAATTGTGTCAAAAGTCTTTTGTTTGCAAAGATCACAAGCTGACATTCATCCATGGACTTTTATTCTGTTTTCTGGAGATCTTATTTATTTATTCATCTAATTATCTTTGGATACCAAGCTGGTTTACCCATGATAATGTGTTAGTTTCTACACTACTAATATGTACATGTTATCAAAGAAAGCAGTAATGTAAATTCATGTGCATTTACCTTATTTGGTTTTTAGTTTCATAATATTAAATGGAAATATTTTTAAAATGTTTTTTATGCACATTTGACACAGGACCTTACAGTACAGGGAACTAATGAGCAAAGATTGACCCTTGATTCAGTCTCAAAAGGTGCTAACATGCCACATGCAGCACAAAGCTTGCATTTCATATCTAAATGAGTAGTTAATCAGGTTTAATCTCTCTTTTTTTTATTTCTGAACATCTGGAAACTTTGCTAGAAGTCAGTGATTTGCATCTTGGCATTTGATGTTCTTTTTTTTTAATTACCCTCCTGATCATTTTCCATCCACTTTCTCCTCCTCAGAGTCAGATGATCAGAACTACAGAGTGTGTGCAGTCCATGCTTTGGTCCATAAGTTGCCTGAAAAGAACAAGGAAATGCTGGAGCTCCTAATAAAACACCTCGTCACGTACGTGTTGCCGTAATGAATCAGTTACACAGCAGCCTTTGAAAGGAGATAAAAAAATCTCTGTGACCGATTAAATTGTGCTCGCAGTTCAAGGAGATGTTAACACATTTGCAGGTGTCTTTAAAACCATCAGTTTCTGGTCAAGAACACCGTTAAGAGTTTATTTTATGGGTGCAACATTAGAGTAGCACGTGTAACTTCTGTGTTCTCTACCTGCAGAGTTTCCACACAAAGCCAGTCCAACATGATGACCGTGTCCAACCTGGGGGTCATCTTTGGGCCCACTCTGATGCGCTCACAGGAGGAAACTGTGGCTGCCATGATGAACATCAAGTTCCAAAACATTGTGGTTGAAATACTCATCGAGAACTTCAACAAGGTGGGCATTCAGAAAGTGTTCAGATCCCCTTCACTTTTTTCAGATTTGTTTGATTGCAGCTAATGCTACAATAAAACATATTTTTATTCTGATGAATCTACACTCAGTGCCCCATCATGACAAAATTTAAAAAAACAGAATTTTAGAAGTTTGTGCAAATTTATGAAGAATAAATTGAAATATCGCATTGACATAAGTATTCAGACCCATTGCAACAACACGTGAAATTTTGCCCAGGTTCCTCCCATTTTTTCCAAGAGCACAGTGGCCTCAGTAAATCTCAAGTGGAATAAGTTTTTTCACATCCAGGACTCTCCCAAGAGCTGGCCACTCATCCAAACTGAGTAATTGAGGGAGAAGGGCCCTAGTAAGAGAGGTGACCAAGAACCTGATGGTCACTCTGACTGAGCTCCAGATATCCTGTGTGGAGATGGGACAAAGGTCCAGAAGGACAACCATCACTGCAGCCCTACAATGATGTGGGCTTTATGGCAGAGTGGCTAGACAGAAGCCTCTCCTCATTGTAAAGCAAATGAAAGCTGCTTGGAGTTTGCATAAACTCCAAATGAAAGCCAAGCTAATAGTTATGTCAATTAGATATTTCATGGTTTGTTTTTTTTGTTTGTTTTTTTGTTGGAAAAAAAGCAAAGATTTGTAATCTCCTGTTTCACTGTTTCATTAGGGGGTACTGAGTGTAGATTATTAAGAGAAAAATGAATTAAAACTATTATGGCATCAGGCTGAGAAACATACAGTTTTTCTCTCTAGAAACTCCCAGAAAGCTCAGTGGATAAGTACAAAGATTATCAATGGCGGGGGATCAAACCCTTGACCTTCCTATTGAGAGACCAATAACTCTACCACTAAGCCATAGCCACTCCTGTCTTTCCAGCCAGCTGACAAACTTTAAATACCAACCAGTCTTAATCTATGAGGGGTAAACAGATTGTGTTTGTGTTGAGTAGTCATTATGTCTCTCTGGACTTTCAGATCTTTCACCAGCCTCCTGATCCAAACGTACCCCTTCCCCAACCTCAGAGCCGGCCTGGCTCTCGAAGGAGCCGGGCCATCTGTCTGTCAACGGGGCCCAGGAAGCCTCGCAGCCTCTACACGCCAACACTGTGCCTTGCAGATGCAGAAAGTGAGTACCATAGCAGTGAGGTACCGCAGTGGGTCATCACACCACAATTTTCTAGACCTGTCGGCGGTCTCTAATATCCAACACAACAAGCGTAAACACAGACTCATTAAATTTACAAAACATTTACCTAAATTTAGCCTTCTTTTCATGTGTTTTATAATTGAATACCAGAATAGCTTGCAGATAATAATAATCTTCAAAAATAGGGATATTTTTCTTAGCCAGAAATTACCCAGAATGTCACTCAGCAGGTTTTAATGAGGGCTTTGTATGCCTCTTCTCTGGTCCCTGCATAGGTGACACTTTCAGCAGCAGTCCAGGCAGCACCCCCATGGGCAGCATGGAGTCTTTGTCCTCCCACTCCTCTGAGCAGAACAGCTCCTCCAAAACAGCTTCCTCCGCTCAGGTCAAGGACAAGTCGCTCCTGGACCTCCGCCGAACGCCATCACAGCTCTCAAATGGCCCCAGGAGCACCGTATGTGTCAGCAGCCCTGAGTCCAGCTCCAGGGAGGATGCAGGGCGTACAGATGGAGAGTCAGAGGATGCTCTCAGCCTGTCCTCTCTGAGTACGGCACCCAGGCTGTCTCCTGCCCCAAAAAAAGCCCCCCACTGTCGCACTGACCTCAGGCCAGCATTGCTGAACCGCTCAGCTGCTCCCTCTCTGAAATCCCTGCATATATCTGAAGGTTAGATCATCATTAAGTCATGCCAGCTTACTCTTCTGTCATTAGTTTGTTGATTTAGTTGCAGAAATGAAGTGGAAATAAATGTCATAAAAATGCAATTTTCAGGACAGAATTCATAAACTGGGTGGTTTTATTATCATAACATATTCTTAAAGGATTCAACACTCTTAAGATGACAGCATCCCCTCGACTGAAGTATAATATAAACAGCAGTGGTAAAATATTATTTACACGTCTCATTTCTGGAGTCGCTTGGCACATAGGTTCAGCTGTGTGGGTAATAAACTTTACTATCTTTGTGTCGTTTACACAGACAGGAGTTGTTATATCTATGTCTCCCTCCAGGCCGCAGAAGCTGCTCTGGATCTGTCCACAATCTGTCAACACTGGAGCCCAAAGAGAGTTTAAAGCCTGCTGAGCACCCAGACCTTCCTCCAAAACAAGTGGTTCGCCGCAGGATGGACACCTCAGCCAGCAACGGATACCAAAGACCTGGCTCAGTGTAATGACTCCACTAGAGACAATATTTTCATTCTTTCACTATGGTTCTTCTAATGGTATTTGTTTATTCCTTCCATGTAATCTAAAGACATCTTAGCTGTTTTCACACATGCACTAATGAAAATTACAACAGAATTTCTGGAGTATACCCCTGAAAGCTTCTAAAATGTATTTTGAATACATGCACCTCAAAGCAGCTGACTATACTCATTGAATGGGAGGGGCACTCGTCTGCAAAGGCAGGACATGATGTCGAAAAAATAACATGGAACTTGTGGATAAAGCAACAGATGATGCTTGTAATCTTCGCCTTTAGATCCATGCGATGTGTAGTTTTACCAGCTTTGCTGTTGACCCATCATATAGCTTTGCTTACAATCTTCTGCTGCAGCTAACTGATGTCTGATCATTGAACAACAAAAATACAAAGGCTTAGTTAATAAGATGATATGATTAGTTGACCTTATAAAGCTGAAGTTGGCCATAACATGAGCTGTGATTGGGTAACTTTGAGTGACCTACTTCGCAAAGTCTGCTTTAAGGTGATGTTATACATGCTAATACATGGTGTTACAGACTCGTAATGTATGAGGTTATATACTCATCACTTTGCAGCAAACTTCACTAACATCATGTTGTCTTACCTTAAACCAAATTGATACATTCTTGTTGATCTTCTTTATGCTAAGCTGACTGTATAGTCTGCCACATAGCTCAATCCAAAGGAAAAACTTTGCTGTTTTTTTAGGTTTAAGGGAACATTGGATAAAATACTCTGCTTTCCCAGACTGTGAATCAGTCCCACAACCAGTGTGTCAGGGACTACAGCTTCTGTATATAGGCACCTGCTCTACCAACTGAGCCAAACCAGTGCCCACTAAAAAAGCTGTTGTAATATTATGTAAATTAGTCAGGCTAATAAATTGCAGAGGTTGCATAAAACTTATGTCATTAAACCATTTGACAGGACCCCTGAAAAGATTCAGCAAACAGGGCGTCCTTAAATGTAATTTTGCCATATTAATGCATGCGGCAAGTATTTGAAAATCTTCTTTCCCGCATTAAAACATTTCAGAATAGGCAGTCTGCATGCTTAAAATGCTAAATATGTAAGGTACTTTTTAAACATATGGTAGCTATTCTAGTAGATGAGATCGTATGTGGCAATCCCACAAAGCAAGTCTTACATTTTCACAATACAAACAAAAGAGAGGAAATGTATTATGAAACTGGCTACATTTAGCTTAACCAACAGTTAATAGAGTATGGAATTTTTTAAGTGTCAGTGTTTTGGTTTAAATGTAAGTAAGTATTTTTGCATAGCTAATATATATGTTTTAACAAGGTAATAATTGGCCTTCTTGCCCCCCCCCCCCATGAGCAGCCCTGGCCCATGGTGAATTTCCCTGAATATTTCTGCTGTTTTTGTACATCTGCTCAACCAAACTTCACAAAGAAATTATCCTAGGACTCTGGCAGCAAAAAGTGTGGACGAAAAATGTTTGCATTTATAACAGCAGCTCACAAAAAAAACATCTTGGAGAAGTTCAAGAGTTTTGTAAATATTTGAATGGGGTTAACCTTAATGCATCACTTCCCAAAATCAGTGCTTATAAACAAGTAGTGTCAAATTTAATGAACAATTGATAAATGTAAACAAATTCTGACAATGTTAATGGAAATCTTCCATAGAACATAACTGGCTGCTCAATGGGGAAAAGATTTTAATACAGCATGTTCTGCTTTTTGTTTTATGCCATCATAAATAAGTTTTTTTAAGCTGTAACCGTGGCTTTTAGGGGAAAAAAGTGGGTATTTTCTACATTTTCTGACATATTAAGTAAAAAAATGAATTATTATTCAGAAGCAGGAGCATCAGGTTTACATATAATTAAAATGAGCTGTGGTTGCTGTAAGTACAAGTAAATAAGGCTTAAGGACAATGGTTCAGCAACATTTCTTTTCCTCCCTCTCTCTGTCTCTCCCCTCTGAGTCATCCTCTCCTCCTTCGCCTGTGTATGAGCACCGAGCGCTCTCTCAGATCAGATGAGTATGTGTTAGTAGATTTATGTCTTTTCCTCTCTGGTGGGAGAGCTGGCTTTAATTGCGCTCAGCCTGCTCTGGGGTTGATGTGACCCAGCAGCAGTCTGCTGCAGTTCTCTCGGGACAAATAGATTGTTTGACTTGTCATGTCTGAGAGGCCTGTCACACGGTCTCACAAGTAGTTTCCTTGTATAGCACCGATTTGCCCCGGGCTTCGCTGTCCCCTTGTCTCTGAGGTTGTTGTGTGCGGGGTCAAGTGTAACCTGGTTATATAGTTTAACTCAATTCAGCGCCATACTGAAGCAAAGTCCGCCCTGACAAAGGAAACCTCCCATATTGTCATAACATATTTCAGCACGTTCTAAACAATGAGGAACGTTGGCAGGGCAAAGAGAAAGTGAACAGATTTGTTTTTGTCTGGAATGTTTCCTGAAGCAGTCCTGATGATTTATAGACGCTGAGAAGTCAAAATAGAAAGGGCTCCAGTATCTCACTCTGATTCTCTGATTTCTTAGCATGATGTCATTTACCAAAAATTTTGTTTGTCAGGAGTTTATCTTATCCATTAAATAACCAAGTGTAGTGAACTTTCAATTTCTCATATTGTTCCAGTGTTGCTGCCAGGGCGCTGCTTTTTGAAAATGCCTCTTCCAAGAAGTCTGCTCCAGTCGGAAGGTACCTCGTCCTACATCAGTTTCACCACATTAATCCAACCTTCACCTCCTTAAACCTGCCCTAATTCTGCCTGTTTTTATTTTCTTTACAGAGATGCCAAAGCAATGTACTCCTGTGAAGCAGAGCACAGCCATGAGCTCAGCTTCCCCCAGGGGGCGCACTTTTTAAACGGTGAGCACAGCCCAAACAACACATGCTTCATCGACAAGATACAATGGCTAGAGAAAGTTTACAGCCCACTGTTAAAACGACATGTTTGTGGTGCATCAAAATAAGACTAAGATAAATAGTTTCAGAACTCTTTTTATTAATGCTACCTGTAACATATAATTCTATTAAATAATAACCAAATCTTTTTGGAGGAATTAATCAGCCCTCCTAGTGTCCTGATATTTGGAACTTTCTGATGAACTAAAAGTGGATTAATATTTTGGCCAGATTAACATACTGTTGTCCAAATGTTTATTTTCTGTTAAATGTGCTGCATTTTTAGCCTTTAACATTTAGTCCAGTCCTGATCATTTACTGCAGCCAGCCCCAGGGTGGCAAGTGAGATATTTTTTTACATTTGGGGTTGTAGTATTTCCAAACACCAGGTTTAACACTGACATGCTGTGCTGTGACTGGTGGAAAAACATGTAGGAAACAAGCCTTTAATTCTGATTCTACGCATGGGAAAATTGCAACCTCAAAGTGTCCAAAACAGAAAATTGATGCAGAAAACAGAAGCTTTGATAAGGAATGAGCTGATGATGTTAATTCTGCGTCATATGTGCTAAAAATGGCTAACAGGTGGGTTTCTGTAAAATGGATCAAATATTTTCTCATTCCTGATCAAATTTTTAGAAAATACCCTAAATACCACAACATATTTTTTCCCTGCACATTTTCTCAAATGGGAAGTCATGGGAGGCCTGATGTGGCCCTTGGGCCGCCAGTGTGCCCTCTCTTCCCTGCATAAACACTCAGAATCTGTCAGGTTATCAGGGCATTTCCTGTGCACCGCCCTCTTCACAGGTTTCCATAAGGAGTCCTGACTCTGGTTGGGTCATCCCAAAGTTTTTTGTCTTCTGGTGAAGCCATTCTTGTGTAGATTTGGGTCACTGTCATTCTATAAGGTCGGGCTCCTCTTTATTTTGAGCCTTAAAGATGACATCCAAAGTTTTGTTGCCAAAATTGCCTGTTGTTTGAAACTATTCATAATTCCCTTTGCCTTAACTAAAACTCACATCCACATTTATACAACCAGATTATTATTTTTTATTAATTTCTTAAAGATCTTGGTTGACTTTCAATTAAATTGTAAATGGTTTAGGTACATTAAATCTGAAAAAAAACTTCTGAATGACAAGCTTGCCTCCTTTTTTTTTTTTTTTTAACAATCAAAAACGTGATATTTTGTCAGGGATTTTCAGACTTTTCAGAGCCACTTTACTTTGCTGCAGGAGTTCTCCCACCAGCACATTTTCCATCTTGCAAACCTGATTGGACATTTACAAAGAGCACACAGACAGCCTGGTGTGTACTGGCAACACATCGCACAGATCTGGCAAATTCCCAATGTTATGTGGAGGCATAAAACAATTTTGCTCTTAGCGTGACACCCCCATATGCATTGATTAAATCCAAACAGCTCTGGGCTTTTTTATTGCCTCTTGCCTTTCCATGCAGAGCTGACTTGGCCCTGAACCAGTGCAGGCAGGTCACTGTAACCTAGTGATGGAAGGCACCGGTGCCTGTTCCCTGTTAACACAGCCAGTAGAGCCGGCAGCCAAATGCAAAAACGTCAACAAACGCTCCCTCTGTACTTACCAGCAGGAAGACTTCTTTTATTACTCTCTACATTAACAGGCTATTTTTCTCGACATCAGTAATCAGCACATCTCTGCCAGATTGTTTTAGATGATTATTTTTAAAGCTTTTATTCTCAATGTTTGCTACATCTGAATAATGATTAATCATGTTGTTTATTATAGTTTATGCTGTATGTATGTAATTAAATGAAATGATCCTGCTTTCATGTCTGCTGAAATACTCCACAGGGACTGACTTGAACGCAGCCTGACCCGAGTCCTCCTCAATCTGCTATAAATGTTTATTTTCTCTGCCTAATAGCTTTTTTCCTCTTTCCTTTTTAAGCCTGGGAATAATGTAACCAAATACAGGCTTAGTGACTCTAATCAGGTTTTACTGGTTTAAGAGCCACCGTCTCTCCTCTCAGTATATTTTCTCTCTTTTTTGTCCCCTCAGTCTACCCCTCCGTTGAACCAGGCTGGCTCCAAGCAACATACGAGGGAAGAACAGGGTTAATCCCTGAGAATTATGTCGTCTTCCTCTAACACGCTGGTAAACGCTGCATCTTTTTCATGGTATCCATGGAAATATAATGCAATATAATGAGACTGATGTTGTATTTTTTTTTTTATCTTATTGCTGGTGACTGACTTTTCTGCATTATATGCAGATATCAAACAGGACAGTTGTTGCTCTGACAGTGCTAAAAGTCCAATAATTTACCTCTTAAACTGTAATGACTTTTTTTGTAAATGTTTGGGGAATCAGCCAAGATTCAGAGGGTCAGTACTGGGTTGCACCAGCTATGTGAAAGTTTAAACATAGTCTAGTTTAAGTAGACTTCAAACTTATGATGGCTTTACACTCTGCTAACATTTGAGGTGTTGCACCTGCAGAGATGGTTTTAACGTAGGCTTAAGTCACAACTTCAATCTTACATGCACTTCTTAGTGGGGAGAAAGTCTTGCAGAAATATGGTTGTCTAGGTGTGGTGTTTAAAAGGAAAGGTAACTTGGAGAATAAGGTGAAGAAAAGGTTTTAGCATCTTCTCTGGGATACATTTAGGGCTGATGATTTCCAGTCTATTGGTTTGTGCTCTCTTCAGAGCTAAATCTCACTGGTGGACAATCACAGAAAGAGAGTGAGAGAGAGAGCAGGGAAGTAAGAGCGCTCAGTGATCAAGTAGTGTATTGAGAGGGAGTGCCAGTGATTCCAAACAAAACTCTCATGCAGAGAAATTAGATGTTATTTTCATATTGTTTCACAGCAGTTAAACTCTAAATAACAAACACGTCAACACAAGCTGCTACAGTGTTGAAGCCGCTAACCTCTGCTACCTGATTTTTTCAGCACATGGAAAATATGTTTTATTAAATCCCTTGAGTCCCTGAATCAGTTGTCATTTCAGTACAACATGAGGTTAGAACATTTATAATACTACAAACCCTTATGTTTATATTTAGTTCATTTTTTTTTAGTTCAGCTGGTCGGGTATAAGGACCTACCACCACTTCCAACCCACTTTTTAAAAACTGTCAACCACTGAAATTTATTTTGTTGCAATTTTGAACCCAAAAAGAACAAAGAATAATTGAGCAAATAGATTGAACAAATGTGTTTAAAAGCACATGCATGCAAGAAGGACATGCATACATCTTATTTTACTCCATTTTCTCTAGACCACATGGAATTTTGGTCATTTTTTGAGTTTCCTGGTTATCTTGGGGAAACTAGCTTTGTTATCCAAAGAAAATGAGATAAATAAGAGAAATCTTTGGACAAGTACCAAAATATACTGGTCATCATAGGGCAACTTAAAAACTACATGTATGAATTTACTATATGTCCAGTTTGGGCTTCCGTATATAGACTTTTCAACCCTTTTTTTTCTGGCATACATTCACAACCCACTTGAAATGGTTTTGGGTCCTAACACCAGTTGAGAATCACTGATTTAGACTACCAACCATAGTACACATACAACACTGTCACTGATTAGGGAGATCTGCTGTTTTTATTTTAACTGCATTTTGACTGGTTTAAAAGTGGGTGCAATTTTAGTCAATCAGGTTTTTCTTTGACATATTGACATTGACCTATCCCAGGCTGTAATAATTCAACCCAAAAATATTTACTTTCCATGTAGTACATTGAAAATAATTAATTTTTCTGTTTATTTTATTTTGCTTTTTTAAATCAAAAAACATGGTGGCACCACGACAAACAAGTGGCATTCAAGGGGTTAAAATCTTTAAAAAAGTAATGAACATTTGACATCAACAATTAGGTCAGTTGTAGGAGAAAATGAGCTCGATGAAAGTATAATAACATTTTTATGTTTAATGTTTTTATAGCTGTCGTATGAAAGGAACATTTTTTTGCACTATACAGCTTGGGGTCAGTCTTTCACATTCCTTTTTACTCCATAAAAATCAATGCATATTGAAACTGAAAATAATTCATTTTTCTTTTTTTATTAAAAACATGGTGGTTTCATGGCAAAAATGGCATTCTAAGGTTGAAATCTTGAAAAATTAATACAATTTTGATATCAATAGTTAGATCAGTTGTAGGGAAAAAAATAGCTAAATGAAAGTAGAACAGAATATTAATGTATAATGTTTTCTATAGCTACTGTATGACAAGCGCATTTTTTGTGCTTAGCAGCTTGAATGTGCCTAATAAAACAATCTCTAGGGGTAATAAACTGAAATGCAAGAGCTGTTTTTAGGATGTAATGTGGATTCATTTTTCTTGATATGCACAATTTGGTAGTCAACGCCAAACTACGCACCAATTTTATGCTGTAAATAGAAAGCTAGAACCTCCTTGTTTTGACTTAGAGTTGTATTTTTAACTCACGAATTTGAAGTTTTGAAAGATGTAATGAAGTACAGTACTTCCCTCAAAATAGACTTAAGTAAATTACAGTAATTAGAGTAAATGTAATTAAATACTGTCAACCTCAGCCCTGTATTATCAACCTAATTGTTACTATCACAACATGCAGAGCTGACTTTTTTCAATTCATATTTTGATTTAACTTGAAGCAAATACTGCCACTTGCATACACAGAAAGGCTGCAGATTCAACCTACCTAACAGCACATGCTCTCTCTGTCATGCTGCATCACACAGGAAGGTGCATACACACAGACACACTCACTCCAACTGCTCTCTACAGTTTCTACACAGTGAAGAAATATTGTGGATTTTCAAAGTCCTACAGCCCAGCACTAACATTTTCTCCTTTATGAAAATCAAACAGACTTTTTTTTCTAAATTTTTATGATCATTTTCATTCTGTCTTCCTTGTGGAAAAAAAGGTTGTCACGGTACAATTTTAGTCATATTTTAGCCAATTAAAACTAATGTAGGGTTTAGTATGGGCGTTACAGCTTGCGCATAGCTGGTGCAATAGACCACAGAGGAAATAGATAAAAATGTAAAAGATGTACTGTAAATACATTCCCCTTATATTGCACTGATATTTAAAGTCACAGTATTACACCTCAGAGTCACAAAATAATCACAACCCATTTCACAAGATTTATTGTCAGAAATATATTACCTTTAAACTTCCTGTTATATCAACATAACATTTTTATAATGCAAATCTGTAGCTTCATAAACATGTATGAACTGTAATTGAACAAGCTGTGATTATAAATAAGGATAGAATCTATTTTATTAGAATCTAATAGAAAAGCATAATGGTTTGCACCTTATCTTTCATTGTTCATCCACTGAACCTGCTCACATCTGCAGTGCACTTTCTATTAGCTAGATGGTACTGTACTGTACATTAGGTCTTCTCTAGTTTCTAATCAAAATATTTACTTCCTGTAACTGACAGTGACTATAAATTATCACTTTGAATATACAGTGTATGTTGTATGAATATAAAAATGTGTTTTTATAAGGCCATGAATGCTGTTTATGAGGTGGAGCCTTCACCTTGAGTGCCTTTGATGGTACTAAACTCACTGGTACACTGGTGTACTGGTATCGCATGATATTATGTAAAAGATTTTATATAATATTTAGTTTTTTATTACTGTCACAACATTTCCAAAGCCAATCAAAAAAGTTAACTTTAGTGATACTATTTTAGAGAAAAAGATTAAAGAAAGAAGCTAATGAACAAGCCTTTTGATTTTTACTTATTACAAACTTAAAAAGTTATATCAAAGTGAAACTTTCCCTGCTGGAAGTAAATGTTATTTGGGAGGTGGTTTTAGATGTCGCACTTGCCAAGATCATGTTGTTCTTTCCCACTTACATTTTTTAAGTATGTGAGGTGGCCTTGAACATTGATGCTGGAATAATACTCCCTTACAGTCTGAATGTGCAGGGCTAATATCACGGAAATGATAGTCTGAATATGTAACATTTGGCATCCTTTATTTGTTTCCTTGCAATCAGTTACTGTGTCTTGACAGTGCAAAAACATGTCTATAAATAAACAGCGTGATTTATAAGACCTGTGCTCTGAATTCTTTGTAACAATGAAGTTAACTTTTGCTCATTGCAGTGAGAAATTCAAAACAGGTGGAGCTGTGGACGTGTTTTAAGTGTAAGTACAGTTGGACTGGTCTGGACTGGTTAGTTTCTATTACAGCATCATTAAATACATCTTCTTTCTTTTTTAACTAACCAGCTGAAAAGATTGTTAATTATATTAGCCCTAACTGACTGAGAAACAATCAGGGAGCAGTCATCTGATCATAGACTCAGAATTGCACCAGTTCCATCACTAAAAAGCCCACGGATTTTTCTCTGGGCTTTTGGTTTTGATAAAATATTTGTTTGGTGTGATAACATTTAATGTTTCTGACCAACTCTGTAGTCCTAGTGAGTCACTTGTTAGCTGTCTTTTTAAGACATGAACAGCTTCAAAGATCTCGTGTTGGAACATTTTAAGATGTACAGTGTCATGTACATCTAGTAGTGTGGTGCATTTAAGGAGGAAATTTTCTTCCTGTTTTCCTTCATTTTTGTCAGGGCTGTTGACATCAGTACATTAATTGCAATTAGATAAGATCCATAATTAGTGCATCACTTTTGAATTCCATCAGTTGCTTTATATTCCCTTGCAGCAAACTTTGGTTAAACCACTGCAGCTTCTCCCTGCAGCTACAGTGATGTCAACAACTCCCCCATTGCTTCTTAAAGTCTTGATTCATTTTTTTTTAAATCAGACAGCTCAGGGGACAAGTCAAATCCTTTTTCTTATGGACAGACGAGTAGTTTTGTTACCTTAACATGTTTCGACTGCTTATTCCTGCAGTCTTCCTCAGCAGAGTCTTATAAAGTTGTTGTGATGCGTCTTATCAGCTGATCTAATGCAGATGTGGTCCTCCTGTCTAGTCCTGTCAGGATGCCCAAACCTGCATAAGCCTGGCTGATAAGATGCATCACGAACATCACGAGACTCTTCTGAAGAACACTGCAGGAAATTAGCAGTCGAAACATGTCAGGGTAACAAAACTACTTGTCTGACAATAAGGAAACAAAAATTTATAGTTTGTGAAGACAATATGAACTTATTTGGAATATAAATCAAAAGTCATCTGCACATTATGTCATCAAACATTTACCGTTTTATTGTTCCCTATTTCCTTTTCAATGCATAACAAGCTCATTTTTCCATTGTTAAGTTCATGTCATTGTTTTTAATCTGCCCACAGCCCCTTTTTTCAAAATAAAAGCAGGTCTGCACTAAACAGGAGGTCAGTCCCTCTTAGTTTAAGACAAAACTGCAAAACAGTGGAATTTCAAAATGTAACAAGGTGAAATTAATTGTGATTAAACTCAGGAATTCTGAGATCACTTGTGCCGAGGTTTTTTTAACCGTTTTGTTTTTTTCCTTCTTACTCTGACTTATTTTTTCTCTGCTTTTCAGTTATTCACCTCCAAATTAGGAAGCACAGTGCATTCACATGAAAAAAATAAAACCTTGCTCTGTTCTGCTTATATACTGGTATCCCTATCTTGGAATTACAAGATACATTCTTGTAAAAAAAAAAATATATATATATATATATATATATACATTTATGCTCTGTTTTTCTGTGCTTTTTCTCTTTTCTTGCCAAAAATTCCAGCTGATACTGAAGCTCTCACATGCATGCAGTTGATGATAATTGGACTCACCCTCTAAAATGAACTTTTACATGAGTGTCATCAATGTTTCAAACCCAAACAGAAATAAAACTGGATCCAACTAGACAGTTGGACCATGTATGCCTCATTGAAACCTGCATGAGAGCTTCTGCTCTATTGTAGCATTCACATGTGAATGAAAGCTTCTGCCTCAACTGGGATTTTTTGGATCGATTATTGGCAGTTTATTTTTATTTTTATTTTTTTTACTTAGAGCAGAAAAAACGAGCAGAACGGCCTTTTTTTTCTCACTAAAGTTTTCCCGTTATTCCAAGACACTGATGTTACTAACTCTGAAAATTAGCAAAGCTTTATTCTTTCATGTGAATGTAATACACTTCCAAATGTGTTTGCCAGAGGCTTTATTTTGGGCATCTTACAGAAAACTCATTCAGAAATCCCATAGATGTGAAGATGATGGAACTGCGGTGCTAAAATGCTAACTCATTTCAAGACTCCATACTGCCCCCCTCTGTTTAGAAATGTAAATAGTCTAGGAAACTATTTGTTTTGTGGAGCAGTTTGGTTCTCCATCAAACTAAACCCAAACCAAACTGTCACCCTAAAACTGAGCCACAAACTGAACCGTTACACCCCAAGTATACACTGATTTATGAATTTACAAGGATTTCTCAATTCTTAATCTTTTTTGTCATATGGGACATTTTGAAAAATTCCCTTTCTTCTTAGATTTGTTCTATGTATGCCATTGATGGTTATCATTACATGCATGCCGATACCAATATCATTTCCTAAAAATTGCTCTATTATGAAAATGATACGTTTAAGGCATTGTGCTGTTTAGGTAGAGAGAGATGCACTGATTTGTTTCAAATGAGGCACACGGTAAGATTATTTTTGCTTGTTAAAGCTAGTCATCTTCCCAGTTTCTCCTCCCTGAAGTACAGTATGTACTGTGAGTCTCTTGAATGCTACCCTGAAAACAGTTTTAATAGATTCAGGTTTTATTGTCTCCTTTCTTTTTTTGGTTGTAGGAATGAAATATTGGTGCCAGTTATCTGAATTCTTTGTGAGTATTTTTGTAGCTACAGTACAAACATACCTTTATTGTTGAAGGTTCTCGTTACCTTCTGTGTGTCAGCTAATAGGTACCATCTGTACAAAGGTTAGAGGATGGTAAAGTGTGGCTACACCAAAGTTGAACAGATGAGCTTTATTGATTAATGCCTCTAGATTCAGAAAAGTAAACAGACTAAAAAGATGAAAATGTGCATGTTGTAGGCTTGATAAAATAAAGTGACTAAAGACCATCAGAGGCAGACTGGCAGACATGAACTATGATGGTGAAGGCTATGAGGAATCCAGTAATTGAAAGGCCAGTAATCCAGTAACAAGATGTCTCTGCAGAGCTCTGACGTCTGTGCTTGTTTCATCACTTGGAGTGGAATAAGAGCGGCCTCACCATGCCTGCCAGGACCTTGGGGAGCTGGGAGGCAATGACCTCTGACATCATCTCTGGAAACTCCACTTTCATGGCGTCTGCTTGGATGTAGGTGCTCAGACAGTACAGGTTGACCTTCTTGACTATCTGTCAGCAAAGAAACATTAACTCCTGTTAAGAACTGACTTATGTAACACTTAAGACTCACTGACCACATCATTAGGTACACTTTTTCAGCTGTTTTTTAACTATGGCACATTCAAAGTCGCTTAAATCACCTTTCTTCTCCATTCTGATGCTCAGTTTGAACTTTAGTGCATCATCTTAACCACATCTACATGCTTAAAGGCACTGGTCTCTGCCATGTGATTGGCTCGTTAGATATTTGCATTATTGAGCATATGAACAGGTGTACCTAATGGAGTTATCAGTAAGTATATGTGTATTAGGACATAAATTGATGTGATTGTACTCATATACAGAGGACATACATCATGCATAGCGTCCATCAGCTTGGTAAGGTGGTAGAATCGCTGTGAGCTGGCCACCAGGCCCTTCTCCTTCATGTGGATAGCCTTGGTCAGCTCCCGGACGTAAGTTTGTCTCATTTCTTCAAATGCTGCCTGACTTTTTAGTCCCTCCAGAGGCACTGAGAAAAGACAAGGTTTAGATATTTTAAATGTAGAAATAGAAATGCTTTAGAGATCAAAACAAGAAGGTTTACTGCAAAAACTCAAATCTAAGTGAGTTGAATTTCTTATCAGAAGTATATGCTGTAAAACTTTAGTTCATTAACCTTGTCTATCATCAGGCAAATCCATCTAGCAAAGCTCTGATCTACAACTTTTGTGAAAGACCTGAAAACAGTTCAGACCAGTGTCATTTAAGGAGTACAAGACTGGGAATATTTGTACTGAATGCCGCTAGCAGTGGCTACCACCAGTGTAGCGATTAGCTCAGATGTAGCTATAGCATAGCAGCAGTTTGTTTCTATTCTGCCAACCTTTATTTATAACCTATAAATACCCGTTTGCAACAAGCTTCCACTCAAGATACACCCCGGGGGAGGAAATTTGACCTCAAATTGAGCTGAAAATTGTGTAGTGTGGCCATAACGCAGTTAAAGCAGCAACACAATTAAAGTTACAGACATGAAACATCAAAACACCAGAAACAAAGATCAACCATCCGCAGAGTCACAGAGCAGGAAGTCATCAGTCAAACACATCTGCAGCCAAATTAACATATGTGTTTTACAGTGTTAAAATGTTGCACTAGAAATGGAAAGAATGTTTGGTTTGATTTTGAATTTCAACATTTTTTTCCATTTCGAGCATATGCGCTCTCCAGCTGATCTGTAACCTTTTAACCTTTTCTCTAACTAGAGATACTGCCTTGCAGATGCATTTCTGGCAGAGGTGTAGAACTGCTGGACAGTGAAAGTACAGCAGGAAGAAGGGCCAGAGAGGCTTTTGACCTTGACCTCCTGCCTCCTGACAGCATTCAGTTTATCCTCGAGTCAGAGTGAACGTCTGTGCAAGGTGTGGAGAAAATCGCTCAAAGCTTTCTTGAGATATATGGCAGATAATATTGTTTATCAGTAATACCCCTGGCTATCTCAGGCACATGTCTAACTAATTTAACTGGTTGAGTGTCTTTAAATGAGATGTCAAAATTAGTATTTTTTTAAATGAAGACACTTAACAATTGAAGAATATCTTCACTCTCAGAGGTTATCTGGACTTGTCAGCCAAATGCATGTTTTTAACTGTAAATCAGATAAATATAACTGCTTAGATTTGAGTTTTACACTGTGTAATAAAAAGGCCAGTCAAAATAATAACTTACTAGAAACATGGCATTTAAAACAATGTTCTCAGTCAGTGTAAAACTAGAAGTTGATAACAGCTGTTACATAAATCAAGGTCTTTACAGTAGTACAGTCATCAAAGCTTCACATTTCTGTTTGCAACACTGTAGACTGAGTCCAGTCAGTGACAAACAAGGTCACTGTAGGGAAGAAAAGAGTCATCCTGAAACTGATAGAGCAACTTTTCAGTCTTTTACCTGTGTTGAGTAAAATGAGTGCTTTCATGCAGAGAAACTCCTCCCGGGTGACTTGAAGATTGGCAAACTCCTGAGGGATGAACTGTATAGCCAGGCAGAGGTCATAAATCGGAGATCTCCTCATTTGCTCCCTGTCAGACAAAAACGTAAAACGGTCGATGCTTCTGAAATACAGACAGCCTCTTTTTGGTCTGAAATCATTGCTTCATGAATAAATGCATCAGTCGAGTGTCTCTAACCTTTAAATATGAATCAGTGAGAATAGAAGATGGCTGAAATTGCCTGTATGATTGTTACTTACTGACTGAGAACCAGATCAGGAGCAAAGTATAAATATTCTCTGGTGACATTCTGAAAGGAGCGCCATCCCAGAGAGAACACCATCAGGTTCATCCACGAGTACTGGATCAGGGTCATCTGGTCGTTGATGTGGAGATTACGAAACCCTTCAAAAGAAAATCAGAATCAAATAGGAGAGGATTTGTTATGTCAGGTCAGACGTTTGCATGGGCAGTTTTACCACTAGGCTAAGGTAGGAGGATTCCTCAGGCCTCATGCACCAAGGGCCCTCAAAGCACAGGCAAAATGACTTATGGGATGCCTGCTCCAGGGGCAAGGCTTTGGTTTAATTGGGTAATGAGCATCTAAAGGTCAATGTAGTCTAGGGGCCCAGGATGGTCCAGGGACCACACTACTTATTTAACTTACTTTATATTTTCTTTCTATATTAATTTATGTAATTATGTTGCCCAAAAATACACAACAGGAAGTTAAATCTTAGTGAGTATATTTGTTTAATTCCTCATCAGAAATATCTCATTATGTTAAACATAAGCTTGTTCACCAGACAAGTCCAGATAAATATTTAAATTCTTGCAAAGCAAAAAATAGGCATGAAATACTTGTTACGAGTAAAATTATGTGCCAGTGCAGCAAGAAAAAATTAATTGCTAAATGTCCTAAAATGACATTAGATTAAAATTAGATTAAGATATCTCACTCCAAGATTATCAACGTGTACAATATGAGCTTTAAATGACTTTACTGTAGTGAAGGACAGTGGAAAGAGTCAGAAATGTAGATGAGAGCTCTTAGAATAATGTGGAAAAGAAGCCACAGGCTGGACTTGAACTCTACTGCCATAGTAGGTGCAAATAAATGTTTCTGATGAGAAATTAGATAAATATAGATTGTAATATTTGAATTTTTGCATTTTGCTAAAAAAAAAATGGATATGGCCAAATTACAAATACATAACAAATTACAAATTGGTCACAATCCTGTCACCTCAGAGTTTCGTTGATGCGATTTTGCAGACGTTAGCATGTACCAAGCAAAAACAACATCAAAAGTAACTTTTATTTCTGCATTGGGGTACATTTTCCCATGTTTTGACTCAATAATTCTTGATGTAGTGTGGTCTTTAGGACAGGCTAATTGTAGAGAGGTCTGGCTGCAGATCGTTCACCTCCATCTGTTGCTCTTGAAGACCGTTCCTCTAGGATGCTGTCTGTTTCAGAACAGGACTGCCGTAATTTGCCAGTGCAAGGTAATTCCAGTTTTAGTTTGTTTTTTTTTTAACTCTTTTTTTCAACTTTTTTCTAAAAATTCAACTCTATTCTGTAACATTCATGAAATAACATTGAAAACATGACAGACTAAACAACATTTCATACATAAAATAGAAAAAATGTCTGTCTATTCTAGTATAAAATTATGCATAGACCTTTTTTAGAAGTAGTTAGCTTCATTAGCTTTAGCTAATGCTAACATTGCTACGCTAGCGATATAATTAACATTACTGCATAAGTTAGCCTTAATAACGTGAGCTTTAGCAAACTAAAGCTAAGATAGAGAATGCAGCTACATAGCTTATGTATATGCTTTGTGATCTTAGCTTTAGCTACACTAACATATGGAGCTGCATAGAGAATGTAGCGACATAGCTACTTTGTGAGTTTAGCTTTAATTATGTTATCTTTGTAGCTATGTTAGCTACATGGCTATCTTATTTACAAAGCTTACACAGCTAATAGAGCTATGTAAGTAAGGCTTGTTGCATTAGGATGTTTTCATGGAGGAAGAGTTTTTTTTTTTCCTGTGAACAGACTGTTTACTCAGATTTATAAAATGATGTGGCAGGTCAGGTTTTTTTTACTTTTAACTTTTGGTGCCCTAACCCTAAAGGTAAGTTGAATCCATTTTTCTTGCAAAAGTTTTGGCGTGTATTTCCGTTCTGATGGTCTGTAGAGTTGTCGTCAAAGATGAACAGTTTAAAGTGGGCTAATCTTGTGGGCTAATCGGGGAACCATGTCATAGGTAAGGGTGCGTGCATCAAATGTAAGGTATAAATCATAAATTATTTCACTGATTAAGATGAATATTAGAATGGGTGCACTGAGGGCATTGAATATCATCAAAGTAGACTTTAATGGTACCCCTCTCAACTGAGGTTAAAGCCCCTCCACATCTTCATATCAAGCAACAAAACAGCAAGGCAGAGTTAAGAAGCATCAGACCAAAAAAATGGTGGATTGCTGTGAGGTAACTTGCCTCTAGATCAGTTAGTTCAGTAAAAGTTTGAACAAATTCAGATGGGCTTCTGACCTCAAGTTATAAAACAAAAGTTTAGGCCTGAATGTCTCTAAGTAACTTAAAAAAAAACAGGAAAACTTGAATTGTTAAGTGTCTCAAAATAAGATGTATCTGCTAATTAAGACATGGTACTCTCATTTCAGGTAAAATGTAAAATCCTATTAGCTAATCAGGCTTTAGTTTTTGTCTTTTACATCCTAAAATGAGATGTTTATCCAGACTTTCCAGATTAATTTGGCTTAAAATAAGTGTTTTAAAATCATTTTGACTTGAACGTGGACAGATATCCTGAGAGATTAAAGTTTTAGCTGTGTGCACAGGACTTTGTGTAACTAAATGCACTTTTCTGTCCTGTGTCTGCCTCTGGTTTGATGTGGTTGGAGTAGGGTTAAAATACTCAAATCTTGGCGAGTGTATTTGTCCAAGTTTTAGTCAAAATGTGTCATTACACCTAATATAGGCTGTATTGAGCTGACAGGTTCAGATAAAAATATTTTTCACAGGTAGGAATAATAAAAACAATGCCTAAATTGCTTGCTTTTAAAATTTGCTGTAGTTTTTGGAAATGAGATCTTTACTGGCTAATATTCCCACCTATTATGAGCAATGTAGGCCTTATCTTTTGCATCAGTTGGCACTTGTTAGGCAAATGTGGCTTAAATTAAATTACATTAGACATTCTGAGATTTTATCTTTTTTGCAGATTATGCTCATTTCTCCATGAAGTTGTGGAATCTTTGTGGAAATTTAAATTCTGATATTTTGTGAATCTGTCATGACCCTGCTGCACAATTCATTTCCTTCATGATACTAAAGTTGATGTGAAATACTTATAATAAAGCCTTGTATCTCAGTCAGGGTTTAAGGCTAAATCCTTTAGCGAGGCCTGCCTCCTGATCTCCATGTAAACCACTGTGATGACCCTGAGTCCAGAGCGCCGTTACCTGGCAGAGACTTGGACCACTTGACGATCCACATCAGCTGTTTCTCACACAGCCTGTTGAGGCTGTTGAGCAGGAGATGGGGAACATTGACCTGGGAGCTGTCATAACCGGAGTACACAACGTCCGGTTCGATGTTTTCTAGGATATTGATGATTTGTTGGGAGAGATGCACCTCACGGACGCCTGGTAAGCAAGACATGGAGGTCAAGGTCTGGTTGTCTCCGGACATGGCCAAGTGAGACTGGAACATCAGGGAGGGGGGCAGACCCAAAGCTTTCAAGGCCCCGAACCGCTTCAGCTTCCTACCTGTGACATGAATACAAGGCCAGGTTAGATCTGATGACAAACAGCATGATTTTAAGCTACAGACATTCACTGCTTGGCTCTCTACACAAAGTAATCCCCTGTTTCACACCTCTTTCCTCAAAAATAACTTTTTAGAGTTAATTTCAGTCGTCAAAGAGCTTTAAATTGTCTTTATGATAGTAATCTTTATGTCAAAATGTGATTTGGTGTTACAAATTGAGTTTTATTCATACAGCAGAGGCACATTATCTCTGAGCTTAAATAAATCTCAGTAAATGTACCTCCTAGCATCATTCCAGCTTGATAACACTTCCGAAGGCGGCAGGCAGGGCAGTTTTTCCTCCGGATTTTGTCCACAATGCAGTCATTTCGCCCAGCACAGAGATAACTATGATGGCCTGTGGATTGAAAGAGTACAGACAATGCACACAGTTATAACTGCACTTTATTTTTATAATATTCAAGGAGACAGAGAGGAGAATAACAAGGAGAAAGGAGACTTTAAGGGCTCTTCCATCCACACTAATGCAGCGTTCTGGGGAGATCCGCAGCAGAAAATGAGATAGAGGCAAGGCTGTAAGGACACAGTGACACGGCCACTGTGAGACAGAGTGGCTCTTATGTATCTCTCGTTGCCAGATAACGAGAAAAACAAGTCCAACATGAAGAACACGGTGAACACTGGTCAATGTGATACAGTTTCTAATGACCTTTAACAACTACCATAGAAGGTCAGTAAAAATTGACGTTACCTCCCCCTCGGTGGTTCATTACACTGCAGACCTTTGATGTTTTCTTATGGAGAACGATAGCCTGTAACTTCCTCTTTATATTTAGTTTTTTAATCTTTTGGTTGCTTCGAGAGGAAGGATGCCCTCTAAACATAAAAAAAAAATAACACCATAACCCTTTTATTGGTGTCAGGACAAGAAAGGCCTTTACTTATTTTCACAGATACTTGCATTACAAAGGTAAGAAAGACTATGAAGGTTGTTTTTCATCAGAACTTTGAGTTCTGGGTACTTGATGGTTCCTGGTATCCACCAGGGTCTAAAATCCTTGGAAGATTATGCAAATTAGGCATCCTGATAAAGCTAAGTTTAAGAAAGACATCTATTGCTAATCAAGAGATCATTTATGCTCTTTGTTTTGAACTCTTACAGACAAACCTTTCTTGACAGACAAACCGTTATCTTGAAGCTTACGGATGTTGACCAAATATCGCAATACCACCGCCAGCCATGGGGGCAGCCCAGAGCAGCAAAACGACAAAGAAGAATAATTTGCAAAATGGCAGATCTTCTCTGAATTTTCTGAGGAAATACCAAATATTGAGATGTTAGCTCAGCTGGGCACAAAGACAACTAAAAGCACACAGCTGGGCAGAGGACTGGACTCTTTTTGTACAGTTTATGGGACAGATATAGCCAGAAGGGTGTTTCTGGTTTATGGCAGTCTTTCAAATAAAGATTGCTAGCTACTGCTGTTGCTACTACTCACAAAAGCAATAATCAGAGTGTTGTAGTTAATGAGTTAAGTAAGCTCATGTCCTTCAGAACGAGATGTTTCGACTAAAAAAATAAGTGAGTGGAATTAAACTTGTTAAACTAAAACAAGTAAAATTAAATAACAAAGGAATTTGAGAGTCTGTACCCAAAAAGATTATTATTTAACCTGTACTTAGCAAGCAGTCATGATGTTAGTGAAAAAAAGTGAGGCTTACACAACTAAACATGCATAAAACAGTTATATAAAATTAAGGGAAAACACAAATAACATAAAAAAAGGACTTCAAGTGAACTTTAGATTTCTGCCTATCAAAGTGTTGCTGTCCTGAATCTGCTGCCTGCAACCCTGCTACATCTTTGCATAAACGGTTTCAGAAGAAAAGAGGTTTACATTTTGAAAACAGCTGTATTTACCACAGCATTAATAATGAAAAGCCAATTTTTGTTGCTTTGGTAAGAGAGGTTATTATTTGGGTTAGGAATAGAATATGGTTGTTGCAGCTTAACTTTACAATGGACCATGATTTTCCTCATTACGAGAATACTGACTCTACCTCCTGAGTCACCCCTTTTCTATTTACTATTTCGACGTATTATAATGAAGGGTCTCAGGACTCTTCAATCTAATGCTTCTTTGTAGATGATGGGGGGAAGGACTCCAGATAGGGGCAGGAAGACTTCTGCACCATCACATTAAGACTGTGCCAACCATTCAAACTGCAGGAGAAAAACAAACAACCTTAAGCTATTTTTGTGATCTAAAAGTAGTGAAACATTCAGGCAAAAGGGGTAACACTTTATTTGGATGGGTATGCGTAAGACTGACATGGCACCTGTCATTCATATAAAGGGGGCCCTATGAACATTTATGAATGTTATTAAGAGCCATTCGGTCAATGACGTCACCTTTAAAGTGAAGTTGACATGGTTTGATCCTTTTTTGCTTCTTTGCACAGTAAGGTAAGGCTTTAGCCAGGTGCTGGAGCTGAGCATAAAGACTGGAAACAATAGGGGAGAGTGGGATAAGATCAAATTTTTACTTATGTGGCTCTCCAGGAAAGGAAAAACTCTGCAGGGCAACCAGACAGAGTGCAAGGTACAGTGAAAGCATCTACTCTTGATTTGGGATGTCCAGTGGTGTGTGGAATCAAAGGTGTCATAACTGACTGAATCACTCTTAATGAAAACATTCATAGATTTTTGTAAAGCCTCTTATTTGTGAAAAGTTTTAAAAGCTCACAGAGATGCCTAGATGCCCAATATCAGACAATGCTTGATGGTCCATTTCCACCTAGTGGTCCAGTTTGGTTCAGTACAGCCTATCCCTGTGAACCCTGATCTTGCTTATGTGTCCACAGCTTATGTTCATTCAGCCTCGATCCTGACCATTTTAACAGTTCATTAAAAAGAATTGTTTTACTGTTGAACAGTAAGTATAACTGAATAATTCTCTCTGTCTTCCTTCTTTCTTGAACAAATGTTCAGATGTTCTTGGAAAGAAGTTCATCTTTATCTTTTGTGCCTTCCTGATTTTTGTCCTTCATTCTGATCCAGGAACAATTTCAACACTAAATGCACAGGAGCCTTTGTCAGAACGTGCTGAAACCAGACTGGTGAGAGGAACAGGGCCTTAAATTGGGATCGGCTTTTATCTGAAGTTGTACGGTAAGTGACTCCAGGGAGGTAAATTTCATTTTTCAAGGATTAAATGTCATACAACATGTACTGTATGAAAGATACAGAGTGTGCTTGAAACTTCAAATGCACCAAAAGAACAACAAAAAAAAGAATCTTTCCCATCACAGATTAGGGTAGGAGATGAGAACAAACGAGGGCAGGTTAATAAAACAGTCAGGCATGTTTGATCAGCTGTCACTGACCAGATGTTTTGTTATAGTGAAAAATGTGGGGGGAGCGTTGTTTCCTTTGGCTGATGACTTTGACTTTTTCTCATTCATAACTGTGGTACAGTGTGACTGAAAGCATGAATAATACTTGGGTAGCACTTTACACCAAGGTACACAAAAATGGAAATAGCTGAGAGATAACTAGAGAATAGATGAGGAATGAACTGCTACTTAACCATTAGTTAACATGTTTATGATGAGTACCTCCTCATTACATTTATTGAGCTCTTAATGTTTACTGGGCAGGCACACAAGCTGCTTGTAAATCTTGTAAAGTTAAGGAACAAATACAGAGTTAACTGCTAGTTAACCAAATTGAAAGATGTACAATTTGGCTGTCAACTATTAGATTTTTAAATCACTTATGATCTCTGAATCTGTAGTAAATAAAGATTAATCTTCCTTTTCTTTTTTTGCTTTGTTGGGAATGTTGTTACCATCCAGTTGCAGATGCAGCGTGCCAGCATGCAGGACAAAAAGGCTGAAAACCTCTTTTGTCCCTGCTGCCATTGTTTTTTTTAAATGATTAGTTATATGCCTGTGTTATTTCTTACTATTGTTGTTTTGCACACCGTCTCTTATGCTTCTATTTATTGTGTGGTTTATACTGTATCTATGATTGGTCTGGATGTATGTCTTGACTGCTGGCTGCAGGAGAATTGCCCTTCACGAGGATAATAAAATTAACATTAAACCTTGCTTTTAAAAATTCCTCTATTCTGCATTTTTAACTGTTTTTTGTTTCATTTTGCTTTTTTAAATTCTGATATGCCAAAGAGAATTGCAGATGAAAATTAGCTCTAGGCTAACTCTGATATAATACATCAACTTGCAACACTTGTGTTTCATTTTGTACACGGCTTCTTTCAGGGGCATAGCTAGTCCCCAGAAAGAATATATAATAGAAACAGGGCCCTCCTTAAAGGGCTAGCCAAGCAACACATGTTACATCATTGTTTTAAAATATTTTTGCATTTTAATGTATTTTTTAAACATAATTATTTATGAGCAAAAATTTTACTATGGTTAAATTAAATATACTAACCCAAGAGAGCTCATGTCACGCCTCTTTTAATCTCTCTGCACTGGCTTCCAGTTGCAGCTCGCATTAAATTCAAAACTCTAATCATTGCTTACAAAGCAGTAACTAAAACTGCTGTTTACCTGGAGTCCCTCATCCAGGTCTACACCCCTTCTCGCCCACTACGCTCAGCCAGCGAAAGGCGCCTGGTACTTCCAGCACATCATGCTCCTAAGTCACTAGCTCGACTCTTCTCCTCTGTTGTCCCTAAATGGTGGAATGAATTACCCAACTCCATTCGATCTATAGACTCCCTGTCTACTTTCAAGAGAAGGCTAAAGACCCAGCTCTTCAGAGAACACTTTGCACTTAGCTAGGCAATTCTCTACTGTTGTCCCCAGTAGTAGATTGAGTCTCAGCCAGACTATTCTCCACTGCTGCCCCCAGTGGTTGAATGAGTTTCCCAACTATAGTTAGCTCGCACTGTCCTGCTCTACTTCTGGGATTTCTTTGCCCAGCTCTTTGGGAATGATCCAGCACTTGGTACTTGGTAAATAGTTGTTGTGAAGTCTAATGAATGGCGATTAGTGATCCCACATTTTCCTTGATTCATTGTTGCTGTCTAATAACAAAAAAACAAAAACAAAAAACAAAAAACAAAAAACAAAAAACAAAAACAAAACAAAAACAAAACAAAAACAAAACAAAACAACAAAAAAAAAAAAACTACATAAACAACGTATATTTTAGGTACTCTGCCTTAAACTCTACACGGCAGCACTTGCGTCCAATTGGACCTGAAGCACTTGATGGCACTTACTGATGTTGTTTCTTCTTGTCTAGATCATTGCTTGTGTTGTTCTTGCTCTCAAATGTACGTCGCTTTGGAGAAAAGCGTCTGCTAAATGACATTGTAACATTGTAACATTGTATACTTGCATTATAGCCCAGCACTGGACTGTACCATTTGGACATTTTTAAGGGAGGAGCAGGGGCCCCTCAGAATTGTATTTTATTCTATTTGATACAAATTTCACTCTGCTGATGGATTCATTTAGTCGCTTTTGATTAAATAATGACCCTAATTACCAAGAAAAAGAAATGAAAATACACTTTTCACTGCAGGCTCCTAAGGGCCCCTCACGACTGTGAGCCTGGGTAATTAGTCCCCCCCTAAAGGGTTATTGGATTTCTATGTATCTATTTTTATTTTGAAAGAACTAAAAAACTTCAGCTTGATCATAGATTATGGCATTAATGTAACAGAAAAAGGAACTTGGTATGGATTGAAAATGAAAATAAGGGAACAGTGAAAAAGTTCATGTTTGATAACACAAGGTGTGGATGATTTCTGAGCTGTCTGTAAGTTTTTTAAACTGATATGAGACATGAAGGATCAGTGGTGGACTTAATTTACATCATTGCAGCTGAGGGAGAAGTTAAAGTGGCTTAACAATGGCATGCAATTAAACTGATGTTCTAATTATGGACCTTAATCACGTCGCAGATAATGTGCACAGCCCTAGTAGTTAGAAAATCCTCCCCAGATGTAATAAGGACTATTTTCAATTCATCGTCTGCCATTAACTGCCAGTTATTTACTACATTATTGTGTCGTTCGTTAGCTTACCTTCAACGGCTCTTTTAAAGAAGACTTTACAGCTCCCACAGGTTAACACTCCATAATGACAACCAGACGCCTCATCACCACAGATCACACAAATCCTCTGAGGTGGCATCCTAAACAAACAATTATAAATGATTATATATGCAGCTTTTCTGGTAAACATATAGTAATGTATTATTGTAGATATATTGTTTTAAGACTTATACCCTAATTTGGATTGTATGCCCCCTTTCAAACATTTCAGTTAACAGTAAAAAGAGCAGCATATGCACTAAGGAAAATGTTTACTTTGGCTTCTTATTTTTATCAAAGGTAAGAACTAAATATGCTGTTCTTACGGTAAAGATTTGCTTTTTTATTGAGTGAAGACAAGTTTCTTGAGCTTGTGTTTGTTGAACCCCAAACTCCCAGAGATTATGACATTTGTTTTATATCAGAGATAAGGTTAATAGTACAGCAGTGAGCCTATGAACCTGATTCTAGTAGAAAAACGGTGACAATTATTTTCTTTTTCTTTGTATTTAATCAGCAAGTAGCCTTACATTTGGGTTACAATATTTAACTTTTTTGATACATAAACAGTAAGGTCAATTTAAAGAAGTTCACTGGTGACACTGCTGCTGGTAAACCTGAACTTTAACAGCAAAATATAAAATAAAAACATCCTGATAATTGCTCCAGTAACTTTGTATAGCAATTATACACTGTAGAACCTAACAAGTTGAAAATACTAAAAGTTAGCATAAATTTCTTTTAAAAAATGAAACATACATGTTTCACATCCTGTTTTTCCTAATGTTTTTCACATATTCTGTTTTTTGAACAATCATGCCTCCCAAAGTGAGCTAATGCGATTGACTATAATGACAAAGACAAGACTGAAAGGGGAACTTTTACCCAGAAAATTTCTCTTTCAGAGTTCAGTACATCATTCTAGCTGTGAGGAAGTTGGTCCTCACAGGAGAGCCTGTCCTAACTGAGTGGGTAACTTCACTCATGGTGCAAAAGTGTGTAATGCTCAAAGATGCTCTGGAAAAACTCAGATTATGGGATGACTGTAAAATAATTTGAGTACAATGACAAAAAAACTTTGAGTGATGGAGTACTGTTTTCTTAAAACTAAAAATGTGTTCTATCAACGGACAAAAATAGAGCTTAAATAGCTTATTTTTAAACTACTTTTTACTGTTCTGTCTTGCAGTGTATAGTGGAAATTGGTGGCAAAAGTGCTGCCAGAAATTGACCGTAATTCTACAGTACAAAGTTTTACAGTGTTAAGCTATGGTTTAACACTCACTCCTGTACTGCTCGGTATGTTACTTTGTGTTGATTTGGGGGCCTCTATGGCAGCAAAGCTTGACCAAGCAGGGTCAGATAGCTATGTTTTCTCTTGTTTTAAAATTTCAATCACATTTATGCTGTTTCAAGTCTCTGCAAGAGAGATTACACTGTAAACACACAGAGAGAGCAGAGGTGACTGCCTATCAGACTATAAAAGCAGAACTGTGTCATAAACGAGTCACTGTTGTTCAGAATAAATAATTCATCACAGTGTTTGTCATTTATTCTAAAATCTGTCTGATTATCATTCATACAGGCCGGGTCTGTGATCCAAGAACTCCTGCTAAGAGTATCAGAACCATTCAAGAGAAGGCTGAATATTTACATGTTTTTAAATCTTTTAGGGCTGGACAATATATCACATTTTTTAGATTTATCGAGATGTTTTTAAACGAGATATAGGGCTGGATGATATCATTTATAGATATAGTTTATGTTTAGCTATATAGATATTTTTAAAAGGTGCCAGGCCCATTGCTCAGTGAGAAGATTGTTTCAAGTAAAAACCACTTACATTAATAAGCTCATTTACCACAAGGTACTATTTGAAATGATAAGGTTATATAGCTTATTGTGATTTTCTTTATTTTATTGCGTTTTAGGAGCCTTTTCAGTCATTTTTCCAAAAAAATTAAGTTTATTGATATGCTGTTTTCATATGAATGTTACATTTAGCACATTTAGCATTTTGCCCATGTGGATTTGACTCAGAATTTTGTGTTTATTTCTTCATAAAAAAATAATTATATGTCTTGTATCGTCCAGCTAAGAACAAAATGACAGTTTGCCCAGCCCTAGCATCCATATCTCAACACTGACAGTAAGAAATGAACTTTTTTACCCAGGGAATGAGTTGAAAGGTGAAGGGTTCCTCTGAGTCAGGACCTGGTTCTGGATAGCATCATAGCCTGCATGTGTAAACGGATCCTCGGTCACCCCTGCAGACTGGCACCAGTACTGAGACTCCGGAGGGGACGCCTGCACCTGCCAACGAGGAACCTCGCTCTTAAACATCGTCATCTGTGAGGACGTGTGCGTGTTGCCATCAACCTGGATGGCAGTCTTTCCTGGCAGACTGCATCTGGAGTCTGTCCTCCCCTGGCTCAGCGCCGGGAGCTGCTCCGGCTGGTTCAGGTCGATCAGAAAGTTTGGAGATCCCCCCAGCCCCTGTCGAGGAGCCGCTGCTGCTCCAGGCGCGAAGCTTGTCGAGTCTCCTTCTCTGAAGCCAAGCTGCTGCTTCCTGTCGCTGTCACAGCAGGAGTCCAGAGCAGGGATCTCCGTGGATGGATCAAAGTTTGGAGAGGGGGTCCCCATGATCACAGAGTGCTCCTGCTCGTCTTTGATGAACTTACAAGCACCAGCTGTCGTGGAGAGACTTATACTTGCGTATGGTAAACTTTCATCTGTGGCTACACTAGTCCTCGGAACATTCAACAGATCTTCCCACTGAACACTGTCACACTTCAGAAAGTCACTGCCACGGTCATAAAAATGCTTTTCAGCGTGTGAGCCATCGAGAATGGTACAGTCTTTGAAAGCTGCGTCTTCGTTAGAGGAGTTGGCGCCATGGACCAGTGTGCCAGCGTTTCCAAAATTACGCAAGGATGAGGGCATGCAAGTTAGAGGCTGTGAGTCATTCGATAATTTATTATTACTATACACAGCTTCGATCAAGTCACTTACTCTCGTATCAGTGGAATCCGCCATCGAGGAGCTAACGGTGCTTATCCTGCCGCTTATTTTATTCTCCATTTCCTGCCCCGAGGAGCGCACAGCAGAGAGTGGAGGGCGCCTGGAGGCTGGACGGAGAGTGATGAGTCTCAGCTCACTTTCCTGTAATCCTCCTCCCCGTCGATGAAGGCTGTAACTTTGACTTTCATTCACATAGAGTCTGCATGACACAATTTAACAGAAAACCGAGCTCGATTGTTCAAGATGAGGAATGAAAAAGTTTGTAGTCTATCTATTCCAGTAAATATCACGGCATTCTTAACTTAAGTGTGAGTGCCATGATTAAGTTAAATGGAATTTATTTTCTATGACACACAAAAGCTCTCCAAACTCAGATTCAACTGTAATAATCTACCAGGAGTCAGAGGAGGAATCAATGCAGAGCTACACAGTGACAGATGTATGGAGTAACTCCATCCTTAAGGAAAAGTAAACAGCCAATGAGGAGTATGGATGAGGAATCACTTCAATGTCAAAAGCCTTTAGTCTCCACCCTACTGAGCATAAGAGAGGTACAATAAGGCATGTCCGTGCCTTTATATTTAAATACTGATGACTCTTGATGGGCTGTAAAAATCAACCAGACCATCAGCATAACGAACTATTATTTTTATATACTTATTTTTCATTCTTGAAACCATTGCTGCAAGTTAGGTGTCAGGCAGGGGTGTAACCATGGGGTGTCCACCCTGTCACCTGCCTTGACACACATATGAACTTAAGTGACATCCCATTCTTAATCCATAGGGTTTAATATAATGTCGGTCCACCCATTGCAGCTATAATAGTTTTAACTCTTCTGGGAAAGCTTTCCAGAAGGGTTAGGAGTGTGTTTATGGGAATTTTTGACCATTCTTCCAGAAGCTCATTTGTGAGGTCACACACTGATGTTGAACTAGAAGACCTGGCTCTCAGTCTCCGCTCTAATTCATCCCAAAGGTGTTCTGTCGGGTTGAGGTCAGGATTCTTTGCAGGCCAGTCAAGTTCATCCACACCAAACTCTCTCATCCATGTCTTTATGGACCTTGATTTGTGCACTGGTGCACAGTCATGTTGGAACAGGAAGGGGGCCATCCCCAAAGTGTTACCACAAATTTAGGAGCATGGAATTGTCCAAAATCTCTTGGTATGCTGAAGCATTCAGAGTTCCTTTCACTGGAACTAAGGGGCCAAGCCCAGCTCCTGAAAAACAACCCCACATCATAATCCCCCCTCCACCAATATTTACACTTGGCACAATGCTGTCAGACAAGTACTGTTCTCCTGGCAACTGCCAAACCCAGACTCGTCCATCAGATTGTCAGATGGAGAAGGGCAGTTCGTCACTCCAGAGAACGCGTCTCCACTGCTCTAGAGTCCAGTGGCGGCGTGCTTTACACCACTGCATCCGATGCTTTGCATTGCACTTGGTGATGTATGGCTTGGATGCAGCTGCTCGACCATGGAAACCCATTCCATGAGGCTCTCTATGCACTGTTCTTGAGCTAATCTGAAGGCAACATGAAGTTTGGAGGTCTGTAGCGATTGACGCTGCAGAAAGTTGGCGACCTCTGCTCACTATGAGCCTCAGCATCCGCTGACCCCACTCTGTCATTTTACGTGGCCTACCACTTTGTGGCTGAGTTGCTGTCATTCCCAATCGCTTCCACTTTGTTATAATACCACTGACAGTTGACTGTGGAATATTTAGGAGTGAGGAAATTTCACAACTGGACTTGTTGCACAGGTGGCATCCTGTCACAGTACCACACTGGAATTCACTGAGCTCCTGAGAGCGACCCATTCTTTCACAAATGTTGGTAGAAACAGTCTGCATGCCTAGGTGCTTGATTTTATACACCTGTGGCCATGGAAGTGATTGGAACACCTGATTTCAATTATTTGGATGGGTGAGTGAATACTTTTGGCAATATCGCGTTTCAATGATTTTTATAAGAACTGAAATGGTATAATTGTCTGTATTGGAATGAACCCAAATGTATGCAACTACTTGTACTTGGTTCAAGTAAAAGTTTATCTGTGGATCCCTCTTACTAAGTATTAATAAGTATTTGTACCAAGATTGATAATATATCATGATTTACTTGGTGAAAACAGCTCTGCAGAGTTAAATGACCTTTGCTTTAAAAGTAGGTGTTCAACTGTGAGATTTGCTGTCAAATAAAACGAATCGTTTGACAATCCTACAAACCTTTTCTTAACAAAAGCCCTCTGTATAAACTATCTGGTCGGAGCTTTGTTATGATTTCATTTCACTTTTGCAAAAAAATGTCTTAGACCCTAAGTCTTTCATTTTATTTCTATTTTACCACTTGTGATTTTGTCTTTGTGTTGCTTAAATTTCTCCTCCTGGCTCAAAGTTTTATCTTAAGTCTGAATAAAAACAGCAAGTGGGCCATCATGTATCTACTTTCTATTCTTCTTGTCCTTGTCAGATTACATGTAGAGTGACACTCTGTATGTAAATCAGTGTTGTGTGGGTGATGCTGATACATGTGGTCATGATGCACAGACAGACCTTGGCCCACTGTCCTGCGTCATCTGTTAGTCCGTATCAGATCAGAGGGGATTCTCATGCTGTGGCCAACATAATTCTTGGATAACAGCTTCAAAATCACATCTACATGACGTGTTTCAATGCTGTAATGGCTTACTTTTCTGTCAAGGCTGTTATCTGTAAATGTGACTATCATTAAGACTGCTAACAACCTTCAATCATTTAGCAGTTTCATCTCTGTAAAGACAATTAGTGTAATATTGCAAACATTCACTGGGTTACATGATTTTTCATTGCACAGTCACACATTTTTACAACTGCTGATTTCTCCATGTTTTTCTTGGTACAAATGCTTCACTGTAGCTTCATTCAGGGAGCTGACAGGACTGCTTTTAACTCCACAGATGGAGGTGAGCTGTTTGTCTACCTGCCAGGTCAGACTGTTCTCCGACATTTGTCTTGCTTCAAAGCAAGCGTGAAAGAACAAAACAGCACCTGCAGTAATAGTTTTCAAAAACCATAAACCTCCTGGAGACAATGAGGCCAGCTTATTCAACACATTTAAATTGCATTTGTTTAACATTATGATTACGAGAAGAACAATTTAATGAAACGTAGCAGTGATAAATCAAAAAGTTTGTGTTCTGTATGACATTTAAATAGCAGCTCTGTTTATTGGTTTTAAGGTTACACTACAGAAAATATACTCTAATAACTTTAGATTCACAGAAGCTCTGAGGGCAGGAATTACAGACAAGCTTTCATTTATTTTGTTATGTGTGACTTTATGAGCCTTAAAGTGACACATCTAAACATATGCTGTTACTTTCTGCACACTTTCTCTACTCCAGATGGGAAAAAGCCTCTAAATCAGCCTCACATCCTTTAAACAGCTGCTTACAGGCAGCACGGCCGTATGTCAGCAGTCAGCAGTGCAAATTAAAAACACAGAGACTGCAAAAAGTTGTCGTTAATGCCAACATGTGATGAGCAGTGAGATACTGGGAGTATACATTGTAGACATAAAATTAAAACTAATTAAGAATTTTGAACAATTTTATGTTTAAAATGAAGATTATAGAGGCCCCAGTAGCCTAGTGGTTATTTCCTAGTGACCCATATACTGAGGCCGATGTCCTCGTCACCTCTCCCCAGTTCCCCCTCTATCCCCTATCCATAACTTTAATAATATAGGCATAAAAACCACAAGATAAAATTACAGATTATGACTTTTAGTAGTTAATTTTTGTCCTTAAATGTATGCTACAGTCAGTGCCTAAGGCCCACGTGACCCACAGTGAAAGCTTCATCTATGACAAAAGTTGTTTTTCTTTGTGTAGATACAGCCCCTATAAAATCTTTCTTAACAAAAAATAATACTACTTTAATTCTTTTAATCCTCTTTAGGCTGGACATGTAAGACTTCTCCCAGTTGTCTGATGAGCTTTGCCACTGTCTCCATATCCTGATCTCCTCTTTCCAGCAGCTCGTAGCGGAGACTGGAGATGTCCTGTTTGATTTCTTTCAGTTCACCTGTGGGACAGGAATGGAAAACATGGAGAAATTAATGTTTATTTATTGATCCAGACATTGTAAAGCACTGTCACACTCACCTTCATTGACTTCATCATTTTCTTTGTCTCTCTGAGCTTTTAGGATGAATCTCTTGATAAGGCGGTTCATGATCTTCTGGAATCAAGAAAACGTGTTCTTAGTTTTTAGTAAAGTAGAAGGAACTGAGACATTGTGAGGGAAAAATATTTAAATAAGGACAAGAACTGGCAAAAATGGGTTAAGAAATAAATAGGTGAAAGAGGCAGAAATGAGCAATTACTGTCAAGAAAGGTTAAAATAACTGCTGAATAAAGTAGTGAAAGGCAGTTTAAAAGTGGCAAAATGGGTTCAAAGTGGAAAAAAAATGCATATAATGGGCGAAATAAAAAAGGGAAAAGGGGCTTAATATTGGCAAAAATGGGTAAAAGTGTCGAAAAAATTTGAAAAGATGACTGAATAAAGAATTCAAAAGAGGTTTAAACTACGCAAAAATGGGTCCAAAGTGGCAAAAAAGCAAAAAAGGCTGGATAAAGTAGTGATAATAGGGTTTATTAGTGGTAAAATATGTAAAATGACTAGATGAAGTGGCGAAAAGGGTTAAAAAGTGACAAGGATTTGCCAAATGTGGCAATAAAGTAGAATAAAATGGCTAGATAAAGTAGTAACAAATATTGGCAATAATGGGCCAAAAGTAGCACAAAAAAAAGAGAAAAAAATTAGACTGAATAAAGTAGTGAAAAGGGGATTAAAAGTGGCAAAAATGGGCAAAAAAATTGGGTGGGGAAATGAAGTATCTGTTAGCCAGGATGCTAGCACCAATGTTACTGATCCAACACACATAAATTGATATTATCAATAAACAACTGGGGAGGGCCATTCTCTGGGTTTTCAGGGGCACAACCAATTCTGTGGGCAGGACTGCTTTAAGTTTTCTTGGGAGATCAATTTTGAGCTCAACAGCTGAGTCATTTACAGTTCAGTCAGTTCAATAGGAAATTGTTTTACTTGATGATGGGAAGAAAAAAGTGGTGCCTCCAAGTTCGGATCATCATGTTGCTTCAGCTAAGAACAGAACGAGAGAGAAAGCGAGAGAGAGGGAGCAATTAATGTTTTAAACCAGACTTTCACCAGCAATTTGTAAAAGTGACACCAGAGGGCACTGTTAACCTGTATAAAGGCAAGGCAAAGAGGCGAGTTTAAAATTACACATTTATTATGTCAACATTATGAGTATGAAAGGACATGGGACTAAGCAACAATAAAACAATAAAATGTAAAATACATTAAATTTGAATAGGAAACATGAAATTAAGTAAACTATAATATTAAATAGAAGATATATTAAAGTATCCTTAAATCAGGCAGTTAATGATCAAGGTCTTTTTTCTTTGATTAACCAATTATCATTACTTTTGATCTGCCAAAATACCTTTTTATCCTTTTAAATAAACACAGGTTTTCATCCAAACAGGAAGTCAAATACACTTAGCTTGAGAAAGTACATTTTATTAGTTTAAAAAACATTTCTTAACAAATCTTTGTCTGAAATGCAAAATAATTTAATCATGAAAGTGCAGTTTAAATGTGATCTAGTATAATTAACTATCAAAATTCAACAGGTAATAGCTATTTTTAAAAACGACAACTTGATAGCTCTGAACCTAACCAAAGTTTACTTTAATAGTAAGATATTTTAAAAATCCTGTACATTCAGTTACAGGTGACAAATCTAATTTGGTAATTTCCTTGTCTGATATATAATTTGTGAATGCAGCTGATACCTCACCTTGTTAAGCTCCATCTCATCATTTGAACTTTCTTTGCTTTTCCCCTGAGGTCCATCCCAGAGAAACTCCTTTATCCCCAGCCAGAGAGAAACAAAAGACATGGGGCTGGGTACGAGGTTGAAGGGTACGGGCAGAGTACCACCGTTCTCAAAGTAGGAGAACCACAGCTTCGCTCTGGCAAACTTCCACTCAACATCAGCATCATCCTGCAACAGGATGGGTGGAGAAACATGAGACAACTAACAGGTGAAAATCTAAACAACTCATCTGCACCTCTTCATCAGATTGGTATTATTTTAGTATAACCACATTTTTTAAAACATGACTCAAACTTGACATCTTTAAAGAAAAGTGCTCTAGATTCTAACATCTGAATTTTTTATCAAATTATTTAAAAAAAATAACCAAATAGTTATTAATCATACCTCTTATTTAAGCAGGAAAAAAAAGTTAATACTGCTTTAGAAATGCTGATTGATCAGATTTACCTCAATCTCTTGGAAGGAGCTGTTAAACATGGCAATGAGCATATTCAGCAGGACGATCACCATGATAATGTTGTACACCCCGTACAGCACATATCCAGTATTCTCAATGAACTTATGGTCAATGGTTATGACCACTGATTTCACCTCTGACAAGCCAAAGATTGCCCAAAAAAGCGTCTTAAAGCTTTCTTCAAGCCTGGAGAAATAGAGAGATAGAAATCAAATTTGCAGGCTCAGCATATAAGATTCTACCTAAAGGCGCAATAATGAAATATATTCAACAATTTTCAAGCAAATTGGTGGTCTAGAGTCAGCACTCACGTTGTGAAAGCGTCGTTATGCTTGGCTCCAAGGTAGTACGAGTACAGATTGAACATTCCCACCATGAAAGCCACAAAAACTGTGATGAAAATCACCATGAACTTGAAGATGTCTTTGACCGTCCTCCCCAGAGAGATCTGCAAGGGCCCGAAGCTCTCGTTGGCAGGCAGGATATATGCGATGCGAGAGAAACTCAGCACCACTGCGATGGCGTAGAGGCCTTCAGAAATCAGCTGAGGGTCTGAGGGCATCCAGTTAACCCGGGCTGAAAATGAACAGATGCTGAATGTGATGTGTTCATTCTGTTAACTTTCACTTTACTTCACTTACAACAGTGTGGTAGATTTATAGGAAGCCCTAAAGAAGTTTATTTAGACTGGGTATTTCACTGAAGCCCTTGGCAGAAATCTAATACTCAAGAATGGCTGGAAAAATGCGGACAAATAAATTAAAATCACTTTATATTAAAGCACTTTTTGTTCTGAATATCAACTATGATCAGGGAAAAGATAATCATCTATTAGTTCAAACGTTTTACATCTGATTGTGCAGTAAATCAGATACATGTAGAATGCAAAACTAAGCCACTTAAATCTAAATATTTGGTAAATCCAGACATGCATGAGAATTACTAGTCCAAACTTACCCAGCTGGAAATACTGTATCTCAGAGGGCAGGGCCATGTTGTGACGGCCGTTGTAATGTTTGTCAATGTAACACTGAGCAGAATACGCATGCCAGAAAGCCATCAGCCTTGCAATGAAAGAGGTCATAAAAATGGTCAAAATACTAAAATCGAGGAGGTTCCAGGGTTCGGAGATGTATTCTCGGATATCCTGTGACCAGATGTCTTTACATTCCTCCCAGATCTTTCCTGTAGAAAACAAAAAAACACTTCTGGTTGAAACTAAGTTCTACTGTTTCACAGATGAAATAATAATGGCTAGTGTGATTGTTTTGCCTTTAAACATGATAAATAAGACTTAAATTTATAGTCACAACATGTAAATCTCAAAGGCCAAAGTCTTGTTTACATACATCTTTGTAAAAGTGTCACCTTTCTTTCATTGATCAATTATAAGTCATTATCAGTCTGATTTATTATGGTAGTAGAATAAATCATCATCTGTGCAGGCAATTTCCTGACATGACATATTTAAGGGGTTTATAACTCCCTAGTGGCTGCTGATGTCCTTGACCCTGTATGCACAACATAAAGATGGAGGAAGTATAAATAGGGAGCTCTTTGTGACTGTATAGAGAGAGAAGAAGTGGTGACCTATAACCCAGGAAATGATAAGAATCTCCATCCAGGTGAAAGGAGTGGTCTTCATACGAAACAGCTGTGAGGGGTGATCCTGGGTCGTCATGTTAGGCAGCAGGGACGTCCCGCCAAACCGATCAGCTGCGTTCAGAATCAGCAGGCAAAGAAATATCATAAAGGAAGCTGCATGGGCAACGAACTTCAGGAAAGGTCCGCACATGAGTTTCCCCAGCTGAAACAAGAAGAGCATTTTCTTATGTTGAACCAAAAAACTGCAAGGCCTTTTTTAAGTTCACCTTGGAGTCTGAAGAATTGCCTCAATAGATGTCACACAAGGCAGGGTCAGCTGGACTATTAACTTTAAAATCTGTAGACGTGGAGCTGTGAAAAGGGAAAATCTCCATGTCTCTGTTTAAAGCTAGTTCTTTTGAAGCAGTATTAGCAGCAACTAGTACAACACACAGACCATTTCACTGAATTCTTTATACAGCTGCATCATGAGTAATGTAGGAACTGGAGTTTATCGAGGCAGACAAACAGGTAGAATAAGAAGGCAATATCTATTCGACTGTATTTATTCTCATGCTTCTTATCCAACAAGCCATCTTAAGTCATGGTAAGACAATGGGCCTTATTCACTTATATCTCCTTGAGATTTCCTTAAATTTGTTCAAAAGAAAGTTTTCGAGTAGCATCTGCATAAGATTCATGATACACTCTTAAACTGCTAAATTGCTCACAACTGGAAAATGCCATGTGCTTGTAAGCTTGAAGCCCATGCACATTTCTTTTTCCTAGCATGGAGAAATGCCCCTTTAATGCCCAAATAAGGGCATGAGACTGCAGGGCTGTGTGCAAGCACAGAAGGCACATGGAGTAAAAAGAGAAGTAGCAAGATGTCAGTAATGTCCAAATTAAAACACACCAAGAAAACAATTCTGCAATTCACTGCAATACTTTAAATAAAAAATTAGTGGTGATTTATTAATGCTGAAATCAATGTAATGTTTAAAAAAATCTTTTAAATGTAACTCTGCATATGACTTCAATTTGCATGACTGTGTTCAACTATGCTTCAGGTACCTCCAGGTACAGTAGGGGTCCTGGTACTCTGGCACCATTATTTTGGGGGTCATGGGCAATGTTTGTGTGCATACTATTGATAAGTATTGATTGAGAAACCATAACTTGGAGATAGAAGACAGATTGAAAGTGTTTATTCTGTGAAACATACTGGTTACGCTGTTTTTACATAAAGAAATATGAAGGAATGCATGTTCAGAATTACTCAGTGACATCCAATAATGCCGAGTGAAAGGGATATTTTGGTACTTTTGAAGCTGGGTTTTGTAATGTCCTTGGTAGTAGTAATTACATTAGCCTTTTACCATCATATCAGCGTTTAAATTTGCCTTAAAGTGCTTCCAAGTGTTCTAAGAACCAATCACAGACAAGAAAACTATAGTGAATGTCAGAACCTTCTTCAAAATAGCTTGAATGGGTTTTTAGAACAAATTACTTCTTAAGAGAATGAGGCCCAATGATAATAGCAGGAAGACGCTAAATTGCAACGTGCTCTTTGAAAGATAAGTTAGGTGCCAGGCATACGGTCAGCTTAATGCTAATTATGTTGCCAATGCTATTTTTGTGCCTTTGAATCGCCCCCTAAGGACAAATAAAGGTTATGTATTGGAACTGAGTTGAATCATTCTGCAAGATAATGAGCAACTAGAGTGTCACATCTTAAGTTCTATGACAGGAGACATTCTTGCACATTTTTAAATAAGTCATGACATAAGAAAAGTAAATCTTATGGATACAGCCATTTCTTTTCAACAGGAAACAACTGATTTATGTAACTGACCTTACTTGATGGAGCAATCCAGTAAATCAGGGCCAGGAAAGGCAACCCAGCAGCCACACCAAGAACAAGAAGGATTTTAACTGCTGTGGTTTGCTGACGAAGTCCAGATAAGTTCTCGTACCAGATGGAGAGGAGCTGTTGTTGGCAGTTTGGATGTGCCACAAACTGCATCGTTGGTTTGTGTGTGTATGTGAAGGAGATTGAGAGGGTGGGAGATAGAGGAGAGAGGAAAAGGAATATTTGAAGGGCCAAGAGGAAAGAAAAATCAAGATAAGATATAAAAAAAAACTGTATTAGTCTGATGAATAAGAGTCAAAAGGCTTATCTCCTGTGCTTACTTTTTTAACCTCATATTTTATAGCCAGTTTTAATCTGATAAGGTTTTGTCTGCTGAAGGTTTGAGAGCCCTGACAAGATTCAGTGTCCCCATTTAAGACGGCCTTCACTTCCTCTGTGTTTCGACACAAATCCAAGAGTCCCACCACGAAGTCTTTACACTGCATGGACAGCTTCAGGTATTCGTTCTGTAACAAAGAACAAAGGGGGCATCCTTGAGATTTTAGAGATCATCAACAGCACTAAAGTCAGGAATGTTTCTTACTGTACCTTGAACTCCTTCTCAATGTTTGCCAGAACTGCCAGCTCATTCCCAAGCTCTAGAGCGGCCATCACAGGGTCTTCATTAGAGAGGGACAGATATGCTGGACTAGCCAGACCTTTATATGCATTAATGCGTGATTGTGAATGGCTAAATGAGTCATGCCTCTGCTGCTCACTGCAGATCCTGCACTGGCAGAAGTAATCATGGGGCCTCTCTATTCGAGCCCCCTTCATAAGAAGTATATGCACAATCTCATAGTCATGGCACTGAGAAGCCAGGATGATGGGAGTGATGTCATGAGAGAAACGTGTGCCATCTTCATCATAAGCAAAGAAATCATCATGTGTCCCAGCCTGGCTGGGACTGTTAGTCAGCCTCTGACCGTCTGCGAAGGCCTGGTGGTTCAGTATGGCCTCAACTATACGGATGTAGCCTTTACTGATGGCTAACAGCAGAGCATCTCCTATCCTAGAGAGGTCTTTCTTTCTAAGAAGGAGCTTAGCAACCTCTAAATGCTCATTGGCAACAGCCAACTGCAGCGCATTCAGACCCATGTAGTTCACACAGTTGACGTCCAGTTCTGGCAGCTCCTCCAGCATGCGCCTCACTTCAGGAATGTTCCCATATTCTGCAGCCTCCAGAAAAAGTTCCTCAGTCAGTGAAAGGCAGGAGGACTGAGCATGTAACACATAACCAGCTCCCCGAAGAGTTTGTCTTCGAGGTTTGGCCACAGTCTGCCGTGTCATCATCATGGCTCTCCCTTCATTGTTTCATCTAAGACCGGGAGAGACTAGTAAATAAAAGAAAGAAAAGCAGTTATTTATACAAAATGATGTTGCCTAAGGTTGATGAGATGAAGAAATTCATGCATATCCCTCTTCTCTCTTCCTGCATCTACCTCTTCTCCATTTCTGTGCATCCCTCTCCTCCCTTTTTGCATTGCTTTCCTCTCTTTTTGCATCTACCTCTTCTGTCTATGCATCTCCCCTTTTTCCCTTTCTGCATCTTGTTCCTCTCCTTTCCAGCCTCTCCCACCTCTCTTTTCCTGAATCTCCCTCCTCTCTCTTCCTGTATCCAACTCTTCTCTTTTTCTTTATTTCTCTCATTTCCCTATCTGCATCTCCTTCATCTCTGTTTCTGTATCTCCCTCCTCTCTCTTCCTGCATCTACCTCTTGTTTCCATCTTCCTCATTTCTCTTTGAAAAGCTCTCCCCTTTCTCTCTCTCTCCCTTTATGGTCAGGCTTGTTGTCTTTGCATATCCCTCTTCCTTTGCCCCCCCCCCCGTCTTTCTGCATCTACCTCTATGCTTCTCAACCTTTTCCTTCTGCATATTTCTCTTTCCCTCTCCTTCTCTGCATCTCTTTCTTCTAGACAGATGTGTCTTGGTGATGTGAACAGCTAATGATCACATGAAGATGACTGAGCATGCATGGAGGAGTGTGTTTCACATAGTATGACAATTAACAATACAACCAGCATGCAGCCTATCATCTTCCTGTCTATCTTTTTGCTAGAGCTACATTTAAAAACATATACTTTAGATGTTCTAAAATCATAAGTGCATACACTGATAGGATGAAGACTGTTTGGTCTTTATGCAAAATATCTAAGTTCAGCTTGGCAACCATTTTAACATGGATTAGATTTATTTTAGTGTTTAAATGAGCAACTTTTAAAGTCTTTTGTTTTAGGTAAATCAACATCAGCTCCTTTTATATCTCCAGAAAATGCCTGGAGAATCGGACAGTGTCCAAATGAGTTGAAACCAGTATTAAAAGGACAGCTGGTCTCAGCTGAATTATAACTACATGTGTGACGCCACCCACGGGCCCTTCATCTGCTCGCCTTCATTTCATGGCCTGGCACTGTCTTTCCTCTCAGCCTCTGACTGATTTATTGTTAAATTCTTACATACAACAACATTAGAAAGATTTCATGTTAAACCAGTGCACAGCTTTTATTTTGCATAGTTTCCAGTAAAATCCTTTAATTAGACCATGACTATAACCTCACATGACAGTCGTTCTAATGGAAATAATTTAATTTAGTGTCATTGTCAAACAAGTAAATCTACTTTCTGGGCAGTAATTACATTTCAATAACTCAGTTATCTCAGGAGCTGATTGCTTCATTCAATCAGAATTTGTGTTAATACCATTTGAACAGATCGAGTAAGCACACACAATACATGAATAATTTTGTAATTCACCCTTTTTTCTGCTTTTCTTAAACAAGACGGTGTACTTTTCTTAGAGCTCCTGTGAGGAACTTTTGAGGCATGCTTGTTTTGGTGACAACTATGGTACTTCAGTACAACTACAATATAATTTATATATCTAATATGCAACTGTCTTTATAAATCTTTGTCAGTGAATTTCAATAAAGGCTGTTTTCTCTCTACACACTTTTTTCTGTAACCTAACCCCCTGCAGTTCTTTCACACATTACTAACAATAATAAAGATGTAGAAATATTGCTGACTCTTTAGTTTAGTTGGTCCTTATTACCTAGTATTTTTATAGTAGTAAATATAGTTATCTAGTCATTTCTCTGTAATATGGTGGTAATTACTATGTGATAAAATGGCATTTTTATTAAGTTATAAATAAATATCTGAAATATGGTTATATTGAGGAAGTACACTTAGTAACAATGCATTAATTATCAAGTAATTCCTTGCAATATCATAGCAATTCTCTGGTGATTAGATGGTATTTTACCCTAAACCCCTAAGCCCTAACCCTCAATATACCCGGGCAATTCTCTGGTAATTAGCTAGGTGGTATTTTGCCAAGTAATTTTTCAGAAATAGGATGATGATTTTCTATAAAAGTTGTTTGCTAATGCCCAGGTAATTTATTTTCCCCTACTAAACTGAAGTGAAACCTTCCTGAATAATTTTTAGGGTTAGGGTTAGCGTTAGGGGTAAAGGTTACGGTAGGGTTAGTTTTAGGGTTAGGCGTAGGCTAAAATACCACCTAATTTCCTGAGAACTCCCATAGAATTACGAGGGTTAGGGTAATAGGGTTATGGCTAAATACCACCTAACTACAAGAGAAATGCCAATATTATGAGGGTTAAGGTTAGGCTTAGAGGACATTAAGATTAGGTTAAAATACCACCTAATTGCCAGAGAACTGCATCAATTTTACAAGGAAGTACTTGATAATGAATACATTATTACTAGGTAAATACCTCCTTAATATTACAGAGTTATTAGCTGGTAAAATGCCAACTTATTACTAGGTGATAACCACTTATTACGGAATAATGTCAAGGTACATGGCCCAGTAAAATAAAGTGCTCCCAAAATATTCAGTCACATTGATAATGGTATCCTAGGTCTAGCTGTGGTTCTCAACTTGTGGGTCAGGACCCAAAAGAGCTGTTTTAGAGGGACGTAAACGTGCTGGGGAAAAAAATGTAGCAAAAAATCTATGGTGTACACAGAAGCCAAAGGCAGACTAGATCAACACATTTTATTTTACTCTATTTTGCCACAATTAAATACATTTTGGTTGCTTGGTCAAGATCTGGAGTGTACATCTCTTATCTTTGTGTAACAAAGCTGGCTTTCACATGATGATGTGTTTATTTCTCAAGACTGAAAAGCAATATTAAGTTAGATATGACAGGAAATTGGTCCTGAGGCCACACACCCCTAATACACAGTGGAGGCATCAGTATTATTTTCAGCCTGTTTAATAACCAGCTCAAAAACTATCTCATGATTTGAGTAGCCTTTAAAGAAAAAAAAAAGGATGTTTTCAACACTAGATTCCAGAGGTGGCAGTAACATCACTGCTTAATGTTGAACTGTATGACTGAGATTAGAGCTGACTGAGTGCACGTGCCATGAAAGAATGAAGCACAACTCTGTGTTGTATTGGCTTAGTGATAACGACTGTAAAGCCTGTTTGCATATGTAGAAAGAGTCGTCTTTGTGAAATCTCACTCACAAAATGAAGACATTAGTGAACATTTAAGAAAAGATGCACAACAGGAGACTGGAGAAAAATGCTGATATCGACAGACTTCATAATGGTCTTCATAACTGAAGCTATATGATGGGCCTGAAGCTGCACGAGCCTTAGCAACAAATTACCTTTTTCAAGTAGGAAAATACACCAATATAAAGGTAATTTACATGTTTAAATGCAACAAGGTTATTGAGCGTTCACTTACCTTCGACAAGAATACAACGTCAAAATGACCCAGTTATCACGCCATGAAGTCCACACGAGCCACAACTTCGTCGAATCGCTTCCAACTGCTCCTCGTGTGTCCACGTTAGCAGAGGGACTGCTGAACACCTGTCAGACTGACTCCACCACCTTGGGACTTGATGCTGACGGTGCTGCCTCTCCTCGGCACGCCCACTGGGCGGTTTACTAGCAGCTTTATACCACAGGACTTTAACACATTTGTTTATTACATTTAGGCTCTGTTTCTTGGGGTTATAGTAACTGTTTGGGTCTGTTTTTAATCCCCTTGATTTTCTAAGGCTGTGACAAGCACAAACAGCGACATTAAAGCACTTTGTCAGAGTAAGAGAGGATTTGAGCTCAGCAGAACTCCACTGACCTGTGACATAAACAGAGAAAAAACTGGCCATGGATTATTTTCTTTGGACTATTTGTAAATGTCAGTGTGCAGGCAGCAGCAGGAAATAGCACCATTAATACTCTATATGGTGTTTGACACAGTGGAACCAAATTTGATGCAGTGGCCTCCGTCTATAGGGGAGGATAAACAATCTCGAAAAAAGCAGATTTTCTAAATCCTCTTAACTCAAGGTAACATCAAAAGTAACAGGTAAAAGCAGCACACCTTTGAATCATATGGGAGGCATAATCCCAGGGCAGTGGAAAGATGAATTTCAGTGAGAATGGGGGTGCAGATTAAAATATATCCCAGGCTTATGTATTAGGTAGGAAGGGCATGCAAATATAGTGTAGACTTCCAGTCCTTTTTATTGGAAAATGAGATTTTTAAAATTTTTATTATTAATATTATTTTTCTTTTTTTTTTTTGTAAATCTTTATTTTTACCATGCAAGTGACAATGAGATTTTTTTTTCATGCTATGCTAAAAGAGAGACAGAAAGGTGTTCATAAAGAAAAACTTAAGTTTTCTCCTTCTCTTTGCTTATTTACAATCTAAAGTTATAAACTGTTACAATATATGATTCCTCTTTTTTTATTCAAGTTGAAGTCGATGTATTTCAACCGGTGTAAGTAGTGTATGTGATGATTGATGACTTCATTGTAGGCTTTATCAGTGTTTGCCAATCAAGGAGAGAAAAATCAAGAAAAATATTCCGTCATGCCTGCTTATAGAATTGCTGGGCCCAGTGAATGGACCTTCCCTAGTTGTAATATATGGTTATACATCAGTATGTGTTGGATCAGTAGCATCGATGCTAGCATCATGGCAACTTCATTTTGGAGCCGAAAAGTGTGTCAAGCTACTATTGGGTGCCAGTATTAATTTTGAGAGCTTTTTCAAATTTTATTCTTATTCTGTATGTGAAATGCTTTTTAGTTTTATTCACATTTGAGTCATTTCCGCTCTTGAGAGTTTTAGTCAACGAAAATGCCAGAACATTTTAGTCTAGATTTAGTCCATAAAAAGTCCTTAGATTTTAGTCTTAACTTTTAGTCCAAGCATTTTTTCTCTTGCCTGGATCTGGTACCAAATCATGGTAGTGTGCTCCCTGCTCCCTGCCCAACCCGGGATCCCTGCTTTCTACAGCTGAGTCCAGAACAACAGATGCATTATGACAAATTTATCCACAGTAGAGAAATGTCATGGATATTGAATGTTCAACGAAAACTTAATGACATTTTGAACTAGTTGTAGCTATCTTGATGAAAACTGAGCTTACTTTTTGTCAGTTTTAGCCGTCAAAGATCTGTTTTTGGCTAGTCTTTCTCATGGAAAAAAGGCTGTCGAGGAACATTTTTAGTCATAGTTGTAGTCAACAAAATTAACACTGTTGGGTTCAGATTCATATACTTATTAGTGCCATGTTTATCACATTGTTTCCCACCCATTTTGCAATTTGTGCTTCTTTTAACCATTTTTTGCCACTTTTTAACTGCTTTTCACCATTTCCTTGTCTATTTTTTGCTTTCTTAGCCAATTTTTGCAGCTATTATCCCATTTTTGTCACTTTTAACCCATGTTGTGCCATTTCCCAGCCAATATTTGCCACTTTTAATCCATTTGCCATTTTTTGTCCTTTTTTCATTTTGCTATTATCCAGTTATTTTTCCCTCTAAGTTATTTCAGGGTCATCTACTTTATTTTCTGGTAACCTTTGTGCAGATCATGGCCTAACAATGAAGTCTGACATTACTTTCCAAATGTTTTAGTCAATGTGCCCATCGTTGTTAACCTTACTGATAAAAAAGCTAATTCTTTTTAAAGAAAAAGGGTTTACATTTTGAAAAGGCTATACTGTACAACAGCATTAATAATGAAAAGTCATTTTTGTTGCTTTGGTAAGTGTGGTTATTATTCAGGTTGAAAATAAAATATAGTTATCACAGCTGAACTTCACCGTGGATCATGATTTTGCTGACCTCCATAGCCCACCCCCCATTTGGCATGGCCAATAAAAGCTCTCCCCTTTCTCTCTCTCTCTCCCTTTATAGTCGGGCTTGTTGATTGTTCAACACATCACCTGGAGCCTGAGCTGCAGCCTGAACCTCACTTAGATATATAAATTAAAGGTGCGTTCACGGGCGTAGAATATTCCCAAAATAACACTTAAAATGTAGAATTATTTTAAATCTAAAGATAACTGACAGTGATCTGACCCACAACAGGGAATGAACATACAATCAGATCTTTATGATCGTAGAATGAAAAAGTGATCATTATACAGTGATAAAACAAACATTCAAGCGGTTTATGAATATGTTATAACCAGAGCTGTAAATGAAAATGAAAATGAAAATTATAGCCTTCCAAAACACAGACATCGTTTGAGCCTGAACGCTTTGTCTTTGTAAATCAGCTACTCTAGTTGGTTTTGTTTTGTTTGATTTTGCATTCTGTGCCTTTTCCAATTTTGTTGCCATTCTGTTTTACATTACAAAATATATTACGACACTCTATGTGCATCTGAAGGCGGCATGTAGTTATGGCGTCCTCTGCTGGACGTGGCGGTTGGGATCAGAGCTGACTCCGTCGTCAAGGAACTGCGTCCTCTGTTGCTATCAGAGAAGGACTGAACACAGACCAGACTAGAGTAAAGCAGCTAGAATATTGACAACTTCGCTGCACCACTCCGACCGACAAGACTTTAATTTGAAGTTGTTGCGATGTGGGGTCGACCCTTTCCCTTACAGAATGGTTCTGAAAATGGTTGAACGAGTAACGACGGTTGACGTTGGCAGGAAAGAAGCAAACGAGACAAGTTAGCCGCTAGCTAACGGCTCTATTGGGACCTTAACTTGTATGTCTGTCCTGCGTCTACACGAAGCAGCAGCCTCGGAGGATGCAGTTTCTTCAAGACAACTTCTTCTATCACTCGTATCCTACAAACTTTGAACTGAATAATGTCATTCATTCTGTAAAGAAATGTTTCGGTTGAAGAGGAGTAGCTCTGTAAAGTATTAAAACCGTGAATCACCGTTATGAAACCTGCTTACAAGTCAGTCTGTAATATTAATGAGAACTTAGGGCTGGGCAATAGACCAAAAATGATATAAAGCTATTTTCAGCTTAAATTTATTCTTTTTTTTTATTCCAAGTAGATTTAGTCAGTTTATGTAAGCTTAGATATTGGAAATCAACATAGTTCAACCAGTGCTGAAAGTAAGTAATTACAGTTACTCACATTCAAAGTTGTAAATGATGAAAATCATGTGTAAAAAGCTATATGATATAACATAAGATTATATATGATTATAAAAAATAGAACCTATATAAAAAAAGACATCACATAATTGAGATAGAATAAGGATAAGATGATTAAAAACAGATGAAAAGGTGGAACAAGTAATTTCACTAAAAACAGAGGACAGCAGCAGAAGGAAAATGCACGGATTGATAGAGTAAGAGCAGCAACACAAAAGAGTGTTGAATATGATTAAATATTTACAGGAGACGTCACATAAAAATAAGTCTGTAAAAGTGAGTTTTAAGCAGGGATTCAGAAGATGTTACTGAATCTGCCAACATTCCTGGGGCAGCAAACTCCGGATCTCCTGTAGATTGAGTCTCGACTTTGGACCAGGACCAAATTTCAAATTATGGAAGGTGCAATATGTCTTTAGCCTGAAATTGGTGTCAGAATAGCACTTTAACAATTTATTTGCAGCAGAGATGTTATGCCCTTAAAATTATGCAAGCACTCAAGTGCCATTCTTTTTGGGAAAGTGTGCAAATATTCATTCTTTTCTTCAACTTGCATATGGTTTTCTTATCAGAAAAGAGAACAACATAGAAATGATACTTTCCCTCAATTCAGCAGTTCATACTGAACATGCGAAAGAAATCAGAATGATCACAATTAGACAAATCATCAAAATCATTCAGCTCTATTTGTTACACTTTCATATCGATGTTTAAATTGCACTTGTTTGAGGGAGCTTTGTTATGCTGTTACGATGATTGCTCACAAGGTTGTAAGTTAAACAGAACAGTCAAGTTATTAATGTGATTGTAGAAAGTAAATGAAAGTATGCAATTCTTATTGAGTCATACACCATCTGATTTCATCCAGACATATAGGTTTGGTCTAGACTCTAGAGGAAAGAACACTTTACATTTAATGTATCTAATATTGTGTTAGTTATTCTGTAAAATGGTTTATCACTTGTGTGTGTCAAAAAAAAACACAAAAGATGAGAAACTCAAAGAATAATTGCATTATTTAATTGTAATTGCAATACTTAAGAAAAAATGAGACCCAAATAGATTATTTTCTCAACTCATACAGCCCTATTATCTAGTGCAGAGTTTTAATTTTGTACTCAAGTGAAGTGCAGTTACTCCAGTAAAAACTTACTGAAGTAAATGTAAAATTACTGATTTCAAACTGTCCTAAAAAAAGGTACAAGTACCCCCCAAAAAAACTACTCAATTACAGTAATCTGAGTAAATGTAAGTAGTTAGTACTTTTGACTCTGCTCAAATCACTGTAATTGAGTAACCTTTTAGTTAAATTATACTTTTTTGTACTTTTAAATTTGCCACTTTTACTGAAGTATGTTTTTGGGGGCAGTATTGTACTTCACTTCATTTCAAAAATCATTAAGTACTGGTGTAAAAAATTAAAAACTTAAAGCCAGAACGAGGACATCCAAGCTTTCTGCCAACAACACAAAACTGGCTAGTAGTTTGACTCTCACAGCACGATACTCAGTAGCATATAGTGGGAGAATGATTCCCGTTTTATCCCAAAACAGTTCCTTTCTTTATTTTAAGTTAAGGCACACCTTAAATTACCAAAACTGGTTGTAGACCAATATCATCTTGTTATTGTACCCAACGGAAAGATCAAAATAAGTTGCTCAGTTCTTTGAGTAAACTTGAAATGACTTGCATTCTACTTTTACTTAAATATATTTACAGACCAGTACTTTTACTTCTACTCAAATTTTAAGTAAATTTTAACCAAGGTAACTGTTCTTTAACTTGAGCACTATAGTCTGGCACCATTTCCACCTTTGTGAATCATTCAGTTATAATTTAACTTATTTTGAACTTAAAGTCCACTTTCTTTAGCCTGCATGACATGAGAAAAAGTGTGATGTGTGATCATGTTCAATATTAAGATAACCATATGAAGTGTGAGAAATAAACTAATAATAAAGAAGCCTTAATAGCTATAACTATTTGCGATAGGTTTCTCTCAAACCCAAAACCAACCCAAAAAGCTTTTTCCCACACTAAATTGGTACAGATTAATTGGAGGTAAGGTGGTAGCTAGTTTGAGTTTCATCTGACTGCATCAAAATAATTGAAAGTATGACATATCACATAAGTCCATTGTTACATGTAGTCTACAGATACCCCTGACCGCTCTCCTTAGCTGCTCACTTTCAGAAATTCAAGGTTGGGAGCTGAAAGAGGCCTCGAAAATGAGAGACAACTCCTGGTTGAAGAGCAGAAGTTGTGCAGAGCCCGAGCGCGGAAGTTCTCAGTGGAAACAAACCGACGCAGGAAGTCAGTTTTTCTCAGTGTCTTATCACTATGCACTGTTGACTTAATTGTAACACTTCAAGGATGTGTCCACTCATGTTACCCTAACCCTAAGCTACTTTCTTTATTCTAAGAGATTTCTCTGTGTCAGCGTCTTCCTGGAAACCGATTCTGCTTTCTCTGGTGTACGGCAGGAATGCACTACTTGGATAGACAGCTTATGCTTCTTTCTGCAGCTTAACGCCTTTCAGGCATGGATGTTGTTGACAGGATTTTACAGTCTCGACCTGGAAATAGATCTACTGGCCCAGAGGGTAACTGTTGGTCAGATCCAGGACTGAGGTGTCACGTCTCTGACACCTAAAGCTGCGAAGTTCAGCTCTGCATGAGGCCTAAACCCTGACAGATATTAATAAACTTCTAATTTCGTTTCTTTGTCACAGGTGGCTAAAAGTACCCTTTTGTGCTTTTTTAAGCCAAGAGCTTCACAGAGCTTGTGGCAAAGAGATTTATTGTGTAATACCAGGGACAGATTTGGCTGTAAGTAAGGCTGATGATTTTTATTTCATGTGAATAATGCAGGACTACAATTAAAAATATTATGAAAACACATGCAAGAAAAATAAAAGTATACATTTTAAAACCAGACAATAGAAAAGGCCTCTGTGATATAGCCTCAAAACATTGCCTGTTACAGTTCTTGAGGAATTGATGCTATAATCTAACTTTTACAGCCTATAAGTCCTAATAATTCAGTACTTAATACAATTAATAGGTTTTCAACATCAGTTTTATAAATTGTGGATCAAATGTAAGGTGAAAAAGCAGCAAAACACTAATGATAAAGATGAACTTCAGCATCTGTTCAAGAGACAGAATAATGTTTGTATGTGTATCAGAGATGCAGAAGGTTAGCATGCAGTCTTAAATACAAGATGAAATATTGTTGTTTTAATTTATGTGTTTATCAATATCCTTACTATCCATTTTGTAGACTGCTTAAATAAAGCCTGGGCTACCACTTAAGCACTGCTGTATGTGCTAGGGCTGGGCAATTAATTGCAAACTAGGTTAAATCACAATATAGTCTGCTGCAATTTACAAATCGCAGAAGTGGCAATATTTCACTTGAAATGCGTCAAAATAGCAGTTTAATACATTCACTTTTTTGCAGCAGAGATTTTATGCACATTCTAAAAACATGCAAGTGTCAATTTTTTAAATAATAGTTTACAAAAATCCTCCTTTTTGTGTTTCATGCATATATGTTTTGTTTTGTAGTCAAAATGAGTGACATAAAAATGACAGTCCCCTTTAATAAAGCAATTGGTATCAAATTTGCAATATGAGCAAAAATAACTAGTTCATTCTATTGTAGCAGTGGGCGAGCCAGCTTCACCTCTCCCACCCCAGCCACCTCCATTATAGCTTAAAGCTTGTTGCACCCTCATATTCAGTTTTATGCTATTATGATTAATTGCTTCTGAAATAATTTCATTGTTTACAATACACATCTTCATTTATGTATCCATCCATATGGGGGTTTCTAGTTTTCCCTGGAAAGTCAAAGTCAGCTGCTTGTCTAACCCAGGGAGCATCTCAAGAGCAGAGCCTTCTCTGCCAAGTAAAACTGCATATCCATTTTTCAATAAAATGGCTAAATGTATGATGAGTGTTCCTGACTGAATGTAGGTTATGATATACAGTGATTTATTGCTTGAATATGTTGAAAAATGCATAAGTTGAGGAACCTAATAATAATCTTTAATAATCTTAATAATATTATTATTTTTGCAAATCATTCAGCCCTAGTATGTGCTAACATAATGAGGATAGATTACCTTATCTTTCTTGTTCTCAAAACTGAATTTGTTGAGATAACTCCCCAAACCCCTTTTTTGTGTATAATATGAATGTAATCTAAACTTGATTGACCCTGTTGATGTCATTCCTGGCATTGTCTGTCAGCTTTATTGTGAGGGAGAGCTTTAATTTATTAATGACTGTGTTGAAAACATATATCAAGGAAAGGACTCGGGTTTCTTCAGCTAAAACGTTGCCTATCCAAATTTAATCAGATTAAATGTTCCTCTCGTTCGTGCTCCATCTCAGGGCTCTTGAGGAAAGACAGAAGCAGTGGGACCGGCAGGAGCAGCGGCTGAGAGAGAACGTGCTGCAGCAACGCAGGCAGAGAGTACAGGATGCGACCGAGCGATTCCAGAGAGCCCATCTACCTCCATCTCAGAGACGCAGACAATGTTAGTGAAGGATTTTACATACACCTTGTGGAGACATTTCACTCTATGGTTGTGAAGCATTTCAGCTGTTTTGTAAGTTCTCCTTATTCTGTTTCAGCTGTCAGAAGAAATGTCCCAAATATTGAAGATGCACTTAATCAAATTCAAGGCACCTTATCTTCATACAACCAGCCATCCTCTTTGTTGTCCAGCACCTCCAACATTTGCAGGTAAAAAAGTCGGATTAATACTTATTTCATCCCAATGTGCTCTTAGATGCTAGAAAGAGGCCCATCACTGCTGTTGGTTTAGAACCACACACTCAGAATGTTTACATGCACAGTTAAGTTTAGCTGCAGGTATAGCTCAACTAGGCCATTTAACTGAACTACTGTACTTGTCCCAATTTACATGGACTGCTGGAGGATTGATTTATTGACTAGAGAACGTATGCCTCTGCTTTGGTAGGTGACGATATCCCCCCTTCCAGCTAGATACTATTGGATGTTTACAGTCATGTGATCCTTATGATGTGTAAAAGTCAGCTGGGGAGGCAGGAAGTGAAGAACACCAGTTAGGAATCAATCAGAATGAAGGAGCAATAGAAAGTTAAAGCTCTTCATGAAGCGCAGTTATCATCGGCAGATTTCTACATACATTGAGTATTATCCCTACACTTTACAAAAAGGTGTTTTTTTTCCCCCCACAGATTAACTGATTTGGCTGGAAGTCTTGCAGGCCTTCTATTATGCATATTGACTGATGAAGGGAGACAAGAGTCTGGAGGAGTGTTGTACTGAGCTAAAGTTCGCTGAGCTGGCTCTTTTGTATGTACAACAGGAGATGGCTCCCATTTGGAACCAAAAGACCAACTCTTGGTTACTGAGCTGAGCGAAAAGATCAGGTTCTTTGAAAAGATATGGGTCTTCCATTGCTACAAAAAAGGCTAGGTGGGTTTTAGCTGTAGAAACACATGCAAGATCAGGTTTTACAATGCCAAACTGTGACAGACTTTTCCGAACCAAACCGGCCACTTGAAAATGGGCCATATGTGAGCGTTGTCCGACTCCAGTTTGCCAGTATTTAGACAGAGGCTTTTAATCAATCTCTGGGAGATACTGAAACTCTTGCCTGAATGTGCCACTACTTTCAGGACTCAAAAGTTGCTCAACACAGTTTTTCCACGAGTTGAACAGTTAGCACATCACAAAACTTTGGCATTTATGCATTTATATATGCAGAAATCACTTCCTGTCCCCCATCTGTAGTTCTTTAATGTGATGTGACGTGATCTGCACACAACCTATTCTGTTCTCTTCCTGCTGTCGTTGCTAAGTTAGCAACAGGTTGCTGACAAGACAGCACTCTGTGAACTGTTTGTATTTTGAATGATGAAAATTTGACAGCTCTATACTTTTTGTATATACTCTGAACTGCACTTCTGGCAAAAATGCAATGCATATCTCTCTAGATATGGTGATTTCTTAAGGCCACACAAACTCTACTGTGGTTTGTATTTATGTGGACATCCTGGTCAAAGCCTGGCACAAAGACAGTGGAACATCCGCAGAACGCCTTGTCCAGTTTGAGGTTTAGGCATGCAAGAGTAAATCGATCTCCAGCCAAATTATCTATGTGTGTTCGTCCATCTTGGAGAAATTTGATTTATTACAATTTCAGTCAAACAAAGATATATGAGAATTTTCAAACTGACACAACATTAGACCTTTTTAATGCATGTAAACATACTAACTGTTTTTCATTTTTTTGTGATGATGGAGTAAAGGCATTTTGTATCAAATTTTTTAAAAGCTGATGTAATGTGCTTTTGTATGGCTGAAAGAATCATTTTAATATTTTGCTGTTTGCTTTGAAGAAGCTGCACTCCCTCTCCAAAGCCTCCCACGGTTTCTAAATACACTCCCTGTCAAGCTCTCTCTGCTGTTGAGGCCTACAAAAAGCTGGTGCAGGAGCAGAGCATGACTTGCTTGAATAATGGTCAACAAACTGAGAAGATTCAAGAAAAGCACCAGGCTCCCAGTCTACAAGTATGTTGGATAATTAATCTGGATGTTCAGAATATAAAATCTTTTAATGACAGAAAGGTTTCTGCAAGATTTAAGTATGTTAAGATCTATGTTACTTTCCAGCAACTTTCTGATGAATTTGTCCCTGTATATTGAATCATACTGCATTTGAGTGAATAGCTGAGGTTTTACAGAACAGAGCTATAGGCTGTTTTAGGTGTTCAGAAGTTTGCTTCTATCCCGGGGGCTCACGGCAACCAAATTTCAATCCAAAATATAAAAGTAAATGGTTTTCTTAATTGGTCTGAAAATAAAGTTGATGTGATGTGATTACTGCACAGTTCTTCGTGGCCTATAGAAATAAATGTAAATAACATAAAATCCTTATCAAGAAGGCATGTAATTTCACTCTTGTGAAAGCATAGTTTAAACCTAAAGGAACCTACTTTTTGAGCCACTAGGGGGCAGTAGAAACAAGAGGTGAAACTACCAACATCCCTGTCATCACCCTTGCTATGGTAAATTAAGCAAATTGTTTGCTTTTCTGGCTCTTATTCAGCAGTATTAGTCATTTTAAGTCATGTTGGAGAGGACCATAAGGCTCTTTATTTACAAAATACTCAACCTGCTAGCTGCTCATTGTGTCAGCTGTTGAAGTCGAGTATTTGTCTCTGTGAAGCATTTTCATATCAACTTATGCTCTGTTCCAGTGTCACCAATAATGCAGGTTTTAAAGTTCTAATCATCCTTTTTCTCTATATATTTTATCTCATACCCAAAAAGAAAATGTGCAATCTTATGATTACCTGCACTAAAGGGTACATGTCTGGGTTAATATGTATCCCTACTATGTAGAGTGTTTAAACAGTATTTTGATCAAACAAGTTCACAAATTATCCCTATTACTGAACATTTTAGTAGAACAAGTTGAGTTTACCATGGTGCAATCAGGTGGTTTAAACCACCTGCTTTTGTATCTCATCGCATTATTAAAAATCATATAGTTTCCTTCTCACTGTCTCATTTGTTTCCTTATTCCAGGACAGCCATCTGTCTGATTGCTGTTACTCTGAAAGCCTTTCAAGTAAGGACAGTTTGGAGAATGAAGACCCCAACCTTAGTCCAAAACACCTACAGTCATCATATTCATCACTACTGCTCAACTTAGAGAAGCCGAATCCAGACCAGAGAGAGCAAAAGGATTTGTATCCAGCATCAGACTTAACTCCTTTTTCAGTAATGATGCTTCTTGGCGATAATGCACCTCAATCAAGAAAACTGCAAGAACCTAAGCAGCAGGAACAAGATGACTATGACACACCTAATGACAAAATGCACTCCTCTAAAGCATCTTGGGGGTTCACATCCTCTGAGCCAACACCTAAGGCTGAGAGCCGGCCTATTTTGAAGAACTGCAACTTATTAGCACTCAGTGAAATAATGAGCACAGGCCGAGAGCACTTCGAACTGAACTTCTCACAAAATAGTCCCACTGACAACATAATTATCACAAATAGACTTCCTCCCAATGACACAGCATTTAAGTCTTTATGTCCTAAAGAGGAGGCTCTGTTGGATGTCAAAAAGCCGATGGGCCATGATGGCAGACAACTGAAACATCCTTCAGCTACAGAAATCATTTTGCCTGCCAAAAATGGGAATAGTAAAGATATTTTGTTTGAGGATCCTGATAGGTCAAATATTCTTATGAACAACAGCACAACAAATAATGCCACAGGAGAAGGGACTCTTCTGCAAACACATAAAGAAAACCACAATATGTCTTCCAAGATAGAGCCGAGTGTTTCCTTTAACAACCTGAATAAGGTTTCAAACTTGGAGCCTAAAATGGAAAAGTCTGTTAATGCTGTATTGTCTAATATTCAGTCAGACTCAGTGAAGTGCCTTAAGTGTCCTGAAGAGGGAGCTCAAAATGTGCCTGTTTCAGTGGGGACGCCTCACTCAGTCAGATTCATTAAAGGAATCCTTAAAAAGCAATCTAAGTATATATCAGGGGACACCACATGTGCGTATGGCTCAGGGAACTTGATGTTTGCAAAACAAGTAGCACTAGCAATCAGAGATAGCGTAGAACTGACTCAAGCAAAAAATAGAGAAGTGGAGAGAAACAGCACTGTCAAGAAGAAGCTGCGATGGTTTGATGAGGTTCACATGGGAAAAGAGGACAACAAACAGGATGAATTAAAGCAGAGGAATTACAAGTCTATCAGTCTTTCTGAGTCGAAGAACAGCTCAGAGGACCACCAGCTAAGCCTCTCTACAGTCTCAGGGGCTTCGAAGCTTGGACAAAACACAACCCCCCCAGCCTCCACTGGTTATCACTTTACAAAGCAAGCGTGGGCAGATGTTGGGGTTCAAGTCAGCCTGCCCCAGGAACGAGCAGATGAGGTCAAGGTGCCGTGGAGCAGCACCAGGCCTGGTGGCCCCAAGGTCCCTCGGAGAGAGCGCTCTGCTAGAGTCGGAGCGGGTCCTGTTTCCTCCCGGGCTAGAAAGGGCACTGTCATACGACCTCAATCTGCCACCGAGGTGAGTCAGGTTGCCAAAACCCAGGGGAAAATCATGGTACCGCGTCCACCTCCGAGGATGCAATCAGCAGACAAGGAAGAGAAGCAGCTATACATCACTAAGGGTCCATATGGCACGGATCATGCAAGTGTCAACAGTAAACACGCTTTGAGAGTGGAGCAGACTCTAAGCAAGGACAACTCAGAAGGCTTTTTCTTACCTTGCACACATAGTGTAATAAGAACAGATAATACTGTTTTGTACACACCAGTGCAACCCTTGTATACATGCCCTGTCTCAGAGGTCAACATGCAGAGTACACCCAGCTCAGGTGACCAGGAAACTCAGGGCGGAAGCAGAAGAGGGATGGTGTTCAGTGAAAAAGGCATCCGTTTAGATAGCACTCCAACAGATGAGGAGATCTCACAGCTCTGGTTCAGTGTCCGCAGTGCCTTATCCTCCAAGGATGGTAATGTATAATTTATCCGATTGTAGTAGTAGCAGGAGTACATGACTTTTGATAGTTTAACCCTTACAACAGAAACACATCTCTTTTTAAAAAGCTTATTGTACAGTAAACTTACAAAAACCTCTGCAATCTGTAAAACAAGTCACGCTGTGTTTGCATTCATCATACAAAATAAAACAATTGTACACAGTATAAAGTTTAGATAAGATCAACGGTCATATTATATGCAGTGATTGAATAGGCCTAGGCAGAAGCCAGCTGCTTATAAATGGGGATGGGAATTGAGAACTGGTTCCAAATGGTTCAACCAATCGACATTTACATTTAATCTTAACAATTCCCTTATCAATGCCTTACTTCCACAAGCCTTGAAAAACATGGTCGCACGAGAGGCTGCCAGGGCAAACGAGAACAGAGAAGTCAAGGAAGTAAACAAGGTGGACAGTCACAGAAACAGGCTAAAGGGGTCAAAAGTGTGGCTTCATTTTCTCAAAAAATGGAAAAAGGAATTGAAAGGGAATCGATAAAGAATTGAATCGATAAGAAAAACTGACAATGGTATTGATATCAATTAAAATCTTATCAATTCCAATCCCTACTTATAAAAGCCTGTCCTACATTCTTATGAATTTAAGCTACTAGCTACCACAAGATATGAACATTTCTGCTGATTTTTCCAACCAATTTATCATTTGTAAATAGTTGCTTATGTGAAAACAGCCTTTCTTGACTCATCAGGTTCTAGTCACTATTATCATGTCTTATGTTTGCTTATGTTTTATGTAATCACCATGATTTCAGTAGACGTGTCTTCTTTCAGCCAAAGCCCTGCTAAGAAGACAGGCTCCTGATAGTAGTAAAGGTGTTAGGAAACCCTGCGTGGAGCCGAGCAGACCGCCGCCACCTGGCTCAGGGAACAGAAAGTTTCCTCAGCCCTCTCAGGTACATGCTTGCAGTTGCCCTGTGGGAAATGGGGGAGTGTGAATGATTGCTAAAGATCAGTAAAGGGGTGTGTGTTTGAACTTGTTGAATCAGTTTTGCAGTCCCTTTCATGCTGGCCTTTCTGTTAGTAAAACTGACTTCACACTACAGTTTTTGCTGCTCAAGACAAGACTTTCCAGCTGGACTTGAGTTGTCAGTGTTTTACATGAAAAGCGTTGAGGCATAATGTTTTTGTTTTTAGCTTGCTCTACCCGTTATGCTTTATGCCTCTTAACCAAAATCTGGGCTGTGTACAGTTGGTTTGATCAGTGTTATGTAAGGTTAATCTAAGACTTTAACGACCTAACAAGTGTTTGTTTTGTTGTTATAGCTGATGAAACAGACAGCAGAGCCTGTCAGATCATTTTCTGCAGTGTACAGCATTGCCTTACAGGATAAAGGTACTGTGTCAACTGTCATGTGTTAGTATTCAAATTAAGAGTTATATCAAACTTGTAACTTCTTACTCAGCAGTATGACCACAATTTCAGACTTCAGTTAAGTACAACATTACATTATGCTTCCCTCCTGCATCATATTAGATGTTAAACTGAAGAAGAAACAAAGTACCCCAAAGTTTTAAATGACTATTCTGCACCCATAGCATCCTCAGTCATTTAAGCATCCATCAGGAAGACATGCATCCTGCGTTTGTTTGCTCTCTCAGGCTTGGAGAGTGCAGCCGAGTTACACCAGGGTGAAGTGCATACGGAAGGCCTACTGGAAGAAAGGGTCAATGTAGCTGTCATGGAAACATCCCAAACACAGAGACCTGGAGCGGTGCATCAGCGCAGCCAGCAGCAGGGGCTCACCATTTCTCTAGAAGAGCAGAAAATCCTCCTCTCTCTGGACAGACTCAACCACCAGCTGAGCTGTAAGTCTGTTTGTAGTTAGAGCTGGGTGATATGGACCAAAAATTATATCAAAAATGACAAAAACAAAGTCATTGCAAAGTCAGATTAATATGGGATGAATGCCAAATGTCACAGCTACACAGTGACAACATGTACATGAGAAATGACATTACAAAAATACCATTGTGGCAAAAATGTATATATTAAATAAAAATGTTCCTTTAATTAAACTAAATAACTCAAAATAATCAATATCAATCAATACTTAGATCATGCAGTTTGCAAGACACAGCCTCGAAGTCAGCACAAGAGTGAAATATACAGACAACATGACAGTAACTTTTGTCAGGTTGGAGGGGCAGTGGGACACAACTGCAGACAACAGGTTTCTAAAAGTTATCCTAGAAGGATAACCACTAAATCGCAAGCGATAAATGGGAAAAGGGGGGAAACAAATGCTCCAGAAAACTAGCCCACAACCAAAAAACTTCCGTTCTTGACAATACTGAGAAAAGGGGAGACTAAACCACTGCTGCCATGCAGCTGAAATGAACACAAACTACTAGGGAGACTGAGAAATCTATCTTCAGATGAAAGAAAACAAAGATCACCAGACTGGTGTGAAAAGGAGAACCAAAACACTGGTTAATGCGTTCCAGCACAATAATCTTAATCCAGGGGCAACTGGTTATTCTCATAGAGCATAGACAAGTAATAAATTACATAATGCTTAGGTGACCTTTAACTTTCACACTCTCAAGAAGGAACACAGGGAGATGCTCTCAATACCTCCGATGGTGAGATAATGAGTCAGCACAGAGTGCTGCAGCCCAGGAGTATATATAAGTTTGCCACACCTGGCCCCAATCAGTGGCAAATGCCACATACACCTGGTGGTGCGGTGATTGAGCCACACCTGGCACTGCCCTGATTGACACACACCTGGCACTGCACTGATTGACACACTCAGTGAGTTGCCAGCCTGATTTTCCTCACAAACTTTATTCACTGAATTGTCTGATCCCCTAAGGGGGTTGTGAGACAATAAGGGTGAGTTGCAGGATACTTCAAAATAATTTATTAAATTAATTAATTGATAATAAAAAAATAAAATTTGAAATAACAAAGTGGTATATTTATCCATTATTGAAAAAAATCCTTAAAATGAGTTCAAATTTAAATCAAACCACTGTTATTTAGTAAAATATTGTGCAAGGATATAAGTAATGTTTACAAAAACTCCTTAAAATAGACATTTGAGGATTTGTGTACCATCATATGTCTTAACCACCTCTGAGAACGGTGAGGGTCTATGACGCTGCTATTTTAGGGCTCAGAGTCTGAAAAGTTTGGGAACACCTGCACTAATGAACCAAACAGGACTTTGGGGTCAAAGACACTTTGGCACAGTACAGATAGCCTACTCTACTCTATACCTCGTTTGAAAATCTGTTAATATATAGTATATCTTAAAATGTGATATTTTACCAAGTCCTTTTGTGTTAGTACAAAACAGATCAAACACAAAGGTAAAAATATTCTCTCATCTAAATGAAAATTAACCAAGCCCATCTATTCCTGTTTGTAGGTGTGCGGGAACATGTGGGGACAAATATTGGCACACAAGGCCTTGTTCTGGTTGATGCACCTTCTGTAAGTATGAGTTTTTGAAAGATTTACCAACCGGCTCAACAAATAAGCAACTTGTGTGACTTAACTTCATTTACTCTTTTCAGACGAGAGAAGTGAAAGTCACAAACCATCAAAGGCGCCGTGCATCCTCAGCTCACAGCCGTAATCGATACCAAAAGAAGTTCTGACTTGAAGATGCCTCTTTCTTTCTTGCTTCATACCCCATACACTAGCACTTTATTATCTTTATTATCCTGTGAAGTGGGTTAGTTCTGCTTTTTATCCTAGTTTACCCACCAGAGAAACTTCATGAGCTTAAGGATCTTCAGTGATGGACTGTAGGAACAGCAAAAAAATGTCAGCAAAAATAACCACATAACAGTTTTGGGTTGGTGAGTGGAAGTTAGTTTTTATGTTTTCCCTGTGCATGGACAAGCAAATGTCACAAAAACATAGGCTTTTTTTTTAATTTACTAAAGCATTGGTTCTCAACTAATTGGTATTGACCCAAAAGTAGGTTACAGAGCATTTTCAGTGGGTTTTGTATGTGTTTGGAAGAATTTTGGCAAAAGGTCTGTTATGTACGGAAACCCCACCTTGCAATATTTTTTCTCTCTTAAGTATAAGTGGATAAGTGCAATGCCTTCTTATGCATATTAATCAAATTTTGAATTAAGCCTTGCTTAATTTAGCATCTTCCTGGAGCATCATGCTGGTGTATCTGTGATGGTAGCAGTGTCACCTGTAGCCTGTACAAACAGAAGACATACAGACTCTGCATGCACGTTACTCAGTTCTCTGATTACTGATGGTGATATCAGACAGGAGTTTGGTATAGATTACTCAAAAAACAAGAAAATTGGCAGTTTTGGATTTCATCAAATAAGACAATAGTAGCAGCGTGACGTGCTGCAAGTCACATGACTTTATATTGCATATCTGATGCAATGTGATATTACCTTTGCAATTGCTGCACAATATATTGTTGAGCCCTACTAGTTGGACACATAGCCATACATTTTATTTTACTCCATTTTGGCATAATATTCAGTACATATGAGGAGAGAGTGTAGGGAAAGACTGGTTTTCCCATGATATCTTGCAATCTCAAGAAAACAACCACTATTGACTAGGGCTGTCAAGATTGATGAAGTTAATAGTAATTAATCAAGGTCCACAATTAGTACACTATTTTTTTTTAATCGCGATTAATCTCATGCTTAATTTTCAGCTCAGTGGACAAGTCAAAAGTCATCTAAACCTTTTTAATGTTCTCTTATTTCATTTTCAACCCATAACATGTTATTTTTTCTGCAGTTAAGATCTTGTTAAAATCTATGATCTACCAATAAAAGGAGGTCCATATCTAAACAGGAAGTCAAATACTCTTAGTTTAACACATTAGAAAACTGAAAAATGACCAAAAAAAGATTTAAAATGCAAAATAGTGGAAATTTAAAATGCTATAAAAACAATGGGATTAATCACGATTAACTCCAGAAATTCTGAGATTAATCTCGATGAAAAAAATGTATCTTTTTACAACCCTGGTATTTACATATTGTCATAGGAAATTGAGTAATTGTGAGTGGTTGAAAATTTTTGAAGATTTAGGTCATGATTTCGTCTTAAATGGGTGATGAGGGGTCCTGCTCTTAAATCAGTTGAGAACCTCTGCACTTAAACATTCAAATTTTAAGTGCCTTTGAGAATGACACATCTTTGTGTTTACTTTTAATTCACCAATGAAAAAATACCCATCTTACTGGCAATGAATGACTGGACTTGAAATGGACATGAAATATACTCTATAGACAGGTGCAGGACACATTTTTATCAACACTGTTTCATTCTGTATTTATCTATTCAAGTAAAATTATAGATTGAAACTATTTTCAAACCATATCAAAGTAGCACAGAATAAATGCTGTTGTTAACTTGTGGATGAGCTGACTGTGTGCAGTTTGTTTGGTAGTGTTTGTCTTTCCTCAGAGATGCAATCATGGACCAAGGACAGAAAAAGTTTATAGAGAGAGGTGTTGCAACGCTCAAGGAAGAAGGTGTGTTTGTTTTCTTTGATGGCTGCAGAAAGGACCATTATGCCTTTTGCAGTCGACTCAACCTACAGGCTCAACAAGGTGAGCCTCTGCCAGAGGGCCTCCAGTCTTCTGATGCAATTGCATCTTTACTACTGCTTCTTTGATAAAGTCCTTAGCACTATTAGGATCAAGCTACTGTTTTTATTCTTCATCACATAAAGGAGCTATTTATCAAATGTTTCTTTAACTGTCTTACCAAAAACTTGGTGTAAATGCTCGAGGTATTATAGCTGTGAGTTTTGTTGCCCCTCCTTCACCAACATGTCTGGTTTTGCCCAGTCAGTGAACCTGCTAGGACTTGCTCCAAGATGTGGAGGAAGCCTATACTCATTTGACGAGTGAGGCTCCCATCTGTGATGACACTTTATTTGGTTTAACTGCAGGTTTCTGGCTCTGTGTGCATACGTTATTATGTTTTTCAAAAGCTTCACACAGTGATGTGACTGTGGTGTTTTACTGCCATGTAGAGTCAAGTATCATCTTGTTTTTTTTATATCAGAACTAAGAGCAGGCACAAAGACAGAAAATATACTTAGCTTTAGTGCATGATGATGCCTGCAGCAGGAGGCCTTTGACTTTTTAAATACGGTAAAAAGACAAATGATGTCCAAGGTGGATATTTGAGGAGGTCTCTCAGTGTCACCACTTGCCACTAGACTAGAAATCATTAAGGAGGAATTATCTTTTAGTTCAATGCACATATCTAACTTTTTATTAAGTACAGGCAGCACATTACTCACAATAGTACTGAACAGCAACAAGACATTAGAATCAAGGACACAAAGACTGCAAGTGCATTTGAAAAAGGCAACGTTCGAAACGAGGCAAAAAAATTAGACCAAAAAAAACAAATTATCCCCTTGATTAAGACATATTTTCAGCAAGGGTACCAAAAAATGAAATGCTTTTTTGTATATAACAAGAGGAACATAAATGGCTCTTTTTAATCCTACTTTTAACTAGAAGCAACCTCTTTCCATTGGTGATAGGCATTGACATAGCAACTTATTTGAAACTAAGGCTAGATTATGACTTATTCTTGTTGTACTTTAAATGCATAGTATGTAAATCCCTTTGCCTGGGGGATCTCAGTTAAAATAATTACAAAAGATGATGACTAGAGGCGTGCTGTTCAGCCCTGCCCACCTTCACTGATTATCTACTTCTTGATAATAATGTGGACTCTGTTTAACAAAAATGGCTCTCCATAAAGTGTATTCGCTAAAGACTTCACAAACGTTTTGGTTTCATTGACGAATCTCACATAATGAGGGAGAAAAGCTGTTCAAAGTGGCCTTCCTGGCTAATGCTTGCCCTGGAATTGTTCACATTGCAAACCAAGAAGGGCAGGTTTAACATCTTTTCACCCTCACTGTTGTAAATACACTGTAAGGAGTGTTATTTAAAAGAACAGTCCTCAAATATGAAAAGTCATGGAAGTTGGTGCACTGACATCGGGCCTGGTCTTTACTTGACCTGGAAATACCTATTCTGGCCACAATGTTACAGGAGGAGGTGATGGAGTTACACATTATATGAATGAGCTTGAGCAATTGAAACTGCAACTGATGGCAGAGAATAATCCTGGTCCGTCACAAGTGAACAGCACAAAACATGAATGAGGAACAATGGCAATTTCTGACTCCTTATGTTGCACTCTTTCATGTCACAAACAAAGTTTCAATGTTTATGATAAGTCATCATGACAGCCACCTCAACAAGACACATCCCCTCACAATTTAAAGCATTAAGAATCCCTGTGGTTTTGGAGTTCTGTAGGAAATATTTGATTGAAAAAATTGCTTGATTAATGCAGACCATTTTAGTACAAAAAATTAAATATTGTACCTTTAACCACGGCTGCTCAAAGGCATGGCTAAGCCCCAGAAAGGACCTGTGAATAGTTCCCTAGCATGATGTCAAATTAATATCAACACATGTGGATCAGATTAGCGATGTTGGTGCCAGCCTCTTGGCTAAAGTTAGTCTTGTTTTTACCAGGCTCAGTTTGTTTCCAAGTTATTGTTGTGGTCTAATATATGAGCCAGCTCCTTCCTTTATTTCAACTTCCTCTTTTGGCACCTAAACTTTTTGAAGACCTTGGCATGACAATACACAATACAAATTATAAGCCTTAAAGTTACAGTCAGCCCACAAGGGTACCTTTACAAATGTAAAAGACATACCATGGTTTACATTTGAAACAGGCTGTTTTAACCAAATAAACAATAAATAAAATTTGCATTTTTGCAGCTCTAATAAAAAGTGATTGTGGGTTCAAATAGAATTGGTTGTCATTTGTTGCCATGCTTTTGTCAGCCTCCATGGACCCCTCCAAAGGGCAGAGCCCCAGAGAGACCCCCCCCCCCCCCATAGGCAGCCTTGGCTTTAACTATCAGTATATTAATAAGAGGAATTATGGTATCCAATATTCATGGACTATTGTCTTTCAAACAACACCATATCATTTATAAAGGAGTAGCTACAAATAGTTTGCCTTGGTGGATTTTATCTATTTAACCTGTTGTTAAGAAGGAAACCTCTCTATTTTTCATGAGGGTCCTGGCCAGGATAGGCAGCAGCAGCAGTTTCAGACAAACAAGTAGCCACGCACAGAAAACCGCATTCAAGATACAAAATGAGAATGTGTTTAGAGACACAAAGTCATACATCTGAAAAAGAAATAATTGCCAGAATTGCCCATAATAAATCAGGCAAAACATCTGCAGCCAAATGGGTCTGCCTCCAAATAATTTAACATCCCCTTAAAAACTTCCGAGACCAGATCGTTCAGTTTTAGGGTTTTTTTTGTAATTGGTTCTAAGCAAAGAAAGCAGCATAAGTAAAAGATTTTTTCCTCAGTTCATTTCTGGTGTTAGGTACAGTAAGAAAAGATACTGGCATCTAATATCATTAACTCCTGTACTTTTCTGAGTGATGTAGGTTAGAAGCTGGGAAGGAAGGAGACCTGAAATGGCCTTGTACATAAAAGTATGTCCGTGATTAGGTCTATCTGTAAGCTAGAAGGATTTTTGGCTTGATGAGTGTGGTATCTGTCAGTTTAACTTCAAGTCTCTGGACATAGGATCGTTAAAGAATATTTTTATTCCAGTGCTGGAAGAAAACAGCCCAACCATACAATTATAAATTATCTCTACCTTAATTGCATTTCAGAGAAAAGCATCTATTGGCATGAAAAAAACAAGAGAAAAGTCTGTGCATATCCTGCTCTTTAATCTCCTGCCCTCTGCTTGTGTCTGTGAGCGAGTACAGGCACAGCTGAATGCACATGCACAGATAAATCATGTACATCACTGCAAACTGTCTGCACAGCCATGACCAAACGTAAACTTTAACTCTGCAGCACGAAATCTATTCCCTTTGGCCAACTACGGGTAATTTTCAGAGTCATATACCACACAATGGAAAACTTAATGACATTTAAGCCTTAAACAGCACAACACCCAGAAACTCGACAAGAAAGGGCAAGAGACCTGAAAATAGAGGGGAAGACTTTTCCATAGATGCAAGTTCAAGCTTGCGAGGCTTAGTCTCACAAGCTTTTTGTCATGTTTTGTTACAGTCCATTTAACATGCAATGAATGAGTGTCTGCTCGAGCTCAGTTTCGCTAAGATGGAAGCATGTACAAAGTTAAAGCTGACTAGACGGAGGGATTCATATTGTTAACAAAACTGGAAAAAAGAGGAAAGATATTGAGATGTATTTTATTAAAAACCGTTACAATCCAGTGAACACATTTCATCCATGCAGTTTAAATATATAAATCATGCAAAAAACAATTAATACAGTATTCATAAAACAAAAAAAATGTGCATAATAGGGCAATACAGTAACTTAGCATTCTTCTTAGAGTACATAGTTGAAATGAAAAGCAGTGATTTTGCACGTTTATTGTGGTCTAAACTCCTAATGTTCCCCTGAAGGACTGCAGGGGGCACTCAAGCTCCCATCTGCCCCTCTCTCTGTGGCAACACCATGCGTCACTATGTCCGATAATAACACCACACCAAGTGTTTTAAACAGGGAGGACTGAAATAACTGCCCTGCCTTTCAGGAGCTCAGATTGATTCGGTGAAACAGAGCCCAATAAACCGAGGAACCAAACACCAATGCAGCTGAATCCCTTCAGAGGGATGAGGAGATGTTTACCAAAAAGGACCAAACTCTGCCAAGTGGGTGGTCTCCTCCCCTCAGGGCTGCTGGGACACTGCAGTCCATCTCTTTAATGTGTCTGAGTGTGTTACAATGATGTGAAAATGACCACTTTCACCAGGACAATGAACATCTCTTGACTGGCAGCATGTGTGCAAAGAAAATGTCAGTCATAAATTAGAATATGAAGACTTGCAGCACAATTATGAAGGTTTAAACAGAGATTAGAAGTTATGCGCAGCTGTGGTGGAAATTAAACAGTTCTTTAATGCACTCTAAGTGAAAGGATTAAGATATTATTGGATGTATTAATTGATACAAGACTGGACTGAAGCTTTAAAGTACAAAAAAGTCACACTAAACCTGTTGCATCCTGCAGATTTTACACAATTGTGCTTACATAAACCGAGATTGCAAAACTTGAGGATTATTTTTCCCATAAAATAACAGACAATCGTTTATGTGCTAAACTGGAGAGGTGCATCTGCTGAGACACGCATAACCTGCTGAGGGAAGCGCTTCAATCGGTTCATCGAGGCTTTACAGTGTCTGGGGGTATTAAAGGGCTTCATAATCATTCATTCATTGGATGTATGGGAAAAAGAGTTGAAACAGAGCCTCTGTATCCAAAGAGAGTGGATCTTGACAAAATGATTTCTCAATGGAAGAGGGGCCTCATTTGCATAACAATTGTGGGAACTGCATGGATCTGCTTTTCATGAGCACTGTAAAAAGACACAGGGAGAAAAAAAGTACCATTCATAGTGATAAAAGAAGTGTGGTTCTGGGTAATTGTTTAAATAGGTGAGTGGTGAGGATGTGTTTTGTCTCACCGTCCATATCTTATAAATAAATAGTGAGAAGTAGGGCTGAAGGATATTGGTAAAGATGACATTTTGATCAATTTTCTTTCTGTGATAGATATTTAATTGTGGATAAATAAAGGTTATCCAAAAGGAAGCAGTATGATAATGTATGCTCACACTTCCTCTTGAGTCCAAAACAAATCCAACAAGTTTTTATTCTATCTAGTTGGCACAAATTATTTTGAGGTAAGCTGATAGCATGCTTGTGTTTCAACTGAATGCATAAAAATGATGCAAGAGTTCACTCAGATACCCAGAATTTAATTTAACTTTTAAAATGTGCACATGTTGTATGGAAAAGCTCTATAATATGTTTATTAAGAATAGTTTTACTACAGTAATGACAAATCGAACATCTTTATTTCAAATCTGTAAAATGACACTAAAAACAACAATACTTTCCATCTACAAACATTTCAGCATCTCAGTTTGCATGAGCAATATCCTGCATAAACTTGTTCATTTAAACCTAAATTAGATTAATCTAGCAGTGATCAAAAGTGGGAAATTTTGAGGGTGCAGGTGAGATTTTTTATACACTGCAGCTTTGATACATTTTCAACCTGCATGTGTGCATAGTGTGGGGTCTGTAAATTTGGTTTGTTTAGTCAAATGGTCTGAAAGGTGTGCATGTTCACTGTATTCTGTTTATTTAGCACACCTCTACATTTTGGCAGCAAATAAGGGATAATTAAGCCAAGTGGGCTCCAGCTGTAAAATCAGAGATCGGCAGGGGTCCTTGTTGCATTCTAGAGGTTTCCAAGAAAAATCAGAAATTGCCTAATTAAGTTAGTGTGTCTTTGATTCACTAATTAATGAGGATGACTAACCTCTACTGTTATGCCAGATTTGATGACTGATAACTAATAGACAGACAGATAGGAAAGTGGACTATTATGGCTGCAACAGGATACAGGTATAATAAACTAAATGCTAAACAAGAAGCAGCAGGGTGAAAACAGGTGTCATAACAGATAGTATAGGCCTAAAATAAACTATTGATAGATTTGTTAATATATTCAAACATAAATGCATAAGAGTTAGGTAATCTGTAGAGTTGCAAATACATACATGTTTAGAATGGTAGTAACATATATTTATAGTACATATGTAAATATAGTGGTACCAATATGGGTGTATGTTCATTATGTGCAATACTAGATAAGATGGATGAGGCACTGTTACATATAGAAATACAATGTAAAGTCTTATAAATAAGAACAATAATAAGCTATGATACAATGGAAAAATGGTTCTAATATTATTATAAGCTATAATAGAGATAGATACTGTGTATAACACAACCTAATATATAAATTTTACCATGTTAAAAAGGAAGTTTTTATTGCTTGAACATACTATAAAGGGGGAATAGCTTTGTTATCCAAAGATTATATGGTTGATAAGTCGAGATCTACAAAAAACAACCAAAACATAGGAGTGATCACAGCAAAACTGTGAAATAACATATATAGATATATTTCTGCTAGGTCTGTCAAGATTAATTACATTAATTGCAGTTAACTAAGTGCTTTATTGTCCATTTCAACATACTTTGGTTAAGACACATCAGGGGCTCCCTGCAGCCACAGTGATGTCAAATAAGTTCATCACGTCTCTAATTTCTCATTTTAAGTAAAATAAAAAAAAAACTTGCAGACAGCTCAGTGGACAAGCCAAGTCATCTGCACCTTGGGTAATCATACATTTACTTTTTTACTTTTCCCTTATATTCTTTTCAATCTACAATAAATTCATTTTTCCATGATTAAGTTCAACAGAAAAATCAAAAATGGGGAAAAAAAGTTTTAAATGCAAAAAAAGAAAAGAATTATAAAATGCAATGTGAAGGATGGGATGAATCCAGCTTAGCTATAGAAATTATTAGATTAAATGCCGTTAGGAAATGTAATATTTTGACAGCACTTATTTCAGCTCAACCACAATTTAATTACTCCAGGCATATATTCAGTTTGCAATTCCATGAAAACAGCCATGGGGAAGGATTTGGACCCTACAATGTTCTAAACGACCTCCGTATTTGATCCATTTTATTTGTTTTTGATCCACATGAAAGGTTTTTTTATTTACATGGAAGAGAAAAAATGATAAAGTAAATTTAAGTTTGGTGGTCCCTGAACAGTCCTAGCCCCCCCTGTGCTGCACGGACTGTCCCTTTAAAGACTCTTGTCCCAATTAAAGCTTTAAGCCCCGCCTCCGGAGCAGACATCCCATGAGTCATAAAGTTTGATGTCCTGCCCAAAGTTTAGATCCGACTGGAGCAAAAGTTTTTTTCTAGAAAGTGAGCTGCGGGGATTTGTTGTGCGAACTATGAGTCTTTCCTGTAAAAATCCTCACTAACAGTTTCTACTCGACACAAACAGAAAAAGTTGGACTTTTCCAACCAGGCGCTTGTTGTTTTTTCGTCTTTTGAGGCTACTGCCCCTGCCTTTTTTTTTTCTTTGGAAAAGTTGGGGCCGGACAACAACATAGATTCCTGTGTGGAGGAGAAATGCGCTTTGTTACTTTGACAAGCATGCCAGCAGAAAACGAGAGGAAAACGCTGTCTTTTACTGCAGATTTCGACAGCTAACACACTTTTGGAGAGTGAAAAAGTTCGACTTTGTTCAATTTTAATATGACTCGGGATAACTTTTTCTAAGTGTCGTCGATATTCCCTGATTTCCTGCCTGTGTGAAAAAAAGTTGGGGATTGGCGCAAACTTCTTTTTCTGAGTATTTTTTTCGGACGCGTGAGGTTTGCCGACACTTTTGGGGACAATGGATCCGAGCCAGCACAACCCTCCTGCCGGACACCAGATCGTCCACGTACGGGGAGACTCCGAGACTGACCTGGAGACGCTGTTTAACGCCGTGATGAACCCCAAAAGCACCATCGTGCCCCCTTCAGTACCCATGAGGATGAGGAAGCTGCCAGACTCCTTCTTCAAACCTCCTGAACCAAAGTCCCATTCCAGACAAGTAAGCCCGCCCTGTCTCTCTCTTCAGCCCCTTCCCAGAAATCACGACTACAGCAAGGCCCATCCTGTTCGAGCTCAGGCCTACAGGAGCCTGCGTGACTGGGAAAGTCAACCAAGAGTTTGTGACCTATTTTAATGTCGTTTGTAGCCCCCTGTCATATTTCCCATCCTAAAATTCAGCATACCGTAAAACATTTTTTGGCTGATTTTATATTATTACACGTTTATTCACCCTAATTTCACATGTTTAATTGTTTGCAGCAGGAAGGCTGCTTTCTTGTTTTAATCCTCAGTCAGCAATCAGGTAAAAGTTAACATCATCGCCTCTGTGGTGAACATATTTTAGAGAAATGTGGCTGTGCATAAAAGTTTCTCAGCAGGCTACCTGAAACAGCACGAAGGTGTTTTTTCTTGCCTCTGCAGACCTACATTCAGCAAAAGTAGCAAAACAACACAAATGCATTATTAGACAGGCTTTTAGCTCTCAAAGTTAGTTGTCAGATCAGCTGAAACTGTTGTGAACTTCTTCATAAGTGTAAATATTTTGTCTAGGTTCATGATTGTGATTGTAAAAGTTCTGTGTCAGGTGGAGATTTTCACTCTGACACACTTTAACTGAGCTGTTTGCTATAGAAACGATTTGTAATCAGAAATCATATGATGGTTGAATTAGTCCTATTTACACCCCCCTCCTCCTCTAACATCCCCCACAACTGTTGCTTGTGGTCTGTGGAGTTTTGTGATCACTGCGCATGCGTTGCTGTGCAGCGAGCCTGCGCTGTCCCATGTCCCACACAGGCCCTGGATCCTCCAATCCTCAGAGTAACGCAATCAAATCTAGAAATGGTCACAAATACGTTATAAAATGGGGATTAAAACATAGTCTTGAAATGTCAGGCTGCAGACATAACAGCATTGTCTGTAGCCTTTAACATTCATATTTTATTTATGTTTAAAATTACAATTTTCATTCATTTCTTGTTTACTTAAAAATGCCACACCAGAGCTTGTGTATTACTCTTCTAAACGCAGCACATTTGGTGTATAAATCTGTTAATATTACTGTTTTATTTAGTAATAATTATTTATTGTGTGTTTTCATGTTTGACTTGGATATGTAATGTTTGAAGTTCAGAAATAATCAGAATCAGAAATATTTATTTAATGCATGAGTGAAATTTGGTTGTTTAGTTGCTGTTGTACACAACATGGCATGGGGATGCATGATATTGGGTTTTTGAATATGTCAGATATGCTAATGTATTTCCAAATATATTAAAGCCTATGATGATATTAATACTGATAGATCAATGCATTTTAGACCTAAAACTTCAGTTCTGAAAATACATATTAAAGTTTAAAAAATAAGGATGAACAAGGACAACAAATTCATCTGACATAGGTCTGTTTGTTCTCCTAAACTCCACAAACTTCTTCATACATAAACTCCATATTTACAACTGAAATGGGCTGAAATTTGCAGCTGATATAAGCTGATATTTACAGCTGATATATGATTATATTAACACCTGATATATGCTGATATTAACAGTTGATATAGGCTGATATTATAACTGAAATAGGCAGATATTTACACCTGATGTAGACCGATAATACAATTGATATAGACTAATATTTACAGCTGATATAAGCTCATTTTTACAGCTGATATAGGCTGATATTATTGCTGATGTAGGCTGATATAGACTGATATTTACAGCTCATATCAGCTGCTAATATGGGTAAACATTTACAGCCAATTTTGGCAGATATTTACAGCTGATAAATCTGTTAGAAATATCAAAAGATATTGTAAAATCTGTAAATACAGCTCATAAACTTTTTAAACTTACTGTTAATCTGAACTATATGATGATATATATTTGTAATAGTTATGATACTGATATAATGCCAATACTACCATTCATGCTTAAAATAGCATTCAGAGATACAGAATTATAAATAGAAAGTTGACTGAAATAAACCAGCAGAAATAAATAATAAAAAATGAGCACAAAGTAAAGTGTAGAGTATCTTATCCATACAGAATCTTCAAAACATTACCAGATTAAACATCTTAAGGATGATAACAGTATTATGCTTCTTCTCTTACTTCTGTACAGGCCAGCACTGATGCTGGGAGCGGCGGAGCGCTCACGCCCCACCATGTCCGAGCCCACTCATCCCCAGCCTCCCTGCAGTTGGGAGCTGTTTCTGGTGGCTCCCTGTCTGGCATGTCCCCAGCAGGTGCTTCCCCTCAACATCTCCGTCAGTCTTCTTATGAGATTCCTGATGACATGCCGCTGCCTGCAGGGTGGGAAATGGCCAAGACTGCCTCCGGCCAGAGATACTTTCTCAAGTGAGTAGTTCAGCAACACGTGTTATTTTGCACTTGTTTAATTTAAAAGAAGTAAAAAAAAAAAAAAAGTTTTTATTATGTTAGTCCGACTAAAAGTGGTTGCTTAAAATGCACATACACATTAGTCAGTATGAGCTAAGGTTATAGCTGGATAACTGGCCATTTGATTGGCCCTTGTCCCAGTATACAAGCACTGAGAGACAGTCAACACACTGACACAGGTATACGTAGTACAATTTAAGTTAGACCCGAACCCTGTTTACATGAAGTTAGAAAAACAATTAAATGTTTAATATGCTCCTATCAATAAATCAATGCTCCTTGCTGACTGGGACAAGGACAGTAGTCCAGTTAAATGTCTTAGCTGAGCTCTAACTGTAGCTTGATTTTACTGTGGATGTAAACATACTGACTGTGAAGTTCATGGAAAATCCTCTAAAGTTTGCATCACACTTTGGTTTTTAGAAAAGGAAAAGATGGATTTAAAAGTAGGTAGAGAGTGATAGTAAGTAAACTGGTTGAATTCAAAGAGTCTAAAGCCTAAGTGTGTTCCACAGCATGAAGCAAACAAAAAAACACCCAGTAGAGTCAAGTTGAGTCGAGACTGAACCACATAGTGGAAAATCGCCACAAGATAGCGAAGAGGCTGTCCTTAGATGGGACTCTCACACTAGCCTAGAGCTCTATTCAGCGTACATAATGCTGACAACAATTAGCAAATACACTTCAGTGCTCAATGGTGGTCAATGTGCTAAAAAGGAGAGACAATTGCAACAGTTAGATTGTGGGTTATTAAGTTTGGTGGCCTCTGCAAACAAGAGAAGTCTTTTGAGCGACTGCTGCTGTATGTAGCGCTCCTTTACTTGCTCTCAGGTTTCAGCAGAAACAATGGAGCTTTGTAGCTCCCCAGACAGCTAAGGACAGACAGCTCTGCAAAACTCATCTGCACACCAGCAGATCTCCTCCACGTTACAGTTTCCAAAGTAAACTCCTTCAAATAGATAGCAGGTAGAGCAGAGCCCTGGCTGGAACTGGGTTTTTAAGTTCCTGTTTGGATCCTGAGGGTTTTCTTTCTTGTCTTTATTCATTCATTTTATCTGTTTGTTTTAATGCTGTCTTTCTCTGTAGTTCTAAGAAAAACTAATCAAGTTATTCATAAAAGTGACGTCCTCTTCAACTGCTTTTATTCCAATAATCTGCTCACTGTGAAATGTTCCAAAGTTCCTGTGATGTTTACCCCCTTGTATGAAGAGTGATCAGACTTTGAAAGTCTAATTCCTGTTTCTATTTATGGCCAAAAGTTGTCACTTCTAGGAAATATTACTCTCTGACAAACACGATATTCTCAAATTTACTTGCGTCAAAAAGAGCTCTCAGTCCCAGATGTTTTTAGGTCTCACATCTGGAGAACATCTGGTCCATTTTGATGAGGCTCTTCTAAAATTGTACAAAAGGACTGAGGGGGAGGATGGAGAAAGCACCACTCTCCTAGACTCTCCCATGATCAGGGCTGTTGTTCAGAAACTGACTGAGCTAATGACTTTACTCACACACAATGAAGCTGTTTTGTTGACTAAATTTAATGTTCTCAACTCAACTTTTACCTCATCTGACTTGTAGGTCAAATGTCTCTGGCACAATAAGGGTTGTAAGAGTATGTCAGTCTTTTTGTTAAAGTTTAGTATATTTGTTCCACTGGATTCAAAACAAATGCATCACTGAATAAAGATTTCAACAGTGATAAATAAATGATCAAGTGGTGACCTCAAGTTCTGAAAAATAAAGCCAGTGTATGCAGAAGTGCGAAAAGCTGCAGTTTTTTGAGTATTGACTTGAAGCTGGCTGCAGAATCACTGAATGTCATATAAAGACTTGATGTTAAAATGCCCATTTTTACACTAGAAATAAACATGATTATAGACTGGTTTAAAAAAAATCAATTTGGTTTAATAGGCCACATATTTGACACACACTTTGTAGGGGGTTATTTTTGTATCTTGTCCAAAGATGGACACGAGTAGTGTATAATTAGGGGTATGAATTATATGACTGCAAGTAACAGCGTTGTAGCTGTTTACCAGGAGGCTTAATGCCCACTTCAGCTCTGACTCTTTGTCTGTCTCTAGATTGATTTAAAGTTAGCCTGAGGTGGTGTTTTCAACATGTCAACCACCATGGATTGGCTTCAAAAGAAGGTTCCAGTAACCAGATGGCTAATGTCACTTACACCCTGTTCTTATGTAGCATCAAAAAAAATGTATATTCATTTTAGGCAGTCAGATACCCATCCCTTCATGCTTTGTGTTGATGCTCCTCAATTTATATTGACAACAATTTGAAATCTCAGACTGCAAATTGATGTGTTCTTGGATGCCTTCATACAGACTGGGCTGGTTGTATAGACATAATGCATAATGGCACACATTAAATACCGCCCTGTTATTTGACATGATTTGCGTATGGTATTCTAGTTAACAAAAAAAACTCCAGTCTTGAGTGAGTGAGGGAAAGTGTGACTCTTTCCAAAGATCTGGATTATTATTTTGCTCAGCTAAGTAATAAGAGCTGGTGTTTCAGTTACCAGACAGCGCTTCATTTGGTACCATCTTGCTTTTTTAATGTCTTTAAAACAACCAAAAAAGAAACTATCGCTCAAACACACCCTGACTCTAGTTGTTAATAAAAGGTGTCAGCTCTTAGAACCATCCTGCCCAGTAAATGTCACATCACAACTCCCTTATCACTTGTCATCTTGAACTGAGTGGTCATTTCAGCGTAACCATTAACCAGTATGGTTTATTTGCTAAATAGTATACCAGCATGTCCTTTAAATGCATGTTTATGACAACATGAGGGAGAAAAGCTGTTAAAGAGGCACTGGTCGCCTCTTAACTCGAAGCTAATTTGCATCCACTTGCACCGACTGGGTGCCAAGCCACTGACATACCCCTTTTCCACCAAGCCCTGTGTTGCTGTTGGCCTTTTGAACTTTGTATGAAGTCCAAACTACACTGGTCTAAACACCTCCCGACATAAATGTGCAGGCCCTGGTGTAAAATGGTTCACCTCTGGCCCAGCAAAGAGTTGGTTCCATGCTGGAGCTAGTTTTTCTGACCCAGAGCCAGTTCTTTGGCTACGATACGATACAATACGATACGATGCGATTAATTGTTCACTTTGGGAAATTTCTCTGAGACTCTAAGTGCAGCACACATGGAAAAATAAAGAACTGGTGCTTGGCTGAGCACTGGCTCCAAACCAGCCCTAGAACTGGCTAACATGTAAAAATAGTCAGGGTAAAGCTGAATATAAATCGATATGCTTGGGTGCTAGCATTTTCCAACAGAGCGTCTTTCTTTATTCAAAAAGTTTTATTAATTTATACTTCTTAATATAAAAGTTGTCTGTATGTTTTCCAGAGGTTAAATATTTACATATAACTGTTAGATATTAGCAATTTTCAGCCTATGTGTTAAGGTAGTCTACTACTAACACCTTGCTTCTATTACCAAATACACTGATGAAGACTATTGCAGTTATGTAAAAAGCTGAGTGAACAGCTGTATCCTTCAAACAGATGTTATACAAGCAGAGTAAGAGTAGTACACAGTGTTTGTGCTGAAGGAAAGCAGGAGGAGATGTCTTCATCCAGAGAACATCAAAGTGCAGATATTTGATCTGGAGCACAGCCGGCCTCAGCAGAGCTGCTGCAAAGACACTCCCCTATTTATAAACAGGAGTAGTCTGAAGCAAGACGTGTTGCAGAGAGAGAGAGAGAGAGTGTGTGGGTGGGTTGACGGGTGGGGGTGGGGAGTCGGTCAGAGCTGAGCTGAGAGTGGGGGGTTCACATTTCACTCAGGTGACTTCTGTTGTCCTTAGAGATAAATGAACTCATGGAGAAAGTTTGTCTTTAAAGAATACGTTTCTCTGTCCTCGTGTGGTTCATTTCAGGATCATATAGTTGGTCGTGATTGTCCTCTGTGAGTCACAGTGGCCCTCGGATGCCGATGTCCCACTCCCTTTAAGAGCCAGGCTCCGTTTGGTATGAATGGGGCCGTGGCGCTGTGATGGTGCCTCCTTTGTGTGAATGGAGTTAAATGGCAGCCATGTGGAGATGGCTGGAAGAGGGGCCAAGAGAAACTCGGGCCCTCCCTTTGTCCCAGCAGTGAAACAGTGATCTTTATTCAGACTACAGGCCTGTTGAGACTCATGTGAGCTTTCCTAAAATAGATAAATGGTTGACATGAAGTTTAAAGATGGCGGTAAAAGAGGCAGCAGCTTGCTTTTGTTTAACCCTGCTCTTTACATCTAAATTATCATGCATCTGTTAGTAGAATATAAGTTAAGTGCTAGAGCTGACTTTGAAGCTTTTGCCCTGTTTTTTTTCTTTTGAGCAGTCAAAGGTGCTTAAAAATAATTTAATATTAAAATAAATTCAATTCCCATATCCCAAAAAGTGCTGAACTATTATATTTCTCTTCTTAAATGGTAAAACTTTCAGCTTTGATTATTTTCTTACAGGAAAAAAACTCTCCAATTTCAAGACTTCCAAGAAAATGTGATAAAAGTTTATTATAAATGAAGAAGGTAGTGGAATATTAAGCCAAACCATTTAGTAAGGGAGGCCAAAATGATGATAGGAGTCCTACATGAGCCATGTTTTCCCATGTGTCTATTTTGTTTGGGCTGTTTCATTATCAAAACAAAAACTTAAAGCTGTGAGAGGACCGGGGGAAAGTCAACAGACTCTGTTGACCCTTCCTCTCCTTTCTTCCAACAGTTTGCTGTGGTCTTTGATTTACGACACAGGGGAGGGAGGTGGGGTCACCTTGCTCGGTGCTGAGACGGGGGCAGGGCTGGTCTCTAGGGCTGGGTCATAAACTAATGAAGGTTTCTAATTTAGACACACCGGTGAACTAGGAGGGGGTAATCACCGTTTCCGGGCGCTTATTAAACGCAGCTTTGAATGAGCTTTTAGTCCATGGGAAGTCAGCCTTAAGCAGAGAGAAGCTCTGGGGGGTGGGACCCATTGTGCGCCCTCAGGGGCAGGTAGAGCCGCATGCTGATGGACACTTTTGTCTTTTCTCAATTGGATTTTAAACTGTTTTGATGAGCCTGGTTTCCCACGACCAGAACGTCTGATAAGCATCTCTTCATAGTGAACTACACAGTCATAGAAGGGTACGTTAATCACTATGACATGGGGATTAGCAGTCTGTCCTGTTTTTAAAGATATCAATTTATTCTCAAAGATATAAGATACGACAGCACTGTTTCTAATGATAAAGCCATGTTGATTTGAAAAACAAACATATGCCCGGCCCAGTGCTTAGCAAAAAAGTTTAGTTATTAAGTTATTCAAGAGTAATGAGGTAGAAATCAAATGGTGTTGATACCTGTTTGATATCATGGCAACAAATAGAACAGTCCTAGACAACCAGTGTCAGGTAATTTAGTGTTTTTGGATTATCAAAAATGGCTAAATCAGTGGTTTTCAAACTTTTTTTACCCAGGCGCTCCTCACTTTGAGACAAAATCCCAAGGCGCATCACAGTGCCTTACCTTACCATTAGAGAACCCCTGGTCTAAATTGCACAAATACATTGGCAACTTTTGGTAAATGGGAGAGGATTTCCCTCACGTCACCCCCCCCCCTCCTTTTCTGAATGTTGCTGTCCATGTATTTATGCAATTTAAAGAGTGCTCACTCACTTTGGGTTGAAACAAGCAGTGTTGAGAGGCATTACTTTTAAAGCTAACTTATTAGATTACTGCGTTACATACTGAGAAAACTACCCTTGACCACTTGATCCACTAGTCTTTTACTAAAACAGCACATAGCGGAGGGTGCCCCCTGCCTTTGAATGCCAATTCTACTGTTGTTGAATAGCGTAGTTTACCCCCCATAATCTGTAAGCCCTTTTATATAGGAGTGCGTGATATACAGCTGATATTCTGGTTATAAAATCTGCCTGTATCAGCTGCAATATATTAGCTGTACGAAAACATTAGTGGTGTTTTAGGCTGGACCAACAGGCCTGCATGAGCTGAAGTCTATCTTTATTTGTCATTATGCCTTGCAGTTTGAAGGACTGACGTGTTGTGCTTGTCCCTTATATCCAATGCTGTTCGACACGTACCGACACAGCTGTGTTTACCCTCTGCTGGCACGCTGCTACGTACCAACAGGAAAGACTGAAACAGTGCGGATGCTTCTGGAGCCACATTCTTTTCTGTCTCTCTTTTTGTGGGCACAGAAGAGAAATCAGTCAAGGATTACTTGAATTGTAAAAGTAACACATTACGTTACAAAGTAGTAATCTGAGAACTCTAGCAGATTACTTTGTAGTATGTTTCCCCAACACTGAAAATAATATCTTTGAGTTGCCATCCTTTTTAATGCCATGATTATTCAAATAATGTAGATTATAATGTGGATCATTTTGTAGTATGTGGTAATTAAGAGTAGATAACAATTTGCCAACCTCAGTATTTTCAGAATCAAGTGTTGCTGGTGTTTTTGTACAGTTTTGAAGTGTTTAGGAGTTTGTCTGCAACTTTTCATAAATGAAAGCAAAATATTTATTGATATCGGCTGTCTAGAACCTCTATTTTTGTTGTCTTTGTATCAACAGATGTAAAGATGGACAGATTTTTAATAGCATAATTTCACCATTCAGCTAAAAATCATCAGGATATCATTTTGTCTCATATTTCCCAGCTCTACTCTGACAGACTTAATATTTTCTACTCATTATTCATAATGTTGTTTAATTGTCTACACTGCAGAGCATAACATGCCAGTAAACATCAAAAGGGCCTGATATGTATTCCCACTGTAGCGAACACTATCTGGAGTTTCCTGAACATCTGCTGCTCTAAACACAAGTCAAAGACAGCCGCTCGTACTGCCACAAACATCAAAGTCTTTCCTCTGAGCTGATGCTTTTCTGTATGCAATGGATATCTCTGTTAGTCCTGATTTGGGAAATGACATTATGAGGGGATTTCCATCTAACTATTGTATCTCCTTATTGATATATAGCTAACTAAAATGAAATAGTTGGTATATTTAGTTTTTGATCCCTCTGTCCCTTAAAACTTTGCAAGGCCCAGGTCATTTATTAATTTTCATGTGGTTGTCAAAAGTTAATGTCAAAAGTGGATTTTCAGAGTATAGTATATTTAATATCTTCCTAAAGAAAATCTGTAAATTTTACTGGTTGTGAACTGTTGCCGAAGAGTAGTAATGAAAACACAAATAGGAAGTCAAACGAAGCTGTTATGAACTGACACCTCTCACTCACTCAGTCCCAAATGGTGCGGGGAAGACCGGACTGTTATCCCGCGTGAAGCTCTCATTTGGAGCAACTTTGTGTTTGACAAACTTTTGGTTTATTGACCACACACAGACAAGGCCCTTCCTGTTCCACTGCAGGCTGTCAGCTCAGCACACATATGGGACTGTGAGAAAGTCAGGCTTGTGTTTACCAAAGTCTTGATGTAACACCTCTGTTCCAGACATCAATGTGTCCACTGTGGGTGAGGGCTTCTCCACAGAGATGTAGTGTCTGAGCCGTGCTCACTCTCAGGTATAGAGCTCGAAAATGACTCAACATATTGCAGCCTGTGTAAGGTGAATCCTTGATGAAGCACAAATGAAGATCAGTTTTAAAGACGGTGCGAAGGGCTTCTTCATGTATGCATATCACACTGATTTAATGATATAAATCAAATCCACTGTTAGTGTTATGAAGACATTATAGAAGTACAGTGCCTATTAATAGAATTCAATACCTTGGATGTTGTACCCTTTTATTTATTTTATAAATCAGTTATGGTCTCAGTTTTTTGAGAAAACGAATTAAAATAATGTCAAATTGAAAACACGTTTCTACAAGGCAATGCCAATTAGAAGAATATTGAATGTAAAATAAATGACTGCATAAATATTCACCCCTTTTTAAGTGACTGACCGAATTTAACAGAGGTCCAGCCAGTTGGTGCTAGCAGTCTCACCAGTAGTGAAACAGGGATCACCTGAGTGCAGTGAATGTGTCTCAGTGATTGTAATATGAAGACACCTGCATCGAGAAGACTCAGTCACTGCTTAGTCAGTATTCCTGGCTACCATTGAAAGCAAAGGAACACTCCAAGCAATTCAGAGAAAAGGGTTATTGAAAAAGCCATAAGACAAGACAATGTGTTTGGTAGACATGCAAGACCACATCACCACAAACGTACCACCCCTACTGTGGGGCACAGTGGTGGCAGCATCATGCTGTGGGAATGCTTCTCAGCAACAACCTGCAATTTGTGCAATCTGACAGAGCTTGAACAGTTTTGCAAAGAAGAATGGAGTAAAACTGTAGCGTCCAGATGTGCAAACCTGATTGAGATCTATCCACACAGAATCAGTGTTGTGATTGCAGCCAAAGATGCAGCTACTAAATATTAACTTGAAAGGGGGTGAATAGTTATGCAGTCACTTATTTTATATGATATATTTTGATTTAATTGACATCACTTTGAAGAAATCTGTTCTCAGTTTTACATTGCAGACGAAAGCTAAAAAGAAAATCTAAGCTATTTTGACCATGAATGATTTATAAAATCAATAAAAGAGTAAAACATCCAAGGGAGTGAATAGTTTTTATAGCCATTGTATTAAAAAGTGCCAAAGCTTTGATAAACTGCACCTTTTTCATAAGATAGTTGCTTAGGAGATGAGTGAACCCATCATAAATTGCAAGACAACTCCTGAACACCTTGCAAAAATATGTTGGCAAAATTGCAAGACATTGCAGCATATTTGTGAAATTTAGACTCTGTGCTGCAGTTTGCTTAAGATTTTTGAAAACTGAGAGCAAAAAAAGCCCACTGTCAGGGATCTAGGGCTTTCATTTTTGTCACATGGTACCAAAACTGTTATCAATATTGTTGGATTTTTAACTGTACCATGTTACAGTTTAAAATTCTGGTAGTCTACTATTTTATCTGAAGAAACAAAAGAACCCAAAACTGACTGAATAATCTCACATGGCATTTCATAAAACCACACTTTTATAACTCAGATTTTCAGTGAAAATAAGAGCAACTCTCAGTCATGTTTCTCTGTAAATGAGTTGCCTCAATAGGAAGTGTGATGCTACAAACCCTCCTTCAAAGGGAAACCTAAAGCCACAATAGGGTCACAGAGGTTGCCCCAATAATCTCTCTTGATGATGTCCTGCTGATAGAGAGGCAGCCAGGCATCCACAGCGGACCAGAGCAGAGGTGGTCATCCTCATCTCAGAGGCCTGATTACATCTGGCCTCCCTCAGTGCGCTCTTTAGTCATCTGCTTCAACCACCTTCCCAGCATATACTCCCTGGGTGGAGCCACTGTGGCCTGAGGATCCCATTTTTAACATTTGACAACTCAGCTGTGGGGCGTGTTTCATCACTGCTGCACTCCCCCATAGCTTCATTCCAAAGTTTGACACAAATAAGATGACGTTTTTGACATCTGCCTTTAAAGAGAGGAAATGTCAGTGAAGGAAAAAAGCCAATTAAATCAAAAATTAAGCTTGGATCTTCTCGGTAGGATGTAAAGTTTGTTTAACTACAGCGTTACTATTTTTTCTGATACGTTTATTTTTCTCAAAGCCAGCTGTAAATGCCACACTTTTTCATGGGTGTAGAGGCCATTTGTGTTTGTCATACTGTAATCAGATGAGCTCCGAGAAACAACTGCAGCATTCAGTCTGCCTCACGTGGATCTCACTTACTATCTTTCACCTTTTTCTTAGTTTATATTTGTATTCAAAACTTTAACATTGTTAAAGTCCCTCGTTTTTTATATACATGTAGGGCAACCACAGTCTTTTAGGTCTTAAAACATCCTAAAGTTGATATTCTTAAGGCCTTCTCAGTCTTAAATTTGATTTTGAAAGTGTTACATTTCATTCTCGTAAATCTTAAGTCTTGAGTCTTAAATTTTGATGTATGTTGATATTTATAAATTCATTCAAGCCAATTCAAATATTTATACATATTTGAATGAAGTTCAGGCTGAAAACTTTGTTCTTTAAGACACACTTTAAAGTTTAAGGATGAACAACAAATTAGTTTGAGTTCCTAAAGTTTAAGGAGTGTGGATGTACAAAGAAAAATACTTCAGCTGACAAAGGTCTGTTAAGGTCTTTGCACACTGAGTCTGCTACTTTTGGATGTTTCTTTTTCTAAATCATAATCTGAAAAAATGTCACACACTCTTGCATTCAGTCACTGTTAAAACTCCTTGAATGTGGCTAATTGTTTTGTACGCTGTTGAAAATAAGCAGTGGGGATGAGCCTGTGGCTCTGTCCCTTCCTGATAGAGAGTTTACACGGCACCAGCTCGTGTGTCAAAACGCTGTGCCAGGTTGGAGAGATGGACAGCAACTTTGTAATTCAGTGTCTGTTTTGTGGCTGTGAGTGCAAACGTCTGCCTTTATCTGTTGTATACAGTGGCTGATATCCACATAATACACAGGCACATCAGGGTTTTTAAAGCGAGGTTTTAGTGTGAGAAAGAAGGAAGCAGCAGGTGCTGTTCTAATGAGTCAATCACCTATCTGATAACTTGGGCTACTAAACATTCTGATGGTGGCAGCCAAAAAGACACTAACTAGGAAGTGAATATCACAGGAAAGGCCAACTCTTTGGTGTACCATTTTGAAAGGTTTCTGCTACCTGTTGCCTTGCATTGGGCTTAAATTTCATATAAGATGTCTTTTTAAAACAGTCTTAAATCTTTTTGAAATATTCAAGGGTTATCTTTTGGGTACCCTGACTTGTTACTTCTCAAACAGAGGCCCTATCTTGTCTGATAAAAATCAATGAGGAAGATTTTACTCATGATTGAACCAAAAAAGCTGAACTGCAAATGACTGCAGCAAAGTCAAGTTTAGCCTTTATGTGAACGGTGCACCTCCCTTCTTTCTCAGCACGACACATTATAAATAACACGGGCACAATAAACGCCACCTTGATAATTGGGCCATCAGTCAAGGAGATGTCAAGAGCCTGGGTGGATCAAGAGTCCTACACCGTGCTCAGAGAAGCCACAGTCGACCATGATGACAGCCTGAGCAAAAATTAGCACGTGAAGCTGCACGCTGCAGACAACCCACTTGATAATGGGTCCTGTTTGAACCGCACTGCCTTCGCTGTGATACCTGGCCTTTTATAGAAACCTTTTTTTCCCTGAGGAAGCTAATGATGGGTCAGATTTTGTCTTTGGTGGTTCATGTCAGGACAGCAAGCAGAGTCCACATAATGGAGAGAGATACACTGAAAAACTCAGATCCATACAAACGAATTTCTACACTTAAACTATCCAATTTAATAATTACATCTCATTTCAAGACACTCGACAAGTAACTTTTTCTTCCCCTTTGGTGGATGGTTAGTTAAATACACGCAATGTATGGCGTTTTGTGTTTTACATCAGTCTTAAGTAAGTATAACTAGATATTTTGAAGTATTAATAGAAATCTCATGTCATTTATCTTTTTAATGTTCCCTTAGTTCCGTTTCAATCCATGACAAGTTACTTTTTCTTAGTTAAGTGCATATCATAATATTCAAACTACCCAAGTGTTTTTCTTTCAGAATAAGAGCAAGGCTGCATCCTAACAGATATAAATATATATAATTTGAAAGGTTCTGCCAAAACTGATGGGAAATATATCCTTTTCATTGATAAATGGGATGTCAGGTTATCTGTCAATGGTCTGATGATGGAAAAACATTCCCCCATCTTCTGCCTCGGCTGATTCAAAAGCTGAACTTGGTAAATTATTGAATAGCAGTATAACCAACTTTTGCTCTGTATTTATCAACTAACTCCAATATAATACACTTCAGGCCTAATTTAAGGCCTGAAGTGTAAGTTTAAGGATGACCAAAACAAATGTCAGTCTGAAAACAAACTATAAAGTGTAAGGAATGATTGATTAATAAAGAATAAGACTTCAGCTGAAGTAGGTCTGTTGGTCCAACCTAAAAGTTCACTAACTTAATTGTCACATGGCCAGTATCTACAAAAGCAGATTTTATAGCTAAAATGTCAGTTGTAAATATCGTAGAAATTTGCATATGTGCTGATACTGATAAGTAACTTTTAGGCTAATATCTGCTGATGCCAATTTACTGATATTATTGTGCATTCCTAGTTTCAAAGCCATTTCTAAGGCTTTGGGACTCTGGTTAACCACAGTGAGAGCCATTATCCATAAATGGGAAAACTTGGAACAGTGGTGAACCTTCCCAGGAGAGGCCGACCTGCCCAAATTACTCCAAGAGTGCAATTGATGACTTATCCAGGGGTTCACAAAAAACCCAGAACAACATCTAAAAAAAAAGTTAATCTCTGCCAAAATTGATATCACACTGATAATATTGAGCATGCCTAGTTACAAAGCCATTTCTAAGGCTTTGGGACTACTGTGGACCATGTTGAGAGCCATTATTCACAAATGTAGAACACTTGAAAGAGTGGTGAACCTTCCCGGGGATTGGCTTGTCTACCAAAATTACTCCAAAAGTGCATCAGCAACTCATCCTGTCACTAAATTACCCAGAACAACATAAAAAAAATTTAATACCTTCCGATATCATACTTATGATATTGTGCATACCTAGTGCTAATGATGGTAATGATTAATGACTAATGATTATTATGGTGTAGATTTGCTGCAGCAGTATTATTCAGGCTTAACACAATAAATAACATCATGTAAACACACTGAATGTTCCAAGTATGTAACCTACTGGACACACAAGAGTTCAACTTTGAAACGTATCTCAGAGTTTTGCATGTAAGTACGGACAGCAAACATTTTAAAAAGCTATCAGACATAGTTGTCAGGTTTTTATGCTTGTTGAATAATGCAAACAGGTTATTGTGCTGAAGGCCTGACCCACTACCAGTTGGTTAAATGTCCCCTGCCCTGCCCTGGGGATCAGGGGGAGGGTGCGGTGACCATCCTGCTGAGCTCGCCGTGGTGTCAGAGACATGTAAAGACAACACCGAGCAGTTGTGACTGTCGAGGTTGCAGATCATCAGCAATTCCTAACAGCAACTGGTGGCCTCCAGCCGTCCCAACAGTTGCCATGACATTGTTTTGTTTAATGTTTGGCCTACAGGAAGCCGTGTATAGCCTGCTGACCATATAGCAGCCGGGCACATTGAGTGAATGGATTATCTTTTAGTTTTAAAACCTGGTGATAAATGACAGGCTCTTGGTAACTTATTGACCAGTTCTGTGAGTTCCCACACTCTTGCTCTTTGAATACAGTGAAGCTCTCTGGTGGTGGGGTTTTCATCACATGCTTCTTTCTGCCTGCTCTGTTTTGATTTGAAGCTTTGTTTACATCTGTTTTGATTGATTTGAGGCCCAGAGGTGATCCTCGTAAGCTAGGGTTTGATAGAAATTCAATAGTTTAATCAGTAGCAGAGGAGCACTGGTTCTGTGCTCAGACATTTGGAGGCTTGGAGGTTGTAGATTTCCATCAGGACTTGTAGCATTTCTGTCGAGTATTGGTGTACCAGGATGTGCAGGCCTCTCATTTACGATAAGCCCTCCCTTCCCTTATCCCAGTGCCCCTCTCCCAATCTCCTCCCCCATTCTTCCCTCCCCTCTATAATAAATGTCATAGTTTCCAGAGTGGGAAGGCGGCAGAGAAGGGGGGAGGGCGGGCGCTCCGAGTGTAACAAGACCACAGCAACTCACGCAGCCAATGGAATTCAGAGGGATTGCTTCCGTGGATGTTTTTTTCCTCTTTCACTTTTTTTTCTCCTTTCTTTAGTTGTCTCACCCCGCTCCCTGTGACCCCTCTTTCTCAAGGGGCCCCACCAATCTGAGCAGTTCCAGCTATTTTGCTTGGTTTGTGGTGTTTGTGTGAGTGTGTGAGGGCTGGGGGGAGGGTTCAGTAGAGGATTTGGCAGCTCCTTTGATCAGTAAAGCATAAACAAGAGGGGGCTTCAAAATGGGTTGCATTGTGTGGGGGGGAGGAGTGCTGAGTCAGGCCCTCTCGCTCTCTGGCCTGGGACAGAGCGCAGACAGGCAGGCTGGGATTACCACAGAGGCCAAGAGAAACTCTCTGAATCTCTCACTTCAGCCAGCTGTTCCAAAATCTGGGCTAATGGCGCTTTGGGATCGAATGAACAGTGAGATGTGAAGAATGGCGGTCAGTGGAAGAATACGTCCACAACATGATTACTGCAGGGTACAAAAAATAGATCCCCCAAGGTTTATGATGACGTCTGAGTTAAAGTGAAGATTTATTTTTTTTCATGTGAAATGAGTAGGGCTGGGCAATATGCCTTGTAATTATGATATATTTATATAGTTCCATATAATGTACTGAGTATGAAAATACCTTGTATATCAATATAATTTGTAACAGTTTTTATTATACCATTGAGACTAAATCCCTTGTTTCTACTGATGTAAGTGACTGATCTGCATATCCATAAATATTGCCTCCAGATGATATTTCCGAGTGTCCAATGCAAGTAATTGTACCTCCTTATAAGTGGATAGAAACTACCTGCAGCCACGAGATGAGGATGATTTTCACTTTGTGTGCTCAGAGAATTATCAAGACGAAGTAAGGTCTAATATTGCATGTCAAAAATTCAATGAATAGATAGATAGATAGATAGATAGATAGATAGATAGATAGATAGATAGATAGATAGATAGATAGTAAAAATACACAGTCTCTACGTCATCAATCCCCCTGGCAAGGGAGCAGGCACCCGCAAGAAAGATGCTCAGCACAGCAGGTTTGTGTGGGGATGCTCTTAGCCTAGCCTACAGCCCGGCTCGTTGGCACCGCTTCCGCCTTCCTGCTCAATGCCATCTCTGCTTCCTCCCCTCTGGGTGTAGGTGTCATGCTGCTTCCACGTCTTCCTCCTTTCAGTCTCTGAGCACCCTGTTCTCCGGATAATCTCGTCGGGAAAGATGCAGACCTCGCTGGCATGCTTCCTTTGCAGTAGTCAAAGGCGCAGTCTCTTATACATAGAATGTCAGTTCTGGTATGAGTGCAGGGCTTTGTTTCACTGCTAGTGATGGAGCACCTGGACGCTGTGTCAGTACACATTGCCACCATGCTACCTTAGTTGGTAGCATTCAGTAGTCTCCTGATGATCAGGCAGTGTTCCGTGGCAGTTACTGGCAGTTGTTGTTAGCTTTTAAGCTAGCCAGGAGTTTTAGTAGAGACTGAGGTCTTCTTTTTAATCTTTTTTTGTTTTTTGTTTTTTGTTTTTTTTGATGGAAATGTCCCGTTCTTTCTCTCAAAGGTGTCCTGGACCATCCGTCTTCTATTTTGTCTTAGGTTTCAACATATGTTGTCAACTTAGTTGTGAAATAACACTAGAATTCCAAGATATAACTCAAGAGTGAATGTTTCTTGCTTCCAGCTGCTCTGGTTGCCTGGCAACAGTCGTTTCTAGTTTCCATGTTAAATAACCTGTTTTTACCCAATCATGCCTTCTTACTTTTTACTTAAATGTGTAACTATATTTCAAACTCACATGACAATCTTACAGAACTTCATGTCGACACTGAGAGCTGAAAGTATATGACTTGTTGTAGCCTGTTAGCTGGTTAGCAGCTTGTTTGCTATGCTAGCACACTGTCATAACTTCTTCATAATCAATGGCCAATGTTCAATTTTTTAATGTACTTGAGGCATATTTTGGTCAAAAGTAATCTCCTCTAGGGGAAAACAGTGACTTCTACATAAAGAAATTCTACCAAAAGGCCATGTTTTAAGCTATTTGCAGCTATGCCAAGCGTTCAACCATTCCCACTCATTTATAAAGGCTATCTCCCAATTCCTGACCCCCATTTCAGGTCACATGACTGCAAACAACCTATAGCCCACATAAGTGGGAACAAGGGATAATGATAATCAGTAAAAAGATAATTTGCTTTAAGAACCATCAACATTAATATGCTTACTGACCACAACATAATCTATTTGAAATCTTTAGTCCAATGGAAACTGTTGTTTAATTTATTTCAATTAATTTGAGAGCATTTAAGTAACCTAAAAATCAAATGATATTGATATGTATGCATTAATACCTCTTTTTGTCATGTTTGCAATTCTTAAAATTATTCTGAAAGTTCATATGATTTTTCAGTAGATGCTACTCACATCTACTCTTGACATTTTGTCAGTGCATAGATTGCAGTCTGCACTACTTTTATTGTCCTCATCTATGTTAAAATATCACCAAAGTGTACCAGATCTGATAATGAGAGGATAGCATCTCACTATCAATAGATCTCAAGTTATATGCATTCAAATTCAAAAACTTTCAAGGTCATTCAAGCTACCTGTATTGTACACGCACCTGTTTGGTACCAAGGCAACAAATATAGAAATCCAAGACTTTCAAGATGGGGCAATTTATTGTTTGTAATCATCAGAAATGTATGCAAACTCCTGAATGCTATCTAAATTGCTAAATACATTGAAAACCTTGCTAGCTTTTGCCAATTTCACAAATGTTGCCAGTGTGTTTGTGCGGTTGAGACAGTGCATTCTTTCTTTTATGGTTTAAAATACAGGAGAAGAGCACTAAGTCTCTCTGCTTTGTATGACACCAATCACCAAACTAATGGAGATTTTAATAATTTGAAACATATTTTGAAACATACTGTATTTAGAGTAAAGAACATTTTGAAAACCTTAGTATAAGGCAATGTTGCTAATGTTTTTCCCCGTATACTTGTATCTTATCAGTGCATTTGTAGCTTTTGATACCTGTTTGATACCAGGGCAACAAATCTGTAACTTTAAGACACCCAACAGTGGGTCACTTATGGTTTTGACTTATGAGAAGTTGAATGCAAACTACTGCACAGTGTCTAACTTGCTCCGATATGTTGGCAACATATGTCAATGTGTGGAAGAGGTGAGAAGATATTGTATCTCTTCCTCTTTGCACGCTTGCACCAATTTCCCAAGTATTGTTTGATTGTGTTACAAGAATCATATAAAAGTTTATAATTCTAATACAGATGTTTTTTAACAAAACAAATATCTATTCACCATTCACTTAAAAATGCGTGGGTATGATTTTTGGTCCACACCGCCCAGCCCTAGTTTCTAAATCAGTCCCATCTGAACAGGAGATTTATTTTGGTCCAGTGTGCTGAACCATCTCAGCCACAGTTACAGTATAATGGGTTGTGTTGTTGCATAAACAAGCTACCAGGGTTTTGGTGCCTGTTTGTTTGAGGTGAGGGGGGTCCCTTAAAGGGGATGATTCTAAAAACAAAAAAAGAACAAGTGAATAGCGGGGTTTTAGGTCGTAGCTCAGTCTGTGCCTTTGTCAAGCAGGTGAAAGCTTTGTAAATGTGGCGCCAGATTGTTAAAGCCCCTGACACTCCACAGTGTCCGAGCCACTTCCAGGAAAAAGGACCCCCTGCGTTGAGCCCTGGGACTGACCCTCCCTCAATAGAGAGGGTCCTGCTCGGGAGAGGAGGGCTTCCTGTATTAGCTTTCCATCTTAATCAAGCAACAAGTACCAACAAAGCACTAATTATCAATGCCTTCACAGAATGCAACACAATGCCCCCTCCCCCAGTCCCTACTCCTGTCCCAGCAAAGACGAGCCATAAATAGATGGAGCAACATTGTCTGACATTACAATAGATGTTTTGAAACCAATCATAGCCTCTTAGACTTTTTGAAGGAGAACCTATGACAGGCAAGAAAACGTTGACTTGATTTGCTTGATTTTGAACAAACCACTGTGCTCTTTTTTATTTCTACTACTGTATTTTTGTTCTCGACAAGACCGAGCCTCTCCATTCTGATTCATGACAAGCAGCCTTAAGTGAATTATGGTGAAAAATATCCCAGTTAATCCAAACTAAGAAAGAAGGCCTTTTGTGGGTCTATTATGGATTGTGGATCAAGATTAAGTCCAAACAGACACAGCTGAGTTTCCTGTAACAGTCATCTTTTACAGAAAGCAGGAGTTAGATTCGGTGTTTTCATCAAAGAGCTTATTGAAACTTCAGTGAGTCATCGCTTCCTGGACATGACCCGCTGTTCTGCATTGATTTGGCCTCTGGTTTGATCTCACTGCTGATTGCTGGTGGGAAGATAGACTGTATGAAAACATGGACGTCATAGTTGTGGTTTCTGAGGAGGCACTTTGAAGCCAAATGATGGTGGTCGCCATATTCAAAATGCTGTCTTTGAGACTTTCGCAGTGTTGATAGGTGAATAATTTCACATCCAATTAGACACAAATCATGATTGCATTAGCTGAGTAGTCTAAAGTCAAGAGAAACAGTCAAAATTGAGCTCTATTCTCAGACTGGTCACAGCTGTAGTTGGTAAACGGTGTGAAATGTGGCTAATGTTAGCAGTGCTAATGCTAATGTTGGCAGTGCTACATCCACTTTGCAGCTTAAGTCCACATTCCTGCCCTGAATGTCTTCTCTTAATGCTTTGGTTTTATGTGAACATACACAACTTTATCCCCATTTTCTAGACCAAAATAATGCCATACTACTCTGTTCCTACAAGATGCTATCGGTGCTATCAGTTCATTGCTGTTTACACCAGGTAAAGAAGAGCATTGCAGTAGCCATTAGCAAAGTTACGGTGGCTTTTAGTGGCAGGTGGCTGCAGTTTAGCCAAAGCATTTGACAAGATCTTAAGGCCTAAAATGTTTTTAAAAATCTTAATATGCGTAACCGACTCATTATTCTGGTGCCAATGTAGGAGACTTTAACCTTGTAGCAAGCTAATCACACGCATCTCTTTAGACACAGGTAAAAGGTTGAAGCCATGGTGGGACTTTAACCTCCTGGTACACAGCTACAAAGCCCCCACCTGCTTTTCAGTACCTCTAAGTATGCATAAATCGTAGCTTTGAGAGAGTCAAAGCTCCATAGCACTTCAAGGGCCTAAGTAATGAATCAAAATCTAGATTAAATTGCAATATGGCCTATGGAATTTTTCAAATTGAAGAGTGAGCAATATTTCTTTGACATGGAATATGAGTCAAAATATCAGTTAATACAATTTTTGCAGCAATGATGTTTTGTTTTAGACATCATGCTAACATTCAAGGTTCACATTTTTTAGAATAGTTTCCAAAATTCCTTCTTTCCTTAATTTTGTACGTTTTTCCTGATCAAACTGAGTATGACATGAAAAATGATCATTTTGATACAACAATTTAAAATCCAATTTGCAATATGAACAGAAATAGCTGCAATTAGATATTTTTTTCAAAATTGTTCAGCCTTACTTTAACCCATCTAATGTTATATTGGTCATAACAGAATGATTTATTGCTTTTGTTTAGTGAAAAATACATTAAGTGAGGAACTTAGAAAATAATCAAATAATAAATCCCAGTTGCAATTTTGGAACGCAATTAGATTGTTTTCCTAAATTGTTCACCTTTACTGAGCACTTTGACACCCTAGAGTTCAGCTACCTGCACTATTTCAAGCCCTTTCCCATACACACTCCTTATATTTCCCAAAAAATGTCATGGTTACCTAGCCTGAAAACTTCCTGTCTTGCTTGTTCACACTTGTCCCTCACAGGAATTTTTCTTGTGGTTTTGCCTTTCAGTCATTGGAGTGATAATGGGAATACGAGGGGTGAGCAGGGAAGTTTAGGGTGAAAAATTCAAACATGCAGCTCACTGAGAAAATTTTCAGGAGTTTTGTGCAAGTGTGAACAGGGCTGATGAAGCAAGGACAGACTTTAACAGCTTATCAGCTTTATTAACAACAATAGTTGTGGAGAAATTAATGAGTCATCTCTTTAAAGGTACAATTACAGGTACAGGTCTAAAGTTACTGATAATACCAGGACTGGATTGCTTTACAATATTAGTAAAGGTTAATATTAAAGACACAGAGCTACTTTAAAGGCTGCACGGTCACTGCTGAAGGACACATAACATACTTCACCTCATAAAGTAAAGAGTACTGTCTGGGACTGTCTCCCTTAAGATGAAATGTATGAGTTTGTTCAAATGAGGCTGATAGATTGATTTATTAAAATAACATGTTTATTTTTGGTAACATTTTAACATTGGATGTAGATGGGACCTTTTTAGTCCACCTCAACAGGACACTTTACTTTTCAGCACCAGCTTTATTTCTTAACATTTGAGGTTCCCGTTGGTAGAAATGCATTGAGGCAAATCTTCTGGACTTATATTGTATCTTATTTTGTCTCCTTACAGCCACATCGATCAAACCACCACTTGGCAGGATCCTCGTAAGGCCCTGCTCCAGATGAACCAGACGGCCCCGACAAGCTCTGTACCGGTGCAGCAACAGAACCTCATGAATCCAGCCAGCGGTACGTGAATGTTAACTTTCTTTATAACAGCAGCAAGCAACAGAGAATGATCATCATGTTTTTTGTTTTTTTTGTTTGTTTTTTTTCATTCTTGATTATAACTCTGAGATCACTTCTGTCTCACTTTGAAACCTCATACAGTAAAAGTCAGGAGCAATATAGTCTAGTTCTTACAAGTCACAGAGACTGTGTGCACCTCAGTTGTGTCCGTGCAGGAGGAATTTGCTCTAGGTGAGGTAAGACAGGGGTAGAACGTGACAGGTCCTGTCTGACATGTTTGGGAGCTCCATGACTCACAGATTACAGAGTTTACTGATGAAGTATCTCTATTTTCAAATCATCACTGCTCTGTCTTACAACAGAAAGTAAATAAAAAAAGAAGTGTCTTTATTTTCTGGGAAAGAGGACATATTACATATGCTGCAGATATTTAAATCCATGCAAAAATATTTAATCTAATTTCTGGTCCAAAACATTTCATTACTCTTAATATAAGCCAAATTCACCTGACAAGTCCAGATAGACGTAAAAATTCTTAAAAATTCATCCATCCATAATCTACACCGCTTGTCCCATTCAGGGTCACAGGGGGGCGTTTTCTTCTGGACTGGCCTCCAGATAGTCACAGGGCTGAGATAAAGAGGAAGACAAGTATTCCCCCTCACAAACTAGCATGTCTTTTGGAGGACACCAGAGTACCTAGAGAGAGGAGGCCCTGTCCCATAGGGATTAGAACCAGGAACTTTTCTTGCAGTGAGACAGCCCTAACCACTTCATCACTGGACAACCCTTTTTAAAGACACAAACCATTTCAAAAAAGGTCTGCATTGCTTAAATTGGGATGTACTAACTAAGTGAGTTAGTATGTGTCATTTAAGGCATTGAAGAGCTCTATTGGGCATTTTATATCTTCAAATAAGATGTTAAACTGGACTTATTTGGTACATTTTGAATTTTTAAGTCAGAATACGACAACTACAGTTGTCTAGAGTTTGATTTTTTGTTAAATGATGTGGACACAGCTGTTTGTGATGCTTTTAGCACCATTCATCATTTTTATTCCCCCCTGTTATTTATGTTCTAATCTAAATGTGCATATTATTGGTTTATAACAGGAATGGCTTTGATAAAGCTTAATTTAAGTCAGTTATTTGCTATGATATGTGCAATTTTGATGCTATTTTGACACTACTCTTATACTTTAACTCTTTTTTAACTGTCGTGATATTTTGTCATCTGTTTCATCTGTTTTTACTTTCTTCTTTCTGTTTAACTTTATTTTGCTGTCTTCTTTCAGGGTTTACTGACTTACATTACTTTTCAAATTGATATTCTAATATGTTGCCTTTTACCTGTTGTTGTTATGTTCTGATGTCTTGTGTAAACCACTTTGAATCACCTTGTTGCTGAAATATAATATAGATATAAATAAAGTTGTTACTTCTGTCTAAGTATGGAGTTAACCACAGTTTCTCTGACATGGTGTTTTCTCATTGCCCCCCTCAGGTCCTCTCCCTGATGGCTGGGAACAAGCAATTACATCAGAAGGAGAAATTTACTACATCAACCACAAGAACAAAACCACATCCTGGCTTGACCCACGACTTGACCCGCGCTATGGTGAGTTTTCTATAGTTGTGTTTCCCCTGAGCCTCATACCTCATTTAACTTCAACACCCTGTTTGTTGTGTTGTTTATGCTGTGATTACTAAACTAAAGCAGTACACCTAGACTTCATTTTACTTACTCTCAATAACATTAATACAAACATTAAGGTAAAACTAAGAAAAAAAAAGTTTTTGAGGAAGTGATGAACTGTAAAATTTTATTGATAGCCTTTGCTTTTTTCCCTTAGTGTATATGAGAGGACACTGTGTTTATTTGGGACAGGCTTTAAAACGGAGGAAAAAAGATGTCTGCATGCATCCCTAGTCAAAACATGCACCATTACTCATAAACACCTGGACCTTAAATTGGGATGGGCCTTTATTAGAAGTTTTACGGTACTTTCTACAGCCCAAAGCTCAGGCCATTAAAGTTGTATTCTACCCATTGTGATACTGAGTTGGATTCTGTATGATTCATGTTTTGTTTCAATGCTTCACATTGTTTTAGAGTGACTCGTCATGCCATTGGTCGTTGAAAACAGATTTCACCAAACCCCCTCCCTCAAAATCTGCACCTAACCTTTTGTCAGCCATTTTAGTGTTGGAGCAACAGCTGAGTTGGCCATTAATCCCCCGGGCCAAGCTAAAGTTTGACAGTTGGCTTTCAGCGTGTGGTGGCCAGGCCTGGTGAATTAGTGACAGGACCAGGTACATGTGTCGAGATCTTTGTGTGGTCATGGGAATGAGCTAAACCTCCTGCGCCAGGAAGACGCAGGAGAAGTGAAGGTCTCTGCTTATGTCACTCTGACTCATTTACGCTTCAGGTGCCGTCCTTTCATTACAGCAACGTTCCCCAGGGAAGCTCGCTCCAGTTCACAAAGGCAACATGTGTGAATCAGCACGCAGGCTGTTATCCTATTTAATTTTAGTGCTGCTTTGGATCCTGCATGGGCACTTTAAGCGCAGCTTTTTTTTCCTGCCAGCAAGTGTTTGTGTCTCTGTGCAGCAGGCAGCAGAGTTCAAAACAGAGTTGTAAGGGGAGTGGGGCAGCTGGGGAGAAGTCGGCAGACCTCTTTGAAGACTTATAAGTCCTGAACACACAAGGCTGCTGGGCCTCTGAGGGAGAGGGAGAAAGAGACCATGTTAACTCATGATATGCCATCAGACATTTAGTTACAACTCAGATAAACCTTTGAAGTACCTGAAACTTACAAAAGCTAACAATTTTAACCTTTATTACCTCTGATGTAGCTTATTCTGATAATATGTATACCTTTGATCCTGTAGATTTAAGAAAAAAAGAGTGACATTAATATTCACGAGTGAGGCATCCTTATTCTTTGTGGCCATTTCTATGAAGAAGTATTAGAAAAGACAAACCCAGAGGATGAAGACAGTCTTCTGGTTGCAAAGAACTGAAACACCCTGAAGAGTTTGGAAGTATTGATAAAAGGAAAAAATATGAAGCAAACAAGTTCAAATGTTAAAAAAAATTAAATGTTGAGTAAAAAAAAGTTAACATATTTAGAAAACCTTTGAAATGTTACATGAAAAAACTTTGAATGTTGAGTCAAAATATTAAAGAAGGGGTTGAAATGTTGAGGAAAATCATTGAAATGTGAAATAATAATTAAATATCCGGAAAGAATCAAATTGTTCAGGAAAAAAGTAAAAAAATTAAGAATTAAGAATTGAAATTTGCAAAAAATGTTGAATGTTGAGGGAGAGAGTTTTATATTTCAAGGACAAAAAAATTTATGTTGGCCAAAACGGTTAAATTAATTACAATAAAAGTCATAATGTTGTACAAATATAAAATGATGAGAAATAAGTCTAGATGTTGAGAAAAAAATGTAATGTTGAAATGTACAAAAATGTGTCCAAATATTGAAAAAGAGTTGAAATGTTAAGGAAAACAATGAAATGTAGTTAAAATCAAAATATCAAGAAACAGTCCAAATGTTGAGTAAAGTAAGTTGAAATGTCAAGAAAGCAGTTGAAATGTTGAAGAAAATGTTGAAACTGAAGAAAAATCATCAAAATGTCAAAGAAAGGAGTCAAAATGTTGACAGAGAAGAGTTAAATCCTAGAAAACATTTTAAAATGTTGACTCAAAGGCTGAAGAACAAGAGTCGAAACTTTGCTTGAAAGTGTTGAGGAAAAACGATAAATGTTATGAAAAAAGAGTAGAAATGTTAGGGGAAATGGTTAAAAATGTGTCAAAATATTGAGGAAAAATAAAAATGTTGAGGAAAAAGAGTCAGGATGTGCAGAAAGAATTGAAATGTTAAAGACAATTTTTAAGTCAATATGTTGAGGAATAAAGACAAAGTTTTAAAGAAAAGTCAAAATTTCTAGGGAAAAGAGTTATTATAAATGTTGATTAAAATGAGTCAAGTTGCTGCAGAAAGATTTAAAATGTGCCAAAATATTAAGGAAAAAGAATCAAGTGTCAAAATACTGAGGAAAAAATCTAAATAATGGGGAAAAAGAGTCAAAATATTGCATAAAGAGTTGAAATGTTGAGAACAAAAGACAAAACTTTGAAGAAAAAGAATGAAAATATAGACAAAAAAGGGCTAAAATGTTGTGGGAAAGGAATAAAAATGTGCCAAAAAATAAAGGAAACAATGAAAATGTTTTGGTAAAAGAGTGATATTTTGCAGAAAGAGTTGAAATGTTAAAAGATGAAAGTCAGTATGTGGCAGGAAAAGAGTTCAAATGTTTAGGAAAGGAGTGGTTGAAATAGAGTTGAAATGTTACTGAAAAAGTGGCACTGTTGAGCTTAAATGTTGAGGGAAGTTTAAATGGTTAAAAAAAAAAGTTAAATTGTGGATGAAAAGTATCAAAGTTGAAATATCAAAAAATCTGAAATATGAGGAAACAAGGTGAAATGTAAGAAGAGCCAAAATGTTGACTAAAAAAGTGAAAATCTGATGAATAAAAGTTGCTTTATTAAGAAAACTGTCAAAATGTTGAAAATGTAAAATTGTAGAGAGGAAGAGTTGAAATGATCAAATGTCAGGAAAAGAGGAAATGTCAAACAGTCAAAAGGTTTTAAAAAAAAAGTCAAAATGTTAACAAAAAAATGAAAATTGTCAAATAATTACGTAAAAATGATGTCAATAAAATCACAAAATTGTATTTCATCATGTTCTTCAACCTTCCACCCTTTCTCACAACACTTTTTCTTCGTCAAGTTGCACAATGATAAAAATCCTCCTCATATTTTATTTTCTCATTCTTTCGTATATTTCTCATGTTATATCTGACATGTGCACATAAAAACAGGCTCCTCTATACTGCTGCCATACAGGTCTGCAGTCCTAATCCGGCTGCTCTGATAATGGAGGCTAATTTGTGCTTTGAGAAGAAAAGCAGCAGAGCGCCTTTAACTGAGGCTTGTTGCCGGCTGCCTTTCCCCTGCGTGAGGCCCAGCGCAGGCACAGCCCCATTCTGCTCCAGCTCCAGACAGACTTGAATCTCGGCCAGGCCTCTTTCTTCTGTGGTCCAACTCTTAATCTGTTCCAGACCTTTTCAGTCAAAGAGCTCCAATGTGAGAGGGGGAGGTGGGGGGCAGGGAGAGGCAAGGCGAAAGGGGAAGAAAGAAAAACGGAGGAACAGAGAGAAAATGCCGACGGGATAAGCATGCATCCTCTTAAAGATCCAAGGAGGTGGTGGAGAGCAGAGAGCGAGACATGAGCGCGTTGTGGCCGGGTTCAAAGGGGAGGGGGGCTGCCTCGTGTGTATGATGTTTTCTGTATGTTACACTCCCAATGAACAGCATGGAAAACCTACTAGGAGGACACTTCAGGTCACGTCAGGATAGATTTCCTCTGAGGGTTGAAGTGGAGCTGTTTACCAAACACACATGGCTACATTATCTGTCATGTGAGGCTTTTTTTGCCTCAGCTCTCTGAGGTACTTTACCAAGAGAAGGAGCACATTAATTTAATGACATCACTGCTACACAATACTGAAATAAAAGCAGCAATGGTCCACTTTAACGGCCCAGTTCAGACCTTTTTATGTAGGTCTGTGTTTCTCAAATCTGTTGCTTTTAACTCCTTAGCTTTCTGCATTGCATTAAGCAAAGAGAAAAAAACTCAATTAATTTCTGAGAAAATGTGCATCAAATTTAAAACAATAAATCCTGCTAACTTAGCCCCCTTTACACAGCTTGTTCAATACAGGTCTTTTACACTTTGCCTTCTGCATCACCAAAATTCAAAACTTAGCTTTTTTAAAATTCTACTTAGAAATATATTTTTTTTGTCTTTAATTTATCTGGGCTGATAGTGTTTAGTGAAATATGTAAGATAGTCTGGCAAGACATGTGACAATAAATTTGAGTTTTGGCCCAATTCCCCCATTCTGAAACAAAGTCAGCAAAGGCACCGATTATCAGATGGTTCCAGAGATTATCTTGCCAGATTTTCCTGTGGTGTGAGGCGTGTCAGTACTGACAGAGGAAAGTGGAGCAAGTATGACAGAGATTGTCATGTAAAAGGGAGCCACTCTGGTTGCAAGCTGACCAAAGGAGGAAGCACAACAAACACAGCCATGGTGATAATAGTATCATACAGTTGGATAGACATCAGGATATGGTCCAGTCCCACCTGGAACATCTGCCAGACCCCTGGTAAACTTCCTGCATGAAGTTGGAGTCACTGTGGACAAGTAAGAGGGGTTGATGATGTCTCACTCCATTTGCTGGGGCTCATCCTAAATAAAAGTGCTCCATTATGTTTTCTGTTTGCCCTCATGTTGTCTGCTTCTCTGTAGATTTCCATGAATGCATCAGAATATATGTTGCATCAAATTTAGGCACAATTTGCCATCTTAGCGTTGGATTTTGTCACTTTGTCTGCCATTGCTGTGTTGTTCTTTTTATGTGATGTGCTGCCCTTCTCTCCCCCATCTGATGGGGATTGTCTCCCACTGTAAGATGCATGTGAACAACTACCCAAGGAAGATTTCAGTAGCAGTCCTAAAGTGATCTAGAAATTTCTAGGAGCACATCTTTTAGTTTAAGTCCATATCTTTTCCATGCAGAATCAGGTCAACACTTTTTGGTTTTACTCAAACATTACAGCTGTATTATTTGGGATCAGACTCGGTCTGTTTCTCCACTTTTCTTATCTTGATGCTGGAAGCACAGCTCCTTCCCAAGGGGGCTTTCTTCAGCTTGTTAAAACAACTGCAGCCAAATGTTTACAAAGCCTTCAAAGAGAGGTGCTGTGCCCTGGTCACATAGAGAACATCCCACACCTGGCACACCCTCAGCTCTACCTGCCCCAGGTGATCCGGTGGTGTAAGACGCTTGCCAGTGTGATGCCTGATAAGGTCTTGTGCCGCTGGCTTGTTGTGTTGAAGGGGTGCGTGAAGAAGACAAAAGGCAGACAGCTTTAACTTGTCTCTTATCTGCCTGGCCCACCAGCTATCACTGCCCGTATGTGCTCCTGACTCCACGCTGACTTCTCAGCCTGGACTGGCCTGCTTTTATGCTATCAATCTGGCCCTGAACTGAACCTGTCCTTCGCTCCTATCTCAGACTCAGATGTAATTCCCTGCTTCGATATGCTCATTGTTTGTGCATAGTTCCTCCAGTAACATTGGTTACTGTTAACTGTTTGGTCTGGGAGGAAGGCCTTGAGTTTGTGCGTCTGCTCACAGGCTTGTGGATCTCTTTCTACATGCCAGCCTTACTTTTACATGCACAAAACTCTAATGTTTAAGGAAACTTCACATCACATCTACAGTATCTCTAGTATTGTATCAGTTTTTAATCGTATGATATATTGAATCATACCACATCGTATCAAATTGTATCTTATGAAATTGTTTTGTTTTCTTGATTTAAGGTGTTTAGTGCTATTGGTTATGATTATTGCAAAACTGCACATTTTGCACATTATTCATGAAATTGTGTGGTATTTTGTATCAGAATGAAATCACAGTGTTATTTTTTCAAGCATCTTTCAGCCCAACTTTTATTGAAGTTTATGGAAAGTTAGGCAAGCAAATAGTGCACATGGTAATCTCCACATAAACTTTCTAATACAGCAAAAACAAATTCATGGATGAGTGTGGAGCACCTCCGCCTCAAGAACAGCTGATGGTGCCCTGATGGGGGAGTGATCCAGCCACAAAAGGCCTCAGTATCTGCAGTAGATAAGCAGCAGAGAGAAGAAATGCACTCCCTTAGTGCTTCACTTGATGTGTGTGGGAGCGCGGAGGTGGCGGCTCCACGACTCTGTGTGGGTTTTGTGTGCTTCAGGGTGGGGTTGTTGGGGGAGGCAGCGTGGAAAGAGGAGCAGAGGGGGAGGCAGGGTAGGGCGGGGCCACCCGAGCTTCCCAGGGAGAGCCCTGAGCCACGCTTCATTCAGCTCCTGAGATAGTGTAAACAGACAGTGATTGAATGGTGATGAGAAAGGTGCCGGGGCGGGCAGGACGGCACAGAGAGCCGGCCCTGCATGAAAATTGTTCCCCTGTCATGGCTTTGTTTTGGTTGGTACTTCAATCACATAAGCAAACAGCGCTCCTCATTGGCTCCATTACTGTTACACCCCTTGTGGTCAAGCACATTTGCTTCTCTTTCTCTACTTCAGTGATAAAATGTGTGACCTAGTTTGCATGCATAGATTACTGCGCTGCTGTGCTGCTTTATACTCATGTTTATTAGATCCACCCTCACTGGAGTAAAGAAAAACAAAGATTTAACTGGGGAACAGCTGTGTTTTCAGTACACACACATTTGTTCTGATAATGTAAACATGCAATGAGGTTGTCAGCTACAATACAACTACATGTGTTAGGTCAAAGAACTCTGGAACTCAATTCAAACAATGTTTACTGGGCCTATGTAGGTCAGCTTTAAATCTAATTGTCATCAGGAGGTGGTCAGGGGTGATCTGTGACTTGTTTAGAAGAAAACTCACAATGAAAGGATAAGTCATAACTGATGCAATGCACAACACACAACCAACAAAGCCTGTCTGAGTCAGTGAGTGGGCGGGGATCAGGTCTTACAGGAATTGTGGTGGTTTCTGACGCTGGGCTGGCTGAAACCTCGTGCTGGGACTTCACTTGTCCTACACAACCTGCTGCACTGGCTCAGGTCTTTTACAAGTTCAGCGGGTAAAAAAGAGAAACGCTCTCAAGTCGTCAGGCTTGTTATGCAGTGTTTAAATGCAGCCAAGCATTAACAGGAGTAGTTGCAGAGTGGTTATAGTCTGTTTGGGACACTACAGCTGCTCCTAAAGGTGCCAAACTGAACTTTTCAGTAGTTTATCTGCAGGGGTTACTGTCAGCATTTGCATAGAATAGGGATATGCAACACAAATGCTTGAAACATAACACTTAGTTTGGACCCTTAATTTTCCTGTTTCCCTCAGAGAGTTGTTACTTTTGGTTTTTGATAGAGCTGTGCATCTTCCCTGGTCTCAATTTGACTTAATTAATCCTTGTGCTGTCTTACAATTCTGCAGGTAAAATTACCTGATAAACTCCTAAAAGATGCAGCTTAATTGAATTTGAACAAAAAAATCTATCTTGCATGAAGAAACAGCCTGTCAACTTTATTAGTATTTCTATTTTTGCTCTTAAAGTGCAGATAGACTACATTTACTCTCTAAAGACACACTGTTTTTTTAATAAAACTGTGCAAAAATGTGCCAGTTGGGAGATTAAACATTTGTGCATTCTTCAAATTTTAATTTACTCTCTCTGTATGCAAATTTAAGTACAAGCTACACATATTGTATTGTAATACAGTTATATATTGACCAATTTAAACTCTTCTCTGTGTCTTTTGCAGCCCTGAACCAGCAGAGGATTTCCCAGAGTGCTCCAGTGAAGCAGGGAGGCCAGCTCGCTCCCCCCAGCCACAGCGGGGTCATGGGAGGCAACAACCAGATGAGACTGCAGCAGATGGAGAAGGAAAGGCTGAGGCTGAAGCAACAGGAGCTGCTTCGGCAGAGACCACAGGTGAGACTTCAGAGTCAGATCTTAAGTAGAAACGACCAGGTTCTATAAAAAGGGCACCAAAGGCCTAAGGAGGCTGTGGTCCCAAGTCTGACAGTTGGCTCTTTTCCTTCATGATGTGCCCCACTCTCCCTCTTACTTTCTTTTTTAATATAGCTCTCAACATAAAGGCATGAAGGCCTGTAAATAAATGAAAAAGTGCCAAGACTTTCAATTTGTCTCCATAAGAGCATCTTCGAAACACCAGACCTTGAACTTTCCCCTAGTTTAATGAGAGCTCTGCTTCATGTTTATGTCCAAACTCTTAATGGCCACCCTGAGCAGACCTTTAAATATGAGTCATCTTTCACTGGTACAGTGGTGCATCTTGAGCACCTTTGATCACTCTTTATTGTCACACCACCCTACAATGAAGCCTCTGAGTCATATGTGGTAATTTTATCACTTCCTAACGGTGATGTGTCACAGTGCCGCCCACACAGGGTGGTGCAGCCAAATCCAGAGTTTACTCAAGGCTGTGTCATAACACCAGAAACAGAGCTTTATGATTATGAATGAGAGCCAGGCCACTCTGTTTACTGTGCCTTTCACATGGGTTGTTTAAAGTTCACAGAGTAGGAAGTGACCTTAGTATGTACACGCATCAGGCTGTAAAGTAAGATAATGTTTGAAGTGTCCCTACTGAAAGTCCTCACACACTGTGAGCCTTTTTTACAGGGTTATTGTGCACAAACTTTTTGTAATTGATTGTATTCTGTATTGTTTTTTACAGCACTGCAGCATCAAATACCTGGCAAAAGAAAATACATTCAGGAATATATTCTAAATCAGGGGTGTCAAACTCAATCACAGCAGGTGCCGGATTCTGGATTCAGATCTAACCTGAGGGCCTAACAGGGTCCCCCTTTTAACCAGAAACTGTCAACCTCATTTCACCAGTAGTAAAATATGAAATAAAAATGTGGCACTGGTGATAAATTATTTTGACATTTAAAAAGTTAAAAAGAAAAGTTTAAAGGCTCACAATCTGAGAATAGTAAATTTATTAGCTCAAAAAGGTCAAAAGATAATTTTGAAACTATATTGTTATGACCATATGATGAACTGCCTACTGAAGTGCTTGGTAGAAAAAGATATGTCGATGTCAAATGGGCCACAAAATTAAATTTCTGTGTAACATTATGCACCAGCAACTTGTCATCATCCAATCTAATTTTCCATTTTTTATTAACCTGAAAGAGTTGGGGCTTTTGAAAAAACATTTGGGGCTTCAGCCCTGGAAGCCACCCACTAGTTCCGTCCATGTAAACAATGCTATGTGACTTTATGCATCTATAATTTTCCCAAAGCATGGAAAAATATGACTGAAAATCTGAGTTATCTTGAAAAATTTTTATCTTTTGACTTCATCCACTGTCCTATCTTAATAAAGATATTAAAAAAGAAAAAAAGTATTAAAAAAGCCTGAAATGACATTTAAAATGCATGGTAGAAACTTTGACACCTTAGTTACAAATATAGATCAGTCTGATTATAGTAGGAAATTGTGCAATCCTGCTGGCTTCGTGTTTGTCTATGGAGTTCAACTTTGGGGCACAGCTGCCGCGCCTTCATTTATTCCACATGGTAGCAGTACGATGAAAAATGGGTGGCAATGTATGCAACATGCCCGTGGCATTGGAGTGCTGATGCTGCACACTCATGCACAAAAGGAGAGTCATTAAAACCATAAATGTTGTTTACGGTATACAGGGCTCATAATCCTGCTTAATCAGAACCAGACTGTTCACAAGAATGTGTGAGATTTGCAGATATAGGTCATCTTCTGATAAGGAAGCGCACAAGAGATACAGCCTCTGTATCCGAAGAAAAAAGAAAAGGAAACTTATGCCTCATTCAGGGATTGTTTTGACCTTTTCGGATTAAAGAAAAATGTCTCATTTCTACTCAACCACAGTTAGTAAAGCCTCTAACAAACCACTTATGTCTAGCAAGCATTTTTATGTCCTCTCTCTAAAGGTTACATCCCATTGGCTGCCTCCATGTCATCTTCTGTCAGCCAGTAAAGGTTTAATAAAATCTCAAAACTACACCAGTCCACTTATTTCTCCTCCTGCTCAAGGACTTGTAAGAAAGGAGGTGAAAAACAACAACATGACTTCATATCCTCTGGCTTATCTGATTCAGCGTGTGTAGAAAACAATTGTCTCCCACTGCACTTGGCCCCTCATGTAATCTGACACTGTGTATGGGCAGAAATGGATGTCGGCTGTGGGTGTGATAGTGCTTAATTCAACATTTTATGCAGTGACAGCACAGCAGCAGCAGTGTGAGGCAGTCCTGACATGTTTTCACCGAGCTGGAGCTGTGTATAATTAGCTCCTGAGGTTAGGGGTGGGGTTGATTGTGTTGCTTATGAGTTTCATTCTTTATCATCCACAGGAGCTCGCTCTGAGGAATCAGCTGCCTACAAGTATGGATCAAGATGGCAGCACGAACCCCGTGTCCTCCCCAATGGCCCAAGATGCCCGGACCATGACTGCCAACAGCTCCGACCCATTCCTCAACAGGTTGGTTTCATACAGAGGCGTGGAGTGACGCCAGGAGAGTCATCTGGAGAGCAAAGTGAGGTGCACTGATTGACGTCAGAGCGCTTTGTCAAGGCTCCAGCTCTCCTTCAGCTTGTCAGGCTCGATGTAGCCTGGCTGAGGGAAGCTGTGTGCTCTGCTGTTTGAGTTTGAGCTGCAGTGAGAGCTCCCCGAGTTACACAAGTTGTGAAAACAGCATAGCAGTGCCTGGGCTTAACCCTCTTCACATGGCCATGACTCACTTACACAAGCAGGTCTGTGCTCCAGGTTTACTGCACAATGACGACCTCTGGTGTACGACTTAGGGCTGGGCGATTTCGACCAAAAATCATATTTCAATTATTGTTAGCTTGTTGAATGATGATACATGATATCTGCCGTGATACATATTGGTACTTATTCTTTTGTTAATAAATAACAATGGATTGTCCTCTCACAGGTGCAACAATAGTAAAAATCACATGATACTAAAACCTGTTTTAAAGCACAACAACTAAAATAAGAGTCCAAGACACCTGATATGAGGAAGTTCTTCAGTTTTAATGATCAAAAAGTGTGAACAGACGTTACACAAGGTCTAAATTGTTCAAAATCATTGAAAGTATTACTGTACAATGACAATGTCCAGTTTGCTCTACTCTAAAACACTGGTTCCAAACCAATATAGGGTTGTGCCAAAGATCTCAGGAGTTCGCAAGGCCTCGTCTGCTCTGAGATTGGCATCGATTAACTAAGGTCATGGCAAAACTCTACTTAAATGGTTTATAAGAAGGTCCTATGTTTTGATACCCCTGTGCTGTCCTAGCATTTTCTCAGGGTTTTGTCAATAGAGCAATTAAATTGATGTTAAATTTGACAGCTGTCTATCACTTTTTTTGTGTGTAGGTTTTTAGGGGAGCTTTTGTGGGAGCTTGGGGGAGTAGAGGGTGCTCCAGGATAAAACTGTTGGGAACCACTGCTCTAAAATACCATTTGTGCTTTAAAATGAACCAATCTCCATCATTTTGATAATTGGTGGCATCAAAAGAAACTGAAATGAACCCCTCATGTTTTCTTTGTTTGGATTATAGATTTGTCATCCTCGCGGGTCAAATTTTGGAGCCCTTGTTTCACTGTTTATAAAGCACAGTAGCATCAAATCAGAGGAGTGTATGATGGTCAGTGATTACAGACTGGTACATGTCAAATGGTAAAAATGGTTTTAATAAATGTTTGAAATCATTTTCAAATGTCAGCAAATAGTCACATATGATGTCTTTGTGGTTCAAAATTGGTTTGAACTATTTGGGAAAATAATCTCATTGCAATTTTCCCCCCATAATTGCAATTGCAATTTAATATGATTATTTTTTAAGTTCCTCATCTTGCATATTTCTCAACAAACAAGCAAGAAATCATTCTGTATTTCTTCATACTTAAATTTTTTACTCTTCAGAATTTGTAGAGTAATCAGAGCGTACAGTAAAGAAGAGGTTCCAGACATACAATGGGCAGAGGCGGACCACCAGAGATCTTTTTTATTCAGTCAAATATAATTTCCATTTAGCTCAGCTTTTAATGTAATTTTTTCATTTCTCAGTCTCAGTAAGAAAGTCAGTCTTTCCGTCTCTTTGATTATTTCAACATCTTTACCCATTTATGGGTGATGGCCTTTTTTGCTACTCAGTAAATATATTCAAAAGAAATTATTTTCTACAGAAACCATTCTATATTATAGTGAGCAATATCTTTGGATTTTAAGTAACACTATCAATGCTCATAAATTAAATTTAGAAAAAATAATGAAAAATCCCTAACTTAACATATCTGACAAATTATCAGGTGGTCAAGTATTAGAACTCTTTTAAGTAAGCATAAACTTTATTATTATGTATACTTTTTCTAATCCTATCTCGTATGAAAATCTATCAATATAACTTAAAAATCTGCTCTTGATTCAAAGTCGAGGCGGTCAAAACTTGAGTGGAAAAGAGACCAAACTAGCAGAGCAGAGAGGGATTTCAAACATTTTGTACTAAGTAAGAGACAGGAGTTTTATAACTGTCTGTTCTGGGAAATTAATCGTAGCTTTTCAAGCTCCAGTTCTTCTGTAAGCAGATGAAGTGAGGAGAGAGCTGAATAGCAAGCAGGCCATGAGAACATGTGGTCCAGTCAGTAGACAGGCCAACCTAATCTCCCCTCCTCCTCCCGTTGCCTCCGCTCCCCTGCTCTTACAATGGCCTCATTCATCCTGCCTCTGCCATACTCTGCCTACATATTTTTCCTCTGCTAATTAGTATAGGCTTGTCAAATGTCTTCTCTCTGCCTCTTTGTCTCTCTGTTGCCCCATTCATCGTTGCCCTTTTTCCTGTATTCTGTAATCGCAGTGAAGCTCCTTTTCCTCGCTGTCACTGTGGATTAGTCACCACAGTCATTCAAATAGATATATCTGTGGAAGCATGGATGTATGCAGAAGGTCCCCGAGGGAATTAAGGCCACACTGCTACTTTACAGCTTGTGTGTGCTTTTAATAACTAACTGTGTTTGCTTTGTTGGAGCAGTTCATTAGATTCACACAGTCATGTGTAGAGTTATACAGAGTGAAGGTCATTAAGGTGATTCAGAAACCTCGCCAGGGCAAAAGGGGCTTCATTTCCTCCAGTTAAACTAAAATTAATATGTTTGAGAGTTTATTAAAGACTTACATTGCAATATTTTTGTTTTTCAGCGGGACCTACCACTCCAGAGATGAGAGCACAGACAGCGGCCTGAGTATGAGCAGCTACAGCGTCCCCCGCACTCCAGATGACTTCCTCAACAGCGTGGATGAGATGGACACAGGTAAATAAAACATTTGTGCTCTAAGAGAATTAAAGAAACTTATTGTGCAGGAAGTCAAATTTGAAACTGAGTTACAATGAGAGTCACTGCAATGGAAATGACAGTCATGCGGACAAATTTTAGGCATGTAAGGCACTAAGTATTCATCACTGGGCCTGATGTGCCACAACCCAAGGCTGGAGTGGAGGGGTAGGGTGGCCAGAGTCAAGCTTGACACGTGTCACTTGGCAGTCAAGGTCGAGCTCGACAGCATTTCTTTTGTCTGTGTCTTTTCACTGATGATATGCCCAGAGACTGCTGGCGGTTTTCGGGCATGTGGAACATCCACAGCATGGCCTAGATAGTACCTTTAAAGTGTGGACTTTTACATTTTGAAACAGATTATTTTTCCATGCCCCTGGTAATATGCAAGGACATCCATACACAACCTGCTTTGTGTCAGTCCTACCTGATGGTGCCCTCAGGTTGGCTTACTTGCTATTTTGGGCCTTACTTTAGCCTCAATTTTGTTCCACATAGGCCCTAAAAGTTCTGCACAGTACTGTGCATCATATCCTCCAGTTGCTGCAATGAGAACTGGAAGACTTAGCCTATAGAATGCTGCAGAGCAGCCTATCCCATTGCAAATCTTTGGTCTGAACCAGGCTTAAAATCCCAAGATTATTCAACTGGATATTAATGCACTTTTCAATGTAAGCACCCCTGTCAAACCCAAACTTGTCTAGGTATTCTGCTCATGCTTCACAGCCTCCATGCCAGACTTTTATCTGGTACTTATGCTAGGCATAAGTGAGGTTGTAAAAAAGTGAACTAAAGGGCATGTACAAAATGCACACCGCTGTAAACTTGTTCAAGGTTTTGCTAGTTAGCTGCTTCAATCAGAACTAGGTTCTAGGGTGGATTGTCTTTTCCAGGCATAAAAAGAGTCAGACATGCCTCTTCCAATCAGCTGGTGCTTCCCTCGAGTCCTGTATACTTAGACGAGGACCATAGCTGACTGGGTTGTGCTTGTAAACGCACTGAGTGTATTTGTGCAATCTGACTGCAGATTGTACTCAACAAACCAAATACTCTATATTGGGTGCCTAAGACTTCTATTTTTGTTGCTGTGCCATCAAAGCCGGTATTGACTTTGTTTTATTATTAAGTTCTGTTATTAAGAAGACATTTTCCTAGCTTGCTTACTTATTCACTGTTGTTGCTGTTTACTTCTTGTTCATCAGGTGACCCTCTCCCACCCTCCATGGCCACACAGCCTAGCCGCTTCCCCGACTACCTGGATGCCATCCCAGGAACAGACGTGGACCTGGGCACCCTGGAGGGTGAGAGCATGGCGGTTGAGGGTGAAGAGCTGATGCCCAGCCTGCAGGAGGCCCTGAGCTCCGACATCCTCAACGACATGGAGTCTGTGCTGGCAGCTACCAAGATCGACAAGGAGAGCTTCCTCACATGGTTATAGAGACCTGAGCTCGCCACTGCTCCGCCTACACTCTGAACTGCTGCCTGCTCTGATCTGTGAAGGATTCATAGATGCTTTTACAAGACATTTCAGCAAGCGTCTTTGGACTTCTGTCTCTGTCTCGGCGCGTAATGCCGACCTCCGTTTTGAGGCAGTGTTTTTTCCTGTTCTTCTCACTGGTGTGTTATCTCTTTATTTTGTCTGTGTCTTCAAGGCTGGCCCATGAACAGACAATTACGCAAGGGTCCCCAAATCTTTCACAGGTCTGTCAGTGAATCTAGGGCATGTTTACCATCATCTTCCCCTGGTCTTCCCTCATAACTGAGCTTGGCTGGTGCATGCGCTCTTCTGCAAGGACTGCCGCCATCAGCTATCGCCTGGAGTCTCTGGTGCCTCTTCCTCTTGCATTTTAGCGCAGTACTTCACTGAATATGGGACTATTGCAACTAGCTTAAGTAGCTTTATATTTGGCCTTGTTCGTTTGTATTCTATCTTTCTTTTTTGTTGTTTTCAACGAGCCTGAGAAACCAAAAATGATGTATTAGAAGCATAAAGAACAATACTGATTTGGAGTAAAGGTAATGTTAGGCCCAGTTTGGAAATGTTGGCTTTGCTGGGGGTGTTTTTTTTTGGGGGGGGGGTTGGAACCTGGGGACCGACTACAGTGCTGCTTGGCTGTGCCAGCAAGTCTAAGTTAAACCTTTGATAGATCAAGTGCCTTCAGTTGTATTTTTTGGGACGTGAGCGACACGAACAAGTTTTTGTAAAGCAGCAATAAGCATTAGGCTGTACTCATTTTAATCAGCCACTCTCCTCTATATTATGTTCAATAATCAAACTGTATTGTTGTTTTATAAACACATTATAAGGGGATTTAGGGTTTCTGTTTGTTTTTTAACCCTAGCTTCTTTGTATCTCAGTCTTATTCAAGCCTAATTCATGATTCATTCTTTGTTTTATCATCTTAGTATTCTTTTATTTTTAGGTTACTACGTATGTATGATAGCTTAGATCAAATGGCATTTTGCTTGTTTTTATCTTCTTTCATAGATGAATTTATACATTTTTAACATGGTCGACTGTTATCACAGCATGTCACTTCATCCAGATGGAGTCTGCCAAGACACGGATTGATTCAGTTTTGGCTTTTGTAACCATTTAGCTGATTCTCTGATTTACTTTATACATTTTAAGTGTTACTGTGTATTTGTTGATCACATGCAGCTTTTACTATTTTCCTAAACATTAACCAAAAAGGCAGATCTCTTGGCTAAACAGAAACTATATAGCTCTGTGATCATTAAACATTGAAGCGGTCTTCCTGTAGAGGGAGATTCCCGGTGCTGTGCTGGGTGTTTGACTTTAAGAGTTTATAGACTAGACTTGGACAGGTTTAAGCAGGTTAAAGAGTCATGTCGAGGGATGTTAAAGGCCAGGGTTTGACTGATGCTGGTGAGTTGTGCAGATTGATGGTGATTTTTTTTTTTTTTGTGAAATAATCAAGAAACAATCAGTTACTATCTCAGTCAGGAATTGTTGTGGCGGATTCCAAAGATGTTTTTTTTGTAATAACACTAATTTTTCATTTTCCATTCACACAGAGTCCAGAAACGGTATGATCTGTAAATCAGCCTGTGTATGAACAAACTGTATAAGCTAATGAGAACATGATGTTGGTTTTAAGTGTTAATGGACATGTCTGAATAGGTTTAGCTGAGAAATTCTTCTTTTATTTTGAGACAAGATGGTTGTTTTGAGTGACTAACCCTGAGATTTAAGGATGAGGTTTCACAACAAACACTCACATGTTTACATTCTCTCTGAGTAATAAACTGCAACAGCCATGGTGACAATTCTCTCACAATCACATTATTATGATGTTTACAGCACGACTACATCTTAGCAGTATGTACGTTTACATGCAGAATTAAGTCGAGCTACGGTTATAGCTTGCTGCACCCTTTCAGCTAGTTACTTACTTCTGTTAGACCTAGATAACAAGCCACCAATTTGTAAACTGGTTGTATGTCAAATGGTGGATAGTCTTTGTATAAATAAATATAGGGATGATGCCTTCTAGTGATTAACAAGAAATTGCACTTCTTTACAGATGGATAAACCTGATAGAAATTGCCTGTAGCCATGGAGGAGAGGACAATTTTCTCAGTTTTTTCACCATTTAGCTTGGAATTAACCCTGCAAAGTGAATGGATATGTCAGACCCTATCTCTGTCAGCAGGCAAATTCATCTTAGAAAGCTCCTATCTGAAAAGTTTGTGCTAAACCGAAATCGGTTTAATCAGTGTCATTTAAGGAGAACGAGGCAGTAGCTACCGGAGGGTTTAAGTTCGCAATTAGCTCGGATGTAGCTATAGTATAGCGGCAGTCCTGACATGACTGCCGCTATACTATAGAGAGGAAGCAGAAAAACAGGAAGTGATGCCACTCACACTGTGTCAGTGGCATCCAGAACTAAGCGTCTACTGGCTAGTACTCATAACATCTAGCCAATCAGATTGTGTTGTCTACAGGACATTTGGTGAGATTGTGGGGAGCGAAAGTTAAGCCAGAGGGGTAGACACACATTGCAGTGGAGACAAAGTAGTGCACTTTTTGATTGATATATTATTGTGAATTTCGGGAAAATAAAACAGCAACACAGATAATCAGTCAAATGTCAAATACCAGGCTCAAAAATCAGTCTAGCCAATATTCATAATTGGTTGACCCCTATATATTGCATCAGCGTTTGTACCAAAGCTGCGCATGGGCACAACCTCAATTTGTCTCGTGGTTCTGATTGGCCTGTAATGAATGTGACAGACAGAAAATTCATCCAATCACCTATTGAGAGTTTTTCATAAAGTCCTGCCCTTCCCAAACACTTTCTCCGGGAGGTTTCCCAGATTATGGGGAAATATATCCATGTATATACTGAGGCATATACATGCAACTCGATCTCCAACTGCATTAGAGAAACTTTGTTAATTGTGACTTCAGTTGGACTAGCTTGCTCTAAAGCATTTTAAAAGTCCAGCTTTATTGGGACTCAGACAAACGCCATAATTCGACTTTTTCTCTGCATGTAAACGTCCTGACTGCAGTAGCAGTTGGATGATCACTCCTGCAGGTTGTCACACTGATTCTGTTGCCTGCCAATTCTTCATTGGTGGAATTGGCTTGATGGAACAATGTTTTCTAGATCTGAGAACATGAACAATTTTGATATCCTGTGTGAGAAACCTCTTCAGTTTTGATTTTATTGATCATAAAATCATGTGTTATTGATGGATTTCAGGTGGATAAACAGTGTTGGTGAGAACAATGCAACTAAAATGAGTGGTACACTACAGTGCTTGTATTGCACGGCTACAGAGTTTTCATTTTGATGCAATGTCACACAAACCTGATTTTATGCTAACTTAGTGTGTAATTGTCAGAGCATATTAGCTGTTGACTGTCATCGTAGCAGTAGAACTAATCACACGAGTTAAAGGATTTTTGTATTTAGAGTTTTCTAAATGCACATGAAATGAATTTATATTCAGTAATGATCTGTTCATTTTTGATAGATATGTGCATGTGTTTTAGAGCAATAAATTCTGTTACATTATATCTTGCTTCATATCATACTTTGAAATTGGCCTGAAATAAAGTATATTCTTTGTGGTAATGATGTCTCTTGTTATTCTATAATCAATGTTATACAAAATAACATCCATCTATCATCTATACTGCTTGTGCAGCCATTGAGGAGACAATTTTGAGTCACAAAGCAATCTAACAAGTCCTTGGACTGTAGGAGGAAACCAGAGAGAGCCCTCACATACACAGAAGGACCCTGTCCAACCAGGATTTCAGCAAGGACACCCTCTCAGTGATGTTCTCCACTGTGTAGCCCTTAGATAAACAAGCTTAATGTACAGTGGCACATTTCACTTTGACCATAAGCAGCTGCTTCAATCCTTTTGCACTGGAAGGGAATTTGACTTCCTGTTTGAATACAGTCCTACCTTTATTTTGAAAAAAAAATAATAATGATTAGAATTTATAGCATGAAAAATGAACTTGTTAAGGGTTGGAAAGGAAATGAAGGAACATTAAAAACTGAAATAGTTGATAACAAAAAGTGCAGATGACTTCTGACCTGTCAAATGAGCCATCTGCCTATTGTTATTAAAGTGGAATCAGACATTAAGGAGCAGTGGTATTCCTTTTAAAGAACACTGATGGCTGCACAGAGACATTGCATGGCTAAACTAAAACATGCTGAAAGAAACTGTAAAAAATGCAATTTCTGTGAAAAAATGATTTCAATGCACCAATTTTGGACCTTATTCGCTCTGTATTTGTTATAGAAAAAAGGCAGGATGTAACATCATGGTTGACACTCTCAGTTTTCTTAGCTGGATTAGCAGAGAAGAGGAGGAAAAGCAAGAAAAAAAGTGATGAAAAACTAACTCAGGAGTCACTGAACTTCCCACAATCATGATGGTCCGTTTCAAACTAACAAGAAAAGTTCAGCTGTGTTTTTTTTTTTTTTTTTACTAATTTTGGATTTTTGTCCATCAAAACCCTTGTGCAACCATAACATGTGACTTATATTTTTCTTTTATTTCATAGTTAGAGAAATTCAATGTGAATGCTTTGCTTTCAGAGACATTGACATTACTTCAAGTGTTTATGGCGTCACAAGGTGAAATTAATCAGCCACTACAAAGGCATTTAAATTTTCTTTTCTCATATGTATTTCTGTAAAGTTGTGGACTGGTAAACTCTTTCCTAGTGACATCAAAATCACCAAAAACACTTAAAAATTCTTCAAATTGGTTAGCCAGTGTCATAGTATAATGTTTAATGGTTAATCCAACATCAGTTAAGCCGTGACACCAATTCTAGACTTCTGGCTGTGCTTTCTAAATTCTGAGACTTGATACAGTAGACTGTAATCAATTATTTCTGATCATTTAAAACATGATTTAATTATATCATTAACATCATTAATTTATAATTTTTTAAATATTTAATTTCTATGGTTTAGTTACTTAAATGATGTCTCATGATACACCTGCAACACCCCTGGGGCCCACCAGGGGGTCCAGCCCACACTTTGGGAAGCTCTGGTTTGGATGTTTGTTTATAAGTAACTGCAAACAGTTCCCTCTGGTGGTCACAGCATGTAGTAATAAGATCTCTGAGAGATGCTTCATGTTAGGAGAGAAAAGATTAAACAACTGAAGACAAAAGAGGAAATAATTGCTAATACAAATCTATCTATCTATCTATCTATCTATCTATCTATCTATCTATTTTGCATTTCTGCAAACCAAAACAGATTTAAAAAATCAAAACAACAGTCTATATATTCATTTATTCAAATTATTTTTATTAAGTATTATAATGTCTAATTATTAAACCAATAATTATTAAATATCACATGAAAAAAAATCTACTGGTTACATTATTTAAATTGCATCAAAAACTACCACAGATGAGGAGCTTTAACAGGAAGTAAGAAAACATTGTGGTGAGATTTTCCACGTGAATGGTAGCAAAACTTCTGAAGGTAAATGATATCGCATCATGCTAAATAGTGGATGTAGATTTGGAAACTTAACTTGTAATTCAAAGCTTGACTTGAAAGCAACACAGCAATGTTTTCTTTTCACAGTGTGAACTGGGTATCTTATCATAAATGACAGAATTACAGCATGAGTATGACAAATAAACCACGATAACAGTGACGGCAAAGAAAAGGAGCTTCTCGGCTGATACACCAAGAATAAAATACGGAAATTACTAGGGACAAAACACTTTCACAGTAAATACAATACAAAACAATACAGTATACTAGGATAACAAATTATAGGAGTTATAAAATTCTTTTTTTTACACATTATTTAAAAAATGTTACCCTTTACATTTTAACATCCATAATCTCTATGATGTGATGTGCTGGACATTTTTAGCCATCTGTGACACTAATTCATGAGTGACTCCCTAAAATCTCATCCAAATTTATATCTTTCATCCAATCATCGTTCCCAGAACCTGACTTGAGGAGAGAGTCGATAAAGTCTGAGTCCGTGTTGATCCCTGGAACCGTGTTGTCTCCTTCAGGGAGGAAGTCAAAGGTGAGGCGGTTGGCTCGGTTATTCTGGAAGCTGCTGGATCCAGGACTGGGCTCTGCAAAGGTTCCTGCTGGTACTCTCTGCTCAGGAGATGCCTGGTTCAGGTTCCCCACTGCTGAAGGAGATCCCATCAGAGGCTGGCTCGGTCTTGGGCCTGTGTCTCTCATAGAAGGGTTAAGGGGGAGCATCCCGATGTCTGGAGCGACCTGGTTGGGCGGGCCGATGTGCCTCTGTTGGTACGGATGGTTCTGCATGTCTAGCTGTGCACCCTGAGACTGAAGGGGAGCCGGGAGCCGCCTCACACTGAGTCCACTTGTCACTTGCTTGTTTGCTGAGCTCCAGCCCATGTTGACATTTTTCATCAAGCCCCCAAGAGCCGGACCTGGTGCTCCAGAGGGGTGCAGGTCAGACGGCATTCTGGGGTGTTGAACACCTGCTACATTGTTCATCACAAAAGAATTTCCACGCACATTTGGCCCCAGAAACCTGGTTTTATTCTGGTTTAGTCCGATTCGATTCTGATTGTTATGCTGCTGGAACTGACCTATACAAGAGCTGGTGTGACAGTCGGTCCCGATGCCAAATCTGCGATCGGATGGAGAAGGGCTCATCTTTGAAGCAGACCCACTCTGGAGATGACAGGACATGGACTGAAGTTCACTCTCAGGGACACTGCTGGAGGACTGGGAGGAACTTTGACCTGAAGACGGATGTAGAAATAAATTATTTCAGTCAGGAAAATCATGAAAGTGCTGTTTTTCTATAGTAGTTTTTGCAAGTGTTGTAAATACTTACTATATTAATAGCTTTTAAGGGAGTAAAGTCTAAAATCTGACACCACACAAAGACTAATAATACATCAAAACTAATAATACATTAAAAAAAATCTCTCATAAAACAACTATGACTTCTTTTGGTCAAACTGTAAATTTCTCAAATATTTAAACATTTGGTAGTTTTGGTCAGGACTGAAGATGATGAAAATAATTTAAAAAATGAGGAAACCTATTTTTCGCTAATTTCTGAATTACTGTTAACAGTAGACATTTGTGGCTTTGGGTTAAAGATGTCTGTCAATCGTCTGTCTGAACTAGCTCGAAGGTTTCACTCCACTTTAGCCTTTTGCTTGCATCCCTTTTGGGAACCATATAACTATTACTTTGGTAGACTTCCTTTACCTCTCTGTGATACAGTAGAAGTATGAATTTTCTTAGCCAATCAGTGGAGCTAATCTAAAGCAACATCACAGCACCTGACCAATCAGCAGTGGCCCTAAGTGACTCATATTTCCTGTTTTTTCTAGAACATGCAAAATGCAGTTTTACATCTCTTTCAGACCTACACCAGCAGCCCTAACATCATAACTAACTGTAACAGTAATCAGTAAACCAGTAATCAGTAAAGTAAACACACTCATGAGTGCTAAATGTCATGATAGGTTTCGTTTGCATAGGATTCCTAAATTTCTGCAATCTTAGTGTGAAAAAATGGAGGAACCATACTGAACCTTGCACCCGTTTAGGGATATAAAATGGAGCCTATATTAAGACACGTGGCCAATTCACTTAGCAGCCATACTAAGGGTATTTTCTTGACAAAAAAATACTCATTATCATAAAGGGATAACAGTACCCTATAGTGAATGTTGGCGCAGGTTTGTAAAAAACAGTGCTCCAGTGGTAAATTTTACTAACTTATTGAAATTTTTAATGCATAAATAATAAAATAGGTGTGATTTCTGGTCAGATTTATAACCTGCCAACAGTTTTATTTTACCTACATGGTTTAGTTTTTATTTTCACCTTATTTCTGCAAAGCCATTTCATTATTTAATATTTAAGATTTTTTTTTGTTTTGTGTTGGTATTCTAATGAAATTATAATCGGAAATAAATGGTATAAACAGTTAAATATAAGGGATTTTTTTAGTGTTTTACAACAGTATAACAGCTATTTTTCCATTATTAACGTTTTAATATGCATACATTTGTTGGATTTTTTTATCATTAACAAGCAAGGAACCATAAAAGGCTACTTTCTTGACTTTGATTTTCACCATAAAAATGAAAAACATTTATTAAAAATATCTTGGGATATTTAACAATAATATTCTAGAGTTTAAATTTTGAATTCTCATGTATTTCAATGCGTGGCCTATAAAGGGTTAAGCTTTTGAACGTCATCAGGATCCGTACAGTACCTGTGAACACACTTCCCTGCTGAACTCCCACCATACTTCTGGACTGTTTGTAATCCGGCGGCGGTCTCGTGAGGTGACGACTGAACTGATCATGTGCACTGTCTTTGTCCTGAAATGAAACACATAACTGATCAATAACTCTAAATGAAAACAATGTCTGAGCTGTTTATTATTTGATTATATTGGTATAAGAGGTAGCTTACTGAGCTGTTAATGGCGAGCTGCTGCTGGTTCAGCTGTCGCTGCATGGCTGGAGTTTTTGTTGGGCCTTTCTGCTGGTTGTTGGGTGCTGGGGGCCGTTGTTGTGACAGAGCTGACATGACGCCCAAGTTTCCATTGGTGGGCATTCTTGGACCGGGAGGAACAGCCTTGGAAGAGAAGACATATGATAAGTTTCTATGACAGCCAGTGGTGTGAGCGTTTCATCTTAAAATATTCCCTGTTATCTTCAATGTTGACTCCCAAAATTATTAATAGCTGCAACCATTGGCCCTATGAACTTATCAAGTAAGCCAGTGATTCTTAAAGGGGGGCTATAGCCTCTAGAGGGGGCTTGAAGCTATAATGAGGGCCCTGGTAAGGCTATATAGAAATAATGCACATCATTTTAGTTTTAAGTTCTAAAGGGACGGAGCCCAAATAATGCAATTCTAAAAAAATAATGAATTTAACAACATGAGGCAAACCATGTCATTAAACTAAATTATTTAGCATGTTAAACTCATTACATCTCTGTAGATGAATCTTTAGTGCTTCAGTGTATTTGTTTCATTAGAGCAATCAAATGATTAAATGTTTAAATGAAATTAATCTGAAAATATCTGTAGTTAACCATGATTTATTTCCCTCTTGTCACTCCCTATTCCTTTTTTTGTATTGTCTTAAATTAAGCATAGTGGATTGGTAAAAAAGATTTGGAAAAAAGTCCCCTTAATTTTAGAGGAAATATGGATCTTTGGGTTGATCCAAGATGCGCTAACATCACTGCCAGACCTGCTGAATCAAGAAATCCTTTAAAAAGAACCTGTCAGACAAAGTGAAGTATACCAAAAGAGCTAAAAAGGCCACACATCATGACACCATCTAAAGAAATTCAAGAACAGATGAGAAACAAAGTTGTTGACTATCAGTCTGGAAACAGCTACAAAGCCGTGTCAAAGGCTTTGGGACACCAGCAAACCACAGAGAGAGCCATATCCACAAGTGGAGAAAACTTGAGACAGAGGTGAACGTTCTCAGGAGCAGCCAGCCTACCAAAATTTAAATCATCATATAAAAACTGCATTTTGTATTTATTCAGGTTATTTTTGTCTGGTATTAAAATCTGTTTGAAGAGAAACATTTAAGCGGGACTTAGGTGCAAAAAATAAGATATCAGGAAGGGGGTGACTTTTTCACATCTCTGTAAGCTGAACATTAAACAATTAGCTTTGCCTCAATCAAAAGGTTTAGTGCTCCATCTCATTAGTAAATGTTAGTTGTTTTATGTATCATTACATCCAATCCAATATTGATATAGAGAGATCAGAGCTGAGTAAACTTTTTCGAAGGTAGGCTAAAAAAACTCAATAACAGGTGAGAAACTGGTTTCTAAATGATGTTGAGATGTGGAAGAAATCACTCCTTTTTTGATAAATGGCAGAAAATATGAGGTTAATGATGCAAAGAAAATGATTTGTATAAATTACTAAGAGTAATAGTAGTATTCACAAAGGAGCGTGTCATATTCCTGCTTTCAGTGATTAATGATATAATAGTTCAACATTATGCACGCTAAAGTATGTTTGAAAGATGAGTGAATAATGATTAAAACTATAATGTTGACATGCAAAATGTTTTTCTTATACTTTAAAACTCACAGTACTTAGTTTTATTTTGTTACTTTATTAAATTACATAGGCTACACAGGAAAGCCTGGCTTTTGTCGACATTAGCATTTTGTGAGTGTACTGAGTGTTTGAAAAGATTTCTAAATGTCAACGTTTTTTAGGAGCTGGGTACCACAAAAGTTCTAAATCTAAAAGTCTCTCAGGTCTTAATTCATGACTGCTTGGTATGTGAAACCTTTACGCTGCTGTTTTGGCCTTGGCTCCTTTGAAAGAACATTTTATATCCCAGTAAGGAAAATCTAGGTAGAATAAAGGCTAAATAGAAAAATTACATAGATGAAAGAGCTCTGAGATTGTAGATTGTTGACAGCTCATGTAGAAGATTGAAATCGAGGCACCATATACCAATCAAAGCAACACAGCTGTGCATGCATGCAATCATTTTTCACATGTTTTATTGTGTCGCAGTGTGGAAAACGCCTCCTTGACTACTACTAAGCCTGTTGCATCTTTGTATAACCAAGTGTTAAAAATAACAGATAATAACCCAGGAGGTGGCATCAGTGTCACAGACTGAAGCAATATAATTTGCTTGGATTTGATTTTCTTTTTTAATTTCATGTTTGAAAATGGTTTTAAAATGCTTACAAAACTTAGCACCAGAAATATGCAAACTTTTAATCCACCTTATTCCATGATACTTTGTGTGAAATGTGGGCACATTAAATATGTATTTTTTACCAACTTCAAAAACATTTCTATGATTAGTTTGTGGGGTTACTGAAATTCTTATTTCACTAACTAATCTCTCCTAAAATGTAGGAATTATATTACTTTCTATGATTCATGTTGTCAACTCATCCGTTAAATCTCAAATTTTATATTTAGAATTAATGAGAAATTATATACTGGAAGAGTCAAATCCCCAATTTAATTAGACCAGGGGTGTCAAACCAAAGGCCCGGGGGCCAAATCCAGCCCATGGAACAAATACATCTGGTCCGCAAGATCATATCATATTTGTATTATAACTGGCCCACCAGTAAGAGGTCTGCAGATCTCCTCCAGTATAAGTTGTTAAAATATAAAAATCTAAAAGTAAAGAGTAAGAAAGATTTCATAGAAAGTTGAGAATGAAGGGACAGAAATTAATTAGTGTTTTTATTTCATATTTTCAATTTTGCATCTCACGATTATGACTCAAACTTATGGTTTTGACGTGTCATTTCATGCTTTGACCTTTTCAACTCATAATTTGGACTTTATATGTCACATTTTTATCTTTTAGATTCCCAATTTTAAACTTTAAGTCATATTTTGACCTTTTCAACACCTTATTTTGGCTTTTTTAATCCCATATTTTGACTTTTAAACTCATAATATCACATTTTTTTCTCATATTTTGACATTTTAAATTAATAATTTTTACTTTTTAGATCATATTTTGACCTTTAAGATGCCCAATTTTAAATCAAGTCATATTTTTAACTTTTTAAATCATCATTTTGAATTCTGGCACATATTTTGAAATTTTCAACTCCTTAATCCAAAATTTTGAGCTATAAAACTCACAATTTAAAATTCCATATTTTACAAGTCATATTTTATGTTTTAAACTCATGATTTCAAATTTGATCTTATATTTTGACATTTCAAACTAATGATTGATGATTGCATTTTCAAATGTCAAAATGATTTATCATCAGTTCCGTTTTTTTTATATTTTTTTACTGGTGAAAATGAGGTTGGCAGTTTATTGTTAAATGTTGACCCTGTTAGGCTCTCAGGTTAGACCTAATTCGAGAATCCAGTCCCTGCTGTGATTGAGTTTGACACCCCTGAGTTAGACAGTCAAAAGCATGCCCAAAACACTTATTAAAGTCATATATTTAACCTTGTCACGTTATTGGTACTACAAACCAAGCAACAGGCACTGAAAATATCATTTATAACTTTCAGCTTATAATAACTTTACTAATTTAACAATAATGAAGCAGAATTTACTACAGCGAATATTTATTTCTTTCAGAAAAAAACGCTGACACTAAATCCCTTTCGTAAGCCCTTGGAAGAATCGCGTTTACTGTACCGGGAGTGCCACCCACATTCGTAGCTACAGTAGACCCCCCAGGAATGAGGTGGATAAGGCAAAGTGGTGGCAGGACCACCAGGGGTACCAGTCAGTGGTAACTGTAAAACTGCCCATCGTAAGGCTTTCCTGAGGCAGTCAGCTTTCTCTATAAGAGGCTCTAAAATGTGGAACGCACTACCAACTTAAATAAAATGAACACAAGACATAAAGACTTTTAACAAAAGTGTTAGAGTGGCTAAAACAAAATCAGAGAAGTGAACATCCATGTTTGCTGTAATCTTATGTAACTGTGATGCAAAATTTTACCATTTAGTCTTTTAACAAAAAAAAAAAGTTAATGTCTGTATGCATTTTTTATGTTAAACCTGGTGTTTTTCCTCCTATCTTCCTTTCATTCATTCACTTTCTAAAAGACTTACTATAGGCTATAATAGCTATAATCTCTATACCTGAAACATCAGTTACATGTAGGTTGTTTTGTCAAAGGCTGAAGTTGTTCCATGTAATTTTACATTGTCCCAATCAAATAAACTTAATAAATGAAAAACTAAAACCAATCTGATGCAACATTATGGCTTCACCACTAGAGGGCATCCTAGATCTGTTCCAAAGATGCTATTCAACCTTCACAATGTGGTCAAGGCTACTCCCTCTGCAGATGAAAAAGGGAGACTTGGAGAAGCTTTTTTTGGAAGGGGGGAGCGCGAGCCCTCCTCAAGGCTTGCTTCTCCCATGATAATTGTGTCTAAAGAGAGTGGAAAGAATCCCTGAGACAGCAAGAAATGTGTGCCAATGGGGAGTTACGCGCCAGCACCATGACTACCTTCATTTAATAAGCTCTCCTCTGCTGATCACTGTGTTGTGTTTGGCAAGAAGGCCCTCCATCCACTAGAAACCCATTTGGCTCGTGACACTATCACACTGATTAAAATGTACTCGGCAGCCCTCAAATGAAACAGAGATATCCAAACTAGCTTTTTTGTTTGAAGTCTTGTCCTCAATGTATGCTTTTGAAGATAGGTCCCTGGGTGTTATGCATATTTTTAAGACAGCTCTACAGACCGTTCGAACGCTCCAAGTAAAACCTGTCTTTCTTGTGGACACAAGGACGCTCATTATACTTAAACTCTGTATGAGCATTTGTCATGAAAGAGGTTAATGTGCAACAAATCAAAGTCAACACGCGCTGTGTATACAATGTCAGTCATTCTGTTGACTCAAAATGTTTCCCAGGGTGAAATGGATTAGAAACCCAACAGTGCATTTAGCAGAAGCTATTACTTAGAGGACAGAGTCTGTGCAGAAGATGAATCTCTACAGGGTGGTGACTGCGGTCCCAGAGAGAGAGAAAAAAGAAGGAAGTATGCGTGTATATATGTGTGTGAATGTTAATGAATGGGGCTGAGATTTGGAGAGCTAACAAGACAGGATCAGAGAATAAGAGAAGTTGAAACTCATCAGGAGTCACAAGCCATTTCGTGAGCTAATATTCGCCTTCTCTGCCTGAGTTCAACCCACACAGCAAACCAAGCATGGCAATGAGGTTACACAGGGACTAAAACATCAAAACTGTGCTCTCTCCCATCACTATACAAAGAGCTTTGATTCACTGGATGTACTTATGGAGCCTGTGAGAAATGTGACCATGCTGAGGTACACCGGAGAGCACTTATTCGATCTTTGTTGTAAGAAAAACCCAATGAGTGTTTTAGAAAGCACAACTGAGTAATCCTCTCTGTCGTCCTGATGTGTCATAAAGCTGTTTTCCATGTTTTTTTCCCTCCTCTCATTCTTCACAAGCTTGTTGTTAATGAATACCACATGTGGCTAAGGCCTCAGAGAAGGAGCCGAGTGATTTAGTCTCCCATCTTGCAGCGGAGCAGGCAGCTGACAGTGATCCAGGCCCAGCCTTGCCGGCTCTCTCACACTGCACTTCCTCCAGTCTGGACTCATGACGCTGTCCCTGGGGAGTGCCTCGGCATCTGGACTTGGCTGCAGCTCCCTTTCCCAGGAAACAAGCACTCCCTTCACAGCACTGCTGGAGTGACCCGGTAGGCTCTGCCCCCCCTCCCTCCGGCCCCCGCTCTTATCCACACTGGGGGATTCAGTGCCACTAGATCATCAACAACATGTTAAGGCATCGTCATTATTAACTGAAAACAAACCTTTATCTTAAGTCGCAGCTGTGCTATGTGCCGCTCATTTTCAGTAAAGATAGCACCCCACTCTGCAGAAAGAACGAGCTCTTGTGTAGTATTCAAAGGGAAATCTGTAAAAGCTGAAGCTGCTCTCTGGGATGATGAAACTGCTGCCAAATGTCGATCCTCTCTTGATCTAACGGTGTTATTTTTTTTATGCTGAGCAGACGTATAAGTCACTCTTGAGAGGAGTGTCTGCCAAATGTTGGAAATAGTCAACTAAATATACATTTTTAGATCAGATTAAAACTCCAAACTTACACTAAATTTATTGGACAAGAAGACTGAAAGACAATTACACAAAGAGACTGACATAACCACGGACCACTTCATTAGGTACACCTGCTTATTAATGCAAATATCTAATCAATCACATGGCAGCACATTAAGGCATGGTCAAGATGAATTGCTGGAGTCCTTCATTAACAAAATTTGTGATTAGTCTACTGTAGAAAAATTATCTTCATATTTGACAGCAATTTATTCCTTTTATGTAGGTCTTAGGGGGCTCCCCTTTCACAGACACAGGTAGGCCACTCAAAGGACAAAGGGAACTGCTGATTGAATTGAATTTGAATTTTCCATAGATGTTCGTGTCAGATGGGCTGGTCTGAGAATTTCAAAAAACTGCTGATCTACTGGGATTTTCACGCACTATATCAACGTCAAACCTTGAAGAAGATGAGTTACAGCAGCAGAAGACTGCACCAGGTGACTCTCCTGTCAGTTAAGAACAGGAAACTGAAGCTAATATTCACACAGATTCCCCAAAGCTCAACAACAGAAGACTGTAAAACATTGCTCGTTCTGATTAGTCTCAATTTCTGCTGCAATATTAGAATGATATGGTCAGAATTTGGCGTACAAAAACACAGAAAGCCTGCCAGACCACCACCAACCATGGCATGTTCAAAGTCGCTTAAAAAGATAATTCTGTATTTTTGAAGTTGTGTTGCATAAGGGTTTTCTTGCATTGCAAAACAGTGCCAGACAGAGACTTTCTGATGGAAAAATAAAGCATGTGAACTAGACAGTGTTGGGGTAGTTAGTAAAAAATCTACACTTAGCACAAAAAGTAAGGAAATCTGCTTTTTGTAGATTATTTCTTTGTTGTAACAATGCTTCTTATCAATAAATCTTATACCATTGGAAAGCCTGTTTATTTCCCTTTTAAATGGCACCACTTTTGTAGGGAACATGCGTTTGTGGGATGAGCAGCAGAGCTGAGTAGGTGGGTTTTCCCAGATAGTCTTGTTCATTCAAAGTGGTATGACAGCTCACTCTGGTTGGGACCAAACAAGCAGACTGGTCCGCTTAGAAACAGGGTCTTGATTTGCTTCCAAACAAACCCTGGTGCGGGTTAAAGTGGCATAAAGCATAAAGCATAATGATTTACGGATTTGTATGTGATTTAATAGGCTCAAATACATGTCAGTACCCTCGGTCTATACCCTCTATATATAATGTTTCTTCAAACTTCAATCATCCAATCCACCAAACAAGAGTCAATGGCAGAATAAGGTGTTTGGCATTGGCAGAGATGATTTAGAAAGTTTTTCATAGGCGCAACCCACAAACTCAGCTCTGCTGCTCATCCTACAAATGCATGTTCTTTACAAATGAGGACTCTGTTCATTAAAATGACACTCCATACAGAAAAACAATGTTTTGCTTTTGGTTTGATTCATGAATTTTTCATGAAGAGGAAGAAAAGCTGTTAAAAGGACCCCTCTTGGCCAGGCGAGCAACAAACAAAGCATTCTGGGGTTTCTGGGGTTGCTGGGGAGGGAGAGGTGGGGCTTGACCATGTTTATATGCCTAAATGCAGTGGTTGCTGCCATGTTCCTGGCTGATCAGACATTTTTACTGCTAAATAACTGAACAGGTATACCCAATAAAGTGGTCAGTCAGTGTATATCATTGTGAAGCTAAAATTAAATGTGTTATTGTACTGTATCGAGTACAGCTAGCTACTGAGTTAGAGAAGAGGGTTTTTATCAAGTAGAAGAAGAGACCGGCTGAAACAAGCTCTGATCTGTTTTTGTGGTCAAACATGAGAGAAAATATCTTTTCTGAGATTCTACACCAAGAGTAGTAATGAAAACCCCCATCATCTCTACCAGAAATCGACTAAAGTGCTATTTTAAACATCAGTATCGCCCCTGATGTTTCTAATCAGTGCATCTCTTGTTCCCACATCTGTATGGTAGTTATGAATGTAGTGTTTTCTTGCCAGAAATTGGAAGGAAAAAATGTGCTTTCCAAAATGGCACAAAATACAACAATGAATCAATATTATTTCAGACTTAGTGAAAAATCTACTTATTCCAAATATATCTGGATAATCTTTCTTATTGCTATTTAGACAGGAAAACACAAAAACAGCATTTACTCGCTCTCTTTAGCTTAAATACACACCACAGCTACACCCCTGATGTGACAGGCAACACTACATTTTGACCTTGAAATAGCACAGCTCACCACAACCACAGTAGCTGGGGTTTCATAATGTATTAGTGTCCTCTGCTGTATGCTGTCGGTGAATGTATTCATACTTTAAGTGAGTGAGGTATTTTCTATGAGTGACCTATTCGCTGGAGAGTTTCAGACTGATGTATTTTAATTTTGACATGTTTGACTCAGCGGTCGATTATTAAACCGTGCAAAGCTTCAAACTGCAGCTCACATCTCTGGTTGTTTTTCAAACGGTCTTCAGCTTCCCTCGGTGGGAGGAAGTCCTCTTCTAGTTGCTAGTGTTACACAGGGGGATCAGGGCACTCTTTCAGGACCTTTATTTCTCCGGCATTACTAATTCAATTCACTGTGGGAAGAGACTCTGCTGGTTTTTTTCTCCTCGCTGTGAGCTGTCCCTTCCTCATTAGCAAGGCTTTTAACCCCATGCATGCTGAATACAAAACCCGTATGACATATCAGCCTTTTTTATAAAAATTTAAAATTCTAGGATTTTACTCCTTTTTTGAAGAAAATCACAACAGTTTTGTTAATGTTTGTCCTGATTTATTTTTTTTGAGAACCCTACTTGCATTAAGGCACAAATGCATCATATCTCAATTTAAGAAAACTTGAAAGAAAACGGGATATTGTGTCATGTTTACGCCTTGCTCTGTTTTCTGACAGCTGCTGACAACCTGCACAGGCGCAGCCTGAGCCAAAAAAATGTATATGCAAAAAACAAAAAACCTTGGGACTGAGTTCTGTCATTCACGAATGACAAAATGAGATATAATTGGAAGCTTGGATAGGATACCCTGTCATGGCCCCATATCTTCACCCACGGCTCCCTTGTCCTGTGTGGTGATAGTGACAGACTGACACCAGTCAGAGGTGAGGACATGTTTAATATTGGCTGCCACTCTCTTTTCTCGTTAAGATGATTCACCACATCTGCAATGCAATGTTGGTGATCAATAGTGCAAAGCCTGCAATAAGCCACAGTGTTCTTCTTGATTATTTTACTACCTACTCCCTGCTAATATTGCAAAGCAGATGGATTTGCAGACTCCATCTCTCACATCAGGCAAATCCATCTTGAAAACTCCAGTCCACAAGAACACTGTACGCACCAATCAGCATTATTTATGGAGAACGAGGCGGTAGCTAAGTGCAGGGTTTAGTTGTACTCAAAACCATCTCAGGGCTACCTCTAGTGTGGTGAATAGCTCGGATACAGCTCTAGTATAATGGCAATTTTACCAGAACTGGACCATGTCTCTGCATGAAATAAAGAATAAAAACAACACTAAAAGCTTTTGCTCTTCAGCCAACATGCCTCGAGTATGAGTTTGTGATAGCTACAGGGTAAAGGGTTAGTTATTGTGTGAGTGGTGTTATACCATGGTTGCTAGTGGAGGGATTAGCTTGGACTTAGCCACAGTGGCAGTTTTGTCAGAACTGGACAACATTTCTTTATTTTAACAAAGTTAGAGAGTAATACTGACAGCTTTCCATGATGGGAAAGATGTTTTCACTTCTCTCCCAGTGTGCTTCAGCATGGGTTTGTGACGGTTACAGGTGGGGTTTGTGTCTGCCAACGGCTGCTGCTGCAGTAGCTATTAGCTCGGATGTAGCTGTAGCAAAGCGGCAGTTTGATCGGAACAGTTTAATCAGAACTTCTGAAAGCTTCTCTTGGCAGAGAAGATGTTTCCCTGACCGACCTTGGCATCAATTTCATTCACAGAGTTCTCCATCATCAACAATTTTCGGCAGCAGCAACCTGTCAGTTCAAGAGAAGCGCATGCGTACAGCGTCATTTTGTCTTGTCGCTGTGATTGGCAATGGAAATACAAAACAGTCTATCTGGAGCATCAGGTTAACTCCCTGCTTTAAGATTTTATCTATTGTTGTCAATTTCTGTATTTCCTGTCCATCTGTTCTTTCTGAAGCACTTTGGGCTGCATGCTTTTAAGTATGAAAAGTGCTCTATAAATAAAGCTGAGATGACATGAGTTGAGTATTTCTCATGTGTAAAGGGATGTGAAAAATCAGGATTCTTTGTTTGCATGTAAATGCCGTATCCTGAATCTTATCAAAACCAGGAAAGCTTTGAAAGCAACGCTCAGTTCCATGTAAATGCACTCTTGAGGTGCTTTTGATCAAAAGCACCCAAAACTTTTAGTCTCAGGAACTTCTCTTCAAGAAACTTAACACTTCCTGTAGCCCATTATTTAAGTTTCGAGGTTCTAAATGTCCTGGGAAAATTATGAAAATCAGGCACCCTGAAAGTAAATCAATATTATTCTACACTTCAGACATTTTACTAATAAAGATAAAAATGCCAAGGATCTAATATATAAAAGACAGAATATAATGGTTGCATTGTTTAGCAGAGGCTGTGAATTTAGTTTGAATTTCAATTTGATTTTTATGATTTAATCATTTTTTTATTTATATTTGGATGTAAAGTAATGGAGGGTCTGAGTCAGGGCACTGACACAGTCTCTGTAATCTACCATTTATAATGTGTAATCTTTTTTAAATGTCTGTGTAGATGCTCAGTCATATAGGTGATCCTAAGCTTGATCCAAACAGAAGAACCTGAGTTAGTTTAGGTTGTTGAAGATGTTTCATGTCTTGTTTAAAAATCTTTGGCTCTACAACTGACTTTTTGTCAGCCATATAAAAGCTAATGATCTGGTTAGATGCTAAGATGCTAATAAAAAAAAGAAAAAAAAAACCAAGGACAAAGACTGGTAAAACATCAGAAAAGTTTCATTGACTAGAGGAAATCCATGGATCTTTATGGATGTGTTGTGTTTGGATATATCTTTGACTGGATATGGATCAGTGGATCAGTGGGACCTTTTCTTATGCAACATGAACAAAGAGGAAAAAAGAAATCTAACTAGAGGTGGGGCTTGCTTTTGTAGCTCATATAGAGGCATCAGGATTTATTTAGGTCTGTATTAAAACCAGCTAAAACATAGAAGCCATTTCCACCACTTTAAACAGAAAAGAAATGTGAAAGTTAAAAAATCATTGATTTAAAAAATTTAAAAATCTAAAATCATAAGACAAATTTGTAAGATCATTCTTAGCTTTTTTTTTCAAAATTTGACCTTTGAATCTTGAAATTATGGCTTTCATCTCATTATACATCTTTAATTCTCATAGTTATGATTTTTGATCTCATAATTTCAATGTTTCATCTCAATATTATGATTTAATTTATAATAATCATGGCCTTAATCTCACATTTCCAAGTTTTATCTCATACTTTTAGCTTCTTATCTACTTATTTTTATCTCACAATATTGACTTTTCTTCCATCATTGTGAAATACTATCAAATAACTATTGCTTTTTATCTCCAAATATGACTCATTAGCTTACAATTTTATTCTTTCTCCCACAATATTGAATTCTTATCAATTATTCCAAATAATAATGTCTTTTGATATTATAATTTTAATGTTTTATCTGATAATTATAATTTACCTTCTTATAATTATGACTTTAATCTCACAATTTTGACTTTTTCTCTCATATTTATGACTATCTCATATTTTTTACTTTTTCTTCCATAATGAAGACTTTTTAATCTTATTATTATGAATTTTTATCTCTCTTTTCTTTTTACTTTTCTCCCTTATTAATGGCTTTTTATCTCATAATTATGACTTAGGATCTCACAATTTCTACTTTTTCTCACACAATGACATCTTATCTCATAATTATGAATTTTTAACTTCATTGTAAAAACTCAAATTTGAGCTCTAAGGAATTAAACTTGATCATTTAGGTAGGATTGATTCATAAAGTATCATAAACACTTGGATTTATGTGGTCTTAAAATGGTAGCACTTATTTGTAAACTACAATAATCAGACTTAGTATTTGGATTTGGAAAATCAAAACATGAGAAACCTTGAACAGGCACAGTCGTTCTTTAAGTCCACTGCGTAGATGACTCTCTGCTGGCAGAACTGGTTCTGTTTTACCCATGCCTGATGATGTATTTGCCATCCTACCTTGTTTACTCCTAAGTCAGCAGAATCCCCCCCCACCCCCCCACCCCCCTCTCAGAGTCACTCGAGCACTTCCCTTGATCTGTAGACGTTCAGAGAGCTCTCTTGTGTGGTTCGCATTATCATTTCACACAAAGACGGCTACAGATACTGTTAGAGCAAAAATGAAAGAGGGGACAGTCTAAATCTCCCCAATCATAACAAATCAGTGATTCAACCTCCGGCACCAGGCTAAGCAGATTACTGTCATTTTCCACCACTTGTCCCTTGTAGCTAACAACCTCCAATTAGCAAATCCCGCTGTGCATATCTGTGCCCTGACAGGGAGCCACCATGACAAGCAGAGAAATTAGAAGTCCTGCATGTTAATCTACCATGCTCTGGCAATCTGTGTCATCGTCAAAACACTTTCAGGGGAAATACATATTCAAAGGAGTCACAGCGGCAAAGGCACAGACAGCAGCTAGAACAAAGACAATAAAGTCCTAAAACAAACAGCAGAGCATTGTTGTCGTTTCAGACAGCAGGTTGGCTGCTGGGAGCAAACTGAGGAAGCAGATTGATGAGGAGGACTACAGAGAGCAAGTGTTACTGCTGTGTATAATGTAACTAGACCTGCAGCAGGGAGAGGCTTTTATTTACTTTGTTTATGTCGTGTGATGAAATACACGAGCCGATAAAAGTCATGGCATTAGTGGGGGACTAAAGAATGAATATATAAATCATCATTTGGTGCAGAGGCTTTGACAGTTTTTATCATACACGGTATATCACAGTGAGTAGAGATTCTGTGACTCCTTTTGTTCTTTTGAATAAAAGCCAGAATATCCCCAGGACGGGTGCTGACATGTTGTGCTGGAGTCGTACTTTGAGCCAACATATGCTCAGACAGGAGCTGGTTGGTCGAACCACGGATGTGACGCCACGCTTCTTCAGCTAATTGCAGCAAACATTAAGCTCAGTGATTAAATGTGAAAAATACAGTTCATAGTAGAACTGATTCTTGTGTTTCATTGGAGCAGAGACCGTTAAGGGAAGTTGACTCTTGTGATAGTTTTTCATAACTGTTGGCCTTCACTCTGCCAATCAACAATTAACATTTGAACATAAATATATTGATAGTAAATAACTTATCATCACAATAACATTCAGGTTGGAGAAAAACTTGAATCCTCTTATATTTAATTTCAAAGTTTGGCCAATGGCCCATCTGTTAACATGGAGGAGGTGGGGTTATACTTTATCTAGACAGCAGAGGGAGCTCAAAAATTAGAAAGGGGCCTGGCTGCAGACAGTACATCTCAAATGGTCCCTCTCACAGACGTCCATCAGAACAGAAATACACATATAGAAATATATATGCAATGGGCCAATTTAAAGTGGACTGCAGGCTGCATTTAGCCCCCAAGATATAATTCGGACACCCCTGGGGTAAGGGTCAAAGTAAGGGCAGGATACAAAAAGTTTGAAGTTAAAAACCTGACTTGCAAAACTTGATTGAAGAATGTTTAACTAGAAAAGCACTTGGAGAGCGCAGACCTCGGCCATTAGCCCTATCTCCTGATAGTAAAGAATCCTTTAAAAAACTCCTGAATCCAGACAGTGATCCGGATCACTCCGCCATTTCTGACATTTCCTGAAAATTTCATCAAAATCCATCCATAACTTTTTGAGTTATGTTGCCAACAAACTAACAAACTCTGCCGATCACATAACCTCCTTGGCGGAAGTAATAAAGTCGAGCAAATAGTCTGCTTACAGGAAAAAAGCTTGACCTCTATGAAAACATTTTAACATGGCTAACGTAGCTCTGTTAGCAGTGCAAGTTACGTAGATAACAGAGCTAGCTACCATAGCTAAAGCTCACAAAGCCCTTGGGTGTCCATACTACCAAAGCTATGAAGCTAACATTAACTACATAGGCAACATAGCTACATTATTTACGTAGCTTATGTAGCTATGTTTGCTAAAACTCATGTTTCTAAAGCTAACCTAGCTACATTGGCTCACGTAGTAACATCAACTTTGCAGCTAGTGTTGCTAACGAGCCATAGTTTTCTAATCTACTTCTAAAACCGGTCTTCACTTAGTCTAGATCAGTTTAGACCTCTGACATTTTTCTGTTTAATTTTTTTAATTGTAGCTTAGCCTGTAATGTTTGTATTGTGGTTATTTCATGAATGTAACTGCCAGACTTTGTTTATGATTAAGTTGAATTATCAAAAATATCCAAAACTGGAAATATCTTGTCCCTGCAAATTACAGCACTTCTGTTCTGACAGAGACAGCGTCTCACATCAACAATCTGCGAAAGGGGTTTTCTGAGATTTACAGTCTGCAGCCAGACTGGAATATTCTGATTTCACCCCCAGGCTCTGTCATCCTATTTTACAATCTATAGTTTTAAGCTATCACAAAGGGTACTATGGCACTGTGCTGACTCTCAGTTCACAAAAAAGCAGCTCTGCCTCTTTCAAGGCCTAGAAATCAGTCATTTTTTAGTTTTTAGATTCCACCGAGTCTCATGGATTCTATCACACGTCTATTTTCATATAACTTGTGCAAAAAAATCAGCTCTTGAAGGGGAATGTAACCCTCAAGCACATGTGCATTGTGCATCAAGTTGTACATGCATCGCTGATTATTAATAAACTTTTTTAGATGCAAAGTTTTCACTTAAAAACAATCCAGACTGACTTTGCACATACCTGTCTCTGCTGTGCCAGCTTCAGAGGTATCCCACTGGGAGTACTCTTGGGTTGCAGACAAAGTGACCCTGATGTGGAGATCTGTTGGTTTTGGAAGTGGAGAGTTGAATGTGGCTGATTGTGGCTGGCCGATGGTGACTGCTGCGTCTGCTGCTGGGCTGAAGTCTTGTTCACTGAGTTTGCCATGACAGGCATGGGCTGGCTGGAAGAATGTGGTGCTTTGGGACTGAAGTGTAACGTGGGTTTGGTGCTGAGAACCTTCATGTCCAAATGATGAGAAACATTGTGCCCATTTGACTTGAAGAGGCAGTTGATGCCTTTACCCTGAGGGCCGATCCTCTGCTGGCTGAGTGGAGCCGGGCTGGAGGCTTTGTCCTGGGGGAAAGCGCTGGTGGAGGAGTGGGTGGTCATAGCAGGAGCCCAGCTGGTCAGTCCTGCAGGTGGTGTTTGGTGGTGGTGGTGGAGCAGGGAGCTTGGCTGCTGCTGGTTCGCTGCCATCTGCTTCAGCTGCTCTGCGTGGGATATTTCTGGCCAGCAGGGCAATGCTCTGGGGTGTCCCGCTTGAGTGTTAGCTTTCTGTGTTGTGGTTGTAGAAGAGGTGCTGGTTAGAGTGAAAGAGGGTCCTGCAGAAGCTGGTCGAAGCTGTGGAGAACCACAATGAACCTGGCCGAAATCTGGAGAGTGCTCCAGTTTTATCGGCTTTTCCATCGGAGAGCAAAGACTGCCAGCTGCTCCCGCTGAGCTCGGTCGACCCAGATCCAAACCGAATGTATCATCCTGCTTCAGGATCTTCTCAAACTCCAGATCATTTAGAGTGGGCACTGTCTTTGTCAGCTCATCAAAAAGATCCTGAAGCTCAGGGTCGATCTGACCCCCTCCTTCATCTTTGAAGTCAAAAATCATCTCTGTGTGTGACTGACCACAAGACGGGACCTCAATGGGCTCCTTTTTCATTTCTTTCAGGGTCATGTTAAATATGTCAGACCCCACGCCATGGGGCATCATGTAATTCTTCCTCTGCATACCCATGGTTGAAGACCCTTGCAGAGAATGAGACTGGGTCAAGTAATGGTGGCAGGGCCCATGCCCGAGACTGCCAGGATCCACACGGACACGCTTAAAGTCCGACCCCGAGAAACCACAGGAGAGCCCATTCTGCTTTTGAGCTTGTCCTGGTGCGTGGCCCTCGAGCTTCCTCCGTAAAGATCCTTGAAGCTGAAAAACACAACAGAAGACAAAATAAAAACCACTTCACAAATACAAAAAAAAGATTAATTATAGCCAAGGTCCCACTATATTTTCAGCATGATTATTGCCCGATCTGAAAGAGGTGAATGGAACTCATGCAGGTCAAGGGAGGAGCAGAAACATCTTTTTCACCAAGGAATGTTGTACAGTTGAGACCAAACTGAGTTGGGGCCAGGGACCCCCTCTGTATCTACTTAAAACCTACTTTGATTTCAGCACAAATCTCATCAAATGACCATGCTGCTTTTTAAAGCTGAAATAATTTTATGCACATACTTTTACAAAAATTGGTAAAGTAAACAAAAAAATTAAATTAAACCATTTAAAATATTCTTTGTTTTTGGAAAGCATCCTGCGACCCCTTCTCTGTGTCTTGTGACTCCCCTGGGGGCCCCGGGCCCCACTTTAGAAACCACTGTTTTAATTGATAATTCCCGCCCTTTGCACAGTGACTTTCAGCTCTCCTTTCTGGATGGAGATTTAAAGTCCCTAGGTGCAAGACAAAGCGGTATACAAACAGCTTTGTTCTTGCTGCTCTCACTGAACTAAACAACATATAACCTTACTTTGCACACACTTCTTTCTTTTTTATTCACTTGTGCATTTATTCCTGCATTTGAATCTTACACTTGTTTTTACACTTGCTTAATCAAGATGGGAAATTGACTTGAGCTTGTACAGCGCTTTTCTAGTTGTCTGACTACTCAAAGTGCTTTTACATCACAGGTCCCAACTACCCAGTCATACCCTTCCACATCCATTCACTCACATTCATACACTAATGGCAGACGATGCAACGGAGAATTTTTTACACATTTACATGCCACCATGAAGCAGCAGGAGCAAATTCATATTAAGTGCTGGGGTTCAAAACCACAATCTTCCAATTCTAGATGTATTTATTTGTGAACTTTAAACTGGTTTTATGGGTTGGTACGTTGCTCTCTTCTTATGCACTGATTGCTTGAACCTTGAGCACTTTCATCTTTTCCTCTTGTCCTGTTGTTTTGTCTGAGATTAAATCTGGCTTGTAACCTTTATGCAGTGGTGTAGAAGTGGTTACACTCCTAATTTATATCCACTTTAGAAGTGGGTATACTTTTCATTATAAAGTCAGTATACTTTATGGTGACAAAGATTAAGTACCTGCATATACTCTACACCAGTGGTTCCCAACTGGTTAGGCATGAGTGTCCACCTTGACCTCCTTCGTTATGAGAAATTGCGGCCTAACTTCTTTAAAATATTTTACCACTGTATTTTTTATTAGATTTCAGACAAAACATAACATCACCAACAACAACAATAATACAAGACCTTGCCAGACATTCAAAAAATTCAAAATTACAGGTTACAATACTAGTTACATGGGGATTTTAACACATTATTTCAGAAATTATAAAGTAAATAAGATTTTATAGTGAATGAGTGGTACATGAATTCCAATGATGTGAATATGCCTAAGGCAGACCACCAGGGGTTTTATTTATTCTTTCAAGTATAATTTCTATTTAGCCCATCTTTTAATGTATAAGTCATTTCTCAGTCTCAGTAAGAAAGTCAACCTTTCCTACTCATGAATTTCTTTAATGATTATCACTTAAATGTATTTAATAAAAAATGTTACAGATTAGGCATGTCAAAAAGCACACCGTTATGGAAGGACAACTATTCATACATTTTATTCTACTTCATTTTTTCCCAAGTTAGCAAGGAAATTTAGCAATTACTCAATGAATTTCCAGATTTTCTAGGAAAAACCAGCTTTGTCAACCAGGAAAAGGAGAAACATGAGTTGGAGTCTTGAGAAAAAGACTAAAATTACTCCCCATAACAAGAAAACCTAAAAATGTGTTGATATTCTGCATCTCCATTTATGGCTTTTAAACATCAGGAATTTTTTGCCGCCTATTTTTTTTCCTGGCACAAATTTGCGACCCACTCGAATCAGCTTTGCGACCCACCAGTTGAGAGCCACTGCCCTACATGACACCACTGCCTGTATGACATAACGGGTGTTATAACAATTAAAGTAATCTGAGCCTGAAAAGTACAGTACTGTAAATAAAGTTTTGGTCATCTAGCTCAGTCTCTTTTCCTCTAAGAGTCATCACATCGGTTGCAAAGATTGATTACATACCACTGTGTAGTCTGTCACATCAGTCGGTCAAGTCATTTGTGGCCCTGATCACCTAATCTGACATAGTGACTATCATACCAGAAAAAAGCATCATGTAGTCTGACCTCCTCTTAATATTTAGGCTGAAGAAATCATTTTCATATCAAGCCTTTAAACATTTCTCTTGGTTTAAACCCTGTCTTGTGAACCAGTTTAATAATGTTAATAGGCTTGAGTGTAAGTGCATGAAATTCTGAATTCAGCTCAAAGTAAAACCATGTAAATTAATCCAATTTCACAATTTGCTCCAAGGCTTGCGGCTGCTGTGCACTTAAACAAGTTGTGAAAATGAGAGGGATTACTTTAATTGATCGACCTTGTTTTTATTCAATGAAATAACTTCTATTTTCCACATCACCTTGTCAGAACATGCATTTAGATTACACATTAAAAGCTTTTATATATGTTATAAACATTTTTAAATGCTTTTTTGGGCAATTAAAATGGTACAGTTTGAGTGCAGTAGTGGATGGGCTAAGGAGATACAGAATCTGATACAGCTGACAGACTGCAGGGAGAAGAATAGGGTCTTTGTTTCCCTCATTTGCATACATTATATTTTTCTCTTTTGTGCTTCGTTAGATAGCAGAGTTTCTCCTTTGTGGCTGAGATTCTGCTTAACATGCTGGTGCAGATATCCAACTTCCTTTTGTCCTATCCCTGTGTCTTTATTTAAGGTAATACGCATATGACTCACTACTCTAAGCACTCAGTATCACTCCATAAAACTGAGGCATTAAAAACAGAACAAAATGTGCTTGTTATATTATTTATATTTTCAGGAACATATATTCTTATGCCAACGAAATAACAGAGTTTTTTTCCCTTTGCATGTGTTATTAAAAGCAGTTCACTGAGGAAGAAATGGTCTATCTAGATTCAATCTCAGGCACACTTCTGTACACACATAAAAATGACTGATTATCTGACCGTCTCGTAATGTGGGGCCTGTATGGAAACAAAATGCTGCTGATTGTACACCAATCTGGCCACAGGAGAGGAGTAGCAGTGAGTGCATATTTCACTGTGGGAACAAATTTGAGTCATTTCCACCTGCTGGCACACATTAGATTAAGATGATTCATAGCCTGCGGCTTTGGAGTGAATCCTGCAGTTCACTACATTTCTACTCTGTTCGTGTCTGTATTACTTCTGCTAATGTTCTGAACAATTGCTCAGAGATACATCCTCACATTTTAATCATGGAACAAATATATGTATGACTCACCAAGCCTCCTTTACACAAACTAAGAAATGATGCTTCAACATATTGAATAGATGTAAAAAGATCGTGTCAGAGGGACATAAAAATGATCAGCTTTATTTTGAAGAGTCAAACAGTTGCATAGGATTTAACTAATTAGTAGAAACTGTTGTACTTTAGCAAAGACTTTTTGTTACAGTATGATTTCAGTGGTTGCCAGGATATTCACTGATTCCCAAGCAAACATGTAACCCTTTGGTTTATTTTAGTGCAGCACAATAATCAACGTGCAAACACCTGAAACTTCCTGAAGCTCCATGACAACATGAAAGCAGAAAAAAAAAGCAGCTGCGTTCAGCCAAAAACAAAAGGAGAACTGAGTCATACGTGACCAACGTCAACGCAAGAGTGAAAAATGTGTTCACTGTGTTTGGCAGCAATATGGGCAGAAGCCCGCTCCAAAGTTTGGTTAATGGTGACTTCCCATCCCCCTGCCATGGGAGGTTTTACGCCTTCATTGTAGACAGGACAGAGATGGAAGGATGGAGGGAGAGAGGGAGAGTGAGGCAAAGGAACTAAGCCACCTGCTTTGAGGACAACAGCCTTTTCACCACCACCAGCCACCACCTTTTCTGCCAATTTTTGCCACTTGAAAACCATTTTTGTCAATTTATACCCAATTTTGCCTCTGTTAATCTGTTTTTGCCACTGTTAACCCCTTTTAACCACCTTTTATGCCCATTTTCACCGTATTTTTGCCTCTCTTAACCTATTTCTGACACTTTTTGTTCCTATTTCACCACCTCAACTGCCAATTTTGCCACTTTGCACTCAATTTTGCCATTTTCCGCCTAATTTTTGGCATCTGTCAACCTTTTTTTTGCCACTTCAACCCATTTTTCAACTTTAAACAAACGTCTACCAATTTTAACCCTAACCCTTTTTTTAAGAAAAAAACATAGCATATTGTAGAATGCTTTGCATACGTAATCTAAAAATATATTTGGTGCTTTGATAGGGCCCACACTGGATAATAATTGGGCTCTGACTGGGATTCAACCCCCCCAACAAAAAACACCTAATAGGGTAAACAGTCTGCTAACTGAAGACCAATCTTGTCCTCCATATATAACACTCTACCGTAGCTAACAAAGCTACAACTAACAAAGCTATGTTAGCGAAGTAAGCTACTTAGGTAATTTAGCCACATAGCAAACGTAATGAGGCAATGCTAACAACATAAGCTATGCAACGAACAAAGCTACATAACCTAAAGAAGCTATGTCAGATACATTAGCTACATAGCCACATAAACAGTGTAGCTATTCTTAAACTAACAAAGCTTACAAAGCTATGTTAGCTACATAAGCTACATAGGTAATTTAGCCACATAGCAAACGTAATGAGGCAATGCTAACAACATAAGCTATGCAACGAACAAAGCTACATAACCTAAAGAAGCTATGTTAGATACATTAGCTACATAGCCACATAAACAGTGTAGCTATTCTTAAACTAACAAAGCTTACAAAGCTATGTTAGCTACATAAGCTACATAGGTAATGTAGCTGCAGAACTAACATAGCTAAAGCTAAAGCAATAGCTAGTGATCTAAGAAAGATACATTTGCTGAAGCTAGATCCGTTTTAGAAGTAGTTATGCTAATGGTGGCTTTCTTTAGCTCTGTTAGCTTTAGCAAAAGTCAATGTATTGTCTGTAATGTTTTCAGTGTGTTTGATGAAACTGCCAGACTTTTTGGAATAAAGTTGAAGACAAAGGAAAATTCTAAAACAATCTGACAGAGGGGCTGTCTCACAGTAGTAGTCTACAAGAAGGGGGATCTGAGATCTGCAGTCTGCAGCCAGACCCTTCTCAGGGAGCTGCATGTATGATTGTTTTTTTGGATGAGGTAGCGTAAAGCAGCTATCATCTTGGAGTGCAGGAGTTCAGGATGATATCAGCAGAAAGCAGCTAGAGAAGAAAGCTAAAATAACGGCACTAAAAGTTTAATTGCTTCTTACATAGAACATTTACTGGAGAGACACACTAGTGGATGCCTCTGTCTTATGCATGAAATGGTGATTATGTTTACTTGTTTGCTTGAAAAGATCACAGTTGGTCAACAAATACACTTGGGTGGCTGTAAATATATTTTGGTGGTTCACCCAAGTAAGTTCTATGAATGGGAACTACTGCGATAAATCAGCAGCATTAAACAATAAATGATGTCGATATATTGATCAGTGATCCTTATGTCAGTTTTAAAATCCTCCATGTTTATGAAACACTCCAGCTTAAGGAGACTCTGTAGCTCAGACCAAAGCACTTTTACCAAAGACAGAGCAAATTTAAGGAGTAAGACTGAATGAGAGACTGAAGTTTACAACAGTTTTAGGAGAGACCATAAATAACAGGTTAGATCCTGGAGAATGGCCTTATAAAGAAATATATAGCAATGATCCATCCTTCAGTTGTATGAGGAAGACAAACCAGCTTTCACATAAAGACACAATGTGCATTAACCCAAACCAGAGACTGATCACTGTACAGCATGGCACACTGAGGGCAACATTTTCAGTGATGATGAAGTTACACACAGATAAATATCACCATAATCAATCACTGATTAAAACTTGCTTAAATGAGTTTCTTCCTTTCAAGAAAACAAAAATAGAGTATTTTTCAGTAGAAGAAGAAACTAAACTTTAACTTTTTAAAAAATTGTTACACTGTTAATAAGATGACAAAATGACAGATACTCTTCAAGGAATAAGAGGTATTTAAATGTTGAATCCCTTACTATTACACCATTTTTCAAAGTTAAAATCTGATTTGAGCATTAATGGTTCTTTTTATTTTTGCCCATCATTTTTGTTCTTGTTAGAAGTAGAAGCTATATTTACAAAGACTTATTTGGAATACACTACATGCTGCTTGTAGATTTTTCATTGCACTCATCAAGGAAGAAGAAGCTTGTTTTCATATCATCAGCATAAAAATAACACCATGCACTGACAACATTTTTATGAAAAGTATTTCAATTAATACTGAATAAAGTAGGACCCAAGATGAACCCTTGGAAGACACCATTTTATATTTATTTTGTATCATAACATGAGTGATGGATTTTAACAGAGTGCGGAAAGGTTGAAAATAGTTTTATTACCAGAAACAAGATTCTGAGTGGTGCAATACCAACATAAACGGAAATTAATACAGGGTAAGAATTTATCATAGAATTAAACTAATAGTTTCAAATTCATTGTAAATTTACTTTGAATGTAAAACGAGGGTGGCAGTAGCACTGTTTGTGAGGACTTAAGTTTGGAACCACAGGGTCTTTGGTTTAATCCCATTAGGCACAAAATTTAGAATTTGGTCTAGTCACTAGAGAGGTACTAGTTTACTTCCCGAGTACTACTGAGGTGCCCTAGAGCAGTGGCTCTGAACTGGTCTAGCCTCAAGATCCACCACCACTTCCTTAATGAAAAATCATGACCCAAATCTCTTCAATTTTTCAGTCAGAATCAAATGTTTTAACAAAAATGGGCACTTTGGATGTGAGATGGAACAAGTCATATCACCCAATGAAAAGATTAAGACACATCCTTCAAAATAAAAGCACATAACAGACTTTTAGTGACATATTTAGTTGCAGGCACACATTCATGGCCTAGTGAAAATGGCTTCGCTAACCACTTTTAGGTCCCCACCCCCATGTGAGAACCAAGGCCAAGGGCACTAAGGCCCCAACTGCTCAGATGCTACTTCATAGCAGCAGCCTCTCACACTGGCATGCATCTCTTTTTGTGTATTTCCTGTTTGTGCATGTGAATGCATTTCAGCCTATGATGTATGTAGCATGTTCAATAACAGTGTTAAAATTGGCTTTTCCTCTTAAAAATACATTACATTTGTTGATATAAGCCAAAAATTGTGTGTAGAGAGTTTGTTTGGGCAGACCATGGAGTCAAGAGCTGCCATAATTGAGATCAGCTGATCTCAATTATCAGCTGATGGCTAGCTGATTTGCTCTAAGCACTCTAAGCTCTTACCTGGCTACACTCTGCTGCTCTCACTGCAAGCTGCTCTTGCAACCCTCCTCCACCCCAGCTCCTCCTTCATTCTGCTTCCAACTTAATCAGTGCCATTCTGTTGTCACTGATGCCTGATCTGTTACTCTCCCTGCCTTAGGCTTTCCTTATCAGCATAGGAAGAGCAGGAACATATGCTGATCCTGCTTGATGCTTCTATGTAGGCTCTGGGAGGGCAGGAGGATCCCAGAATAGCCACACCACCAAATATAAATAACAGCATAAGTGCTAATTAATGCTAATAATGAAATGCTTATAGCTGTAAATCATGAGCGTTTCTTGACAAAGTGGTCCTGACTAAAATGAGGAAAAGTGTCGAAGGAGCTCAGTTAACCTTTAATAAAATAAAATATGGGTATGAAATGCCATGTTTGAGATAAAAATACTGCTGTTTTAGGATAGGATAGAGGATAAAAAAAAGGGAGAAATATTTCAGATAACATGATAGAAGCTCATCTAGATAAAGCCGAGTAACTTTGCAGACACAGACAGATTGGAAATGTTCTTTAAGTTCATCCACAGTACGTCTCATTCACAGCTCTATCTTTGCCCAGATACAGACTATTAAGCTCCACAGCTCTCCGCAGACTACTGGACATCTGTTTTTCTCCAAATGCAGACGAAAACAGGCCTTAGTGTGTATTTCTCTCCAACCAAAGAGCTCTTTCTTAAGAAGACAGACAGAAGTGCTCCTCATGGTTCAAGGCACTGTCTGAGAAAACACATCATGAATAATGGAGAGGACAGTAGACGTGTTGCAAAAAGCCACTGAGAGACGAGGCTGCTTCACTGCAGCCTCTGTGCCATTTAAAAATGGACTTTGTGAAGCACAGTCCTTCAGTTCAGTCTTAATTATGCATCCTGATACTACATAATAAGGAAGAAATATAAACAAATCACGCGTAAAATAAACACTATTCTGACAAATAAAGGCCTACCCTGCCCCTTCGGCTTCACTCAGAGGCAGTGGCCTCATAGCTGGCCTTGAAATCCTCATGACGGATCTCCAAGTGATCTGAAAATAGATTTTTTTGATTAACATTTAATGAGCTAGGAAGCTCTGAATCACTTTGAAAGTGACTCCTGCTGCATGAGCAGCTAAAACATATGCATTATATACACCAACCATCTTAGAGATGAAAGCAGTGCAGCTTACATTCGTTTTCTGTGTTGGCAAAAAGTAATTCAGCCCCTGTGAACGTCTAGTGAAGACAGCTTTATTGAAGTGTTTTATTATTGCAAAACCAAGTGCAAAAACAGAGTTTGTTTTGCCAGAAGTGGGAAAATCTCTCATCTAAACCTCAGCGCTTCAATAAAGAGTAAATAATACAATCCGCATGGTGCTTTACGGATGTTTTGAGCGGCATTTTCACGCTTCTTATTGATGCCCTTTGACTGATGCAGTGAAAAACCTGACCTTGGCCACGTCAGCAGAGGCTATCTATTCCTGGGAGCTAGAGGGCTTGTAGCTCGTGTGTCAAGCTGAGCAGTGTGGTGATGCTGAGCACTGTGGATGGGGCTCCGGGTGAGCCATCACAGGGATGCAACACCAAGCCTCCTGGTACCATCTGTCAGTCCAGTGGCACAGCCCTCAGAGCCATGCATGCTTCAAGAGTATAGGTTTGAGAGGGTTCGAAGGTTTTCTGTTTGTATACGAGCAACAAAAGCCTGAGCTCACCAGGCTTTAATTTATCCACCAGAGCCCTGAAACATGTTGCAATCTGCTCCACTGAGGGTTAGAAACTCTCCTCTCAGCATTTGACACAGGAATAAAAACAGTCCTTAAATAAAGGAATAAATACGACTATTGTGTTCCCAGGGAGACATAATATTTATGTGGCTCTGCAGGTTGCATACTGTTGCAAAAGGGAATTTCAGCTAGTTTTATAGCCAGATAAGAAACAATAGCCCTAAGAACAGTGCCGATGATCAGCTGTCATATCACATTCAGATATCTGTCGGCAGAGTGCTGAGAAAGTGAGGAGTGCTCAGCGTAATTATAGGCTTTCTACTTGCTGTCTACAGCAGTAAGCTTTTACAGTCCATCCAAAGAAACTGGATAAAACATCTGGCTTGTCCTGATTTTTTTTATTTTTTTGATGATTTAACTGCAGGACTGCAGTAATATGCACAGCATCTGATCAATAACAGTGTTTATTTCAGCACCTTTAAGCTCTTTGCACAATAGTCTCCTTTCTTTAAGTGAGTTCATTGGTTTTGGTATTAATATTTCAAACTAGGGCAGTCAAAGATTATTTTTCAAAATCGTGATTGATCCCTGAAGTTCATTAATCACATCTTTGATCACATTTTAAAATGAAATTATTCCGAATTCATGACAAAATTTAGGCCCATATTGAAAATGTTTCTTAATATGGGAATAAATACAAAAAGATGTATTTTATGATGTTGAATTTTAGATTTATTATTTAAATGAGATCTGGACTGCTACACCAGTGCAGTTTAAAATCATGACTTAAAGGTAGGAGACCATTTTCAGAGTGCTTATTCTCAGTACAGATTTTAACATTGTCATACATGAAGAAATATGTAGGAATGCATGTACAAAATGACTCACTGACGTTCAGATTGTGTGCCAATGCTCATAAGTTTGGTCATTTTTAACCCAGACCAGGAAATCCCTCAGAACAAATGTCTATAACAAATTTTGAGCTGCAGATCTGGTCAGAATGTTTTATCAGCCAATCTGACATTAATAGATTATTGATCCAGTTCAGAGAGCAGAGAGAGCATACTTTATACATTTCCACCACTTGTTTTTTGATATACTACATCTACATTTATCATACTGTAAATAACCTGCATGCAAAACCATGCAGGATCATTACAGGCATGAAGCTCATAGGTTATAAATGTGCAATGCATTATAATGATGACCTTTGTAGGGAGCTGCAGGCCCTTACAGCCAATCCTAAACCAAAATTATCTGCCACAGCAGTGAAATTATGACTTTTCAACAGGAATCTGTATCTATAGGAGAAAAATTTAGAGGGAAAAATAGATATTTCACTCTGGGAATCTTTGGATTTTATTTAACAAAATTCTCAATATGCTAGCTGTTGACAAAATGATAACTTCATTGTCCATACTTAAAGTAATATGTGAAATATGTTTTTTAATGAATCACATGGTCTGAAAGCCTGATTGCACAGGGCATGAGCCATATTGTTGCACAGGGATGCAAGCGAAGGTTCATGGTGTGCTTTCCTAATCAGGCTGGCGCGTGTTGGGACGAAGCAGCACACTGCAGAGGTGGGCTACTTTTGGCTCATCAGCACTTTGCATCCCCACACTTCCTGACACAGTTGTATTAGATTGAGGCTGCCCTCCAGAGAGCAGGCAGGAGAGAGGGATGAGCAGCAGCAGCGGCAGCAGGAAGAAAAGAGAAGCAGCTTCGTGGCAGCCTCTGGGAAATGGAAAGAGATGATAAGAGCCCCTTTGAAGAGAAATCATCCATTATGTTTACTGAAGGCAGATTTTTTTTAACAGTTAATGTAGCTCAGCTCCAACATACCATGGAGAAACTTGCTATTTTAATAAAAGGCAGCTTGCGCACAAAAAATCCTGTTACAGACACTTCCAGCTCTCCATTATCCAAAAGGCAGAGATTAAAAGGCAGCATTCCTATCAGTCCTTCACTGGCCTGCCCTTTGTTCTGAGTCAAGCATATGAGTTTAATGTGATCTCCCTGAGGCCAAAGGAAGCAGGAGGAAGCTGCTCTGAAAATATGCATCTACCCTAGAAGAAACCATGTGGGGCCTCTTTAAAAAAAAGGCAAGCAATGCTAACACCTTTGCAGTCACTGGTCTCTGCAGATCTATTCCAATGATGTTCTGACCTCTGGGATTTATACAAATATTTTATCTCCCACACAAAATAACCTTGACCTGGCCTAGAGGTTTGAATGTCATACTTTCATTGAATAACTGAGCATGTTCTCTGATCAGATAGAGTTCTAGAGCTGCAGATTCCCAGGATGACAGGTTAGCAGTGGAGCGATCCCAGGAACAAATATGGGATGTGTGACTCTTCGTGGGAGGGGGGAAAGGCTCCTCTGATTCTGACAAGGCTTCACAGTAGCACCAGCTAGGCCACGCCACTGCAGACATACCATAGGTCACCAACATCGCAGTGACAAGCCGTCACATCACATCACCCATGGCCATGTGGCTCACAGAGCTCCTGACACTGCTGTCGCCTCTCATCTACATGTCATTCTTAACCGCAAAGACATTTACTGAGGAGGACCGAGGGCTCCCCACACTCAGGAGCAACCCTGTGTAGCACGCAGCGCTTAGCTTCCAGAGGAGAAGGGATCCCTTCAATAAATGATTTAAAGTGAGAAACAACAGCATGTACTCCAGTTTACTTACTGTACTACACTAAGCTAAATGAAAAATACATTATTAGCAGTATTAGGGGGAATATTTTAAATGATTCTGTGTATATATTTCACATTGTACTAGAATTTAAAAGGCGACATTTGGCAGCATAAGGCACATTGTCTTAAGTGTATGAGGCACAATGATTTGTGGGGTGTCCATCCACATTTTGCCATCCTGAAAACACATTACTCTGGCATGAACTCAAGCGCAGAGAGCAAAGGATGGCTTAAGTGGCTTGATTATACATGAGAATGTTTTGGGTGTGACATGAACCAAACCAATCCATGCATCAGCTCTCATTCCCAGTTGGCACAATGGTATTTAAACAGGCAGAAATGTATTATTTAGACTCAACTCTAAATCACTCCTAATGTTTGCCCTTTTTGTGTCACTAAAAACATAGATCATACATGGGAAACTGTTTGACATGTGGTGTTGGAGGATTAAAGTTGTAATTCACTGAAACATTCCCACAACATCAGAAACAACCAAAAAGAAAATGCTGTGAATTTTACAGTATGAAGAACAAAAGTGTTGGACATCTCGTTTATATACCAATAAGGGCTGTCAAACAATAAACTCTTAAAAATCTCAATTATTTAAGAATTTTTATTAATACTCAAAATTCATTTCTCTCTCTTCCTCTTTTTTAGTTGGGTCATATTTTAAAAAGTTTCATCATTATTATGCTAAAAAAAAATGTTTTATTTTGGATTTTTTTGCAGTCCTAAACCAAGTGTAGTTGACTTCCTGTTTGAATAAAGACCTGCTTTTATAAAAAAAAAAATAATAATAAAAAAAGAAAAGAAAAAAAGAATAATTAACTTTGGGTAGATCAGAGGTTACATGAGCTTCACCACAGAGAAAGGAACTTCTTTTGGATTGAAAAAGGAAGATCAGGGAAAAGCCAAAAATAAATATCTGATAGCACAAGGTTTCAGATTACTTCCGACTTGTGGACTATGGACTTGATTAACATCACTGTGGCTGCAGGGAGATATTGGAGTGGCTTAACCCATTTGTGCTAAAGGAACAAAAAGCATGTGATTAATTCATTCAATCATTTTAGAAAAATGAATGCATTAATTATGGACCTTAATGTAGTCACAGATAGGTAGCCAAGTGTTGCAAGGCATGTAGCCTTCTATAAACCTAAGAGAAGAAAAAGTCCACTGAAACTCAAACACAGCACTGACTGTGCAATGTGAGCAGCAAAGTTATTCTACTTTTTATACAACAGTATAAAATTTTTTTTTTTTTGCTAACAAGAAATACAAGTTTTTTATTTTCTACTTTTCTTTTAGAAAATTTGACTTTATACAAAAAAGATTTTCAGAACAAACAGAGGAGGAGGTTGGGGGTGGAATAACCATTCATTGATCATTATCAAGGTAAAGCGTTCAATTAATCATCAATATGTTTGCTGTAACTTCTACTGTTGATTGTTAAAACAGAAGTTGTAAGAGCATTTCTTCTACTTATAGTAGAAGTTTAGAGAACAATCTTATTAAACAGACAGCAATGTGTCTACCAAAGTGGACCTACATATTTACTACAACAAAGTAAATATGGCTCCATTTATCATTTTTGTCCATTTTTGACAAGATATTGATAGAAAAGGTAAGCCCTCTATTCTCTAGATTCTCCATGAGAGAGACAGCACTTGTACAGGCATTCTGAAAGCCCTGATTTATTAACATGCAAAAAAAAAAAAAAAGAAAAGAAAAAAGAAAGGAAAACAAGAAATGTGCAGTCTTAAATAAGCTTAGAACTCCAGAGCAGGTGTTAGGTGGTTCAAAGTACTGCGTTTTCCTGAATCTTCAAGATAAGAAGCCGCTAGCTAGCCAGACCCCTCCTTGTTGTGAGGGCACAAACAGGAGTGCGATTTTGCCATTAAAACCTGTGGCGTAAAACTGACAACTGTGTTAAGTGAAAAACAGGAAGAAACCTGCACTGGACACCAAAATGCTTTACCCTGATTTCAGAATGATCCTTTAAGTTTATCATGTCCCAGGTACAAATCCTCAAAGCCAATGTTAGTCCATTTATTTGAGTTTGTTTTACCTTTTTGTAAACCACCAGCTTCTTTTCAGTCATCTCCTTTATCCCTCTCACTTTTGAAACTATGCAGAGTATGTGCCCTGGCTCCCTCTGCTCCTCACTTAAATTAAAGTGAGAGCTGTTTTGGTGGGAGGGGCAGAATGCCATAAAGGATGAGACATGACAAACCTTTGGATAAAATGAGTGCAACATGGCATTGCCGCAAAGTAGTCATTAAATCTAATTTATCTTGTTTTCAAGACTATTGGAAGAGAAATAATACTTGAAGATAGAGGCTATATCCTAAACAACACTGTTCAGCATGGCATCATTTATTCCCAAACAGACAAATGGCACCTATCTTAGTAAGCCGGACAGAAGACAAAACATCTTACATAAATCCCAGAGCTAGACACGGATAACTGTACAGTTCTTCTGGACAACGCCATATAGACTTCCCTCTACTGCTAGTGGAGCACCAAGGGTTCAATTTAGTGGTAACACAGGCTTACATTCTTACTGGTTCAACACCAAACATGCAGGAAACACCCTCTGTGAGCCTTTGCTTTCTAAATCCACATCTAAAGATCTGCGTGCCACGCAATACAGAAGTGTGTAGACATAATGTAGCTAACATGATGAGGAAACATGGGAACTGCTTGGGATTGTGGGAAAGTTAACATAAATCTCAAAATTAAGGAATTCTTGACTGTAAAAGCTGGGGAATAAGAAACTGAAGATCCCTGCAGACACCAGAGGTCACTGTGATTGTAGAAAAATAAAAGAAAAATCCCTACATAAAACAATGAACGTCAGGAGCAGTGGTTTCTATTTGTAAGAGGAATTGAATAGAATTGAAAAGAGCTACAGAAAGGTCTGTTTCAGACAGCTTTTAGTCACATTACACAAGAAGAACCAGGTGCACTGGTTAAAACTGAAGTAAAAATGGGGGCACATGAGGTAGTGGACTATCTGATGGTTTTAGCTTCTGTGGAAACAAATCCCTTGTTAAACAGGTCTGAAGCTTTCCTAGAATGTTTGTACCCTTAAAAGGCCATTGCCAGACAAACACAAGTACCTTTCTCCCAGCAACCGTCAAACACAAGGCCTGCCTCCGGTCATGCCACAGGAAAAGGCCCATAAGCAGGGAACAAGTTCCCTTCCTGTTTTCAAAGACGATTCCTATGGCACGCAGAGCCGTTTCCTGCTCGCTAGGCTCATTTCACCATCTCAAACATCTGGCTGCTCTTCAGCGTGCAGCTGCAGGACGCACAGAGCCAACAGTGCCACTGCTGAGTTGAGAAACACAGTCCTGAACCAGTCCAAGGGGAAATTTATCTTTTAAGAACATTCAAGAACAGCTAAAGTTGAGCAAAGGGCTGCACAATCAAAAAAGATAGAAAACACCATAAAACATGAGGACAATCAACCAATCCAGTCATATCTACTGAGGGTCAGCTAGCCTGAGTAGCTAATGGGAGGTATGACTAAAGAGTATTATTCATAAGATCCAGTAACTGCTGAGTCAACATTTACTATTGAACAGCTATTTATTAACACTACACAACTTTATTCTGTCAGGATAACCTTTCCTAAAGAAATAACACCAAAATGTAAATTTTGACAAGTTTCTGTAGACATTTCACACATAAAAACACAGATAGATAATTCATCTAATACAACTCAGAAATGAAAAATAGATAATTGTATCAGATCTGATTACTTCAAATCATCTTTTATAATAAAAAATAACGTCTAAGCAACATAAATGGTGTATTCAAAGATAGTCTATTTTTGGGTCACATGGAGGTGGAATTGTCCTGATCACTGGAGAATTTGAGTGTGCCTTCTTATAGATACTCCAATGTCAAGCTGAGATTTTTAAATTATGAGGTAAATTGAGTTAACTATATCATGCTGAAATGTTCTAAAAACAGCCATGAACATGTTTCTTGCATCTCTCTCCATAGCTGGATTGAGATGATGTCTCAGTATGGTTGCTGCTCCTGACACTACTATTCTAACCGGCCTCTGATCAGCACCACAGAGTGTCACACTTATTGTGGCTGCTAACAGCCTTAAACCTCCACAGCCTGGTTTTTATTCAACTAACAAACTTCAAAGTTTGGTTTAATTGGCAGCTCACATAGTGAAAGACAATGGTTGTTGCAAAACATCTAAAAGGCTGGCCACACCCTAGACGTGGTTCTAAGCTACTTGGGTTTCAGGACCCACCAGAACCTCCTCAACAGAAGTCATTACCCAAATTTGTAGAAATTGTAGAAACGGCTGCAGCTGAGGGAAAATGTTTCAATCAGCTAAATGTGCACAGTTAAAAGGGCTGTCATCAATCTTTTGAGGTAAATGTGAGCATTTTTTTTTTTTTTGCCTTTTATGCAACATATAAAAATACAATTTTCAAACAGAATACAAAAGCTTATCAGAGACGAGCAGCATTGTAATACAGCAAAGTTATAAAATAAATGTTAAAGAATTCAAACTGACTGCCATGTTTTTTCTGGTGTTAATCTCTTCACTACTTGGATTATAAATTCCTTGATGCTGGCTTTTAAGCACTGCAGTTCCAAATGAGGAAACAATATTTGTCAATATCTGATGTGATTGCAGCAAAGTGCTCTTTAGCAGCATCACTGTGGCGATTTCCTGGTGAAACAAGGATCCATTTTATATCCCGTGGGAAACCTGGGCTGAGTGGTTAATGCTGCTAATGCTGCTTCACTCAGCTCGGCCCTGATGAGCCTCATGCTTTTAGAGAGTCAAAACACATTTAGTGTTTTAAACCGCCTCAATAGAGGCAGCTTGGAAAAATCCACTGGTTGAAAAGCGTGTACTTGTTGAGTTTTGTCATCTCGCTCAGCTTTCACTTAAATTACACACACATGCATAAAGACAAGCGAGCAGTCACACCAATCTGCAGTCATGCTCCAAAACAATCCTCCACTGGTTGGGTTTGAAAAGGGACTGCTGCAGCTAGAAAGTAAGACGAAAAAATAAATGAGTGGGAAGCTTTGTTTCACTCCCACTACTATCAGTTCTGACATTCCAAATAAGGCCTGTGTGGACTGGTGCTGGCAGAGACGGACACAGAAAACACTGCAGAGCTCTCTCAGGCTCCAACCAAGGAAGAAGTGTGTGTGTTGGGGGGGGGCATCAGGGGATCACGGAGCAGAAAATATGTGACCTCTTAAAATTTATCATCAGCCTGACATTTCCCAGAAGGAGCAAAAACAAAACATCACATGATACTGATATATCTTAGATATTAGATACCATCTTCCATTAAAAAACATATGAATCAGCTCACTTCTGAACAGGACGATGAGGCCTTAACACTTTTAACAACATTAACACAGATGAAAGTCTTTAGATTGGTTTGATAGCTGTTGAAAAATACAAAAAAATCAATAAGACTGGGCAGTAAATAAGTAAGATAGCTTTGGAAACGTTTGGCTCTAAATTCTGGTTTGAAATAAATCTTCTGGATTTAACTAACAAACTGTACAGCTTACTGCTGATTTTCAAACTCATGCAAGTCTCATTTTAGAGGACAGAATTTGAATGTGGTTGTTTTTCTTTACTATGTTTATGGGATTTTCCTTTAAAGAGCAAAAAAATCGAGCATATAGCGTTAGCTCAGGCAGGCCACTGAGTCAAGCGCTTCCATAATTGAGATCAGCTGATCTCATACAAGCCCCCTCAGCTGCCAGCTGATATGCTTTTAAGACACTAATGGCTAATCGCACTCAGGCTGCCATATCTAAACTGCTCTTGCCTGGCTGCTCTCTCTGCAAGCTGTCTTGCAATCCTCTTCCACCCCAGCTCCTCTTTTATTCTGCTTCTGACTAAATCAATGTCATGCTATCGTCACTGATGCCTGCTCTGCTCTGGGTTTTTGCTGCTTCCCTCCCTACCTCATGCTTTCCTTATCGGCAGAGAAAGAGCAGGAACTTGGGCTGGTCCTGCTTTCCACATAGGCTTCTGGGAGGGCAGGGTGATCCAAGAACAGCCACATCGCTAAACATAAATAACAGTAATAAGTGCTAATATATAACTGCTAGTAAAGAAAAATTTATAGATGCAAATCATGTATTTTAAAGTGGTCCTGACTGAAGCAACATTGATTTGACATTAGGTTTTTTTTCACATTCAGACTGTATAAAATATGAACATAAACTCTGTGATGTTATCCATCACTTTCCAAGGTAGTTTTGAAGCCTAAGGCCTGAGGCATACTTGATGTTAACTACACAGGCACAGATGCATCATGGCTAAAATGCATCCCAAGCATCACTTCCAATTTCCACATACTCCACCTGTGCCATGATCTGCTCATGAAGCACAATCCCAAGCTAACTGCTTCCTTTCTAGTCAAACTTTGCACTTCCTGTGCTCTGGTCTGTCTTTAGCAAGTCCTAGAAGTGCCACTCTGCTCCTCTTAACAGGAGAAATGCACCAGGTCCATTTTCAGTAACATGTGTTAATCCACATCAGCGTGCAATGTATCCAGTCATCTTCAAAATACAACACAATGCATGGACTCCTGGCCATAAATCATCACTTTATCCCGTCTTTTCAAGTGGCACAAGCAACAGGTCATTGGGAAGTTAATGGTTCACAGAGCTAAAACATAAACCATAAACTTAATTTCATAATGGACTCATCCATGGCAGAAGCAAAAAATCATGGAATCGTGTTAAAATGAATGAAAACTCAACCCCAGCAAGGCAAACTGATCTGCTGTTTACATTGTACAATGCAGGACCTCAGACACGCTTCCAGTGTGTGTTACTCGCCTTCTGTTGGAGCCACCCAGATTTCTGTGTGGGCAGAATATGTGGAAATTGGACGTCAGTTTGACATATCACATTAACACTACGTCATTGTGAGATCCAGCATGCACCTGACTAGTGGAGGCAATATAGCGGAGGAGGATGTTGTGACAGTAAACACAATAGCAGAGACAACTAGAAAAGCACTCGGAGAGCGCAGACCTCCGCCATTAGCCCTATCTCCCAATAGTACAGAATCCTTTAAAAAAAGTCCTGGATCCAAACAGTGATCCGGAAATCTAATCAGTTCTTCCTTATGCCATTTCTGACATTTCCTGAAAATTTCATCAAAATCCGTCCACAACTTTTTGAGTTATGTTGCTAAAAAACAAACTAACCAACAAACGAACAAACCCACCCGATCAGATAACCTCCTTGGCGGAGGTAATAAAGGCTGAAAGTTTTAAAGACAAACTGATAAACCGAGTCCACAATTCTCCACATCTTTACTATGTGTTATTGTCACTGCACAGAGACAAACACGTCTGCCAAAAAAGAAGGGACAGATAATTCTGATTTAGAAATAAACATTTGGTGCTGGTTTGGCTCAGTTGGTGGAACTGGTGCCCATGTGAAGAGGCTGCAGTCCTTGACAAGGACTAGTTGTGGGGCCGATTCCCAATCCTAGCTCGTGTTTGGGAAATTTCTTCCCCCACACTCTCTCTCCTTGTGTTTCCTCTCTATCTTCGACTGTGCCATCAAAAACAATGCAAAAATGCTGTCGTGAAGAATAAGAGTAATCTTTAAAAAAAACAATGTTTATGCCTGTGAAATAATGAAGATAAGATTGCTGTTGCAGCTCCACAAGTGACCGTGCAAAGTGGTGACTTTCAGTCAAGTGTATCCATGGCTGTTTGTATTAGTTCAGTTTTTTATTAATACAACCTCATAATGATATTTCCATACAACAACGACAGCTGCAAAGGCAGTAAGCTGAAAGGCATTAGTTAACACGGTCTGTAATCAAACCAATACACCAGGAGCTAGGGCTGGATATTTCCCACAGTCTTACAAAACATTATGTATGAGATAAAGAGGCCACGATGTGATTTTACAGGTTGATTAGAGACAATAAACATGTCCTGCACAGATTTCACTACAGCAGCTGTTATTCACTGTAGTCAATAACTGAAAAGCATAACTTTCATAGTTTCATGGATGCAATTTAACTTTTTTTAGTACAGGCCTGCTGTTTGCTGTGGAAAAAATAAAATAAAATAGAGTTTAAATGTTGACAATGTGAGCTGATCTGATGTTACTACTGATTAATGATGTTAATATTATGTCAGTTCTGATCTTATAATCAACATTATAGTAGCATCTTTGTGTGTGTCCATGTTTGTAGTTTACATCTCACACATCAGGTAATTGCACAAGGCGTGAGCTCTTGTGTGTGCCCTCTAGTGGTGTCCTCCAGTGATAAGTTACAGATGAGTAAATTTACAAGGATGCCCATGATGGATCTGGACTTATATGCAAACACAAAGTGGAACAGCATGACTATCTACAGCCCTACAAGGGTGGTCACTAAAGTGGAAACGCTTTTTTTTTAAGCTGGCTCCACACAATTATTTAATCCTTATTGATTAGATAATATGAAGAAACCAAAGACAGTTTCTACTGAATTTTAATATCATAATCCTCAGTGTTGAAAAAAGGAGCAGAGTGACAAACAACAAAAGCTTCTCAGGTGCACAACAAAAAGGGTCTTTTGAGAAACTAAACAGTCAGCACACAGGCATGTCCATTCAGAGTCTTTAATTCTGGGCTTTGGCAGACCACAATAAACGTGTTTCAGCGCTTGGCTTTGATCAGCATCTTCGCCCTCAGGACTGACAAAGGCTAAACAAGTTTGTCATGGTTCCTATCTGGAAGTGGAATATTTACACAACAATCACTTACACTTCTTTAGGTGATAAACTGCCAATACTGTCGGTGTGGTGTCTGCACCTATAGGTTAAACATTGATCGATAAAGCACTAGTGTTAGCGTCACTTCTCATAATAACAAATAAATTGCATTATATAATTTAATTGAAGGGCAAACATGCAATCTCCTCTATTGCTGTCCATATTTAAAATCAAGGTTAACAAGGGGAGCATTCATTTGAAATATAAAGTGAATTTTTCACATGTATAATTCAAACAGCATTAAATTTAAAGAGTTGCTCCAGAACAGCATTCCCATAGAGCCCTGTAGGTACTGAGCTCCTCTCTGCCTGGGTAAGCGGTGGCTCTCACAGTTGCAGGGAGAGTTCAAGGTTGCCACAAAGCCGATGTCTCTGAGCAAGTTTCTGCATGCACGCAACTCTGGTGTTCCTTGTGAACCAACGCTTTAGGTCTTTTACATGTCGCAGCTCGTAAGAGGCTCTCAGGTAAAGAAAAAAACCAACTTTCCCATGATGTGATGGCTGATAATTATTCAGATGTCAATGAAAACACAAAGCAACCATAAGACTAATTATGAGGATTTCTTTATCGAGATAATGGTTGAGAAAACACCTCAAAGTATAAGCACCAAACTTTATCCCTAAATATCCTGTAATATCCTGTTAAAAAGGTCTTTAGTATCTGTAATAAATAAGCATCAAGTCCATCAAAAAGAAACTGAAGAAAAAGTACAATGTTAGTGGTTCACATGTAATGTATATTAAAATGGACATAGAACAGCTGCCTGGGAGTGAAGGTGAAGTATCTAGAGCTCTGAGTGGATGCAGTATAGGTCATACACCCTGCCTCCTCCATGGGTCAACTATACACATAACATATGTGTCAAAGACATTTTATCAAAGTTGGATGCTGGCATGATGGTTATTTTCACTATCTTTTGTTCCAGTGTTTATTTGTCTGGTAACTTTTTTGTTTTCAACACATATGTACTGTAAAGATCAACAACTCTTGATAAGTTAGGCCCCATGCAACATTCTTGATTAAATCTGCAAAACAGAGGGGACAAGGCAAGAACAAAAAAAAGAAAAAAAAATTCTATAACTACTAGTGTAAAAAACCCTGTCCAAGAATCTGCTCAGCTACAGACAATGCTGTTCTGAGGGATCTTTGATGTTTTATCTGTAAGTTTAATGCTGAAGATATACTTGCTTTTAACTACACATGCATGAATGAATGATGGCTATCATGCATACTCTGCATCAATTTGTTGTGTCTGCTGTGCATGTCCCCAAAAATTATCACATTGCAGATGCGAGGTGCAGTATGCACATGAAGGAGAAGTGTATGTGTATGTGTATATGAATGTGAGTGAACGCATCAGCAGCTCCAAACAAGATTGACAAACTGATAAAACAAGTCTGCAATTATCCACGTGTTTGATATGTCATTTTGACTGCACAGAGCCAAACATGTCTGTTAAACTAGCTGACAACAGAGGAAGTTATGTGTAAATACACAAAAAAATAATGGAAATAAGATCAGTGTACTGGTTCAGTGAGCGACCATGTAAACTGGTGACTTTCAGCCAAGTGCATGCGGCTTCATTTGTTTTATTTTGTTATTTATTAGAGCTGCAGTGTGCAATATTTAGCCAAGTACCATTTAGCAGAACAAACTTGGCAAAATTGACATGTAACATTTATAAGTAGGCCTGTGTTTATTAGTGTTTAATCCTCTGAATACATAAAATTGTATTATTATCATTTGGTCTCTTCTGTGGTACAGCAGAAATATGTAGGATGCAAAAATCCAAGATGGCAGAGTCCATCGAGGTGGACCCTCCCCATACATGAATAAAAGTTGTATTCTAAGTTAAGGATAGGATAAAGTAATTATATATTTAGATGATTCAACGCTGATTTAGAGAGGCCTTCTTATAAATATAATTTTCCGTTTTTACGAGGTTCGTTCTTCTAAATGCTACAAGGCTAAATATTAGATGCTGTTCTTCTAAATACAATTTGATGAGAGTAGCAACAATATACTAAAAACTGAACCAAAGCTCATTCACAAGGAAATGTCTTGGTTTAAGTCGTACCCAGGCCCAGGTTCAAGTCCAACCTGCAGCTCCTTCCCTGCATGTCATGCCCCACTCTCTCTTCCCTGTTTCTGACTCACCCCCCATCCCATCTCTATGATAAATATTTACTGTAACAGTTTGATGCCTTATTACCACCTTACCACTGTTGCCATTTTTGTAGTTTACATCCCATACATCCAGTATGTATACAGCCTGAGCTCTCTGGTGTGCCCCCTGGTGGTATCCTCCAGTATCACATGTAGCAAACAGGCATGTTATCTACAAGAATGCTTGTGAAGTAGCTGGACTCGTGCATGAATGCAAGGTGAAATAGCAAGTATTACAGCAAGTCTTCACATTTTGGCACTGGGGCTGTATGTTTGTAGTGGGGGAACGCTTGCTTCAATTAAATTTTTCAGAAGTTGCTGAAATTCAGATCAATACACAGCCATTTGTGGTTTACGGTTCTTATTTTTCTGTTAACAAGCATATTCTCTATCCTAACTCATTGTGTCATGCCCTTAAACAAAACTGAATTTCATAAATACACAAATCTGTCTCCATTTTTAACACAGTTACAAATGTTTACTTGCTTTTACCAGTGTCAGCTTGGTATTACCTTAGGAAATGTGCTGTAGACTCAAAATACATCAAAGAAATCTGCTCAGAAGAGGAACTCAGAGCAGTGTGACCACCCTCAGCAGCGAAATGAGGAAATAAAACTGCCTCTTCCAGGTGAATAAGAATGTGCAGTACAACAGCAACATCAAGACAGATACTTATATGACTGGAAAAGGTGTATTTTTAAAGGTAAATTTAAAGTTTATCCATCTTTCAGTACAAGTCTTCTCTAAGGTCCTCAAGCAGCACTACGTTGTTAATAGGGGTTTGGGAAATCTCAACATGATGCATCAGAATCGATCATGTTGGGAGAATATGAGAAGCGATAGAGCTACAACATGAAACATGACATTTTCAAACTAAATACAGCATCATGTGAGACTGCTTCTGCATATAAATGCAAGCTTTCTATGACAAAAGCAGCATCTACCTTTAATGCCAATGCAGAGATATAGATACCACATTGTACATTATGCTGTCGTTTGGTTAATCACATCCTGTTACATCAATGGAACATTCTGTATTTCCATCCCAGGATATGATATTTGGTCTGGTTGGGAGAGAACATCCTGCTTGCTTATGTGGATTTTACAGCTCAACTGGCAATGGCACCCCTTCACCGGCCAGACAGCTGCTTTTTTTTTTTTTTCTTTTTTCATTGCTTTGACTACATCGGGCAAAACAGATGAGCCTGGTGATTCAAACTCAGCCAAGGCAGCATAACAGAGGGAAAATTCCCTCTTACTAAGGGAATTAATTCACTGAGAATGACAAAGTGGAAAAACACCCAAACACACAAGTGTCAGAATTTTAATTAGTGCTGTGAAATGTTGTTCTGGTGTAATGTACACAACACTGAAAACAAATTAACCACTACCATCAGATCCATGCAAGTCTCAAAGTCTTCAGCTAATCAGATGTGTTCTGAGGAAAATAACCATTTAGGCCTTAGAGGGTGCAAACCACATCAGATGCCTTGTTACTAGGTTGATCTAAAGTCATTCTTCGATGCCGTTTTCAATATGGCTTTCCCTAAAGATTGGACTCAAAAGCCCCCTCCAATGACCAAATAGCTGAAATCCCTCATCCTATATTTTTACAGTCTATGGAGTAAACCCGTGACTAAAACCAGACACACCACCTGCCAAAAAAATCTGCTCTGCTTCGCTGCATCCAGCTATTTGCTACAGCAATAAAATTGTCTGACTGTAGGAGGCAACTTCATAAATCTATAAAGCTGCATCCACACATCCGTGCTCCCAATCAGTCCCTGTGAAAAAAAAACTGGTTTTACAACACAAAAATCCCCTTTGGCCCAGAGCTATTTTTCCCACAGGCTGTCACTGAAAACACTGAACACTTGTACAACTGCTGACAGGACACTTCTGTCTGCAAAGATAATTATTACCATGTTTTTTAATCAATTACATTCTTTGTAAAGCAAAATACCAAATTACCCACTGATAACAATAGATATTTAAAACAAAACCGTGTGAAATGTCTAAGAGCTTTGTTTGACTGAATTTTTGGATTTACACCATTTTTGGGTTGAGGTATTTTTGAGGGCAAGGCTCAGTGATGCAGGTTATTCCCAGATGAATTATCCCGACCCCTAGTGTTGACATTTTCACTTCTGAAATTTGGCTTGGTGGTTAAAAACACCATTTTTTCGTTTCACAACAAATAAAAATACATTTTCAAAGTCTCCATCTTAAAGTTAAAAATGAAGTACCACAGGGATCAATTTTGGGACCACTGTTATTCACATTTTACATCAACAGCATCAGTCAACTGTAATGCAAATGTTCATTTATATGCAGATGACACTGTCATTTACTGCTCTGCTCCTATGCAGCATCAGGCTCTCTGTAGCTTTCAGGAAGCATTTAAAAACCCATGATGTTTTCAAACTCAAACAAGACCCCGAACCTGCCTTTTATTACGTCTATTAGGGGGATTTAATTGAGTCTGTCTTATAAATACCATGGGTTTTTGATAGATGACTCTCAGACCTATAAGCTTCATATTGAGCCACTTGTAAAGGAGTTAAAGTTGTGTCTGGATTTTTATTTCTGAAATAAGTCTTAGTTTTCTTTTGTTGCAAAGAAAAGACTCGTAGCTGCCACTTTTATGCCTCTGATTGATATTGATTATGGCAATGTTTTTTATATATATATATATATATATATATATATATATATATGCATGCATGTTCCAATGCCTTAAATCTTTAGATACTGTATAACAAAGGGTGCTGAGGTTTATAACAAATCTTAAGTCCTTAATTCATCATTTTATTCTGTATAATCAAGTTGGTTGGCCTTCATTGGCCAATCATAAACAAAATCATTGACATATGCTTATGTGTAAGGAATACTAAACTTGCTTCCAACATACTAGTGTGATTTTATTCATGTGGGAAATGCTAGAATGCTAGTCTTCACTCTGTGACTCGGTCACAAGACTTACTTTGGCTAAATGTGCCTAAAGCCCGTCTTGAAATGGGTAAAAGGAGTTTTAGATATGCTGCTCCTGCAGCCTGTAATCTACTGCAGGAAAATGTGTATCAATGGGAGTTGGTCTCTTTAAATAGTTTGAGAAGATTAAAGATGTTGAAGGAATATGCATCAGGTTGAAGATGTTTAACTGATGACTCTCTGCTCTGTAACTCAGGAGTTGGTTGATCTATTATGTCCGTAACTGTTACCTGTGCTGCTGTCTGACTTGGCAAGGACACTCTTGTAAATAAGATTCTGAATCTAGATGAGGGTTTTCTGGTTAAATACATTTAAATAAACAAATTAAAGTGGCAAAAACTCAGTTTTATTGTTCTCCTAAACTGCAACTTCTGTACAGGCAGTATAGCAGTAATTATACAATCAAATCAGTAAAATAAAAGCACATTATTAGGCAAGAGATGGTAAGAGGGATCATTAATATTGATACACTAGTTATATTCTTTACCATTTGCTTACTGACAGTGTTCTAACCCCACAGCAAGGAACTCCAGATGGGGGGCAGGAGGTTATTTCTACATAAACAAGCATTATCAAGATGCTTAAGCCTTGTGCTGTTTATGGCTGTGAAAACCACTCAAATTGGTGGAAAAAAAAAAAAAATTGTGAACATAGAAATGCCAACAGACACAGATTGCAATCCTCTGTCTAAAGTCTGAATGATCACATATGATTTGTTTTCAAAAAAGTTCAGTTTGATTCAGTAAAGTCTGTCACGGAAGTCTCTGATCTTGCTCGTGTTTCCACAGCTGATGTCTGTCCAGCCTTGCTTGTTGTGATGGGAAATCCGTCTCTTTTGGCTCAGCTCAGTAAAAAGAAACTGTCTTCTGGCTCCTCAACAGCTTTTCATTTGGTACCAGTTTGGGTTTTGAAATGTGCATTGTGTCACAAATGTGTCACAACAAATTTGGAAGAAAGGAATCATATCCTTGATCAACACATTACTTGGTCGCTCACCCCACAAGGCGTATTTGCTTAATAGTGTATCAGTGTTTCCATTAAACCAGGTTTATGACAAAATGAGGGAGACAAGCTGTCAAAAAGGGCTCAGCTAGCCTCTTTGCTTAGCACAAGATTCTTCAAGTGTCCTGTCTCCTTTCATCTGAATAGACGTGCAGTAGTCTGCAGGGCTAAGTTAAATGCTATATCGGCCAACTTTATGGCAGGTAAATTAGTTAACCTATGGGAAAATACTTTTTCTTAAGTGTCAGGATCATATCCAATGTATATAGAAATTTTCTAACAATATATGCATCATGCAGGTCCACCTAGAGCTTTAACATACTTCCCTTTTTCAATTCCAGTTGAATCCTAATCTCTGTTTTTCACTTCCTGTCCCCTATCTGACCTTGACACGTCATCAGGATCACACGACTTCAATCAGCCTTTAAATCCAAGTATCTTTGACATATGAGGCAGAAACTGCCATAATAGCATTGGATGCTGTTGCTTCCTCTGCAGTTTCCTTGCCATCCTCTCTACGTCATGTCCTGCCTCCCCTTTCCATCCAAGAGGGAGAAACTCCCACTGTGAGGTGCATACAGACAGGTCAGGGAGGTTTCACAGGGCAGAGTGTGGAATATTTTCTGGAAAATTACAGAAGTGCATGAGAAGAAAAGGCTTTAGATTGCTGTGTAGAAGTAGGGATGAATTTCAAGATATAGACAGCTGATAGATTGTGCATAAGCTGGTGTGCTTCACTGTAAAAGAGGCAATATTACACTGTACATGACAGTACAAGACACTGCAGACTACCTGAGCTTTGTGCCAGCTGAGATAAATGAGGATGTAAGTTAGAAAGAGTGGTCTTCATGTGATCCACCACATTTAACCGTGCATGCATGTATCTGAACCACAGAACACCATGCTGTTGGGTTATGGCATAAAAAGGCTGGCTTTGTTGCCGGATGTGGGAAAAACATCCAATAGACTCTAAAAAAAGCACAGGAAGGAAACTGGGGGTGGGGTGGCAGCGAGTAGCAATGGGGGTGTGGTGGAGGAGAGTGGGAGTGAGAAAGGAATGTTCTCTTCACTCTCTTTCTCCGTCTTGTTATCATGCATGCTCACACATAATAACCCCACTTTCTCACTAAAAGCTATGAAAAGAATGCAGCATCAGTTTGTCTCTGGAAACAGAGGGGAGGAAAATGAGCCGCTACTCGATTATTGATCATCTACCTCTCAATTGCATGTCAAGTCTTTTTTATTTGTGTAAGATTCATGACTTTACCTCAGGGGGTTTACAATCAGTACAGCATAAAATAATCTTTATCACAGGACTCTTAATAACGTGAAAGAACAGGACAGCCCTTAATACATTTAAAGGAGTCGTATTACTGAAAAATCTTGAGCAATACATTTCTAGAAAACTCTGTATTTCCTGAGTCAGCTCACACATGGAACAATCCCTGTCAGAGGGGAAGCGGTGGTGAAGGGGGGTCTCAGGATGCAGGATATGATGTGCAACAACGTTGCAGAAGAAGATGAGCAAGCAGACATCAGACTCTATGATGACAGTTTTTTCCTTCACATCCGTGCAACTTAGCCATACATAATTACAGCATCAACAAAAGCATGGAAGGGAATATAATTGCCAAAATGTGATGATGCAGTTTTTTTTATGTGCACGAAGTAGAGCTGGGCGAGATTAATATTGCAATATTTTAAGGCTAAAATATAAAAACCTTAAAAAATGTATATCTTCCTCATTAAGGGTGAAAGCAACCCTACATAAAAACTAACCAACTCAAGATGCAGCTGTTGGCCAAATCACTGCAGTCCAGTCCATCCATTCAGGCTTAGGGCCATTTGGGCCCGGTTAGATAGTGACAGGACCAATCAGCGATGAGGGGCAGTACTTTCAGGAACAGCAGAGTCATGATGTAAACAAGCAGCAGCAAGAGGCCAGTGCAATTATGGCTGAAGAGCTTAGCCTGAATGCTGCTAAAGCACCAGTTTTATCAGACACTGACAACATTTCTTCATTAAAAGAAGAACAAAAAACAGCAGTGAGTTTTTTTCTTTCAAAAATGACAAAAGTCGAGTACTTACATGTCTATAGTCACCATGTTCCACGTTATTCCCCATAGCTGCGCACATGGAGCTCGATACCAGCCACGTCACGTGTTTTGTTGCTCTTATTGGCCCGTAGAGATGTGACAGACAGAACGTTCATCCAATCACACTCCGATTTTTTTTCAAAGCCTCTGCCTTTTCTCAGACGTTTCCTATTGAAGCTTTCCCAGATGGATGTGTGAAACAAATCCATCTGGCGTGTCAGGTTACACTTGACCAGTTTCAAGGTCAATGACATAAGAACAGCTTTCAGATCTTATGCAAGGAGCTCTCACGTGTTACAGGTGAGGTACAAAATTCTTAACTCCAACTTGTTGATGTAATGTCCTATTAGGCTGAGCTGAGGCTCACAGGTTCTACTGGACCACAGATCCGTAGTTGTGGAGAAGTGGGTCACATTTGTTAGCTGCTGGACCGCCTTTTCTCCGACTGACATGTACAACTCTAGCAGGGAGTTTTCAGCAAAAAAAATGGCACCCAGGCAAATCATTCTATGGGTCAAGTGTCTTAATGAGATTTTTAAATCCTGGTTTTTCACTTACTGGGGCCATGTCTTTGGTGATGTGTTACTGCCACTGTAATCTCAGTGTAATGTTGCAGCAGTTTTTACATATTACTGCATTTTGTCTGACGTCTTCCTTTTTAAATCTGAACCACTGCCAGATGAATCCAGTGCTGTTTAAATTCAGAACCAATTTGCCTGTCTCCATTTGTAACTGTCTCTCAATAATCCACTTAGGCCGTTTATTTGCTTTTTTCCATTCTCTCATGCTTTCCTTCCTGAGTTTTCTGAAAGGGCGAGGGAGCGTGCTGTCTGCTGTGAAAGAGCCGTTAAAAGACAGTGAGAGAAGTGAAACTCCAAAGAGGACAGCTTAAAGCTTCCATTTTATTTACTCTCAATGGTTGGTAACATTCCATTCATTCACATCAATATCAAGTATACTTGCTATATTGTGCACCCTGTCACAAAGATGGAACAATCTCAACAGAGAAAATAAAGATTCACACTCAAACATTTAGTTTAAAAAGAACTAGGGATGTAGATGCATCAGTTTAACATCGGTATCTGATATCAGACATCCACTATCTGAAAATAATTTGGACATTAATCAATGCGAGAAGCAGATTTTGATCTATTATGTCAATAAACATTATCAATTCAACTAAATAGAAATGATTAAAAATGGATGTAGCGTGGTATGTAAAATAAAAGTCACAGCAACACCATATTTGAGAATTTCTTAGTTTATACCTTCTTCAAAGTCAGAAGTTTACACACATTTCCTCAGTATTTGGTAGCATTTCCTCTAAACTGTAAGACTTGGGTCTCCTTCTACAAGCTTCTCTGGAATTTTGGCCCATTTCTCCTGACAGAACTGGTGTAACTAAATCATGTTTGTCGGCCGCCTTGCTCGCACACGCCTCTTCACATCTGCCCACAAGTCGTCCATAGGATTGAGATCAGGGCTATGTGATGGCCCCTCCAAACATTGACTTTGTTGTCCTTAAACACCTCTGTAACTAACTTGGTGGTATGCTTAGGGTCATCGTCCATTTGGAAGACCCATTTGTGCCCAAACTTTAACTTCCTGTCTGATGTCTTGAGATGCTGCTTCCATATTTCGACATAATGTTCTTTCCTCATGATGCCATCTATTTTGCGAAGTGCACCAGTCCCTCCTGCAGCAAAACAACCCCACAACATGATTGCTGCCACCCCTGTACTTCACGGTTGGGATGGTGTTCTCAAGATGCAAGCTTCCACCTTTTTCCTCCAAATGTCACGATGGTCATTATGGCCAGTTATAATCAAAAATCCTCTCTGAATCAAATCAGGACCCCCGGAATCAAAGAAAATAGTGAGACACAGAGAGACTCCCACCTCCTATAGTAAATATTGAAAGACTGTATGGCTTTAAAATGGATTCTTCATTGTTTTTTAGGGGAAAATTGACTAGCTGAATAATACATTTCTTAATAATCACAAAAGCGGTACTTGACCTCACACATACAACCTCTGCCCTCCAGTGTGATGTGAAGTATGGTTGTTTTAAGAGCCCACTTCACAAGCATGAAGTTGTTTCTAACATAAACCTCACACACTCTTCTTCTAAAGGCCTAGCATCGTACCGCTCACATGATCTGGTCTTGGATTTCTTTGTTCCATTTTGGTATGATAACCCAAATTCCTACAAATGTTTTGTAAAGTTATAGTGGCTTATTTGGATTACTCCTCAAGCTTAGCTGTAAGCATCTCCCATGTAGTTACTAGCTTTGCCTCTTTAATCACTCTCTGACTCATCTTTATCTTGTAGAGCAAGCGTTTACCTCCTAGCCTTACCAGCTGGATTAAAAAGACTTTGTACTTTTGGAGAGTGAAGAAAATAAGTTAGAAAACTTAAAAGGGGCAAAAGCAACAATTTGCATGAATCAGGAGATTTTCTTCTATAATACCATAAGAGTATGAGGAGACCTTTACCAGAGAGGGAGAATGAAAATGGAAGCTGTAATGGTGAGGTTTAATCTCCTTCATGAATTCACTGTTTTAATAATGGTTTTCTTTTTCTACAACAGCTTAAAACGGCAAAAAAAAAATCCTGTACACTCAATACATCCAGAACACAACAAACATTCTAAAGTTTGAGTAAATATTTGCCAAGTCACATCATGACTGCTATCGCTGGCTATGATTTCAGTGTGAGACTCCAGGTTTCAGCTCATTACCTCTTCATTTCTTTTTTTTTTTTTTTTTGTGATTCGACTGCAATGCAAACAGAACAGCGCATTTCATCTGTGTAGTATTGTGCATGTTTTTACATTATTGTACACTCAGATTCTTCCATATACTGCATACATCATTTTATGGAGCAATGTGCCTTTATCCAAAGGAAGTTTGGCTCAATATTAAGATTTTTTCTTATACCAAGACAACAGAAACAGAGGTCTTTTGTATTTTAGCATCAGATGTTTCAGGCAGGTTTCAATACGGCACATTTTCACCTTATCAGTGGATTTTTTTCAGTTTTAGACAGTTTTAACTCTTCTGCTCTCTATGTCTAAGAGACATAAGTGAAAGTTTAAAGAGATGCCAAAAGGACTTGAAGAAAAGTCTGTATTTGCTGATTTGTGAATTTAAATGAACCACCACTGTCTCTTTCAGGAAATTTTAAATCAAAGCTTTGTCACTTTTTGATACTGTCGATCACTGAAATATTGGAGACTGTCATTTTTTAAAACACTCGATATAGAAAAATATATGAAAGTACTGAAGTATCAGTAATGGTAGATAGAACACTTACTCTAACAAAAAATGGGATTTTTTGAATTTTCATGAAGAAAAAAGTGTTTTGCATTTTTTGGGGGCATATGCCGGTTCAGCACTTCAACTTTAGTCCTGTTCTGCTCTGACGGCCATCCTCCTATGCCACACCCATACCTCATCTCTCCAGGTATCCTCCCAGCTGCCTGGAGAGATGGGGTCACATGCCACACAGTCCCAGTCCAGTCTGTTGTGGTTTGCCTTTTAAAAAGCAAATTTAAAATGTATCACACAGTTCTGTCTTGAAGCTTTGTCCAATTTTTTTTTTCCTCATTTATATGCTGGTGAGAGGTGGGATACTGGACTGGACTGGTGGCCAGTCAATCACAGGGCTGACACACAGAGACAACCAGGCATGCTCACACTCACACCTACAGGCAATTTAGAGTCATTAATTAACCTGGACTGTGAGAGGAAGCTGGAGTATCTGGAGAGAGCATGCATGGAGAACACACAAAAAGACCATGGCTGACAGAGGATCAGACCCGGGATGCTTCTTACTGCGAGGTGACAGTGATAATTCCTGCACCACCACACAGCCCTGATTACATCCTGCCTCTACTAAACATGTTTTCAGACTGAAGCCCATTGAAGTGCAAGAGGAAATTATACTGGAACTACAGACACAAATCTGAACATCGCAATCGATCCATCATTTTCATGCAGATTGTCTGAAGAGAGATCCCTGTCCCTGTAAATGCCACTTCCTGTTAAAACTAACTTGAAGCGAGGAAAAAGACCAGAGATCTTCCGCTGCTGTTTCACTCGCTGTAGATGCAACAGCAGTATCTGTTTGCCTCAAGGCAAGGCGGAGGGAGAGAGTAGGCGCCAGAGCAAAGCTCAGCACCGTGACACCTCACCACAGCAGAGCACTAACACAAACATTCCTGCTGCCACTTCTCAGCCTTACTGGCAGAGCCCAGGCCAGAAACAAGACCATCTATGTTCGTCCTCTAGACAGGCCGGTCCCACTGTCTGAGGCAGAAACTAGGACCTGACAACTGTGGGGTTTTGGAGGTGGATACAGCAGTGATGTAAACAGATGATAACTGATGTGTCTGATTGAAATGAAGTCAGGTGAGGGATCCTTTCATCACTGCAGCCCCATCTGTGGAACAGCTTACCTGAAGCTCTCAGGTCAAGAGAAGCCAATGAGAAACTGCAGTTCCTCCAGTGTCCACCTGAGGCTGGCTCCAAAAGCCCTGGAGGTCACATACACACCCATTGAAAACACCCACTTTACAGCAAACTTCAGCATTTTACAGCCTGGATCAGAGAAACAAATTGGTCTGAGCAGCTCATGTCTTAGCACATATTGTTCAGGGTTGAGCCTTACTATATCCTAGCCTTCTCCTCCTTCTCCTTTCTGATCTAAAAGCTCCGGTCCACCATTGTACAGGAGGTTTGCTGTCACCCTCCCTCGAGAGTTGAGGCATGCTGCTCATCTTTATGGCAGAGCCATCAGCGCCAAGTTTAACTGTATTTACATTTTGCAACAAAGAGTTAATCTATGATAAGGGTGTGGTAATATAAGAGCTTTGGAGAGGAATTAATCCATCAAACTGCTGTGCAATTGTCTGTAACACAGGCCAACTCTTGCAGACTTTCCATTTGAGAAGCTGTCTGTTAAGGTTAAGATAAGGGTTAGGATACCAGAAGTTAAGTAGAAATCTTGACCTGAAAAAACCAGATCACAAAATGTTTCATTAAGCTGGGTAAACAGTCTACCTACAGGAAAAAAGTCAAGTCCTCCATAAGAAGCATTGTAACATAGCAAACACCAGTCTATGTAGCTCTGATAGCCATGCAAGCTACATAGGTAATGTGGACAACATAGCTACACAGCTAACACAGCGAAGGCTAAGCTCAAAAAGCACATGGATATCTATACAAACAAAGCTATGGAGCTAACATTAGCTTGCCTACATAAACTATGTAGCTATGTTATTGATGTAGGTATGTTAGCTTTTGCCACATTTGCAAAAGTTCATGTTGCTATAGCTAACTTAGCTACACTGGCTTATATAGCAATGTTAAAGAGGTAGTTAGCATAGCAATGCTTTGTGTTCAGATGCAGCTTGGAGAGACCGTGGGGCCGTGGCTCTAAATCCAACAAAAAATCGGACATTTTGAATAAAATTGGGTTATTTTGGTTTTTTCCAGGGTCATGCTTGATCTAGTTGATAAACTAGTTGATTTTTTATTTGGTTTGACTTCTGATAAAAACGCTTGAAGTGGCATAAAAATGAGAAAAGCTCTCATGCAGTTGTATTGATAAGTAAATTACAACAGGAAGAAGTGGGGATGACAGTCACTGTCTGATGCCCTGAAGTGGAATGAGATGTCTTCCATAGACTAAACAGCGATTTGCTGCTGTTTTTTACATTGTACTAAACACCAAATCTTGATGGGCACTGCTGATTTTGAGTGACACATTTTGATTTAATTCCTGACCAACTCAATTTTTCACTCAATGATTTGTGCTAGTACAACCTCCCTCTGTTATTCTGTGCTGGCGTGTCATGTTGGGGTGGTGTTTGTTACTTTAGCTGCAACTTTTTCCCATCTAGTTTTGCTGATGGGGGCTCCTCTTGCTTTGAATTACTCTGTGGTTATTTTTCTGCATCCGCACATCCATTTGATTTAAAACAAAGGTCCTCTGCTTGGTTCCTCTGTCAAGTTAAAGTAGCAAAGCCTATAAAGCTATGCTGTTGAAGCACCACAGCTGGTGTCACAATGTCACGTCTCTGTGCAGATTGAACCCTGCTGTTAATTGGTACATCATAATTGATTTTTACCTTGTTATCAACTATCAAATTGATAATTGCCAGGCAACTAGAGCAGTTGGCAGCAAGAAAGACGTACTCTTGAGTTTCACCTTGGAATTATAGTGTTATTTCACAGTTAAGGTGACAACATATGTTGAAACCTATGACAACAAAGAAGATGGAGAGTCCAGGACACCTTTTTTTTCCATCGAGAAAAACACAAAAAAGACGAAAAAGAAGACCTCAGTCTCACCTACGACTCATGGCTAGCTTAAAAGCTAACAACAACTGCCAGTAACTGCCACAAAACACTGCCTGATCAACAGGAGACTACTGAATGCTACCTACAGAGTTAGCATGGCTGTGGCACGTACTGACGTAGCGGCCAGTCTATCCATCACTAGCAGCAAAACAAAGCCCTACACTCAAACCATAACTGACATTGTGTGCATAAGAGACTGTGCCTTTGAATACTACAAAAGAAGCGTGCTGGCAGAGTTTGCATCTTTCCCGATGAGATTATCGGGAGAACAGGGCGGTCAGAGACTGAAAGGAGGAGGAGACGCCATTGTAGGAGTAGGCAGAAGCGTGGCAAACGAGCCGGGCTGCAGGATAGGCTAAGAGCAGCCCCACAAAAACCTGCACTTGCCACCACCTACCAAGCATCTTCCTCGCAAATGCCCGCTCCCTCGCCAACAAGATGGACGACATAAGGCTGCGGATTTCTAACCACCGCTTGGTCAACGGTGTTTTAATAATAACAGAGACCTGGCGCCACGAAAACATTCCGGATCTAGCCGTGGAACCAGTAGCCACCATATAGAGAGCGCACCGGACACCAGACTCCGGTAGGACGAGAGTAGGTTGTTGGCACTCCCCTCCATCCCCTGTAAGACATCTACCAGAGTCGCCTCCACAAGCGGGCCTCCAGGATCCTGACGGAACTCTTACACCCTGGACACTGTCTGTTCAGCATCCCTCACACAAACCTGTCATACTGAGCATCTTTCTCACGGGTGCCCACTCCCTCACCAGCGGGATGAACAATGTGGGGCTGCAGATTTTCAACCACAACTTGGGCGACTGTGTTTGCTGCTACAGAGGAGACTGCCGAACAAAATGTCATTGTATTTTTACTATGCAATGACAATAAACTATCTATCTATCAATCAACATCAACCTAAATTCCAGACATGAGCAGTTTCTCTGGTAAAAAGAACATTACCAAAGCCGGTATTAAAATGGTAAAAGATGTACCAACTGTGAAAACTTTCCACAGAAATTCAAGCTACAAGGTCTAAATCTGACTGCTGTGCCATCTAAAAACCCCCTAAATAAAACTACCGCCTCATTTACATGCAGTGTTTAAACTAGGAACTATGCAAAGAGAAAAACAACAACAAGCTCTGAATGTTCATCTAGCCGACACCACTAGAAATGTATATTTGATATAGAGACTATATGGACTCAGTACATGAGTGTCAGTAATGCTAAAGAATGGGACAGCATTCACCTGGTTTATTTTTCTACATTATGCTACTGCTGAGAAAGCTACGTGCTGCTATGAGCATCAAAAGCACCTTTAGATAAGAAGACGAGATGTCAAGGGCTGCGATATGAAATTATTTAAATATTGTGTTCTTATGCTGAATTTGTTTCAAGTTCCTGACATTTGTTTCTAAAAACATGTCAGCTACAACATCTCGGGCAACCATGTCTGTGACTTTTAGCTTTCTTATGCATTTCACAAACCTATTCTCCTAAGTTTGACTGTAGCAGAGAACACAGCATTACTTCAATGCAAATGGAGCTGAACTGCAACTTAGACTCCAGCGTTCAGGCAAGGGAGGGAAAGGAGAGAAGAAAAAGTGAATGCTTTAGCCTCTTTTCAGCACTCTGCAACTCTGGAGCCTGGGAACTTCAGCAGCTTGGCCGGGCTCTGAGAAATATCCTGAGCTGTAATGTAAACATGTCTGAACTCTGATCTAGCATGGCCCTCCCCTCCCCCTCCCAGTTTAACCCGGCATTCTGTGTGCAGGGTTTGCCAGTGACATCAGGAGCCCACTTTCTCATTTCCTGAGCGGGGTAATGACCCTGGGGAGAATAGGCTGTTTGAAGTCCTGCAAATAAAGCTGCTTTGCTCTGAACCCAATTGTTCCTCAGCAGAAGAGCGAGATGGCTGATTATATTTGGGCTTCAAAAGGTTTTTCTCCTCATAAATAGGTCTTGTTTTGCTCTAGAGGCATGTAAGGGCTGTAAAGAATTTCAACAAGGTGAGGATAGTGTCAGCAAGTTAACACGGTCACACAGAAGTGGACATCCACACCCAGTTCTCCTGTAGCAGCAGTGATAATAAGATCTGTTTACAACAGCAGCTGCAACAAGTCCAGGAAACTCTGACATATCAGGTAGCTGATTGTCAGATAAGTGTGAGAACAGTTAGAGATAAGTTCCTGTTTATCCCAGCATCCTGCAACTGTCAGCTCTCAAAAAAAAACAGCCATACAATACATGAACAGTGAAGTCGAGCTACGGCAACTTAACTGGACCTTGGTCTTTGTCCTAGTATACATGCACAATGGGAAAATCCTGTTATTTACAGGATATGTTGGCTCCCCTGCCACACTTAGTGGCAATATGGCCCCCTTTCATCAAGTTGTCACTGGGGATGGAGGTCATTCATTTTTATTTATACTAAATAGGCGGGTTACGATCCACTGATATGTGTCAACACATCGACTGGTTTATCAATATCTAACCAGATCAATGGAAAGGCAAAACACTGATCTAAACCATCATCTTTCAGCTATGCCTTTATTTTGAAATTCCTCCCATGTGTCGGTTTGACAGTTTTCACCCAGCTGCACATCATCCTGAACGTTCAAACAAGCTAGTGGTAAACAGGCCTTCGCTAAGAGCTAGCAGACGAGAGAGAGAATAAAGGAGAAATCCACTCCTGTAAGCTGCCCAAACGATGTCAAATGGGTAGACAATATTGCCCGACAGTCATTGCAGGCTCCAGAATTGTACTGGATCAAAATTATGTCATTAAAGACTATGTGATATGACTTTAAAAACAGTATTGTAGTGCATCGCGCTGTCTGAAGAACTGGTATTGTCTCGAATCAAAGAGTTTGTGATATGATGTCCAAAGAATCGGTTACGTATGATATTGTGACATATTGTATCATATCGTATTGTATCCTTTGTAATACGCTGTCAAAAGAACTTGTATCATATTGTATCATATTGTATCGTATTCATATTGAACAGTTTGATATGCTGTACAAAGACCTGGTATGGTTGGGTATGGCATTGGATTCGATCAGATCTTGTCTTATTGTACTGTATCATGCAGTATTGTATAGTATTGTAATATATTATATCTTGTGACTCCTTCTATGATAAGCATTTATGCTATTCAACTTTTAGGTTGAACTCCGGTGGGTTGCAGAGCTTGTGCCGAAGTCTTTTCCCAGTCTCATCTGATCGGTCGTAAACATCCAAGAGTAAACAGAACTGATGCTGAGAAATTTGATCCATAATGATTTTGGTTGGACTAACATATTTACCTGCATTTTAGAAGTCTAGCTGTAGTCGGAAAAACAATAATTCAACCTCATCTAACTGCATGTAAACATGCTGATACTTATCAAGTTGGGTCAGAAAATGTTTGACTAAAATGGGTTAAACCAGGGTCTCTTATTTAGGCTTCGCTGTAAACAAAGTGACAAGTAGTGCTTGTGTTTTACTCTGCATGCAGTTTGTCGCCTCACTTCACCTTCCATGCACTGCACATAAAATAAACGTGAACATGTTTGTTCCCACAGGGTTCCAGTTTCAGGACTGGGTAGCAAAGCACTTGTGGAAAGACACTCCAAGGCTCTAACCCCCCCTCTACTCCCCCTTCCCTCTTTTTCCTCACACACAATCCGGCCCTCTCTTCAATTAAGTCAAGCAGGAAAAACCTGACAGACCTCAAAGAGCTCTCTCAGCAGAAGAAATCGCATCAGGCATGAGCGGATACCTCTACAAGGCCTCTCTGAATGAACATAAACATGCTCCTTTCTTACTGAATTATCACCTCACGCTTCACATATGTATTTTAATTTTTAAATTCCAGATGATGACAAGCTGCAAAATCATGTTTCTTCAGTCAAATACATTTAATAGCTACAACGCTCACAATTCCCCGTTGATTGCTCAGATGAATTTTTTTGCATCTTGAGGTCCACATCATGCTTGAAATTCAAACAAAGCACTGGCAACCACTGGAAGCATGCAGAAAGCACAAATCGACAACAAAGAGATTCAGTGGGGACTCTCTTATCCAGACCTCTAGGGAGTTAAGGTATTTCATCCAAGGGATAAAACATGGAATAGAGGGGTAATTCATATGCAAAACATGAAACAAACATCCATGTATATTCACCAAACTCTCCTGCAGGGTCTAATTTACAGGTAGAGAATCAACAAGGACATTTAGACTATTTTAAAGAGGCTGGATTTAATTTCTACACTATTCTACTTAAAAGTGTAGATTAAGTTCATTCTAAAGTGAGATTGCATCTGATTTGGCCACAACTTACTTAATTTTCCTCTCTAAATAAGCCGTTGACTGTGTTTAAGAGATCATTTGTTAAATAGCATCAATTCTAAGGTCAGATAATATGTTAATTTTTTAAGTTAGTCAAATAATCATACAAGTCAATGTAAAGCAATATAGTTAAAGGTACAGTGTGTAAAATTGGGACTATCAACATCTAACAGTCAATTCCGGAGTGTGATGTTCATTTCTCTGGTGATAACTGTGGGAAACAGTGAAGTTTAAAAATCAACACATGCTTAACTGTTATTGGTTCTTCTATGGTGCCATAGAAACAGGCAAAATGCAAAAATCCAAGATGGCAGCTTCCTTGGAGGGGACCCTCCCTATGTATGAATAAAAGGCTTATTCTGAGTTAATTTAAAACTTAAATTTAAAAAATGTGTTTTCAGATGTCAACACTAATTTAGATCAATCTACTTATAAATGTTATGTTTCATTTTAACCAAGCTTGTTTTGCTAAATGCTAATAGGCTAAATATTACACACTGCACCTTTAAACAGTAATCTGTTTATAACAGGCATACTGTAGGCTTGTCTGGTGATTGCAAGGTAGCTTAGTAGCATTAGCCTAATACTGTGTAGCATGGTCATAGCTAGGTAGGTAGCAAATCTGCAGACTGTATGTTGAGACTTGTAGTAACTCATGTCAAGTGGGTGAACCAAAGATGCTAAAGCGCTCACAGGTGGATAATATTTAGAAATCTCAGTGTGTTATCAGCCACCCAAAAAGAAAAAACACATTAAGGTGATGAGGAACTTCCTCATCACCAAATCAGCCAACATAGTTCTCAGTCTTTTTATGTTTAAAGCCATTTTTCCCAACATATATAATACGATCACGGAGCAAATTTCAGATTTTTTTACACAGACTAGGTTTGCCCTTGATAATTTTCTGTTGACTGTATGGTTAAATGATTCATTATTTCAGCTTTAGATACACCAGTCTTTTTGCCTGTAATGTGGGGACAAAGAAAACATGATATATTATCATTCATTCTATGCTGAGTAAAATCAGCAGATTGAGAACACGTTGGTCCACCAGGGAGGCAGTGTTGCAAGGTTGATGCTAATATTGTGTTTTAAATAATGCCATCACGCTGTTTGAAGGTAAAGCTGTTACCTTGTAGAGGACTACAGCCAAGGACAGCACTGAGAAGTCTATGGAGGGAAGGCTTTTAACCTGGGACGGGCAGGACTTCAAGTAAAACTAGAGGCTAAATATACCCCACAGACTCAGCAATTATAGGAGCAGACCTGGCCCACCTGGACCGTCTAAAGGCCTGTGAGCATGCTACACTATCACTCCTTGAAGACTAAGGATGAGATAGGTCTGCTACATGATTTCAGCAGCACTCTTCAAAGACAGACACAGCCTTCCCATAGGCCGCTGAATAAAACATGAGGTGTGCGCGGCAGGCAGGCTGGCTGTGATATTGTTTGTGTGGCGCGGCGAGAGATGGAATGAGGATGAGGGAGTTTATAAGACACCATCACTAGAGATACTGTATATCCGATGATCCGTGAACGCTTTTGATTTGACACACATCCTCAGTGTCCTGCTGGTTGTCTGAAAACTTCCATCTTCACAGATTCATATGTTCTTTGTTTGTCAATTTTGTGTTATTTTTGTCAATAATAGTTTTTGGGGCTGCACAAAAAAATCATAATGCCATTGTTATCACAGTTTGAGCATTCACTTTAACACATCCTAGAGTTAGAGGAATGCACCTCCTTAATCTGGTATGATTGTCATTATTCATTCACTGACCACTTCATTAGGTACACCTGTTCAACTGCCCATCATCCTAAATACATAGCCAGCCAATCACATGGCAGATACCAATGCATTTGGACATGTAGATGTGGTAAAGACGAAGTGCTCAAGTTCAAACTGAGCATCATAGAGGTGAGTAGATGTGATTTCAGTGACTTTAAACGTGCCATAGTTGTTGATGGTCTGGCAGGGTTTCATTTTTTTCCCCACCAAATTTTCCACCATTCAAATTTTGCTGCAAAAATCAAGATTCATCCGTCCAGTGTGAATTGTTGCCTAAGGAGAGACACTAGAGCGTGCAATGGACAGGTAAGATGCACTTGAGGCAGCTCCTGTCATTATCAACTTTAAATTTTAATTCCCAACAAAACAAGGACACTTTTTATAATATTTTTCCTCAAAGTTAAAAGTCCCATGCACTTAGGGTATTTACTACTCTATAAGTTTGACAGTCCCAAATCCCTATGATATTTTTCACCAATTTTTTCTCACCTGGACTTTTTGTCTTAAAAAGCATGTAAAAATCAACCCTGTGGTGCACAGTTAAGTTCTAAACATCCTTTTTTCAAGACATTTTAGACTTTAAATAGGTGTGTGCTGCAGTAATGACACCTGACTTTTAAATAGTTATGGGACTATAAGGTCAAAAGAAAAAAATGAGTGAACATTCTCCGAACTCCTGGGGACCAAAACGTGAGAAAAAAATAATAATAATAATAATTCTGTGCCAAAAGGTCTTCAGGTTATTGAAATATTTACCAAAAAGTGCTTGTGCTTCCTTTTAATTCAAAACAGCACCTGTCTGCAGTGACACAAAGGGCCACATCACAGGCTCTCTTTCCCTCCAGTATGAGTTATTGCGCTGTCTCTACCAAGATCGAAGTTTTAAAGCATACAAACTTTGACAAAGTATGATGTGACAATGGAAAATCCGGCCATCGATTTTCAAAGCCTGTCACAAAGCATTGTGGGATACAATATGGTGATTAGCATGCAAAGCTAGTGGCACAAATGATCCAAATGGGTTAAATAATGGATAAAAACACATTCGATGTCAGATAAACCGGTGTGTATTTAATCTTTAAATACCCCAGAAAGTCGACCAAGTCCCATGCTTGCTAGAAAAGCTTCTGTACGGGCTTCAAAGGCATGGATGGCTTCATTAGAAAGGCACAACGGCTGACGTCAATGGGGGAAAAAACTAAGAGGCTCTAAATTATGGTTCAAAAGTTAATTCACTTTTAATAACCTGTGTCTCTTCTTGAAGTATGTGACAACATCAGTCTCAGAGGATTAAGACTGATACTTTTGATAAGACAGATGAAAAGACTTCAGGTATTTCTACTACTTTTGGAGATTTCATACCTTGACCAGGTTTGAATGGAGAGTGGCTGTGGAGCATTTTGGTCAGAATTACAGTGATCCTAAATGTACACCTTTAACTGTAATGTTCTTTTATAACCACAAGATGACAAAGTGTCCACAAATGAGGCTAACAGGTCTAAGTTCAGCAAAATTAAGAGTAATGGCAAAGGAAATCCAACATGTAATGTCCTCATATGAGGATGATGGGTCTTAGGTTAATGATGAATGCCTTGATTTATAACCCACAAAGTTGTTGTCTAAACTGTTTGTTCTTAGCTGACAGGAATGGTACCAGTGTGTTCTTCTGCTGTTGTAGCCCATCTGCCTCAAAGTTCAACATGCTCTGCATTCGAACATGCTCTTCTGCTCATCTTGGTTGTAGTGGGTGGTTATCTTAGTTTTTGTTGCTTTTCTATCAGCTCCAACCAGTCTGGTTTTTCTCCTCTGACCTTGAAATGGATTTTGGCCCAGTGACTCACTGGTTATTTTCTCCTTTTCCTAGAGATGGTTGTACATCAAAATCCCAGTAGATCAGCAGTTTGTGAAATACTCTGACCAGCCATTCTGGCACTGACAACCTTGACATGTTTATAGTCACTTACACCTATTAATGAAGCAGTCATAAACTCCACATTGCACATTATATTTCAGCATACATTGAAATAGAGAAGATTCAGATTAACAAGCCGAAAGAAAATGTCTCGATTTAATCACGCGATATCACCTGCTTTCCTGCTTGTTTCACCTTTTTACCCCATTCTGATGCTCATTTTATAATTCAGCAAATCGTCTTTACCATGTCTGCATGCCTAAAGGCATTGACTACTGCCATGTGATTGGCTGATTAACACTCTTGGGTAATTTACTGCATAACACTATAATGCTGTCTCTTTAGATTGAAGGAAATCTTGTGAATGTTTCAAGACATTTTTTGTAAATGCAGTATCATGTGGAAGCTGCAGCACTGGTTGAAATAGTTCTTTGTAAATCTGGGACATCTCTGTACCTGGCAAGATTTGCATTGCCTTCCTGTCCTAAAATGAGCACATATTTGCAGCATGATACTAGAAAAGAAGATGACATTAAAATATCATTTCTTTCTGCAATAAACACAGACCGACCACTTCATTAGGTATATCTGTTCAACAGATATGACATTTTGTCATACCCAGTTTTTTTTCTGAATCATAACAGAGTGAAAAACAGTCAAATTGATGATGTTTTTAAAACTTGGACCCCCTTTTTAGACATACTGGTACAAGACTTAAGAAGTCTGTATGAGAGGGGGTGGACTACAACCCTAAAAATGTACTTTATTTTTCTGGTTCATTTTCTAAGCATGCTTAAAAAGTATCGTTCTATTTCTTAACTTTTCATACATCAAGTGCTGCATCACTGTCAGCTGCAATTGTAATAAACTGAGTTTTTCTGGGAAACATCCACTGGTGCAGAGGAAGTGACACATGTTTTCTGGCATTTACAACATTGCTTTGAGCTGGAAAGCCATCAGCAGATGAGAGTACGGATGAGGAAGAAGAGAGTATAGAAATTATAATGCATGGTTTGATCTCCTTAAAGCAGGGAAAAACAGCACCATGACGTCTGCTAACACTAAAAAAGTCCTTAAACAAATAATTTAGCTCTCTTGTAAGTGCACTTACATTTTCATTTGACATACTTGAACATCAGCACAGAGGTGATCATCTGTTGAAAATCCTGTCTCCCGCTGAAATTGGATGATGCTAAAAGCTGTAAGATTGAAAACACAGTTTATGGTAAATTCAGTTCAAAGAGATTGAAAAATAAAGCTCCTCTAAGGAATGTCAGCCATCAGTGAACTCTGTTTGGTACCACTTAAAAATTTGGTATCCGCCTCGGCTGCAGACAGAGAATCTAGTTGAAGCTTGTACCCGGCTCTCCCTCGAGGACACGGCAATCACATCACAAAATTTATGTGTAGTGGAGTTGTTTAGAATGCATGTATGCTGATGTTATCATAAGACTATGTTTACTGCGGAATAGAGACATTCATTTCATGGACGATTTAGTCAGGAGATGATACAGTAGCTATTAACTAAGTCAGAATCAACATAACATCCAAACAAATGTCCTCCAGAGGTTCTCATTTCCTGAAAACTGACAAGCTGCAGCATCAGCCGGGTGTGCGATATTCACTGATCACTCCCTCTTTCCTCAAAGACGAGCTGTGGTTATGAACAACTAGTCGGTGCTTAAATTTAATGACTGTAGAGGAACATCATGTTACATGACTTTAGCTTTTATCACATAAGTCAGTAAATCAGGCAGATGTGCTTCAGTTAAAACCTGCAGTTGAGTTTTTTAATGTAATAATACTCATCTCTGTTTAAGTGGAGTCAGTCAGAAGACACAACATGAAAAGTTATGGACAGGAAAGTCATAATACCCACATTACAAACATGTTTCTACCTGAATTAATACAGAGATAATTCAAGAAGTGAGTATAAACTTCTCCATGCTTTATATCAACCTTCTTGTCTCTGGTCAAGTTTATAGATTTTGCTCAAGTATTTTTTACCCAACTAGTGTCCACTGTTACAGATTTCAGAATACCTTTATCACAGTTGGGTTGTTTTGACCAGAGGTTCCCGACCTGAGGTCTGTCTACCCATGGTGGGGCTGCCAAAGATCTTGCACGGGTGTAAGGCTCTGCCTGCTCTGGTTGTCATTATAAGATATTAAAAAACATATGAAAAAAAAAAAAAAACGTATGAAGACACATTTAATGGACAGTTTATACAAGGATCTTGTAAGAAAAGTCTGTCTAGACTGAGCATGTTTAACAGAATCCAAAGTACAAAAAAAATCTAAAAAAGTCAATTCTTTACTCCAAAACCCTGTTTCAGCCCTGCTCAGAAAGAGCTGTTTCTTGGTCTGTGGCTTTAAATGTTAATGAGCTGTCTGACTCCGCCCCTGACTGCACCCCTCTCAGGAAATGGATGTGGCTTAACGGATGTGGCTCTCCTGATCCTCCTCTCAGGGTCAGGAGAGAAGGGCGGAGCTTTTCCTAACAGGCAGGGCCTGTGGGCGGAGCTAACTCCCCACATGACATCATGAGGGGAAAATCTGAAAACAGCTTGTTTCAGCACAGATGTTCTGAAAGGTGGAGAAAGAGAGGAGGGGAGGGAATGGATTTTTCTGAATCGTGGGAAGACTGGACAGGCCGGGGGCACATATTTATGTTAAAAAAGCCTGAAAAAGTGCATTTTGCATCATGTGTGACCTTTTTTTTTTTTTTTTTTTTTAAGGTTCATTCTGGGCACCCTTGTGCCTCCTCAATAGAGGAGGACACCGGACAGAGCCAGAAACAGGGACAAGAGCGGGGGAGAGACACGCGGCAAAGGGCCCCAGGCCAGACCCGAACCCAGGCCGCCCAAACACATGGGGCGTGCCCCAACCACCCGGCCCCCAGTATGTGACCTTTAAAATCTCATAATGTAATAACCACTCATGAACTATGCCCTACATTGATAAGGAAAGCATGAAGGGCTGAAATGATGTAGAAATAACTATTCGAGTCCACATGTATCTGTATTAAAACAAAAATTAAAATTTAGGGCAAAATGAGAAAGACTGGATCATGATTGTGACAGGGAGCAGAAAAAGGTCAATGGTCAAAAAAGGAGGCATTTGGTCACTAAAATGTTTTCCATTTTAAAGTCAACATATTTAAACACAAATGGTCAAAGTTAAGTTCCGAGTTTAAAGGTAATCAAAAATGGACTGCGCAGTAAAACACAAGTTTTTGTTCTTTTTTTCTCAAAAGACTGTTCTTCGCTAAATTGTAAAACTATTTCAGCAATTAAACTGCCAGAAGTGTTTTCATTTGCTTGTGTTAAATGAGTGCCTGTCATCTGATTTTGTTCTTTTGCTGTTTATTCTTATTGACAGACAAGTCGTGTTTATGGTTAAAATATGTCAAAAATGCAACTCGTCAGTTAATAAGAATACACATAAAAAATCTATATTTTGTGGAGACAGTGTGAACCTGTTTGGATTATCATCTAAAAGCTATCGATTCCTGAATTGAATCGTGTCATGGTAAATTTTGTGAGAATAAAATGCCAGGTGCTGCAGCGCCTCAAAGTGTTCAGTGGTAGCTTCCACTTTTCTAGGTTCTTTTTGCCCTCCAAGCCTGAAAACTATGAATTTTGTGCTTTGCACTTAATTAGTTTAATGAGTTTCTTCATGCAGCATTTTGGTTGAAAGACTCAGATTTAAGTAACAGAAATCTACAGAGAATTTTAACTACATAAACCATCATTATGAGATGATGTCTGTCTGAGTAGAACTGGATTGTGACTGAAGCATATCTTTGAATGAACTCTAATCCATAATGGAAGGAGGAGATTAAAAGATGTGTAGTATATGCAGGCCTATCTTAATGTCTTTTAATCAGAACACTATGAGATTATGGACTAATCTCACCACTGCAGTCTACACAATAAGAGAAGTGCAATCACATCAGGCCCTTAATGCATATATGCTGTCAATAAACAGCACCCACAGTGATCTCAGTCCTATAAGGATGACTTTCAGGGATTCAGACCAACTGAAGACCTCTTATTCCTATCTGAGAAACTTCAGCTTTCCCATGACAACATGGAAGCAATCTATGAGATGAACACGGATCCTCTCTGCATCCACAGGGTTGGGTAGAGCTGTGGGCTGCTCTGTGGGTGGCCCCTGCGGACCTGGGCTAATTGTTTCACATCACAGCGAGCCCGGCAGACCACCAGCAGCTCTGATTCAGGCAGTTCAACAGCCCAACACGGTCTGCCAGGAAGCACTTACACCCCGCCCCGCTCTCACACGCTCTTCATCCATCATACATGACCGCAAGAGAGTACAGAGGATTTCTTTTTCTCTGTGATATGTGAGTAAGCTGTCAGTCCGCGGGTTAGATGGTGGCTGAAGCTACAGCATCAAGGATGATTAAAGAGAAGTGACTGTTTGGTTTTTATTGTCAGTAAAAAACGGAGAGGTGTTGTCAAAAAATGCTCCTGGGAGAACATACGTTTAAGTCTGTATGATTAAGTCTGATAATAAGCGTAATGTTTACATTAGGGCTGCTTTTATGACACGTCACACACTTGTAGAGCTCCCCTGGTGGGCTAGATGGCTACTGCTAGAGAGGATCACAGTCTCGGTTGCCAGCATTGTGTTTAAGCCAGATTTATTTATAATTTTTCAATAGAAGAAGGCTGTTGTTTAACTGGATACATTAACTGATGAGGAGGCAACTAGACCAAGTTATACATCCACAAAACATCTGAGAAAGAAAACCAGGAGAAGAGTTGGTGGATTAATGCTGGTAGATCCTCTACTGTCCTTTAGGGAACAATACAGCTGTATAAAAAAATCCATTTCCAACGGATCACATGTGCAATAATAAAACTACTCTCTCAATCAGCGATCAGGTGTGCTAATTTTCCAGCTTTAAAATGATGAGACACACAGATGAACGTCTGCAACTGATAACAGTTTATGCCCGCATTATTTTCCTATTGCTAATTTCTGTTAAAATGTCCCGTGTTGATAGAGCTAGGGCAACATTTTTATTTTCCTTCATTTTTTAATCATGCAGTTTTACTTTTGTCACATTAAGAACATTGGGTATGTTTACAATAAAAACATATCAGTTCCAAATATGGTTTATCGTCTTATGAGCTACTAGCATTAGCCCACTAGTGCTTCTGATACAAATGAAATGAAGGTGCTGTTCCACGGGTCATAAAAGGATATGCAGGTGTCTAATGCTGACATTCTAGGCTTGCTAAACTTTCCTTGTACAAAATGTGCACTACATATGCTCCTTTTGCTGTCCATACAAGTTCTAGCAGGGAATTTTTCTGATTTTAGCCACAGATAGTGTCCTGAGTGCCATACATGGCTCCGATGTGATAAAAGCTTACAGTTTAAGGTAATGTCTTAATTTTTCTTTGATTGTCAGATTGTAAACATTCATCGTTTTGAGTAGATGGAGAAATAAAATATCCCATGCTGCAGGTCTCTACAGTGGTCAGGGGTAGCTGCTGTTATCCTAAGATCATTTTGCCCTTCAGGCCTTCAGCAGGTCACAAGACTAAAAACTATGAATTCTAATACAACTGTAACCTTTTATATTTGATTTTCAATTTTTTTTTGCCTAAGACACATGCAGTAGCCTCTACAGCACTTGTTACAGTATCTTTAGATGTTGTATGGTTGTAGTAATGACATGTAGCTCCACAGCACATGAGGCCTCTCCTCAAGACAGACCAGTGTGCAAGGGCACATCATCTGGGAACCACTGGTCTATTCTAACCTGATGTGAGATGTTTGTATGCGGTTAACAAGTGTAGCAAATCAAAGAAGGTGATGAATTTTCATTTGCTGTTATTGATCCTCATTGAAATATGGTTTTCTTTATCTGTGTAATTTCAGAGGGAAGTTAAAGGACGGATATATGGTCAAAATGTTGTTTATAACTGGATAATAAAAAGAAATTACAAGGAAATAGGGTAAAATGGACCTCCCTCCCTTAAGCACTGAATAGAGATGATTGAGGAAATATATATATGATGGACAAAATGGCACATTACCAAGAGTGCAAAAAGCACAGATGGATGATAAGTGGGAGTCATGGACATTATTTATGACACAAAAGGAACAGACTACCCTCCATCCTACATGGAGGAGGAGAGGTTGTGGGAGTGTTTCTATTTATTTGGTAGCACAGGATGGATATTTGGATCGTTATAACCCAGTGTCGCTTATTTATTTAATGGGGAGGAAAGTAAACTGGGGATAGTAGTTTGTGCATTAGTTGTAAATACATGTGAGGACTTGAGTCAAAAGAAGTAAAGTGAGAAAAGGGAATGGATATATCATTTACACTTCTACTTACGTCTTTTTTCAGACACTGCTGATTCTGCCCTTTATATTTTTAATGCAGTGACAAGAGTTAAGAAGAACTTATTCAGTGAATAAAACTGGGAAAATAAAAACAATATCAGAAAATTCACTCCAAAGCTATTCATTTATTTATCTGTTCTTTTTTGCATTTCATTCTTTATTCTTTGCATTATTTTCAGGTAAGATAAACACCCGGCTGTACAGAATATGTCTACAAACACTGAAAACAGCACTTATAACTAAAGTTAAAAAAAATAAAAATAAAGACATACTTCTGCATTTTTAAATTGAATGATCAAAAATCTGCAACAGCTGATTTTTGAGGTGGCCAGCAATTTATTTTTGTCTGTAGCTTTTTAAAACAAATCATTGCCACCAACAATGCTTTAGTTATCTAGTTATTTATCCAGTTCTTGCTGAGATTTGGCTTTGCTGTTGTATTTTAACCTTATATAGGATGATTAAGAGGCTATATTGGAGCTAAGTCTGACAAGTTAGTACTTTTCTCTGCTTTTTCTCCTAAAATGTTTGAATAGATACACAAAATGTGTATGTTGTATGTATGTACACAAAAGACTGATATTTGCCCCGCCTTTACCAGATTTTTTTTGTTCTCCAAGAAAAAATGTAGGCATGCATTGGTTATTAGTAGAAATGCACATGCTTATCCTTGCTGCCACAAAGCTCTTTAACCTGATGTAAACAACAGTCAACACCCACAGCATCCTGTAGGAACACTTCGGCTCTATTTTGATCTTGAAAATGGGGATGAAGTCATGTGAGGACCAGAACTTTACTGAGAGGGCCACATCATTTCTATCCTCAATGCCAGAAGGCCAAATTGTTACAAACTGTGGGATACTCTCAATTTAACAATTATAATTACTTTTAATTTAACAAAAGGAACAAATACATCACTTTCATCTTGCAAATGCAACTAGTAATGCATAATATAACCAGCTTAACACAGAATATAAGACAATTCAAAAGATTTTTCATGTTACAATAAACATAATAGTTTATTGTTGCGTATATCTTACTTAAAGACAATGAAATCTCTAATTCCTTACTAAAATACACCAGTGAGCAAAGATGATTATGTTTCTATGCTTCATGTTTGTATGGCTGGGTTTATAAGCTGGATATGCAGCATTTTCTAACTGCGCTTTTGCTTCATAATTAAGTATTCTGGATAATTTAGTGTAAAAATAACAAAAAACAGGAAAAAAAAGAATATGCTGCAGTACATTGCTTTAATCAACAACTGCATGTAGCATGTGCATTGTGAATTTGAACAACTATGCATAGTTACTACAACTAAACATCAAGTAAAGTGGCATGTTAAAGAGGCGATGTTGTATGGACATAAACATGGTGTGCCTTGAGTAAAAAATGTTTGAAAACCACTGGACTAAATAAATGCATAATTAACTGTGATTTTTTTTGACTATGGACATCACTGATCAATATCAATACAAACATCTTATTACTACTTCTTTGGTGTAGGACTCCCTTGTGCAAAATAAAAATAATAATGATGATAAAACATTTATTTTATAAAGCACTTTTAATCAAGGTGCTGTACATAGATTGAAAAAGACAGAAGTAAAAAAGAAAAAATCACAATAAGAACATTTAGAAACTTAAAACATTTAAAAACATACTAAAACTATGAAAGGACATCAGAGAAGCGAGTAAATATTTAAGGCTCTTATGTAACAGTGCCTAATGTCCACAGGTAGACTATTTTACAATGCTGATGCACGGAAAGAAAAAGCCCACTCTCCAAATGTCTTTTTATGGACTTTTTGGGCATGTAAAAGCCCAGTCCTCTGGGAATGCAACGCATGTGTAAGACTATACAGGTTCACCAAATCAGACAAGTACAATGCCATTCATTATTTTATAAGTTAGAAGCACTTCAAGTCTGAACAGGAAGCCAAGGAGAGAGGCCAGCACTGGAGTAATGTGCTCATTTTACTTTGGTCAAAACATGAGCCGCTGCATTCTGTAACTACTGCCCACCTCAAAACCTTTTTTTTGGCAAACCTGAAAGAGGGACATTACAATAATCCAACTATGAAGAAACAAAAGGGTGAATACAGACCTCAACATGCCAAAACAATAGGACTGATCTAAATCTTGGTGAGATTTCTGAGGTGAAAAATGCCTTCTCTTGTACCCATGATATGAATGAGCACACAGATGATTAAGTCTAGCTGGCCCAATAACCATCATTTCTGTCTTAGCAGAGTTACGAAGCAGCGAATTTGCTGACGACCAGCTCTTAACTGCAGCCGAACAGGCCTCAAGTTTAGCTGTATCAGGGCATATAGAACAGTAAATCATCTGCATAACAATGAAAAGCAATCCCAAATGAGCCCCAAAGGTGCTAGATAAAGTGCAAAGAACAGCAGACCCAGTGCAGATTCTTGTGGAACCCCATGCATAACAGCACAGGAATCAGATAACATGTATAAGTTGCATGCAACTATGCAATCTTCCTGCACCTCACTGCTTCATTATGTTTTCTGTTAGCTCTTTTATGTGCTTTTTTCATGCGTTGAATATGTTAAACAACATTTAGCAGTGACATGACTGCAAAAAGCTGCCACCATACTGTAGTATCAGTCTGTTCTTTCAGCATTTCCATGTTACCTTCTTATGTCATGACCTGCCTCCTGACATTTTCATAGCTCTGATGATGATCTTATTTCTCTTATGTGTCAGACTACATCAACAAGTTCAGACAATAGTTTCACTTATTTACATCCGTCTAGTTTTACTGATATATTACAAAATCCTGACAATTATCTGGCAGTGTTGTGACATTCAGCACTGAATAATGAAAGGAAACTTAAAGAGAGGCTGCTATTTTGTGGGTTGTGTTTTCCACCACCAGATGACCAGTGTTTCTTTGGCTGGAGCAGCTCCTGTGTGCTGCCCATTTAGTCACAAGTGGGCAAACACAACAGGCAAACATATCAGCCTACCGAGCACTTTCTTTACAAGCACATGCTGCTCTTGGCCCGTAGTTCCCAGATCTATCACTGAAACAAGACGGGGAAATAACAAAGCTCTCCCAGAGCACACAGGACTGTTAATCACCAGGCATCCCTCGCCTACTGCTTCTCAAGGCCTGTTTGACTTTAAGTAAACACATGCAGGAAATGTATTCACTGGCTCTAAACATTTATATGGAGGCCTTGTGCATCAAACTGCTTCATGGCCAACACATCTTTCAAGAAGGTGCCTAGTGAGCCATTTGTTAAACACATGATAATGAGGCTTGACAATGCATGACAAACCTCATGTAGCGAGGATGTATCGCTGTTTGTTAAGCCTTTGGTTTGCATCACACACTGTATACAACAGTGGACGACATTTCTTTGTCTCCATCTGTTGTACTGACTTGTAGCTGGTAGATGAGCAGTGACATACTGCAATGGTCTTGCAATTTAGAGCCAAAACAAACAAAGACAGGAGCTAGATGTTCTGATCCTAATCTGCTCGAACTAAGGCCCGTTTTACAAATCAATCCACTGAAGACGGAAATATTTTCTATAATTATTATCAGTCAACATTTTGATAACAACCACAAAAGCAACTCAAATGCAGCACCAGGCCAGTTGGTGGTGTGACTTCATTGTGAAACAATACATGCATGTGCAAATACTCTTCCTACTACAGAGCAATGAGGTGTTAACATACAAAAATGGCTAACTCCTAAACATTTGTGTCAGGCTCCAGCTCTATCAATTGTACTTATCGTTCATGTTTTAAAATAAATGTTATAATATAAAAACATACCTGATGAACAACAGGGCACACAACAAAATCATTATCTTATCCTATTGAATGCAGGGAGATTAAAATGATAAGTGCTTAAATATTTGGGGGAAGACCCCCAGATCCCCTTACCCAGTGGTGCCAACTCTAAAATGGCAAATATGAAAACATTCCATGCATTTACCAAAAGGTTGTTGCAGAAAAGAAAAGATAAAGCTGGAAAATTAATCTTCCCCCAAGCCGTAATTCTTTTCTAGACTGAATAACATTGTCCTCCAGGATTTTCCTGTATTTTGCCGCATCAATTTTAGCCTCTACCTTTACAAACCAGGACTGGCTGCTGAGAAGCACCCCCACAGAATGATGCTGCCACCACTGTACTTCACAGTGGGAATGGTGTGTTTGTGGTGATGTGCACCATGCAGAGCATCTTGTCTGATGAACAGAAAGCACCATTTTGGTCTCATCCGACCAAAGAACTTTCTTCCACTTGACCACTGAGTCTCCCACATGCCTTTTGGTGAACTCTCATGAGTTTTCTTCAGCAGTGTCTCTCTCTTTGCCACTCTCCCATAAAACTTTGGCTGGTGAAGAACCCAGGAAACAGTTGTATGCAGAGTCTCTCCCATCTCAGCTGCTGAAGCTTGTAACTCCTTCAGAGTGGTCATTGTAGTCTTGGTGGCTTCTTCTTGCCCGGTCAATCAGTTTGTTAGGACGGCCTAATCTAGACAGATTTTCACTGATGATGGATTTAACTAAACTCCAGGGGCTGTTTGGTCTCTTTAAATATTTTTGTATCCATTTCCTGACTTAAACTTTTCAATAACCTTTTCTCTGAGTTGCTAGGAGTGTTATTTTGTCTTTATGATGTAATGGTAGCCAGGAAAACTGATTAACCAGTGACTGGACCTTCCAAACACAGGCATTTTTATACTACAATCACTTGAGACATATTCACTGCACTCAGGTGATCCCCATTTTACTAATTGTGAGACTTCTCTTTATGCAGTCACTTATTTTACATTACATATTTTTATTTAAATGACACTACTTTGAAGAAATCTATTTTCACTTTGACATAAAAGAGGCTTTTTGCATTTTTTTTTGGTCAAAAAAGCCAAATTATATTGACAGGGACTGATTTATAAAATCAATAAAAGGATAAAAACATCCAGGGAGGTGAAAACTTTTTATGGGCACTGTAATATAACAAAAGAAAAACTTCAGAATAGTGTACTATTGGATTATAAGTGCTGATGTATCAATGTGGTGAAGACAGAGGTTATTTGAGATTGATTCATACTGACTACAGCAGAGATTGAAAATAGTGACAGGGTAAAACATCTGGCAGCGAAGCCAAAGTAAAATCCTTGTGAATCAATGAATCAGTGATCAGTAGATTCAATACTGGTAAAGATTGCCAGCTGAGCAAATACTTGGTCGACCCCTACTACTTTTTGCCACTAAACAAGATAATGGAGACGGTGCTGTGTTTTAAAGCTTCCTCTGTGGAACTCATCTTCCAAATTTCTCCTTTTCAGGCACCAAATGTTGCTGTCATGAAAACAGACAGCCACAAAATGCACATAGAGTTCACCTTTTTTGGCTGAAACTGCGGTGTAAAAGTGGTTTAACTGTCTGTGTACTGTATTATAGGACTAATGTTTTGTCAGCTCTAGGCTGACCTATTTCTGCACTGAAGGCTGCATACTGATACAGGTAAGAAGGGAAGAGTGAAAAAAAAAACCCAACATAAAATATGAATATCTAAAAGGTTCTGACAAGTTCATGAAAGCATTACAGAAATCATTTTCTGAGTTGGCGGATAAGTAAGCTCTCATCTCTTCCCTGTTTCTCCAATTTCATCTCAAAGAATATCCTTTGTAAATCTGGTCTCAATGAGCACCGTTGTTAAGTGCTGCTCACTCTGCTCTCCCAGCCAGTCATAATCCATTGTGTTGTTTGCCCCTCTCTCTCGGTGTACATTTCCATAGCAAATTCCAATGTGAACAGTCAATAAAACAGATGTGGCCATTGTGGAAGCCTCACTTTTTTCACTCAGAAGAATGCTGAATGCTTACAACTACTGCACCCCTGGGAAATGTTTGGCATGCACAATGTAATACCTTTATATGCAGAGAACATGCATTTCTACATTATTGCTTTTATTTACATTTGACTCAGTTTTAATACACTTGTAAAGAACTCCCTGCAGTGTTGGAGCTGGATTGATACGGTTTGAATGCACTGAGGGGGATTTCTGCACCGGCTGCTGTTCTGCTTCGCCCAATCATCAGGAGTTGTGAAAAACATATTAACCTCAGGGTTGATGTAACCATGTACACCAGGACTTCATTTCCTTCAGTGTTTTGCTGCACTCATCAGTTTTATGTAGAACACACTAGTCCAGAGTCAACATCAGTAAAAATGAAACAGAACATGATAATGATGTTCCCCGACCTCTTTTAGACAGTCAATATAATCCATTCTGTTGTTGTGTCTTGCCTCTCCTTATGTTCCTCTGATTCACTGCACAGAACAGCATCAAAACTTAACACACAGACGAATAAAAAAGGACAAATCTAGCTTTATATTAGCTCCATAAATCTACTTTCCTCTCTCTGAGAGTCATGCTGAAGCTAATAGTTGCATGACATGTAAAGGCTACGCCATGCCCAGTCCCGGTGATGACAATAAATGAACTGACAGAACAATCATCGCTGCCCTTTTATGGCTATGCTGGAAAAAAATATTACATTGTTTATTTTTCCATTCAACATCTCAAGCAAATCCAGAGCAGGAACATCTGCAAGCTTTCACCATGTTGACATTATATTAAAACGCAGCTTGGGAAATAATTCACAGACTGGATCCCTCATGCCCAATGAAAGAAAACTACAAACTAGATCTCTCATATCTCTGCGGCTGTGCCCTTAACAGATGCCGTGCAGGAAGTCAGTCCTATCAGCCCTGGCAGGCACATGCAGAGTCCTGCTGTGCTTCACAGTTTAGTTTCCCTGCACTATTATCTTTGTAAAGCACTGTTGTTGAGGCAGAAGGAATAAACCATACTGACTTTACACTGAGCTCATACTAAAGTGGAAAAACGCAGCAAAAAGTGGCATCTTTGTAAGTTGTGATACAAAATCATTCAAAATCAATGCATTTAGTTTCTATAGGCTTAAATACTGGCAATATATAGTTGAATTTTACAATCATAATTCACCCCTCAACTCTGCACATTTTGCACAGTCATGTCTAAGGGTTGGGTTTCCCAAACTTCACTGGGATCTCATGCGCAAAGGTGCCACAAGATACAGTCATAGATGTACATCAAATATGAGGTATAGGTTTTAAATGACTTCAAATGATTATGAGGTGAAGAAGTGAATCTTAAAAAAGCTACAAAAAGTGGATAAAATAGCACAAAAATAGATTTTGATTATCCAAAAAGTCCCTGAAGAAAACCCCTGGTCTTGACAGCAAAGTCTAAGCCCCTCAAAGGACCTGGCATGTCTTTATTTCAGGCAAATTAAAGGGATATTTTAGTATTTTTTAAGTTGGGTTGTATGAGATACTTGGCAATAGTAATAGCATTAGCCTCCAGAGATTTAAGTGTGCATTGCTCCTTTAAAGACAGCATGCTTGGGGTCCTGGCAAGGAAGCTAGGCTTCACTGTGTAACAGATGGATACAGTTGCTCTGAGTAATTTAGCAAGTTTTACATAAAAATGGGCCATAGCTTGAATGTAAACTACATCGAAAAAAGAAATTAAGAATTTAATTTTCCACCTAGAAAGCATCTGTGTTTGGCACCAAGGCTGCCCATAAAGGGGGATAAAGGGGAGGTCAGCAAAATCATGGTCCACTGTATAGGTAAGTTGCGATAACCATATTTTATATTTCACCAGATAACAACCACTCTCATCAGAGTAACAAAGAATTGTTTTATCTATCTATGCTGTAGTACAATGAAGCCTTCTTTTAAAATTAAACCCCTTTCCTGAAAACAGAATCACTTTTATTTTGCCAATATTAACAATGTGGATGGGCACATTGACTAAAGTAATGTGCCCAGATGGAAAGTAATGTCAGACCTTGTAGCTAAGCCATAAACTGCACGACGTCAGGGTGCCAGAAAATAAAGTAGAAGGAAGTGAAATAACTTTACGGGAAAAGTAATGAAATAACTGCAAAAAGAAAAAGAGACAAAAATTAGCAAAATATGGTTAAAAGTGGCAAAAATTGGCAGAAACAATGGTGAAAAGTGGTTACAGAATGGCAATAATTTGTTAAAAGTGGCAAAAATTGGGTAAAAAAAGAGGCCAAAATAGGATGAAAGACACAAAAATCAGTTTAAGGCAAACATGGGCGGGAAAATTGTGAAAAAGGGTTTAAAAGGGGAATAAATGTGTTAAAATGGCAGAAATAGTGATGAAAAGCGGTTAAACAATGGCACAAGAAGTAATTTGAGCATCATATCCAAGCTTAACAGACTTCTCAGCCCCAAAATTAAGTAACTGTTAGCCAGGATGCTAGCACCAATGCTACTGATCTAACACACAAGCATTCACATCATCAATAAATCACACCTGGAGAGGGTTATTCTCTGGGTCTGTCAGGGGCCCAGCCAATTCTGGTGGGCAGGCCTGGTTGGCACTATTTTGAGATGTAATTTTTAGTCTTGGCTCTTTTGCCTCAGTGTATTGCTATCTTTGATCAGCTGTTTTGGTCTGCAGCTTCAACAGAGACAACAACAAACTAAAAGCAACTAAAGTAATCGATTTTAACTTGAATGACGATGGCATGCTGTTTACTGTGGGTACAAGGGGATACTTGACCCGGAGTACACAGAGGAACAACTTCTGCAGTTTGAGACTGAGCTGGAAGAAAGAGAGCGGAGAAAAACTTGGAGATTCTGGAGATTCTGAGTTACCCAGAGAGTTACTGCTGTCACTTGTGGGACTTACAGCACTACTTCAGGATTTTTCTGAAGATAAAGTTGGAAAACCAACCCTGAACAGATGAGCTGAAAGGAAATTTGTCATCCATATAAGTTTATGGCTGTTGTATTATTCTTGTCATGGCTGATAACAAGACAAGCTTCAGAGCATGGTATGTTCACTTTATGAAAGCAGTGTGCTGGCTGTTGAAATGAAAAACTACATTAAAGTAACCAGTTTTAGTGTAGCTGGCTGATGTCATCTCTATTAAAGCTCACACACATAAGTGGAAGGACATGTAGCTGAAAGTTGCACCACAAAATAGTGCCAAACACAGAGGCTGTCTGGGTGAAAAATAAAATGTTTCAAACTTTTCTACATAGCATACATTTGAGCCAACATTGTTTTTTGGACTATTTTTACCTAAAACTTGCAAAGTTACAAGAAGAAATTGTACCCATCTGATACACTGTACAACCTAGCTCTTGTCAGCTCCCAGCACGCTCTCCTCAAAGGACAATGCATACAGAAATCTCTGGAGGCTAATGCCACTACTACTGCCAAGTACCTTATACAACCCCAACTTCAAAAATACTGAAATAAACCTTTAAAAGTTATGTAAATCTCTGTTTACATTTCTCCTAGCCCCAATAATACTTTGCATGAATTGTGGGTGTGACCTTACTGCGAATGCTCATGCTGCAATACCAGAAAAATTGCGCAGGCTTAACTTTTCTGGATTTATGCCTTTTTATGTTGTTAAGGACAGGATGGTGGGAAGTGTAGGGCATCAGGTAAGGAGAGTGGGGTTACCACTAGGGTATCGACGCCCCACTCAAACCCTTTTCTGTGAAGAAGCATGCAAAATGAACCTTAAAACTAAAACTTGAAGCATGATTCAGCTCTTTTCCTAGCTGGTGATATGTGACTGTAGTGAAAGTTTGGCAATGTTTGACATAAACAGAGAACACCCCTCCTTTCAGCACTTTTCAAATGTTCTGTACCCCAGTTTCATGGATGCACATTGCCAAGGAAAACCACTCTATCAACTAACTAATAAATAACCCAACTGAGTCTGGCATATCTGCTATCCATGAGCCACAGAAAATTGAATCATTTTCATCACATCATTTTCTGTTCCATGTGAACACAGACCAGGAACAGGGAGAGGAGCCAGCAGAGGTTTAAGTGAAAATGCATGAACTCTTGCTGTTTTGAATTTCTTGAATTTCCATGTGAAGCTTTCTATCAGCTTCCTTATTGCCAATTCCATAATACAAGCCTTGGAATATCAGATTGTTGTCAGAGCACACACAGTTCAGATCCTGAGCTGATAGCCGGACAAAGTGATTGGATAACTCACATTATATACAGCATCTCTTTACTCTGTAGTCGACAAATGCTCTGCAAGCCTCTGTTTAAAACCAGTCAGGTTACACAAGTGTAAATTTGTATGTGACAGATAAAGGAAACTGTGTAATCGCAACTGCAAATCAAGATAACGTGCATATAAAATGGGTTAAACAAGCCACAGAGTGCATCTGCATCCCTGTGTTTGGATCAGCTGCACGGTAGAGATGCTGACATGTTTGTAGCAAACACAAAACATCCCCATGGCCCAATGACCCTGAAACCATTTCCTCTGAATAGATTGCTCTGCAAACAAGCTTTGTGATCCTGTATTATCCAATCTACTTCAAGGCATCCTCTAATCAACCAAATCTGGAATCAAAAGTTATGCTTTCATTTTGATTTAAGTATTTCCTGACTGATGCCATCTGGTCTGGATTAAGCTGTGTACTTAGGTTGGACAGAGTTTTAATTATAAAGAGTCACAGTGTGATTATTTTTGTGGACAAACATCAGTAAACTCACTGGGGATGAATAAATCATAGCAGAGTGACAGGTTTCTCACAAGTGACAGCAGCTGTTAGAATCACTGTTACCATAATGTGTACCATAACCATCTAAATCAGTGGTTCTCAGTCATGGAGATGTTTTTTAGTGAGTCGCAAATGTGCACCCAGACAAAAAAATGTGCCAAATAGTCTTTAATGTATGGAGGCCCTACGAAGACAACATAACATGCTGTGATAACGAGCACATTCTTGTTTTCTCAAGATTTCGACTTATTCATCTCATTATCTCCAGATAACAAAGCTGAATTCCCTTGATAATACATTAATACATCCAGATCTCTAAAAAAACAATCAAAATTTACAAGCTATCATGGGAAAGGGGGTATAATAAAATGGATGCATGCATGTCCTCCCAGTACAAAAACAAGGTTTTTTTTGTCCTGCCTCTTTGTTCAGTCATGTTTGATCCATCTAAGGTCTAAACAGTAACACATTTTTATCAACTATATGAGCCTGTTTTTTAATCAGGAGGTGGTGGATGATCCTGAGGATAGACCAGTTGAGAACTACCAATCTAAATCATCATTATCATCTTCACCACCTTAGCCATCACACCCTTTGGGATGATCTCTTACCATGACCTCTAGGGGTTGGCCGATTAGCGGCCTGCCTGATTATCAGCGCCGATTTTACATTCATTTGACAGATTATCTGCCAGCATTTTGTTTTACAAATTGCTGGCATAATGAACCAATTAAAAAGTGTGCTACCTCAGCTTCACTGTCCCCCCTTGGCTTTGCTTTCACTCTCCACAGTCTCACCCGAAATTCCACCCATGATAACTACATGATTTTCAAGATGTCCAATCAACACTCAGGCCTGGGTGCATACTGACACAGTGAGCTTAGAGTGAATTCAAAGAGCCCCCTTCACTTTTCATAATTATGTTATGTTGCAGCCTGATGCTACAGATAAATTCATTTTTTCTCATTCCATAATGACAAAGTGAAAACAGATTTTTTTTTCTAATTTTTTGTAAAAAAAAAAAAAAATACTGAAATATCACATTGACATATGCATTCAGACTATTTGCAAAAGTGTGGAATTTGATTAAGGTTCCTCCCATTTCTCCTAATCTTTGCTGAGATGTTTCTACACTTTGATTGGAGTCCACCTGTCATGATCTGGAAAGGTGCACACCTCTCTATAGAAGGCCTCACAGCTGAAAATGAATATCAGAGCAAAAACCAAGCCATGGGGTCAAAAAAACTGCCTGAAAAATTTCTGCTGCACAGTGGCCTCCATAATTCTCAAATAGAAGAAGTTTGGCACAACCTGGCTGCAGTTTTGTTTGTCTTTCTGGAACTTTCCAGCTCTTAGAAGAGTCCTGGTTGTGCTTAACTTCTTCCATTTGAGAATTATGGAGGCCACTGAGCTCTTGGGAACCTTCAGAGCAGCAGAAATATTTTGAAGCCTTTTCTAGATCTGTGTCTTTAACAGTCCTGTCTCTGAGCTCTGCAGGCAGTTCCTTTGACCTTATTGCTTGGATTTTGCTCTAATATGCATTGTGAGCTGTGAGGCCTTACAAAGTGAGGTGTGTGAATTTCAAAATAATGTTAAATAAATTAAATTTACCACAGGTGGACCCCAATCAAGGTGTAGAAACATCTCAGCAAAGATCCAGAGAAATGGGAGGAACCTGAGCTAAATTTAAGTGATTTGTAAAGGGCCTGAATTCTTATGCAAAGTGATATCTTAAGTTTTTTTTTTTAATAAATTTGCAAATATGTCCAAAATTCTGTCTTTGATTTGTCATGATAGGGTACTGAGTGTAGATCAATGACAATAAAAATGTTTTTTTTTTCAACTGTAGAATCAAGCTGCAACACAATGAAATTGAAAAAATGAATGGCGTCTGAATACTTTCTGAATGCACTGTAATGCATGTTTCTTTTTTCCTGCTACTTCTGCAGGGCTACTGTATCCCTCTTCCTATACCAGTAGAGCTAGATTGCATTTTGCATTACTTTTTGATTATGCAATATAACTTTTTTCACAATATGCACATGTTGTTTGTCATAATAAATGCACATCAGTGCCAAAAACTGGTGAGCTTATAACTGGGATGAGCATCGGCCCTGAAGAATCAGTACCAGTTGACCCCCTTGTCATCACCGTGACCAGTTGGGTTGATTTCTGCACAGCTCTGGAGTATCTAAGTAATTCCAGTAGGAAACTATACCATCAGTTTTATTTAGTAACATCATTTTATTATAGTGCTTACATATTAAAGTTAGACAATTTAACACTGATGACACTTTTATTTAGGCTACATCAAGAGTGTTCAATTAAAGCACATTTACACATCCACAGACGCTTCATTCACACTGAAAGCCTTAATTTTTCACTGATTTTTGTCTGTTTAAAATAACTATAAACTCCATGGATCCACGTATGAAATTTGTGCAAATCTGACATGAAAAGATTAGATCCTATGTGACTAGAGCGTTTCAAACTGTCATAAAAAATCAAATCTGAGTCATACAGCAGGAAAAACATCAGAATCAGGTCACTTTGGACCACAGTGTGAAGGCAGCCTAAGGCATTTGTTGAAGAACAACAATTACTGTTCAGCAACATCCAAAGAGGTGGAGAAAACCAAGGCAATGTTATAGTTATGGTGGTCACACAGACATTCACAGAGAAAGGATGCATGTTTATGGGAACAGCAGAAGGGAAATGTAGCATCACAAATATGAACGGTTCTCACAGAAGGATCCAGAGGTGTTGGCAGTGTTCCCATTAGGTACGCAATAGCCTGGGGCCTGATATAGTCAAAATAGGTGTGCATTAAGTATGAGGTATAGATCTAAAACTACCTTTACTGATTGAGGCTTGCATTTGAATGTAAACAAGGGGCCAAGAGTGAATAAAAAGCATCAGAATAGATTGAGATCATCCAGAAATTTTTCTGCAGAGGACTCCTAATCCAATCAGCAAGGTCCAGGTCCCACAAAAAGCCTCAAAATATCTTCAAATCAAGCAAATTATAGTTAGGTAGATCCTTACAGACACAGTTGGTCTTAGCCTGGGGCCTCCAAATAACTTAAACCACTCATGGAGTTTTTTAATGAGAGAAAGCTATAAAATAGACACAAAGATTAAAATGTTTGGGTTTTTCCCAGAACTCACCGCTGTACGCGTGGAGATCTTCTGCTCGCCCTCTGTTCCCTTCTGCTCTCCGTTGGCTCTGCTGTACTCTGGAGGTTGATGGTTCGATCCCCTGCTGCCCTTTGCCTTTCTGTTCCCAGGGCCTTGCTGGACTATGTTGAGGAGGTGGAGCGTGCTCTCGTGCTCCCGGTCCGAGTTCTCAGCCTGCCCTCTCTGGTATCGGTTCTCACAGGTGGAGTGGTGCCTCCTGCACAGCTCGATGCGGGCGCGTAAACGCTCCACGATGGCGTTGTGCAGCTGGGGCACTGCAGAGCCTCTGGAATTGGACACCACTGGCCCTGTGCCCACTCCGCCTGGCATTGGTCCTAAACCGACACCCAACATTGGTACGAACGGCCCTGCAGCAGCCTGAGCAGGGGTGGCTTCTCCCATGCCCGAACAACAACTTTACCAAAATTCAGATCCACTTAAGGCTGGGGAATATGACAAGTTTTAAGGTATACTGGAATATTTTCAAATGACATATATAGGGTAAGACTATAAATAACGGGCTTGTCAATAGGTTTCTTTTAAGGCCTTATGTAAAAGGCAATCTAATGAAAATGTTAGGGCTAAATAGGAACTAATCAAATCTTATTTTCTGCTATTTTAAGGAGCATTCAAATAGGTCATTTTATGTCATTCCTCAGGTGCATGTTGACCTTGTGCAGCTGGCTGCTGATAGAAGTGTCTGGTCCATGAGGATTTGACTTCAACGGACTGTTTTTGTTATGTCTTTACAGAAATATATCGCGATATATGCATATCATGTATTGCAATTCAGCTAAGAAATATCAAGATACAATTTTGAGTCCATATCGCCCAGCCCTAGATCCACTGAGCTTCTAATGGACCAAGTATGTGTAGGGAAACAAGACCTATGGACTCAGCTATGATCCCATGTGCAAAAAAAAAAAAAGACTACAGCCACCTGGCAGAGAGAGAGACAATGTGGCTGTGACAGTAGATAAGAACCGTTTGTACAATTATCTGGTTAAACTGATATGAAATGATATAAAAAGCAATTATCTACAGAGTGAGATAAGGTCAGAGCATTTTCCAGCAGAGGTATTAAAAGTCCAAATGTTCCTCTGTGTTATTAGTGATGTCTTTCTCTGGGGTGTCACTACGGCAGCTTCTAATTAAAACTAGAATGATTTACAAACACAGGAGGCTCATGGACTCACAGCTGGAAGAAATCCACTCTTTCTTAACGACTCGACCTCAGCTCACAGATCAGTTATATTCATACCAACCCCTGGGATCATTCAAAATCATAGCACGCACAACTTCACTTTCATCGGCGGCTACATGTCAGCTCACTTTTCCTACAACACTTCAGTCACAAACGAGTACGACTGCAATTTAGTCATGCGATGTAGAATCTCCAGAAACAAGACATCCAGGAAACTTCAAGACTCACGGCATTTTTGTTTTGGAAATTAGTCCTTTCTCTCTTTCCGTCCGGTTAAGAAGAATGTGGCTGCAGATGACAAGTGTTCAATCTGAAGCACAGGGAGCCGTTTCTGAGAGCGACAGAGATCCGTCTCATATAGTCCATTGACAATCGTTTGTCCGTGTGGTGCACCGAGGCAATAGCGGAACTACAATACACAGACCCTCATTGTACGAACATTCCTCCTTTGACATGATCCACTAAGACGGACGCAGAGGGGTCCTAAAGCACACCCTGGTGGAGGGAAAGGTGAACTACAACAAGGACTGAACTGTAAGGGAGGAAGTCCCTAAAATGTTACTTAAATCTGACAGAAACAGCTTATTATAAAGAGATGAAAGTACCCCGTGAAGCGATGGCAGATGGAGTAATAGGCTGAATACATGGTGGTTGTTACGTATCACTGAACTGCGCAGTGTAACAAAAAACGGTAGATTTTCTCGCAGGCCTGCCCACAAAATTAGCCAGGCCCCTAAAAACCCAAAGAAAGAGCCCTCCCCATTGGTGATTTATTGATGATATCAGTGCATGTGTGGTCAATCAGTAGCATTTGTGCTAGCATCCTGGACAACAGTTCCCTCGTTTTGAAGCTGAAAAGTGTGTCAAGCTATTATTGGCTTCTAATGCTAAAATTATTTATTCATGCTACCTTTTAACCAATTTCAACACTTTTTTGCCACTTTAACCCATTATTTACAGCTTTTTGCCCTTATCTGACATTTTTGCCATTTTTTCTTTTATTTTTTAACAAATTTTAATCCTTTTTAATACTTTGTCACCACATTTCACTTTTTTTTTTTGCTGCTTTATGGCACTTTTAACCATTGTTTTGACCATTGTTGCTTAACTTTTTACTACTTTAACCTTTTTGACACTTAATGCATATTTCTGCTGAATCGTTACCACTTTTACCTATTTTTTGCCACTTTTAGCCAATTTTTTGCCATTGTTAGGTCACTCTTCACCCATACTTTGTCTCTTTTCACAATTGTTCAGTTGTTTTCTATGAAAGTTGTCTCGTTTTCTGCTACTTTATTTTCTGGCATCTTGATGTTTGTGCCAAAAGTGTAACAAGCTATTATTGGGTTCTAATGATTAAATTATTGATTAATGCTTCTTTTTAAGCCATTTCCCCACTTTTTCTACCTCTTGTTGCTACTTTCACTCACATTTTGCTGCTTTTCAACCATTTTGCCACGTTTTTGTCACTTTTTGACTAGTTTCTATAACTTTAATGCCTTTCTGCCACTTTTTCACTATCTTTGCTTCTTTTTTGCCACTTCAACCACTTTTTTACAGTGTTCACCCATTTTTCATCTTTCTTCACAATCATTCAGTTCTTTTCTTGTTGTCAAAATTTTTCTAGTCCATTTTTGGACATCCTGATGTTTGTGCACATCATGGCCTTGCTGTGAAGTAGGCATTATTTCCTTAATCATTTAGTTCAGTTTGCCCATCCACAGTATTGACTTTACAATGGACCATGATGTTGCTGACCTCCATTGCCTCCCAGTTTGGCTGGGCCCCAGAAAGCTCTCCTATGGGTAGTCTTAACTCAACCTGTGCTGTTGACATACTGCTTAATGATTTAATTCCTGCAGAGTCACAATGGTTCCTGGTTTTACTTTTCTTATACACTGCCAGAATTATTTTTCTATCAGGGTTGCACACATGTTTGTGGGTCACAAGTTTGAGGCACAACTATTGAATAGAATTTTTTTTTTTTTTTTTTGGAAACAATTACAACCACTCCACAACCATCGTTACATTCTGCCTCGGGACACGACATTTGCTCAGCAATTGTAAGTTGTTCAATTTTTGATTTTTGGTGTCGATTTTTTTTTTTTTTTAACTTTAATGGGTGGGATAGAAAATCTCAGATTCTATAATGTCCCATATACTGTACTGGGTGATTGAAAGTCAAAAAAAGTTGTTCACTGAGGAAATTAACAACCAGCTCTCATTTACCATGCTGTAAATGATGCAGCATTTGGTACTTTGGGGCAATATACTGTATACTGGTAAAGACATTTGGTAACATTGGTAATGATGAGAAGAGGTCATAGGGTGCAGATAGACTAGCAGGTTCCATGTACAGACAGCCTGGGTTTAGATCTGGCCTGTGGCTCCTTTCCCACACGTCTCTCCCCAACTCTCTCAGCCCTGTTTCTGACTCTATCCACTGTCCTCCTCTCCTTATAATGGCATAAAAGCCCAAAAATATATCTTTTGAAATGATGATAAGGTCTCAAAAAACGCATGCTGCTTCCTTCATGTCCATTGGACTCTAAGCACTTTGTGACACTTACTGATGCTGTTTCCTGCTGTCTAGATCGTTGCTTGTGTCGTAGCATCTTAATGGTAAAGGTTGACAGTATACCACTGACATCACTCAAATTTATGGTACAACAATGATGGCACTAAATCAAAGCAAACTTACACATCCAGAGGCACGAGTTGATCCCGAGTTAGTGCTCAGCAACATCTCTAAAGGTGGAGAAATCAAGCCAACAACATTTAAAGATAAAGGATAAATGTTTTTATTCATTAAAAAAAGGAACAGTAGCACCCTGAATATGTGTAGTCCACTCAGAAAGACCCCGTGAGGACTGCAGGGACTGATAATGAGGAAGAGTCTGTGAATTAGACTGTAGAAAAAGTTTGGGTTGTTTTTGCACCCACAGCCAGAGAAGGCCCACTAATGAGGGTCAGTACTGACCTTTAGCAGACACAGTATCACTGATATTCACTAGAAAGTTAAGGTCAGACTGTGGGAGCTGGATTAAAGGAATATTCTTTGCATTACTCATTTATTTTTAAGCAGCTCCTGATGAGTTAGTCAACTAATCTGCATTCAAGGATTAGGTTGACTAAGACATTTTTAGCTAGCTGTTTTTTTCAGTATATATTAGTCACTGCTCATTACTGGAAAATGGTCTTGTGTTTCATGATGTGATCATGAGGCAAATTAACATTAAATTCATCATTTTATAAAGTTCAGACACTCTAGAGATGTATTCATAATTCTTTGCCTGCCCTGATGAGTTAAATATGTCGTTTTGGTTCTTCTCTGTTGCTTATGAAGGATGCAGATGAAGGAGAAAACGCTGCAAATCTGTTTATTTTAGTATTGACAGACTTCAGTAAGCACACTTGAATGCAGACACAAACCACAGACATGTTCTTCATTTTTGAAAACCAAAAGGTCTGGACTCCTTTACTGAGGCAGCAGCAAACTGTGTATTTAAATGGATACGTACCTCACACAACAGAGGGCAGCAGGCGTTTAACTTCAGAGCTTCATGAAGTGGTAATGGGAATTTGGTGCCCAAACAGCTCTTGATTTGGCACAGTCTTGGGTATAATAACACAGCCAAATTCAGTCATATTTGAACCTATGATTGATATTTGTGCATGTATTTTAATGAAACCATTAATTGCCATATAACTTGACCACATGATTCTCAGGAAAAAACATGATTTAAATAGGACATCATTAAAAACCCACTTCTTTAATATGTTTGCACACAGTGAAGTATTTGCCCCCATCTTTTTTTCTTTTCTTTTCTTTTACTTTAACATATTCATCACCAATGTTTTAGATCATCAGATAAGATAACCTTTTAAGATAACCACATTTTGAATGATGATTTAATTTATTAAGGGAAAAAGCTATCCAAACCTATCTACCTGAAATGACCTAAAACAGCAGCATGCTGGAATTTAAAGATATTCAAACACAGATGAGAAAAAAGTCATTGACATCTAGTCTGGAAAGGTTTGCAAAGCCATTTCTGAGGCTTTGGGACTCCAGCGAACCACAGTAAGAGCCATTATCCACAAATGGAGAAAACTTGGAACAGTAGGGAACTACCCAGGAGTTGTTACTTCAAAAGTGCATCGAGGACTCACCCAGGAGGTCACAGAAGAACACAGAACAACATCTAAAGACCTGCAGGCCTCACTGGCCCCAGTTAAGGTCAGGTCAGTTTTTATTTTTAAAAAATTTCTAGATTCTGTTTTCACGTTGTCATGATGGGGTACTGAATGTAGATTAATGAGAATATTCATGTTTTATCCAATGTAACATCAGGCTGCAGCATAACATAATTGAAAAAGTGAAGGGGGTCTGAATACACTGTAAAATATTAATATTATATTGAACTGGAAAAACTCACTACATATCTGCATTTTGAGTAAATGTGAGTTTATAAACTTACCAGGAGGCCGCCATGTTTTGGTCCGCAATAATAGTTGGACACCACTTGGCCAGAGCGCTCCTTGCTTGCCTTAATCAACCCTTTCAGACTGGTAGTCAGTGTGAGGGCAGCATCTCACCCTACTGAGGTGCTGTAACTCTCACAAACAGAGAATTTTGATATTTGAGGTCTCCTCTATTTTTTCTGCGCACCATGAGCAGTCATCGGTCAAAATAGACAAAAAAAAGATAGCCATATTTACCTTGTTGTAGCAAAAATGTACATCCACACCGGTAGAATATAGTCTATTTGAAATCTGTTTCTTTACGACCTAGATGAAGACCAAGAGCTAAAATGTGTCTGTTTTTAATAGCTGTACCCCAAATTTCTATTTATGAAACTTTCTATTTCCACAAGGTACAAAATGTTGCAGGATAAGAAACCCACAGTAGGGGTTTATGCTTTTCAAAGTAAAAGTCAGCTTTAGCATTTTTTTGGAGAAACTCCCTTCGTTTGCACGTAATGCTTTTATTCTGGAGGGATGAGTCCTAAAATGCGGAAGTGAGTTAGCATTTTAGCACTTCTGGTCCCCTCGTCTGAAAGTCTATGGGATTTTTGAATGAGTTTTCGGTTAAATGCCTGTAATAAGGTCTGTGGTGAACACAAGTCCAAGAGAGTTTAACGTTTATCCTACAACATAAAATAAATCTGAAACATGCCCCACCTCTGAATTGTGTATCTTTTCATGTCTTAATAAAGGTGGTTGCTAAAAGACAGCTAACAAGGACTACAGCGTTTGTCAGGAAGACTATACGTCATCATCTGAGGCGTGGCAACTGAGCCTGCCGTTCACTTGCATCCGCAGGTGTTGACTGTTGAAATTTAGTTGACCGTGCTGTAGTTCAATATAGCATGACGTTAGCTTTTAATTTCGTCAGTTAGATTAACGAACCAGATATGATGCTTATATTGTCAATTTAGGAAGATTATCTTTGAACAAAACGTCTAAGTTTCATAAACTTTTATTAGACACAGAGCTTATTTTCAGCAATAATCCAAAAACACATTGTAAAAACCCATAGGCTCGACACCAAGGGAACCCATGCAACGCTAACTTCCGGGTTTGCCTACAAAATTATGTCACGACTGCACCACTCTATACACTGAATCAAGTCACTTGTAGGGAGGTTTATCACCGTAAAACTTAAGAAGCACAAGGCTTTTACAGCAGCCAACATGCAGCGACCTCGTGCCTGGTATGAAAGCTGTGATAGCACATGCCGTAGCAGCCATGCAGAAAATTCATGCTGCCAGTCTGAACGGCTGGTTAAAGAGTAGCAACGGCGAGGATCGCTCTGGCCAAGTGACGTCACACTATCAGTGCAGACCAAAACATGGCAGCCTTCTGGTGAGTTTATAAGCTCAAATTTACTCAAAATTCAGATATCTAGTGAGTTTTTTGTTCAACATGTGAGAGATACAAGATCTATCCTGTAGTAGATTGGTAGTTTGCCACCTTGTGGGTTAAATACGCCATTGCAGTACAGGGATAGTTTTTGATTGGCCAACATTTTAACACTAACAATGGGGTCTCCTTTGCCGAACACGCTGTAACCTGTTGAGTTTTTGTTACCTGCCATCTCCAAGTAAAGACGTGTTGCAGACACGTCTCTCGCCTGTTTATTGAAGTTCAGCAGGTGTACTACATATCCAATTAGTTAGAATTGTCTGATTATGTTGGGTTCCTTTTAAACTTCAATGGGCATTCCTGAGAACTATCTCTAGAATTCAAATAGCAGAAATTATTATATTCGTAGGAAGGCCAAAATGTAAAGTCCTGATATGTATATGCATTGACTTAGGAAGTAAAACATAACATTTTGTATAAAACAAAGATATACCACCAAGCATTGTGGAGAAACATTTTTTCTTTTGCATCTTAAAAGACAAAAGGGAGGGGAGGGACACTCTCAAACGGGAGCCAGCTCCCATCATTCACATAACTCTGACTTGCCTTCACCAACACTTCAGTCTAATTAAGAGTGTGTGTGAGTAATGCCGTCTTGGCTGCAGGAAAACGGTTTGAGTTCATGTTGAAAGAGGAACTCTGACACCAGTCTTTCACTTCTTGATTTATTCTATGTCCACAGGTTTTAGTCTACCATTATACAGGAATAACAAAGTATTGTTTTCTTGTGTATCCCAAATGAACTGTACCACATTACCATCACACTGGCATCTTTTGTACTATTGCTTCACAAATTACATACAGTTTGCATACATCAATGTTAGTAGAGAGAAGGTTTCCTTATTTGGTTTTTGTTTTTTTCCTTTTTACAATTATTAACTTCAAAACGCACAATAAATTAATAAATTAACACACAAGCAGTCTGCAAATGCTTTACAGTAGTAGCAATATCAGTGGTAAAAAAAAAAAAGATATCTACTAGTACAGTACGTCAACCCAGTGACAGTCTGACAGTAGATCTGAGCAGTGTTTTTCAATCTGGCCCAGTCAAGCTGTCATTTAACTTACTAAAACTCACAATCTACCACAACACATACACAGCTCTTCTGCTTATGACGGGTCTCTCTAGATAATAAATTACACATCCATTTCACTTCAGAGGCTGACAGGGGGGGAGACAGGCTTCTCTTCAGTCTTTTCTTTCCTCTCACTCTTTGTGAATCACAGTCCACGCAGGGAGGCTCTGCCAGTGTGACTCAAATCTGCCAGCCTTCCTGTTTCATGAACAGATCATAAAATTCAATCTGGAAATGTAAGAAAGAAACAAAATACAGGATGCAACAAGCTTAGCTTAATTTAGTCTGACCTGACCCTCGGAAATATCTCTTGCTTAAACCTACCAGTAGAAAATAATCATAAAAAGAATACAAAACAGTAAAAATAGTAGAAAAACATTAAGAAGCTAATCTCAATAGAATCAATAACACCATCGAGCACTGCATGGCCATGCTTTACGATCAGAGGGATTGACCCTACAGTGGTTCCAGCCCACAGTGAAATACTGGACTCAATATTATTGTGAATAATATCTAAAAGGCAAATTTTACATCTCAACTGAAATGAAAATATAAGGCAAATTTAACAAATATAAAAGTTTAGGAAATTAAGACAAATTCCATCCTTGACTAATTTTAAGTGACAGTCAGTACGTTTACATGCAGAAAGAGAGCGTAAAATTACTGTGGTTGTCAGACTAATACTGGACTTCTAGAGACTTTTTTGAGGGTGGGTTTTTTTTTGTGCCTTTACCTGAGCGAAAGGATGCTGAATAGAGTTAGACACTGAGTGGGGAATGTGGCATTCCTGGTAACTGAGCATGCGGACAAGTCTTTTGGTCCTCCTGGTCTTACTATGCTCTTGTGAGGCCTTGACACTCACTGATGATCAAAGGCGCCAACTGGACTCTTTTGTGACCAGGCACTGGGGGCGGTTGCATGCAATTTGGAGGGGGCAGCTGGGAGGATACCTCAAACGATGGGGTATTGGTCTGGAACAGGTTTGGATGAAGGCCGTAAGGAGGCCAAAGCAGCACAGGACCCAGGTTGACGTGGTGAAGTGCCGCACTGGCATATGCCAGCTATGAGTGCTGTGCAGGCCCTACAGCAGTGATCAACAATTGGCAGCCCGGGGGCCATATCAGGCCCCCCATAGCTCGCTATCTGGCCCCCAAATGATGATTAATATGTGGATAAAACAAGATGTTTAAGTTTTTAGGGTATCTTTTATCTTTAAATCCTTACAGCTATCATATCAACCCCAGGGCGATCAAGAATGGAACAGTTTTATCTGGATCAGCTGAACATTTGATGTGATTTTGACAGAAATACACCTTTCAGTCATATTAGACAATGTAATGTAAAGTAAACACATAATTAGTCTGTTCCTACTTGTGTTTTTCCCTTATTGGAGCACACCATACTACCGTCCCATCCACTGAATAGTTGAATATATATCCAAACATGGCATCTAATTAATGATTTACAGGAAGCATAGGGCGTGTTAGCTTCGTCATGCTCGACTCTCATGAACTTTTCAAAAATTTTCAACTTCCCCACAAGTTCTGTAAGCTTGATAGATGGATCATTTTGTCTTACTTTTCATTCTCAGTCACATTTTGCCTCATTTGATTGCCTTTGTCTTTCTCTATTTCAAAAAAGGGTTGTTGCTTGCATTGTTGGAGAAAGTGTTGGCTGCAGCAGTTCAATTTCTTGTGTATGAAAAGTGGTTTGTTTGACTTGCGCTGCGGTGTTGGCACTCTAAAAGAAAACCACAAGGAAAATGGCTGCCAAGTATGGTCAATATACAGTGCTTCAGTCTGTGAAAAAACCTAACCCCTTGAACAAACTGCATGTGCATATTTATGTATAAAAATTGGTCTATTGTTATGGTGGTTCCCGCCCACCCCCACATTCTTTATTTCCCTTCAAATCCCAATCACACGACTGAACAGTGGAATGACAACCAATTCTGGGCCCCTTGGGAATTCCCAAAAAATGTCAGCCTCTAAGGCAGAGTACCTGGAGAGAGCATAAGCTTCCTTTTGGTAGAACATGCAAACTCCATACAGAAAGGCCCTGTTTAAGGGGGATTCAAACCAGGAACCCTCTTGCAACAGACAGTAGTCCAGAAAATTTCCTGATTGAGTTATAAGAATAGCTTGATTTTTCTATGCATGTAAACATACTGAATGATCACTGGCATATCTTCATTTTGGCAGGTTGCCTTTGCACGAAAAGCACAATTTTACATTACTTTAGTGCACCTTTTTGTCTCAGACAACTGCATCAAATTTCTAACAGTCCACATGATGTGCTGCAAATATGTCATTCTATTAATAATTTACATACAGGAAACAATTACTCCTCAGAGACGTAGCTGTAGTGTATGGCATATCAAAGACCAAAGGCATACATCAGCAAACGGTTGAGCTCCAGAAAACATAAATATGCTATTCTGCTCAGACTTAACTTGTATTTATAGTCTCTTGGGGGAAGTGAGAGAAAAGCAGAAACAGGGTAACTAAACTCCTTGGTTTGTACTCTTCCTGCTTTATTTTTACTTCAAACTCTGTTTTCTTGTTTCCTTGATCAGTGCACACAGAAAATGAAATGTATTAAGAGATCTCCTGAAGTGAACTGACCATTATAGTCAAACCTACAAAGATACAAGAAGCTTCTATTTCTCTTCTGTGGTGTTTACTTCATTTGGACGACCCTGACTTTGTACCTGCTTTGAAATAATTGGCCTTCCATCCAGCCAGACAGCTTTTAGATATTGTTAGGGCTCATACTTAATGGAAACAGAGGCAACAGCCATGTAAAGTAATCATTAAGGCTTCTGACATGGGCCTTCACGTATTTGTAAGGCAGCATTGCTCCCCCTTCTCTTAGCAGACATGCACTACTAAGCTGAAATTATTGCCCGCAGTGAAAATAATCTCTTCACTGCTTCTGGGAGACTCAGCACAAATGATAGATTGAAGTGAAAAGAGAGAGTCTGCCTGCATGCCAAAATTGGAGTGCATCTTGGCATTGCTGAGACCAGTGAGCGTACTCTTACAGTATATTAATACGGTTATCGAACCAGTGAGTCTCTGCTTCTCTTTTAAACGGCGGTTTAAAATGTTAGGAGGCGAGTCCGACAGCCTTCATGGAACATGAGTTACTCATAAAAATGGAATCATGGGTAAGGATGATATTTTCATACATGTTATTAATTCATCAATTATCCATTTACAGCTATAAACGTCTGCACGAAGAGCTTTGGCAGGGCACTTCATGTGTATGGCCTTATATTCTGCATGTTAGAGCTAGACTGCATCAGAAGTCATCACAAAGATCAGGCATAGGAGAGATTATGGCTTTTTAGTCCAGGTATTTCAGTTGAAAACAAGGCCAACCAGAATTATAGTAATGATAGAAACATGATACCAGAGATGCTTCACTTAAAAGTGTCATTTTTTCTGTTTTTTTGTCACACTGTTTGCACAGGTCAGTGTCAGGATTTGACTCCCTTGGCTGGCTCAGTAGACTGTCGCACATCCGTCCACTCCTGCATGGTGCTCTGCAGAGCCTGGGTCTTCTCTTTGTCCACTTGCACGTAGTCCACCTTCTCATCAGAGGTCACGGAGGATGTTGAAGGCTGTGGAAGGACAAATAAAGGAAAGAGAGAGGTTCTCATAAGAAAATCAAACAAATACTTTGACAATTTAACTCTGTGAAATTGTATGTCTACTTTTCTGTGTGGGCTGGGTGACCCAGGCTGGAAATCCAGTGCTAGGTAGTCCACGTTGCCACATTTCCTCGGGGCTGGGCTGCTGGTGCCACTCACGGCTGGGGAGGTAGACGCTGGGTTCTGCTAATAGAGACAGGAGGGAGGTTTCACTCACACAGGGTGCCGTACATAAGCACTAGTAGAAAAAAGCAGGAACACAGCATGCTCTCTCAGTCTCCCTTCCAACTATTGGGGCTTACCATAGCTACATAATTCTCCTCACTGTCTGCAGAGTCAGTGCTGGTGATGCTTTGTGTAGAGATAGGGCGACAAGGCTGGGAGGACATGGAGTTCATAGCAGGCCTGGAGGAAAGCAAAAAGGGCTGTGAGTGCTTCTGATATCGGAGGCAAACAAAGTATAGGAGTTATCTGTACCATCAGCCTGTGCATGTGAGTGTTCTTGTGTCAGTGGCCTTGGATGACCTGGCTTAAATGATTGACCTCAGACTCACATAGGTCGTGTCCAGGACATGGTGACTGGGCTCTTAAATGGCAGCTCATCAATGATCCCATTGTTTTTCAAATCAAGAGGTGTTGGCTTTGCTGTGGAAACATCACAACACAGTGAGCAACATTGTCTCAGAAATTAGAATTAACAATTACAGCTGATTTAATGCCGCTGAAGAGAGTTAAATACACAGGAACTGTTGGATTACATTAGTTTGTGCATTTACATGCAGTTAAAAAGTCAAATCTATTCAGTGATTTCAGAGATCACTGACAAACAGTTCTCATTATCCGCTTAATTTAGCTGTTGAATCATACTCCTCACAGTCTTTTTAATACAGATGTCAAATCTCTGTTGACAGCTCTCTTGTTTCTGGAAAAAAAGGTGTATCTTCTTCTTTGGCCTGCTCCACAGGTCCTGATGTGGATTTCACAAATTGCAGCCCTTTTCCTCTTGGAGAAACTGAATCATGACCTCAATCATAAATCTGAAAAATTCTTTAGATTATGGAAGTCTTTGGATTTATTCCTGCAGAAACTTTGAGGCAAATTTCTGTTACAAACTGTCCAACCTGCTGACTCTGTCTGTGCTGCTCTAGTTGAACTGGTGCACAGCACTCTAGTATTGCATCACCCTGCATGTGTACACATGACAACACACTAGTTTTGGATTTTTCATTACTTTTTATTTTATTTAGTTTGTATCTTGGGTTTAAGTTTCTGCTGGTTTGTTAGTTTAGTAGTCTTTATTTTGCAAAAATGCTTCATTTTTAGTTTAGTTTCATCAGTTTCAGTGTTAGTTTTTTGGCAATATGGTATAAGATTTGAGATAACAGTAGTTATAATCATAGTAGCATAGTAATAGTTGTATCTCTTTGTTAAAGAAGCACAGAGTGGGCTAATGCTAAGCTCGCAAATGTCAGTATTACAGTTTAAAATGTGACTCTTGCACTCTTTGAGTAAATTATGGCAGGCTGACTTCTCCTGGGAACGTTCACCACTGATTCTAGTTTTCTTCATTTGTGGATAATTGTTCTCACCGGGGTTCACTGGTGTCTCAAAGCCTTAAAAATGGCTTTTTAACCCTTCCCAGCTTGATAGATGTCAGTGACTTTGTTTCTTGTCTGTTCTTGAATTTCCTTGGCATGATGTGTTGCTTTTTTGAGATCTTTTTGCCTGTTTTGTCAGACAGGTTCTATTAAGTGATTTCTTGATTCAACAGGTCTGGCAGTAATCAGGCCTGGGTGTGGCAGCTGAAACTCAGCTTTCCAAGAAATATGCTTAATCACAGCTGATTCATGATTTAACAAAGGAGGGAAACTACTTTTTCACATAGGATCAGGTAGGTCTAGATGTTTTTTCCCTTTATAAATGAAATCCTCATTTAAAACAGCAATTACTATTTGTTCAGGTTATCTTTGTCTAATATCAAAATTTTTTGATGATCTGAAACACTGTATCCTGTCTTAACCGTCATCTAAATGCAGTGAGCGAAAACTGTGCTGTCAATAACTCACATTTCCTGTTAGGTTTGAGGTTGCGGTTGATGGGTGGCGGTGTGACATCGCTGAGACGGCTGGGCCGGTGACACAAGGAGGCGCTGCTCCCCTTGCGGGCAGGTAATGTTGCAGAGAATCCTGGGAAATCGAAGTGATGTGGCCCAGGGCTCATCGGGATGTAGATATTCTTAGGACTGTCAGCCTGGGCAGCGCTCAGTGGCGAGGAGCCAGGATTCATGGGCACATAGTTGTCATCTGAGTTGCCACTGTCTGACCGTGTCAGAGGGGTTCTGGTTCTCTGATGTCAAAAGAGACAAAGGTCACACCACTCTCTTAGACTCAGCAGGCTCAATATTGGTGACAAACTGGAGCCCTCAGTTGGAGTAAACATTGTAGAATAATGTTTTCTATCTCTGCAGTTCATGACCTGCTCTGACGCCGTCTGTCTAAGAGGAAGTGCAGTCAAAGGAGAGAATGACTCACCAGGTAAGAGCTGAAGCCATCATTGACAGACTCCACAGACTGGCCTGAGTTATTGAAATGGATGGGACGGTGATGGCTGTTAGTTTCAAACGAAGAGCCTGTGGAGAGAGGAGAAGAAAAATCAATATTCAACACTGGCATCAACTTCAAAAGGAAACGTGCAAAACAGTGCAGGCCAAACCTTAATGTGTAAAACAAACATCATACTGGAGCTGGGCAATATAATGAGTTTTTAATATACATCAATACATTTTCAAATGAGACAGTATTTTTTTTATTTCAAGCAACTATATTGATGATGATTAGAGAAGAAAAATAGCTGCAAGACATAATGCTCAGTAAAATATCATTTACAGTAAGAACCCTTATAGTAATATAACAATCTACCACAAAGTAATTTATCTGAAATGTTTAGTTTGAATGGGTTATTATCATTTTGTTTTTCAAATTGATTTAGGAGAATTTACATAATTAGTGGGGCTGTAAAACAAATACATTTTGTAATTGTGCTTACAGTCTATAGTTAAAGGTGCAATGTGTAAAATTTAGCCTAGGTGCATTTAGCGGAGCAAATATGGTTAAAAAAGGAACATAATATTTCTGAGTTGACCTTTCTAAATCAGTGTTTAAGCACCTGAATACATTTCAACTTAGAATAAACCTTTTATAGATACATGGGAAGGATCCCTTCCATGGGCTCCAATATCTTGTAATTTTGCATCTTGCTACAGTATCACAAAAGGGACTAAATATTACTAGAAGTCCATCCATCCATCCATTTTTTATTCCACTTATCCTGTTGGGGGTCGCTGGGGGCTGAAGCCTATCCCAGCTGTCATTGAGCCAGACTTGTCGCCAGTCAATCACAGGGCTTAATACTAGAAGTATCTTATATTCAGGTGATTAAACACTAATTTAGACAGGACTATTTATAGATACATTCTATTTTTACTTAGTTTGTTCTGCTAAATGCTATGAGGCTAAATATTACATACTGCACCTTTAATCATAAAAAGTCTGTTTTTGTTGCATTTTGAAGTTCCACAATTTGCCTTTTAAACGGTTTCCGTTTCATTCTGACTGACTTCCTTTTTGCATACTGACCTGATTTTAGTACATCAAAAGTTTAACACGAACCCAGACAGCAGAAGAAACAGTAAAGGGAATAAGTGAACAGTAAAAGGGAAAATGTTTTCTAACACAAGAATTGTTCTCTGAGCTGTCTGTGAGTTTTTAAAAGTGAAATAAGACCTAGGGGGCAGTGCTGGACTTATTTTGCATCACTGTGGCCAAAATGTGCTGAAAGAGACAGTATAGTGTGCAATTAATGCTATTTTTTGAAAGCACGAGTTATGGCCCTAAGTAATATCACGTTGAATGCATTAATGCTGATAGCCTCAATATTAAGTGAAAATTACATAATATTGATACCTACTTGATGCTACAGCAATAAAAATAGAAGTCCTGGATGCCCAATATTGGGTAATTTATTGTTTTCTTAGATCAAAAATTACAGGCACGCCCAGTTCCATGCACTTTTCTAAATGTTGTCAATGTATCTGTACAATTTAGACAGTATTCTCTCTCTTCTGGTGAAAAATATAACTGAAAATTTTAAGATTTTGTATTTTTGATACAGCAGATCCTTATGATAACTGCAGATAAGGTGCCATTGCCAGCCTAGACCAGTGGTTCATAACTGTTCTAGCCTCAGAACTCTCAGATCTTTTTAATGACAAATCACAACCCAAACTTCCAAAAATGTATAACAACCCTTGTTTAGTCAATTAAAAATGTTACAGTTTGTATCTAAGGAACAAAATATATGATAACTGACTCGCTTTACCTCCTTTCCCCATGATAACATGTACATTTTTGTCATTTTTACAGAGATCTTGAGAAATTACTTTATCATCATGGGAAAAGCACCTATTTTATTGCAAGAAAAGAAGATTAATGGGTTGAATATTGATAAAACTTACCATCCATTATCACATTAAAGTAGAGTAAAAGGCACTTCAGTACTTCAGGGGCATTTTGCCGCCTTTTTCATCCAGACATACATTTATGACCCACTGAAAACTGCTCTGAGATCCACTTTTGGGTTCTGACCCACCAGTTGAGAACCACTGATCTGGACAGTGTGCAGGAGTTTGTTTGCATTTTTTGATAACTAAAAACAAAAAACTGCTCAACATTGGACATCTGATGTTGTTGTGGTATCAAACAGGTTTTAATATAATTCAATATTTACCTAACCTGACATGCCAGATGGATTTGTTCTGTTCTTTGTTCTTCTAATGAAAAAATGTCATCAAGCTCTGCAAAAAAATGGCGCTTTAGCAGCATCAACGCTAATCTCTTCCGCCATAATTGCACCGGCCTCTTGCTGCTGCTTGCTTACGTCACAACTCAGTGAGAAACAAGGAAACGGGCGTATCCATCTGCTTTGCAAGGTTAATATTTACCAGCATTATATCAAATTTTATAATTCTCGTATTGTGACAGTGATTATCAAGTATATTCTTTCAACTACATCAGAAAAATCTAGACATTACTGTTGGTCCACAATGTCCTACACTGTTCTTTATGTTAAAAGTCTTTAAATCAAATGCAGACAACTTAGTTATATAATCTCCTGTTAATCGTTAATAGAAACACAACACACGTCATAGTCCATTAGATGCTTATGATTAGTCTTTGTTGTACAGCTGTGTGAACAGCCTGTAGCCTCACTCACTGGGGTCGCAGGTCAGTTTCTGTCACAGGCTATATGAGACCTGAGCCCGAGTTTGGCAGAGCAGAGAACACAAGATAATAAGAGACCAGGCATTGTGTCTGCTAGGTTTTTTTCACTGCTTATCAGCCTGGAACGAGGCATTCTGGAGAAGGCTGTATAGTTTGAATTTCATTAGTGTCTGAAGCAGAACAGTGTCTGCTACACTAGACTGTTTGTTTCTGCTCAGCTGAGAGCGTTAAATCTGTAAAATGAGAGACAGAAGAAGAGGGAAAGAATGAGAGAAAGTGGGGGCAGGAAGCAAAAAGTCTGCATTACCACAAGAGAACAGACTGATCTAGGCAGAGATGCATTTGAAAACAGGAAATGCGTGATTTCAGAAGATCTGCTTGAGTCAAATGAGGTTGCATTTAAGAAAAACAAACCCCCAAGATTGCTGTTTTCAGCCAAAATAAAATGCTCTACTTAATACTTACATACCCAATATATAAATGGTTATTAAGTAGTGTTGTCGATCAATTCAGATCCAAATCTCGGCATCTGAGTAGCAAATATTCAGGGATGCACTGATGCATCGATTTAGTATCGGTATTTGCCAAGATCAGCCCTGCAGATAAAAACTAGCCACTGGGAAATAATGTGGCTGAACAGATATAATTTTTTGTCTGTTGTGTCAAATCAATTTAAAACTGTATCTGGTTTATCTAACCACTAAATCAAATAAGAGATGTTCAATGGGAAAAAGAAGTTACCGGTTGGACAAACTCTGATCTATCATTGTGGTCAAACAGAAGACAAAATGTTGTCCTGGGGCAGTGTTACTATGGGAAGTGATGGAAATATACAAACACTGGTATAGGTCCTCAATTTCACAATCAGTGCATCTCTACAAGTATTTTAAAACTCTGCATCACATGCATTTATCAAACTTCAACACTCCTGGCACTTAAACATGCTGAGCACTTTAAAACACAAGCAATGAATTACCATAAACTAAATGAGGTGATGTGATCCCAAATGTTCATTGAGGGGTCAGGAAGTGGTGGACAGCCATTAGGAATGAATGGGAATGGAGGAAAGGTACTACTTTAAAGCCCTAAATGGACCTCCATGATGCAATTATCATAAAATTTCTACACTTTTCTACACTTCACAAAACAATGATTTTTTTCTATGGTTTAACAGATTTCTCTGACGTGGATGCGATCAATTTTTCTCAGTCCTGCAGACCTCCTGGAGCCCCTTTAACATTTACAAAAATCCAATTTTTGTAACAAACATGCTTTTCATTGAAAAGCTGGTAAACTATAAACGGAATAAACCTTTTCTATGTTCATGTTGCAAGATCTGAATTTATGTTTGGCTGTTCACACTCGTTGAATTCTAAAAGATAAGATATTAATCTGATTTGGAACCACATACGAAAGTGGCCTGAATCTGATCTGAAAATGTCGGATTCAATATGACTTGCACTGTTCACATTGTCAGAAAAAAATCTGACAAGAGTCACATATGAGCAAAAAAATCTGATTCAGGTCACTTTTACCTGCAGTGTAATCGTAGCCCTTGTGGGGTAAGTGACTATGTGATGATGACCTGCTACAAACAAGCCTGTGCTGCAAAAAGGCTCTTTAATGTGAGCCACTGAAGCTAGGCTCTTGTTTGAGTGCCAGTTTTCTTTCCTCCGTTCTTTGTTGTTATTTTCTACACATCTAAAAAACCAAACTGGTAAAAATGAAGAGCCAGTTGGCAGCCAAATAACCAGCTCTACTGAGCTTAGCTAAATGATTTGGATCTCTATGAAGAGACAGATTTCCCATCACAGTGGATGGTGCTGAGTTAACACGAGCATTGTGTGACACCACTTGCCCAGGCTTCAGATGGAGGCCAAATATGCCGTTTTTCTTTGAGTCTTTATTTTTGCCTGAACATTTTACTACTCTCAAGACACCAAAGTCACTTAAGAACTGAGAATGTTTTTATTTTTTGCTCTTTGAATGCTTGGCGTAGTCACAAACAGCTCAAAACATGGGTTTTCAATACAGAAATCACTACTTGCCCACCAAGAACCTGTAATTGAAAATAAATTAATTATGGTTTTAGGTGGTGGTGATGTACTCTTGTGGTCAATATAGAATGACAAACAGCAGTTATTTAAGCTTGATTACCTATTTTACATTATTGTGCAGTGTCAACATTTTAATTGAAATAGAAACTTGACTACTTTCCCAGCCCTACCAACTGCCATAAAACAAGAAGTAGAAGAAGATGTAGAACTCTGCATAGGGACTGCCCTCTACAGGCTGAAACTCAACTATTTCCATTAAATTTTTCTATTAGTTGACAACTGTGGTGCTGCTTTCATCAGAATAAAACTAAACTGTGACCGCCCACTTTTTTGCAAGATCTGGTGTCAGGAATAAATTTCTCAGTTCGGCTGCAGTAGAAAATACAATGATAACTTAACTGGTGACAGCTGAGATTCAAAGTTTGTCAGGGAACCTTTTCCACAGTCCCACCAATCAGAGACATTGCTGTGACACTCTAGGATTTTGGTTGGAGTAGTTTGTTTTCCCAGAGATTGCAACAAAACCAATTAACTATGAAAAATGGGGCATAAAACCTATAGACCTGTGTCTTCTACAGGAGCATATACTATTGTTTGTAGCTCAGGCAGCTCTTGTAAGTCTGCCATGAATGGTTATGGCATTATGGCTGATAATCAAATTCACAAAAGCAGCATAGACTGTGTGATGATGCAAGCACTAAGGAGAGAGTTGCTGTATCTCCCTTCCCGCTCCCAGCCTGTCTATGGCATTCCGAAGGTATTTCATGAAATTTCAGGGTAGATAAACATCAGCCAAACTCTGAGGGATGAGTATCTCTTTAAAGAAAATGCAGCATCTATCATGAGGAAGGTTTTAGGAAAGCAGACAAAGCATTAATGTATTCAGTTTACCTCTGTGCAGCCTGATGTTCTCCACGGCAGGGAGAGTATTCCTACGAGGGATAACTGACACCGCAGTCAAATCTCCGTTCTGGCTCCCCACTGACTGGGGACTCCCCCACTGACTCTCTGACCCCTGACTGGGCTTTGGGGGTCTTGGTGGAGGAGCACAGGAGGACTCTGAGCTGGAGGGTGTCAGGGCATTATGATTCTTATCAAACGTCCGGGGGATCTGGTAGAAAGAGCCAGGCGGCGTGGGAAGGTCGTAGTTGTCAGTTGGTCGCTCGTTGTTGTGCATGGTGGCGAGGGTGTTGCAGGGCATTTTGAAGGTGTAAACCTCCTCGTTTTCCAGGTCAGGCTCACCCAGACCGCTGTGAGCCGGTGCCTCAGAGCTGTAACCCCTGGGCAGCACGTAACAGGCCTCCTGGGGGGAGTCATCATTCAGCGGTGACTGCTGTTTTCCCGGCTTTGGGAGGCTGTAGAAGCCGTGCAATTGAGCGCCCATGCCGTTCAGACAGTGGGAGAAGCCATGAGAGAGTTTCTGCACCGCAGAGTCGCTTCCCATAAACAGATTACTTCGTGTGGCCTGGGAGAAGCTGGCACTCCTGCGACAGGGACAAAGACATGCAACTCAAAGTATTATATTTTTGTTTTACATATTTTATTTCTTTAATTATCTTAATGCTTCCTAGAACAGAGGTTCCTAACCTTTTTTCCTTAGGGCCCCTTTACTCATATCTATGGAAAGCTAAGCCCCCCAGGACCAACTTGGAAAAATTAAACAATTTTAATTGTGTTGGTCGATAAAATCCCAACATAATCAGGCTACTTGTGTATAGGTCCAAGCTAAAAGACCTATTGCAAACTATTCATTATCACAACAGTGTAAAAGGGCCACACCTAAACATAAAAAATAAAGATGATTTGTTCATTTTTGAGAAAAAAATAAATTTTCAAATTAAATAAGAGAATTTTCTTTTTTAAATCTTACATGACTTGCATGAACCAAAACTTAGAAATTTTGAGATTATAAAGTTGAAAATAGCTGATTGTGTGGAAGAAAATCAGACCAGATGAAGCTGTTTTCCTTGCACTAGATCTGCAGTTGAGAGACTAATCAAATGATACTTCTTACTAGTCCTTCTCAATACTACTAATAAAGAAAAACTTTTAGCCAAGACTAATTACATTTTCATTATCATCTGGACTTAGGAGAGACATTTTTGTAAAACAACTGCTGTGTTTAGGTTTGTTCCTCACAAATTTGTTGACTTTAAAACTTGCCTGTATATGACTTCATAAACTCAGAAATTTAGATTTTTTTGCTAGATTTATAACTTTTTCAGCTCAGAAATTCTGAATATGGTTTCCTGTAAATATATGTCTTTGTAATCTAAGTAAAAACTAGTTTTTTTCTAGGTTTTATTCTTTAAATTTAACAGATCCTCATTTTCAAAAATCTTTCAGGGTGGCCCTAATAAGCTGTCATTCATCATGTATCTAGTCTTGATTTAAAAAAACACACATGCACTTCTAATTTTGATTTAAGAGCAGACAGGGCCCTGTGCCCCTGCTTAAGATAAGAACCCAGGTAGGGAACCAATGTCCTAGAACAGTGGTTCTCAACTGGTGGGTCAGGACCCAAAAGTGGGTCTTGGAACTGTTTTTAATGGGTTGTGAATGTGTGCCCAGGAAAAAGAAACTGGCAAGAAGTCCATATAACAAATGGTGTTGAAAATAATCATTTCAACGATGCATCATGATGCAGACTTGGACCATTCAACATCGATTTAGTCAGAAGATAATCGATACAGATGTATGCTCCGTGAGTAATTCCTCGCTGCAGCTGGATCTGCTGAAATAGTGACCAGCTTCCCTTAAACGTGGCTGCTTTCAATGCATTTCAGCAAACTTTTTACTTGAAATAATATAAAATAATCTATTTTTTATGGCTCATATCATTTAGTTTAATGATAAAAGTAAAAAGGAATTCATAAAGAATGTAGTACATTGGTATGAGGAGTCTATCAGACTGCTTGCCTCCATTGATCAAAAGTAACAAAATGCAGTAATTTAGAAAATGTGGGATGTATTGGATGAATTATGATGCATTGTGAAACTGAATCAAATCGTGAGACCAGTCAAAATGAACAGCTTTAATGGAAACCAATTGGACTTTTATCTATTTGCTTTATTTACCTTGATACTGGTTAAATTTGAATTTTCTCAAGATTTAAACTAAGTTATCTCCTTTTCTTTTAGCAGTAAAGCTGGTTTACCCATGATAATAAGGTAAGTCCTTAAGATCTCTGGAAAACATCCAAAATGTACACATTTTCATGTAGTAAATTAAAATGCAGGCATGCATAACTTCTCTGACTTTCTATTACACACTTTTTAAACATATTTGTTCTGGCTTTTAGCTTAATCATGTTTTGTCAAGTCCAGACCTTACCCTTTATTATCAATTAAATTTCAAGTGTTGAAATTATTCAAAATTTGGTTCTGGATCTCTCACTAAAGAGACACTGGTGGATCTTGGGGCTAGAACAATTGAGAACCACCATCCTAGAATACAGAAATAGGTGCCATATTGGAAAACCAATCAACATCAATACCAAGTTTTTATGTAATAACTCCAAGAGTCACTAGATGGCACTGTAGCACTGTGAAGGAGTCTCTATAGGTCACAGCACTCATTAAAAAACACACCTCCACATCAGTGCCTAAGCCATGCTGTGCTATTGCATATAAATTCTTTGTGGTACATTCAGTCCTCTTGAGAAGCTGATTTGTTTACACGTTTACAGCATGTTTATAGGAAAGAACATCCATATAAATTACAACTTTTCCACAGTATCTCAACCTCAGATAGGCACTCCAGGGAAGTGCCTCATTTATTCTAGCTCCTTCGTAGAATTTGACCTTGAGTGCAAGCTAGATCAACCTTACAACACGGACAGTTTTGGCCTGTTAGCTGACCAACAGTCTGGCTAAGTTTGTCAATGTCAGGATAAAATATCCTTAATGAGCCATTTCTTTAGGGCTACACCGGTCTTTGCATATGCTTAAGCTGCATTGTGCTTTTAATCTTAATTATACATAAAGAATTAAATGAGTAATGCATCAAAGTAATACAATTTCTATTGACATAACATTTTGTTCTCTCTGACTTCATTCCTTTTTTCCATGTCAAACAGCACGCTCCGTTTCATTCTTCTTCTTCTGTCTTCTTAGAATTGCAATCATCAATCAATATTTTGTTCATCACATTGCCCTCCATCATTGCAGCTGCATGGGGGGCTTTTTGCATTGATTAATTCATGCAATTGGTCATCAGAGCGGTGAAGTTTATCCTAACATGAATAGTACTCCATCACCAGATGCCCGTCTTAATTAGCAGCCCCAGCGAGCTGAATGTAGTGAGGGAGTGACAGAAATATCTGCATAAAGCTGATGAGATGGATCGTGAGGTTTGATTTCCCGGGTTTCACAGAGGTCCAACACAGCAGATTTATGTGCAAATCGTGTGGCTGAGGGGGCACTTCTACCCTGTGTGAGTCTGAACCTATAGGAGTGATGGATTGCAGCCTCGCCCTCATTGATCATCTACTGGGCTGGCTATCTGCTGAATGGCATCATTATTAAAGCTGCCTTTTGATTCCTGAAAGCAGGGATGATGGCAGGAGGAGGTGAAGTGAATGTTAACATGAAACTCAAGGCTGAATTTAGAATAAAAACTTATTTTTTTGGTTCCTCTGTTTAGCATGGAATAAGGGGGTATGCAAGTTTATTACCAAACAAATAAACCTTTCGTTTTATTATTGTAATATTGTTATTTATTAGTGTTATGTTTGTGTAAGTGTATGTGGTTCATGGAGGATCTCTATTGTGTGACCTTTTGTGTGTTTGGTATCTAATACACAGGATTCAATTAAACAGACACTTCCACTTGAGAAGTTTGTCTTTAAGCCATTGCAGCTGCAAAACAAGAAGTCGTTGTTAGATTTTCAGGGATTTTATAGTTTCTGTTCAACTCTACAAAACCTCCAGCTTCAGTATGTTTAAAGTCTAATTCACCTCAATTAAAGGTCAGAAGTAATCAGCAGAAGAAGTAACACTCATCACATCACTTACATTAGACTATAACTCTTATTATTAGGGCTGTCAGATAAAAAAAAAATTAAATTCACAATTAGTTGCCCACTTTTGATAGTCAATCATGATCAATGACGTTTAAACGCAGGTTTGAAGTTCCTCTAATTTCAAGTTTATATTAGAGATGTGAGGTGATTTTACAAGTGTCTTGGTTAATGAGTAAAATAAACTCAAAGAAATGTATTTCATGATCTTGACTTTTAAATGTTATCTAAATGAGTGCTGCACTGCTACACCAGTGTGGTCTGAAACCAAGACTGAGAAGTAGCAGGCAACTCCAAAGAGCTCATTCTGACAACAAATAAGAATAATGCAGGGCCGCATGTACAAAATGACAACCAACAATCCCTGGTTGCTCTGATAACATTTCCAGTTTAGTTTAATCTGACATGCCAGATAGAATGTTGTATTTATCCACTGCATGGATCACATTCATCTGGGAGACCTCCCCTATAAAGCGTTTGGGAAGGGCAGGGCTTTTTAAAATATTCTTGAAAGGTGATTGGACGAATGTCATGTCCGTCACATTCAATGTGGGCCAATCAGAGCGGCTAAACAAAATGAGGTAGAAGATGTGCACAGCTCCAGTACTAACTTGAGTGGCTAGCACCACATGGTGGAGCTTGTCAGTGGCTAAAGTTCATGCCAAAGCACATCAGGAGACATGCAAAATGCATCTAATATATGTAAATGTGGTTGATTCGCTAGGAATTTTGTTGTAAGAAATATTTTTATCAGGTTTTATTTATTGCTTTCATGGAAAAAGCCATTCAATGAATAGCAGTGATGTTCATGATATTTATTTGAATTTGTAGAGTCCTAAAGTTTGATTTAGCCTGTTTTGATTTCTGCAAAGCAAACAGTTTTCTCTTGTTTGATTCAAAAGTTATCAGCAATTTTAAAGAAGTTGGAAATGTTTGATTTAAAAAAAGTTTAAATAAATGCAAAGAAAATGGAATCCAAAGAAAAGCTTGGCTGTCCAGATTAATCTGTTTTCCTCTCAGCTATTTCAAGTTCAATCAGACGTTTAGCCTGATAAACAGCACGTTTAACACAGCAATGAACACAGACATAAACACCAGCAGATAATCCCCCCATAACAGTAGGTCTAACCCTCAGGGGCTTCTAAACTGAGGAAGCGCCGTAAACCTGTATGTTGACCTGCATTAGCGGATAACAGGAAACTGACACAGGACGCCCGAGGGTCGTGACCTTTACCGTGCACTCTCTGTCTTCCTGCTCATGCACTGATGGAGGAGGAGGTAGTCCTGGGGTGCACTGTTGGACAGGGAGCCGTGGTGTGAGTGGCGTACAGGCACATCGAAGGTGAAGAGGACTGGCTGGCTGGAGTGGATGGGGGCAGAGGACTTGCGTTCTCCGGTCAGAGGAGCCATTGATCCTGGGACATCTGCTCCGACAGAACGGGGCATATGGTGCAACCTGCCATCTGCAGACAGGAGAAATTGGAGTTAATGATCGTTCAAGCCACAAAACATTTACTTCTTATAGCCATTTCTGGCTGCTCTGAGGAATTTCAACAGATTTTTGGACATTATGTGTAAGACTCCACAGCAGAGGCTACACCCAAAGTAATAATAACGGCATTATCACTTCCCTTTTGTTTTAAAATCCTCTAAGTCAAGGGTCATTTTGTGATTTATTTGAAGGTTTAAGTCTTAACACGACCTTGCCTTGCCTTGTCTGCAGTCTTGTATTCAGAAGCTCTCAGTCTGCTGTCTAATCAATAAAGAGCAGGGATCTGTATCCAGGGAGGAGAGAAAACAGTATCCTCTGCTTTTTTGAGCTGCAGGCTAACAGCACGTGATGACACACATTATCTGTTGTTTTCAGGGTCAATGTGCATTGTTTGATTTGGTTTTGATGACCATTGTTTTACACAGACGCACTGTGTGCCTCACAGCCCTCTTTTTTTCTGTGTGACATCTCTGATATCTGCATTGAAAGGCTACAAAAGACACACAAATCAGAGATAGGCATGCTGCAAATAGAATGGGCAGGAGGCCAAAATGAGGAGGTGCACACTGAGATGTGGGAGTAGAGAGTGGGCGGCCCACTGATCCATCGACCCATGTTGCTGTGTGCAACAGCTGATGGGAGAGAGGGAAAAAAGATACAACCAATAATCTTGTGCCCATAGTAGTATCTCTATTTTAACAGTACTATTAAATTAAAAGATTTTCTTGAGCACAATCATACCAATAAATTAAACATTTAGTTTATATTTGAGACAGAAGTATTGATATTTTACTCATTCATTGTGTGTTGAAAACAATTCAAATTTATGTGTATTTTTGACAGCAATACGTCACTTTTTTCTGTGTGGGTCCTGGGGGGGTGGGTGGGAAAAAGACTGGGAACCACTGCATTAGAGGACTCAGATATTGTGCTGTAAAAGCAGCAGAGTCCACACACATCCAAAGTCATAGTTTTTACTATTAGCAGGTGGAACTAACAGTTGAAGGATTTTAACTTTTTGGTAATGCAAGACAACTTTTTTGAGTTAATTTTCTCACTGTGTAATTCAGTAACCACAGTAGCCCATAAATTAAACTCTCAAAGCAAGCAGATTAAGCTAGTTAGATTGCGGAGTGGACAGCATTATACTTGAAATTACACCCATTATGTTCATTTTCGGACAAAAGGGACAAGAAACACATCAGCAAAAACGTAAATTAATATTGTATTGGTTTTATTGAAATAGCTGTGCAAATGTTTCAGAGAGGCATACAGTATTACGCACAGGCTGTGTGTAACAAAATATGTCTCTTGTCAGTTTGTCATCATTGTGGGGGCATATTGAAGAGCTGTAAAGGTTATCACATATCTTTTTCAGATATTTGGAAGCAGAATTACAGATGGTGGTTGTAAACTATGCTGTACTTACTTTTAGTGCATTACATCTTAAAATAAGGAGTAAGTTTTGACTTTTTTTTGCAAATTTGGCTTTTAAGTATTATCAGTTACTTTGGACAAAAATTAGACAAATAAACTGGCTTATATTTGAGTTTTTGTTAAGCAGCAACCTCTGGTGTTGAAAAATGAAGGCAATGGAAGTGTAAAAACCTGCAGTTCCTCAAATGTCCACTTGAGGCTGGCAGCAGAAGAACCAGAGGTCCCCATAGACACCCCATGTTAAAATGGCCATTTTAGAGTAGATATAAACATGTTTACAACTTTGTTAAAAAAATGTTTTTGATCAGAATAGTTCAAGTCTTAAAGGATACACACTGTACAGGTGGAGATTTGTTAAGATAATTAGTCTGTCTTTGTTTTAAGGATAGGAGTTATACATAATGAGGTGTGCGACTGATGACAATAAACCAGCACGTTGTAGCTGTTTGTGTTAGTGAGGGCAGTTATTGGGCTGCTTTAATATGGCGACTGCTTCAAAAGATGGCTTCAATAACCCTGGATGACATCACTCAGACTCCTTCCAAAACTTTCTACAGTCTGTGATTTCTTAAGAGTAACTTCCCTCTGTTCTCTTGCATCTGTCCTCTTCTCCTCCATTCTCCTCCCCTCTCAGACCTTCACAAAGCATGCTATGGGTCAAAGTGCCCTTTAAGAAAAGGCCAACGTCCTCTGAGTCATGATGAGAGCTGACCATACAGAGAGACCACAGCCACTGTGACAAACAGAATACACACAAATGTGGTGTGTGAGTGTGTGGGATGGTAAAAGGGCGGGGGTATTCTGGAGCACAGTTAGCCGAATGAGGTCACATCCATGCCTGAGGGGGAAAAGGCCTCTGCTGTGGGGTCTGCAGGCCAGTGGACATCAGTGAGACACCCGGACCCACAGCCACACAGGCAGGGACTCCCCCCAACGATCCTCAATTACACCATTGTTCTGAGTGATTCCACTCTCCCTAGGCTGGTTAGGCATCACCTCCTTTCTCCACAAAAAGCTTTGTAAAAGCTTTCATCCAGTGCAGTGAGTACTAGGCCCACTAACATGGGTAGATATATTGATTTGTTGTAAAGACAGCCCCCCTCTCCCACTCCTGCCCTGCTAGAGTAGTGAGATGCATGGAAATACACATGCATGATTGACGACTTAAACCCTGAAACAACACTTCAAAATGAAACCGTAACCTTGTTGATTCTCATTCCTGTAAAAGCATGTTTTTTCTGTTTTCTGTTACTAAAGGCTTTTTGTTTACTGCAGCACATGACTGTCAGAATCCGAATGAGAAGAAAGACGACCGGTCCGGCCCACTGACGAAATGGCCCACATGGCTCATCACTGACGCTAATGGATCTGATGATGTATGTTGCCACTGGGAAGCAATTCCATCAAGTCAGGAGAGCCACAATACAAAAAGGAGAAAAGGGAATGAAAATAAAAAACAATGATTGTCTCCCATAGGTGCCTCCAGTCCTTCTGCTAATGTACTCTGACACTATGGAATGTGGTAAATGTTCACAAAGCAAGGAGGGGTTATTAAATCTTTAACTCCAAAACAAGGGAGTTGCATGACTAAAATATGGCTAATCAGAATCTCATGAGTTACTGACAGGGCTGTGGAAATAATTGCAATTTCATCAACATGAGCATTTGCAATTGACGCAAAAGTTTGAAAGTATTTCAATAAACGATAAAAGTAAACGACCAAGGCTTTTTCACTCAGCATGAATACATTCAACCATCAGATGGAACTCTGGGTAAAATGGCTGTGATGATGAAGCTGTGGCTATTAAATGGTATCAAGTGTTTACTATATAGTGCACCATATAGTGTGGTTCTGAAAGTAAAAATCTTATTCATTTTCTCCAAAATAGATTTGACTATTAGCAATAATGTCAAAAATATACAAGGTAGACTTACAACAACAAGCTACTAGAGAGTGAAATGATAATTCATGCTCCTGTAGAAGACAGATGGTTGTAAGATATCAACCTAGTCTAAAATAAAAACCCTTAGTTTATTTGCAACATCAGAGAGTCAATCCCAGTGGATTGTGGGATACGTAGTCCTGCTGCCTTTGCCTTTCTCTCTGTATTTAAAAGCCATCTTTGCACCAAATGAATTGTTTCACAAATATGAGAATTCAGGCAGCTGATTGGCTTAGTTTCTGAATGAAAAACATTTAACTAGGGGTTTATAGAAATATCAATCTAGGACTTGAACAGCAAATTTTACTTCTATACCAGAACTGGTAAAAAAGTGGGCAGGCACTGTAAAGCTCTTTCTTGAATAGGGTGGGATTTTGGACGCACTGAATGAAAACTTTCTGTACTGCTCTGACAGGATTTAGACATTTTCTTGTCTTTACTTCTAGTCACCAAGACCACCTGTTGTCTTGGTGATTCCATGCAATGCCGCCATGTCATAAATCATTACCTCTCAGACCATATCAATGCAGAGCCACTCACTAACTAATCCCAACACCTCTCTCAGACTAAACTGTGACGTCTAACAAACATGCACTCTTATATTTTGGTTTATTTATTGCACATTTTACTGTTATCCCAGGATTGAAAAGTGCTCCTCACGCTGCATATTTTTCTCATATTATTCAGTCCAAAGAAACAACTAAACCTTAACATCAAACAAGCAACAAAGACTCTTTCCCACGACATTCCTCAGCCTGAAACAAACATCAGACGATCACCAGCGAAGCATTAAAGGACCCGGTTTTGGTCGGTGAATGACACACGGCTATTCTGGGTCAAAGAGCTCCCAAGTTCATGAGCAATTTTCCAATTACACTGTATAATACATCACCTACTGTCTCATCTGCTCTGTGGCTATAATCTAATAGAAGCTGGCTGCTGGTCTCACGGGGCCAAAATTAGAACCCTGCAGGATCACTGAAGACAAGAACATCTTTGTAGGGTGCTCATTTCCTTTCAGTCCAGCTAGAATTAGATGAGAAAATATGATAATCTAATCTGAAATGAGATATAAAAATAGAACATACCAATGACCTTTTGGATTCAAGGGGTGGCTGCTGGAAACATGAATGGGAGAGGAAGCATTTGAGTTTTCTTACCATGGCGGCTGCATTCATTCGTTAAATATTCCATAAAACATTATCATCTGTAACCATGTGCCATCCACCTGCCTTCAATTTGGGTTGAAGGAAAAATGTAATTCCCTTAATGGCTTCATAGGAGATTGCACTTCAAAATACAGCCCCAGGGGTGACAGCTACGTTGAGTGCTGCATATTAACTCGGATATGTCAGGGCTCTGAAGAGTGGCCTGTTGGTGGGGAAGGCCATCGTGTGACACAAAGGTCAGGCTATCGGTTTGATCCCCTCGTGGGTCCTGTCAAAGTGTCCTTGAGAAGGGCCTCCACCTTCTTGCTCCAAACAAGTAGAACAAAAAGGGGGACAAGCTTTTTAATGGTCAGAGCTGACTCCAAGTCTATAGAGGAACAAAATGTTCAACAATTTGATCCTTTAAATACTGAGTGTTTAAAATAATTTAATCCCCAATATTTTAGAGATTGAGGGCATCAAAAAAAAGTACCAAAGCTTTAATAAAACTGATCAGTTCAAGGGCTGAGCAATATGGACCAAAAATCCTGCCACAGCATTTTTGAGCTGAATGATTAGGGATGGATATCGAAACCCAGTTTTGCATTTTTCTAAACCTGAAATCAATAATGCTTTAGCTTAGCTGACATAAAAACAATCATCAGTCCTTGCATATTATTGTGAATAGTTTGAACCAAAAACGCAGTATAGTCAGCTGTGGGGATTAGGAAAAAAAGCATCGACACCTGAATCCTATTTCAGACTGTGCACATGAGATGCACATCTTGGTTGCGACATGGCTTGATTTTCATTTCACTTGCTGGAGCACAGCATCAGATATGCACGTTTTAATGAGAGGAGAATTTAGAAAGTACAGGGCACACCTATAGTTTTCCTGTACACTGCTTGCAGTTCTTAGCCAAAATAGACAGTGACATGATTTACCTTGCTGTACACAACAAAATCTGTGTAGTCAAATGAACACTGTCAGTTAATACTGACACTTTTTCAGTGGCTTTATAGATCCACATCCTGGAGTACTGATTTGACTCTTTTTATTTCCCTTATACTGATTAAGTGACATTACTGACTCTTTTTCGGGGTTAAAAGTTGACTCTTCTTAACACTAACCTGGGAGAATACGCAAACTCCGCACAGAAAGGCCCTGATTGGGTAGCGAACCAGGGACCTTCTTGCTGTGAGGCAACAGCGCTAACCCCTGCGCCGTGCAGCCCTATTGCAATCTAATCGCCAAATCTAATCTAATTTTAAATTAATTGCCTAGCTCTAGTGTCAAGACCAAAAAAAGTATGATCCCTTCTAAATAAATAAATAAATAAGAAATAACAAAAACAGTCAGCTATAAATCAAAGTGCCTATACATTCAAAACAATCAGATAAACATTAAATACCAGTTTGTGGAAAACAAAAATATAAAAGTCCTCCTTAAAACAAAAATATGTGGCTGTTCTACCTTTAAAAAGTTTCAAAGTTGATGTCCGAGTATAACTTTCAACAAAGAGAAATGCTGCTATTCACAGAGTGCCTGTTTTCAGCACCATGTAGCTTTGGCAGCAGGTCACGATTCTTCATGATCTTTTCTTTTTTTCAGTATAAAATTCTCTCAATTTAGTTTCTTTACCAAAAGAGAAAAAAAGAAAGAAAAGAAAAGTACCAAACTGAAATGTCTTGGAAGTTCTTTTATCAGTTTTTAAATCACATTCATTGGACAGATGAGAGCCTAAACGTGTTCAAAAAAATTTGCAGATAAGCCAGGCCTTGTTAAAGATTTTTGGGTCTCCAACATGCCCATTTAAGATTGCCTTTTTGCATATCTGAAGGAGATGCATCTAGGAGAGATCCACAAGAAAAAAAAAACACTAGTGGGGCCAGGTCACTGACTCCAGAAAAACAGGAACTAACAGAAATCAGGCATTTTGAAAAAAAAAAAAAGGGTCATTTAGTTACTTAGACAAACTAATCCTATGGCTTTTATTTCTTTTTATCCCTCCTCTGACAGAGCTATTAAGTTTCATCCCTCCACCAAATATGTACTGCATCAGAGGAAATTTTGAAATTAACTGAAAACAACAAACTACCTAAAACGGCTTTTTTTTCCCTAACCTGTAAGAATGTTGCCATCACTGGATTTAATCTTACGGAAGAATACAATCCCAGTATGATGATAACCCCAGTATAGATACACTATTGTCTTACGTGGGTCTTAATGTCCACTGGCTCATTAAAGCTCCCCTGTGTCCCAGGAGGCCACATAGTGGGGTCCATTTGCATGTGTGGTTAGCAGGGGGTTGGGTGCTCTCCATGTGAATGACATAAATGGATGAGGAAGACGATGGAGTGCTGCAGCTGAGATGGGCTAGGTAGCCACAGAGGAGACTTTTGAGCACTGAAAGAGTGGGACACACAAGAGGAAGGAAAATGGCGTCCACGCCGCACTATGAAATGAACTGGACATGGTTGTTTGACTCCCCTTTGAAACCCACTCAGAGGAATATTAAGCAGAGCAGGCCAACAGGAGCATTTCCTGATCACATTACCCTCATGTGCCTGCTCGCTCCACAGCATCACGTAAGCACCGCCCACCGACAACACATCAATTTGTCTCAAAACACTGCACTGATCAATCACATAAAAGGCTGAGGCCATGAATTACTGAGTTTGGCTTCAGTCTCAAGCAGCAGCTCATTTACAGCACTCTGACCTCATTTCTTCAGGGCCATGGGTGGATACTGTAGCTGGATAGAAGGGTGGGCACAGATCAAGACTGGAGACAGTTTCTAGTGAAAATAAGGGTTGTTTTTCTTTTCTTACAGTAAAAATGAAAGACTTAACTACAACAGAAGATCTGCCCTGACAATATTGTCGGTATCAAAACAATGTTAAAAGTGAAAGACAGTCGGCTTTTGCACTTCTCTATCACAGAAGCTTGGCTGGCAGTGACTAATCAGAGTGATTGGCTTTCCCAAAGGCTGATCCTCAACCTGTCATTCAAACAATGAAGCAGATGCCAACTTAGAGATGAAAAATGACTGGCATCAAGAGAGAAACTGGACCTATAAATCTAGTCCTAATTATCTGATGGTTCCAAAGATTATCTTGGCGGGTCTGTCTGTAGTGTGAGGTGTATTAAGTGGTTTTAAGCTCCTCAATCTGCTCAGAAGACAATCAGAGCCTCTCCTGAGTGTTTCACACATTTATTATTTACCATCAGAAATCCTGTTGTGTGGGGCGAATGCCTAGGAGAGGTATAAGCAGGACTGATCAGCAAATTGCCCAAAGGAGGAAGCACAACAAACACACCCAAGGCAATGATAGCAAATGTGAAGCAAAAAGTAAGAGAGATGTCAGAAAGGGAGGGCAAACTTGCTGATTTGTGGCAATGACTCAAGTGCCTACACAATATGTACTGAAATGCATAATACAATCTACCTGACAAGGAGAGGAGTTGGACCAAAATCGATGTTGAATATAGCAACAGTTAGCCAGGTTTGGCTTGTTTACTCTAACATCTCATTTGATTGTGGAGATTTGGAGATGTAAGAGTGGAGACTCTGGTTGTTGATGAATGAATGAATTTGTGGTGAGCTGTGTTGATCATCTCATGGCACACCACACTAAAAAAAACCATCAAATCTGTTGTAACTGGTCATCAGTTCGATGGGCACTGTTCCCAGACGGACACCTTATGGCACTGATCAACATTCTGATGTGTGAAGGCCACAAAGTGATATTTATAATACTTACAGTAACTTTAGACAATGTTTCACTTACTCTTTTACCTATTTCTTGAAGTTGGTCCACAACAACTGTCTGACTGGTGCTTACTTAATCAGTCCTCTGTCTTTAGTCGAACCGGAAATAGTTTCTGACCCACAATCTTAAAGGCCGTTCAAAAGCTCTTAAACTTGTCCGAGGACCAAGGATCTGCTGGTCAACAAGAGACCTGTTTTACACTCATCAGTGGAATCTTTTCTGTTAACGCAAAGCATTTTGAATATGCATTAGTGTGAGACTTCACAGCCACCTTAGTTTTACCTTGCATGCGCACTACAACATTTACCTTGCACAGCAAATGGATTTGCCTGTCTGTCATCAGGAAAACCCATCTTGCAAAGCTCCAGTCTGAAATGAATGGGCCAGGTCTGAGAATGGATTGAACCTATCAACGTCATTTGAGGGGAACAAAGACATAGCTTTAAAGGGGGTTTAGCTGAAGCCGATAGCAATGGCTGCTGCAATGTAGCAATTAGCTGTGGTGTAGCTACAGTACAGCAGCAGTTTTATCACATCTGGACCACATTTCTGTCTTAAAACAAGCAAAGAACAGCATTGAAAGCTTAACATGACAAAAAAGATGTTTGCACTTCACCCAACCTGCTTTGACATGAATTTGCGATAGTTACAGGTGGGGTTTAGTTGTACTGTAGGTGACTAAATACAATGAGTGAACCAGTGTAGCAATTAGCTTGGGTGTAGCTATAGTATTGGATAGTACTGGACCAGATTTCTTCATCAAGATGGGCAAAGAGACACACCAAAAGTTTCTCTTGGCAGAGAAGTTTTTACAGCTCAATCAACCAGCCTCACCATGACTTTCACCCACCAAAAAGCTTCACAGTTCAAAAACTGCGGCAGTGCCTGTCTGTCAAGCTCAGGTTACTAATGGACCTCATTTTGTCTTGTTGCTCTGATTGGCTTGTAATGACTGTGACGGACAGAACATTTGTCCAATCACCTTCTGAGAATATTTTGAAAAATCCTGCCCTTTCCAAACACTTTATAAGGGAGCTTTCATGATGAATATGAGATAGAACCATGCAATAATTTATATGAAACAGTCTATCCTACGTGTCAGGCTACCACAACACAACACGTGAGTTAAACCGTAGACAACAGTGTTGCAACAGTCCATTTAATTGCAGAAGTAATGCCGGTGATGGTATTGAAACTGGTTTTTCCCCCACCACAAATAAAAATAAATATGATATTACATGATAAACAGACACAAGGGGGTAAGAAGAAACAATAGAGATAATTGTCAGTGCAGATGAACAGTTAAACAGTTGGTATTCTGAGCAACATTTCTAATTATTGTGGCACTTCAGTACAATTTTACTCCTAAAATAAAATCCTTGAAGGGTTGAATTTTAAAACAAAATGCAACCAATTTGATGCATTAAATTTGTTTCCTTTCTGCCTTGTCAAGGTAGGTTTATATGTTACGTGTTTCACTTGGAAAAACAAAAAAACAAAAATCTACTGTCCTTTAAGGTTCCTTATAACTATTGTTGATATGTCAAGATTTTACACTGAGTAAAAAAAATCTGTTCCTCATGAGAGAAAGAAAATGGGGAAGTTCTGATGTAATTCTACAGAAACATTGTCATTGTTTAAGGAGCTCAAATCCTCAGTGAGCTACTATCTGCAGCAGATTTATTTCATTAGGAGAAACAGTAAAGTCACTGCTGTCAATACATCATCAATATGCCATAACGAAAGGGTTTAATACAAACTCACTGTGAATGATTTTGTTGAAATGCATCAAAAACATCTCTACTCTATTTTTTTGACAAAAGCTGCTGAGGCTGCTGTTGGAAATGCTGATTTAGTGGTTATGTCTTTTTTTCCATCTATCACCATCTTAAGGGCAAGAGTTGAGCTGAAAAACAATACTGACTTTAGCTTTTTTCCAAGGTACATCCAGGGGAACAGACAAACCGAAGAGGAGGCAAACAAAACCAGAGTGTTATGCAAAAGAGGGAACAAAACAGCTGAAAAAGAGGACTGCTGACAAGTAAAAACCTCATCCTTTTAGTCGAGATTATCCTCGTCTCGGAGTTCAAACAGCTGGGAGGGAGCCGAACAAAGCCAGTGATTGACGAGATGATGTTCCATTCATTAGATTGTGCTTGGGGGTGGGTCTCCCTAGATGCAGACACACGCCACACACCCAGCCATCAGGATCTGATAACAACAGCGCTAACACCCATCAACAGACTGTTGACAAATACAAAAACATGCAGCCCAACAACTGCTTACAATGGATGCCAATTTCTCTCCAAAACACTCTTTGGTCTTGGAGATTTCATTTTTTAATCAACCAAATGAAGAAGGCAGCCATCTTCAATCAGCTCGGTTGCTGAGGTTCAACAATTAAAGGTTTTCATGAAACTTAACTTTAAAGCAGCATGATGCAAGAGTTCCTTTGGTGCCCAATAAAAGTGTCTTAGTGAAAGTGATATAAAATAACATTTCTTTCATTTGCACAATGATAGCATGTTGTGCAAATGACGCACAACCTGCTATCTTAGGCCGTTTCATTATCAGTCTCATCACTGTCTCCAGCTTAGCAGCTGCATGTTCCAATGATGTCTGTGGCTTAATAAGTCATTTATTTGTACGCAAACTTGAGTCATACCTTTAAATGAGAGACTCTGTGTACTCTGTGAAGCTGCTTAACATGAAACACTGATGACACTGACAACAATACCACCTAAAATTATGTTGCAGTCTATTTCTAATATCTGCAGGGTTGAGCACTCTGCAAACTGGTTTGTGTCTGCCTTCTTTTATCTCTTTTTTCCTTATCTTTCACCATCCTCTTAAATGTCTTAGCCTCAGTCATTACATCCAACAGTACAAAGATGAGCTAACTAGTAATATTCTTTGACAAATAATTTCACATCCAATTAAATGCAAATGTGGCTGTGTTTAATGGTTGGTCTAAAGCAATGGTTCTCCACTGGTCAGACATCAGGACTCACCACCGCCTCCTGAAGAGAAATCCCAACCCAAGTTTTTGAAAATTTTCAACCACTCAAATTTATCTAATAAATGATTTATCAGTTTGGACCCTAAATGGAATCAAAGAGCTGACAAAATAAACATTTTTTAAAAGAGTATCATTACAGAAGGAAATGCATGCATGCATTTAATTTTACCCCATTTCCCCAAGTTCATCATGGAAATTTGGTAATTACTTAAGGAATTGTGTCAATATTTTGCCAAAGAAAAGGAGAGAAACAAGTTGAAATTTTGAGACAAACACTGAAATGTACTCATCATTATAGGAAAACCTATAGAACACATGTATGTATGTGCCCTTGGGGCTTCCATACAATGGACTTTTACTGTTTTTTTCCCTGGCACACATTTTTGCGACCCACTTGAAAGCACTTCCCACCAGTTGAGAGCCACCGGTCTAAAGTTAAGATAACACTCAATAAAAAGTCAAACTGAGCACTATTGATTTATGACTGTATCCCTGTTTCTGACCCTATCCACTGTCCTCCTCATACAAATCCCCAAAATATATCTTCTAAATAAAAAAACTGCATAACAGAGGCAGTTAATAAACACTATAAAGTTATTTTCCAGAATGTGCCTGACTATGCCAATGCTTGTATCCAGGGTATATACAAAAAAAGGAGACATTAGATTTAATATCTTCTTCAAGACCCTTTAACTACATTGTAAGACCCCATTATATCTTCAATTTTTAACCAGTAACACTGGTGACAGTGCAGATTCAAAATGAAAATGTGATGATTTAGTCAAGAAAATGCAGATAGTATTTCATTTAGTATATCCAAATTAAGATTTCGGTTACACTTTCTATGCCCCCTCTTTAGAATGAATTATAACATAAGTATAATTATACCTATGTTTATACAGTATTATAGGTGCATATTAAAATATTATTTGCACTCATGACTATCTATTTTTTTATTTTAATTATCCTTTATTTTAGCAGGGGAAAACCCTCTGAGACCAAGGTCTCTTTTCCAGGGGTGCCCTGCAGCAATACAATACAGAGTTTAAAAAATATGTACAAGGTTGAAACAGTACCAGTTACATTCATTAACATATAAACAATTTGTAAACACATGCCCTGGTTTATAAATCACAAATTCAAGCAGCTGCAATCACATTTAAAATGCCTTCAAACAGTAATCATAACTAATTATAATGCCAGTGTCTATAATGACTTATGTGCTGTAGAGCATCTTGTTATTAGTCATTAGGGACAGTATCAGCTTTTTGGAAGCACTGATAGATCAACTGGCCAGATTATACAAAGGCGTGGAGATTGACGTCAGATCTGGTGGAGTTCAATCAGAATCTCTCCTGTGCCTAAAACTAAATGCAAACAAAAGTAGAAGAACTAGCGTACATCTGTATAGACAAATGTAAGAACTGAAAACATCTACACAATTCAAGACCTTATGGTTTTGCATTTAAGACTTTAAAAGATTTTTTAAAAGCCATATTTTTGCTAAATTGATTCATCAACTTTAAATACTTGTTAAAAGGAGCCCTGCATGATCAGACAAATTCACCTCATTGGATACATATTTGTATCTCTCATTTGTATACTGAACATAGAAACTAACAAGATATCTGCATTTTGAGTAAATTTGAGCTTATAAACTCACCAGAAGGCCGCTACATGTTGGTCTTCAATGGTACTGTGACGTCACTTGGCCAGATTGCTCCTCAGCATACAATGCCATTACCAACTGTTTCAGACTGGCAGCCTGCATGAAGGCTGCATCTCTCTCACTGATCCGCACGTCTCACGCACGGAGAATTTTGAGTTTGAGGTGTTGTCTATTTTTTCCTTGCATGACGAGCATTTATCGGTCAACATAGACAGGAAAATGATTAATATAGAGACGTATCTACCTTGATGTGGCAAATCTGTACATCCACATCATAGAATACGTTTGAAATCTGTTTCTTGACCAACCTGATGAAGGCCACAAGCTAAAATGTGTGTTTAATATATTTGTTCTCTAAACTTCTACTGTTTATAAAGCTTGTGTTTCCACATGGTACAATAAGTCACAGGTAAAGATAAACAGAGCAAAAACACTTTCGGTTTGTGCTTTCCAAAGTAAAAGCCAGCTTTATCATTTCTTTGAAGACTCCCTTCATTTTTACATAATGCTTTAATTTTGAAAAGCTTCCAGCGTGGTCTCATTATACACGGAATCAAGTCACTAGTAGGGAGGCTTATTTAGGTAAAACCTATAAGAATGACAGGACTGGGGTCAGTTACTGCATAGACACGGCCAAGGAGCGCTCTGGCAAAATGATGACGCACTACCAGTGCAGATCAAAACGTAGCGGCCTCCTGGTGAGTTTAACAGTTCCAATTCCCTCAAAAAGCATCAAGTGAGTTTTCTTGTTCAATATACACAGGAGAGATAGAAACATCTATCCAATTAGGTGAATTTGTCTGTAAGACCCTGCAGACACCCCAACATTTCCAGGTACATGGGTGCATCCCCGTTCTGAATGTGGTCCCTTAATGCTTTGGTTATATGCAAATGAACATAACCTGAGAGCCTATGTCTAACTTTATCCCTATTTTCTAGATTAAAATGTTGACCCGGGTCTTTGGTCTGGACAAATAAAAACTGCAATAATTAATTAAAGACAACTAGGAATTTCAGTGCCAACAACCAAGGGATCAACTTTAACTGTTTAGCCGGCTAACCAGGCATATCTATGAGGCTAACTGGCTTCTTTTATCCGAACACTGGCATGTTAGATTAACTTTTACACTATTTTAGGGTAGTAGAGTCACATATTGTTTCTCCTAAGCACCTGACTTTTGAAATAGTAGATGTTTTAAAAGATTTGGCACTATTTTATACTGTCCTTCATTAAAATAACAGCCCAAAAACACATAGCGTAGTATATTCTATCTTGTCAACCTCATGGCAGAGGAATCACATGAAACTATCATGATTTGAGATTCTCTAACACCAGCTCTGTGCATGATTCCTGTTCTTCCACAGACGGATCATTGTGTACACAATGTACTCTCCAGTCTCTGGTTTCCAGCGATGTTTAAGACGCTGCCAGTGGTACGGAGGGATGCATGGCAGGAGCAGCAGTAGCAAACTGTCCTCAGACAGCTTTGCTGAAGCAGAAACCCGACCTTCCAGTGCCATGGAGTCTCATTATTTCAACAAAAATCAATGCAGACGAAGGGCACTTTGGGAGAGGAGAAGGCAAACAGGCATGCATGTGTAGGGAAACGAGGAGCCAGGGGAGAGAGAGCATGTATGTTTTTATGTGTATACATGTGCATCTGAGCATGAAGACAACATGTTTTACATTAAAAGGTTTTCCCCATAGATGAAGCCTAAATGGCATGCTTGAGATTACATTTTATTTATTTCTTATCATTTATGTATCCTATATTAGAAATATAAACAGCTGGGACATATGGACTCTGACTCGTACCTTTATATTCTTTTAGCTAACATTACACAATACATATTAAGACATTTTTTTCCCTGTAAAGAAATAACAAAAGTCAAATCCACATAGGCCAAATGCTAAATGTCAAACAGGCCCTTTGATTAGCGGCACAATGTCAACATAGACATGAAAAATGACAAATAGGGGGCGATGGTTTGTTCAACCAAAGTACAGAGGCTGCTGGCATAAAAAAAAAAAAAAAGTGGTTCAAATCTGACCGCTGGTTCTGTTCCTACGTTATTACCCTCTCTCTGTGAAGACAGTTTATGGGTTTATCTCCTGTCAGAATAAAAGCATAAAAATCCCCCCAACAAATGTCAAAGAAAAGGACATCAGCATCATAAATTTACTACATTAAACCTTTAAAAAATAATTTTATTTTGAAATCACGAAATTTCTAAGTAGCGTTTTAGGACCTAGAATTGTGAGCACAACAAAACACTGGCATAAATATGGTACACAGTTAAACTGACATGACATAAATGACATATAGACATAGATAAGAGGTAGAGATACGTTTCAGAGTCCACAGAGACAGCTCACGTCTGAATGTGGAGGCAAACTATGACAACCTGCTACCACCTCCCTGATCCTAACCAACCTCTTTCCCAATAACTGCTTACCTGACACTAGTACTGAGCCCTACAACAACAAACATAGTAAACATGTAACATTATGGCTGCTGAAAACAATAAAAATGAATTTCAGGCACTAGCGTTCATGTGTTTTAGCATTCAAACCTTCTGTTCATCTGTCTCTGTAGGCCGGTGTTATTTACAGAACAGGAACTAAAATCCCACTTATTTTTAACTTGGTTTGTTTTCTTTCAGAGAGGGAATTCCCAGCCTGTTCAGTGACACACCGTCTGCCTGGAGAAAAACCTGCAAACTACCGTTACTGCTAGGGGATGTTTGTGAACTGTCTGGTACTGTTTGATTGATCAAGTTCATATTTATATGTCTGAGTCACGTCATCAAATAAAAACCCGACAACTACAGGAAAACATACAAGATTTGACGTCATGTAATAAAAGCGCTGCCTATTAAAAACTATTAATGTGTTTCTGGTGTGACTGTGGCTTTGCTCCATGAATGCAGTTTTCATCAGCTGGTGAATTTTGGATCAGGCTGGGAATTCACTGTCTTAACTGCATAAACCAGTAAGATTTCTTTGCCTTTCTCACACAGGAACACACCTTTAATATATTTTTATGGCTAACAAACTCACAGGTATATGTCTTATATGGTTAATTTAGGTTTGACTGATACCACCGTTCCCAAAACATATTCATAAATTCAAGAAATGCATAAAACTAACAATATTCTGTCAGGATGTACTTCCTTGTCCTACCATAATACAAACCAGCAGAGGCTAGCTGTATCCTCTTTCCAACAATGCTACCACAAAGAAGTATCTTTACTTCAATTTGCATAACTCTCCTTGTACTCTAAAACACTTCAAGCCACTACATTTGCACTGTAGGGTAACAGTGTTTTTAACTCTGTAAGAAAAGCACTGAGATTTTAAAGGAAGCGTGTCTCAATACAAAGTGTCTAGCGGAAAATCCTCCCTGTACTGCACAGAGCTGCGCGGTAACACATCTCTGTGGGTGGCAATATTTGAAAAAAACATCTTAACAACACTGCAGAGAATTGCATCTTTTCTCATCTGTTATTGCAATGTAAACCCTGATAGCTAGACTCACAAGTTAAACACCATAAGGAAGATGAATTGAACTTTGAGGAAGAGCACTTTCTGGTTCAAATGAACCTCTCAGTTGTTCACTTTAAGACTGAGCAGTTAAACGTTGTTAAAAATGAAGTAAATTTGAGTAAAAAACCTTATATCAGCTATTTCAGCTCAATTTTCTGAGTTAACAGAACACATTTTTAGTTTTAACAGTGATTAATCGCTTATTGTATTTTTTGTAATTGTACTCAAATTATTTGACAATCATCCCTAAATCTGCAGAGTTTTCCCAAAATCCTTTTGGGCATTAGACACTTCTGCACCATGAGTGAAGTTACTTGCTAGGTGAAACAAATCTTGCCTGTGGGTAGCAGCCACAATACATAATGGATGATACACTAAACATTATGGAAGAGGACTTCTGGTTCAATGTTCAGTTATTCTCAGTTGTAGTCACTCAAGTTGGACTAACATGAGTGGCATGAATGTTCAACAACAAAGAATGCAATTGATATAAGTGAAAATTGAAGATGAAGAAAAAATAGATTTACAAAAGCTACATGTGCAAGTGCACAACATTGAAAAAAGCTTTTGAAAATGCAACACAGTATCTACTTTACTTTACAGAGGTTAAAACTTCATTTCTACTGTTTTTAAGGCAATCTGTATGATTTTTTTTAAAGTAAGGTTTGTTAATTGGGTTTTACATTGTAAAGGTACTAGTTTACTTCTGCTGGTACTGAGTCACTAAAGTTCTTATTGCAGCTGAGAAAGAGATGCTCTAACTACTCTTTATGCAAATTATGCATCTGTAAAAAGAATGAGGTATGCTGGGCAGAATGTTAAACCAGCTGGGGGGGGCACATTTTTAAGGAATGTAAGGTTACAGTTAAACTTTGTGTGACTGGCTTTTGTGATAACTAGGGATGCACTGATACAACAGTTTAAGATCTATATCAGCTGATCAGCCCTCTTAACAAACATCAGCCATCAATAAATAATGTGGCAAGAACGGATATGAGTAGCCAGTGTCTTCTGTTGTTCAAATATTGCACAAATGTCCAGTCTGACTCAATGAACTGTGTACATTTGGAGGGCAGATGTTGTGAAGTCAAAACTAGAAGCATCAATGATTATGTTAAGATTATTAAGCCATGATCACCTCTTTTTTGCAACAAAAATATGCATAAAACACCGACTGGGTCTACAGTCAGCCAGAGTTACAGAAATGGTTCAAAGGAGTCCCTTTTTTATTCCCAAAGGCTCTCTAACCAGCACTGATACAACACCATGAGGCAGACGGGAATCTTTTAAAGAGGAGAGGAGAGATGGGTCATTACAAAGTCAGCAGCTTCTTCCCTGGAAAAGACACTGACCTGCAATAAAAACTTGTCTACAAAGTTGGTTTTCCCAGGAGCCTGTGTAGTGGACTGATCTCAGGAGGTTAGTTTAAGATCACGAGACGATAAAGAAAATTGTAAAATGAGCAAACACAACCAGATGATGTGTAATTCAGTACTGGATCAAATAGATAAATGTCTGAACTATAATCATAACAATAAAATTATTTTCTACCATAATTTAGTTTAGAATTTAGCAAAAAAAAAAAAAAATCAAGGAAATCAAATACTAATAAAGCATTTTAGCATATAAAAACGCTTTAGAGCAGGTACAAAGAGCAAATCCCAGTTCCATAAGGTCTGGTTGTGTATTTTTCAGCACCTGGTAATCAATAAAAAATTGAATAGCCAGCCAATAAGTATTAAGAACATCAGCACTGGCAGTCAAATACAACTCCTTTCACTTTAAGCTTGATTAAACCTGTCAACTTATATAAATACAGGTGTATATAACATAATATATAAAATAATATTATATACAGTATATATTTCTTTAAGAAGTGAATACTGCATTCTCTTTCCATGCTACCATGAACATAAAAATACTGTGAGAATGAGTTTGTGTTAAAATGCTTCCCATACTCTGTCTGACTTCTATGAAAAATCTCACTGTCTGTCTGGCAGTAGTAATGATGAGAAACGAGGACTTTTCTCTGACAAAGCTGCCAGTGGTTTTTCGGAGAATAGCCTAACACAGAAAGGGGTGTTAAGAAATGCTAATCATCAACTGCCACTAGAACTAAAGTATGGAAAATGTGTTTTCCAGAATATAAAAAGAGGTTTCTTATAACGTTTCTCAGAAACAGGAACTAAACATTTCAGTGAAAACAGGCCTACATGACCTAAAGAGCCTGATGTGATGTTTACACAAAAAGGCCTGCAATCACTAATACAGCTGTCATGACATAAACTCTCTCTGTCTCTCTTTCTCTGTCTTTCTCTCTCTCTCTCTCTCTCTTTCTCTCTCTTTCTCTCTCCAGCACATTTTCCCAGCCACACCCCGCTGGCTGCAGTTGATACAGTCTGAGTTTCATAACAAGAGCTGGCTCATTACTGAACTTGGACCAAGAGGATCCTCTCGTGATGTAAGCAATATTACACTCTCTCTCTGCACACAGCTGTTTGTTATTCCACACCTGGACGTGTTGCATGTTTCAGATGATCAACCATGTGTGCAAAAATTAACGTCCAACAGGCGCCAGATGGAGAGAAAACAACTGCACGAGTGCAATCTGGAAAAATATTAATGATATGAGAGGAGAGTTTTGTATCATAAACTCTCCTGTAGGCCTGTCAGCATGCCAGACTTTAAAACTCTGATTCAAAACTACATTTTAGGCAAACTCCTACGCACTGTGCAAAAATATTATCTGAACACTGTCTGGATTGTAAAAACATGTTTCAAACTATCAAAAATGCTAGCAAACTTGTAAAGGCTGTCTAAGTTGTGCAGACATGTTGGCAAAGTTTTGGTACCAAAGTGTTAGACGACCTTGCAACTTTTGATGGATGCATTCTACAGATGGGATTTCACATAAGTTTTGAATACTTGATTATATTTACCGTTAAAACATAAAAATACAGTGCACACAAACCTGGGAGTGGCTTGCAAGGTTTTCTGTGGTGTGCTGCTTGACAGGACTTTAAATCCCAGTTCTGAATGAAATAAGAGACGAGAAATGATGAAGTAACTGAGTTATGAAACAGTGACGAATAAGAACAAGACAGTCCAAAATGTACTCAACATCACTGTCAAGCCCTTCACGGGCAAAAACTGCATACTCTAATACAAGAAAGTTAAATCAGTTACCATCTGCAGTAATAGTCACCTTATCAGTTCACCTGCTCTGTCCTCATACACCTGTTCCACTCTGTCGTTCGCCATTATGGTGGCTACTACTAAACTTAATGTTGCGCATATTTCCAGTCATCAGTTTCGTTAGATTAGCAGCCTCATTTTCTCTGCTCTGCTATCATGACAAACAACATGTGGTAACTGGTGCTAACAGGGCTAGCTAACTGTCTTTTGAGTAATGTGTCCCCAGAAAACTGCTGTAGCTGGTGTAAAAGGGATAGTTAGGTATGTCTGAAGTTGGATCATATGAGGTTCTTGGCAACAGTAGTAGCATTAGCGAGAAATCTAAATCGCTCATTTTAGTTATGTTTTCACTTAGTGTGTTGTTGTTGACAACACAGCATTGTGATAACACACAGAGGCTTTCTGGGTGAAAAATAAAAAGCTTCAAAAATTTTTTATATCTAGGTTCCTGCCGGTATGACCGAAGAGTCCTTGTTAAAGGGACAAGGCTCACTCAAATCACTGGAGTCTATTGCCACTACTATTGCCAAGTACCTCATACACTCAAACTTAATAAACACTGAAATATCCCTTTAAGAAGTTGATCGTGCTGTAATCCAACTCACTTTGCAAACAAATCCAGAGCCATGGCTGGAGAAGTTATACCTCTGTGTACCATCTATTCTTTCTTGCTGAAATTACTAAGCTATATTTGGGTTTTGATGTTGAAATTATTCATTCTTGCAACTTTTTAACCCCTTTAACCCATTCCTCCCAGTGTTTTGCCACTTTTTTTGCTACTTTGTAGCCAATTTCAACCCATTTTACTAAATATTGCTGCTTTTTGCCACTTCCATTTATTACTTTCTACCATCTCTTGCAGATTTTTACCCATTTAAGACTTAATTTCCACTTTTTGACAATTTAAGCCATTTTTTAGCCACTTTCACCCCATTTGTTTCCCTTTTACGAAGTATTTAATTCTATTTAATCCTTTTCCATTACAGTTTTCTCTTTTTCTCTTACTCTTTTCTGGCATCCTGATGTTTGAGCACATCATGGCTCAACTCTGAGGTGTGATATCTTTCCTAATGGTTTATGTCAGTGGGCCAATATGCGATAAAAAAGCAATTCTGTTTTAAGAAAAGGGGTCTACATCTTGAAAAAAGGCTACATGCATTAATTTTAATTTTTCTGTTGCTTTGATAAGAGTTGTTGTTATTCAGGTTAAAAATAAAATTTACAATGGATGTTGATTTTGCAGACCTCCATGAACCCTTAAGTTTGGCTGGGCCACAGAAAGCCACCCCTCTTAAACACGCTTATGTATGGCCTTGCCCATCCCTATTACATTCCACACCTGAACACCTGTCATGTGAAAAGATGTTGCTTTTCCTGCACTATTTGATGCTAATGTTAATTGAAATATAGGGATTGTATTCCTGAAAAACACATGATATCAAAACATAACATATTTGACAATCTTATTCTCTGTATTGTAAAAAAAAAACACAAAACACAAAACAAAACAAAAAAACACAAAACAAACAAAAAAAAAAAGATATGGGAAATAAGTGAGATATATTGATGCTACAACCATTTAAATCCCAGATATAGTGAGCAAAAGTAGCAGCAAGCACATCCTCAAATCATCCTTTAAATCAAAGAGGATATTTGATCACAGATTCACTAAACATCTAACAATAACAAGCTCATCCATGGTGGGTAAAAATCTAACTTACTAACGTTGGGAGAGGAGTTCAGGGTGTTTTCAGTGTATGACGATCTGAATTTAAGGTCAAAACATCATCAAGAATTAGTTTGTCTGAGAAATGCTATTACAGACCATAGCAAAGTATAACTTTATTATTGAGGCTGAGGTGAGAAAGAACAGCTCTTCTCTGAATCAGACTGCAGCTGTTTTCCATAAGAACAGCAGTGTACTGTAAAGATATTATTGTCCTATCTTATCTCAAGGTGCTAAGTGGATGGTTCTTTGTGTGAGTGAGTACACCATGCCATTCTGTATCTTATACTACCTCTCAGAGAGGATGATATCCAAAAGAAGAATTTCCATACATTAAGCTTACATCACTCTCACCAAATGAAATGGAAGAGAAAAATCCATAACACTCTCAGACAGTGTGTCCATTTATTTGGCAAGGATGTTCCTAATTCACTCTCTTAAATAAAAAGAGGGGGAAAAAACAGTTTCTAATTATATTGTGCTGCTGAAGCTACAGTATGAGGCTGAACGTCTGTGAAAACTTTGATGCAAGCTGCTCCAGAAAAGACCAGAAAGCACAGCAGGAGGTGAAGAAAGGGAAGGGTAGTGGTGCTCTACTTTGTTCTGAATATATGTGTGAAATATCAAATAGCAGCATATCAACTTTACAGCTTTTGGTTTAAAAAAGGAAAACGGACTTGAGTTTGTATAGCACATCTGACAACTCAAAGTGCTTTTTACACTGCAGGTTTTACACTTCACTCACTCCTATTCACTCCAAATTCACACACTGAAGGTGGAGGCTATGTAAAGTGTCCATCAGTATTAAATTATCCCATTCTTACACATTCATAAGCCACCGATGCAACAGTGAGAGCAACGAGGAGTTAAGTGTTTTGCCAAGGGACACAACATGTGGCTGCAGGAGGTGGGTGTCAAACCCTGGACCTTCCAAATGAGAAATGACAGAGTAAACCACTGAACCACAGCCAGCCCTACTGTTCTTGATCCAGCCTAGTATTACCATTTTTAAATCTGTCAGGTCAGGAACAGCAAAAAAAAATTCCAGTCTCCATTAATCAAATTGAAGTGAACACTGTCATTGATTCTTTATTTACCAAAACAACTTTATTTCATCTAAACCCTGCGATACAGGTGGGCTGCAAGATGTCATTACCGACAAATAATTAACACAGCTCTTAAAGCTGACATCATGTTTAATGCGATGAGAAAATACATGATTGTATTTACATCTATATTTTATAAAGTTCAGGGACTAATAAACAGCCAGATGATTTAAATCACATGTCACAATTTTATCACTTATTTTGTCTGATGTAGAGAACCGGTGTCATGGTTTAACTGGTGCTGAATTAGCTAGTGACACGCTGCTCTTCAACACTCAAAGAATAATATTCCAAAAACCTTGACTTTAAGTTATTAAATCACAAATAAACAAAGCAAATTTTATTAGCTCAAGGTAAAATACGTCATTAAAGTAATGCTTAAAACCTTGTAGAGAGAGCTTAAAATATTTACATGAACTATTTGTTCATTTAAATACACATTAAAGTAGTTTTATCTTTCCTGACCAGGAAGTGAACCAAGAACCTGTTGGTTGTGAGGCAACACCACTAACCCCTGCACCCCAGCCCACACATCATAAATCAACTCTCAACTGTCTCATTTGACTGTGCTGCTGCTTATCTAGGCCAGGACTCTCTTGAGAAAGAGATTTTTTTTATCTCAATGAGTTTTTCTCCTGGTTAAACAAAGGTTAAATAAATAGATAAAATGTATTTCTGCTTATTTTTGTCTCATGATAATCTCAAGCAAGACCTCTACATGATTACTAAAACTTTATTGTCTTTTTCCAAACAAACAAGAACACTGACTTCAAAACTTTATATCTATCTGATCACATCAATTTTACTAGAATTGTTTTAATTGAGTTTATACAACACATATTTACATTATTATTAGCATTAGTAGCATTTAATATGATGTAATTTAGCCACACATCATTAAAAAATAAAGCCACATTTATATTAAGTTTACCGAGTTTATATGAAGCATCTTTACATCTTGTTTAGCTATAACGATAAAAAAAACATTTGATCTGATTTAATTTAGATAAATTTTCCCCCAAAATACAGCTTAATTATTACTGAGTCCTAGAATCATTTTACTGAGTGTATGCCGTTCATTCCTAGTTCTAAGAACTGATCAGTGCCTTCATTAACCTTGCAAAGCAGATGGACTGGCCAGAGTCCATGTCTGTCATCAGGCAGATCCATCTTGCAAAAGATCCAATCTAAAATGACTGTGCCAAGTCTGAGAAAAGACTTAACCAAACAGCATCATTTGGGGTGAACGAGGTGGTAGCTATTGGCAGGGTTTAGATGTACTGGAAGCCGGTAGAAACGGCTCACACACTTTTTATTGTAAAGGACATTGAGTTGCTCCTGTGGACTTGTTAATATTATCATGATAGTCCAAAACAAGACAACATTTGATTCATGTGTAAAAATTCATTTTTTTTTCTTTGGATTACAATTACAATGTATGCAAAATGAATATTTAACAGTTAAACCAAGTTTCCTCTGCCTTTTTGAGAGCTACAGACAGCACTAGAACAACCTGCTGGCAGACAGAGAGCGACATAAAGCACTTGATAAAAATGTTCCAATTATTTATGGAGCCTGCAGGGTGGCTCCCTTAAGTCAATCCTGATAAGGCGCTTGAAAAAAGACAAAAATACAAGTGCAGTAACAATAAACTAATCAAAGATCAGAAATTAAACCTCAGTCCCTGACAGTTAAAGAAATGAGGATGAAAAAATGAAAAACTTTGGCTAAGCTGATTCTGATAAAGCTCAACAAATTCATTCACACATTTAGCTGATATTTCCTGCTGATATATGGGCTGTTAATGTCAGAAACTATCCTTTGCCCCTATCAACACTCATAATTAAGTAATAATTAATGTATTAAGGTATCAATCAAAAAATATCTAGCTGCTATTTATTGACCATTTTTGCTGCTTCAATTTTTTGGATATTTTCTTTTACATGAGACATAAAGCAGATTTGATCAGAATACCCTAAAAGAGTTTGATACAACTTACTCCAGTTATCCTGAAGCTGATAGATGACTTATAAAACCACCAACCTTGCTAAAGACAGAACCATGTGGAGAGAAGAGCAGAGAGGTGAGTTACAGAGCAACAAGTCAATCTCAGAGCGTCCTACCGTGGTTGTCGTCCGATTGGTTGAACCCACACAGCTGGCAGATGGAGCGGACCCACTTGTTCATCTCCTCCTCCGTCTCAGCTACCAGATAGAAAGTGCGGTCTGAGGTCTTGATGTCAAACACAAAACTGTCTTGGAACTCCTTCCTCTTAAAGGTCAGGCCGGCGTCCACCTGCTCGCAGCAGTGCAGGTCGATGACCCGGATGGGTTTCTTGGAGTGGTCGTTCTTGTAGTACTCGAGAACATCGGGGTCACCGCTCATGCGGCCGCTGCGCAGTATGAACCAGCGTTTCTTCCATGCCTGGAAAAGGACAGACCTTGGTAAGCTTAGAGGAAGCACTTGAAAGACTTATCATATGTGTGTGTGCCAGTAAAAAGGCTTGAATTTTTTTTCAAAATAAGACATTAAATTAAACTGCAGTCTACATTTTTGAAAGACTCAGATCATTTTTGAACTATAGGAGATGAAATCCACACGCCAGCCATAGATGAAAGAGATAAAGTGAAGCATGCTTACATGAGAAGGTTTCTGTTTCAGCACACATGTGGTTGTGTGTGGTTTGTGTGTAAGGTCGAGGCTGTGGAAAGGAGGCAGCAGGTGTTTACTCCCTCCCAACGTATTTCCTGTGCTGACATCCCTCTCTTAGCACAGAGAGAACAACACAACATCAACTTGTAAGTCTGCAGGTCCCTCCCACTTTCACAACTGCTGAGTGGCACATTTTTAATCCAATCAAAGCAGAGCAACATCTGCATAATGTTGTATGATGGAGGCTCTGGTTTCCTCAGACAGTGTACTGGAAAGTTTCTTGTCACCATGGCATGAAAGGCAGAAAAAAACCCATGTTCAAAAAAGTGAAGCAGCCGTGATACAAGAGCAAGAAACCTGTTGATTTCACACCAATGACACTATTGTTGTGTTTGTCAGCTGGCAAAGCGTGAAGGAAGAACGGTGGCCTTGGTTCCAACAGCTCCATATGTTTTTTTCCAGTGGCAGTCTTAAAGGGCCTCTGTGTCCTCTGTGCTCAGAGACAAAAGAGGAAGATAGACCAGGAAGGGAGAGACGGGGGCTGAGGGGGGGCTTTTGGACATCTGCCAGTGATGCACTTCCGCCAGGCAATGTCTCTTACACACAGGCTGCTGACACACAGGATCCTGCAGGCCCCCTCGCTCTCCATCAACACAGACACTGCCGCAAGGCTAACTGCCCCACACACCCCCTCCAAACAGACTAACACCACACACGCACAGAGCCAGTAGCAGAAACAGCTCTTTTTATTGCATCTTTTAAAGGTACGACAAATCTTAGCTGGATATAGGCATCGAATCTTCTTAAAGGATATAATCTTTGAGATGCATCACTAATGAAGGCTGAATAAGCTACCACTATGGCTCCACTGTCATTGCTGACAGGTTTTTCGTACTAAGACAAGTCAAAATGTCTACTGTACGGACTTGACATAAAGCTCAGCATTCTTCTTCAATTTCATGCAAGCTGCAACTTCTGCTGTTGAAAAATAAAGCAAATGTAGCAGTGGGAAACTGCAGTTCCTCTAATGTCCACTTGAGGCTGCCTGTAAAAGCTCTAGAATAGCCATGTTAAAATGGTCATTTTAACAACTATGTAAACAAGTTTGCAGCTTGCTTCCAAAAAGGATTTTTGTGTGAATGGTTCATGTTTAATCAGCACAATCTGTACAAGAGTTCATCATCATCTGTTTTGATTTTGATAAAGTAATTTATAGGGGTGTGACTGACATGACTGCAAACACAGCTGTTTGATAGAAGCCTTAAGGCCCACTTCAGCTCTTCTTCTTTGCCTTTTCCTAGATTGACCAGAGATAGGTCATTCATTGGGCTTCTAAATTCCCCCTCTTAAACCAATAGGTTATGTCACTGAGACTACGTCCATGTTTAATACAGTCCATGATGTCATGTTTTCATTGTCTACACCTACAAAACTAACCACTGAGGGGGTGTTGTCGGAGATATTTAGTATCATTTTGCAACTGTGATGGCCTCCTGCCACCAGGGCCTGCTGTTGCGTGCTCCCCCTTCTCTTTGTATGGACCTGTTCAAGTTAATGGTGTTTAGCTAATCTTGCAAAGCAAATGGGTTCGCCAGACTGTCATCAGGCAAATTCATCTAGCAAAGCTCCAATCCACAACACTTGTGCCGAACCAAAAACAGTTTGGACCAATTAGCGTCATTTGAGGGGAATAAGGCGGTAGCTAGGGGTGAGGTTAAGTTGTACTGGAAACTGATAGCAATGGCTGCCACCAATGTAGCAGCTGGCTTGTACATACCTATAGTATAGCAGCAGTTTTTTTCATAATTGGACCATTTTCTGATTAAACTAAGAGCAAAGAAAATCACTGAAAGCTTTTCATAACAGTAAAAAAGCTTTTGCTCTTCTGCTGACCTGCTTAGGCATAGGTTTGCTACGGTTACTGCTGTAGTTGAGTTGAGCAGTAAACCGGTCACCACAGTAGTGATTAGCTTAGATGTAACTGTAGAAAAGCAGCATTTCATTCAGACCTTGACCACATTAACTTACTGAAACAAGAGCAAAGACCCACAATGTAAGCTTCTCTTGGCAGAGGAGATGTTTTTGCATGTCTTTTAACAGGCCTTGGCATGAGTTTTAACCACTGACAAGCTTTGCTGTTCAAACACTAAAGCAGCCCTAGCCTGTAGCTCAGGTTAGCACCAGAGCTGCACATGTCTACTACCTCATTTTGTCTTGTTGCTCAGATTGACCCTTCATGAATGTGATGGACAGAACATCTGTCCAATCAACCTGGCGTGCCAGGTTAGCGTTTTGCACCAGAGTCCTCAGTGTTTAAGATCTGGTAGTCAAGGACAGTTCTCAAACTGCCCTCTTGCCACTCCCACTACTCCTGGCGCTATGTTTTCATTTAGTTATCTGTTCTGTTAGTTTCTGTAACACTATGTTGTAGTGCTAATTTCGTTGCTATTTTATGTCATAAAAATTTTCATCATTCATTAAATCGTACGTTTCCTTAGTTCTGTCATGCCTTTTGAGTTGGGTCATGGCATTACTCAAGTCATGCTAGCTAGCATCAATGCTAAATACAGTAAATCTGCCATGTTTGTGTTTTAATTCTAAATTCTTTGCTTTGTTGCTTCTTTTCCCATTTTTTAAAATACATCTTTTTTTCCTTGAAAATATTCTACTAGCTATTAGCTCCTTGATAAATTATGCCCACAACAACAATGCAATGATGAATCACTGTCACGTCCAGACAGTGTAAGCCTATCTGAAAAATCCTGTCAAATGACAGAAATTAGCCATTGGCTATAATCCTACATATTTACATGCAAGTGTTTAATAATATGTACTGACCCTGTTATTTCAAATAGAATAAAATACAAATACAAATTGTAATTAAATTCAGTAAATAATGTTTCAATGCCAGCATTACACAGAAAATTCACAGCCACTGCTGAATGAGTATTGCCTCATTTATTTATCTGATGATGGACATTGAATTATCTTTGTTTTAACAGAGGAAATCCAAATATAGTAGGGATGTTATGATACACTGATATGGTAGTGTGCAATTCAGTTAAACTTAATATTTCTTTTTTTCAGTGAAGACATGATATTGAACTAAATTTTAAAAACAATTCTTTTATATAAATTCTCTTATAAGGTATGTTTTTTATGAATATATGTAATACTTTCCATTTTGAGATTGTATGTTACTAACAATTATTCAAGATCAGCTGAACACACGCAGCACCCTTTGCTATTAAAAGTAGTATGATAATATATTGTAGATTTTTGTCAGAAGTACTAAATTGTTCAAATTGTATTGATTTTAAAAACTGTTGTGGGTTTTTTTTACAGGGAAAATCCCTAAAATACTGATTTCTATAATCTTGATAACAAACAGTTTGATGGTCTTAAAATAAATCTGCTGATTTGGGGTGAAATCAATAATATTGGGCTGCTAATTAGGATTCAACAGTCAAAGAAGCACCATCATCTATGGTTCTTTTTTAGACCAACAAATAAAAACAAAGATATTTGATAACATCTGCCACAGTGTGTCATTTTTAAATGTAAAATGTTACTGGTGTTATTTTGACTCACTGCAGTTCTAAATCCAGCATATAAGGACACGTCACAGCGGCAGCTGACGCTTCTGAGGAAGACTGCAGATGACAGTCGAAACATGTCAAGGTAAAAACATCTCCTACAATAAATTGTCTGAAAAAAAGAAACCCAAGTAGATTATTCACTGCAGTTCTGTTTCTGTTTCCTCTGAAAAGCCAGAAAAGGCTTGAAGAGTCAGCCACACATATTTTTTTCTTGCTCTTTTCTAGGAAGTGCAGATAGCGATCTTATCTTTGTTGTGTTGCTGAAGTACTCCCGAGGTGTTGAGGAAAAACACTGTTTTTATTTTATTTCCTTTTAGACTGATACACTGATATAAGCTGGAGGCAATATGACCTTAAAGGTGCTGATAGTAGAGCTGCTCCCCTCCATGCATCTTACCAATATCCCCAACGTCAGGAAACAGAAAAAAAAGTGTGAATATTATATTAGATGTAATCACTATGAAGAGGGGAAGTTAATAAAAACAAGGTCTTAGGTCATTTCTCACTAGGGTTCATGAGGAGTGTCTACTTGAACTATCAAACTAGTAAGGAGTGTAGGGTTGGGCAATATATGGAGTTTTTAGATGTAATGATACATGTTCAAATGAGGTATAGGATAAGACAGCATCATTTATATCAGCAAACTTTATGCTGATTAAAAAGTAGGGTTAAGGCCTAATGCTCAGTAAGATGACTGCACAGTACGAACCAGTTAACTTCCTTACTGATCATAGGATAATCCTGTGCTGCTCTGGCTTCTGATGGCATCCTCCAGGCCCATGCCCCATCTCTCCAAATGCCCCCTCCACAATGCACGTAGTCAACCCCAGTGCCTAGACCAGCCCACTGGGTCCTAGGCAGCCAGTATGCGGTGTGCCTGTGAAAGCACGCTAGGTGCCAATAGAAGCTGACCCTTCACATCTTTGCTCTCTCGAGCACATTGGCATTAGACACATGGTCTTCCCAACAATACCTAAACCCTCACGAGTATAGAGCAAGAAGACCAAGGGCTGAAAGACTGACTTTCGTCCGCATGCTTAGATACGGTGACCGCTACACTGTTTTGCTCAGCAAACCCATCGCCTCATGTGCAAGTTCAAGTCTGCAGTTAATCTCAGCCTTGCAGTCAGCAGATCGATGGATTATGCTGCAAAGGTGGATTAGCTAATCTGCAACTTCCACACTCTCACCATTCAGAGACACTGATTTGATGGCAGCATTCAGGCACCCCCAAATACCTGGATCTTTGTTTTGGCCCAGAAGATGTGCATTCCCAATGTTTCACCCTCCTCACTCTGCAAGTTAAGATCCCACGCAAGACCTCTACAGTCTCAGCAAGGATCACAGCATCATCAGCAAAGTCCAGATCCCCAAATGACCACCCCATTATCCAGCAAAGTTGGGGCTAAGACGCACCCCTGCCTCGATCCAGAATCAACTGGGAAGAAGTCAGAGGTGTAGCCATGGCACTTCACAGCACTCTTTGCACCACAATATAGGGCAGACATCAGCTGGATGAGTGAACATGAGATCCTTCGGAGCTCCAGAATCCTCCAGGGGGCATGTCCACTCACCAAGTCGAACGCCTGCTGGCAAAGGAATAACCGAACATGACAAATAGAAATGCCCCACTGAGCTCCCCACCACCTGTACTGCTTACTTGTTGGTTATATATAAAGACTCTGTTCAACAAAAAATGCATACTATATAGCCCACTTATGAAACAGTAAAGCACTGTTTTGGTTTCATGGATCATTTTCACTTAATAAAGGAGAAAAGCTGCTGAAATTGGCATTTCTGGTTTGCACTGAGAGCTGCTTGCAAAGCATGACTGCTTGCAAGAGTGTACCCGGAAGGATGATCTTAAAAGCTCTTCTCCCTTATTCTATGAAATTTATCCTTGGAACCAAAATGTTGGTTTACTATCTTGTAATCAGAGCTCATGGAGAGCTTAATTCAAAACAAGAAGTAAGCCACAGAGATTTAAGATTGATTCCCCGTCTTGGCACATGTTTGGTGCATGTCTTCCCCCACTCTCTCCCCACATTTCCTGCCTTCCTTTGGCTGTCCTATCTAATAAAGAAAATAGCCCAAAAATAATGTTTAAGCAAAAGAGAAATATGGAGATACAGATCTTGTGTTGCCGTTCACTTAAATGTTAACCAGGTCTGATTTTAAGTCTGCATCACCCAGCCCTACGTGAGCATAAAAAAGCAGATTCCCAAGAAGTCAACAGTCATACAGCTCTGGTTTCTTTCTGAGGGACTGAGGCGTGAACATCCTTGTTTCATAAATATACAGCACAGTCATCACACTTCTTCAAAAGAACAAACATGACTGCATACATTTTTCCTTCCCTCTCATCCTCAGAGCTCTTTGGTTCAGTGCATTACACCATTCAGAGAGAAATCGCCATAACTCTCGCAAGCCCCATTTAAATATTATTGCCTTTTCTGGAAGGAGAGAGCATCACTTAATTGAGACCTGGAGAGCTGCCCAGTTTGAAGAGGTCAGAGCGACCGTGCTGGGTTATTCCTGGCATCCTTCAGCTGTGGACAGCATATTAACCCAGGACAGCAACAGCTCTCAAGCATGGAGGAAATACAACTCATTTAGGAGGCCTTATCATACTAAAAATAGAACCAGCATTTTCCACAGGAAAAGCAGTTGCTGTCTAATTCAAAAGAAAAAGATCCAGAGCTAAGAATTAATGAGAACGTTGAGTGATGATTTTTCCTCTGTCACTCTAGCTGCTGGGCCACTCACACGTATGTTCAAGGAGAATAAGTGAAAACATCTGAAATGCATTCATATCTGAGTCAGCTTTTTAAACAACACTCAAGTAATGCTGCTTACTTCTCAGTCTCATGCACTCTCTAAATTTGGGTTAACTTCCCTTGAGAAGTAAATCATGGGGGAGGAGGAAACAACAAAATGAGCTAACCCACCCACCGCCTGTCCTACAGAGCATGTCTAAGCCCATCGATCACTGTCCCAGCGCTGGGAAGTGAAGCTGTAAAACTAGGCTGAACTCTCTCAGCGCTCAAACTTTCCCCTCCCCCTCGTCGCTTCGGTTTAAGCTACATCACTGTTCAGAAACAACAGGGCTTAGCCGAGATCCACTGCCCCCATTAACAACTGGACTGGACTGTCCAGTGGAGCAGTGAGAGAGATGAGAGCCAGGACACTGAGATCCCCCTAACTAACATCAGATCCAAGCATATGAGGGGTAAACTAAAAAAATAGGGCTGGGAAATAAAGCTGGTTAAAAAGTTAATTGATACATTTTAAAATTAGGTGTAAGATACTATGAAGTTGTTCAATTTTTTTATAGTTTATGTTAAGAGTAAAATGCTTACCATATCTCACAAGATATTCCATTTGAAATGCTGAATTTAAAACACAACATCTGAATTCTACCACCAAGACACTCTCTATCAAAACAACAACAAAAAACAGAACTTCATAACGTGTATTTTTGAATCAGTTAACTAACATTTGTGTGTCATGGATGGTTTTCCAATAATGAGGGAGAAAAGCTGTTAAAAGTGGCCTTTCTGGTTAATGCTAAGATATTCATAGAGCATTTTGGGATCGCTATTAACTAAGAAGGCCACGTCGCTCTACTCGCCCTGGAAATGTCTAGTGGGACCACAATGTTACACGGGTCTGGGGAAAGGAGGCTGGTGGAGTTAGACATCACATGGGGAGCTAAGGCAGCTTGGGCCTTCTTGGTCAATTCTGCAAGCTACCTTTCTGGGGTTGCTGGGATTTCTCACAGATCTCATCAGGAAGGCAACATCTCTGCACCACAGCTGGAAATGTGTAGTCGGGCAACAACACTGTAGGGGTCATGGGTGATGGTGTTATGGGGGAGCTCAGGCAACAGAATGCACAGCTAATGGCAGACAATAATCATGGTCCATTACAAGTAAGCAGCGTAAATCCTGTAGCAATCTTTCAGTGTTTTCACGGCAACAATAAACTTTTCATGTCTGTTATGACAGCTCAGTCACGGTGGCGGCCATCACAACATATGGGCTGTAAAAACAGAAGTTAAGAATTAATCTTGGTCTAAACACTGCTGGAAATATGTGAGGTAATGTAAGTGCTCAGCTAAAAATATACTTATAACATAGGAGTGCTCATTTCTAATGAATGTGGACATTTCAGTGTGAAAAATGTACATGATGAACCTTTAAGAGCGCTATAATAGTAGTAACATAGTAACATTGGGTAATTTACAGATGTGGAAAAAGCTCATGTCTGTTGCTCTCAAGCAAAAGTACAGTTACTCTTTTACTTAAGTAAAAGTACGGGTATATAAATCTACTCTGTGAAAAGTAAAAGGTGAGTAGCTACTGAGAAGCTGTAAGGTAAAAATGACAGAATAGATCTTCAGGTTGTTAAAGTCACATCTCTATAACATTGTGAAAAACTAAGCAAAACTGACAGTGTTAAACTCATATAGAGTTTGATTTAACACCTTGAAAGTGTCTATATTTTTCCACTCTACATACAGTTTAACTAAACACTGAAAGTGTTTAATATCTAATAATATCTCAGAGCTACAGTAACTCTTGAAAATGTGTGGTAGGGTGGTTTTCCTCTGGCCAGACTAAAGCAGAGTCAACCTCATTGCAAGGCAATGCATACTAATGAAAACTACACTCCAAGTGTCCTGTAAGAGCACCAAAAGTCACTGACTCTAACTCAATGGAGAACTTCACTCATGGTGCAAGAATGTTTCATATCAAAAACAGCAACAATCACCAGAAACATGAGCAAATGCGCCCCAGCAGGGATCACTGCAAGGTTATAATAGTTTTAGATTTTTCACTAGTTTTTTATTTATATTTGTGCTTCACTTTCTGTTTAGTTTGAATTAGTTTCTACTGCTGGTTTGTTGGTGTAGTTTTTATTTTGTAAAAATGTTTCATTTTAGTTTAGTTTTTATTAGATTTAGTGTTAGTTTGAGGGCTTTATTTGGATACATGTCCGGGCTGAGTGAACATACATTTTTAAAAACATATTCAAACAGGCCACTCTTCACTTATCATTTGATTTATTTAAAGATGATGTTTGAGTACAACTCCAGACAAAAAATTACCACCGTATGAAGTCTTAACCAATCAATTCTGTCTGCTTTACACTCCCCAGGTTTAGGTGCAGGTGCCAGTCAATATAGTTGTGTCAAAGACTAAAACTAAGGATATTTTGTCTCTGTTTTTATCTTATTTTAGTTTTGTAAGCCCACTACACAGTTTTAGTTAGTTTTCATTTTCCTGGTCAAGCTTTTTTAATTTAGTTTCAGTTAACTAAAATGATTTTCACATTAAAGTTTTAGTTATTTAGTTAGTTTTAGTTAACTATAATAACCTTGGATCACTGTACAACAGGAAACATCAAAAAACTACTGAACACATGTAAACACTCCACCCGAGGGCATGATGGGAAATTCTGTGCAAACAATCCCCAAGATTTTAAATCACACTGGATGGAGAGTAGATCAGCTGAGTTTCTAGAGTAAAAATGAACACTGGTGGATCAATCCTGTCAAATGATTCATGGACTGAAGAGCTATTCACTTAGAACGGACTTCAAATTACACTCAAGGACTTTAAATCAACTCTAAAATATATTTAATTTGTTTCAGATAAGAATATCGTTATGTCGACTGGGTGGTTTTGTTTAGTTTAGTTTATTAGGATCCTCATTAGATGCTGCTCTGCTGCAGATATTCTTCCTGGGTCTGAAAAAATCTTACAATGTGAGCGTGGGTACTGCCATTCAGGTAAAACATGTTGCCATTGTTTTTCTCCCTTATCTCCAGAACTACTAAAACCCTAAAAAGACCTGCTGCAGTTCAAAAAAACTCTTTCTATTAAAGACATCCGAGTGGATTTAAGGTCAGATCTACACAGAAAAAAACACTGCATATGAAAACCCCATCTTACTGTGAATGAGAAAACAGTTAAGACTGAAATTTGTGATAAATTCCCTTTAATTCAAGTTTAAAAAACCCGCCTTTTTTAGATTCTCAGGGTCACAACTCCAGACCTTAAAAAGAGAAAGGATTGCGTGCAGCACTGGAGTCCTTCTAAGAAGAAGAGCAGCCACTGGTATGTACGAATGTACCACATTCAGCCCTTTCAGTCTCATTCAATCATCCTATAAAAGTTTGATCCTACCTTGTCCCAATATCTCGCTTGTCCTGTGCCACTGGCAGACGCTCACAGATAGAGAGAGACTACAGCGGAGTACAAAGGATAACCTGTTTGCATCTTTTTTCAATAGCTAGGAAGGAAAACATCTAATAACAAAACCGCACTAAACAATCTTTGGAGTGCGTTTGCTTCTAAAAATAGGATCAAAACAGTTTTTTTCCTTGCCAATTCCTTTTGTTCCTTGTGTGTTGATAAGTAGTCTTGTTTTGCTCTATTTTAGGCTGAATGCAAAACAAGGACACAGTGGGAAAACAAACAGATTCATACAAAAGCTCCCGGTTTACAGATATGAAAGGGAAACTATTGTCTGCTACGTGTTGATAGTTCTCCGGCATTTTGGAGCACATTTAAGGAGATAATACACGGCAACTGATGATCAAAGTTCTAGCAATCATTAACTCTATTTGTCATATCCTATCCAGCAGTAAATACAGGCCTAGTCTCCTGTATTCAAGGAAACTCATCACCCTGCTGTCCTAGTAACACCGACTAATGAACTCAGAGAGGCTCAAACAATTATCCAAGGTGTGCCTATTACAGCAATAGAGTAGTAGGCTGTGTGTATAGTAGTAGGCTGTGTCAACAGGCCGTCTGATAAGCATCAGTCCACATGTTTTTAAATGTCTGTGAGCAAACATTGAAACTAAACACGTGTGTTGTCCCAGTTAAAGGTTACAATGGTCTTGTTTACCTCTCCTCCTACTACAGCAGGAGAGGAGGAGACAGGGAGATGTCGTCTTTGACTCGTCCTCCTCCTCTGCTGCAGCAAACATACTGTACAGCTGCAGGAGTACACACACACACACACTGTACAGCTGCACAAACAGCAGTGCTGTGGAGCTGCAGCATGGCCTCATATCCACCTTGATGTGTACCTTATCTCATCTATTATAAAGGTCATATGTTATTGTGGGGTGATTTACCTCTCGTGACTTTGAATACAAGTGTCAGAGAGGAGGCCTCAAGCAGCATGGCTGTCATTTGATCCGAGCAACGATAGGCAATGACTTTCAAATATTTGCACAGTCAGTTTATTAATAAATGGAGATTTTACATGATTATTATGTTAATTTAAAAATATAATGTTTCTATTATGGTTGCCATCACCTAGCTGTAATATGGTTCTAGTGCCAGATGGCTGCTGTAGTGCATCTAAAATCTGTTTTCAGACTAAGATTAAATGTATATTTAAAAAGAAACAAATAAAAAGAAAGCAGTAATAGATACAGTCGGTATTGTGTAAAAGCTGGGGGCTGGTAATCCTGTGAGGGAAAAGAGTCCATTCCCCTGCCTGCAATGCAATTTGCAGATGTAGATGGTCAAATTAAACTTGCCTAAACCTAATCCTTTGTCGTATGGTAAGTGGTCTACACGTCTAAGCCTAACCTTGGATGTATGGTCAGGGGGCTACATGCCTAGGTCAACCTTGGGCCTTATTCATCTTAAATAAATCATAAATACATCCCCTACCTGATTGCCTTACCCTAGCAATTCAACACATCTATCAGTGAAACCACTGTGGAACCCTGGAAACAGCCTTACTGTGTGGATAACAAGAGCATTGTGTTGTGTTACAGTAACATGTAATAAAATGACCTGACATACCAGATAGACTGTTTCACACACTGTATGGATAAAAGTACTTGGCCACACCTGCTAATTATTGAATTTGGGAGTTTCAATCAGACCTGTTGCCACAGGTGAATACAACCTAGCCATGTAGTCTCTATTTGCAAACATTTGTGATACAAAATGGGTCGTTCTGAAGAGCTCAGTGACTTTAAGCATGGTACTACAATAGAAGCCACCTTTAGAATAAGAGGAGTGGAGGCTGTTATAGCTGCAAGAGGGGAGGCAACTCCATAAAATGCTGATACAATAATTGGTGTAATGCCAAATATCAGCCTCAATAATCAATCAGGCCGATAATCAGTCTACCCCTAGTGCACAGCCCTGGTAAGTCAACTGTAAAACATGAGCTCAACAGGTATCTGCTATCGTTGTTCACTATCAGTGGGGCTAATTGGTGAATCAAACTCATGCTGAAGCCAGTCAGGAGAAGAGAAAAAACATCCATTCTACCTTGAAGATATTTTAGTATCCTTTACTCTTCTTTTAAAGAAAAACACAGAATTGTTTCCAAGTTCTGAACACACATCATTACCAACTGGATAGCTCAGTGGTTTAGACGGCTGACTGTGGTATGGGAGCTTGGGGGTTCAAATCCCAGTCAGAGCACAGATGTCCAGTATAGACCCTTGGGCAACTTCCTTTATGCTTTGAACACCAGTCCCAGTTGTAAGTCGCTTTGGAAACTTGCAGTACAACTAATCCATGTCTGTAACTATTACCCTGTTCTCTTTAAATTACTCTTGATGTATGTTGATGAATTATTATCTCGTCCATATTTTTGGTTAGTTTCTTCAAGTGTTTGGATTCTGATGATGTCTGCATGTCACAATCTGTCTTCTTCTCTTTTGTTGGGTTTGTTGCTCTGTTCCTCTGCTTGCTTCTGCACAGGTCAAAGCACTTTGTAAACCCATGTTTTTAAAAGTGCTATACAAATAAAGTAATTTTTTATTATTTTTATTATTATTACACTAACTGGTCTGTCCGTTCTCAAACTGGGCTAAAACCCTTCAGATCTGGGCTTTGCAACATGGATCTACATGATGACAGACATAGACTCTTGCCAATCCACATGACATGCCGCCTAGAGACAAGCACATTTGAATTTTGAATCCCATGGACAAAGCCAGGGGTGTCCAAACTATGGCCCAGGGGCCAAATGTGGCCCTTGGCCCGCAGCAAATTCTAAAACATAAATGAAAAATGTCCCACATTAGAGCATGAAACTTGTGCTTTACTGTAGTGTATCTGTGTTTTCTTACTGACAGATGAGTATAGTTTTATCTTACCTTGGGGGCTCGTCTGGGAAGGTAACACAAAACTACACTCATCCGTCAATTAAAAAACACAGAAAAAATATAGTTTGTGAAGACAGTATGATTTTATTCGGATTTGCGTACATTTTACTTTCAGCCCTAGGCAAGGCTGCTGTGTTAATTCTGTAAACAAACATTTTGACACAACAATTCATTAATGCACTTAATTTGTGACTAAACATTAAAGTACATCAAATCACTAAGTGTATCTTTACCCAAATTGGACTGGATTGACTTACTTTGATATCATAAAGTGGCCCCACCATCCTTGAAATTTTCTGTATGTGGCCCTCGGCGGAAAAAGTTTGGACACCCCTGGACAAAGCTGTCCTCCTGTTGGATGGCTTGCAGCCACAGTGTTCTCCTTCTAGGCTCTGTGCTTCAGTTCGGTAACACATAAAACTAAAATATATATTTGACTGTAAAGTTGATTTGTAGAGCAGAAGACCACACAGCAGCTCTTCAATATTTGGGTTAATGGTTGGGCTTTCCCCCTCAGTGTGATGGGGTGTGATATTCAGAGGGAGTTTCCCTTGATTCCAACTGTATCTATCTTGTGACTCAAATGAGGTGCAAAAAATTACCCTTGCTTCTCTTATGTTTCAAAACCATCTTTTTTACTAAATGCATTTATGTAAGCGATAAGATAAATGATCTATTTAACTTGGTATTGTTAAGGGAAATAGATCATTTGACACTGTAACATTTCTTCGGTTATAAATTAAATTGACAGAATGCTAAATCTGTTAGCCTGTTAACAGACATTTCTATTATGTGTTAGCATCAAGCTAAGATTTACATCCTGATCCATGTTTTTGAATCTCCAAATGTTCGTGCGATAATTGCGATGACTTTTGCGAGTAATTTTTTGAAATGCACACAATAACAATGCTGTGACAAGGCTGTATAAAAACAAAGCTGTCTGCCACTTTAGTGCTGATAAAACGTAAGAGGAGAGGAGAAGTATCTCATCAGCATGCTCAGTGGTGTACTGAGAATTTGTCAAGTCTTGATTATTATAATTTCTGGAAACAGTTTGAAAAAAAGATGAACAGCTCTTAGGGCAGAGTTTGGAAAAGGAGATTACTCTGGTATCAGTGCCAAGACCCCAGTATCTTTATGGCAAATTTTTAAGACTGTGACCTTTTGGTACACTTTATATTGACCTCAGTGTAAGCCTGCATTATTTTTAAAGGTGTCAAACAGAACTTTAAATAATTCTTAACTTTTACTGTTCGTATCTGAGCATGAGGCAGCTTTCATGCCAGCCGTCCTGAATTGTGAATGTTTCTAAGTCAAGAGAGCAGACATAGAAGTCCTCCCACATAAATATCCTGTAATGAACTCTTCCCACATCCATTCTGTGGGGGTGGTGTTTTCTACTCTCAAAGTTAGTGAAGAACAAAAGAAGAATATTTAGCATGTAACTGATTTATCTCCATGTTCCTTCTGGTGTCTGAATAAAGAAAGCAAGAATTCAATGTAAAAAAAAAAAACATCTCTGAACAAAAGCCTAGCAGTGAGGGTCATTTTAAATGCATGAAATCAAAAGGTGGGAGTGAAATAATGACCAGGATTGGCGAGACACTTGTGATCCTGTTTAGAGTGGGGAGAGGGGAGAACTGATTATGTGCTCCTAATCAATCGCGGTCACACGTCACATTCCAGGAACGAATGGGGGTTCATGTGAGTGAGGGAATGAAAGCCAGTTATATCCAAGGACTAGCATCTGCTATTTAAACTAATGATGATGGAGACATTTTTAACCCTTCAGGTCATCCAAAGAAATGTGTTGGAGGTCATCTTTGTGCTTGATGGGTCTCATTTCCAACACACAGAGGCCCTGAAATGTCAACTGCAAAACATTCTACTAAAAACAAAATAAACATTTTGAACATGTTTCATTAAAGTCATTCCATCCATTATCTGTGTGACTTATCTCCTTTGGGGCTAAAATCAGGGTACACCCTGGACTGGTTGATATTCAGGCCCCTCCCACACGGAGATAATAACAGGAGTTTCATCCACAAAACTAGGCCCCAGAGTTAACAAATCTGTAAACGCTTTACCGTTTCGTCTCCGTATGGACAACCAACCGCATCTTTCTTTACACGATTACGTCAAAAATAGCGTAGCCTACTTAAGCGGCATGCCTGGGTGAAGCCAAAACAACAATGGTGGATTACGGGGTTGTGTTCATGCTGCAGAAGCTACTGATCTTATTATGGCTTATACAGCATACACCAGATGTTGTTAAATCCAACATGGAGAACTACCAGAAGGCCAACCGGGAGAAAGTTTAGGGCAGTTTTCTGTAATCTTCCTCTCCCTTTTGGTGCATTTACATGGCAGCGTTACAGCGCCACTTACAGGCTTGGCATATATACTACGGTGTTGTTAGTCATTTTCAGTGGTTCCGTGCTTACGCGGACATTTCCTGAAACAATTCCAAGTTTGGGAAACTTTTTCAAAATGAAATGGAAATATATTGTTTGTGTCTCTGTGTGGACAAGGCCTTAGTCACAGAGCTAATGTACAGAAGCAAATAAACAGGCAAACTCAAATCTACGGGCAATTTAGGGGAACAGGTTAAACCCTTTAAAGCTAATTATATCATATTCGATATGTGATTTTGTAAGATCTCAATCTAATCAACCTAATAAATACTTTCCTTAAAAACCTTTTGAATAAAATCTGATAAATGATAAAAAAAAAATGCCCTCCTGCAGATCATCAGCTGCCAAAAACACCTCTCGCATCAAATTTGATACCAAACATATATTTCTGAAATACTGTGGAAATTTCTTTTTTTTTTTCAATTTTATTAGAGGGATTAATATACGTCTCATTTCCAATGAATGTAACGGCTGTAATTTAAGGTATCAGGTTTTACAGGGTTAAGGATGAAACTATCAGAAGGGTATTGATTTTGTGAGAAGGTATTGATGTCACATGGCTTTATTGTTCTGCAACAATATTTAATGGAACACAAAAAGATTTTGAAACTCGAAATATTTCATAAAATGCAAAAATATTTAGTGATATGTTATTTACACAAAAATGTAAATGTGTTTTTTGAGGCCTTCCCCAGATCTGTGCCTGTCAACAATCCTGTCTTTGAGCTCTCCAGGTACTTTTGACCTCATGACTTGAGTTTTGCTCTGATATGCATTGTCAGCTGTGCGGCCTTCTATACAGAGGTGTTGGCATTTCCAAATCATGTCCAATCAATAACAATTACTGCAGGTGGACTATGATCAAGCTGTGGAAACATCTCAGTAATGATCGAGAGAAACTGGAAAACACAGTGCTAAATTTCACATGTTTTTGAAAAGGGTCTGAATAGTGATATTTCTGTTTTTCATATTTCATAAATTTGCTAAGATTTCTAAAATTCTGTTTTCACTTTGTCATGATGGGGTACTGTGTAGAATAATAAGCACCGTGAAATAAAAATATTCATATTAAAAACATAATTACATTTTATGGAACATTAAACCATGTTGTAAAATACAAACTAGGGCAGGGTGGTTATTGCAAAAATCAAAAACATGATTAATTGAACTTTTTTCCTTGATTACGATTGATGTACAATTATCCCAACCCCCTCATCCCTGACTCTGTTTGTGCTGTGAATATTTGTATAATTTTAAAACAAATAACTGAAAGGAACATGCACAGATTAACACTTTATGGTTATTTATTGAAATCAAAACACAAATCGGCTGAAATGTTTGTTTTTTAAAGTCACATTTTCCAGCCGGTAGTGTGTTTTAAGGGGTTGTACATTAGTAGAGAGAGAGTGAAAACCAAAAATTGAAATAATTGACCGGGCAGGTTTATGTCAGTTAGAAGCTTCAAATATCGGTTTTGATTATTTTTTGATTAATTTCCCATCCCTAATGCAAACCCTGTTTATGTACTTCAAAAAGGAAATCATAAAAACCCATAAATATTGCATGAAAAAAAAATTAATGCCTTCAAAAAAAATATTTCAGAGAACAGAAAGGCTGGACTACATTATGTATTTGTGATATGACTAACCCAAGTGTTGCACTTTGGAACATATTTTTACGTACAATCATATGTTTTTAATCTTACTAAAGTGTTTTGGGTTTTTTGTTGCATTTATTGACATTTTTTTGCAGTTCTCTCTCAGTGCCACCATACATTACTCTGTATTTACCTCTCTGACATAAGTATATGTAGCAGAGAGCTTAAATAAACCAGAAATCGACATAAGAGAGCATGGAGAAGTTCTTCAGACATTCACACGGTTTACACCGAGCTTCAGAGAGAGAAGTTAAGCAGAGGGCCTTCCTAGACAAAGTTTATAATACACCTTTCTGGAACATTCCCCATAAATTCAGGTCAAAAACAGAACAGGAGTCACACAGTGTGCCAACTATGTGAAGCCATTCTGCATTTTCAGCAGCTCGAGCCCATTATCTGTCTGGAGTGCTGAGGAGATCCAGATGCTCCTGTTGGACATAGCTCCGTCCCATCCGTGTACCCAGGGAAGTAAACATGGGAAAAATGTTAAACAGAATCGCTGATAGTATGAAAGTACAGGCGTGGAAGTCCGACAGATGCATTAGAGTACCGCTGCGATTTAAATCTAACTGCTCAGGTTTCCCTACAGTCAAAACACTGACCTTGGACAGCCGGCAGCTGCAAGACTTAACACACGCAGATAAGACCCAAACAGGCCCATAAATTCCTGAGTGTTAATAAAGAAGGTGGGAGGTTAGCCGCGGTGCACCAAGACAGACAGGACTCTCTGGAGGGTGGGAACACTTAACTCCTGATGTTTACCTCCAGTGTGAAACAGCAACATCGCCATTCTCCTCTGGAGCAGGCATTCACCTTAGAGCCCATCTTGTTCATGTAAAATAGAGCCTGATGCTATTCATCTTTCATGACACTACAGAGGAACTGATTCCTCTCACAGTGTCTTCACACGACGGTGATGGAAAGCTCCATCCCACAGGTGTGATGATGATGAAGAGGGATGCTGCTTTTGGTAGCTCCAGTCCTCATTCACTCCCTTCACCAGAGCAATGATCTGTGAAATCTGCAGCACATCCTATGAAAAACAACCTCTCAAAAGCTCTCAGTAGGTGTAATCAGCCTCAATTTACAGCTGCACACTCCCATCATTAGGAAAAATAAGTAATCTCTCGTCATGCCTCCGTAGCAGCAGAAAAGCCAAGTTTATTTAGCATGAGCCCGCCCCGACGGTTTGACTAGCAGGGAGCATTATCTTTAATCAGAACTCTTTGTGGCACTTCCGCTGCCTCAGCCATCTGCTGCGGCTCATACATGTCTGCATATGGAGGGCGTGCTGTGTGCTTCTGATGCGCTCTCTGACTCCGTCATGGTGGTTTTCAATGCACAGCAGCAAATAAAACACAACATTTAAATCAGGAGGGATGACTCCTTAAACTACAGAGGAAAAACATTTGCAGTCAAGGGAAAGTCTGACCATGGTACCCTAACTGTCCCACCATCATTTAAGCTCAAACACAACATAAAGAGGCATGTGCATTATATCTGACGGTCACTGATGCTGCAGTCAGGATGTTACATGTACAAAGTCTGTAATACACTGTAAAATACAGGTAACCTAAACCGCTAGAGGGACAAAAACATCTTTTCCACTAACAAAAGCTTCCTGCTCAGTACTTTACTCTTCTGTTATTAAAGAAGTGCTGTCAAGTTCTGATAAAACTACTGCTACATGGCTGCATCTATCTCTTCAACAGTCTCCATGTTTACAGGCTTGCCGTCAGTACAGCTCAAATTATGCTGACCTATCTGGTCGTTCTCTGGCCAGGAACAAGCATTTCATCTTGAAGCTTTGCGGATGAATGTACCTGATGATAGACATCCAATCTGGTCCATTGATCAGCTTTGTAAGATTAAAGAACAGGTGCCTTATGTATCCCAGTGGCCTGGATTCACGTCTGACCTGTGGCTCCTTTCCAGCATGATATTCACCATTCTCTCATACCTGTTTCTGTCTCCATCCATTGTCTTTTTTTCTATAATAAAGGCACAAAAGCTAAATAAAAAAATGTCACTATATATGGTTACTACCAAGGAAAATTCATCTTGTCTCTTATTTGGTTTATAAATTCATACTTTCTATATCCATTACACATACAGTTTTATATCCCAAGCCTTTCCTGTTTTGATCTAGATGAACACAGCTGACATTTCTTGATAATGAAAATCCAGAATCTCGAAAAATTAGGCTAGATTATCAAATGAGACCAATCCAGAAAAAGCATTTATAATACAAAAAATGCCAACCTTTTAATAAGCATGTTCATTATGGACTCAGTACTTTGTCAGGGCTCATTTTGCATGCATTACTACTTCACTACAGTGTGACGTGGAGGCAATCAGCCTGTGGCACTGCTGTGGTGCTATGAAGCCCAGACTGCTTTGGTAGCAGCTTTCGTCTCATCTGTAGTAAGAGTAAAAATATGGGGAGAAATGGACTGATATTCTCATTTTTTGGGTGTTCCTGTTAGTGTTGCAGTTAATGTAATTCCAATCACAATTTCAGGCTGTGCAATTACATAATCTGCAAAAGGCTGCAGTTATTTTTGTATTTAGTAGATCTTGAAAGGTTTACAAAAATTGCCCGCATAAAGACCTGCAAATAGTGCCACTAAGGGAAACTTAAAACAACATGTATTAAGTTTTAAAAGCAATATTTTCTTTATCTGTATGTTTTGAGTTGAGAAACACACACTTCAACAACTATCATTATTCTTGAGTGTACTTATGACACCATTTATGTATTATAATGTAATTGCAATATTGTCTAGTATAATTAAAATCACATCATTACCAAATCTTCCATTAATTCACAACCTAACATATAGCATTGTTGTGTTTCTGCCTGCAGGAAAACAGTCATGTTCATCAGTATGAAAGCTAAAGTTTGAATTCTGATGTGTTATTTAGAACTTAATAATATCATAGTGTTTAAATACTGAAGGAATGTGTATTTTGACAAAAGCACATAAATTATTATGTCCATAATTCCCATCTGTGGGTGACTGGTGATGTAATATAGTTGTAAGACAGCTGAAAATGTATCTTTTGCTTTCAGTTTTAATGATACAAAGTTTTGCTCCTTCTTTAATGTCTAAGTGCGGTGGCACACCAGATTCATATTTCAGAGTAAAAAAAACATCATGATATTTAAAACGGAACAAAAACAAAACTTTGAATTTCTACAGAGTAGACATCACAGGGCTTTTTCTGTTTACTATATAACTGATGACAAAGAACTTAAACAGATTAAATCAGACTGTAAAATGAAGTAACTGCTCTGCATCCATGTCAATGATCAGGCCATCAAGAGACCTATTAATAAACAGAATAAAAATACCTCATCTAGGGCGTCGATGTAGATCAGCGGGTTGATAAAGCACCCGTAAGCAGAGGCAATAGCACTCAATGCACAAGTCGTGGTGCAAGAAATAAAAAAAATATATATTTTTAAGACACATCTGAAGACTTTAGAATCACTAGAGACTTAACAAACAAAAAGTCCTCCCTGACAGGACCTCCATATAAACAGGAATACATAGTTTAAAAAACCTTTTTAAATCTTTAAAATTATACAATGCCACCAATGTTTCACAAATAAGATTTTATGATGGTGACATGATTACATAAAATGACAATACAGCACATGCACACCTAACACTATTTTTCCACTGCATCACTTTCCTATCCGAAGAAATATTTATCTGTGTTGTAATGGGAAACTTTACTGCTCTCATTTTGACTAATGAAACCACAAAAACCACAATCTGAGTCAGAGGACAAGATGTTTACACACTTGCATATTTTACAAACCATAGTAGCAAAAGTAGGTGTTTCACACGAAACAGAAACACATCAATACTCCCTCATATGTAAACCTGATAGAGGTTTAAAATTCTAAAATACAACCGAAATCTGTTTTTGTATGATTAAATCAATTTCCTTATCATGTTATTGTTTAATTGGACCATGATCGAAATAAACAGTCAATGATTTTATCCAAAATATCCAATATCCAAAATGACTTGAGTTTTGACAAATTTGTGCATTGTTCCTAGGAATTTACATTTTTTTCTTGCTAGTTATATCTTCAAAAACGGTGCAAAACAAGATAATTTTTGAGTTTTATCAAAGCCTGCACTGACAGAATGAAAAAATTAGCGATACAACAGTATTTCTTGTCAAGATTGTTCTGAAGCAGAGCTGCTTAGAAGATCGGAGAACCTTCTAAAGCTAGCAGGTCAGAGCATCTTTAAAAGGGAATTTGGCATAGTAAGACCTACTGACCCAACTAGAATAAAATTAACATATCTCATATGTATGCCGTACACACAAGATTTCTGCCAATGGAGATTTAGGCTGTCATTGTTGTGCAATGCATTGTGGTTGGTGAAGTTGTATTGTTCCCTTGTTTCCGCTTGTTCTACATTGCAGTAACTTCTTTCTTGTTCCCCTCTTCACTAAAACTGCACTCTGGTTAAAAAGTCTCTTCAGATGACACTTCAGAGGAAAAACATCAATGAAACCATCTGACATCACTACACAGAAATTATTGCACAACAATGGCAGCATTCATGTGAATTCGTTTTTTTTTTTTAATTTCCTCGAAATCTAGAAATTTATAGTGGGTTTATTTGCACAACATACAAATAGAAGACACTCATGTTAATTTTATGATGCCAACATGTCTTAGCTGCAGGGCTCCTCATAAAGGTGTTATATATCATTCCTTTTTTTCACCTCTTAACACAGTCCCCTGTGGTCTAAATGAAACATCTGTGTCATTTTCGGGGCCAAATATAATGGAACAAGTCAGATCTGATTCAATATCGTTATTGAGTCCAAAGATCAGTAACATAAAAACCAAAAGATCATCTGTTTGTGACCACGTGATTAAAGTGAAGCACAGTAATGAGGTGAAAGTTGTGTTTTTTAAGTTTAGTGTCTTCAATAACGCAACATGGATCGAGCGTACTCTGTCAGCCTGTCTTAATATGAGCTGCAGCGACTTGTATTATAACAGCTTAACAACTGTTTAAAGCTTCTTTAACTCATGACTCTTTCATTTTAAGTCTATGATGATTCAATGAAGTGGGGTAGGAAAAGCAGCTATAGAGAGCCACAGTGAGGCTGACTGTGCTAAAGTAAGGTTAAACCAATGATAAACAAGGTAATTCCAACTAATCCCTCATGTGAAGAAGGGAAAAAACAGGTCATTTTCTTCAAATTTTGCACAGATGTTCATCCCGACTCACAGACGAACTGATCAGAGCTTGGAGGTCATAGGTCAAATGTGAAGGTCAATGGGCACATGTTCATCCCTTGCTTTCCAGGCCATTCTTGCAAATGTGCTAGCTTTAGAATGTCTAGGATTTCTTCAGATTATGCCCAAAGGATCATTCAGACTCAAAGATGAACCTATTGGATTTTGTTAAATATCAAGATCTTTCTAGTAACCAAAGAAAACTACACAGTCTTTTTTTAAATTTAAACCTAACACTGTATCTTCACTTTCTGGCAACAAGAAAGTTCACTGAGGTATTTAACTTCCAGGTAATATTTCTAGGGTATTTCTTTTTAAGTAATATTAAAATCACAAGCAAGCAGAACTAAAACGAATAAATCTTTTTTTTTTGGACTTTTGTCAGGACCTGAACAAAAGTTGGTGTACTTGAAAAGAAAGTAGAAGAAAAGTAGACCCCTAATTAATTGTTAACAAACTTTTATCAGTCAGCATTAAACTTGATCAGTGCCTGGCCTTGGAGGTGAATGGCAGTGAGGAGGCTAGCACTGGAATAAATTATCCATTATATCTGAGAAGGGCCCTTGAACTGGGCCTATGTGGGTCCCAGTCATTTCTGTGGGCAGGTCTGCTGTGAGTGGATATCAACATTGAGAGGTAGGTATTATTATGACACAAGGAGAGCCGATTCTGAGCAAACTAATGGATTTCATGTTTTCAGGTATAAAAAAAAGAACATGATTGGCTTATTTCACATTTTGTGGGTCAGTAGATTCTCAGGATGCCCAAACATATTGAGAAAAATGCTTCAAAAAGTGGATTTTTCATGATATGCCCCCTTTAACTGTGCCAATAAAGTCACACCCTAAAACATCAGATGTTGGCATCAATGGAGACACACTTAAAAATATGTGAAAACATCGTTTAAAAACTAATCTATCTTTATATTTTTATGTCTTTGTGGCTAAAAGAGAGCCAAAAGGCATTGCTACTGACTCATGTCATGGCTGCAAAGCCCATTAGCTTCACAGGGCCAGTCTAATCTAATGATAGTCATATGACATGTCAGCTAACAGCCCACGTCAGACCTAGTAGCATAATTCCTGTAAATGTATGTGTTCAGATCTCATCAATAGTGCACAAACAGGATTTCTCCTTGTACATCTCTCTCTCTTTCTCTTTTTTCTATATGTCTCATGGTCATGGTAATGCTGTAGCTTTCATATCATCATGATCTCTTTGGTCTGCAGACGGGTCTGAACTAAAAATAGAACATTCCCAGAGATTGTTTTGTTGGCTGTTTATGATGTTTCTGATGTGTTTTCATTCAAAGCACCACTTCATAAATCCACCAATCCTGTTAAAGTCACTTTCTGACAGTTCAACAAAGATCTACAACATTACCACTGCTGTCCCAAATCAGAGAAAACAATAGGATTTAATCCTCCTAAAAACAACAGCATTGAATGATCAGCTGGTAAAGTCCTGATAGAGTTTAAATACTTTCATAGGCACTGATGCCAATTTAATTTCTTTCCCCATCATGGGACCTCTGCTACTACACTTCCTGTAGGTATGATGCTCAGGAAGTCTGGCATCTGCTATTGGTGCAATAATTAAGTTTTGGACAGAAAACACACACAGGCTTAACCAGAGTTCATGGCAAAGGACAGGATATTATAGCAAAGGTTCAAACAGGGCCAGCAACCAGTCTGAGAGAATGGGTGATGAAGTGTGCTATCTGCTGGTTCAGGGGAAAGCTTAGACTGCTTGTAAGGGCTGCTTGATTATGGCTAAAATTATAGTCAAGATTATTTTCAATTCATTGTAAAAGATGCAGACAGCAAATGTACTTAAAAAACTTCAATACTCAGCACTTAAACACTCTGAACACTTTGGCTCAGCCCAATTCCTTAGTGGTCCAAGTGCCTCCTCTCCCCTTAAAACTAGGGATGCACCGATCCACTTTTTTCAGTTCCGATCTGATAAATATGTGCCAATACCGATACTGATTCTGATATATGTATATATATATATATTTTTTTTTTTTAATATTATTGTTGTTGGTATAATGTGTGAGGTTACATGAGGTTGTAGTAAACCATTCAGCGCCTCTAATTAAAAAGCAAAAAAAAAAAAAAAAAAGAATTACTGTATTCCAAACAAATTTATTTTAGCTACTACTAAAAAATAAATATTTATTAGTAAACTAATTACCTATCATTTTTTATGAACACGGGCTTGAAATCCCTGCCTATAATGCTCTTTAATGAACTTCCTGCCACTAGAGACCGCTGTAGCTTCAGTTAATGGCTGCAGCCTTCCTCTCTGACCCTTCACCGGATGTAAACAATGAGGAGCTCTGCGGTGGCTAAGCTGTTAGTGTATAGTAGGAAGACCACAGTCAACAGTTTTCCAAAGTAGTAAATGGAAATAAAGTGGTATGTGGGCTGTTGAGAGTTAAGCTCACGTATGACTACTCACCCGAAGTGAAAAGAGGCCAAATATCAAAGCATGATATTAATCTGCAAAGAGGAACGAAGGCTGGCGGTGCTAGCTTTTAATGCTAGCCACGCTGTACAGCATATATCAGGCTAACGTCACACCCATTCCTCTTTGTGTTCTCTCATCTTTAGACTAGTTTTGACTATTCTAAATATAGATTTACGTTTAATCGGCTAGGTAATTATACCGCTAAGAACATCCCTACCTAAAACTAGCTCAGTTACACACAGACTATCTTGAGTTAGACTGCGTGCGTTCATGGTCTGCATGAACAAACTGTAGGATGGATTTGGATTGGTCACTTGGATCGGCGTCATCAGTCAGATATTCAATCTGTTAATTACGTCTATATCAGACCCAGTACCGACATTGGATCGGATCAGTCTCATCCCTACTTAAAACAGAGTTATAAAGGGCAGTGGTAAAATCTTCCCCCTATGAAAATGGACTACTCTTCCATCTCCTGATATGAAATCATCTATAGCATTTACGTAAACAGGTGTGATGACGATACCTGAAATTTCTACCACGAGTGATTTTTTTTTAAAAAAATGCTTAATCAAGGATTATATGAGCTCCTACAGTCTCATTAATGATAAAGGATTTAGATTTATGATCATGCCACTTTTTTCCACTTTATCAAACTTAAGCTCATATTCATGTTGAATTATTATTGAGCACAAATAAATGTCTCCAGTTTAGGTTTTCCTCTCTGTAGTCACATGGTTCTAATCAGCTGATCAAACAAGGCGAACAAAGGCTAAATCTTCAACACATAGTAAACTGCATGCGTTGCAGTAATTGCTTTGTCTTGATTTTCTTGTTTTCTTGACTGCAGAAAGCAAAAGTGAAACCTGATTTATTACCCAGTGGAGGGATTAAAGGTCTGGGAAACTGAAAAAGGCATTGTGATATTCTGATATATTTAACACCAAATTAAAAGATGTTTATCAATCAGTTAACCGTTGTCACTTTGCTGGTTAAAAGACGTTTGAATTTACTCACAAATTAGCAAAAAAGACTCTTAAGTTCCAGCTTCATGCCATTAACAGGGAACCTTTAAGTGATCATATCTCAAAATGGTAACGTAATCTGACTTTGACACTGCAGTAACATAAAGCCACCCGAGTTTTGCAGCTTCTGGGTAAAGGCCCCGTTTGAGGGCCCTTAGATAAAGTGGAACAAGGAAAATGTCTGTGTGAGCGCTGGGTGTCTGTCAAAGCAGGAACTGGGAGGCGTTCTCTGTTGACCTCTGAGGGCAAGGACTTCCCAAAGCCTGTCTGCAAAACAACAGCAGACCCTGCAGCTGACAGTGGGACGCAGGAGGCCGCTGCTCCGCTCCTCTCCTCTCTACCTGCCTTTTTGGAAGCTCGCTAACTCCCCCTCTGACCTCTCTTCCTCTCTGTGTACCATCCACGAGGAGAGCCCGTAAAGCCTTCAGATGGTGGTGGTGGTGGTGGTGGTGGTGGTGGTGGTGGTTGGGTGGGGGGGGGCAGAAGCAGCAGATATCACCTTGCTTGATACTCCTTGATATGATCTGTCTGGAATGTGGCAATGCTTTACCGTATGTGAACAGACACGTTTGTGATGTCAGATACAACAGCGGGTACATGGGAGGGTTTAGCCGGAGCAGCCTGATCCCAACCTGAGATCAGGGATTAAACTGTTAGCAGTGCGACATGTCACATGGGTGATTCATTTAGTGCATGCAAAGTAGGATTCATACGTTCATGATTAATTTAGATGACGTAGTATTATGCATATGTCAACAATGGGAGGTGTGAGAGATGTACCTGGCATGGAAAAACTTTGTAAGGTAAAGGTCAGAAGATCGGTGAAGGATATTCTTTGTTTCCCACAAGTCAAGGTTGAAAATCTGCAGTCAATAGATGCTTTTAACTCTGATGTAAGAGGTGATAGGTAGGTTCCTAAGCAGCAGATCCAAATAAAGATTGTTTGTGGTGAATGTATCACACATCATGATGGGGCATTTTCACTGATGAGTAAAATAACCTAGACAGATCCATGTGAGAGGTGCTGTGTAAGAGCTGGGTTACTCAGTTGTTTTCATGTTCCCTCTGCTTATTCTGGACATTGTTCAACAAAAGCAACCAGGCCACTCCCACATACCCTTAAACCCCTGCCCACCTCTGGAGCCTCGATCGGCCCCTGAGAAGAGATAAAGCCAACCAAGTGAGTCATTTCAAAGCTCGGAGACATTGGAGCAGAGCTGTTTTCCTTGTGGGGATGCAGCGTGTGTGAAAAGTGACTACACATGCTTGCAGAGCTGCTGTCACATGTCTGGCTGTGGGGGGGGGCATGAAGTTTACACTCATGTGTTTGGACTGTTGTAGATCGAGTGAGTCACAGCAGTGAGATAATAGCCTTTGTAAACAATTAGCAAACATTTAACCTGTGCTAGCTGTACTTGTAACTGTGGAGACATGTCGTCTCCTGTCTTTACTACCGGTCGAATCCAGGCTTTAACTGCCAGCAGTGTTTTGCTCCCTGATTTTGCATATGATTTGCATGTCAGAGTTGTGGTGGAAGTACCAGTTTTCACACTCCTAAACCTCCCTTATGTAACATTTAGAGCCAAAAGACAGAAAACATCAGTGAAAGGTTAGAGGACATTTTTCCTTTCCATACAATGACCAAGCATTTCAACACTAATTAACAAACGCAGGTCTCATCTGGATTAGACGGGCCTTCATGGTAGAAAAGGGTTGAATATTGACAGGGGGTGTTTATGGAGAGTTGTTAAGGATTGAAACAAACTTTCTATGTTACATACAGGGTTGTCATGATACAAGGATTTTAACACTAGAACTGCCAATGGGCAAAAATTACCCAAGGCTGTTCTTTAATTGTATCTTACTTGATATGTATACAATTTTAAAGACTCAGTCTTTGACTTTTCCTAAAACATTGTTTTATAGCATATATACCTGGTGTCATAAAAAAAGTCTTTGTCTAAATCCAAATTTTGTTATCTTCTTAGAATCTATCTTAGGATCAAGAAAAACCCAAAAAAGGCGAAAAAAAGACCTGAGTTTCAACTACAACTCCTGGCTAGCTTAAGAACTAACAACAACTCCCAGTAACTGCAATGGAACACTGCCTGATCAATAGAGAGCTCCTCCATTCGGTGTTCTTTTTGTCTGTTTTTGTTAGTTTTTTCTTTTGTTTCAATCACAGTCTACTGAATGGAACTGCGCACACTTTCTTTGTACTTGTGTACAACGACAATAAAGATTCTGATTCTGTTAATGGACATTTATATCTAGAACCACCATGCAGGTCAAATTGACCGCATAAGAAAGCCTTAATTCTCCCAATGTTTTTTTTTCACACCAGCCATAAATAGATGGCGCAATGGAAATACCTTCTCTCTATTGCAGCAGTGCCTAATAAGAAGTCGATAGATCAACCTTCAACATGGATAAACAGGAGAAAAAAGACATTTACCATTGTTAAATGTCAAAAGATCATCGCAGTGCTTTTTAATGAAGAAAAATCCGGTGATGAGGAAGTTTCGGGATTAGCAATCTTCCAACAGTAATCTGATTCGCTATCTGTGGTTAATAAGCTGTTCAGTGTCAGTTGTTAATTAGCAGTCCTTGATCTGTGCTATGTATGAAAATCAAGGCACTTTAATGACAGGTAAATCTGACCCATTGGCTGTTTGAGGTGTATAGAGATCCACGGCGGTTCTAGTGTTAAACGTTACTAGCATGGCTGTCCATTAAGGAGGGGAAAGAGGATAGCTTTGAAGGACCCAGGTGATTTGAGGGTTCATGGAGATCAGTCAAAACATGGTCCATGGCAAATTTTGGCTATGACTATATCTCATTTTTAACCTTAAACAACAATTCTAATCAAAGCAACAAATGTACACCTTTATATTACATTTTATTACATTTCTTTTTTTTTTTTTTTTTACTTTTTCGATTATTTTAGGGTATTTCTAGCCTTTATGTGATTGGTTAGCTAAAGAAAGACAGGAAATATGGGAAGAAAGAGCAGGGGGAGAACATGCATCTTTGCAGCTGGGGACCTCCAACAGGCACTGGGGCTGTTTGAGTGTGAAGCGGTCAAGACGAGGGTAAGTCTGACACCATGGTTCTCTGCCGGAGCATCTTTTGAGCAGAGTCCTCTCCACCAAGTAAAACTCCATTTTGCAATAAAATGGTTAAATGTATGACGAGAGTGTTCCTGACTGAATGTAGGTTATAATTTAGAATGATTTATTGCTTGAATTGTTGAAAAATACATAAGTTGAGAAACCTAATAATAATCACATATCAAACCGCAATCAGAATATTGAGGAAAAAAATTGCAGTTAAATTATTATAGTAAATTGTTAAGCCCTAGTTCATTTTTCTGCACAGTAATAATACTTGATTCAGCAGCTAGATATACCAGATGCCAGCATTAAAAAAAATGGACACAACAGATAATAATTATAACTGGTATTTTTGGACAGGAATTTGGAATTTGGACAGTTTTTGCAAACAGGGCCACTGCCAGCCAATACCAGTGATAAACGAATGCATCTGTGCATCCCTGTCACAAAGAGGTTTAAACAGAATCAGCCTCTGAGTAATGTTAACAAAACTTTGGGTAACTTGACGTAATCCCTGGTTCTTTGATAACAGAGTGAGGTGTTTAACTATGGGAATCGCTTAGGTGTGACCTATTTGGAAGCTCCAATGACACAACGTCTGTCTGTGACAGGTCAGAGTGTGCTTGGGGCACGCCCTATCACAGTCGACCTGCCTCTGTCCAATCATTCTAGGCAGTTTTTTTTCTGTGCCTATGCAAGGAGGGATGTGGAGGTGAAACACTTCACTCTGTTATCAAAGAACCATGGATTACGTCAAGTAACACAAAGTTCTTTTCTAACTTTGTTCAGTGTTTCACTATGAGAGATACAGACAACTCCCGGATTGCATGAGCATCCCAAAGCCATAAATATTACAGACTTAGCACCAGTTTTCAAAGTGACCGTCTCCAGCACTGATTGTGCCACAGATGGCCCTGAAACATACCATCTGTAAAAATCTGACAAAAGTGCCGGGCGACAACCAGCTCACCACGTCACAGATGTCCTGCACTGAGACACCTCTAAGCAGAGCCCAAGAGGTGGCCATGCTCCTAGTGGAATGGGCTCTCAGGCCTCGAGGGGCCTGCAGGCTCCTAACACGATAGGCCAGAGAGATGGCTTCCATGATCCAGTGGGATAGCCTCTGACGAGATAGCAGTTTGCCCTTATGAGGAGTAGCCCAAGACACAAACATCTGATCATTTCTCCTGAACACTGCTGTTTTATTCACATACATGTGCAAACCCCGTACTGGGCACAGAGTGTTAAGTCTCTGCTCCTCCCCTGATGAGAAAGGAGGAGGAAGAAAGGCCATCATCTCCACTATAGGGGACCTGTACGCCGCCTCCACCACTTTAGGCACAAAGGCTGGATTGGGTCGCAATCTTTAGAGAGCCCAGGATCAAACTGTAAACGAGAGGGTTAAATCAACAAACCCTGTAAATCACGAACACACTTCACTGTTGTTAAGGCCAGTAATAATGCAGTCTTCAGAGACACAAACTTCCTCTCCACTGCCTCCAAAGGTTCAAATGGGTGTTGAGGCCTCTAACACAACTGACAGATCCCACAATGGAACCAGGGGTCTTGAAACTGGTAGTTTTTCGCCGAGCCCCTTTCATAAAAGGGCTACTAGAGGATGCTGCCCTACCCCCAAAAACCAACGTGACAACAAATGTGACAAATAACTGCTAATTAAACCTTTATGGTTGAAAAAGCCTCTCCTTTGTCTATTAAGTCCTGCAGAAAAGACAGCAGGTCAGCCACCAAACAATGAAAAGGGATTGTGTGCCTCGAGGTGCACCACTCTTCACCACTGTAGAGAGCATGAGATTAGATGCAGCCCACTTCCAAACCTCATACAAGCTGCTGTCCACAGCAGAAGCAGTGTCAGAGGCACTGGGGGGTGTCTGGACTGCTGGACAGGGAAGGTGGAGTCATCCTCCATTTCCTCCATCTCGTTCATGTCGAGTAGGTCAGAGTTAGCATCGCCCTCTGCCTCTTCCATGCTCGGTTCCACTCCAAGTAGGTCCTCAAAAGTGGAGGTAAATCCGGGCATTCTTCCTCCATCATGTCCACCCAGCTCTTTGTAGCTCACAGCTGATGGGAGCTAGTTGTAGCCTGCGGAGGGGCTGCGGTCAGGGAAGGATCCTGACTGTTAGCCACTGCTACTCTCACTTTCCTTTCCAAATTATTTTCTGGCATCTAAGTGCAATGAGAACAGGACTGTGGATCAGCCAGGGATGCTTGAGCATGTTTAAAGCCCATGCAGACTATGCACAATAGATGAGGGTCTCTGCCCAAGATAGATGACCCACATGACGCGGGGCACAGGCGGGACGCAGCCCTTTTGGTTTTCAGTTCCAGTCCTTTAGTGGGAGTGGAGACCAAAGACATGACTGCCAGAGGAAAAACTGAAAAAGGCTAAGCTGAATTAGGCGCACTGTTATGTTCTAGCCTGTCTGCAAAGGTCGCTAGCATCTGGAGTTTAGCCCGAGCTAGCGTTAGCTGAGAAGCGGGAGATATACTCGCTGTAACACGTTAGCAGACTGGTGACGCTAAGAGGGCTCGCCTTGACACGTTAGCCTCTAACACCGACACAGCAGTAAGCAAATACTGTATGGCCAACCTGTTCGCCTTGACGTGGACACTGCTCTGAGTTAGCAAGTTAGCAGTTAAGTAATGTCTATGACTTACTCAGCAAATCCGAGCTCAACCCAGGAACAGCAACGTATTCCTTAACGGGATGTCTCTGAACAGTTTAGCAGTGCCTAGCTAGCTAGCTTAGATGAGCTGAGGGAGCTACTGTAAATTTCTCACGGTAAGAAAGAGAGAATGATTCGACAGAGGCGGGCCGACTGTGATAGTATAAGGGGGCGTGCCCCAAGCACAGTCCGACCTGTCCGTCACAGACAGATGCTGTGTCATTGGAGCTTCCAAATAGGTCACACCTAAGTGATTCCAATAGTGAAACACTGAACGAGGTTAGAAAAAGAACCTTTTGGTTTGTAATTTTAGATTTCACAGCCATGCAATGATGTGCACAAAAGAAGGAGAAAGTGGGCAACATTTTGGCTCCAAATGAGGCAAATGTCAGCCTAGTTAGGCTAGCATCAATGCTACTGATACAACACTAATGTGCTGATAGTTATAAATTACACCTTGAGGGTCCGTTCAGGTGGCCATCAATTTCTGCAGGCAGGCCTGGATACCAGTAAAAATCAAACAATATCCACTAGGGAAGCATGATATTGACGGTATGATATGATTTTCAGCAGATATGAACATTTCAATGTGTTTACAATACATATTTTGGCACTGAAACTCTGACTACAACAGCTTTAAATATTGGCTGTATGAACAAATAAATTAGTATTGTTTTAGGATCAACGGACTCACATCAGCTGAAGCCTTTTTCTACATTCATCATTATTTATTTTAAGTAACGTAATTTGTCAATGGCTAAAATTAATTTGTAAATATCTGCATATCGGATATCGGCAGAAATTCAAAATCATGTATCACTAATATCCATACCTCTTTCAAAGCCACAACAACAAAAAAAAAAAAAAGAAATTTTGGGCAATATTGACTAACTTCTTTTTATAATCATGAAAATACTGAAAAGTATCAGAGAATCAATCATTTTGCCAACCTTATCCCTGAGTTAACCCTGCCATTCAGTCTTTTATTATATTACTTTTGGCAGCTGATATCCAAAGAACACATCTAAAATACAGAAAGCCGACATCACACCCTCTCTTTAACAAATGAAAATGCCAAGAAAAATCCATACAACTCTCAGACGGTGTGTCCATTGATTTGGCAAGGATGTTCCTGATCCACTCTCTTAAACAAAACAATGGAAAAACACATTTATAATTATAGTGTGTGGCTGCAGCATTGCTTTGTGATGCAAGCTGTTTCAAAATATCAGCAGAAATTACAGCAGGAGACTCTTAAAGAAGGTGTTGCCTTCTGTTTTAACTGCTTATGTCTAAAATATCAAACAGAAATAAATTAACTTATTAGCATGTGTTTTATCACGTACTTCCTGAAATAAACATTTTAAAGACTGCTTTGTCTAGACAATTGCAGTAACTTGAATATGTCGCTACTTTTATTGTTTCAGAAGCAATAGTTCATTACTTGGAGTTTATATGTCTAAATGTATAGGAGTTTGCTTGCCATTTTAAAGATTACTGCATCCATCTCTGCTGTCCTGCAGCAACACCATTGCTTTTTCCAGGTATTGAATAGGTTTCCCCGTCTCAACAGCATCTCCAAACGCTAACACAACGCATTGCTCATCATCTTGCCTTGTTGCATCCTGCAGTTATTTAGTTACAGTGCTGTGCATAACTTTTAGGCATGTTTATGCATGACAATGCACCATCTCATGCTGCAAAGAATAGCTCTGTGTCATTGGCTGCTATGGGCATGACAGGAGAGAAACTCATGGTGTGACCCCATCCTTCCCTGACCTCAACCCTACTGAGAACCTTTGCAGCATCCTCAAGCTAAAGATCTATGAGGGTGGGAGGCAGTTCACATCAAAACTGTAGCTCTGGGAGGATATTCTCACATCCTGCAAAGAAATTCAAGCAGAAACTCTCCAACAATTCACAAGTTGAATAGATGCAAGAATAGTGACGGTGATATTAAAGAAGGACTCCTATGTTAACATGGAACTTTGCCTGATAAGATGTTTTTGATTGAAATAGCTTTTGATTTCAGTAAATATAACCTCCTAATGCTGCAAATTCAATGAATGACCATTTTCAGTTCTTTACAACCTATAAAATCTTTTAAAACTCTGTTGTGCTTAATAATGTGGAACAGTGCATTTTGGTTTTTTTTTATTTTTTTAATAATGGTTATCATTATGAAGTTTGTTAAAAAACATTTGAAATTTGCTCTAATGGCTGATGACTTGAAAAATACTCTGACTGTCATTTGCATTAATATTTCGGAAAATAAGAGAAAAATGTCATTTGCTTAATAATGTGAAAAGCGGTGTCAAGAGTGCTGAGGGGATCAGACGGCACTGTGAGGAATAAGAAATTGTTTCAGCTGGTGGCACAGAGGATGTCAGCGCTGCCCAACAAAATGTAAAAAGCCCCAGGAATGGCATCAACTGAAGGAACCAGAAGTGGTTTGATCTGAAAAACCCCATCTATGGCCGCTGACCGGCTAGCATGAGGAAAGAAGGGGGCATCAACACAGTGATTCACTGAAAACTGCTCTGCAATCCACCAGTGTAGAGCCACTCGTTATTATCAAATGTTAGAAAAGGGTCCCAAACAACCAACCTACTTTTTGGGTACCTTTCTGTAGGGATGACAAACCTTCCAATCTCTCCCTAAAAGGTGGAGCTACACGCGACAGACACACTACAGTTCAGTGATTGGTCGAAAGAGTTGTCACTTCCCACATGACAGCAGTACAAAATAAAAAAACACAGAACCTATTATTTTTAAACATCCCATGGATTTTAAGAGAGTTTCAGGACAATCTTTTCACTCAATGATGTCAGCGAGCACTACCACCCCACAGATGACCCTGGAGGTGCAGACCTTCCTGGGGATTATCAGAGACAAGGAGTTGCAGAAGTTACCAGCAGACCCCGGTGCAGTGCCACACAAAATGTAAAAAGCTCCAGAGCAAATACAGAAACATAAATGACCACAACAGTGGGACTAGTGTCCATTGAAAGAACTGGTAGTAGATTGACCTGATGGACGCCATCTGCGGCCACTGACCGGCTATATGGAGAGAGAAGAAGGCCTCGACACAGTGACCCGTTGAAGACAGATCTGCAACCCTCCAGTTGAGAACCACTCATCTAGTGATCTGCTTGACTACAATTTGCTCAACATTAAAATATTTTGGGGCATTTTGAAGGCTTTGGATCTTGCCATTAGGGCCCAGGGTCTTCAAGAGGATCTGGCTGCAGACCTCTATGGTGGGGTGTTTGGGCGCATCTGTTGCAGACCTCTACAACAGGGCAACCTTGACCATAAGGTGGGAGAGTGACATTCATTATCCAAGCCATGACGTACTGAATGTCGTATATTTTCTGTTCCCTGTCAGAGGTTACAGTAGGTGGCTATTTTTCACAACAGCAAAATTTTATGAATAAAAATAAAAAATTTACAGAAGGGGATACATTTTAATTTTAGTTTAACACACCTCAAACTAAGGAAAACCCAAAGAGGGTTAGGGTTAGTCCCCCGAACCCTAAAGGTTAGGGTTAGGGTAATGGGGAGGGGGATACAACTAAAAATAATACACCAAAAACTGAGGCTACGTTCACACTGGACTTAACAGTGACCTGAATCTGATTTTTTTTTGCTCATGTGACTCATATCAGATTTTTTTCTGACAGTGTAAACAGCGCAAGTCACATTAAATCTGACCGTTTTGAATCAGATTCAGGCCACTTTCGTATGTGGTTCTCAATCAGCTACATATCTGATCTTTTGGAAGTTGACTGCAGTGTGAACAGGCAAACAAAAAAATCAGATCTGAGAAAATACCCGAAGTGAGCATTAAGGCCTGCAGTGTGAAAGTAGCCTAAGATAAAACCCACCAAGGGTTAGTGCGTCACTTCCTGCCCACTGGTCGAGGTCGCCCCAATTGTAGAGATCTGTAACAGAAGAGCCCAAAATGCCCAACCATTGAGGTCTGCAGCCAGATGATTCTTAGGGTCCTCCCCAGGAACTTTTTGGATCTATTACGATGGCAATATTATTCACTCAACACCCTTACTGACATTTAAAATCCACATCTTAATTACTGATAGTAGTTATATTTGATGCACACCTACAATGTTTACATCTTGAGACCCCCTGGGCCAGAGGCCCCAGGCTTTAGCCTACCTGTGCCTAAAGGTAAAACCACCTATGAACACGTGGTATCGAAAAAGTAGCAAAGCATTAAAGTTTTTACAGTCTTAGCTGAAATTTGTCACGTTAAAGATGAACAACAGTGCAAACTACTGTGGTTGTTAAGGTGTCGTTTACAGCTCCGATGGAATACATTCCATTAACACCTCCTAACTCATTCCAACATAGTGAACGATCAGACTTTCCACCATGTTTGAGACTCACAACAACAACACACCTTCAAGCTGGAATGTTTGAGAGTATGTGAAAGTAGTATCTGAAAATATCCCTCTGCATCAGGATGTCAACTATGTCATATGACAGCAATACTGAGGAGTAAATGGCCCCAATTGTCTATAGCCTTGGCTTTAAGTGAAAGGAATTTCAGATGGCCAGATTATCGCATTAACAAGTCTGTGTGTTCTAGACGCTCCATCTCATGACACTGTTTTCTGGCTCAAACTGTGTGCAAGCACTTGTTTACAGGTTATTGCTCAGGGTGAGAGGGCTAGGAGGCTGCTCCCTGCTCTGCTGCCTGAGGAAGGCCATTATGTTAGCTCCATTATGCCTTGTGAGGGGGTTTTCTCTCTCTCTTGTTGTTTATACAGTACTGCAAGCTAGTTTTTTCCTCTGTACCACTGCAGCTGCTGTTCCATACTGACCACGGTGGTCTCTGTGTAAACATTAGCAAGCTTTAAGTGGAAGACAATGAGGAAATGACAGGACAAAGGGGGTGCATTTGAAGACATTCAAGGATGGATTTCCAGATGAAACAGAGGGATGACATCATGGCAAAGTCAGCTAGTAGGAACATGGAGAGGCCTGGTAATGCAACACCATACATAAACAATGGACAGCTGTATTTATAGGAGATTGTCTCATGGTCCTATCTGTCTTCATAAATCCTATTATCTGATTTACAGCCAGTCCCCTGCCCAGCAAACCAACATGAGGCAGGCAGCCTCGGCTTAAAGAGCCTTATCATGACTCCCAAATGTTGTGGACATCACTTCTGTTGTGGCTGGGGTTGGATGAAAACTGCTTAAATCAATATCTGATTAGACATTACCTCATCGTGATGAGATAAAGAGATACAAGGCAGTTTGTGTTTGAGTCTGGGGGCTATTTAGTCAAAATTGTAGACAGCCGTTGGGTATTACAAAGGCTTACCTCCATAGGACCCCAGAGTGGGTGGCCTACTGTAAAACCTGGTAACTATACATGATATTTAACATATTTCAAGCCTGTTTTCAGTGTGATGCCTTACAGAGAGGAGATGTCCAGATGGTAGTGGGTGCACCTGCTACAATGGGACTTTAAATATCAGAGTTTGGCACCATTTATCTGAGAGGGAAACGAGCAAAACGAAGAGCAGCAATCTTGACAGATAAAACATTTCCTCTTAACTCCTACAAGAGTCAAACTTAACTAAAGTGTGATTTACTTACATATCTCCTCAGCTTTTTCTCTGGTGGTGACTTTCTCAACCAGCCTTGGAAGAGGATTTCTCCGCCGCTCATGTTTGTCACTGTGTGCACTTTCTTCTTGCTCTAAAACTGCCGTCTGTCACTAGAACATGACGGCTCCTCAAGACTTGCCTATTCAAAGTGCTGTCGGCGTTTGGCTCTCCCTGCTGCAGTCTGCTCCCCCCATTTGATAAAGAGGGGGGAAAAAAATCAAAGTAGAGCTGCTCGGAGATGTTGCCAGTATCTCCTGTCCTGGTCGTCTCTGTGCGAAACAAAACCAGCGCGCAATCCAACAGTTTGAGGGTAAAAAAAGAAGCGCAACTGGACTTGTGGGTAATTTACGCACGACGAGCTGACGAGGAGCCGCTGGGTAACTCAACTGATGCAGGGTGAGGAAGTACCGTAGGGTGTCTGCAGTTTGTTTTCCCAACTCACACCACGCCCACCGAGCAAAGAGAGGGATGGGCTGAGCTGGGATGAACAGGATGGGAAAACGGCTTGTCGTAAAGTGGCTTCAAGAGCCCAAAACGTCAACAAATGACGGGACAATCACTCTGTTTTAAAGGCTGATTCGCCCATATGCACTTGATAAAGTTAAAGTCATGGTGTTTTATTCTGCACAGATTCCTCTAAAAGAATTTTAACGTGTTTGCCAGGTCTATACCTATAAAAATACAGCCTAGTAAACCGAGAAGCACGGCAAATACATGACGATATTTATTAAGTTCTGCTGTTTGAAAAAATAACTTGACAAATAGCTATTTGCTACTGTTTCATTTTTATGGGAAAAAGCGCCATCTCGTGGACATATTAGGCTTTGTTTTTTATGAGCGCTTATAAGTGATCATGATAAACAGTCGATGCAGAGAGTCCCCTCATACTGCAGTAGTGGACTCAGGATGTTTGAAGGACAGGCGAAATACAAAAAAGGGCAGCTGCTGCATGCCTTGGTGTACCAGTGCATCAGTTTTGTCAAGTTTTGCCCACTTTGGTGGCACCAAAATAGGCACTTGTCAAATTTTGTCCACATAGGGGATACCGAAGAGGGCACAAAAAAATAATTTGTCCAATTTTTCCTTCCAAGAAAGCTCCAAAAAGGGCACTTTACAAATTTTGCCCGATGAAAAGGCATCAAAAAGGGCACTTTGTAGCATTTCCCATCAAGAGGGCTCCAAAGTGGGCCCTTTTTTTAAAATTTTGCCCACTAAAAGGGCATTTAATCAGATCTATTTCATATTGGAGTCTCTCTTGAGGACACTTTATCATATTTCCATTCCATAGGGGCATCCAAGAGTGCATTTTCACATTGTTTTTCTCCCCAACAATTGGGTACCAGGGGGCAATTGCCCTCTCTGAATCCTCCAGTGTTATACTATATTGGTTAATAAGAAAGTCATGAATAACAGATGATACATTTCATTTCATACCATCTTGAGAAATAATTAAATGTCTCCCAACAGTAATCAGAGTTCTAGTTGAAATAGTGCCAAGGCAACAAAACAAGTCTTGATTTAACACAAGAAACTGATACAAAAGAAAACAACAGCACTGAAAATCTGAGGCACTCTGATGCACTAAAAATCCTTTACTTACATGTCCTGATGACTGATTGATTGTACTTTATTTTTGTGTCATGCAGAAGAGGTGCCTAACCCTCATGGGTTTATAAGACAACAGGAATTCCATTGAAAAGTAAAAAAACAAATTAATTAATTGCATTGCAATCTTTTCATAGCTCAGAATTTAACAATACATTCAGCATTTTCACCCAGGTTTTGCAGATAAAATCTGCTAAAAAAAAGGATCCTTTTCTGAAACAGATCTCAAGTTTATTATTATCATCCAACCATAAAAACATTAATCAGACAGTTTCTTAAAAAAAAGTAAATCCCTTCTATCGTCATAAAATGACAGTAAAACAGAAAATTGTGAGGCTCTGAGTCAAAATGCGCAGACATCCTTGTTTAATAATGGATTTTTATTACATCAGAGTGCCTCAGATTTTAGCTTTTGACAGCCATTTCTACCATAGACTCAAATCTGCAAATAATCTGGCAAGTCATTCATTCATTTCTTGCAGTTTTATTCTCATCCTGAAGAGCACCTGATCCCAGTTACAGTGTTTTAGACATTTTTGACATCGTGTAGTACTCACCCTCCTTTTTTCTACAAACAGATACAGTTGAATGTTTGCTGAAGTTTCACAAGACGCAGAACAAACTTTGATTGAAAAAAAGTGTGTATTAGGCTTTAAAAGGTGTCTCAAAGAAGACAAGAATGAGAAAATCTGGGGAAAGGAATTGCATCCTTGATGTTTTCAACACCAAGAACACACTGCAGGTATCGCTCAAATCCTAATCCAAAACCACCATGAGGGACAGAGCCAAAACGCCTTAAATCCAGATACCTGTGAATGAAAAAGAAGCCATTAAAACTCTGTTTTAATGTGAGTACGAGACTTTAAAATGTTAATATATTTTTAAATTTACCAGCTGTAGGTCTCCTCTAATCCAGCCCTGAAAAGGAACAAGATTTATGTCAGAGATTTAAAAATGTATAATACATCTTCTCATGTGACGTTTTATTGAAGTTTAATACTTTTTAAAAAACCCTTATTATGGCTTCATTGTTTTATCAACTTTGAATCTTTTTCAAGACCCCATAGACACCCTGAGATTTTTATGCACAAAAGAAGAAATATCAGGGATTTTCAACGTCCAACAGTCCAGCATTGACATTATAGGCTTGTTTTAGTCTCCTTGATGAAAACTAAACTTACTTATTATCAAAGTTTTTAATCATCAAATATATACTTTAGCTAGTTTTAGTCTGGACTTCCTCATGGAAAAGAGGTGGTTGGCAAACTTTTTTAGTCATATTTTAGGTGGCAAAATTAACCCTTCATGTAGTTGCACTACAGCATTGGTTCCCAACCTGGGTCCCAGGCACGCTTTAGGGCTTCACTATTGCTTGTATTAAATAATATGATGGAAAAAAATGGATAGTTTATACAATGATATTTAGGTGAGAAAAATGTGTGAAGGCCTATTAGGTTGGGATTTTATTAATGAAAACAATTTGATGCTTATTTTAACAGAAGTGTCTCACGAATGTCTATGAGGGTCCTAGGGGGGCTCAGCTCGTCTTAGATGAGAATAAGGGGGGTTCTGGCCTTTAGTATGCGGTGTCCTATACATTTTTTTATTTGCTGCAGTACTGTAAATGTAAAATGCACTAGCCATGAGACACACAAGTGGCTTTATACCCATTCTAAGTGAATGAAAATACAAAATCCTGCACAGATATGACAACTGCAGTTCAAATACATTAACAAGAGCCTTCTGATCCCACTGGCTTCTGTGCTCTTACTCTTCAAGCCGAGCCCTCAGCAGATCCAGCCTCTCCTCTCTCAGTGAGCCCCCACAGAGCTCTCCAACTCCTGGCACAAGAAGGTCCACTGCAGCTGCCTGCACACAAACGACAGCCGGAGTCAGCTCGGATATGCAAATCACTGCAATAACCCAACTGACATTACAAGGAAGGGACTGAGTGGATAAATCATTGATTCAGTCTGCATCTTCAACAGTGTAACTGGGTCTTACTGTATGCTCAGGAGGGTCCTGGTTGTCTCTTGCATAAAAAGGCTTCAGATTATACGGATAATCAGTGACAAAGACTGGAATGTTGCCACAATGTTTCACCAGGTGCTTCTCATGTTCAGTCTGAAGGTCACAACCCCACTGTGGAAGAGAAGAGCCCGGTCAATGTGGAGCTTTGTGTCTTGATAGAGTTAGGAGCAAACAAACAGAAGAGGTAGATATCAAATCTGCACAACCAAAGAGAAAATAAAACCATGGCTGCTTACGTGTGTGGGGAAGGTGAATTTCTCAGCACTGCGATTAAGGATGTCAATAGCTTCAGTGTAGGTTATCCTGAAAGAAGATTAGGATATGATCAATACCCCGTTATTCTTACTTTTTATGATTAAAAGCCAGGATTACAGGAAACAGACTCACGTAGGAAATCTCTTCTTCAGCATAGAGTCTACAGTTCCCTTAGAGAGTACAGATGAAATATGTAAATAACGATTACAATGAACTCAGATGCAGTTATGACCGGTTGTTATAATGAGCCAGGTTATATATAGAGGTTAAATAAGTGTCCTCCAGGACTCACCCTGTGTCCAGGAGTCACATGCTTGTGAAACAAATCCACATCCCCTGGACAGTGAGCCAAGACATGCTCTGTGGCCGACCGGAACACGTCCTCCATGACCTACGAGGTGGACCCAGTTTAATAATTAAAGCTTGCCTGGGCAACTGTGCACAAGGGCAACTTGAAAAGGCACATAAGGTTGATGTAATATTTGAACTTGTAACCCAGGGCACGATTACATGTGACAGTGGCTCTCTTTATCTAAATGCTTGTGTTTAAAGAATTATCAAGTATTAAATTAATGCTTTGCAATCAAATTTCATGCTATGTTTTCTCGCTGTCTCTGGACAAAATGATGCCTGCACAGCTAAGTGAAGCCATGTGAAGGGAATAAAGATGATACGATTTCTTTAAAAAGTTCATTTTGAACACCAAATCTGATTTTATTAGCAAAACATGCCCAAATGAATACAGACCATTAGCTTTCAGAAGGGTGACGAGCAGTGTGACTGATTGTGAAAATCAGGACCAATGACGATGATTAAAATTACAATTTAGCAAAGTGCCAACACCTATGTTTTTGTCACTGTTTCTATTGGTGTAAGACTCCTACAGTTACAATATCTGTCATGTTTGACCATGAAAACAGGTCAGTTAGTCCAACAGGTGTCTTCCCTTTTTCCTGGTAAAATTCCTGGTATTTCCTATCTCTATTTAGCTGTCCAATCTAAAAACCCTAAGAGTAATCTTTAAAAAACTGATGTGAAACAACAAACATTGGTTTCTGGCATTGGCGCATGACACGTAATTTGCTGATTGCCGATGTTTGTCAAGAGGGCTGATATCAGCCAATACTGGTGTTAAACAGGTGCAATGTTGCATCCCTGATTGTCACATTGCTAGAATTTTAAACACTGTTAAAACACTTGTAAAAAAATCAAATAAGATCAATTGTTAGGGTGCTATGTCAACAAAAACAGAAATCATTTGCAACCTGTTTTAGGTTTCTTGTTCTCAATCAGCAAAAATTGCAAGCAATCTCCTGCACACTAAGGCTGAGTGATATGGGAAAATAAACTAATTGCAATTTTGTTCCCAGTATTGCAATAGCAATTTGATATGCGATTATTTCTTAAGTTACTTACATTATATATTTTTTTTACCAACAAATACAAGCAGTAATTATAACCTACATAATCTTAGATGAAACTAGAGCTGAACAATTTTGAAAAATATCTATTTGTGACGATTTTGACTTATATTGCAAATTGAATAGGAACTGATGTATTGAATGGAGTTATAATTTTATGTCAATTTCATATTTAACAAGAAAAGCACTCAGAGAGTGCAGACCTCCCCCATTAGCCCTATCTCCCATTAGTGAAGAACCCTTCAAAAAATTCCTGGATCTGTCCCCATGTGCCTCCCACCACGGCATTCACCGATTACTCCCTCCCCGGTAGGATGGAAACATGGTGAGGCAAAGCACTGGCTTGCTACAGGTGCCAACAGATACACCCATGGTCTTACCAGACAATTGGAAGTCATGGCAGAGGGTGAATATTCCTCTATTCCTCCCAGCATTGTGAGTATTCTCGCTACAATTCGCTGTCTTTCTCTCCATTACGCTCAGTGGTATCAGTGCAGACCTCTGCCATTAGCCCTATCTCCCAATAGTACAGAATCCTTAAAAAATTCCTTAATCCAGATGGTGATTCAGATCACTCCCAAAATCAAATCAGTTCTTCCTAATGCCATTTCTGACATTTCCTGAAAATTTCATTAAAATCTGTCCATAACCATTTTTGAGTTATGTTGCTAACAAACAAATGAACAAACCCACCTGATCACATAACCTCCTTGGCGGAGGTAAGAAGAAAAATCTACAAAAAAGAAGTATTTTTGTTGACTATTCTTAAAAAAAAAAAAAAAAGGAAAGAAAAAAACCTGTGGATGATTGCATGATATGTAATGCATGTAACACCTCTGAGGCAAAAAAAAAGTTTTAAACTGCTATTTTGACACAAATTTTAGGTTAAAGAAATGCACCTTCTGCGTTTTGAAAATTGCAGCAGGTGATTTCATTTAATTTTCAACTAATTGCCCAGCCCTACTGCTCACTGTCTAAATCCACAGGTGGAATCAGTACAAGGCCATTGAACTAACAAGCACAGATACTTTGGTTAAAATTCACTTGAGCAGGAGTAAAATAGCTGGTCTATAAATCTACTCAAGTGAAAGTAAGGTTACTCAAAGTACTGAGTAGCTACTTTTGCTACCTAAGAGGGTTGTGCTGTAAAATTGAATATCTTCTTTATGTAAAGTAACAACAGAATATGAATCTCTATCCGATTTTTTAAGGTAAAGCTACACCATTATAATAAAGTATGAAACATCTGGTTTGAGTTTTATTTGGACTGTCTGTGTAATTGTAGCTAAACTACTGCACAGTTTCATGTCACTGACATAAAGCCAAGACCTCCTTGTTTTTCTTTACATAATTATGGATGACTATTTAAAATGTGGTGAAGTGCATCACTTCCCCCAAAGTATACTTATATTAAAGTAAAATAGAAGTACACAAAAGATTATTGTGTCTCCAAAAAACATCTTGCTCCCTGGCTGAGCCGTATGACAACCCCTGGTATATAACATTTTTAAAAAGAAACTTAAACAAACCAGTCATGTACTCATTCATAACATCTGTCTCTTCTTCTCATGCCCGCTCTTGGGGGCTTCAGCATTTACAGCATTTTAACTAGCTTACTGTATGTGGGGGCTGTTGTTTTGTTATGGATAAAATGCGTCAATCTTGTTTGCAAAACTGAGTTTTTTTCTGTGTGCCATCTTGTGAACTGTCCTGAAACTATAAATCTGTTGTGTTATTTGTAATTACATACCTTAGGACATGTATGAAATGTAGCCCCTGTGGTAATTCTGGCATATTTACATTGACGTGTTTGCAGATATGTTGATTAGTATGTGCTATTCTGATTCAATAAACTTAATAATAAAAAATGAATGTGAAACCATCAAGCTTTAGTCCATCGGAGTGATGCAAGTTGTAGAGAAGGTAATACTGTTCTCCTATCAATTAAATGACAAAAAGAAGATCTGGCTCCTGTTGTGAATTCAAAGGAGCCGCATCTTTGAACCGGCTTGAACCAACAGTACAGTAGCTTATCCTACATGCTACCTTGATTAATTCCTTGAGCAGTATTATAACGGATGAAATGACATAATTTACCTTGGTGAGATCCTCTAAGGACTGTGTGAAGGAGACCTCGGCCTCCACCATGTAAAACTCAGCCAGGTGGCGTCTGCTTTGGGAGTTCTCAGCGCGAAAAGTTGGCCCAAATGTGTAGACTTTAGAAAAAGCCCTGGGAGTATGAGTAATGTGCACAATTATAAATGTACTTCAGTGAATTCCATCATTAATTTCTCAGTCACAGCACACATGATAGTAAAGGCAAATTAAAAAAGATGAACAGTTACAACATTCACTCATATGGTTCATCTCACCCTGACATTACTTCCAAATGAAGCTGACCAGAGACGCTCAGGAAGGCAGGCACAGAGAAAAAGTTCTCATCTTCATTATTCTCTGGGCTTGATGGCTACAGTGCAAGCAGAAGTACATAATCAATAAACTTTATTAAAGCTTTAAATGAAGATAACACCAGGTTCAACATCACATCACACAAACAGTCTCCTACTGGGTTGATTATTAAAAGCTTAAATCTTGCCATGTTTACAGCAGACCCTTAACTTTTAAAAGTTTTATCAACCAATCTGAGGATGCTCACTTCAACCTGAAACAGCTCCCCTGCCCCTTCGCAGTCATTAGAGGTGATGACTGGAGTGTGAATCTGCACAAAGCCATTTTCCTGGAAAAGAAGAAGAGATAAAATAATGAACACAAAAAAACCTTCCTGTGTCTACTGTTAAAAGTCCCCACACTGATGTTCTCACCTTGAAATATGAGTGAATTGCAGAAGTAGCCTCACTTCGTATTCTCAGCAGGGAGCTAAAGGCATTTGTTCTACACCTCAGATGAGGAAACTGGCGAAGATACTCTAGGCTGTGTCTCTCTTTGATTTTAAAGGGAAAATGCTGAAACAAGAAGACAATATTTAGAATGTATCTACTTACAAATAAAGTTATGAGAGTTGAAGTTTAACATGAAGCTTGCACAAAGAATGAGTAAGGTGTGTTTGGGATGTTTGCTGTCCTTACCACAGGGTTACATTCTCCAACTACACGGATTTGGTCAGCTTCAAGTTCAACTGGCTGTTTATGGTGTGGACTTTTCTTGAGAATACCTGTGACTTCAACAGCACAGCCAAATGTGAGCGAGCTTTATTTGAGGAGGAAACAGAGTAAGACAGTCAGATTATTGGGTATGCATAGCTGATATTCTTAATAGTGAAAGGTAAAGAATAATAAAAATGAGGTACTCACGGATTATTAAGCTCTGAGCTAGCAACAATCTGCAATGGCTGCAAAGAGCTCCCATCATTCACATGGAGAAAGAGATTTGCCTTCTGGGATCGTACAGAACGAACCCATCCCTTCAGAAGAAAAACAGGTCAGCAGGCTGTTTATCTTCAAAGGAAAGAAATGCCCAAATTTCTTGAATTGAAACTTTAAAAAGGAGACAAAACAAATGTATTTCAGAACACTGATGGTTACAGTATAAAGCTGTATTTTAGACCAAAGAGTAACAGTTCTGATACAGTATTGTCACAGCTTTGGTTGTAGATGCTGCAGCTGAAGTTCAGAAAATTGCATTGTTTACAGTTCTGTCCTCCAAAAACTGAAATCTCAGCTGGTGTGTTTATCTTCTTTCTAGACAAAAATATTTCAGACGACTGTGAGTCACACTTATCTCAAGTCAGGATAAACATCTTAACTCAAGACCAAATAATAAAATGCTAAAGGCTAATATTAGAAAAAGAGGGTCTACATTGCATGCAATATTTAAAAATATTGGTCACTATCTTAATTTGGAGATAGATCTCATTTCAAGACATAAAGCATGTAAATATGTCTGGTAGATATTGCCTTAACTTGTGTGTTATATTCTGAAAAATAATGTTTAACTAGTAGCTATTTCGGGGAAGTCGCTCTTAAATAAGCAGGGACAGGGGCGCTGGTGGCCACCTGGTTAGGTCACGTCCCATGTACCCAGCACGGGTTTAAGTCCAGCCTGTGTCTACTTTCCTACATGTCTCTCCCCCGCTCTCTCATCCTTGTTTCCGGCTCCATCCACTGTTCTCTCTGAATAAAGGTTCAGAAGTAAAGATGCACAGATGCCAACACCAGTATTGGGCATCAGTGTGGATGCCAAGCCTAAGTACTTGTACACATACTCATAAAACATTGCAGACACTGCAGTCGGTATTTGAAAGCAGGGCTTTCAATGGCTGAAAAAATATCTTAGTGTGATAATTTGGACATGTGTTGCAAAATTGATATGAATAGTTGCATTGAAGGAATGATCAATTGTATGTCATGCTTATGGATAATAATGAAAAAAAAACAGCAAGGAATTTAAGGTTTTTTGACAACTGTTTTAGAAAAAAATGGCACTTATATGTTAGTATGATGTGTAGGGCATAACACCTCTGCTGCAAAGAAATGTATTAAACTGGTATTTGGACCGATATTTTTCGGTTAAATAAATATTGCACCTTCTACAATATGAAAATTGCTTGCCATATCACGATTTAATCTAAACTTGTATTAATTACCCAGCCTTATTGCAAAGTATGATGTGAGCCTCTTATTATTTGGGTGTGTAGTCAAATTAGAGCCATGTCTGTGGTTCACTGAATTTTAACATAATTAAGGATGACAAAAGTAGTGAAGATGGGAACTATGCACTAATAAATTTCCAAGAGGAGGGAGTAAGATCATTAGATAAAAACAAAGAAAAAAATGAAGCACAGTCAAGGTATTGTTGAGTAGCCTACTCCTAATTGTACTCGCGATCGATAACGATCCAATGAGACATTTTTACAACATACCAGGCAAATACAGTTGCTAAGATTTGAGTTTCTGCAGTTTATGAAGGACATGTGTTCAGCAATGAAATAAAGCCTGTGCCAAGTAAATGCATGCAAAGTAAAGCATGTGCTGTAACTTAAATACAAAATTTGTGAATGTTTCTAGGAAGAGTTTGACTGATCTAAGTTCAAGTATTTCAACTTGATTGAAGAAGTTCTTCAGGGGTGATTTCACTTCACAGATATAGCAAAAGCTGCCTAATGTAACAGGAGAAAATAAACCTAGTTAAGGTATGATATAGAGAGATGATTTATGTAATAAATACTCAAGAACTCTGGATGGCTTGGCACATTAGAAGTGAGCAGGAATATAAATGTTATTTTAAAATGCATTTAAAATACATGTAATGAAAGGAAGCGCGTAGGTTACCTGTACTGTGATATTTGCTCCCAGTTCAGCTCCTGAAACTGCCTCAGACACTCTTAGTTTAGTTGGTGTTTTCTTACAGTAATGCCGAATATTTAACAGTACTACCCGAGAAGTGGTTGATGCAACCGAAAACGTTTTAACTGCAGCCTGAAACATCCCGAAAAAAGCCGCTCCTTCATGCGCACAGAGCTCTACGAGTAAAGCATGTTACGAGGACCGTAAGACAAAAAAACAACATTTATAACAATATCTTTAACGTTAAATCGTATTTCGGTTCGGCTTGACTTTCACGTTGTCTCTTTCTGTATGACAGAAGTACTTCCTGTTTGGGTGCTTCACTATTCGTGAGTTTCAGTCACGTGGTTTACGATACCCCAATCAGATGTTGGTTGCGTCACAACCGTTGCTCACTTGCTAAAGGGAGTTGTAGTTTCCTTACCTAGTAAACCTATTTTTCCATTTCATTAAGCAACCGAAAGGTATTTCAAGGCTTATTCTGCGGTATGTTCATGTTCTACCGACGACATTTTATTTGGGGGAGAGTCTCAATGCAAACATTTAACAAAATACAACAATTCTCTTTATTCTTATTTATTTATATTTATTTAACCAAGAAAGCCACATTGAGGTTAAAAATCTCTATTACAAGAGTGGCAAACTCAGGAGTTCAGTATGAACGTTGAAATATGGTTTCTGGAAAAATGATGATGCACTTTCAGTTTAAATAAGTCAGCATACAATATCAATAAATATGAGAATGGAAAAGTAAATGTTGCCAAAAAAAAAAAAAACAGCTCTCTGTATGAGACAACTTAAACAAGAACAACATTGATGATGATGATGATAATAACAATAATAATAAAAATAATAAAAAAAAAAAAAAATAATAATGCTGTTTAAAAAACCAAATATACAACATATCAGATTCACAATAAATTAATGAATGGCCTATGTAAATAGCCTAAATAAGTAAATAATTAAAAAAATATAAATTTATTCATTAATGAACAATAAATTTATCAGTAACCAAATACACAAATAAAAAAGATATAGAAATGAATTTTTTTTAAAAATGCAAATATAAATACATTAAAACAGACCAACTCTAAGGGTTAAATAAAATAGGCTAAGTTTATTTGAATAAAAGGATAACAGTAACAGAGGGGGGGAAAAGTACAAGACTATTGTAATCAAATGAAAGTACAGTTATTGTAGTTTGAATGTACTTAAGTAAAAGTAAAACTTCAGGTGTTCAAAACTACTGAAGTAAAAGGTATTTCATTTAAAGTTTGCTTTCTGCGTACTGAGTGGTTATTGAGTAGCTTTACATGTAAATATGATCTTTCCTTATTGGCAACAACAACATGAGAATACTGATCTCCAACCAGGATGTTCAGGTGAAGTCACACCTTTATAGGTGAAAATGCAACACCTGTTTTGGTGATTTCATCTGATATCATTCTCTCACTCTGTGCTATAAGGATTAGTTGCAGTCAAAGCCAAACAACTGCGCAGTTTCATGCCATTGACATAGTTTAAACAGTAGAGTTTTGACTTTTATTTTTAGTTTTATTTTTACTCAGAATTTGATGTTTTGAAAAATGTAATTAAGCACAATACTCACCTCAAAGCATACTTAAGTAAAAATAAAATCACTGATTTTAAAATGTACCAAAAAGTACAAGTACACAAAAGCTTCTCTTACAGTAATCTGAGTAAATGTAATTCAGAAGGCCCACCAATAACCAAGTGTTTTCAGGAGTTATTTAAAAGCAGACACAGATCTAATACTCCGGTCACTATCAGTAGTAGTTGAAATATTTGGATGAATAAAGTTGTTTTAAGGTAAGCTGTTTCTCCGGGTGTCAAGTTGTGATTTTTAAAAGAGCAACACATGAAAATTTCCATCCAGAAGGCCATCATCCAAGGACTTTCTGAGGGAAGCACAGCAGCCTGTGTCTAGTGTAATGAAGCAAGCAGGACAGCTATCACAACCACATGGAAATCCTCTTTCATCTGGCATGATGCATCTTCTGTCAGTGTGGGGTCCACTTGAGCGTAAAACTCGTTAATCCAATACCCACAATGACACCGGGTCTATTCCCACCGTTTGCTGCCGGAGTAAATCAGATCATGCCAGCAGTGTAATAAGATGCCACAGACAATTATTCACCTGGTCTCGCCTGTCAGCTCTGGATCCCCTGGTCTGGCTTTGCCAGCAAACACAGAGCTGGGAGTCTCCACCTCCGGCTGCTTATGACACATCATCATTAAAGCCAACATGATGCATTTGAAGAGTCGGCAGGGTCATTGATATTAATTATCTCCAGCATGGATCGGACAATTATACACATGGTCTCCTTTTAATGAGAAGCAGAACAATTCTATTTTCCAAATCATTGACAAAGAATGCGATATGAAACCAGATAATTGTTAAGGTCATGCATATCTGTATTATTTACCTGTTAGGAGTTAACCTGAAACATTGAGACTGCCCAACAAACACCTACAGCAAGGTAACATCTAAGATTAAAACTAACAGATAAACCAAAAAAAAAAAAAAAAAAGAAACCTGAATATTCAAAATAAATCAAGTTCTTTCTTAGAGATCTACACTGCCCTAACTGCACACCCCCTCCTCAAGTAGAGTGCAGTATCTAAAGCTACCACAGGGTAGTGCTGTGGCTCCACCACACTTACTACTCCTCCCTCCAAATCCCTCCTAATGTAGATTTATTCATTTACCCCTGAGATGCCTCCTATATTATTCATTTGAAGCTCCAAGGTCCAGAGAAATGGAAACAAGCTAGCATTGTTATGTTCCCTCTGCAGTTCTATCAAAAATAATGCAAAGAACCTGCTGGCTTTCATCGGCAGCTGATGATCCGGAGCAACAGTGAATTTAGGCTGCATCCAGGAACTGTTCGGTTTGGATCACTCGAAACAGCATGGTAGAGGTTCCCTCAGTGTTTAGCTATACCTTGATTTGCAATATCTCCTTTTTTTTTTTTTTTTTGGAAAGTGTGACACATGACAACTGCAGTGACATCTTGCATGTGGGAGTGATGCTTCCTGGCGTGCATATATATAAATCCTCCCACACAAGCCACGTGGTAATGTATGCAAGAAACTGGATTGAGAATGCTCCGCTTTCTGATGGAAAGTGGTGCACATCTCAGGAAAAAAAAACACCTCAAAGTAGAATGCTATCCTGTTTATACTCCACATAATATAAGTCCAAAAGAAGAGCCAAATGGCCCTCCTATGGGGGCGATACACAGCTCTGTGCTGCTGGAGCCTCTGCAGGTAGACAAGTTGTTTGGCAGTGGCCTGACAACCTTATTTGGGCTTAACAACTTGTGAAAATCAATACATGATTAGTCAGCAAAACAAAGGATTTTGCTGTAAAAGCTTGGCTCTCAGAGGATCACTGAACTCAGAGGGCAGGTGCATCATGCGCTCTCAGTAGGCCCGCCTGTCGACTGACTACAGAACCATATCGACAGCAGCTCCTGCCCCGTCCACCGGCGTTCATCAGCTGCACCAAATATTCTGCATTCTCAAATAGAGGGGGGCATTGATTTTATGTAACATGGCTCGTTAAGTGCTGATTAGACCATTATAGTGATGTGATTTCAGGGAATGGGTTTGGGTGACAGGCGGCCAAACACAAATCAAAAGAAACTAACAACCCTTACAGAAAGAGATTTGGGCTGCTGCACTGCTTCACCTCTAATTCTCCAGTTACCTCCAGAATACTGAGTTTGTGTTGCTTTATATCGAAAAGACCACAGCTCTAGAGCAGTACATGAATATTTTCTCTAAACTGCAGACAGTTGCTATTTGGAAATGGTGTTTTGCTTTCACAGAGCTTGGACTTTCAAACTGTAGGTCTGTCTATTTAAAAAACAAGTCTGTGTTAATGCTCATGCTGCAAAGATCATACAGTTTTCATCAGACAGTCATAATTAATTCAATTACAGCTTTTCAGAGCAATGTGATTAACTATCATCTCATAAATACCTTGGGTTTATAACTGATGATTCACTGTCTTTAAAGCTTCATATTGAGCAGCTCGTAAAGAAGTTAAAGTTGCAGTCAGAGTTTCATTTCAGACTGTTTTCTTTTGCTGAAAAAAAGACTTGTTTTAACTTTTATGCCTTCAATCAATTATGATGAAATGTTTGGATCTCCTCAAATGTTTTGAACTACCATCTGCCCCTTTCTGGGGGAAAAAGTTTAATCAAAGAAAGCAGCAGTAAACTGGAAAGACAGGGTTTTTTACTTGTTTATAGGGATGTACGACAGTCCAATTTAGCTGATAACTGAAATGCTAATATTTAGAGGTTCAATTAAGCTGATACAGACATTGATACCAAAATCTAAATATGTTTTTCAAACCTAAAACTTGAGCATAAGAAACAAACTTTAAAGCTTCAGAATGAAAAAAAGAAACAAACTTCAGCCTTTTGAGCTAACAATGAAGTTCAAGGAATGTGGATAAACAAAGAAAAGGACTTTGGGTGACATAAGTCTGCTGGTACAGTATAAAACTCTACACATTTAGTTGTACCTATGGCAAATATTTGCAGTGGTTATAGGTCAATATTAATAGCCAACATATCAGTTATAAATATCAGAAGAAATGTTCATATCTGCCTTTAATGAACTTTTTAGGCTAATATCTGCCAATAGCACTACCATGCCAATAATACTGTGCACCCCTACTTGAAATGTGGAAAAAAAAACATGCAGTATAATGGTTAAGAGCCCAAATTTAATGGCCAACTTTTCTGAACAGGAATTGACATCATAACAGATTGCAGGCATAGATAAGCGTCTTTACTGACTCTCTTGTTACCAGAGAGATGGCATAAACCAACATCACATACCTTATGGGTGTATTTCAAACTTGTTAAATAAGTTCGATATCAACTTTAAAGATGCATTTAAAATGCTGGTGCAGGGCTCTTCTAGTACACTCCTGGGTTATTTCTGCATAAAAAACACAGTAAATTATGCCTTTTTAATCATTTGAAGCACAAAACACTATGCCTTAGCATTTGATCATGTTGCTTCCACTGTTTTCTGATCTACCACCATTCCCTGTCGAGGCTTTTTTCATCCAAATAAGGGCGTAGCCACTCCAGAGAATGGGGAGTGATGTTAGAATGCTCTTATCAATGTCTTCAGTCTTTGATTACCATACACGGTGTAAAGCATTAACGTTCACATCTAAAATTTAGGCCCTCACTCATCATTAGTACCCCAGGTCCAGCATCATTATTTTGATGGTCGCAGGCTGAACAGTTTGGGAACCTCTGGCCTAGAGGACATTAACATAAAAGTTTGACCTCTCCCTCCTGACTTCCAAACATAAGAACAAGATACAGTCCTTGTGGATTACAGTGCCTAAAATTATTCACACCCTTGGATGTTTTACCCATTTGTTGAGCTTATGGTCAATGTAACTTGGCTTTTGTTTTTTTTGTTTTTTTTTTTTACAAAAATACAAAAAAAAACCCTCTTTAATGTCAAGTAATGTCAATAGAATAAAAATATATAAGGTAAATTATTTGACTGCATAAATATGACCCCCATCAAGTCAGTATTTCATAGATGCACCTTTGGCAGCAATCACAGCACTGATTCTTTGAGGATAGGTCTCAATCAGGCTTGCACATCTGGACACGGCAAAACAGCTCAAACTCTGTCAGGTTGTTCGGGGACCAAGCTTAAAAAGCCCTTTACAAGTACAGCCACAAATTCTCTATTGGATTGGGTTCTTTGACTCGGCCTCTCCAGAACATTCACCTTGTCTTTAAACCATTTCTGCATAACTTTAACTCTATACGCATCAAGTCATCGTCTTGTGGCCTTAGTTCTTGTGCAGACAAAGAATGTCCTCCATGATTTTCCTACACTTTGCCACATTTATTTTACCCTTTACCTTTACAAGCCTTCCAGGGCCAGCTGCTGAGAAGCATCCCCATAGCATGATGCCGCCACCACCATGCTTCACAGTGGGGATGATGTGTTTGTGGTGATGTGCAGTGTTTGCCATCCACTAAACATAGCATATTGTCTCATCTGATCAAAGAACTTTCTTCCACTTGATCAGGGAGTGTCTCACATGCCTTCTGGTGAACTCTAGTCAAGATTTAATGAGTTTTCTTCAACATGCTCCTCTCCTGTAAAGCTCTGACTGGGAAAGAACCCCAGCAACAATTGTTGTATGCAGAGTCTCTCTTATCTCAGCTGCTGAAGCTTGCAACTCCTTCAGAGTAGTCATAGGTGTCTTGTTGACCTCTCTCACTAGTCTCCTTCTTGCACAGTTACTCAGTTTGTGAGGACGACTTGATCTACACACTTACACAATACATTATAGTCAACTAAATATATTCAGTTTTTTCAATGTTGGTGACACATTGGACAAGTTCAGGCTCAGTTTGTCGATTGATTGTTAAACCTTTTTGACACATGAAGTAATGTGTAGGTCCAGAACGAAAGGTTGTTTCACATTCTTTTGTATTGCTTACTCTCTTACCTCTCTCAGTCCTTCCCTGCTTGGATGAATCATCTCCTTAAGTACCAAACAAACCAGATCTAGTCACGACCTCTATGAACCAATCATCTTCCTGCTGCCAAACTTTAAATCAGTTCTCCTCTGCGGCTGTCAGTTTGACTTCAGCGTAGATCTGACTCACAGTCACCCCCTGCCTGGCTCATCAGTGCCCGGGGCAAGATCAGATGGCCACCCTGCATCACTTCTTCACCACCAACACCAGCGTCTAGACTCCATAAGGACGGTTTCCTGTCCTGCTGTCGCCCTCAGTACCCTTTTGAATTCACAAAGACATCACTATAGAGTCTAATCTCCATTGCATATTTCTTATTCCATTCTAAAATTGTGCTATAAATCATTGCTCACTTAAATTAAGTTTCTCCTGATTGAAGTTAATCAACGATTACAATAATTAGTAGGATAAAACAGGGAAGCTTGCAGAACTCTGTGCAGAACAGAAAAACTTCACTATAAAAATGGAGGACTGCTTGACATTAGTGACGTTGCCTCTCTGAGATCAGACAAGAATATTTTAAACATTTAAGAAAAGTTATCCACAGTCTCCTTGACTCTCTCCTTTAGTGTTTAGATATGACTATCATTTTTTTCTTTTATTTTCATTATAATATATTTCACTGTATGCTCACAGAATTTTAAAGGTGTATCATACACTGTGTTTTTATTCATGAGCCACATCAAAGACAAGACTCCCTCACCTTGAGATGGCCAACAGCTGTGTGATCTTGATGTCAAACATCAGTTTAACCTTTTGGTTAAATATGAGTCAAGCACTTCATCCTTCATCTAATTCACTTCCTGCTGGCTGTTATTAAAAATGAACATGAAGTTTACTCATATTACAGAATTTTACTCATGCTGCAGTGTGTCTCACAACTGTTTCATCATTTTTTGGCAAATAGACTCTCAGTTTAACCCTAAAATCAGCATCCTGCATGTATGCAAGGTGTTCAAACTGAGAGAAACAGCAATCTGATACTGAGCATAACATGACTCATATTTATTTCAGACATAAGCACTCGCCAGCCACTGCATTAGGTACACCTGCTCATTCATTCAAATATCTAATCAGCCAGTCACATAGCAGCAACCGGAAAAAAGGTGGCTTTGAATGTGCCATGGTTGTTGGTGCCAGACAGAATGGTCTGAGTATTTCAAAAACTGCTGATTTACTGGGATCTTCATGCATAACCATCTCCAGGGTTTACAGAGAGAAAGAGAAAATATCCACCGAGTAGCAGTTCTCCAGGCCAAAATGCCGTGTCAATACCAGAGGTCAGAGGAGAATGACCAGACTGGTTCAAGCAGATAGAGAGGCAACAATAATTTAAATAACCACTCAATAGGCAGAAGAACATCTTTAAATGCACAAACTTGAAGCCAGTGGGTTACAGTAGCAGAAGAGGACACTGGATGACAACCCTGTCAGCTAAGAATGGGAAAATGAAGCTGCAATTCCCATGGACTCACCAAAATGGGACAACAGAAGATTGGAAAATTTTGTCTGGTCTGATGAGTCTCCACTTCTGCTGTAACATTTGAATGGTTAACATAAACAGCATGGAAGCCTGCAAGACCATCACCAACAATGGCATGTCCAGGTCAGGTCAAGTGTGGGAGCATACCGGTTTAGCACTTAACAGTATCAGTCTTGCTCCTGTACTGCTCTGGCCTCCTAGTGGCCATCCTCCAGGCCTGCTGGAGGTGAACTGCTCTACAACTTGGGCCGGACAAAATTGTTGGCACCCTCAATTCAATATTTGGTTGCACACCCTTGGGAGAAAATAACTGAAACCAATCACTTCCTATAACCATCAACAAGCTTCTTACACCTCTAAACTGGAATTTTGGACCACTCTTCTTTTGCAAACTGCTCCAGGTCTTGCAGATTTGAAGGGTTTTAAAAGGGTGCCAATGATTTTGTCTGGCCCATTTTTTAGTTTTGTGTGAAATTATGTCAATTAGATATTTTCGTCCATGACTGTATGTTCTATGTGTATGTTCTTAATACTTACCTTTATCAACAAAACTAAGGAGGAGTTTTTCTTTCATATCCCAGTGCTTTAGGTCCATACCAGCGGTTCCCAACTGGTCTATCCTCAGGATGAGTATCAAAACCTACTGGTACCAACAGATTTGATGCCTGTGCCGAATTACAAGACAGATTTCGGTGCTTCCCTTTGGTACTTTGCCACTCCAAAGCAATCCCTTTTACCTATATGTTCTATTGGCATCTTATTTTTTAATCATTTTTGATACCGGGACTGCTTTTGTTCAGCTGCCACCTTTAAACACACTTTTCTTTCTCTGAAAAGTATCAGTTCAGGCACCATTTAGGCACTGGCACCTTTAAAAAAAGTAAAGATTTCAGTGGTAAACACACAAATGATACCCAACCCTACTAAGGACCCACCACCACCTCCTTCATGAGAAATTGTAACCCAAATTTATAAAATTATTTTAAACAATTAAGTTTATCAAATAAAAAAATGTTGCAGTTTGGACTTCAGATTGCTCAAACCATGGCTGACCAAAGATAAAGGATGAAATAGACATGCTAAAAAAGCACATCACTGCAGATGCCCAGCAAGGACATGCATGCATGCATTTATTTTACTCAATTTCCTGTAATTACATGTAAATTTTGGTAACTGTTTAAAGACTCGAGTGTTTGCTCATCATCATAGGAAAACCAGCTTCGCTATGTAGAAATGATTCAAAATCTTGAGAAAATAACCAAAATTTACCCATTATCAAAGGAAAATAATAGGCCTTCATAAATCATAGACTTTTGCCAGTTTTAGTTTTTTTGTGACCCACTTAAAACAGCTCTGTGACCCACTTTTTGGTCTCAATCCACCAGTAGAGAAGCACTGGTCTATACAACCATGATGTCACTGTTTTCACTGTTAAACTCATTTTTATACTGCATGCTATAACTAGAGCAAATTCTCAGCAGGTGCTATAGGCCAGCACAGTGACAAGATGATTGAATCATCAGCATACATTATCACAGCATTAACAATATTAAAGCTTCTCACTTAAAACTATCTCAACAGTTTAACACTTTGAACTTTTCTTTACTTTCACAGTCAAACACAAGCATTCTCTGGGGCGTCTAAGAATAGATGGGAAAATAGGAAAGCAGAGAAGTAATATAATCATAACATTGTACCTCATCACACAGTGTTATTCTCACCCACACACATACAAGACACAGTCAAATGAAACGATTCTTTCTCATCCACACTTTGCTCTTTACAGCAGCATCGCCTGTCAGCGCTGACTTTAGGAGGATTCAGTGTGGGCTCTGCTTCATTTCCCCAGGTTCTTTAATTTAACCTCCAATAAGGATAAAGCTCTCTTATCCTCATTTACAGGATCATTTACACAAATGATCCTAAATGTTAACTCTCCGTTGTGATTCAAGAATTCTAGTTAGACCCAGGTCAACTGAGGTAAATCTTAAATCACTTTCAGCTTAAGCCTGCGTGGGGATTCTCACATAATACATTAGTAAAGTATGTATGATTACACATTATTATCAAATATCAAAACCACAGCAATGCTCTCTGATGTGTAGGCATGTTACAACTCAGCTGGTGAGGGGAAAACTAACTCCCTAATAAGTGGGCAACTGGTTCATTTTCAACAAGAGGCAAAGTGGTGAGGTGATCACAACAAAGCTATGCCCTGTATGTTGGCTAGCCGAGCTTCATCAATGAGTGGACAGCAGGTGCTCTCCTCTGATTGGTTGTTTCACTGCAGCTGCACATCAGTCAGGCTTCACCAGCAGCAGCACAAGTAGATCACATCAAGCATGTGTGGCAGTGTTAATTCCACTTTGTGTAACATTAGTACCCTCTGCTGGTGACCTTCAGGACTGAGCAGTGTACCGTTGTTAGTCTGCCTTATGCTGTCCCTGTAGTAAGTTGATTTTAACAGGCAAAACTAAAACACTTTAAAGTAGATTTGCGCTTCTTGGTAAAAGTACTATTTATCTATGTCATATGTTTGTGGGTATCTTCAGAATCAATTCCAGACATTTCTGAGATAACATGCGTTGAAAAAACAAGGGACTGGAAAGCTTCTTTAAAGTAGCAGTATTGACAAAAAAGACAGCACTCTTTGAATAAAAATAATCAAAAAACGAAGACACTTGTCTTTACAAAACTGCATTAAAAGCTTTTTTTATGCCAGCATGTTCTTCAAGTAGAGCATGATTAAAAACAATAATTGAATGTGTTTTGACATCCAGCCTTCATCTGGTGGTCGAAAACCTTCTGAAGGAGACTGGATGCCAAAACTTGTTTAAGTGTATGTTTTTAATCATGTGCTATTTGCTAACTTTAGAAGAGAGAAAGATAGAACCACACTGACAGAAACACTCTCACTGTGGTTCCACCTTTACCCCCTTTTCCTCCTAAAATCATGCTGATTGCTACAGTCAGTCTCTGAGCGGGACCAAGCATATCAGCTTGAAGCTTTGCAAGATGGATTCACCTGCTGACAGACATGAAATCTGGCCAATCCATCTGCATGGTTAGAATCATAAAGCCTTTCTTGAAACCTATTCCTTACTAATTGTTCCTTGCATATACTGTATGAACAAAAGCATTTGGCTGCCTGACCATTACACCAACGTGGACTGTAATGATACTGTCTACAGATGCATGAGCTTTAACATGGAGTTGGCCCCTCTTTTGCACCTATAACAGCTTCCACTCCTCATGTAGGATTTCCACTTCATTCTGAAGTGTTTCTTTGGGATTTTGTGCCTATGTATTCTCTACAGCATTTATGAGATCAGGCAAAAAGGAGATGTGTTTCTAGTGTCAGGGTTTAAAACTGTCTATACTGTAAATAATTTTTATTATGTAGGACTGAAAAAATACTCACTGTCCTCTTAAGATCCCTTTTACTGTAGCATCAAACAATTTTCTCATTTTGCCAGTTTACCTCTGAGCATGAATAAACCTTCTAACAAAATCTCCTTATGTTGTGTCGTCGTCTTCATGCTCTGTTTACAGGGCACAAATGTTGTGTTTTGTTTCAAGAGTGTCACTAAAATGACCAACATTTCACCAACAGCTAACAACAAATGAACACGAGGTGCTTTCCTTTCTATTTGTGAGGGATCCTCCACAGCCCTATCATTAGTGTCTTTCCCCCACTGATTCATTTCATTTACCTCCACTGCTGAAGCCGGAGCGATCTGATGATAAGTGAATGATAACTGGTTTCATTCCTGATAACAAAACACTACTGCAGTGAAACAGAAATCACCTCCTCAGCACTGACATGATCAAAGTGGGAAATTCCAGCAGCTCCAGTTTGACAAAGAATCTAATTCTGTGGGCAACACAGTCCATTTAATGACAAAGGTGAGTGTTGATATTGAAAGAGAGTTCATGTTTTACTATGTTTAAAATTTAGGAACACTTCAGCAATCACTGTCAATCACTGACTGATAAATGATAAATGCCCCAGGGAACAGATGTTCATCTCTCCTTAATTCCAGTGAAGCCAGCAGTTTGTGTTTAACAACTTCCAGGCAGGCAAGACATCCTGGAGTGGCACCTGTTCTGTTGAGTCTCTGTATAGTTTAAAATTAGATATAGATAAATACTTTATTGATCCATAAAGACATTCAAGACTACAAGTCATACAGCAGCCTAGCTCCTAAGGCTCTTTTCTAATTTAAACTGTTTTAATGCTCTATGTTTGATACTAATACGGACACCAGTGGAGCTCTACTTCATACTTTATTCTCTGCATTAATTTTGCCTGTTTCTGCACATTCTCTGGAAGATCATGGATACACACCGACATTGCAATGTCTCCAGTAATGGCGCTGGCAGCTTTGGGGAGTGTAACCAATAGCTAAAAGCAGAAAATGACTACAGATAGTACCATAAATACAAAGAATAAGACTATACAAAACAGCAGGGTTAAAATCAGACAGGAGCTCAGTGTCAGTTATACAGCAGCGCAAGAGAAGCAGAGGTTTCTGTGAGACCACGCCCTCTAGTGGAGGAGATTTTCAACATCCACACCACTGCTAACACAAGCTCTCAGGTATATGGATAGGGATATTTGTATCTTTTGAAACATACAGATTTATTTTTACGAATAAAAGCAGTATAAATAATCCTTTAAGCAACTCAGAGGCATGAGCCAAAAGACGAAACCAATTTTTGTGATTTACTTGCAATTAATGGGGATTAAGTGTGCTGACATAACATGATGCAGATTTGCTCAAACTAAGGATATACGATTTGTCAGGACTATAATCAGGTGAACAGAAACAGTTTCTGAATTGTTTATTGAATGGAGGTAGCTGGGAAATCTGAATGCTGATTAGCTTTAACAACAGTATCAAGCAGATTGGTGGCTCAAGTTGAAATGTTTAATCTATGATTGTTAGCTTAACTTTTATCCAAATATCTGTTTATCTTCTGTGTCACATCTACGCTGTAGTTAAGATATAGTGCAAACACTGTTGTGAAAGCTACTTTTGCACTGGTATGTCGTCCTGCAATACTTTGCCCACTCACTGCTTGGCAGTGCAATTTTTATGCCAGTTCCTGGTCTCATTTCTATATTTCCTGCTTTTTGTGTACAGAAACCATGGGGGCCGAGACCAAACATATTATTTTAAAAGTCAGTGATAATAAATGTTGAGAAACAGTCAATTAAATGTTTGTCATTGCAAAAAGGAAAAAAAAGGAAACATTGGAATAGATGGAAAGTACAGGTGCATCTTAAAAAATTAGAATATCAGGAAAAAGTTCAATATTTTTTGTCCCTCTTTTCTGAAAGTGAAACCCGTATTTGACAACTGATAAGATAAGAAGTCTAGCTGTGGAGGAATTTGGCCCTCTCTCTTTCGCAGAATTCTTTATTTAAGCCACATTGGAGGGTTTTCAAGTATGAACAGCCTTCTTAAGGTCACGCCATAGCATCTTAAGTCCAGACTTTGACGAGGCCACTTAGAAACCTTCATTTTGTTTTTTAAGCCATTCAGAGGCAGACTTGCTGGTGCGTTTCGGATCATTGTCCTGCTGCATAACCCAAGTGCGCTGGAGCTCGAGGTCCTGAATCTATGGTCAGATATTCACCTTCAGTATTGTTGGTTAGACAGCAGAAATCATGGTTCCATCGATTAGGGCACGTCATCCAGGTCCTGAAGCAGCAAAGCAGCCCAGGCCATCACACTGCCACCATCATGTTTGACTGTTGGTCTGATGTTCTTTTTATGAAATGCTGTTAGTTTTACACCAGATGTCACAGGAAGCACACCTTCCAAAAAGTTCAACTTTTGTCTCAGCAGTCCACAAAGTATGTTCCCAAAAGTTTTGAGGATCAATAGGATGTATTTCTGGCAAATGTGAGACGAGCCTTTGTGTTCTTTTTGGTCAGCAGTGGTTTTGGCCTTTGAACTTCCCCGTGGATGCCATTTTTGCCCAGTCTCTTTTTCTTGTTATATCATAATACTAACCTAAACTTAGTAAATTGAGGCCTGCAGGTCTTTAGATGCTGTTCTGGGTTATTTTGTGACCTCCTGGATGAATTGCCAATGCACCCTTGGAGTGATTTTGGTAGGGTGGCCACTTCTGGGAAGGTTCACCACTGTTCCAAGTTTTCTCAATTTGTGGACAATGGCTCTCACAGTGGTTCACCAGAGTTCCAAGGTCTTAGAAATGTCTTCGTTTTTCATCTGTTGTCGAATTCATTACATTGCAGCATGATGTGCTGCTTTTTGAGATATTTTGGCCTGCCTTACTTTGTCAGACAGGTTCTATTTCAGTGATTTCTTGATTCAGCAGGTCTGCCAGTAATCAGGCTTGATGTGGCTGAACTCAGCTTTCAAAAAAATGTGGTTGATCACAGTTAATTAATGATTTAACAAGGGTGAGGTAATTGCTTTTTCACATAGGGCCTTGTAGGTTTGGATGTTACTTTCCTCAATAAATGAGATTATTTAAAAGCTGCATTTTGTATTTACTCTGATCATCTTCGCCTAATATTAACATTTGATGATCTGAAACACAAGTGTGACAAATATGCAAAAAGTAAGAAATCAGGAAGAGGGCAAAAAATACTTTTTCACAACACTGTATGTAATGAGTATATACATCTCAGACTCCAAATGTACAACAAACTGCAATCAAAATGCTTTTCATGCTGACAATCCAGACCCCCATGTACAGAATCTACATACCTATGTAGGATCTCTAAATAGAGATTGCTGAGTTGGCACACATGAAGTGCATCCCTCTTCCTTTCTTTTGTCTTGTAGTTTTGATATAAAGATATCTGAAATGATATAATTTACAGAGATCACAATAGGAAGCAGTCTTCTGTTGGTATGCTTCCTTACAAAGGCTATAATCCCTGCAGTAGATGTTAGCAACTGCTGTCTCAGCAGACATCCAACCATAAATCTATGACTAATTACTTTAGTTTATCCACACACACATACACCAACCACCCTCTAATTAGCCAAACAATGAATGGTAATGTCTTGGGTATCCATGTGGGCCTTTGAATTACACTCACTCACTGCATCAAACTGAAGATGTGGGTATTCAACCAAACTATATTCTATTTTTCAGTGTTCTTATTAAAACAAAGGCCTGCACCCATATGCTTCTGTGTTCATTATAGAACAATTAACAATTATCCTTCAAGATTTCAAATTAGCACAATAAAGGAGGTGTGAATCTTTAAGAAAAATGACAAGGAATTGCACTAAAATAAACCCAGAGGACAGAATATTTTGATAAACATTTTTCTAAAACTCATTGTTACAGCACATCACTGTCCTCCAGCTGCATCTGATTTGTGCTTCTGATTTACTATTCATGCAGTCAAATCTCATGCAGGCACCTTTGTTGTACAGCAACAGAAAGACTGAAATATCATTTTTTTCATTTGATAAAACAAAACACATGCAGAGTAACCAGGGAGTTGGCACTGTAGCTGCAGTTTTCCTGAAATGTTATATCATGATGAAAAAAGCTGCTGTCTGGTGTGCTAAGCCAACATTGTCGCTCTCTTTCTAGAGAAAAATGTATATTTGCATGCCAACCTTTTGTTTTTGTAGGAATTTGTTTCACAACAGTCCTCTTCTGTCTGTCAGATAGTTATTGCTCATAAAAAAAAAAAAAAACAGAAGCAGTGATTGCCTTCTACTCTTAAGAGTTGCCCTCTTCCATCCATGTAGGATTTTATTATGCAGATTTGATTATTTGTGACAGCTTCCCCCTGTCCAAGTAAAAGCTATTTTTGCTGCACCGGGACATCGCTTATCAAAAGTGAGAGCTTTTACTGATTTTCTGTTCCATGACTTGGGTGCAAATTGTAAAACAGCATCTTGCAAAGATAAGTATAGTGTTTTTCATGTTTGCATGTGCAGTAACCATGCTGAGGGTAGCAGTGAGAGCTGCAGAGTGCACAGAAGAATCATAATCTCATTTTACTCCACTGCACACACATGTAATGGTCTGCACTTTCTTGCCAATAAACAATGAATTTCCACATGCAGAACAAGTGTTTAAAACCTCCACATGAGCTAGGGGGGATTTTAGAAGTTTGAGTCATCCAATAAAAGGCTTTTTTAATGTCTTTTTGTCTTTGTGTGTTCGATCTTAATGATGCTCAGTGTGTCAAACAACAACAGCACTACAGCTTTCAGAATAAAAGATCTTAAAATAGGAACTGACTGAGAAATACTAGGGTGAAAAAAAAATCGTTGTGTCAAGATAAGGTGACCATGTGCCCTGTTTGACTTGTTTCAAGCTTCTGCAGAGTACCTGTCTGGGCTTTAACCAACATGCAATTAGTTTACAACACTAGTTTGTCTGTCAGTGAGTGTCATTTCCAAAACAGTTGTTGTTTTAACCATTAAAAACATCACTAATACAACCCCAGTCAAAGTTTTTTGTTGATTTGTCTGTTCATGTGTCAGTCAATCTCAGCATTCAGCCACTGCTGAGCTAGCAGAGCTTATCAAACTGATAGCACCTGCTGCGTAATATCAGGTAGCCTAGCTGCCATGTCAAAAAGATCGTTGGCATTTTCCAAAAAAACTCCAGGAGTAAGCTTCCTTCGAAAAGTACCTGGCAATTAGTATGCAATGTTTTGCTCTCTAAGTGCCTATTTTCATGTACTCACAGTGGAAATGCTGAGACCAAAGTCACATTGAAAAAGACAAACATTCACTTTAGTGTTGCACAATTTGGTTAAAATGTGCAATTACAATTACAGGGGAAAATACTGCAATTTGTGTATGGGATTACAATATAATACATACATGGTGTCATGAGTCTACTTGCTTGGTCATCAAAGAAAATGCAGAGAATAATTGAAGTTTTGAAGTGTGTATTTCTCAACAAAAAACATACAAATATTAAATAGCATAAAAAATACAAAACCAGAGGTTTTTTACAGTGATGTTATCAAAATAACTTTGTGTTTTCCAAAAAATAAAAGGATTCTTGTTGTGAAGCTACTTCTACAATGAACAAATTTAGCAACACTTAAGCTAACGTAAAGGCCATTCTGGGGGCATTTTTGTAAACCTCTCAAATACTAGGGATGTTCTGATACTATTTTTACCTTCCTACCTTTACCACCTGTTCACCGCAGCCTACAGTCTTCACTAAACCACCCCTTACACTCATCCTACCCCTCACATAGTTTGTCCATGTCTATGTGTTCCTGTAAAGCGTCCTTGGGTTTCTTGAAAGGCACTATATAAATTCAAGATATTATTATTATTATTATTCCCAGTACGATTCTGATACCACAGTGTTGGGTATTGGCCGATACCGAGTACTGGTCCGATACCATTGTGACCTTTCTGGACTGACTGTGCAGACTAGCTAATTATTTTAGACCTATATTTGACTCAGACATGGCTCAACAAATAGAATTGCTAATGTGACCGTAAAGTTGTGTTCCTGCTTATTATTGAGTTTAACTGTTAAATATTAAAATAACAATAATACAGGAGGCTGCATCACAGGCTCTCTCTATTGCTCCCCCCTTATGCTCTATTCAGGCAGCATCACGTGAGTATGGAAAACCCAGCAACTGGCTGACAGACCCTCACATAGGGGAAGCAATATAGCAGTTAGCATTCGAGTTAGCATTCGAGCTAGCAGTAATACATGATTGTAATTCAATTAAAATGGCTAAAAAGAGTTTACTGATGTGGATTTAATCATTAAAGTCCCCAAAAGTCACAGGAGTTACAGGCTCAATGAAAATGCTGCTCATGGGAGTCAAAGTGTCAATGGGTAAGTACGACGGCTAGGTTCAAGAGGAAAAACAAGTAAGAGGCAGCGGTTTATGGTTAAAAAGTTATTTTAACTTTTGATAAACTGTCACTTCTTGTCATGTACGACAGCACTGGTCTGGAATGCATTTTAATGATCATATTCAGAGAAAAACTGTCATGCAGCTACCATTCTGTACTGCTGCAGAGGGTCTTTTGGTTCTTCTTCACTGCTCTAACAACGATAGGCCCTGCATGCAGTGCTTTCCGGCAGCGAAGAAGAATTGATTTCCAGTTTATAGCGCTAACATTTAGCATGGCTAAACGAAGCAAAATATAAAGCTAAACCAAACAGTATCGAATCAGTGCATAAATCTGTGTACTCGCCAATACCAATACCTGTATTTAAAGCAGTATCAGACATATTTCCGATACTGGTATCAGAATCGGAACAACCCTGTCAAATACCATGTAAAACAAAAATATGAAACTTAAGTAGAGTAACTACAGTAATAAAAAAGAGGCAGTTCTGCAAAGTGCAGAGACATTGCTTGTCTCTAAAACAAACAAAGACATTCCTCCAAAGTGTGAAGGCTGAGGCACTTTACGTTACAGCTGGAAGGCCTTTCTGGAGGCTGTTCTCTGTTCTCAAAATACCAAGTATTCAGTGGTTAAGATCCAAAACTGGGCATACTTTGTAGCCTACTACAACAACAGTATGAGACTGCATGCAAAATACAATAGCTGCTTGTTCAGCCAATCAGACCCAAACCAAAAGGACAGGGACATGACCAGACATTTAGCTCTTTTATGTCTTTTATACAAGAGAAAGTCATAACATACAAAGATCACAGGTCTAAATTAACTGAAGGGACAAGCCTGTAAACAGTTTTGGCAAGAGTCTGATTAACCATCTGGACTCTCATTTAGTCACGTTATGTCACTCTGATTATAATTGTAACACACAGAATATTTGCCCAGTAATCCTCAGAGATTTTATTGCAAAAGGTTCTAGCTTCCTAAACATTGTGTTGAGGGTGTTGCCCAGATAAATGTGTAATATATCTCATGCCATGGATATGTGAAACAGTATCTGGCTGGTCAAGTTACAAAAAGCCGATGACAACCAACTTCACAGAACAAATGTGAGAACATGGTTTTAGGTCTTCAATGCATTCATCATGAATTGGTTAAAGAATTGTAGAGCTTCATAAAGAAGCATCTCCAGGATATACATTAGACACACGTCCAGTGTTTAGTAGCCTCCAAGAAAGATGTAAACCAAGAGTAAATGGAGGAGTTCAGAAGTATTCTGGGAAGAGGTGAAACCACACGTCTTACAACTATGCTGACAGACAACTTTTATTTAAAGATCATATTATTAGCTTGACCATTTCCTTGTATGTCACAAGTCATTGTCACATGATAATGATGTACCTTACATGCTGTGTATTTATACTTCTGTGGCCAGAAAGGTCTGTTAGCTAGGGTCAGCATGCTGACCTTAGCTAACGCTGTCTATATTTAGTTTTTTTAATAATCGCTCAAAATAATAAAGTTCCTAGTCATGTGGTTATGAGTTACATGTCTTATTCCATACCAGTGTATCCTAGCGTCCACCTTGGAATACAATAGACAATTGAGTAAGTGTGGCTATCTGGTCACTATGGTTATAATACGAGTATACATCAGGGCATGGAAAAGATTACTCCTATCAATTTTGCTTCATAACACACAAATGAGCGAACTTTGACTTGAGAGGTTAAAGTCTGGGTCAAATTTAGGTCTTAATCCTTTCATCCCTAGGCCTTTTTTCAGCGTTCAAGCTTGAAAATGACATACCCAAATACAACTGAGTATTTCTCACAGGAAAATAGCATAACTGATTTTGTTCTGCCTAAAAATTTTTACACTTTTAGAGTAAATATCTCCTGTGTCACTGGCATGAAATATTGTAAAAGTATTGAGGGTGCCTTGTTTGCAGTAAAGTACTGTGTTTGGAGGAACTGTAGTTTTGGAATATCTTTTCATTCTACTGGTTGTGGTCTGAGTTGTGTTTCATTTTGTTTAGGTGTAAAATGTTGTGCTTGTGAGTTTGCTGTGATCTGTGGGCTTAAACAGTGCATGACAGGACACTGTCGATGGACTTTGAAGAAAAAGGTTTTCGTCAGGGGAGAGCAAGTCCCAGATATGGGGCCTCTAGGAAATCAAAGGGTAAATGGATGCATTGAGATTTTAGATCAGGAGCTAGCTGAACAGGATGTTTATATAGTGAGGTATCAAATGGTAAGCATACTATTTTATTGTTATTTTCTGAATATATCTCTGCTAACCTTTTGCTTAAACATACCACTCTTATTCACATTAATCCTATCAAGATGTATACTATAGATGACACAGGGCCTCTTGATGCCCTTTTCAACTGCATTTTAGATATTAAATCATGGATGGCAGAGAACTTTTTACAGCTCAACCAGGACAAAACTCAGGTTTTAGTCATTGGTGCAGGGGACAAGAGAAACTGGTCAGCAAACTCCAAGCGTTATCTTTTAATCCGTGTGCAAGGCAAAAAATGTAGATGTTTTATTTGATTCAGATTTTAGTTTTTAACCACACATCCAGGACATCACCAAAAAACCTTTTTATCATCTAAACAATATTGCCCGTGTGTGACCGTTTCACTCTCAAGCCAATGCAGAGACATTAATCCATGTTTTTAATCACTTGTGGAATAGATTATTGTAATGCTCTTCTTTCTGGTCTTCCTAAAGAGAATATTTCACAGCTCCAGCTCCTCCAGAACTCAGCTGCACGAATGTTGACAAAGACCAGAAAGAGAGATCACATTAGACCGTTTTTAAGGTCTCTTGCGCCTTCTTATTTACTTATTTGCTTCTACCCTATGAGCCCAGCAGAGCCCTCAGGTCTTCAGGAAGTTCTCTGTTAACGGTTCCCAAAGTTAGAACAAAAACTTACGGCAAGGCATCTTTTTATTACTACGGCCCCCTGTCTATGGAACAGCCTACCTGAAGACCTGAGGGCTGTACCTAATGTTAATATTTTTAAAAGCAAACTCAAGACCTACCTTTTTAGTCTGGCTTTTACCTGAATTTAATATACTCATCTTAATCTGTTTTAGTAATTTAGGTTTTATCTTATTCTGTTTTAATTTCAGAATTATCTTCTAGTAGTTTATCCTCCTGTTTTGTCGTCTTTCCCTAAGTTCTTCTTAAGTGTTTTATTTCCCTGTTTGAGCATATTACCATTACATTTTAGTGTTTTTATTCTCAGTACAGCACCTTTTTTATCATTTTACACTTTAACCTAACCTCCAGTATTTACTCATTTTAAACCTTCAAGATGGTGTTTCCTCTGTGCATATTAGGTAAATGCATTTTCCTGTTCTACTAGTGTCTTTCATTTATGATGCATTTTTGCCAATACTGTGAATGGATTGTGTGTGTGTGTGTTTGTGTGTGTGTATGTGTGTGTAGTGGTGGTGGTGGGTGGGGGGGGGGGGGGGGGGGGTCAGAGGGTCAGAGGGTCGGGCATAGTGAGTTTGGGTCATACCTACTTTTATCTTCTTTTAATTTATCTGTCTGTGTGTAAAGAACGTTGTGCTACATTTTCTTGTATAAAACGTGCTATATAAATAAAGTTTGATTGATTGACTATTGTAATCCATGTGTTTTAGGCTTAGTGGTGTTACATAAGTTAGATCTGAATGCCTCTATGCCTTCAACAACAACAGCTGAAGGCATTCTGTTTTCAGTTTGTTCATTCGTCTAGCCATCAAAATCATTCTTGTTAAAGCTATACCTTGCCAACACTTTGGGGGATTTTATCCAAACTCCTCTGTCCTTTTCAGGGATTAGCCAACCAAACCAAATTGTTGAGCAACAACTTTAGTGTGCTATTAATCTGAAAGAATCTGCCTCAAAGATGGATTAAGTGGGTTTTAGAAGTCCTAAGCCAAAGGTCAAGGTCATTGAGTCGCATTGCTTGTGAATGCAATATCTCGAGAAACACATTCAGGTCTCTTCTTTAAAATTCTGCATAACTGTCTATTCTGACTGAACAATGAACTGATTCGATTTTGGAGGTCAAATGTTAGAGTTAAGCTTATGTTCTTCTATGCTCATAATATTTCTACAAATCAAACTACCACAGAAACAACCCCAGCCCTTCCTTTTGAACCACCACTGTTCTTTCACTGTACAGCAGGTGTGTACCATAGTCAAACATGTGTACAAGTGTTTCTATTTGAAAGCTTGAAATATGGTCGCCCTTTCTTTGGATGCTTTGGTAGTGGTGTGCAGAGTGTCTTCTGGTTGAGACATGCTGGTGGTGACAGTGAAGGCATTTTATAAGTTTATTTATAAGAAAATCTAGCTGAAAATAAAACAAAGAAAACAAGTTCCCTGTGAAATGTTCTAAACATTTCTCCAACCCTTTAAAACATTAGGACTGGCAGGCTTATTTGTATGTGTAAATGAAATGAGAGGCCATGCGTGTCACAATCCAAATGCACAACGTGGAAATAAATTCCCTGAGGCTGATCTACATAATAGTATTCGTAATGGGCCCAAAGGTTCTGGAACAAAAATAATTCTGTCAGACTGACTTCAGGCTTTGTATTTGAAGCTGCAGACACACTGCGGCACATTCAGAGAAGGACAAAAGAAACCAAATCTCTGCTATATTTCTCCTTCTCTTTATAATACTGAATAACACAGATTTCTATTGTCAGGGTGAAAATCTGAAGGAAAAACAACCATAGATTATTTATTTAACCACTTCCTCATTTCTCAACCCTGGAGAACTCAGAAGTAAGTTTGTTTTATTCTCCTATTGATTGAATTCTAATTTGAGTTTTCACATGTCCTTGAATGTGTTGCACTGCAGCTCTTGTAGTTCACAAAAGTAGCTCTGTGGTTGGAAAAGCAGCTGTTGAACAGAAACTCTCACAACTCTGAGATATTGTGTCTAGATAGAGCCCATGGCAAGGAGCAACTTTGCTATACTGGCCTAAATATAGGGTTTAAATGTAAGATGTCCTAACATGGAAAACATTTTCTTTCTCTATTTTCTATGTAACTCTATTTTTGAAACTGAAGAAAAAGACCTAGGGTGAGCAGTGGTTCTCTGCTACTCTGTTGAAAAAAACATGGAGTACACAATACACCCACTATGTTAGACCAAGATGAAAGATAAATTCAGTGATTGTAGAAATATTCATCTCCTTTAAGTTGACTGAACTAATTTAACAGAGGTTCAGGAAATTGGTGCTAGTAGTCTCACAATTAGTGAAATGAGGATCGTCTGGGTGCAGTGAATGTGTCTCAAATGACTGTAGTATGAAGAAACTTGTGTCTGGAAGGTCCAGTCACTGGTTAATCAGTATTCCAGAGAGCCATTACACCATTAAGACAAAAGAAAACTCCAAGAAACAGAGAAAAAGTTACTGAAAAGTATAAGTCAGGGGATGGATAAAATAAAAAAACCTTGGAGTTCAGTTAAATCCATCCTCAAGAAATGGAAGGAATATGGTACATGTGTAAATCTGCCTAGATCAGGCCGTCCTCACAAACTGAGTGACCGTGCAAGAAGCAGACTAGTGAAAGAGACCACCAAGACACCTATGACTACTCTGAAGGAGTTACAAGCTTGGAAGGGAGATGGGAGGGACTCTGCATACAACTGTTGCCCAGGTTCTTCACCAGTCAAAGCTTTAAGGGAGAGTGGCAAAGAGAAAGCCACCATAAAAAACTCTATAAAACTCAACTAGAGCTCACCAGAAGTTATGTGGGAGACTCCATGGTCAAGTGAGAGAAAGTTCTTTGGTCTGATGAGACCAAAATGTTGCTTTTTGGCTGTCAGACACAACACTGTGTTTGATGGACACCTAACACTGCACACTACCACAAACACACCATCCCAAATGTGAAGCACAGTGGTGGCAGCATCATGCTGTGGGGATGCTTCTCAGCAGCCAGCCCTGGAAAGCTTGTAAAGGTAGAGGGCGAAATGAATGCGAAAAAATACAGGAAACCCTGGAGGAAAATCTTATTAAATCTGCAAGAGAACTAAGGCTTGGAGAGGTTTGCAAAGAGAATGGAGTGAAATTGCAGAGTCAAGATGTACAAGCCTGATTGAGATCTATCCACACAGACTCATTGCTGTGATTGCAGCCAAAGGTGCATCTACCCCCTGGTTTGAAGGGGGTGAATATTTATGCAATCAATAATTCCAACTTACATATTTCTATTTAATTGACATTACTTTGTAGAAATCTGATTAAAACATCCACCTGAAAAGGATCAAGATATTATTGCATTAATGTACACAGTGATGTAAGCAGAGCCCAACTGGTGGCAGGAAAGTAGCTTTAAGTTTGCAGTCAGCTCACATCAAAATGTTCTGAACTATCTGGACATACTTTACAACTATTTCAACTGTTATGCAGCAGAGGACAAATCTTCTGTTGCAAAACCCAAAACACTTTTCACTTGGGGCACACAAAAGGGTACCTTGTGGTCATGTCTCAGGTATTAAAAAGTAAAATTCTTCAGATGATTTTGTCTATAGGATTGACATACTCCCTAGACAGCAGCAAGGGCATAAGACACAGCTATGTAAAACATGGGCCACTTAAACTAGTTAAAAACTTATTCTTGACAGAGAACTTGCACTGGTTATGGTAGCCACCCCAAATAGTACCCACAAATGCTTGTTAAATTCCTCTGTACAAGAGTGTGGGACCAAACTTGACTATTATTGTGTTGTGTTTGAAACTGTCCTCATCTTTTCTCTCCTTATCTCACTCTCAGATAGGATTTGGTTATTTCCCTGCACTGCATCTAAACTGAAAACGGCACAATGACTCAGGCCAGCACAATCTAATCTCAGCTATCTCTTATCAAAGTTTTGTAACAGATAGGTATATTTAAACATTTTACAATAAAATGCACCCAAAAATGCATAGTTACACAAGTAGGGATGCAATGACTGATATTTTGATAGTTGACTACGGGCTGGAAAATGGGTTGACTTTTGAGACTGTATGGCATCTTAATTTTTTAATTCGTAACATTAACACCAATAACGTATGGATTCTGTGACGATAGTAAGAGAAAAATGTGACAAGAATAAAATAAAATGGCTATGAACTATGAACAAAAAACTGTTTCCATGAGGAATCTGAATGCAAGGTCTTATTTATTTTACTTAAGTAGCCTAGAAGTAGTTGTACCACAATAGAAGTACTCACAAGTTTTGCACTGACAGGAGAAGTCAGTACATCAGATTCCCCAACTGCTGACGTGATCCTCTTGATAAAAGCCCTGAAATGTCTTTTACGCAAGGAGGCAGCCAATGATCATGCTGTTAAAAAAGACAAAGACTCCATTATAAGAGGCTATTAGCAAAATATTTGAACAAATTGAGTCCGATCCACTTTGGCTTCACTGCCTTAAAGGACTGCTGTTTTAATGAGGATGTTAAATAAAGGTTTACAAGTTTTGCACTGCTGTTAAAGTTAAAAAGTAGAACACCATACTTGTAGGGTTCAAGGAAAAATATATAAACACCCACTTCAGGATACTTAAAACTCCTTAGTTTTTATCTTCTGGTTTTAAAGCATTAACGTGTCAATAATCACTTTTCTGTTGCAGCTGTTCAGCCACAGCTCAGATAAATTAAGTTGTTTTAATTTCAAAACTTTATCTCCTTTCGTCTACGTGGACTGTAACCTCTTTAAAATAAAAATCAACAAAATGTACGATCTCATATTCCTTCATTTAAGACTTCTTAATCCTTTTTAAAAGCTTTATTTTGGCTGTGCTGATTTATCAACTTTTAATGCTTTTAATGCTCTGAACTCATCATTGAATCATTACTTAATGACTACCTGTTCATTAGTTACTCATTTTGTCTACCCTATTGCAAAGATGATCACCATAATGAATAGTTGCTAGTTAAATACTCATTCTTTCTCTGATTAAATAGCAGTTAAATTCTCATTTGTTTCAGTAATTATGCCATATTTGTCTACCTTACTGTAAATAAAGTGTTACCTTTACATGAACCATGGAGAGAACACCCTCTGTTTTAGAAAAAGCTCTGTCAAACCAGACAGAAATATCTCCAAGACCTCAGGGTGAGGAGAGCTTTGAACATCCGTACATCAATTTAACCTTTTGACCTGATTAAAGCTGACTATTTTAAAGAAAACACAACCTTTTCCACTGCCTTATACATTTTTAAACCATATGCTGCTTAATACTTTACAGCAGCTCAGGACTATTAAATATACATCTGCCTTATTTCAGCTCTGATAATGTTTGATGGTTGAATGAATAATGGTTCCTCTTTGCTTCAATCAGAGATTAATGCCTTCACTCTCCGATCAACTCTTAGATGATGGAGAGAGGTGGAACAGCTGATGTGTGTGGGGGGAACTTGTGTTAGCTTAATTTGATTCAACAATTTTCACAACAGGTCTTTTCCTATCTGCCCTGCTGCTGTGCTGAACTCTGCAGACAGCTTCTGACTGATCAGAACTGGAGCTCAAGCAAAAAACAGAAATCAATAACACTTTTTTTCTCATGGAGATAACGTGCTACATGATAAGCTGTCCAAAGACATTAAGCATCAGCTAACCTTTCAGTCACCCCCAAAGCTCTGGGACAGTCAGTCTGAATAGTTACTGATCATTTTCTATGGATGGATTTGACCTTAGGCGTAATTAGCCTAATAAAAGCATTAGATACGCTGTCAATATGATTTGCATAATGTGTGAAGGCAGACTCATTCCTGAATGCAAGTGGTGTCCGAGTGACTTCAAAATGCTGCAGTGACATTCTCGGGGTCCTTTGTTCACACCTGTCAGAGGAAATGTGATGGGAGACGGCAGCTGCAGCTGCGGCTTCTGCCTCCAGTGAGTCCAATAGGACCACCAGGACCCTGCTGGAGTCCGGTACACATCAACCCCACACACACGCTCCCGTTGAATGTATCTCTGAAACAAGGAGAAAAGAACTGCTTTACCTTGTGCTGAAGGATTAATCCCTTATGGCGTACATTTCAACATAATCCACGGAGATCAGAGTGAGTATGGGACAGGTCTGTCATATAGTTCTCAGCTGCATTAGCTGAAGAAGAAAATGATGAAAATGCAGCTCTCTTTCATTAATGTAAATCTTACAAAATGTAGTTTCACATGGAAAGATTCTTCATGGAATTTCCTATTAATGTCTTTCTATGTGTATAGTGAAGTCTAGCTATGGCTACAGCTAAAGTAGGATATTTAACTGGACTAATGTCTAAAGAGCATTAGAGAAAAAACTGATTAATGACAGTATAGTCAACTCTGCTACGCAAGTTGGCAAGATTCCCCCTTGTGAGCAATGTCCTTCCTTTCATTAAGTACATTTTAACTCATTGAGTGCCACTGACGTATATATATACGTCATTAAAAAGCCAACGCTTGAGTGCCATTGACGTATGTATACAGTGCTTAACAAATTTTTAGACCACCTGTCATATTTGTCTCAAAGACCATCCAACATCATGAAATGCTTTAATGTGGACTCTTTCATTTTCATTTTCTCCACGTTTTACCATTTTGAACAGCAATGAGGAATTTCAAACTGAATTCACCCAAATTTTAACCAGCTCACTAGGCTTCTCTGAGAAGTCAGAAATTATTCAAGCATAACATTCAACCACTAAAACTCATTTTTCTGTTCAGGAATGCAAGTAAATAACTATAATTTCACATATTAATCAAGAAATAATAATGTGCTCTACTACTTTTTCAGTTTTTTTGTAAATCAGTAAATTAAAAAAATTAATGGATAATAATAATGATTATATTTCAGTATAATTATATCTTAATATCATTTGGGTTAAAGAGCTTCTACATATTGGTGTATTAACCATTGCAGAAACAAAAAAAATGATTTTGATAATTACCAATGCTGTTAATTTAGGGCAGCTGTGGCATAAACCTTACTTTGGTTAGAATTAGGGTGGTCTAATAAATTTGTTAAGCACTGTACGCCAAAGTGTTTTTTTGTCGGCTGGCACAAGGGGACGCTCTCATGATCCCTGTGAGTAATTTTGGGGCTTCTGGGACACGTAGTCGGAACACAGAAGAGATGTTAAATCAAAGCCACTGAGATCAGAGCAGGAAGTAGAGACGCCTGGATGGAGGTAATCGAAGCTAAAAGTTCTAAAATATTCAGTATCGGCACAAAATGCCCCCAAAAAAACTGAGGGAGTCAAGTGGGCGTATCGGGGGTCCCGTGGTAGCTGTCCAGTTGTATTGTGCTGTATTTTGTATTTATTTTTATTTATTTGATTTGTTTTCCAATAAAATAACATTTGTAATACAATTTTCAGATGTCTTTTATGTCACTGAAGGCAAAATTATAACACTCAAATCACTGTTTTGCTTGACAGACTCTCTTTCACAAAAATGCATTTTTCTCAGCTTTCTAGAAAACAAGTGGTCTTTTTGGTGAAACTAGCCTCTATTTAACTTCAAATAAATCAAGAATGGAACAAGCTGCAAACAAATGATTTTTTGCTTGATGAAATAAAGAGCTTCTTCTTTCATTTGAGCTATTCTGTGTTTTCTGAATCATAGTACAAAATATTCTGTAAGTCTTGAAAGCCGACTCAAAATGGCCAAAAAACGCTGGCACAAGCCACTTTCCATTTTATAGGACTGGCACTCAATGAGTTAAGCAGTTAGGTTTTGTTTTATACTGCCCCCTCCAAGTTTTAAAAAAATGTGAACTTGTGGGAGTGTATTAACCTGACACACCGGATGGACTATTTCATATGTCCATGGTATAGGATATATTTTACATCCATCTGGGCAGCTGCCCATACATGATTTTTGGGAAGTGCAGAACTTCAAAAGATCTTGGAGGCTGAGTGGAGAAATTTCTTTCAGTCATATTTATAACGGACCAATCACAGAAAAACATATGAAATAGTAGCCCAGGGAATAAATTACAGAACTCAAGCTCAACAGGCAGCCATCATCGTTGTTCACCATCAGGGGAGCCAGTTGGAAAATTAGACTCTTCTTCTTTTTGCTGGTCTGTTCGGGTCGAGTGTTGCATGAATGTTTGTGTGCTTCATCTGAGCTTTTAATATCTATGCTCAGGTAGTGTGTTTGTGTGAGATTTTGGACTTATCTTTCAGAAGTAACAATGAAACTCCAGGAATATCCTCACTTAGCTGGACTCCCTTCCCTCACATGGCATGGCTCTGGCTCACCATCAACCACACCTCAGACTCAGCATGAGGAAAAAACAGCTTATGCAACGCAGAGAAAACATGTCTCATTAGTTACTGTAATAGTTTTTCAGTCACTATGAATGAATTTAGTTCTACATCCTAATCTTTTAAAGGCATCTAAACTCAGTTTTCTTGGAAAAATTGACAGAATGTCTTCTTAACACAAACGTTACTTTCTTGTGTGAATTTACACAACTGCATATAAATTTAATTTATTTCTTGTCTTACATTTTAAAGGTTTGTATGATGACCCTCTAAGAAAAAAAGAGGATCTCTTAGTTTTTGAGGTATTAAAAAAGCTCAAAAGTTCTAGTCCTAAATTAGTAAGACCAAAACTTGCAATTTTCTTAACATAATGGTGTCTAAATTAACAAATAGCATGGAAGAAAATCATACCAGATCAAGTCATTTCTGTAATCTATCCTACAACTGCTTTTAGTTTGGTTTCCTGTAGATGTATGACTATATGAACTTGAAATTTTGTGAAATGTGTGACATTTTGTCTAAAAAATTTAAATCTGCTGCTTTTTTAAAATCAAAGGTCCTGTTTATTTTCAGTTTTTAGAGTTGTCAAATACACTGTCGTAGGTTTACACTGTGATTTTTATACACACTGAATTTCTCTCACATATCACAGTTTGAAATTGACTACAAGACAGAAAATCAATGACATTTTCCTTTGTAGTTTTCTAGCACTACTCAGTTTAACTACTAAAGACAAACTTATATAAAAGCTACTTTTACACTTTATGAAAATATTTCGAATGGTTTGATGGCACTCGCAGAATAAAATAACAGACATTTGTTTTAACAGTTGTCTCACACTAACGGTTAGCTCTCAGAGCCGGCTAATCGCTAGCTTAAATGCTACATTTAGAACGTAACTCATCTGATATTCGATGATAATCCATCGACGTCCAAAGGACAAAAGATCCTCCTGTACACAGTCCAGCAACACAAAAGTTTCACTCTCTTTTGATATTAAACGTTTCAACTCTCTGTTTAGCAGGCCCGTGAACTGTCCCGTTCTCTCTGCCTAGCATGTTTAATTCCGCTACCTACTAGCATAATATAAAGCCACGAGTGCTACACGGTACCAGGGCGCCATCTAGCGTCCGACTTCGATCATAGCCACAATAAATTCAATTTGTCATTTTTATGTGGGATTTACACAAGGCCACCCACGGGTTGGAGGTTAAAGGGAACTGTTTTCTTGTGTCCAGTCTTTTTGAGTGCCCATGAGGTCAATAATAAAAATGTTCTCTCTCCTAAATTCAAGCAGTGATTAATGAATATTACTTTAGACCTTAATGCTCTTTGTTACCTATTAAGGCAATAAAAACACACATTTTAATTATAGTTCCTCCAAAAATACAAAAAACTGGTGTGGTGCTCCTGGTATCTGAGCATGTGGATGAAAGCCAGAGTCTTTTGATCCTTGGTCCTCCCAGTCTAACCATACTTTAGTGAGGCCTGGACACCTAATAGCCATAGGCTAGACTGACTAATGGCTGGTGGACTAGGCCAGACATCAGGAGCAACATTGTGCATTGTGGAGGGGTCAGCTGGGAGGACACCTGAAGAGATGGGGCATGGGTCTGGCCTTGCAAAGGCCTGGACAAAAGCCATCAGGAGGCCAGAGCGGTACAGGACCAGGGTTGATGCGATGAAGTGTGAACCAGCATATTCTCCGATACCTGACCTGAAAATGCGACCTGTTTCAAAATGTTTTTAGCCTTTTTATAAACAGCAATGCTGTGCATGAGACCCATTGAACTTAACTGTCCGACTGTGTATAGCTATTCCAGAACCTGCACAAAATTTGGGGTGGCTGAAAATAAAGGACAGGAAAAAAAAGAGGGGTTTCAATAGGGTTTTGACCCAAACAATAACCTGTTAATATCCAGAATATGAGGTATCATATCATTAAAGCTAATCTTGGAGGATCAGACTTCTGTAATGTCCTTATTTATGCTGTTTGTTTTTATAGGTGTACAGTGCAAGTTTAAGGAATGTGATATTATTTGATTCACGTTGAATTTACATGCATTTTTAAAGTCCAGTTTTAATCAGACTGGCACAATAAATGTATGCTTTAAAGCAAGAGGAGACATAGAAGTGGAATGTGAGTCTGCAGCTGCAGTCAGTCTTTCCTTGAGTGAGAAAGTACAGACTGTGATTTGTGCAGCCAGCTTTGATGTGGCTCCACTTCACAGATTATTGATTATCTCGGTGATGTTTATCTCAGAGAAAATCACTTCAACACACAGCACCATGTAATGAGTCACTCTCATAGTGGCACAGAGGTCAAACCTGTCAGTGATTGTCATGCTGCTCAACAATTGCGGTACAAGCTCTTTTATAAGGCTTTTAACTTACAATTTTTTGCTAATAATGCTTCTCATATTACCAGCATGCAGCATTGTGCTGCTTAAGGTGCTAAAACTGCAAATTTCCTCCTTTTTTCCTTGCAGGTCAGTTGTACGAGCAGCAGCCTGGCCTCTGTTTGACCCACAGAAATATGACACTTTGCAAACCATCACCTCAGTTTCATTTCCGAGGCTTGCACTCCACAGAGTGTGCCTGTCACTGCTGTGTTTTGTCATCATGGTGGGCATCCAAATGAGACCAAAACCTTGAGGAAAATTCAGCGCTCTATGGTCAGTTGGTTTACCATTCTTTGGCCCATTAGCTTTTACGATTGGTCCTTCATTTGCATAACTGTGAGAGAGTGGAATGTGGACCTGAATGATTATAGACAGAGTCTGAGGCTGTCCCATCCATTCAGGCATATGGTGTTATCAGGATACACAGTTCAGCTATCAGCACTAAGTTCCTCCATAGCTGTTGGTGAACAAGTTTAGCTGGACTGAGGTCACCAAGAATCACACCATACTCACTTTAGAGTACATTATAAAGTCATATTTTTTATATTTGTATTGTTATATGCTTTGATCCAGACCCAGTCTCCACCCTAAGCACAAATCTCTGAACTTTAATGACATAAGGCGTGCTTTGTGTGAGTCTATGAGGGTTTCTGACAGAAAAAAAAGTGAAGGGAGGCATTTCATATGTGACATGTTGTCCACAAGGACATTTAAGTCTGTAAATCACATAAGAGGTCTAATCATAAATAGCAACAGGCTACTTAATACATGGCTCACAGACTCAAATGTCCTTGTAGTTATTATGGCATTAGACTTATGTAAACTGAAGGCAAGACTGGCTGAACAGAAACATGCTTTGAAAACTAGTAACCAACAGCTGCCACGGTCCACATTTTTCTAGCAAGGACCATAGACTGTAAAAAGAATTGAACAAAGCCTGTGTGACGTCAGCCGTCTGCTCAGAATAGGCAGACTCAAACAACTTTTGAAGGCAATCTGTGGCGGCTTCCATATTGAAATCACTGGCTTAACTGAACTTTGGATCAACCTAACGGCCCGCCCACTAGCTCAACTTCCTGTCAGCTAGCTAGCGAGCATTCTGGTTGACAGAAACGTGGCTTCTGCCTGTCGTGCTATCTGTCAATCAAATGAGACACACCAATCAGTCCGCTGTGTGGTTTTTCCTAAATATATCGAAACGAGTGTGGTAGAAAAAAAATCACGATCCGTACAGTGAGAGACCATGAAGAAATTAGCGAATGAGACACGTTTGGGTTTTTTGAACCAGGTTGTAAACCAGTATATTTCTTGTGTAAAAACGGCTTTTAACGTGTTCAGATAGGACTTCTGGTGTTCCTGCAGCCAGCCTCAAGTGGATACTCGCCATATTGCAATTTTTTTGCACTTCTGCGTTGGCTTCATTTTCCAGGACTGGACGTTGCCGCTTGGAAAAAAGCTGACTCAGTGCACTGGTTCAGCTCATGGGTAGAGCAGGCGTCCATATAAAGAGGCTATAGTCCTTAATGTAGTCGGATCAGTTCCTTGTCTGGATGCTGTTTGGTGCACATCTTCCCCCGACTCTGTCAGCTGGCCTGCCTTGACAAAGGCAAGAAACCTAAAAATTAATCTAAAAAAAAATGAATAAATAAAAATGTAAACATGCAGACTCGTGGAAACGAGTCAATTTGCTATTGAGATGGTCAAAGCTTTGATGAGTGGAAACTTTGACTGCTCTTACCATGCCTGACAGACCAGAAAAGCACAACCAGCATGAATAAAAAGAGACAAAAACACAGAACAGTTTACTGTGAGGCTTTTAACCCAAATTCTGTTTAAATTAAATCCAAAGTATTTACCACTGTAATGTTTTTACTGCAGGAAAATACTACGTATGAGACCATCGCTTGTATGCAGAAGAGATGCATCAAAAAAATATGTACCATGATCTAAAAATAAACATACAACGTACAATGAATAATATTTTACTTATCATTTAAGCATCATAATAAAAATATATTCAGTGTAACATTAATGAAGTGCCTCTACTATCTATGAATGACTCCATCTGTTGTTGCAGCATTATCTTTCATTGTGCAGATGAGTTCACTACATAGACCAAATCTCTCTATGTAAGGATTTGATGGGAATGAGAGTGTGATTTCAGATACAACCACTGTGCTGCTTTCTGTCACCAGCACAGCTGATCATAAAGAATACAAATTTAAATTACAGCACCTGAGACTGAAAGACAGAGGAAATAAAAGACAACAGGTGTTTCATTTTCGGTGCTTATTTTTGAGCTGCCTACAGGATACTTCGAGGAAATGGATGGCTGGGGCTCAGCAGGGATCAACCTTTTGCTGATTTTAACAGCAAACACCTTTGCCAGTGTTTATCAAACACCCAGGCTCAGAGTGTCTGAATTATCAGTGAGAGGAAACAGATGGAGCGTGAAAGCAACGTGAAGATATCTATCCACTGCAGACTCAGTGCAGGCAATAAGAAGCAGTTCAAGCATGGTTTGAAAGAAAACTTTCAACTTCTATTGCCGGCTGAAGTTGTGAAGGCTAAAAGCAGGATTTCCTTCCTTCCTCTCACATAAATATCTGGAAGCTGTTAGTCAAATTTGAATGTAACGGTAGGTGTTAAGTGAATATGGGATCAAACTCAGAGTTCTGCTGCATGCACCAGAAAAGCTCGATCTGTCACTTCGACTGAACTCTGAAACCATCTTCTGCAAGACAAGCTATCTGGAAAAGAAAGGAGAGGTAAATGGCTACAAGAGCCACACAAACAGCAGAAAACATTTAAAAAAGATGATTTTTTTCTAAGTTTGTAACACTGATGTAACCTAAATCTGCTGTGCATTCAATTTAAAGGAGCACTGGTCTTCTTCTGTGAACTCTATATAGGGATAAAAACATTATTTGATATTTGCAGCCATTACAAATTGTTGCTATAATCAATTTGAAATGCAATAAGGACTGTTAGGACTCCATACCCCCAACAAATGCGGCAAATTTGTGAGGATCTATCAGGTTGTTAGGCAATACAGATGTTATAATTATCATTACTTGGCATTCTGACCCTTTTTTCTGTTAAGACAGTGGATAAAGTTAGAAACTGAAGCGAGAGAGTGGGGAATGCAGGAAAAGACCTTCAGAACTGATTAGAGCTTGAGCCACGTCTGTGCATGAGGCATATGAACTTCAACTCACTACATGGCTACAAATATTGACAAATATTCAGCTATTTGCAACAATATTGATAACTCTTAATAGATTTTGACTTGTTAATACTCCTCTCACAGACTGTTACTGAGATGCCATCTCTGTCAGAATGGAAGTGCTGTATTTTGCCGGTTCAACATATATCCAGATAATGATGACTGTATTACAGATGATGTGGTTCTGCTGGCTCCCTCAGCTGGGACCTCCAACAGGCACTGGGATGGTTTCCAGCTGAGTGCAAAGTGGTCGGTGTAAGAGTCAGTACCTCCAAGTCTGAGGTTCTCTGGATTGGATTGGAGTGGATTGCTTCTTCCAGGTGTGGCGTGAGTCTCTGCCTCAGGGGAAGGAGTTCAAGTATCTTGGTGTCTTGTTCACGAGCGAGGGTAAGATGGAGTGCAAAACTGATAGATGGATTGGTGCAGCGTCAGCAGTTCTGTGGGCATTGTACCGAACAGTTGTGAGGAAGAGGAGCTGGTGGCTATGCTCGGCCTTAGAGATAGGGGGAGGAGTTCAGACATTTGGCAAGAACTAAGAGTAGAGTCGCTCCTCTTTTGCATCGAAAGGAGCCAGTTGAGGTGGTTCGGGCAACTGATCAGGATGCCTCCTGGACACCTCCCTTTGAAGGTTCTCCGGGCACGCCTGGCTTAGAAAAGACCTTGGGGAAGATCCTGAATGTGCTAGAGGGATATATATCCTGTCTGGTCTGGGAACGCCTCATGATCCCCCAACAGGAGTTGGAAAGAGACGCAAGGGAGAAGGATGTCTGGGTTGACTTGCTCAACCAGCTACCACCACAATCAAACCACAGATAAGCAGAAGATGGATGGATGGATGGATGGACGTATATTCAGTTTTGTTTCTTTTTATAATTCAACGTTACTCAGAAATAAAGTATGGCAGTTAGATTTGTGAAATAACAACATTGCAAACATTTTAGATTAAGCAACATTTCATAAATGAAACAGGGTAAAATGTCACCCACCAATGTCTAAACCATGTGCAAATTATGTAGAGACCTATTTTTAGGAGTAGATATGCTAATGGTGGTTTAGCTTTGTTAGCTTGAGCTAACACAGCTAAGCTAACTATGTAGTTAACATTACAGTGCAAGCTAATGAAGCTAAGTTTGCTTTAACAACATAAGCTTAGCAAACAGCTGACATAACTATATAAGCTATAAAGCTACATAGCTTACATAGCTTACATTAGTTTCTTAGCTTTGTTGGTATAGATATCCGAGAGCTTTGTGAGCTTTAGCTTAGCTAAATTAGCTATGTAGCTCCGTTAGCTATGTAGCTTTTGTATGTAAGTTACATTTGCTATGTTAGAATGTTCATGAAGGACAAGTTTGGACTGTTTACTTGGCTTTATTTAATGTTTTGTAATCAGGTTCTGCAGGTCAGGTTTTCAACTTTTGACTTTTGGTATCCTTAACCTTATCTTAACCCTTACCCTAACCCTAACCAAGAGTTTAATCTGATTTTTTTCTTAAAGTTTAAGCGTGTATTTCTTATCCGACAGATGCAGCAAAAGTCTGCAAGAGGGGTGTCTGAGATCCACTGTCTACAGCCAGACCCCTCCTGGACCTCAGAGTACAAAACATACAGTATGACAGTAAATCACACAAATCAAACATGTTTTTTCAAAGCATTTTTTCCTAAATACGTATTTGTTACCCACTGAGAATGACTCTACGACCCATTCTTGGGCCCTGATCCCCTGTTGAGAACAACTGATTTAAATAAGAGCTGCACTGAGAGGTAGGAGTGCTAATTCTGTGAAATACATTGTTTAACACTGTTATACATTAAGCAGCAAGCAGGAGTGCATGTACACAATGACTCACTGACATTATTAGAACTTTGGTTCATGTGTTAGTATGTTTATCTTTGAGAAGTTCTTATTCAGGCTGTACTCTCTGAATGTAAATAACACAGTAAGGTTCATGACTTTTGACTTGTCCACAGAGCTGTCTGCAAGTTGTTTTTTTTCAAGTAAAATGACATTCAGCTAAAGCATCACTTTCGGACTCTAAGGCTGAGCTTTTTTGTTGCCTAAATCTGCTGTGCATCTATGTCAAAACAGCAGGTCTGCTTCTGTTAACTATGTATATGGATCGAAAATCTCATTTGATATTTACAGCCATAGAAAACTGTTGCTATAATCTAGTCAAACACAATGAAAATTGCCAAGGCCACAGATAAATGCAGCATAAATGTGAGGTCTGACAAGATTGCTCATCAAAAAAGATACTCTTATGGAGAACTGTTGAGATGGAGCCTGGTTGCAGTTGGTGCAAATTAAGCAGTCTATCATGAAAGGAATGCCTATTATCAAGGGAAAAACAATTACATTTATATTTAGTTGTATTTATATTTAGCAGTATTTATATTTAGTCACATTAGCCATGACTATCATGTCATTTGCATCTAATTATGGGGGTAGCTTCTTTGTGTCTTGCAAACATTTGGCTTTATGAGTTATGCTAATGGGTGTCGATGCTCCATTGTTCCCAAAATAGATCAAAAGTTATACCAAACGCTTGTTCTTAATTAGACCTGATTCTTATGATTAATTCAGCTATATAGAGAAATAAAATTCCCTCTTTCATCATCACAGTGCACTGTGGAAACTGGCTGTCTGCAAAAAAGGGCTGTGGTGAAGTTATTGCTATTATGATTCGAGCAAAAGAGCACAGTCCTCCAGGCGAAAGGACATTTTGCCTCTCTGCAGCAGAATTCATTCTGCACAGGTTCTCAGCTAGCAGGACTTTCTGTTCCCTGTAAAGAAATCCTCTTTACAGGAGGCATGTGAGGCTGCAGGCTCAGGCTGTCTCAAAGAAGACGGGAGCCACACATTTGAAATTTACTTAGCAAAAACCTTGTGTAGTCAAACTAGAGCAAACATTAGGGTGTGATCTTCTCCTAAGACGTTGGTCGGTCATGCAGAGAAATCAGCGGTTTATTCCTCCCACATTAATGCAGAGTGGAGAAGAACAAATGAGAGAGCTGTCTGCTTAGCTAAAGCAGGACATCACGCTTTCTTCTGGGCACCGAGCTCAGCTCTGCCTGCAGTGAGTGTAAATGTTCCAGGCTCCCTTGCCGCCACCACATACTGGCAGCTAACTCCCGAGCCACCCTGCCTGCTAACAGGATTAGCCCCTGAGCTCCACTTGTTTCAACAAAGTTATCAAGTTTAAAACACGGTCTCCTGGTAGCTGTTGTAGCATCACAGGACCGGTCCTCAACTCTGACAGGTTAATTAATAGTCAAGTCTTTCCCAGCGTCCCTTGAGGCCTGCTTTCTTCTGACAGTGAAACACATCTACAGTAGAGATGTTTTTAAAAGCAATAGATGTTTCATGTGCTGCTGATCCAAACATGTTCAGTATATGTGAAGAATTAATAGATTCAAGGTCTTCACAGGTGGTAATGCATGTTTCATGGCATAAAGGCAAATGGTGCAATAAAATCTGTTCATGTTGCATCTAATTAACCTCATTTAAGTCTCATGAATGTGGTACTTGCATTCTTCAAGATACAAAAGCTGCAAAATATGCTGTTTTATCAATGCTGAGAGTCTAATTAACAGCAGCAAAGTAGGGCTATTAATTGATTTTTTCAATCATGATTAACTGCAGCTTTAATCACATGTTAAAAATGTTATTATTTTGCATTTCCAACCACAATTTTTTAAAGTCATAATTGACCATGTGAGTGAGTGCTTATTCTGTGGAAAACAGTGTTAAATCTATTTTATATCAAGAAATGTGAAGCAGTGCATGTACAAAATGACTCACTGATATCCAATGATCCACAGTTAAAGGTGCAGTGTGTAAAATTGGGGAATATGAGCATCATCAGATAGATTATAGATTGCAATGCTCACTTCTAGTAGTGTCTATGTGAATCAGTGGAATTAACAAAATGTGTTTTTTTATTTGGTCCCTTCTGTAGTACCGTAAAGACAAGTATTACGCAAAAATCCATGATGTTGGACTCCATGGCGGGGACCCTCCCTGTGTTAGAATAAAAGGCTTATTCTAGGTAAATAAAAATACAACTATTCTATACATTTAGATGATTAAACACTGATTTAAATAGGCCTTATTATGTATATTAGGTTTATTTTTTAACAAGTTTCCTTTGCTAAATGCTATTGGTCAAAATATTACACACTGCACCTTTAATGTGACAACATACCGGTATATGCACTTTTCAGGAGTTCAAGTTTAGTTGCTATCTCTGTGTAAGTAATGCAGTCAAGGTTTACATTTAAGATACAAGATTTCCTCAAAGACTTTTCTTTGTCATGTGTTTATTTTGTAATTTGTACTGTCTTGGCAAAGAAAATTTGTTTCCCTTTTTGCATAAAAACATTTTATTTTGAAAGGATATAAGGAACTGCAGGCAGGTTAAAAGTTAGGATGTAAGCTTAACCACAGGGGGAAAAAAACTTGCTATGGATAAAACATGAGAATAGCTTTAGAGCAGAGGTTTCCAATATTGTTTTTCAGGGATGATGCAAACACTGATTATTAGTAGCCCATAAAACTGATAATCAATATTTGGAACCAATATGCATGTTGTCTTTTTTTTAAGATTTATTTTTGGGCCTTTTCATGCTTTTATTAGTTACAGGATGGACAGTGGACAGATTCAAAAACAGGGAAGAGAGTGGGGAGAGACACGCGGTAAAGGGCCGCAGGCCAGATTCGAACCCAGGCCACCCAAGTACATGGGTAGCGCCTTAAACCACTCGACATCTGCACGCCCCAATATGCATTTTCTATGATAAACAAATATACTTTTTGTGGCAAAAGTAAATCTACATGTTAAAAATTAAGTTAAATAAACAATTTAGCACCAGCTCTGTCAACACAAGACAGCACAGAGCAACACAGTAGCAGCAGGAAAACAGGAAGTGAAGCCATCAGTGCCACCCAGGCCTCAGTGTTGATTGGTTGATAGTTGTGTGACATCACACCAGTCAGATAGTGTTGTGGGCAACAGTGTTAATTTAAAACTACGACCACAAAAGTTAATCGACTATCATATTCAATGAGAAAGACTAGGCTATGACTGGTGAGAATAGAAGCATAGAACCCAATAACATGATTTGGTAACAGATTCAGGTAAGAGAATAAATGAGTTGACCAAAAGTTGGGAGTAAAAATGTTAGTACTTTAAATTGACTAAAACGAGACTAGATTGTTTGTGAGCTTTTGTTCAAGGAAAATAGACTATAAAGGGGAGAAATGACTTATATGTGACTAAATCTAAAGTCATTTAATCTTAAGACTAAGACTAAAGTCAAAACAATTTGTCAAAGGACATTGGGTGAGAGAAAGTGAAACAAAACAAGAGGGGAAGACAAAGCGGAGCCAAAGTAGCACAACTTTGAATTAACTGATTTTGGTCAGTTTTAGGGGAATAACAATGCCGATACTAATAATCAGCTAAATGCCAAATATTGAAATCAGTAATCAGCCAGGCTGATAATCTGTCTACCCTTAGTACCAACAGCATTCCAGAGGTGGAGCCAGCGGTGGCCAGGGAAGACAGGTGTCCTCAAAATCCTTAAAATTATTGGAAGTCTAAAAAACCTCTCTGTTTCAGCCCTGCTCAGAACGAGCAGTTTCTGTGTCTTTAAATATTAATGAGCTGTCTGACTCCGCCCCTGTCAGGAAATAGATGTGTCTTGATGGATGTGATAATTCTCTAAGCTGGCAGCTGAGAGGAGGATCAGGGGGGTGGTGCTAACTCCACACATGACATCATGAGGGGAAAATCTGACAAGGGCTTGTTTCAGCATACATTTCCTGAAAGGTGGAGGAAAAGGAGGGATGGGAATGGATTTTTCTGATTCTTGGGGGGATTGTGGACAGGCCTGGGCATATATTTTTGCAAGAAAAGCCTGAAAAAGTGTATTTTGCGTAATATGACCTTTAACCTAATTGGTTTAATTAACTTTAATATCCCCAAGGTGAGGTACAGTGCTTAACAAATTTATTAGACCACCTGTCATATTTGTCTCAAAGACCATCTAGCATCATGAAGTGCTTTAATGCAGACTCTTTCATTTTCAGTGAGCTCTCCACATTTTACCATTTTGAACAGGAATGAGGAATTTCAAACTGAATTCACCCAAATTTGAGCCGGCTCACTGGGCTTCTCTGAGAAGTCAGAAATGAATCAAGCATAACATTCAACCACTAAAACTCATTTTTCTGTTCAGGAATGCAAGTAAATAACTATAATTTGACATGTTAATCAAGAAATATTAATGTGCTTTACTATTTTTTTCAGTTTCTTTGTAAATCAGTAAATTTGAAAACTCATGGATAACAATAATAATTATATTTTAGCATTACAAATATCATTTTGGTTTAAGAGCTTCTACATATTGGTGTATTATCCATTGCAGAAACATAAAAAATGATTTTGGTAATTACCAGTGCTTTTAATTTAGGGCAGCTGTGGCATAAACCTTACTTTGGTTAGGGTTAGGGTGGTCTAATAAATTTCTTAAGCACTGTATATTACAGTGGCCCCGCTGTCCTTACATCTGTTTGACAATACAAGGTATAGATAATTTTGACTTGTCAAATAAGCTGTCTGACACTTTAAGTTGAGACATTCAATGGCACAGTTCAATGCCCTTTTTTCCATTACTGTGAAAGCAGAGAGAAGCTACAGTGAGTATTATCCAGCAGCTTAACTACAGTACATGAATTTAAAGGACAGATAAGCCATTAAAGTTGGGCTTTAACTGTATAAAATTCCACATCAGTGCCAACAGCAAATCTGAAATATTTTATGTTTCAGGTTGAAAAAATCATTCTGTATAGAAACACCAAATAGAACAAAACACATAAAATAAACACAAAATATTCCCTTTATTTTTTTCTACCTTAAGACTACACAGCGTCACTGATGTAGCTCTAAGAGGTATCTACATTTGCATTTTATGTACAGCTTACTTTGATGTCTCCATATTTACACGGTCAAAGAGAAGCGCTAAAAACACAGTGTTGAGAACAAACCAAAACTCAAAATGAGTCCAAAACTTTAGAAAAAGATACAGTCTTATGAAGCAACAGTTCTCAGTGCAATATTCCACAATGCAAATATCCTTCATTCATATAATGTTGAACATACACTTTTTTTTTTGGAAACAAAACGTCACTGAATCAACCAACAGCAGAAAAAAAATATCCTGTTTGCTTTAACGTTTGTACAGATTGAGACACTCAGTCATGCTCCCACCAACCCGAAACACACAAACAAGCTTGTAAATTGATGGAAAATGTTGAAAAAGTCAGTGTGTAGTGGACTGGCATAGATAAATAAATGTCACATCTTCAACAGTTGTGTTGATTTTTTTTCATGTTGTGTGATTAAAATGAGCAGACGTGTCCTTGCACTCTCAACAGAGGAGAGCTTGGACTTATGGGAGCTAAATGTGTACACGGGGTTCACTTCCAAGGTTGGCGTGTAAAGATGACCTTTAGTTTGTAAACGGGAAGTAGTACACCTGCAGGTCTAATGCATTTCAGCCAGCCATGGGACCAAGTGGAGCCCCGTTCTGTACAATGAAAGCACTTCTGATGCTGACCTGCGGGCAGCCCTGAGGCCAAAGGCAATTTGTAGCTTTCATCTCACTCACGACACGAGCCAAGCCTGTACGCCAGCTACCAGTATGTTAAGGTAATATTTATGTAATGAGATTGTTTTTTATCAAATATTGTCATCCCAGGCTCTTTTGCTGCGAGGAATACTGACTCTAGCTCACTGAGAAACAAACACTGCCTCCATATATAACGTGATCAGTAAATTGTCATCAGTCTAATGAAAAACACGGTATTTGTTTAACTAAACAACCTTTCATAGTTTATTCCATGTGTTGAAACACCCTTATGTATTGTTCAAGTACAACAATTAACAATGAAAGGGACAATAGTTCACATTTTTTAAAATTCACATTTGTTATACTGTTAATTCATATAGCTATTTATCAAACAAAACTAAAATGTAATTCCAAACCATTCCTGTAAAATACCTTTGTTATTTAATACAGACAACAGTTCCACAGTATTTTCTTACAGGGTTGGCTCTTCACTATGTTCATCAGCATTGACCACAGTCAAATTAAATGGAGCACAAAACCATTTATTCAGTTTCTTTTCTTTCTTAAAAAAATCCAGTTTTAAAAAATAAAAAGCACAGAAACTAAAAAAATTCACCTCATTTCCTCCTGTAGGCTTGACCATAAAATTTTAATCTTAATTAAGCATGTTTGCTAATTTTGTAGTTCATAAAGAAGGCCATCGACATGCACAGTCAGGGTGCACAGAAGCCTTCACAGCTAAGACCACAGATGAGTATCAATCCTCCTCTTAAAAAAATTACAAGACATCACACAAATGAAGGTGCTTTGACAAGTTCAGCTGGGGATTTGATGAAGGGCTCTACCGCCAACAGAAATCTCTCTCATTATTTATGGATGACTGGGGCTATGAGGGTTTCAAGTATAAAAAAGAAGTGATTAAAAGAGAAGGAATCTCCTTGGCTGAGGCGCAGAAAAGGCAGAATGGAGCAAGCTTGTGAATAACAATCTGCAAGTCTGGCAGCGGAGTGAGCCAGTGAACATAATGCATTACCAATACTCCTCTTGGATTCCTTTGAACAGAATCACCAAAAGGAACCAGGAAATGAAGTCACAAAAATAAGTCACAGACATCGCAAATTTTCATCCTCTAGCAGCCGCACTTGGAGGGCAAAGACTGTTAAAGAATCTTCAAAGGAGAAGGGCACTCTTCTATTAATACAGTGCAACTGATTGCAACCATGTTTTTTCTTTTTGTTTTTTTTTTACAGTATATTAAAAACCAAGTTGAGCACAGTCAAAGAAAACAAAAGTGGTCATGTACACAACTGTCTTTGGCAAGTAGTCCCGTGTCCTACAAGTGAGTCCGTCACTCCAGAGCCTCGTGTTCATGTCACCTTCGGCCCATTTCGCTCTGTCTCATAAAATGAATGTTGTTGACACTGTCTGCCAGCTCAGGGTACTGGTCGACCGAAACCACGTAAAATCCGTCGTAGCCCTGTACCTTCCCTGAGCCCAGGAGCTGCTGCTTCTCTCCCTCAGTCCAGGTCCGCGAGCCCTCCTCTCCGTCCCTCAGTCTCTGGCGCTCCCGGGCCCAGGCCTGGGCGACAGCTCTCTGCCGGGCCAGCTCCAACACTCGAGCTTTCTCCTCATCCACACTGCTGCCGTAACGCGTATTCAAACACAGGGCGCCGTACTGTAGCTGGATGTCAGTAATGCGCCTAGTCCTGCCGTTGAGAACAGTGTTGACCTGGGACACGGTCACGTTAACACCCGTCTCTAGAGTGCGCCGGCCCACCGTCATGCCAATGAGGGCTAAATCCCCCTCCACTGAGCCCAGTTTGACAAAGTAGTGGGTGTCCACTCCAGAGATGGTGAAGTGAAGGTCCTCAAGGTAGAAGGCGTCATTCAGGACCGCAGCCATGCGGCGTCCATCTTCGTTGGCTAAGCTGACAATGTCGGTGCTGATGCGACCTTCTCGAATGGCAAACTTCACCCCCTTTCCAAAGATGGAGCCAGAGGAGGCAAAGATCTTGTCGTCCTCTGTCTGAGGACATCCAGCGCTCTTGGCTCTGTAGATCTGGCCGAAACGCTCCAGCTTCACAAAGGCTTTGAGCTGCCTCTGAACTTCACACTGAACGCCCAGCAAGGACTGCAAAACAAAGACGATAGTGTTTAGTCACACAGCCCCTACAGCGTTTATGTAAGCAGCAAAACATATTCTCTAGGAAAGAAAAAAGCTACACAACATCACTCAACTGCTTGTTGGAGCAATTTTTTATCTAGATATTTCCCAAAACTCCTGAGTGCCTCCCCACCTTGGCTTATAACCCTTACTCAGCTCTGTACTTGGATTAAGGAGCACCCTCTGGTTTACAGATGAGCCTTTTTTGATACCAAAGATTTATACTGCCTCATTAACACCTCAAACATTTCATATTCAATGCTACGTTTGCAGCTAGTCTTAAGTATGTGACTGAACCAACATGATTTAACACTTTTTGTGAGTGATAATGTATTAATGTCATGGAAATTAAGACACAACAAAGAAGCAGAACCAAGCTTTAACATGCTGAAAAGGCTCTCTGAGGAAAACAAAGCGAGGCCAAATCTCTGAGCATTCACAGGGGCAGTTTAAGTCATTTAGAGGCCTGAGGCAAAAACCAAGACAAGGCCCTTCTACTTTTAACCAAATACAATTTCAGTAGGTGAACAGAATATTTTGAAGCATCCTTATTCAGGTAGAAGGGGCTTGGACCTTACTGTTGGTGCCAGGGTTCTTCCTTTGGGACTGTTACTGAACTCTATTCTGATGCCTTTAATTCACCTATTGTCCCTTATTTACATTAAAATGTACAGCATGTACAGCAAATAGATGCAAGTTCAGGAAATATGAAAAAAGATATTGGGCCTAATTTTGACTCATGATGCACTGAAGTTTAGGGCTTCTACATTTTGCAATCTTGGAGACACTAGGCACAGGACGCAAAGAGGTCAGACTGAGCAGCTTGATTATGCATTGGTATGTTTGAGGGAACATGAATCAAACCAGCTGAAATGTAAAGTCTTATTCCCTTCAAGAACTAAGAGTGCATGCTGGCTGAGGTCATGGACCTTGCTGTTCAGGCCAGAAGTCCTCCCCAGAGACGTTTTTGGATCATTATAATCTGTTCTGATGCTATTTTATTCACCCTTGGCCCCTTATTTACATTAAAAACACATGTCTATATCACTGACAGAAAGACATAATTGATGCAGGCCTATAGCAGGCTTTTGACTATAACTTAACTATTTTGAGCAAGTGGTCCCAGGCAATTGCCTACCTTTGCCTGATGGTAAAACAACCATTGAGATCTCAATATTAACCAATTTAGACCTAGACCAGGTAATTAGGGCCCACTAAAATAAAGTGTTGCTAATATTGCTATAGTTGGCCTTTTTGATGCTTTCATCACTCAGGTCATCTCTGCCCCTGATAAAACCTAAAAAATAAACATTTTTATCTATAAACTTTTCAGCCTAAAACTAAAAAGGTTTTTAATCCCATCTGTCTGCCACTTTTTTTATTTCAGTGGATGATTTTTTAGTTCATATGTCATAAAACTGTGAAATGTATCCAAAATGCACAGAAGTTGCATTTGATCTTAATGGTGGAAGCACACCAGCATCTCATCCAGTCTTAAAGGTATACGGTACATGTGATCAGGTTTAAATGGGTTTAAAAATAACAGTACATTCCCCAAACGTTATCTCCTCTATCACAACAGCCTAGACATTAAGACTGGTGTGATGGTCTGGAAATAGAAAACTGCTTGTCATGCATTTCACCACAGAAAGAGGCATAAAATAAAGCTTACAGGTGTCAAAGAAAATATTATTTTTCTTACAAGTTCTTAATTTATGAACCTCCTTTCAAAATGATGACACATCTTAACATCCATTATTTATAGCAAACAGCAAATCTCTGTTTCTTTGAAGCTGTAAATTTCTCTCACAAGGTAGGGCCAGAGGTTTTTGTCAGCAAATGCAAATCTTTCTGATCGTTTGTGACAGGTGTGATATTTTGAAAACAGGGTGAAATTACGGTCTCCTGACAGCCCTGCAATGCCAAATATAAAAGAGGAACCCGTGGGTAACTCGTGTATGTATTTATTTATATATGTTATTCCTTTAGGGCGCAGAGGTCTGTATGGATTCACACTCCCTTCAGCTAAAGTTGTGCTTTGTCCTAATGCTGCTTGACAAGAGGCACTCCTCGGGAAGAAAGAGAGATGTTAAAATGGGGAGACTGATATGAAATGGAAGTTGGCCAACACACAGTGAGACAGTCATGTGAACGCGCTTAAGCAGCAGCAAAAAGGCTCTCAACACTGTGCCTTCCCGCCGTCGCCTTAGATAAGAGGCTGTGAGCGTCTTCAGCAGTTTTTGTCAACCATCACACCCAAAGTTCTCCTGACAGTTTCTAATTCAATCTCTGTGAGCCTCTGATGGAGCCTGGCTACAGGCTGGGGGACAGGGTGGGGCAGAGGAGGGGAGAAGCCTGCAGCGACCAGACCACTCTCTGACATGACACTGCATCAGATCCTGCACGGAGAGGACACATATGAACGGGAGGGGGCAGCTGTGCTCTGGGGCCCCTAGGGAGAGATGGCCTGGGGGGACATTTCACACCATGCCATTCCTTGTTTGTTTACCGTGCCAACAGTGTGACCAGGTCACATGTCCCACGGGTGGGGGGGGCAACATCCTCAACTCCAGTGAAACAGCCTCCCGGGACTCTTCCAGAGAGGCATCATTCACAGAACATGGGGTGCAATCAGCCTCCAGCACAACCCAGAATGAGAGATCATACCCTGTGCAGCACAAACCTCATCTGTCTAGCCCCTCGCAGCATTTTTCAATCCGAGTGCAGATTCAGCAGCACGACAAAGTAAGGGGCTTAAATGAAAAGAGAGAGAAAGGCTGCATGCTTTTGTCATGCATAAAATAAATAAAAAATACAAAGCCAAGTCCACAAGATATACCACATGTAGTTTTCAAGCTATATTTATGCCACAAAGAGACTACATTTAATTAGGCTGCTCTGGCCATCTGCAGCAAGGATCAACGTGGCATTTACCAGCTCAGAGGAGCATTTTTGAAGCAGGATAAGAATACTACTGCTCAGTCTCGTACACAGGATAAAGACTAATTATCCCTATCTTTCCTTACATATCGCTTACAGTATATACTTCAGAGCTGTGCTGCACAGCTCCCCCACAAACATGAGTAAAATCCTGAAATCTAGGCTAGCTTTGCTATTTTAAGATGCAGTTGCATAATTTCCGAGGCATAATTGGTACACTTGAAACCATACCTGAAAGACGGATTTATGGTAGCTTTTAAATATATTGATAATCAAATGGACCTTCTTATCCCTATCTGTGTCATAAAGATATACAGTTAAAATAGTTGAGTCTGATTAATTCTAAGAAAACTGTCACACTGTGGCGATATTACTTCTTCCCACAATCAAACCAGTTATAGAAAAAGCAATACATTCAAGTCAAAGCTTAAATATACAGAATTAAATCTGCCCATCTGTCATTATGATTGTTGCATTTTTTCTTTTAAATCTCCAGCAGTATTCAGTCCAGTTAAAATGGAACTAACTGATGTGTCTTAGGAATCAGTTTGGTTTTTCCCCTCCTTTCTTGATAAGCATGTGTGAGTCAGTCTCAGGGGGGCTTTAGCTGAAACCCTCCATAAGTGGTCGGTGCTCGATGAAGACATGACTGGTTTTCCTCTGTTACTGACCCAAAGAATAACAGTGTTAAATCTTTTGGACCATGATGCACTGGGGTAACACTAACTAATATTGATCAAAACCGGTCAAACAACATTTTTTTAAGCAAACCCTTAGCTTAAGACTGTAAAATCCAGATTATAAATTGCAGCAGTATAAAAGTTGCAGTCTGTTTCTGGGGCTTTAACAGAAGAAAACAATGTTTAAACTGTCTTCCTTTGCAACAATTTAATAGCACTCATCAAAGTCAACTGTGCAGCAGCTCTGTGGCAGTTTTAGTACTATCTGATGAAAAATAACTGTCAGAATTGCATTCTTCCTTTTTACATCCTAGGTGCATTTTAACCTACAGACCTGCTGCAAGCATTTTCCTCCCTGTGCTCTCAGATACAGATGCTGCAAGAGGTGTGTGGCTTGTTACTCGCACTGTAGCATCAGCAGCACTAGAGCTTAGTGTCAGAAATGTTAACATTGCTCTGTCTGACACACTTATGTACTACCTGCACTGTCTGTGGAGCCCTGAGTCACTCAGCCTATCCTGTTTTTCCAAAAGAAAAGTTTAAAGACTCACTGTGGATTCTGCAATCCCAGGTATGGGGATGCCTGACCCGATGGATCTGCATACTTACTAAACTTAACAAATGTAGCTGCCTTCAGGAATGGTTTGTATGCCTGAATTACACCATACATACATGTTCACCCAGAGGTAATATCAACCAACAACTGCTGACGGCACAGACAATAAAACAATAATTGCATGTATTGTCTGGTTTCACTTCAGTGACTGGTGTTAAGGTTTAATGAGTGACCATGTTAACTGGTGACAATATCAAATGTGTCTGGGATAATAATGGATATCCAAAACTTAAAGAGCCCTTTTGTTTAGTTTTTATTAGACTTATATCTTCTAAGCATGTCTTAAAAATAACAGAAGATGACACTTTCAGCTGGAAAGTCACCAGTTCACACGGTCACTTGTTAAAACATAACACCTGCTGCTCTCCTGCAGCATTATTTACAGTGAAGGCTTTAAATTTATGATCATTTTTTTCCACCAACAAATTTCTGAAAAATATGTTTCCTGTTTCCTTAAGCCAACACATTTATTCATCTCAAAATATTTTGCAATTTAAGCACAAATGACTGTTTTCTTTGTTATTAGCTATTGTAATTACTCGATAAAAATGCTACAAATATGCTACAAAACATGTTGAGCATGTCTTATTAAATTCTTTGATGTCTAATTATAATTTACAGCTCCTTAGTGCACAGCAGACTGGAACAGATGTTGAAATGACCACCTCTTTGTAATAAACAGGGAATGAATTATGATTTGGGAATCAGTTTGAATAAAAAAGGATTCTGAATCGGACTATGAACCTAAGAATCAGAATCTAATTGAATCGTGAGATACTTACTGCATGCCTGAGATGCGGTAGTTGAGCTCTGAGCTTGTACTGTTAGCTGTGAGGATCAGACTGAGAGTGGGCTAGTCACTCTACCTATCTCTATTAATCACTTATTACCTGTAATTGAGGAGTCTTTCCAATCAAACCAAGGCTCCAGAAGCTTTATTTACTTAACAGTATACACACCTGTTTTCTTTACATTCCGCATTATGGTCTAATTAGGGAGAAAATATCTTAGAATAGAAGCACAAAGCCCATCTAAAGTGGTCTTGAGTGTTTAGCATTGTAGCATATATGTAGTAAGCCATGAAGCAGCTGTTTGCATTTTTGCACTGAAGGTTAGCTTCAGGTCTGGGGCAATGTGTGATTTTGGCAGCTGCATAGTCCTTACCGGGCATGTCTCAGTAAACTGACTGCCCCATTTAGTACAGTGTATCAAATTGCATTGTCTCATATCTTATCGTCTCTCTTGTATAAAATCTGGGAGGCAGCCAACCTTTTAGTTAAAAATTAAAGGTATCAAAAGTGGATCTTATACACCAGACTAAAAGTAAATACATTTTATTCTGACAACAGAATGGGTAAAATTCCAAAATCCATTTTTAAAGTAGCTGAAAAATGAACACTAAACTTTAGTTTCTATTTTAAAAACATCAAATCCCTAATCATTTCATGTCAAACTGAACTGAAATATGGTATTGCACAATACATTAACCCGTACTGTTCTCCTGATTTTATCAGGCTGGGATGCCGACTTTCTACTCTTAATTGATGAGTTTTCTATGATTCTGTATCTGCATATTCTGTTTATCTGTTAGTCCTATGAATGTTGACATCAACAGTCACCCACTGCACTCCGTGCCCCTCAGAGTGTCACTCAACATGAATCTGGTCCCCCTGATGGCTGCCATTTACTCGTCTAGCTGTAACCAAACCCAAGACAACAGTGGCCTCTTCAATAATTCAGGTGAGTTGAAGGCAACTTAAAAGGGCTGATAAATGCAGGAATCAGAGCATGTCTACTGCTCCTCAGACCTTGGCTAACGGTGAAAGAGTGAGATGAAATCAATGGCCAGTGGTGGAGCGAATGGAGAGTGAATTTCCCTAATGGCAGGACAATTACAAGAGCTGTTTAGCCTGACCCCATTCCCCAAGATGGGGACTATGGGCAGGGACCTGGCTCACTGGGCTGTGTTTTGGCCCGATAACTGGCAGCTCCTCTGGGAGCCTGGCTACACAGAGCATGTCTATTTGCTAATGATGTTGCAGAGGAGGGGGGAGAACTAGAAGAAGGTGACTGGTTGTGAGGTGAAAGATGTGGAAGGTGAGAGATGAGTGGTTTACCTTGGTGCTATCCCACTCTTGTGTCTTGATCTGGGTGCGGACTAACTCGTACGATGGCTCCATGGATTCTGTGTTTGGCTTTCGGTAACCAGGGATGACGTTGTACAGCTGGAAGCCAAAGGTCACCAACCAGCTGTTCACATCTGCAGCAAAGCATCAAAAAAGAGATTTTTTTTTTTAACAGAAGCTGGCATATCACTAAAAATCTACTGGAAAAAAGGAAAATTTATTCATTGAATTTATAGCAGTTGACATTTGATGGTCAAGTGGCTTTCTCCTTGAATGACTCTTCATTCAGTCTGGGCACTTGAATTTGTTTGTGAGAGTGGACAGGCTGTTATAAACACTCGAGATGGTGGCATGATTCATGTCCACTTCTGCAGGTGCCTCACTAATGACACACAGCTGGGCCCCAGAAACGTCGAGTTAGAACTGAGTGAGTCTGCTGTGCTGATAATTATAAGCTGTAATTTAATGTCATCTCAAAGCAGCCAAGATTTCAACACAAAATACTTCAGACTCAGCAGTCTCTTATGCAATATTTTACCTCTAATGAGATGCAGAGAAAAAGGAGAGTGATGTGTCTGAGACTCGGTCCATGCAGTCACTATACTGTGGCTCTATAAAAGCAGCTACAGCTGTAGTCATGTTGCTGCCATCCTCTATGATAAGCTGTCTTTAAGCCTGAATTTACTCATGACTGGAAGCGAAGCCTGAAGCGTTCGATTCTTGCCTCTTCCACCAGTTTGTTATGGACAGCAGAATCATTGCAGGGACACTTGGGGGGCAAGTTTTTATTTGATTGGCAGTGCCACATTGTAGCACCTGACAAAGCTTTTTTTTAATAAGAATTTGTTTGAGGACAATAAAAGGACCCTGATAATTTAGTGAAAGGAATGGAAATGTCAGAGCCATCAATCACAACTAAAGCAGACCCACTACAGTATATCCAAGTCTGCTTAGCATTCAAATGCCAGTCAGACGCTAATGGTGGACTGTGGAGCTGAACGCCAGTCTGTTTGGCAGGTGGCTTAAAGGCTTTGCAGAACGGAAAGAAATAGAAATCAGGACTCCACCTGAACAAAAGGTGACTATTTGCTCTCAGAACTATTCTTGGATAACTGAATTAAGGATCAATTGGTGATTAGAAATGGAACATACACATAATCCCATAAATATAACAAACTTAAAGGACTAAATATAAATGTAGTATCTTTAACAATGTTGTTCCTCTTCCAGTGTTGATTCAAGGGTCCGTGGCCAAGGTTTCTATGGACCCATTGTGCTTTCCTTCCCCATTGGGCTGCTTTCACTTCCATTTACCTCCTCCTTACTACAAAGCAGCCACAAAACGATGTGATATTTCTGGGAAGGGACCTGAGCGTTCAACAACAGAGGGGGCTTTTCTGTACAGCATTGTTCCCTTTGAGGACTTTCAAATGACAGCCCCTAAGCACATGGACATACTCAGAGTAACACACTAGAGCAGAGACACAACCCCAGTGTCCCAGTGAGGAAGCTCTTAAAACCCTCTATAGCACACTGCTTTTCAATTTAATTTTGGCACCTCTCTTTTCTTTCAATTAAGGCCTGTTGTTTGGAAATAAATAACACCAGATTTAACAGGAAACCTCAAATGAGTATTGTTTGCTGCACTGCAAGCAACAGCACTTTTACACAGTACAGTTAAGTTATGGGGTCTCCTGCTCTACACACGTACTTTTAGCAACAAAAGAACTTCATAGGAATGATTCTCCCTGTTTAGATCATGCATTAACAGGCATTTGCATCTGTTTTGGCATTGGGATGCCAAGTGATCGCTCAGACTGCATAGAGAGGAGGTCTGGGATGCCTTCATATGGACTGGATTTGTTTAGATGCAACTTGTACTTGCATGCATTAAAGGCTGCCCTGTCAAGTGATATGATCTGCGATGATCTGCTAGTAAACAAAAGCGTAGCATTCTCCATGTCCATCCTGCCTTGCTAGGAGTGATGGGAAATGCAGCTCACTCTGCAGGTGCGGATTATGTTTTTCAGCATAGTAATAACACAATTCTTCAGTTCCCAAACAGCTTTTCATTTGGTGCCATTTTGCCTTTGATATATCTGAAACAAAACACAAATTAAGAAAAAGGGAAATATGCTCTAAAATATGAGCTGGCATCTGTGGCTTACAAAACAAGCCAGCTCTTAGAACCGTCTTATCCAGGAGTGAAACACTGTGACTCCCTCATAACTTGTCATCTTGAATTAAGTTATTTTAAACTAACCAGTAACCCACAAGATTGATTTCCTGAACAATAAATCACAGTGTCCTCTGACACTATGTTTGTGACAAAACGAAGGAGAAAAGCTGTTAAAGAGGCACAGCTAATATCTTAATTCCACCAGATATGTGTTCAGTCTGTCTCTGCTTTGTCATAGCAATGGAGCCTATAGGTTTCCCTTTTAACAAACCAGAGTGCTTACACCTTTCCGCTGCAGTACGTCTCTGCTCGAGCACATTCTGGATTTGTATTTTTGCAGGATGTTGGACCACTGTGCCTCAATTGAGCATGGAGAAGATCAAGTGAGGCTGGAAGTTTTGACAAAACCAAATTAAAATATCTGGTTAAATTTCAAAATAAATACTTTGTATTGATACCAGACACATGCCAGATCGTATTTCACTTTACTACATCGACAAACCATCATATTGGGGTGTAGCCGAGCCCAGAAGACAAAAAAAAAAAGAGACTAATCCAAGCAAGTCCACCATTCTCCAACTCCTGCAGATTGAAACAACAACTTCATGTGCATTTGTTATGTTTTTATAGTTCTACAGTAGTATCTCGGTTGGTGTTAGAGGACAGCAGGGCACACATTTAAACTGCAGCGCTGTCGTGACGGATCAGAGGTGGACCCAGTGGATAAGCCTAAACACACCAAGGTTGCAAAAGCGTGTTGCATCATAGGATGCTCCTCTTGTGCCGGGCCTAACATGGAATTGTAAATCATATAATTTTGGATATTTTCTCAACCCAACAATTCATCTTCCCTAATCCATATTTCAAGAAAAGGAAAGATGGAAATGGAAGATGGTGCAAATTTATTTATTTTTTCTCAACAGAGCTGCAACTGCAGCAGCTGAAATGTCAAAAAAAAACCAAAAAAAAAAAAACCTCGTTGGCTGCACTGGAAACAAAACAGTGGCATTAACTGCAGCACATCCACCAGTGTGGTTTCGTCCATGGAGAATAATGGGGGCAAACATTTGGACTGGTATTTGGACATGTAGGACAGCGCCAGGGTGTTTTGGGCTTTAGCCCCTTAGCTTGTGGCTTATTTGTCCACATTCATTCATATTGCCAGTGGCTTTACTGAATAAATAGCCAGGGACACTGAAATTATGAGGGGTTGTTTGCATAAGGGGTGCCCAAGTGATTTCTGATCTGAGGTAGCCACTAAAGTTGTATTATAAATGTGGACACAGTACTCAAGTGCCTTCATCTGGTATTTGAATGCCCCAAGTGCATCAATGCAAAATGTAAATAAGAGCACTGATTTTTTAAATGGGACTCTTGTAAGACCTGGCACATGCCATGTATAACAAGCTTTCAAACTGAAACAAATTAAATCTTATTCTTGTGTTTTTTTTGAGTATGCTCATGCTTACTTCATTACAAAACCCACTGCTTTAATGCAACTTCGTATTTCTATCAAAAAGTCTGCAGGCATGAGAAAACTTACCTGTCATGTAGCACTTTATCTCCTCATTGTTGCTGAGGGGATTGTTACTCTTGAACATGTACAGGTTGAATGGCACCATGTGTTTGCTGTTGAGACGTTTCCAGATCTCATGGTTGGGTGTTGTCCAGCGGCCAGCAAGGACATCATAGTCCCGTCTGCCCATGTGGACCAGTCTGCTGAGAGGCTCGTACAGGCCTCCCTGGTAGCCAATTATGAGCTGGAAGCTGGGGTTAGTGTCTAGATAAACCTCTCCGAATGCTGTATGGAGGATCTGCTTGATCATGAGGCCTGAGCCGCTGAACACAGCCAGAGGAGTGCCAATGTTATCACAGGCCACATAAAACTCATCCCCGCTGCTCAGCTCCATGGCGAACAGGTGTCCCTGCAGGTCATAGTACAAGGACGTGATCTCAGAGCTGGAGTGGTTGTACATATGAGTGACACGAGTAGGGCTGGATAAGTCGGCATAGAAGAACTGCAGGTGGTGGCCCGTGTTGGTTCTGCTGGACACCCTCCTGCCCAGCCCATCATAGCGGTATTTGATGCTCCATCCGCTCACTTTGTTGTAAACCTTCACTAGCAGACCTGCTGAGTTGTACTCAAAGTAGTCATTCCCTCTCTGTTTGAGAAAGCCATCCTCATCCATCCTGTACTGGACATCTCCCAAGCGAGTGATGCGGTCTCTGATGTCATAGCGGAGTGGTGTGAGGCGTGCGCTGTTTCCAGGGCTGAGGAGATGTAAGTTGCCATTAAGGTCATAGCTGTACCTCCATAGTGGCTTGTCGTTGATGGAGACCACCTGAAGCTGCCCATCTGCGTCATACTCATATGTGTAGCGTGTGGTGTTGGCATAAGGCCCAACCTTGAGCTCTTTGGCTACCACTCGCCCCATGTTGTCATACTGCACCATCATCCAGTACATGAGTGAGCGGAAAATCTCATACTGAACCTCCTTCACTCGGCCATAGGCGTCAAAGTGTTTGGTGTGGGTCATCACTGCGGTGGTAATAATCTGATTTATGTCATAATAGATGACCCCAAATTTGCCAAACTGTTCAGTTTTGCCTGACACGTCATCATAGCGGTACAAGTCGATTGGCAGTGGCGTTTCATTAATGACAGCCTGCATGCTGGTGACTCGGAAACTGTTGTCATAGACGTAGTCAAATCTAGCGTTGACCATGCCCTCTTCGCTGAAACGGAAAATCTGCCTGTCGATGAGTGGGCCGATCTGGCGGTAGCGAATGGTACAGGTGAAACCCTCACTCTGCAGGTTGACTGTCTTCAGCATGCCTGCCACCTCATCATAGGAGAAACCGATGCGCGTGGTGTCGTAGAGGATCTCCAGCAGCTTGGCAAGCTTGCCGTATTTGTAGATGACCCTTCGGCCTGTGCCCAAGTAGGTGGTCTGCAGCAGCTGGCCCTCCTCGCTGTAGTCCTGCAGCACTGAGGCGTTACCTTCAGGGGGCCGGTAGGTGTTCCTGTAGTAACCAATGGAGCGGGAGGTCTCGAGCGTCTGGCGCGCAACGTTGGGCATGGTCACAGAGGACAGTCGATCGTTTTTGTCGAATTCAAAGATGTACTGCCTCTGGCTGTAGAGAAGCAGAACCATGGACTGTAAAGGGAACAGGAAAGAGAGGATTCAGTATTCACTGTCACTTTGAAGACAATATAGTCATTAAAACATGGAACGATTCAGTCTGATTCAGCTCCAACAGATGCCAAAAGAGTAAGGAATCCCAGAGATTTTTTCTGCATTACAAAACTGAAAAAAGGGAAAAATATCCTTTCAAGATAAGTGTCATTAAGTTTGTTACTTATAAAACAGACAAAATATCAGGCATCCTGTATAAGCATTCTGAGATATTTGTCAAGTCTTTACTACACTGATGGTTTGTTGGGGGTACAAATAATAAAATTTGTTTTATAATGGCACAAATATCCATTCTGCACTGCTCACCTCAATGGCTTTATGAAATCTTGCTAACAGTTAAAACAATGCCCGCCCCACACACCCCATGAGGAACATACAAAGGCAATACAACAGTTAAAGGAGATTTGGATAAACAAAGTTACTGAGCTCTGCGTTCATGCTAGTATGGGAGAATAACGACTTAAAATAATGAAAACAGTCAAACAAACAGCAATTTAGACATGATTTTTCACTTCTTTTTTAATTTGTCTTATTGTGATTATTTAGTCTGCATGTTGATCAGGCATTGTTATCTCCACTCGCTCTGTATCTAATCTGACCGTTCTTTTTTGTTTTCTTCTTGAATTGATATCCAGCTCTGTGAAAATGTTCTCTGTTTCATCTCATTAGGTTCAAATGTTTTTATTATGAATGGAAATCAATCACTCTCACAATAAGGTTTGGTTGTAAGCCCCAGGAATTAAACAAGCTGTAGCTAGAGTAATAACCAAACGACTTTGCTAATCTGTGACTGAGAAAAGTGCTTATATTTTATTTGGGTTTGTTTGTGCTGTTTTATAGTGTTAGTACCTTAACAAAGGGTGAGCCCTGTTGTCTCAACAGGTCAGATTTATGTACTGCTGTTGGACTAAATTGCGTTTCTACAAAGCATAGAGACAGGCAGATATTTAGAAAGTTTCCTTCTGTCAAATTAGAAGAGGAAGAACTATAAGACACTTTGGTGATGCTCCTTGTAACACACCTAACCACCTATGAAGCACCTACTGCTAATGTGAAAGCAAGACTGTATCCAGAGGTTGTTTCAAATAAGAGAAAGTGAGATCTTAGACGGAGCTGCATGCTCACAAAAAGAGCAGAACAAATGTCAAACAGAGAAGTGTTTCAGTTTATGGAGTCAGTCTGAGGAACGGGTTAGAAACAGAAATACAAGAATGTCAAACATAAAGTAGGTTTGACAAATATTTAAAGAGAAGATGTTTATCAAATATAAAACTATAGTACTAAAACATAATGTGTCTGAGATTTTGGATAGACAAAGGGTCTATAAACAGTATGATGCATATTTATTTAGTTCTGTCCAGTTTCTTTATTGCTTAATATACATTTAAAGGGGGCTAAGTAAAAGATGAAAGTAAAAACGGCAAGTGCAATAATTTAAGGCTTCAGCCTACATCTTAAATTTTAATGCCAAAATAGCATTAAGTTTTATCAGTGTATAGAGTTAGTATATTTATATTGGCTGAAATAAACTAAACTAATTTTTGTGAAAAGGTTAAAGGTCAACCCAAGTCTTGCATAACTGAAGTCACTGAAATAAGAGCGTGCAGATAAAAAAAGTCAAAAACATAAAGTCTGGAGATCAGCCAATAGGTGTTACATTTTAACCAGGGCTGTCTAAGGATTTAAATGTTAAATCGTGATTAATCTTAGAATTTCTTTGGTTAACCATAATCAATCTTGCCATTTTGAAAATCCACAATTTTAATTTTTGTATTCATTCTCTATCTTTTAGATACAGACCTGCTTTTATTTTGAAAAAAAAAGGAACTTTGGTTTGATCAAAGATTATGACAATAACTTAACTGGGAAAAAAAGAACTTATTATGGATAAAAATGGGAAAAAGGAATGGTTAGAAAAGGTAAATGTCTGATAAAACAAGGTGCAGATGACTTTTGCTTCATCCACTGAGCTGTCTTTGAGGTTTCTTTTAATGAAGTAAGAAGGGCTGTTAACACTATTGCTCATGAGAAATCTTGAAACCTTTACGCCTTAAGAAAAAAATATTGCAAATTAATCATATGACCAATTTTGACCAGAACTTCCTTCTGAAGTCCTCCTGTGCAGATGTTTATGTGCCTGGACGTCAAGGTTATTACAGTTTACTAAAAAGAACGAAATAACTAAAACTAAAATGTAAGAATTGTTTAAGTTAATAGAAACTAAATAAAAACTAAGCTTTACAAAAAAAATCTGATTCAAACTTAATTCTGTGCTTATAAAACTAAAATAAAATAAAATAAGGGACAAAATCTCCTTAGTTTTAGTCTTTGACAGCAGCATGGTGACTGACATTTACACCCAAGTCTGGAGAGAGAAAATCGCCTGATTTGATTGAAGACGACTTCACACAATGATAACTTTAGGTCTTTAGTTGTATACAAACATCCAAAATTTGAATAAATGTAAACCTGCCATGTCCCCCATATTTCCAAAAAAAACTTTTACTAAAACTAATAACAACTCAACTAAAACAAAGAATTTTTAAAAAATAAAAACTGAAGGAAACTTACAAACCAGCAGTAAAAACCAAATAAAACTAAACTGACATTTAGATCAAAAAGTAAAAACTTAAATAAAAATAAAACAAATAAAAAATCCAAAACTTTCATAACCCTGCTGGGAGTGGAAAATGATAAGTGAAGAGAAAGACCCAGGTCTGCGTCACAGCAAATTTCAATTTGAAAAGCTGCCATTTACATAAAACCACAGTTGTGCGTCAGCAGAGATGCTAACATCAACACAGGATCAAGCCAAGGTCATCAAGCTACTACTGGCAGAGTGCAGACCTGCACTCCACCAGTAGTAGTTTAGTAGTTGTAAACTAAACAATGACTAAGCTAATGAATGCAGCCGCTAAATGGTTTGCCAAAGACTGCTGACGATCAACATTGTTGAAGATGAGGGGCTTCAAGGCAAGCAGTTTACATTCACTTTGCAGCAGAAGTTATTCTGTACTTGCTCTGTTTGTCTGCTGATTAAATTTGCAGTTTATGGATCACTGTTCAGCTAATTAAGATATGTCAATGTACAAACCACTACAACTAAGCTGATATGTTAAAAAAAGATTAAAAACTATAGTTTACCATACGTGTACTTCTTTTATCTCAAACCAAAATGCAAGTAAATGGTAGTATTTCAAATGTATGATTAATCATGACTAACCACAGCAATTCTACAAGATTAACTTTGAAATCAATTACCAACAATAGAAATAAGATGTTAAGAGGCAGTGATGTGATTATGTTACACCACTCAAGCTGCAGGGAAAAGCTGCAGTGACATAACCAAAGTGTCCTGAAAGGGACAATAAGGCATGCTATTGATTGTAATCTAAAAAAATTTTGCACTAATTATGGACGTTAATCGATTGTGATTACTGCATTCATGCTGACAGCCTTAATATGTAGCGATTCACAGACAGATGTATCTGGATCTTTATCATCAAGATCAGTTATCAGTTCAGATTGATTCATCTTTACACCTCTAAAACACACCATATCAAAGAAACACAGAGTGATACCTTGTGTATTTTTCCCTCACAACCTCTACAGGCTGTTTTACTGTGAGCGAGTGCAAGTTAGTAATGAAAAACACTGGTGAAACACAAAAGAACAAGCAAAATGTCAAAAGCAGTAACATGTTTTGCCCCAAGATCTGATCTCATTTCAGAGGTAAAGTTGTTGATATTAAAGTTTCACGTACGAGGCTGCATCTTATTTCATATTTGTAGGATCTTTTGATGCAAATAGTGTGACAGGACCAAATTTTTCCTAACTCTGCAAACACAAGTTTCTATTTGTGGCTTTCTTGCACTCATAAGTGATGTCTTTATATCAGTTCTGAAGCTGTCACAACCAGCTGCCAGCGTCTCCAGACTTCCAGGTTGCTAAAGAAGACTACAGACTATTAACAAGGTGACTGGCTGCCATTTTCATATTACACGTTTAAGATGGAGAAGAACTCCTCTTCACCTTCTGCTCAACAATCTTGCCTTCAATTAGTGAGTAGAAAGTGACATTCCGCTCTGTTCTTCTCATCAGAGCTATTTCAGGTTCAGCATGCTGTCAGACTGTTGTAACAAAGTATAACGTCTGCGGTGCACTAGACAGGTTTTAATTACATTTCTGCTGATATCTGTGCTGGAGTGTGATAAAGCTGTGCAAACACTGCTGCAGTTTTACAAGTTCACTTTTAACTTCACTTTAAAATCTGTCAAAGTTCTTACACAGCCATTCCTCCACGTTTTATCTGCACATTATGTCCCTTCCATCTTACTTTCAGTCTTTTTTTAATCATTTAATTATAATTCAGCCGCACTGATTCCTACCTTCTCAAGGTAAGTGTAGCTCCACGATTTGCCATCAGCAAATATTTGGGAGGTGATTCTCCCGTTCTGGTCATACTCCATGCGCACAGACATGGTTCCTCTTTGGATTCCTGCCACGTGACCTCCAGGGGAATAGGTGACGTTGACTCCATTAAGGCGACTGCTTGGCGCCCACAAGGTAGGCCGTCCTGCATGGTCATAGTGGATCCGTAACGTGAACTTCCTGTGGTCGTCGTAGACCTTTTCAGTCCTCGTGATTCGATCGAAGTCCAGTGACAACAAGTTCCTGTTATGCACCTATAGGAGAGGGAACACAACATCAATATGGCCGCAGTAGCAGCACCAAAAAGAGATTAACATATTTAAAACGATTGAGGTGAATGGGTGCATTGCTCTTCTGAGGTGGAACTCTTATGAGGAGAGCTTTAATCACACGGTGATTATTTTATATTCTCCTTTTCACAGCTTTTAATTACAAGAGAAGCACTGTATCTCAGGACTGCAGGAGCCATTGAAGTGATGAAATTATGAGAATTACCATATTTCTTTGTTTGTGTAAAAATTCAGCAGAGTCTTAGTGGGAGTATGCCTATTCATGCAAGAAACATTAGAGCCACATTGATCATTAAATTCATTTCCAGTGCTTACTGAAAAGAATTACCAGGCACAGATGACTCTCATTTTATTTAGCCATTTCCGTAAATTGGAAAAGAGGAGAAAAAAATCAATTCTTCTTCCCCGTGTGACTCAGAACATTGTTGAAATGACACTTCACATTTTTGCCTCTTTTGAATGCATGAGGCTGCACAAAGTGACCCTTGGCTTCCCTGTGATCAGAGCAGAAAGACGTCGCTCTGAAGAGTGTAATCCTTAAGGCCATGTTCAGGTCAGCAAAGTCGAAGTCGCTGCCAGGCTTTATATTGGAGACGGCTCGTGTGCTGCAGCCAAAAAAAGATCAACCAACACACCTACAGGAACATTACGTCTCCCAGTCAGCAGCCTTTGTAAGCAAAAAGGAAACGAGGGGAAGAAATCAAATCAGGAGGAGGAGAACATGCCCTGAGGGGAGAGGCCAGAGCATATCTTCAAACAAACGACCACTTCAAACACCGAGCGCAAGATTTGGAAGAGTCTGCCTGTACAAGTACTGGGCATTTGCAATAACAACCCTTCTGATTCTGTGCTTTTCTACATTAATATACATAGTTTCCCCTTAGATGCGCTTTTGTTTGGCTTAATAAAATGCTTGGCAAGGCTTTAAAACATTTGTGCTCAGAAAGATGCTGCTGGCTTGTTTCCAGACTCATGGCACAGAGCAGGTCGCACAGGGCTTAGTGAGAAGCCTCCCTTTTTCAATCTCACACTGAGAAGAGCATGCTTAGGTCTCTCATCTGTGAAGGGACAATTACACCAGAGGCAATTAATGTCACTGATACCTAATTGAGAAGATTACAAAGGGTGGGCGTCCATGGATCTTGGAATAAGAGGAGGGGAGGGCGTACGCATCTGTTATGTTCTCTTTACTCTCACTCACTGTCAGAACAAGTAAAAGAATGCACTAGGAAATACGTTAATGTCCAAAAGTCCAAGGATTCTTAAAGGTAAGTAGCAACATATTGAAATCAGCGAATTGTCAGGCACTAGTAGCAACGGGTGATACATCAAGTTTCAATTTCAGCTACGATTTGCAGCATGCTGTGTTGTGTCCCTTTTATCCATAGGTTTTGTCATGTGTGGTAGTGCAGGGTAGCCTCCTTTCATGTACTGCACAGCATGTGCTCTATCCCTCTGACCAAAGAGCTCTCACTTTAATTTAAGTGAGAAGCAGTGAGAGAATTGGCACATACTCCTTTGATTTTGAAAAGCAACAGAGCTAAAAAAGATGACCGAAAGGCTGCCACTGGTTAACAACAAAGGTGAAATGACTTTGGTTAAAGCATGTGCTCTGTCCCTCCCACTAAAAGAGCTCTCACTTTAATTTAAGTGGGGAGCAGAAAGAGAATTGGCATGACTCCTTTTATTTTGAGAAGCGATAGAGCTAAAAAAAATGATGACAGAAAGGCAGCCACTGGTTAACAAACAAGGTGAAACATTTTTTCATCAGCTTTTCTTGGCACAAAAGATGCTTTTTCTCTTCTCCTGACTGACGTTGGCATGGGTTTGTTAGCAACAGCTACTTTGGCGAGTTCAATCTAGAGCTGCACATGCCCACTACGTCATCATGCCTTGTTGCTCTGATTGGTCCATAATGAACAAGACAGATGGAGAGTTCATCAAAACACCCTGCAAGACTTTTTTCAGATGTTTTGCCCTTACCAAATACTTTCTATGGGCTTTTTCCCCAGATGAATGTGAGACACATCTCATGCAGTGGATATGTGAAACTATTTATTTAGAGTTTAGGTTAAAAACATTACCAATGCTAATATATTTCAAAGGCTACATGCGGATAAGTGGTGGTAGAGAGGCCTGGCTTTAATTGTAGTGATAAAACCGGGGCGCAGATGGCCCAGCAGTCAGGTCGTGCCCCATGTACATGGCTGGCTCTGAATTAAGTCCATTTTCTGCATGTCGGTTCCCTCTCTGTCAACCTTGTTTGTGATTCTGTCCACTATCCCCCTCTATAATAAAGGCATAACAACCCCAAAAATAAATATTTGAGAAAAATGCCACAATGTCCCTTCCTGTGTTTTAATAAACCATTTTGTGGCCTGTTACTGGCCTATTCAAGTGATAGTATGGCATGAATAACCCCTACGTTTGTTGTTCTTCCATAACTATGTGACTGCTTTCTTTATAAATCATAAATATCATTTCAGTCAGAACCACTTTGTCAAGAAACACATATGATTTGTGGCTATTAATATATTTCTTTATAAGCAGTTATCAGCTAGCACTTATGCTGTTATTTATATTTGGCGGTGTGGCTGTTCTGGGATCCTCCTTCCCTTCCACAAACCTGCATGGAAAGGATGAAGCAGCACACGTTCCTGCTCTTCCTATGCTGATAAGGAAAGCATAAGGCAGAGAGAGAGGCAGACAAACCCCAGAGCAAAGAAGGCATCAGTGACAACCGAATGACATCGAATAAGTCAGAAGGAGAATGAAGAAGGAGCTGGGGTGGAGGAGGGTTGCAAGTGCAGCTCGCAGAGAGAGTGGCAGAGCATAGCCAGGCAAGAGAAGTTTAAATAATGCACCTTGAGTGCAATAAGCCAATAGAGAAATTCAATTGGCTGTCAGCTGGCTGGGCTTGTGTGAGATCAGATGATTGCAATTATAGCAGTGCTGACTCCGTGGCCTACCTGAACTAATGCTTAATGCTCAATATATTGCTCCAGGATACACATTTATTTAGCTTTTTCCTAATGCATTCAAATTATCATTAAAAATCTGAATATGTGGCGCGCCGGCAGTCGAGTGGTTAAGGCGCGCGCCATCAAATCCAGCCCGTGGCACTATTTCCTGCATGTCTCTCCCTGCTCTCCTCCCTGTTTCCGACTCTATCCACTGTCCTATCAAATAAATGCAAAAAGGCCAAAAATAAATCTAAAAAAAAAAAAAAAAAAAAAAAAAAATCTGAATATGTGCAGACTGTACAGCGTTTATGGGTTGTTTTAAACAACACAAGAGAGAACAAACTGTCACTACTGCCAGTTAAAAATAATAATTAAGAGAAACACAGAATTATACAACCAGGCCTTGCTGCTCTTTTACTGTTGAACTAAACCTGCACTCACCTGTGACCTCAAAACAGAGGTACAAACCAAACCACAACCCCTGAAAACTCTAGCTCCTTGAGTTCATACAAGCAATAATCATGATCTTATTATCAACTACAAAAACACTCAGAGAGCGCAGACCTCCACCATTAGCCCTATCTCCCAATAGTCAAGAATCCTTTAAAAACATTCCTGGATCCAGAGGGTGATCCGGGTCACTCCCAAAATCTAATTCGCCGATTACTCCCTCCCCGGTGGGGTGGAGACACAGTGAGGCAAAGCATTGGCTGTGCTACGTGTGCACTGTCATGGCGGAAGCGCCCATGGTCTCACTGGACGACTGGAAGTCATGGCAGAGGGTGAATATTCCTCTATTCCTCCCAGCATTGTGAGTATTCTCGCTACAATTTGCCATCTTTCTCTTTGTTACGCTCTGACTCGTCTCCTCAACCGGGAGTGTGTCCTTCAAAATCTATAAAATCCAAAACTTTGAATAAGTTACTCATGTCTGCCATCTCCTGGTGTAAAGTGGTAACAGTGCAGATCTCTGCCATTAGCCCTGTCTCCTAATAGTACAAAATCCTTAAAAAATTCTGGATCCAGACGGTGATTCGGATCAGTCCCAAAATCTAATCAGTTCTTCCTTATGTCATTTCTGACATTTCCTAAAAATTTCATGAAAATCCATCCATGACTTTTTAAGTTATGTTGCTAACGAACAAACAAACAAACAAACAAACAAACCCACCTGATCACATAACATCCTTGGCGGAGGTAATAAAAATAATTATGAATGTGATTTTAGCCATAATCGAGCAGCCCAGAGCTCTAGTAATCCCTGAAAAGATAAAATGCAGAGTTTCAGCCTGATTCATAACCGGTAGAGAGCTGCTGTCTGTCCTCAAAGACTGTATTGACGTTGCCTCCATCACAAAATAAGGTATAAGAGAGCCGAGGTTCCCCATGCAAGAATCTGGTTTGCTGAAAAGTCAACAGGGTGGAAAAAGCTCTTACAGCAGTCATCCCATGATCCCGTGAGAATGGAAACCCACTCATGAGGAATTATTTTAAATTGGACATTCCCTCCGAAAGGAAATTCTCAAAGAACGTGGGTGTGTAGAAACTGAGACTATCACAGTACATTAGATCTACACTGTTGAATATTAAACTGCCTTCATCATTAAACATTACAGCAACATCTGATCTCTCAATCAGTATCAACGACTTTTATGTCAAATGACAATCTCAATCTGTCATTTTATGAGAGAGGGTGCTTTTTAGTGGTCTTATGATTAATTCAACATCTACTCTATTTTCTTTATACCACCAGTTTTGTTTGTTTACATGCTGGAATCAAAGAAAACCTATTGTCTCCTTTTATTTGCTTTTGACTTGTACCTCTTTTGAACAGCTGTCCTACATTGTAAGACACTATAAAGGTAGAAATGCTAATGCAGAGATACCGGCTATGTTTTTTGGTTCTCTCATTTATAAACTTCTCTATCTGATGGATATAAAGGGCTGGTGGCCACTGTGCATGACACATGACTGCATAAGTCATGGATGTTGCAGAAAGGAAAGAGTGAGCCTGAGAGACACACGTCACCATGGTCGGGGTAAAGTAAGGACCATCAATGACCTGTTTAGCCTTAGGCTATGACAGCACAAAACAACCGCACCACGCATGTGTAGTCCCACCATGTGACAAACAAACTCAAACACAGACATCAGCGACTAAAGCTCTTCTGCTTCCCTCCTCGTCTTGGTTTATTCCCAACACTGGAGGGACGTGTGAAGTCTGAGCCTCACACTTGTTTCTCATGCTCCGTTTCTCATGCATTCCTCTGTTCTGTATTCGAGACCCCCCTCCCCGTCCGCTGCCACACACTCATCCAGCCACCCACGTAATATCACTTGACATGCCGCTCAAGGTCGCTCAATGATTCCAGCTCAGTCCATCCCCTCTGTTCTTGCCATTAGGCTGCTCCCATTTCCTATCTCACCCCTGGGGCCATTGTCTGAAACATACATTAGAAGCTTTCGCTCCCAAAGGGACAACAGGGCCATTAAATGAACAGCCAATGACAGACAAAGTGGCACCTCCCCATTAGCTGTGTCGCCTCTCAGACAATGTGGAAGACAACTTAACCAAAGTTGTTATTTTCATTACAAAGCCAAGAGAGACAATTCAAGCCAATCAGTATGGATATATTTCTTAAAGGGGCCTTTTGTGTTTATAAAGCAGCTCAATCTAGATGCTTATTTATTAAACAATAAATGTTTCATTATGAAAAGAGACCTGTTGATATTCTCTGTGTAATTGGGTCACCGTGCAAGATTAGCTTGCTGAGACTTATTATCAACTCGCATATCTCTCTGAGTGAAAAGTTTGCACACCGAGTCAAATTTATCTCATCAGCTTATGCAACATCCAGGCCAAAAATAGACCTTAAATACAAAACAGAGAGTGGGAGCATGTTTAGCCTAGCTGCTAAAGGTAAGGTTGACAAGATCACATGTAATCAGAGTACACCATGAAACACATCAGGGCAGCTAGGCCTATCAAATCTTTAAACACAGCACAGCAGCTCATAGCTGCAGGGCAACATTTTTAACTCTGGAAAGTTATTAAAGTGTGAGGGGATACAGTGTAAGAGATAAAGAGCAGCATCAAACTGTTCATGTTACAAGGTATTCTACAAATCTTGAACAGTCTGCAAGTGTAAGACGCAGCTATGTGCTAACTTACACCTCAGGCTTGAACTGAGGAATGCAGGAGTCTGTCAGGAAAAGCTAATTTACACCAAAAATGCAGACATAGAGCAGAGGAGGATGAAAATGAATGCCCTTTTTGGGGAGATACACTTCAAAAATTAGATTCAAGGAAGAGATAAAGAAATGGAAAGAATCAGTTACAGACTGGGGAAAGAAAAATTCACAAGGAAATGGAGTGCATGAGTAAAAGAAACAGATGGAGTGGAGTAGTAAAATTCAAATAAATGAGTTTTAACTAAGAGAGTACAGATGGGTACCCCCTTCTCCTCTTTACTCATCTTTTTCTTTCTGTTAGTCTAAGTGTGTTTTCTATTTGTTTAACCTTTGACCTGTTTTCTCTCTTTTCTTCTAGCGTTAAAATCTTTTTCTCTCAATTTGTCAGTTAAAAGCACAGGATGTAAATTCTGCTGACAGGGGCTCTCAATCAAACTGATAACAAAACACGACAAGCTCCTCCCAGCTCCATCCACCTCTGTGCTGACTTCCTGTTTTGAACTGAAACTTTGTCCAATAAAAAAACTTCTTCCTGTAAGTGCATTTACCTAAAGTTCCTGTAAAGTGATATAAAAAAAAATCTGTATTTAGTTTTGTTGTATGACAGGCCACTGTGTTTTGAACCACCAGGTCAAATTTCAGTCATGAAAAACATTTCTAAGTTTATAAAATAAAGCTTTAAAATCATGAAAAATTAGGCAGTAATGCTGCTCTAGGATTGTATGGGAGCACTAGCTGAATGTGCCTAGGCCACGGCTACATGCGAGAAATACTATCCTCTCAAATAAAAAAAAAACCTTCAACCTGAATGGAGGAATCATCTGCCTGCTATGCTGCCATGTTCCAACTGTCTTTTTCAAGCCACCAGAAAATCAATCACATTTATAGGCAGACAGTCTATAAATGGCAGACAGTCTAATGCTTAATAGTCTCAGTTTAATTTTCTCATCCAGTATACAACTCATTTTCTGAATTGTATACTGGTAACAGACTTGGCAAGAATACTTTACTAGATACAGATACTTTATTAAACTTTAGCATTGCGATGCTAACAAACATGACAGATTGAACTGTTGCTGCTTTAAGAGAGACAACGCCACTTCTTTTATTCATCCAGGACTAAAAACAAGTGAAAATATTGATTAATTCACACCTTTAGCAGGTAAGATGTTTGCTCTTGCTGTGCCTGGTTTAAGTGATACATAGGCTAGCACACTAGCAATTAACCTGCCCCCTGACCTTATGGTGAACAATGGCCAGAGCATAGCTGCCTGGCTCTGTGCCAGAGCAGAGAGACAGAAGTTGGGGGTTAAAATTAACTGTTTTCTGGCACAAATCTCTCTGTTACGATGCTTTTAATGACCTGTAAGCCACCTTGGCTGATGTATTTGGCAAATTTACCTTACTATAAACAAAAACACAGCATTTATCTGGCTGTTAACTTTCAATGAAGGCAGTAACATCAGCTAGCACTAGTCTTTATTAATAATAAACTGCTCATGATTTTGTGTCGTTATAGCAGAGGTTGGGATTATTCCAATAGCTACCTGTGATGTAATGGGGCACATTATTTGCCCCGTCCAAATTAAACCTAGCCTCAAAAGAGTTGAAAAAAATTCTAGGTCTAAACCTAAAATTCAGTCACACATAGAACTCAGTGTATTAACATGTTTACAAGAACCTTATTCTAAGATTTCTAATGTGTTTAGACACAAATTATGGAATCAATTGAGATTTTAACAGAAAACCTCCATTTTGGTTTCATAGATGAATTTCACATAATGAATGAGAAAGCTATGGTCTGCCTCGTTAAATCTGTGAGCAACTGCAAAGCACTTTGGAATCAGTTGCACTGTGAACCAAGAAGGGCACTTTAAAAGGCTTGTTACAGCCATGGCTGAGCTGTTGTGCTGTGATTGTTGTGTTATTATTTGTGGTGGTTAGTATCTGTTTTCATGTCTGAGTGTGTGCTCTGTCTGTCTGGTGGATCTTTGTTTGCTCCTTCTCTGTTGTTGTGAGAGAGTGGGTCCTCTGTTTCTGTGTATAGGTTTGTTCGTTTGGTCATTACGTGCAATTGTGAGGGAGAGTGCTGTCCTGTGTGAGGATCTTTGCTGCTCCCCAGGTGGAAGGAGGTGATTGGTAGTGGAGTGGGTCTGGCAGGAGTTGGGAGCATGAGCCTAATCGTTGGCTTTCAGGCACACACTGACAGCAGCAGTGTGGTTCATTCCCATCCTCTAAACTTCAGTTCATGTGATAAAAAATGTGTTTCCTGGGTCATTTGTTCATTTTTGTAAATTTCTGTTTTAATTTGAATAAGCTGGTAACTGAGTTTGCTTGGTAATTCTTATTTTTGAGAGCAAGGAATGAGTATTTTTAATAAATAAGTTGCACAACTACCCTCTAGATGTGTGGGTAACACAGCTTTTCTCCCTCATTATGTGAAATCTATCCAGGAACCGAAACATCAGTTTACTGTTGAGTTTAATCAAACAGCCAGTAAATTGAAATCAAGACGCAAGCCTGGAAGCGTGTCTGGTTTCTGCTCAACCTGGAAATGCCACAATGTTACAGGGGCTGGGGGGTGAGGTGGAGTTCCATGTGATGGGGGTGAGCTTGGGTGATTAAACCTGGAGCCAATGGCAGAGAACAGCCGTGGTCCATCACAAGTAAGCAGCACTGTACATGGATGACATAACAACAACAAAAGGGCACCTTCCTGCAGATGTAGCAGTCTTTCATGTAATATCCAATAAAGAAATTGTGTCTGTCATATTGGCCCCTTCATAATAGCTACCATGACAAGGCAAACCCTGTCATGACCACAAAAATTAAGAATTTCCTCTGGCTTTGAAGACATCTGGAAAGACTTGAGGTAATCTATGAACTTAACTAAATAATATTATAAAGGTGTAGTCATTTTATAACTGATATGGACATTTTTTTTAGAAAAATTTGACATATTTTAGCCTTCATCTGAAATATGTCAAAATGTGGCATGGTGAAGAAACTTATTGATGAAATTTGATAACATACATGTGAAAACCTGTGGTAAATTATTGAAAAAATTAAAGCAAGTGTGTTTGCTTAATATTAGGCCAGAGATATAAGGATTGTTTTAAGCCACATCCATCTGAAAAGCCCACATAAGTCTGTTTACTAAGTTTTAAGATACATAGCAAAACAAAATGAACACACAAACAAATGACAATGCTACTATACTGGCTGGTCCATGTTATGAGGGCTGTTATGACACTGACAACAAAATGACATAACCTCCTAGGTCCCTGCATGCACATATGAGGACATAACATTCTGGCTTTACAACAACATAGCAATCATTTCTTCTGTTAGACTTTTTGAGATAATTGTGTGGAAAATCCACTGAAGTTTAAGTAATTCACATGAAATACTGGGAGAATTTTCTATGAATTTTTCAGGAAGTTTCATGTTTTTTTTTCATAGATATTTTTGAGCATTTCTTTGGATGTTTTGTGAAGTTAAATTTTTGAGTATTTTTTAGAAAAAATGGGAAATTGTTTGGCTGTTTAGGGAAAATTTTCAGGAATTTTTATGGAAATTTGGAAAATGTATTTGTAATTTTGATTGAATTTTATTTGATTCTTTGGGGGTGGGGGTTTGCTTCAAAAGTTATAGGTATTCTCAAGGAAACTTGGAAAATTAATCTTTAGTTTTTGGAAATCTGATTTGGGAATCGGAAGGGTGGTGTCTTTAGATATTTTTAGATTTTTATGGAAATTTCAGGGAATTTGTTAGGATGTTTGTGGGAATGTTCTGTCATTTTCATGAATATATAATTTCATTGTCATTTTCTTTGGGATATATTTATACACTTCGGGGAGTTGGCCTTGACATCTTTGGGGGATTTCTTTAATTTCTCAGGAATTTACATGGGCTTTTTGTGGAATTTTTAAATTAAAAGTCAGGCTTTATGATAAAGTTTCACTGAAACATTTGAGGAATATTTGAGGAAATTTTTGGATAATTTTTTTGGGAAACTTGAAAATAATTTTTCACAGAAATTTGAGTTTTCTTCTTTGAAATTCTGTGGAATTTTTGATGACACTGGACATCATTTTTTGGTCTAGATTAATTACTGTTCAAGGAAAAGGCTGGCCTTTATCAGACCCTACTGATCCAGAGGAAGTTTTAGAAACTAAAAATGCATTCCAGACCAAAGCTCAGATTTCAGGAGGTTAAGGCACTCTACTTGCAAGGTAACCCAGATTATAGGGGGAAAATGTACCATTAGGGAAGGTGAAATAAAATCACTCTGTGTCCATTACTCTAAATCCAAAAATGTGTCAACTTTCTGATATATTATCTATTTAGATCCAGACTGTAGTCAACTCCCAAACGTTCCAGAACATCTGCTTTCAAGATACGAAAGCAATAAATCGGGCCTGGAATGCTTGTGATAAAAAATACCAACTTAGATATACATAAAATGTGCTGCCCTGTTGGCAGATATTTTCACTTATTACAAGCATTCAGATATTATTTTTTGTTTTATAGCTAAAAACAAGGTGTTTATTTTGACTTGTCAATAGAACGGGGCTTAAAATAAATGTAATTATTTGTCTGAGAGACAAATACACCTGCTTAGATGTGAGTATTCATAGAGCAGAAACTTCCATTCTCATCCTTTAACAGTGACCTTGTGGTCTTTTAGCCCGAGCAGCTTTAAAACAATGATGCATGCTTACCCTTAATCTGCGTCCATACACAGTGACCTGGCCACGTGCCACCTCCTTCCTCTGCCTCCACTCCACCAGGTTGAGGCCGTTGTCGATGGCCAGCGTTACATTCCTCTTGCTGACCGTGGGGTTGGTGGTGCCAGCCAGCAGGTGGGGCTCAGTGTGCAAAGACACCTCCATACCATTGGCCAACACCAGCCGCAGCGAGCCATCCAGACCAATGAAATAGCTGTTCCGAACTTGATCTGAAGATAAAAGGAAGCACGAGGGAAAACAGTTATGATTAGAATAAGTAACAATCAGCACAGCTTGTAGCTGCTGTAAGAGGATGAAATCTAATATTCATCTCAGTGAGGCACAAACATAATGACCTAAAATGGCTGCTCAGCAGAAAGAAAGCCGTTAGCAGCAGTATTTAACTGAACCCCCGTGATAATGTTGGGTCTGTGACAACAAAGATCAATAGTGTGAGGCTTCACAGCGCCAGTAAAGTAAAGTTTTACAGCTGTTGCAGCAGCCTCCAGGATATGGGGGAATGAAAACTATCAAAGCTGCTAGCTTGCCTGTAGCCACAAAGAAGGCAGGGTACGCACACACACCCAACACACACTCACAAGGGATAAATCTGAGCCTGTCTGTTACGTCCCTAGGTGACGACTGCCTGTGTTCCAGCTCCAGACCAGTGACTAATGTTTCCACCGAGCGTCTCGTGTACATTCATCAGAGAATGCCTCCTTTTTACCTCCTGCCAGTAGACTGACAGAGACCAGGATGAATATCATTCTCATTAAGAACAGTGGAAAATTAATAGCTTGTACAACACAACATTAATTAGCTGACCCATTTAGCAGAAAATAAAAATCAAAACATGCACTATAATTTCCTCGTTTCATGTGAAAGCAGCTGTGGCATTTTATCTATTTAGCTCAGAGGACAGCAAAATAAACATCTCTTGAACATGTTTGGTTTCTCCTCTTTATTGCACAGCGCATCGCAGGATTTGTTGTGCTGCTGAGACATCAGAAACAGGCAGAGGAGGCAGGGCTGACCTTGCACCCGCCCTTACCTCTCTCCATCATATAGACACTCCAGGGGTTGATCAAAGGTCTCTGGGACAGACCCAAGCAAAGGAAGGCTTCTGAGACCAGATGAGGATGGAAATAATGCTGAACTGTAGAGTTCAGGCTAATGCATGCATACAGGTCAGCAGGGGATGTATCTGTTGAGCCCTGACCTTTAAAGGGGCTGCGGTCTGCTTAAACCAAATCATATAATGGAACAGTACACCTGTCTATCACGACAGGACTCAACATTTTGGGTCATTTGTTCCAAGTAAACATGTTGTGTTGAGGATAAAAAAAGGCTATTAATATTATTATTAATGTTACAATTTTCTGTTTTTTAATGCTCATCAAGTGATGATTGCACATACTTTTGTACTATAGGTGTATTTTACAAACATTTTTTCACAGTGTCAGACAGGAAGATTATTTAAATTTTCTTAGTTTTATCTCACTAAAAAGAGCTTGCTAATTTATTTTAATAACTGTAGGTAGATGTGCAATTCCCAGATCCTTTGTCAAACGCTATGGTCTAACTTGTGTCAAAGAAAACCTATGCAGCTCAAAAATGTTAAAGTCTTGTCAATATAAAGCACCAAAATTTTGTCTGCATTTAAAATCTAACGCTCAATAACCTACTTTTTACAAGCAGAAAACTGAAATGTAATTAAATATTAGGCGTAAATGTTAGGGCTGTCAGCACTGATGCATTAATCCTGATGCATCTAAGACCCATAATTAGTGCATTCATTTTGTGATTGCCAATGAACTGCATGTTTTATTGTCCCTCTCAGAACACTTGGTTGAGCCACTGCAATGTCCACACTGTAAAACCCAACAAGTTACAACTGCTTAAAATTTTTGTTGATTCTGATTCTGCCAAAGTTTTTAAGTAGTGGAAATACATTTTTGAGTATTCATTGTTGGGTTAACTTGACTTTTATAAGTTAAACTACACTGTGGAAACTGTCTTATACTTAAAAAATCTGATTAAATCCAACTCAAAACTATATGTTAGGTACTTTTCATAAAGCTACATGGTCTTCATCCACTGCAATTTTCCCCATATTTTTTCCACATACTTTAGAACATTAATGTCACCCAAGGTGGTCCAATTCAAGGACTAAAAGCGACAATAGGTGAAAAGTCAGGAAGTCCTCTTCCATTATGTTCATTGTACCATCCACTATACACTATAGCTGAACCCAAGGGGTGGGACTTATCCAACTGAGTCAGTAACTTCACCCATGGTGCAAAAGAAAAATGACCAGAAAGACTTGGAATGATTGAGTAGTGCTTATTTAAAACCAAAACTGTTCTTAACTGACCCAGAAAAATAGAGATGAAATAGCTGTTTTTGACTTTTAACTTAACACAACTTATTTAACATTCAACTATTCAGTCTTACAGTGTACCTTTAGCCACAGTGATGTAAAGTAAGCCCATCACTGATCCTTAATGTCTCATTTCCCTTAAAAAAAAAAAATCTCACAGACAGCTCAGTGGTCAAAAGTCATCTGCACCTTTTGATATTAAACATTTACTTTTCACTGTTCCTTCATTTCCATTTCAGTCCATAACAAGTTCATTTTTTTTGTGTTTAATCATGACACAATCCTTGATCTACCTAATGTTACCTATTTAATTTAAAAAAAAAAGCTTCCCTCTATTTAAACAGTAAGTCAAATGGCCTTAGTTAAAGACAGTACAAAGATTCAAAATGAAACAAAAACAGTTTTAAATGCAACATTTTGTAAATTCAGAATGAAACAAAAAGGAAGACTAATTCCCATCAACTATAGAAATCCTTAGATTAATCTCATTTTTTTAATCATTGTACAGTCCAACTAAATATTTAATGGATGTAGTGTGGACAAAGAGCATGCAACGCTGTGCAAAGTGAACTGATATCTGATGCTTGCATGTTAAGGCAAGCTGTCCGATGAATTCATTTATTTGTCTGTTTGCAGTCCTGAGATATAACTTTTCTTAAATGACTTTCTGCAGTTGGTAAAGCTGCTAATCATGAAACACGCTGACATCGATAAAAACATAGCCTTATGTTATATTACACCTGTTATGGTTTTTATGTACATATGTAAAATTGTTAAATTGAATTACTGCTGTTATCGTTATGTGTTTTGTATGTTCTGTTTTATGTATTTATAGATTTTTTGTGTGTCCAGAACAAATTTCCCAGTAGGGTCATTAAACTCTACCTTATCTTCAAAACAATATCTGCAGAAATGTTCACTTTGCCACCAGAATTATACTTTTTCTCTGGCTTTTTCTTGCTCAGTCTCTCTTTTTATCTTCTTTGCTTCCTCCTCTGTCTAGTACCAAGACAAAGGCTGGAGTGGGAACTAATGCCGTCAAGCTGTATGTACTTCTTGTGACAGAACTTTGGCAGCCCACTACCAAAGAGTGCTGAAAGCAGTTGACCAGTGTGCTCCTTGGAAATGGAATAAACACCACTCTCCCTGCTGAAAATGGATGTTCTATTACATGGACTTAGAGACTACAATTTCAAGTTGGAAAAGTTCCACACTGTTGCTTTTAAAGGTCTTTTTTAAACCTTAACAAATTCCTAATACACATGAGAATAATGGTGGCTCTTTTCAAACTGGAGCTTTGGCTGAATTTTAAAGACAGTTACAATGAGACTAAAGTTATCATATTCAGTCTATTAACAACACTGAGGTCTGTGAAAGCTCACCCGTAGGTGGCAAAACACACATCCAGATGAAAGGACTCCTGAAGGCGGTGCATTCATGTGTTATGTGATCTCCAGGTTGCCAGCTTACAAAGCAGACAATAGTGAATTAATTAACAGGAGAGCTCCTGGCGCCGCTCTGCTCACAAGCACGTCTAAGACAAGGTCACAATGTGGAGGTGACCAGTCCAGTGAGTAACATCAACAGAAACTGGAGATTGTCATCTTCTGTTTCAGATAAAGCCTTGCCGTGAGTTAGTCGGGCCAGAGGGTGGAGGGCAGATCCGAACGGAAGTGTAAAAGGATGGAGATGATGTGGGTGTGGCGGTCTTTTAAGATTGAAGTAGGTCCAGAAAGTTCAAAGTCATCAACTGGTAATCAATAAAGCATTGAGCCAGGTACAAAACATGTTATCAGACTGCTTCAATGTGTGAGACAAATCAGGGGGACTAAGCCACAACATCAGTCCGCCCTCTGCCTGCATCCCTCTAATTACATTTCCTAAATCTAGCGCGTATAGCCACCAGCGAAGTGCTTTATAAATCGTGTTTTTGTGACAGGAAGTCGATACATGTTTCCATTCTGGTAAACAGAAGCTGCAAAACACATTTTATTGAAACAAAGATGGGCAACAAATAGCATACTGCTGTGAGTAAGCGCTCTAATTGATAGGTAAAGAGGCATCTTTGTTTGTAGGACAGCTCAATCAAATCTCAAACCAGGAAAAGTTCTTATTTAGCTTAACAACTAGCTTGACGGTATGAGTTTAGATGAAATTTGAGAATCCTAAAATGATATGTTTGTGCAGCAAGAGTAAGCTGGTTATTCTGGTCTGGTCTGAGTACCTTCTGAATTGATCCAGTTGAAGATATTGATAAGCCAAGCTGGTAACAGCTTACATCAATCTTCCATACTGAGCCCAGACCATACCAAAATTCATCAATCAATCAGCTGTTATTTGTATAGGGCCGGTTTGTAGCAAATCTTATCTCAAGACACTTTTCAAACAGAGCAGGCCTGCACTGTATTCATTGTTCAGTATTCACAAAGACCTAACATTAATCTACTCTTAGCAAAGCACTTCTTAAAATTAAGTAATGTAGCAGCAGTAAGGAGAAGCTTCCTTTAAAGGGGCAGAAACTTTGAGCAGAATCAGACTCATGTTAAACAACTACCTGTTGCATCATTTCTACCCTGTAACCTCCAATACCAGCTTTAAAAAAGTTAGAATGCTTCTGCAACAGTCCAATACTTCAGCTATTTCACAGTACAAAGGGATGTCGCCCAAACACAAGGCAGTACAGCACGCAGATGTAAAATGGGGGCTTTACATACACAAGAAAAATGCACATTGCAATATCTGCTTTTCCTGCAGTATAAATTGTGGCTTTTATCAAGCATTAATTACATTTTCAATCAAGCAATGCTATTTCTTTTTTATTTTCTGACTTTAAATCTAAACCCCCTCCAACTTTTATGCCACATTGTCCTGCCCTCTCACAGCAGCTCTGAGCACACTGTGTAGGAGGAGGAAGAGTGGAGAGAGTGGCACATTGCTCAATAGGCTAAACTTCACAAACAAACTTGCCGCTTGTTATTGTGTTACTTCAGCCTGGCACACACTACAAGATAATCAGTCAGTAAGTAATCAGTAAGACCCTGACTATCAGATGGTTCTAAAGATGATCTACACAGTGGTGTTTGAAGGGTGATCTCTCCCTCTCTGATCTGCTCTGAAGATGCTGCTCTGGGATTATAAATATAAAACGTTCAGTATTTATGATTAGAAATCCTGTTATGTTGAGAAACACCAAGCAGGATTGTTATGTAGAATGGAGCAGTAGCCAAAAAGGAAGAAAGCAGACCAGAGGAGGAAGCACAGCAAACGCAGCCATGACAAATACAGCTGGGCTTGAATTGCTACCACAATGGATGTAGCAGGTAGTTCACAACTAGCCACACTTTGTTGACTCTCAAGTCATGTTTATGTGCAAGATCTGTAATTCTCCTCTGTAGGAGGGATCCTTCCGAGTCGAGGGTGAGGCAAGAGTCCTCCCTGGCAACATTTGGAGCAAGCAACGAGTGTACATGATTACATCATTGGAGTTTTATCCAGCCTGTCTAATACTGTATGTTTTCATATTATCATATAATCATATTTTATATCATACATAATAATATAATCTTATTCTATGGTGCTTCTTTCACCCATACAGTTTAACTCTGATACCATGAAATCATGATGATGACATATTTACAGTGGAAACAATACAATAATGAATTCTAACAGTTTTTGAGTGGTCAAGGACCTGTCTTTTTTTTAAGAGAAGGAGAACAGTGTGCATAGGATTATGGGTAATTCCTGCAAGTGGATGATACATATGTTCATCCTTGAAAATTCTCTGTTTGCAGGACTCAGTCCTTTGGGAAAATTTGGAGGATGCTCTACATTGGAATAGTCCTCTAACAGCAGTCAGTGTCTCAAAAACAGCTGTTTCAGGATCCTTCCTTGGCTTGGAGAAATGCCTGATAACAGGCATCCACATTAACAAGCACTGGGAGGAGGTGCTGCTGATAGCAGAAATACACTTAACTTTAGAAATGAAATACATGTGAGGGCAGCTGCATTTGTTCTAATATGCAGGACACACCGTCTGTGCATGCACAGTTCTCAGTTCTCCAATTCAGACAGAATTTTACTGTGCAATTTTCATAAAAAAAAGAAAGTTTTGCATTAAACAATATGTAAGTGGCAGCATAACATGCTTCAGGTCAGGTGATCCTATGGTTTGACTATTGCACGTGCACACATCCCACTCTAAGTTATCATACAAACTATATCATTCAGCCCCATTATGCACATGCTCTCAATAATGCACACATACTCTGCACTGCTCTCCCCTGCTCACTCTAAAAGGAAATATTCATATCATTTAAACTACAAGCAAAAGTGTGTATAAGCAGCATGCAGACATCCTTTTATCCATCCGTATAATGAGTGGTTGTAACCACAGATAAACACCAGAAACAGAAAGCTTTATGATCCTAAAGCTCATGTATAGCTTTCTGAACTTTCATAGCCACACAATACCTTAAAACTTGCATGCTCCACTTGTGAGCGACATTAAAAGAAACTCACCCTGCATGAGCGTGTAGAAGGTGCCAGAGGCTGACAGGTTTGTGGTGACGGTGATATCCTCTTTGTTGGAGCCCTCTGTTTGGATGCGTACTGAGCTGTCTGAATCTGTACGGTAGCTGCTCACTCGGCCCGTGGGGTAAGTGATGTTAGTCAGACGCCCGTAACTGTCATACCTACAAAGAAATACATTGATGTGAGCCAAAGGAGGCAAAGCATCACATGTCATCTGAAAGAGTGTATAAACAGGAAGCATAGCAGAATCATAAACAGTTCTGAGGCTCAGAGACATTTACCTATGCTTGTTTAGGATTGTTAAATCATGAGGAAACATCTTAATCATTAAGGCAGGCTGGGTATGCTTAAATGCATGTGGGTAAATACAAACCCTAATTCCTAAATAGTTGGGCATTGTGTAAAATGTGAATAAAATCAGAATGTAGTTATTTGAAAACTGTTTTCAACTTATTTCATTTAAATACATTTAATGTTCAAGGTGATGAATGTATTTATTTTGTTTAAATGAAAACACACACATTCTAAATTTGATTCCTGAAACATGTCCCAAAAAAGATGGGACGGGAGCATGTTTACCACTGTGTTATATCCCTTTTTCTTCCGTAACATTCTTGCTGTAGCCTTTGTATATCTTAAGTTACATCTTAAGTTGCAACAGTGTGGGGTATCTGTTGTTATATTTTGGGCTCTGTAATACACTATACAATTTCACTGGCAGACAGGTTTGGACAGCATGTAGGCCAGTCTAGTACCTGCTCTCTTTTACTGTGAAACTATGCTGTTGGAACCTCAATGACATCTGTAGGGAAGTCTATGTTGTTCCTCAACCTATATGTACCTCTCAGTATTAATGATGATTAATGATGCCTTCACAGATGTGCAAGTGACCCATACCATGGGCACTAATACATTCCCACACACTATGACAGATGTTGGCTTTTGAACTTTGTATTGGTAACAATCTGGGTGGTCCTTTTCCTCTTTAGCCTGGGTGACTCCACAGCCATAATTTCCATAAGAAATTTGAAATGTAGACTTATCAAACCAGAGCAAATCAAATCTTTTCTGCTTTGGGTCAGTCCATCTCAAATGACCCAGAGAAGGCTGCGCTACTTTTTTTTGCTGTTGATATATGGATTTCGCTTTGCATTATCTCGATACTGAAGTGAATTTAACAACTGTTCAATGTATATTGGTAATGCTAATGCTAATTCTGCATTTTCGTTTTCATCAATCATAGCTGTTACTGCAAATTTTTCACATATTGCTAACATCATCAATAGTTGCAAAGATTTCCTTTAAAATGGGAGATACGTTTAGGCCACAACTGCCATACATTTTTCCTTCATTTAGTGTTTTGTTGTTTCGCTTGTCCCTCTCCTCTTCTTGCTTTTCTCCACTCCTACCCCTCCTTCTAGCCTTTTCCAACCTCAGTGCAGCTTTGGCAGAGAGCTGTTAACATGAGTCTGGTCTGCTCAACATTCCTGCCCTATAATAGGGAATGTCTATGATGCCACTTTAGCAGGGCTAAATACTGCTATTGCTGTGCTCATGGTGATTAATGCGGGTCTTTATCATAATAGGGTATAGTCTTCATTACAATATTAATGATTAACACTGGTTATTAAGAGCCTTGAGATTACTTCAGTTATGAAGTATGAAGTTATTTTTGGAAGATGTTGCAGGCATCAAATTCAGAATAAGTATATGTATCCAAAATGTCAACAGAGTTTATCTGTTTAAATCAACAATAAGTGCACTGCTTTTTTTATCGCCATTAATCTGCATTGAGTATGAGCCCTTGGGCTAGGCCCTTAACACCATGAACGCCTTTCTATCTATATGTACATCACTTTTGAAAAAAGTGTCTGCTAAATGACTGTAACATTGTGATACTAAGTGCGGGTTTTAGCGTCGCTTTCCAAAAACTTTGGTTAAGCCAGGTCAGCATCTCCCTGTCAGCCACAGTGATGTTAAGTAAGTCCAACACTGCTTCTTAACATCTCATTTCACTTTAAAAACTATACAAATCCAAACAAACCAGTTTTCAATTGAAAACAGTAGAATTCTTTAAATGCTATTAATAGGTGCGATTAATCACAAATAACTAAAGAAATCCTCAGATGTATTGCCATCAAAAATGTTAATCTTTTGGCAGCCCTAGTTTCAACATAAAATATCTCAACTGCATAAATTAGGCTGAAAAGACTTTAAATCACTCTACTCTGATTGAATTCACATTTCACACAGCGTCCCAATGTTTTTAGAATTGTAAATGGTAGTAACGATTTTGGCTGTCGTCTTGGATTCCCTGTGACTGCGAGCTGTTATCCAGGATAAAGTCTTTTAGTGATAATTACAAGAAGGAATTGGGAGTTTTATGCAGAGTCTGATATTTCCCTTTGGTGTTTCACATTGAGGAAGTGTTTTGACACGAGCACTAAACTCAGAAACAAATCCATCAGAGCTGGCAGCCGGAGGAAAGAAAACTCAGAACTATCAGCTTTGATCACTGAAGTTTACCAAGTCAACTTTTTAAAAGTGTGAAGCGTTGTCTGCTGAAATCAGTATTTATGAAGTTACAGCGTCCAGAGGAACTTTCCTGGCTCTTCTGAATGGTTGTAAACGTGTTCTCGTGACTTTGTTTGTAAGTGACTTGGATGGAAGCAGACAACTACTGACGAGGAAAAACTGTCATGGAGGCACACACCTTAACACGTTTGGAAAACTGCTTATTAGCTTAAAAGATTAGTGATATCACGTAATCTCATTATCTGCGCTATAAAATAGGAGCGCTGGAGTGCGACTCCTTGCAGATATGGAGCATCTCTCCAGCCTACAAATCAGTCAGTTCATCACAACAGGAACATGAGTGGCCAGATTGTTTCATTTCGCTTGGAGAACACATCAGCATAGAACAATTTAAAATCTTTCAGGTTGTCAGTGTTGCACAATTGGAGTGAGTGAACGGTACATTACTTAGAATGAAGACTTTTATCTGCGCAGTGAATACAGATTGGAAAGCCCTCTTCAGTGTTGTTGCCTGCCATAATAAAGCCTCTAATAAATGAGATGGCGGTGCTGGTTTACGGATATTTCCTCAGCGCTGCCATCTCAAATATCCAATATGGAAAGGAAGAGTGGGAGAGGAATCATCTTCCAGAGATAAATGTTATCTGATCTCAACTATATGAGTGCCTGGGATTCAAGATGCATTTCAACCCAAGTCTTCCTCTTCAGGAAATACTAAACAGCAGAGTAATTCATCTCCAAGGCTTTTGAACTTCTTTGATATGCGCTTACTTTATCAGCAAGATTTCCTTGTCCTCACCATGCAAAGTTTTTAGCTTCAATAAAAGAAATCAGCAGCCTACCAGCTGAAAATGTTCAAATTCTTGGACAAAGAGATCTTTCTCTTTTTGCCTTCAATACTGCACAAAAGAAAGAGTCCACAAGACAGAAATCTCATTCTGGAGTGACGCCGCATGCCCCAGCTTGGTCACTGACCCAAACTCTTGCTTTCTCAATTAAGGCCTTGAGCTGGAGCCTTTCCCCAGGCTTCACCGCTGAGCTCTAATGGCTCTTGCCTGCTTCAACTCAGCCGTCTATTAGCTTGCTTTCTGTGGACAAGAGGGGCATGTGGGGGCAGGGTGCTCAGCAGAAGTAGAGGACTGCTATCCCCCTGGATGGCCAAAAGTCCATTCGGATCGCATCACCTCTGTGTCACATGCTAGCTCTCTGACCTTTCACGCTGGGACCCAACAATAGGCTGGACACTTCATATCAGCATCCCCTCCAGCATGGCTAACCTCAGTTTTATGACTTATTCTCATGTTTTCACTTCCTCTTTGCTGCTGGAGAAATTCAGAGCACATCTGACTGATGACTGTGGGGCCATATAAAGACAAAAAGCCATGTCATTTGTGCTTTTAAACATGATAAAGCAATTATTATTGATGTACCAAAGCAACCTAATAACATTTGCTTGAACCCAGAGACTGAAGCTCATTTGTTACCAAATTAAAGCATTACTGCCCTGTTAATTGGAGGCCAAGACAACAATTAAGCCTCCTCCAAAATGCTACATGATTAAATAGATTTAACCGTAACCCATGAACATAATCAGTTATCATTACAAAGAAAACATTAGGAGGTTAGCAGAGCATCTGCGTACTGTATATACTAAATGTCAAAGACAATCAGGCTGCCAAGGGTTAGAAGAGAGAGGCTGTGGAGCACATGTCCTTTGTTCTGAAGTAATGTTCACGTTTTGTTTCTGCATTCATCCACATTAATAGAAATGTATTATCTGCATGTATAGAATTAGGCACAAATTAATTAAAATGGGTAAAATGTTTAGCAGCGCTCTTTGTCGAGCAGAGATAAATGGAGGTTCTTTTTCAATTCTGTTGGTAAATTATGGTTTTGACCCTCGGGTGGAGTAGTGACCTTCAAAGCTAATTACTGTATTCAGGAAAACAAACGCTCTTCATTGACTCTAAATGAAACAGAGATGATCTGATTTGCTCATAGGTAAATATAAAGTCATTGTTTGATTTAAAAGAGAAGCCAGACAAAGGAATTTTTAATTTTCTACTTATCTTTAATATATTTCTAATGAGATGCCATATAAAAGAACATTTTGCACTATTTTGCCACTATGCATGCTTAGAAAGGGAATCAGAAACTGCATCAACAACTACATTTTAATTTTTGCTGTACTGTTTTGTTAATTAATATCTTAATTGCTTGATTTGTATGTGGAAAACTGGCAACCTTTCTTGATTCTGATAGTATGATAAATGGTACCCTATTCACATGGGATTAGTAGAACCTGGCAACCCTTTGATAATTAGCAATAATGTGGAGGATTTCCGTGTATGTAATCCTGTGCAAACTAACCCTGTCTGTAGTTTGTAAAGTTAAAATTTCTAGGCCAGATTATCTACCTTATTTCAGAACACATAGAGATCCACAGAGAAAATCATGCCAATATGCATCTTGGTCATTTGAGGTGGCAAATTTGTGTCTTTTGCAGTCCATGCCACTTTTCCTGCTCCCTTTAAAAGTTGAAAAAAAATTACATAGACTGTGTAGGACATTGTAAACAAAAATATCTAACCTAAAGACTATTCAAAGTGGTCATATCTTTTAGGATCTTTAAGGTAATATTCACAAATAACTTTATTTTGCTTAATTGCCTTCTTTAAACTATGCTATCCAAATGCACGTGAACCCATCGCTGCTCTCGATAGACACAGACTCCTGACTCCTACAGCTACTCTTTAACATGTACTTTTAGCACTATAATTAAACTGTACATTTCAGAATACACTTTGGATTTTGAAATATGTCTCTCATATTCAGTTATTAGGCTACTACAGGTGATCTGCTTGACAAGGGTAATTATTGCAATGATCCAAAATAAATAGAGTGGAGAATAACATTGATGGCATACAGTGAACTGCATCAATAGTGTTGCCTACTTTTAACTGACCACAACAATTCTCTGCCATTGAGTGTGGCTTCTCTAGTTCAAGCTCCCTACATCTGTCTTAACTCAATTTGAGGTTCATTTGCAAACCCTCTGTGCCATCTTTTTTTGTTATGACTGAGAGCCCTTGTGGGCTGAATTTATGTGCTATGAATTGTAGTTTTTATATTACCCTTGTTTTTTATGTATAGGCTGTGGAGGTTGTTAGCAGTCATGTGATCCTGATGATGCAGAAATTTTAGATGGGGGCTGGAAGTAGCACACCAGAACTCCATGCTACAGTAATCAATGGAAAATTTCTAGATACAGTGAGTATGCTCCCTACACATTACAAAAAGTGTTTTTTTGTTTTTTTGGGTTTTTTTTGTATTTACTTGGCATGGAGGCCATCAGTATCATAAATGACTTGTTGAACCAGATGAAGGGGGACAAGTTTCTTGAAGATTCTTGTACTGAGCTAAAAGGCTAGCTGTGCCTCTAACAGCTTTTCTACCTAATTTTGACTTAAGCATGCTTTTAAGAGAAACAATGATACACTACTGAGCAAATAAGCCAAGTGGGGGAAGTGACTGAGTAATGACCGAGCAGATTCCCAGAACTGGCTCAGTCATATGAACCGACTTCATAAGAGATGGTTCCAGTTTGAGTGCCAGTTTCCTTTCTTTTTTTTCTTGATTTACTACACATTTGAAAAGCCAAACTGGCACCCGATAAAAAGCCGTTCGAAGTCAATAAACCGGCTCTTTTACTGAGCTGAACCAAATGATGAAGTTTTCTAAGAGGAGAAAGAGATACCATCGAGGTGAGCAAAAGGCTTGACGGACAATGGCTGTGGAAACACAAGCAATATCTGGGTGTACTATGCCGAAGCATACTAAAGCAAATCAGACCACTTGGTGAAACAGACCAAATATGAGTCTGATTCCACTCCTTTAGACAGAGGGTTTTTAAATTCAGGTCTGCTGCACTTTCTCTGCAAGCTTTTCAAACTTTATGTCTGAATGTTTCACTACATTTGGTAAATCAAACGTAGTTACAATTATTTTCACAAATCGAATTGTTGGCAGAGCAAATAGCACAAAACTTTGACATTCTGATAGTGCTTCTTTCTGCAGAAATCACTTTCTGCCCTCCATCTGGACTTCTTTGCTGTGACATGACGTCAAATGCAAACAACCTGTTAGGCTTTTTTTTTCTATGTGGTGACTTGTTTAGCATCCAGATATATAGAGTCTGAATCTCTTAGTTTTACTAGTGACATGACTTCTGTCTCAATGCACCAACTGTTGAACAGATTAATATGCTGAACTCTACTGTGTGCATTTACAGGCACTAAAGCTGAGAATTAAACCAAATCTAGTACTGGGTGTATATTTATTTCACATAAACCCCACGTAATTACGTCTGCCTCAAACATCCCAAACATGTAGGCACTCTTATTTTTTATGTTTCTGAGTATAGGTGTGGCATGAGAGAAATTCAGTCTGTAATGAACCTCCATTGTTTTTATTCCCCCCTTAAACAAGCCCTTTGGGTCACTGCTGCTATAATAGCTCTCTCTTCTCTTTACATAATGGAGAACAGTATTCTCAAACCTGATATAAAAAGCAGCCATTTTAGAGGAATTCACAAAGAAATAATTCAGACTCCTGCCCACCCACTGGATTTGTCGAAGCCGTAGGCAATTCACTCTACCTTGAGAAACGGCGATGCAAACCGTCTCAGATGACATCCAAATCAAACACAGGTGATAAATGTCTGCCTAGATTAAACAGAGCGTCTGATTATGTGTCAGAGTGTTATATTCCTCCAGTGAGGTGTAACAGATGTCTGACCAGCCAATCTGCTTAATCACACTTTTTGGAATGACATCCTGTTAGCACGCTATCCCTTGGTACAGCATATTAAGCTAAGGGACAGATTGCTTCATAGGAGTCACATGAACATAAAATCCTAAGCTTCAATGCAGCAGTATGTGGGAGTGTTTTAATTTTCCCTTCACAATGTGTGGTTAGCCTGCATCTGTTACCACCTCTTGCTTTTCTATTTTGCTTAAGTCTTCTGACAATCCTACAGGATAAGCATGCTTTCCAGTAGATATACATTATTCCTGAACCTCTATATTCCAAAAAATGACAGTCTGTCACTGCAAGCAAGGGTGAAGATGAGGAACATATGATCCTGTAATCCTATTTGGTATGATAACAGCAAATAGGATTACATCGATATTTCAACAGGTCTTGTACTCTGTGGAAACAGACATAAAGGCATACAAGGTACTTTATGTGCCTAAACCCTAAACTCAGATGTCAAAGATATCTTATAGTCATACTATTTGCTCACTAAAACACCTTAGAATCTGTGTAACCAAGAATTTAAAGCTCCCATTTCAGATACTCAAGAAATGATATGAGAGATTTAACAGATCTTTTCAGTCGCTCTCTCACTAGGATAAGGCAGAAATCTATACTCAGGTCAACTGGGACTCAGACTTCAGGTGTAAGGACTGGGGAAAAACTCACTCAAAGAAGGTTGTCCATCCATTTTCATTCGTCTTAGTCGCCAGAAGCCCCGAGCTTCCATGATAAGTCATAACAGCGAGCTCTTGACCCTGTGCGGCGACTGTTTTGAGGGCGTTGTTGGTGCCGATGGTGAACCAGAATGTCTGCCCGTCAGGAACCATAAGCCACAGTGGTAGCCCTGTTGTGTCACGTCTGATAATCACAGTGTTTTTATTCTTATCGGTGATGCTGCTCAGATCTCCCACTCCTGTGTAGGTCAGATTGTAGAGGTGGTCTCCTGTTGTAAGACTTTGTGTGAAAATATGGCTGCCGTTGGAGTCGAATAAGTAAAGCTCATCGTTAATGGGAGAGGACACCTCATACATGCTGAGGGGATTCAGATAGGGCTTGTTTTTGCGCACGTAGCGGATCCGAATGTTTCCAAGATCTGCAATATAAAGTTCACCATCTGGACATACCGCTAGAGAGGAAGGTGCATTTAGTTTGGCGTCTTTGGCGTAGCCTTCATCACCAGAGTAACAATCACAGTTGGCGTCATTCTTACAGTCACAGCCACTTGGAGCACCTGCAACCAGGGAGATCTCTCCGTTAGTGGACACCTGCCGCACTCGGTTTATTTTCTTTTCATCCGACTCAGCGATGTACAAAATGCCGTTGTGGGACACAGCCAGGGCATTGGCGGACTCCAGGGTGGCATGGATGGCCACCTTGCTCATAAGGAAGTGGTCGATCCCAGGTACTTGGCAGTGCATAGGCCGGCCTGCGACAATTCGGACTTGATGGTTTTCTGAGATCTGCAGGACTACGTTGTTGTCCAGCACGTACAGGGAGTTATCCATGGGGCTCACCGCTAGGTCTGTGGGCCACTCAAGACGCACCTAGAAGGAAAAAATACACAAAGAATATCAGCTTCAGGTCACAAAAACAGACCATACTCGTATTGATCCACACATTTTTCACTTTATCAGAGGGAAAGAGTCTCACAAGGGAAGAATCATTGAGAAGAGCTTACAAGGAATACACGCTGCTGTGAGAAAGGTAGGCTATCTCATAGTTTACGCTGAAGGCACAAACACTTTCTGAACAGTTTATTATCTGATAAAGATGAAAATAGCAGCTGCAGTACTGTTAAAAGGCAAAAAACAGGACTTTTTAGATCAAAGATAACAATGTAGCGGTGAAGGGCAGAACAAGGGGAGATCATTCAAATGATCAGATTAGCTGGAAAAAAACACACCGCAATCGATCATGAGAACTCTGGACACCCAAGGACTGGGCATTCGCATTCTTCACCTCCACTGTTTTTCCTACTTTGGGTTATTAATTCTGTAATGACAAGAGATTGCTTCGAGTCCTTGAAAAGAAACTGGAGCGCACTTGCTGAATGAAAGTCTAACCTGCCTCTGGCCTCCTAAATCATGACTTATTGTTCGGCAAACAAGGCATCAGGCTTTTAACAAATTGGAATGATTGGATTCATCCAATTTACCGATCTCCCTCTCACTTGAGGTCCCATGGGAATCTCGTAGGAACATTATATGAAGTGCCATATTTCAATAGAGGCCTTGGAGCACCAACAAAGGAGGCTGATTAAAATCAGGACCAAACAAACAGGTTCAGGTTCCCTGTATCAATAGATGAGAGCAGCCTTCACATTGCTCGCGATACTCTGTCCTATGACTCTGAACTGAAGGTGATTTAATTTATGGAGCTATTACTATCACTGAATATAAAAACCCTGTTCCAAAAAGTTGAGACACTGTGTAATATATGTATGAACAGTGATTTGTGAATCCTTTTCAACCTAAATTCCATTGAACAGACCACAGACAAGATGTTAAGTATTCAAATTCATAAGCTTTACTGTTTTTTTAATGTACACACTTTACGAATTTGACGCCTGCAACACATTCCAAAAAAGTCAGGACAGAAACATATTAATCACTGTGCTAAATCACCTTTTCTTCTCACAACACTCTACAAGTGTCTGGAAAATGCAAACACTATTTGCAAAAAACTGAAAGTGGAATTCTTTCCCTTTCTTGCTTGATGTACATCTTTAGTTGCTCAGTGGGGCAAAATTTCCATTGTTGTATTTTATGCTTTATAATGCATCACACATTTTCAACAGGAGACAGGTCTGGACTGCATGCATTGTCAGACTAGTCCCTTATTCAGTCATGCTGTTGTAACTAGTAAAGAACGTGGCTTGGCATTGTTTTGCTGAAATAAGCAGGGGCAACCATGAAAAAGATGCCATCTAGATGGAAGCATGTTGATCCAAAACTTGTCTTCACCTCTCAGTATAAATGAAGTGGTGTTGTTAATTTATGGCTTTCACTTTGCCGGGCAGGGTCTTAACCTACATTTGTAAATGAAGAGACTCATATGTTAACTGACAGTGGATCTCCAAAGTGTTCCTGAGTCCATGTTGTAGTAACTATCACAGAACGATGCCAGTTTCTAATAAAGTGCTGCTTGAGGGGTCGGAGGTCACAGGCATTCAATCTTGGTTTTCAAGCTGGCATTTACATGCAGGGGTTTCTCAGGTTCTCTAAATCCTTTGATGATATTACAGACTATAGTAGGTCGGCAGTATCAGTCAATTACACTTCTACATACAATTTTATAACTGAGTAATGAAAAAAACCCAAATAGCTCGACTGCCACAAAGCATGCCATGACTCATGACCAAGGGTGTTGGGTTGAAACATGAAACTTATGGAGTTATTGTTTATTTTTCCAACTAGTTAAAAACATACTGTTGAGGCAAACCGCTCTGTTAAACAAATTAGATGCTCAGCCAAGCTGCTTGAGGCTCTAGTTCAACTTTACTGTAAGGAGGTAAATATGGAGCGTGTGCCATGAAATGAGTTAGAGCGCTCTCTACCTGATAAAAAAAAAAAAAAACACAACACAGACCTCATGTCTAAGTAACACCAAGTCATATTCCCTGCATTAGTGAAAATACAAGTGTTAATATCGGCATCTATCAGCCAACCTTTCACTGATTAACGATTATTTTTAATGGGCTGTAATCGTCCAATTAAATTGGCTGGCAGATCAATCAATCAAAGAACTCTAAACTCCCTATTACTGTGCATACAGGTAAGCTGTTCATGATCCAATGTACTTTTAGCTCATGCCTTCTTTCACAAAGTGGAGAAATTTGCACGAGCGTTGACAGTGAAAATAAATGGTAATATCAACTGTTACCAGTCAACTGTCTTACCTGTGGGAAGTTTCAGTTTTTATTTTATTTTTTTTTACCATTCCACTACTTTTAAAGCCTATTCTGCTCTGTCTCAACTTTTTTGGAACATTTTTCAAGCAGCCAATTCAAAATATGTGTATATTTAAAAACAATGAAGATAATCAGTTTGAACAGAAAATATCTTGACTTTGTGCTGTATTCATTAAAGTATGGGTTGAAAAGCATTTCCAGATCACTGTATTTTATCCTTATTTTACACAACGCCCCAATTTTTTTTTTGATATTAGATTTTATACTAAAGCCGAGCAGGAAGGAAAAATATCAGAGAGCTAAAGAAATAAACAAAAGCAGTCACTCCAGTTAACTGTCTGAGTGTTGTCAGTTTTATTTACCTGCTAATGGCACACGCTGGCAAAGATAAACCACAGGAGGCTCCTCTGGGATTATTATTGTAATGTGTCTAAAGGCCTGGCATTGGTCATGTTCTTGAAACCCTGCCACTCTTTCTAACTCGAGCTCCAGTCCAGCTTTGATTGAAAAACAGATCCGAATATCACACACAGCACGCCTCCCATAAACCCCCACAATACAGAGGAGGCTTATATAATAGGACATATCTTTGGCCTCATACAACAAACAGCAGACAGGCAGTGGATGCATGTCATCTTTCCCTTAGCAGAAAATGCATTTACTTGGGAAATGAAGGGGAGACTTTCAATTTCTTAAAACCTATTTCTTGTCAACACTGGTGGTTAAATATTTTATGAGCCAGAGTGTGGAGTGGCTCAAGGGAGCTGCCTGTAAGGAGGTTTTCACGCCACTCTGACTGATGAGGGGATATTTCCCGAGCTGCTGTCCCATATGCTGTAACCCGATCATACACCCCCCTCTCTTTAGACAGTCAGGCAGCTGTCAATTGTGCTTGGCTGACACAGCCGCCACCAGCAAAAAAGACACTAAAATACAGCCACGGGAGCAAGCCATGGATTTGAACCAGCACAACACATATCTATTTTTAAATATTTGAGCCTGTATTAGAACTATAATGCCAACTTCTATTAGCGATAGCTTCACTCTTTGCTCATACCAGCATGATGCCTGTCTGAAGAAAAGTAATACGTCACTATTTGAAGTCCCTCTCAGATTTGAACCGACTGTCATAGTCAAAGACTTGATAAAGCTTTCTGGGGCTGCTAACATCCTTGAAATGTGTTCAAGTGATCTTGTTTCAAGACATGGCTTCCCTCTATTTGAGTTTGAACTCTGCAGGGGATGAGGAAGAGATTTTCAAGTCCTGAAAACAGAAAACGAGACACATTTCTGAAACAGCAAGGGCTCAAGGCCTTGGTATAAACAAATTAATGCATACTTGAACGGGGTCAAACTCTTGTCCTTTTGTATGATGATATAAAGATAAAAGATGCGGCAGCTATAAAGCCGAACGCTGCAGATCAAATTAAGACAGAATTGTGCTGCAGAACGCTCACTGCACAGATGGCATTGCAAGATAACAATGACCTCATCAACGAAGAGAGAGAAAAATCTGCCATTTTTTCAACAAGAACAGGTGAGGTACAGCAAAAGTAATGACCACTACGGTAAGGCTTCTCCTGAGGAACTCTGCTTCTAAGTGAGGGGATGGGGAGTGTTTGAAGTAGGAAGCTATGTGCCCTGGATGAATTTTTAATGGATGCTTTTTACTGTCTGAGTGTCTCTGGCAGTGCTTGTGCGATTTGTCATCGTTGTAGAGCTGCAGTCAGTCTGCCTGTGTCCTGGCTGTCTTGGAGCTGGGATGCTGAGGATCTATAGGCGCTTGTGTTTGTGTGTGCGTGTTAGGTTGGCAGCAAGCACAGGTCATGAGGCAGGAGTTCCCCTGAGGCTGGAAATGGGCAGCTGCAGGCTTTGCCCCCCTGCACCAGATTCATCATTTCATACACTCAGAAGGATTCTCTGCTGGTATGACAGGCCCCCATAGGACAGGTTTGCTCACTTAAAACACACCCAACGGGGCAAGAAACAAAATAGTACAAGTGCAAAGGGCAAGTCTTATGATGAAGTACTAGCAGTGCTCTTTGCGTGATAATATGACCAAAACAAAAGCGTTTAAGATAACACAGAACTTACACAATCTAGAGTTTTATCTGTTGTAAGAAATTACTGTTAAGGCCACTGTGGACTTGCGGATGAGGACAAAATGATTAGCCTCCAAGATGAAAATGTCACTTTTTTAAAGTATTTGCCTAGTGCTGTTAAACAGAGCAAAGGCCTTTTTTGTAATCACAGCTTTCCAAACATCCTACTTTTATTTTAGATGCTTACATTATTCAACTCACACATAGAAACAAAATTATTTCACAAAAACTACCAGGGTCAAAATGATCAGCCCCTTTGATGCTAATAGTTGTGTCTCCTTTTTGGCTGCCTGTAGTTTGTTGTAATTCTAAACAAATCTCAGACACGTCTCCTGAGGAATCCAATCCCATTCTCCTTTGGCTAATTTCTCAAGCTCTTCCAGATTTGAGGATCCTCTGCATGGACCTTGGTCTTCAGTTCACCAATTTTCAATGCATTTCTACTGCATTTTAAAATTCCACTATTTTGCATTAAAAACTGTTTTTTTGCATCATTTTGGATGTTTTTGCTGTCTCTTACTGAGGATAATTGACTTTCTGTTTGCATACAGGCCTGCTTTTTTACCTAAATCGAAGATTTTAATTTGAACCCTATCGTGTCACATACTTTTTCTTGCAACTGTAAGTTAGAATGGAATCAATAACGGTAAAAATAGACTACACTTCCCAATTTATAATAGACATTTTTATTTTGTTAGTTGGGCTTCATTCTGAAATTTATTTGAGTCTTTATTCATAAATCTGCTCTGCATGCCAGTGTTGAAACTGTCCAAATGTTCCACATTCTGAAACAGCTTTTCTGTCCAGTCATGTGCTCAACCAGGCGAAGCTCATGATGAAGTTCAAGAGAAAATCTGGGTTTTAATTTTTTCAAAAACTAGATTTTTCATTTTATTGTCCAGGCCTAGCCTGCAGTGTTAATTTCATTGACTAAAGCTATGACTAAAAATGTTCGTCAACAGTCTTTTCTTCCAGGACAAAAACTAGACTAAGTGTAACAAAATCAGATCTGTGATGACTAAAACTGACGAAAAGAATGTTTAGTTTTCGTCAAGATGACTAAAATGTAATTTAGCTTTAGTCAGATATTAAAAATCCATGATATTTCTCAACTGTGGGTAAAACTGTCAAAGAAGATTGTATCTGAATCTCTTTTGCCTTTTAGCTGTAGAAAGCAGGGACCCCAGGTTTGGCAGGATGTATAGAACACACTACCATGATTTGGTACCAGATTTAGGCAAGAGAATAAACGCTGGGACTAAAAGTCAGAACTAAACTGTGAGGCCTTTTTGTTGACTAAAACTAGACTATGGTTAAAAACAGTAGAAATGACTAAAATGTGACTAAAACTTAAAGACATCTAATCAAAAGACTAAGACTAACATTAAAAATGGGTGTCGAAATTAACACTGCTAGCCTGAGGTTGAAACCATCTGACAGACGAGGGAAGGAGAACAATTAAAAAAACACTAATATATTCTAATAAGGTCAGTATGGCTTAACAAGCAGGGATACTTTTAAAGTAAATATATGAAAAATGTTTAGTGAATGAAGTTAAAGTGTGTGAGTGACTTATAATAATACATTGTATTATTTTTCACTGAGGGTGAGCTTTGTGGCTGTTTTGTGAGTGAATAAGACAAGGCTTTAAAGGACAAAAGAATAAGCTCTTAAATCAAGAGTAGTAGTAGAGAGCATGTCAAGGAAGTAATTATAAAGCCCACAATTATTTTATGGACACACTAATTACCCAATTGAGTAAACTGATTTTTTGCATTTTCAAAGACTCTGTGTAAAACAATCTCTCTATTTTTGTTTAAAATAACTTAAATAAGGTGTACAAAATGATCAGAAGAAGTATGTTTCATCACCTCCAAAGGGAAGTCAGTGAGCCAGAAAGAGATGTGACCTCAGTGCTGTACCCTTGCCTGGGGGAGGTGTCCTGCCTGTTGTGCTGCTCTGGTACATATGTGAGTTTGCATCAGTGAACATGTGTGATTGAATTGAGAGCCAGCGAGGTTATAGTTCATTTTGATCCCCCCTTACAGCTATAGGTTGAAAGGCCTTGTGTACTATGGGCTGGACAAGACATCTCCTGTTTCCAAACGGCTCTGTACTCTAGTGGTGTATTTATTCTGGTTCCTGCTGGTTCTTTCAGCCTAGACTGACTCCCATTTACTGCTAATTTTCATTTTTATTTGTTTTTGCTTGTTAACCACAAGATAAATTGCATTTGTGATTCATGCTGGCAAGCTGAGTTTTGGGCTCCTCTCTTGAAATCAGATCCTTTGCAGCAAATTCAGAAATTTCTATATCAAATGAATTTAGTTGCAGCCTTTACATGAAGTTCAATTTATCATGAGTGCAACAAACACACACACAATTAAAACATATCATCAACTGCCATAAAAAAAATTGCACTTTTTTTGTGTTTTCTATGAGCCGTTAAGTTTTTACCGCATCCAGTTTTTATAAAGTGCATTTTTTTTGCCGTATTTCCTAATGTAGTCTCTTTGGCAGAGCTTTAAAAACACAACCTTACTTGAACTATTTCCCAGATGTAATTTATGGTAAATAACAGATACAGAAATCTTACTGACATGAGCTTAAATGAACTCAGGAAAACCATGAAATCGCAGCACAGTGCTAAACGCCTGGGGGCTCTAACTGTCTTCCTCTACCTTAGTATCCTTCGCAAGTCCTGCGAATTTAAAAGCCCCTATGATGCAGCCAATAAACAAATGTGGATCAAATCCAGATCAAAGGATACTGGATCCAGGCTAGGAGCTTCCAGCTACTGAAACAAAAGCTCACATGGAGATAAAAGCATCCTGGAGTCAGGGTCAGCCAAGGTGAATGGTGTAGGCTGAGAGACAAGAAGACACATGGCGACTGCCCGGGTCAGAAAGGTCGTACCTGAGAGATGTCCATCACAGAATCACAGCTGAGAGGTCGGGCTGAGGTCAGGTCATTGAAGCCCAGAAGAGTAGAGATGATACCGTTTTGATCAATCCGACGAATCATGGTTCCATCCACAAAGAAGATTATGCCGTACTTATCCACCGTAATGCCTGCAGATAAAAAGCCAACCAATGGGCAGGAGAGAGAAATATCCATCAGTTATTTTCTTTATCTTTAGCTTAAAGCACCACTAAATGACAATTACAGTCTATTCACTGTGATGAAAATTAAACACTAATCACTGCAATGACAACTAATGTAGGAATTGATCTTCAAATCAATATTGAGAACAATAGAAACATCAAAATGGATGAAGAGAACTGTATCTATTGATTCAATTACAACATAAATTTCATCAATAAAGCCACTTTCTGTGTGCAGTCTCAGCCTCAAACAACAATAAATGTGAGAATATCATCCTTATTTATTCTCATCTCTGCTTTATTATATCACTTCACAGTCTGCCAAATAAAACTGAAGCAGCTTTGAGCATCTAGTCTACATAAGAAACAGCAAAATAATATTCTTTTTAATATAAACATGAACCATATGATGCGTGCTGTGCTTTTTTCCCCAAACTTAACGGTTATTTCAGTTCTTGTGATCCACAGTGTCATCCCAACAGAGGACAACAGTAAACGCGCAATTTAATGACTAATGTATAGTCCAGAGACCAACAACTGACAGCCACAAAGCTTTCTGTCTGGCCCCCAAATAGATGATTGAATTCAGAAAATGTGAAGAGGCTACAAGATGTTGTGGTTTTTAGGGTATCCTTTGTCTTCAGCTGTAATAACAACCTCAAAAGCTATTTCTGATAATTTATCAAGAATGAGTTAACATTTGATCTGTTCTGACAGAAATCCACTTGTCAGCCATCATTAGCAAATACGATGCACGATAAACCCATATTCATCAGCCTAATCCAGATTGAATCTTCAGTTTTTTCTATCAACTTTGCATTTCAGGCTCTTGATGGATGCCTTTTTCCTGCCTGAGAAACAAAAGACCTGTTTCCTGCAGATGTTTTTAACCATTCATCACAGTATATGAGCATTAAACCCAGTGATGGACAACAGGAAATATGTAGCCAAATTATTTCAGTTGCCTCCATGTGGGACAGGTGCTGCAGCTCAGAGACCTCCTTGTTACAGCCCTCTCCCATACAGACCTCATGCCTACGTCCCACTGAAGAGGGTTTTACAACAATGAGCCCATCAGGTCAAAAATGTGGGAAAAGGAATTCAAGATTATTTTTCCAATTCAGTGGGGGGTATTATTTGTATTATTATTTGTATAATATAACCTTTCACCTGGTGATTAGTGACGGTACACACCTTTGGTTTCAGGGGGTTGGGCCAACCTTGTCAATAAACAACAGAAAAAGATTTTTAAAAATGCAGGTCTGTTTTTTCCCTAAAAACTGGAATCAGAGCTCGATTAGTAACTGCAAATAAATATGAACATATTTTTTCAGACATCTATGTAGTTTGTTGTATGATAATGAGTTCTTAACCTTAACAGTTATACCCCCTACTTATATGGTTTTTAAGGAAACATAATATTATATTACCTTTTAAAATGCAACCACATAGTTATTCTTGATTTAATATGAGATGTGAAAATAAAAATATGCATAGATGGACATATAACTAAGTGTGCTGTCTTAATTTAATATGAAATAAAATTCAAAAATTTACATAAAAGTACATTTCATTATCTTTTACTTTCAAAATTCTAGATTTTTCCTCTAAAATTAATATGAAATACAAACATAAAAATAAACTTATAATAGGACCAGATGACATATTTTATTTTGAAAACTAGAAGCTCACATCACGAGCTCCCCAGACATGAGCTTTTTAAAATTCCAGAAGTATTTCTTCTTATTCAGTATGAAATCTGAATAAAAAAGAACGGAAATAAGCATATAATATGACTAGTGAAAAGAAGTATTTCTTTGAATTTATTTTAAAAAACAAATATAAAAATAAACAAAAAATGCATATAAATGCGACCATGCAACGCGAAAATAAGAAGTATTTCCTCTTAATTTAATGAAATATGAATATAAAAATAAACAAAAATAAGCAAACAATGTGACCAGATGCCTTCTTTTATTTTGAAAATAAGAAGCTCACAAGCTGAAGGGATCGTGGTTCCCCGATTGCTGTTGGAGGTCCATATGGGAGAGGGCTGTATCAGAGAGGTCTGCAGCCCTACACTCTTGCGTAAGTGGGAGGCTGCAGTATAGGAACTGATTTCACTGTTAGTGCCTAAAAATTAAAGCTAATACCATAATATGTTATCTGACCAAAACATTTGTTTCATTCTAGTTCATTTGAAGGTCTGGCCCCAGCATTGCCTGTAGAGACAAGAGCTGACCTTTATACAAATGTAGTTGATGACCCCTGCTATAATCCATACATGGAGGCAACAAGATTTAAAAAGAATCCTCTAAACATAAAATACAGTGAAAATTAAACAGAATATCAGACTATTTGAAGCCTGTGGGCTATGTGTATGGTGAGTGATGGAGGTCAGAGACGAGAATTTAATGCATCAAGACTGAACAGTATCGATCTAGCCTCTGGGACTTTAGTCCCCAGCTATGAATTCTAGTCAAACTGAAAGAAAACACAAAACAAGACCCCACACAAATTTGAAAAAAAAAAAACCACTACGGATAATGAAAGCATCAGAACAATACCTCTGGGGTTTGTGAGAGTTGCCTCCACAGCTTTCCCTCCGTCCCCACAGCGGCTGTCATCGTACGGGAGACACTGATCCCCTGTGCCGGCCACCAGCTCCAGATTCTTGGCCACATCTTTCACAACATTCAGGGATTTCACCTTGAACACTTTCCTGCTGCTGGTGTCCGAAAGGTACACGGCTCCGTTCACTGGACTGGTGGCCAGGTAGTACTTATGAGCGGGGCTGTTGCTGAGAGGAGAGGAAAAGAAGCCAGAGTCAATAAAGCTGGAGGGACTACAGTGCTTTCAATAAGAAACATTGTGTAATACAATTAAAATGGATTCAAAAGCCATTTAGGGAGTCAATTTGGCACAATTACAGTTTAAACCAAGGACATGGGGAAAAAAAAGAAAAATAGAATGAAGATTAAATGTGGCAAAATAGAAAGAGATTAAACATGACATAATGGTGGAGCTCATTTACAATAGAGTCAGCTTAGTTAGAAATCCTCTGTTGTCAAAGGAGAGGGGAACTCTGTTGGTCTGTGTGTGTGTATGGACAGAAACAGGGCTGGAGTGTTTAAAAATACTGTACAGTTTTACTGATATGTTATTATTCTGTACAGCAAAGTTTATTGTGGTTTACTGGATGCTTTAATAAAAGAGAAAATCTGGATTATAGGTTGAACTGATATATAAGCCACTGTTGATTTCTGGGTTGCTCCCAGGGTGAAAAGGGTTAACCTGTCTTCCTGTGTGCCAATTTTTTGCCTTTATTTGATAGGACAGCTGAAGAGAGAGAGGAAATATGGAGAGAGAGTGGAGGAAGACATGCACCAAACAGTAATGGAATCAGAAATCAGTGCTCGACCGGTGTGTTAAAAACTTTGGTTCTTGTATATGGATACCTGCTCTACCCACTGAGCTAAACAGAAGCCCAGCCAGCACTGATTGCTGTAAAGTTGACAGACATGCAGTGAGCAAGTCTATCTTGTCTAGTCACTTCCTGCCTTTTATTGAGGAGTCTGTTCAATCAAACCAGTGCTTTACAAGCTTTATTCACTGAACAGTATATCACTCATTAATTTTTTGTGACCTAATGAGGGAGCAAAGATGCTAAAAAGTATTGCCAATGACCATTCACCTGGTCTACATCACGATGTATCACACCTGTGAAGCCGCTTGAACAGGGGTAAATATGTATAATGATGGCCACTGCATGTGAGAGCGTATGTGTCCCCAGGCCTTCCTATAGAATCACCTGGGACCCTGAAAAACCGGAGAATGGGCCCTCTCTAGCTGTGATTTACAGAATGTGTCATGTGTTGGATAAGTAGTATTGGAGCAAGCGTCATGGTTAACAGTTAGCTCATTAGGAGCCAAAAAGTGTGTCAAACTACTATTGGGTTCTGATGCTGAAATCATTGATTCGTGCTACTTTTTAACCCATTTATGCCGATTTTTCTTGTAATTTTAACCGTCTTTTGCTGCTTTTCTCCTTGCCTTCCACTTTTTTTTTTGCTATTTTTAACCCATTTGTGCAGTTTTGTTGCTACTTTCAACATTTTTTGCTGCTTTTTGTATGTGTTTAATATTTTTTTTCTGCAACTTTTAACATTTTTCTGATTTTTTGCATGTTTTCTAATTGTTTTTGCTACCTTTAATTATTTTTTTGATGCTTTTTGCTCATGATTTCCATATTTTTGGTACTTTTAACCCATTTTACCACTTTTTTGAAACTTTTTCCACATTTAACCCATTTTTGCTCATTTTATGCAAATTGTGGCCCATTATTGACACTTCTCTATGCCACTTCTTACACATTTTTGCCACATTTTACCCTCTTTTGCCATTGTTTGGCCACTTTTTGCCCAATTTTACCACTTCAACCAATTTGTTGCAGATTTTGTCCATATTTTCTGCTTTTTTGCTATTTCAAACCCATTTTTGCCGCTTTCTTAACCCATTGTTGTACTTTTATAATACCTTTAAACATTTTTCCACTTTTTTGCCCTTGTTTTTTTTCTTGTTTTTTTTTTTGTGCTGCTTTTCATCCATTTAAGCCAAATCTTTTTGCTACTTTTTAACCATTTTTGCCATTATTTGGAACTTTTTTCCACATTTAACAGATTTTTGTCCCTTTTGGCCAGTTGTAGCCATTTTTTCCCTCCTCTTTGCTAGTTTTAACCCATGTTTCCATATTTTACCACTAGGAACCCTTTTTGTCTCTTTTTATTTACTTTTGTGAATGTTTGGCCAATTTTTTTCCCGATATTGCCACTGCTTTTTGCAACTTCACCCTGTTACCCAATTATTCTGTTATTTTCAAATCTAAATTGTCTCAGTTTCTTCTTCTTTATCATCTTGCTTTCTGGTATTTGGTCACATTATGGGTTAGCTATGAAGTTAACAGTACTTTCCTAATCATTAAGTTGTGTAATCATTAAGTAGACACTAAGACACTAAGACACTAAGACATTAAGTAGTACATTGTTAACATTACCAATAAAAAGGTAATTCTTTTTAAAGGGGTTTTAAGAAGGCTATATTGTACCAAAGCATAAATAAACAAAACAGTTATTTTGTTGATTTGATAAGTTATCTTTATTTAGATTGAAAATAAAACATGGTTATCAAAGCTTAACTTAACAATAAATCATCATTTTGATGACCTCTATCTGGGCCCCAGACAGCTCTGCCCTGCATGGGCCGCCTTGTGTGCCACCATTTTTTACTGTTGCTGGTTGTACTGGTATATGAAGCAGCTACCTTTTCAGATAAATGAAAGGCATTAAAATGTGTCTGAAACACTGGATTTTAAAGGAATTTCTCCCTTATCTGTGATCCAAGAAGTCTCTGTGATAGCATCTTAAACAACATAAACCCCCAGTGTGTATACAGCAGCAGTAGCCTGGTTATTGCTTGAAGAGTACAAACAAGTCTGTTTCCCTTGGGACTTGTTTTGTGACGAACACAAATGCATAGCCGAAACAGCAATCCAAACACTCTATGCATCCATCAAGCTGTGATTCCAACACAGAAAAAAATATTCTATTAAACTTCCAACCAAGTCAACAAAGTAATCTTTCATAACCACAGGAGGTTTCCAACCTGACAGACACACAATAGAAGCAAATATAACCAATCGCACTGCAGTGGGATGTATAAAATATAGGCCTCTACTCCAGACAGAATGGGAAGAAAACATGAGAACAACAAACATGACTTTAGATGAGTCCATACGAGTAAATGAAGAGACAGAGGATACAACTTCTATTAGAAATATGCTCAACACCACAATATGTCTAGGGCATCCAGACTGTGACTAAAATAACTCTTTTTCTAGTGTAAGAATAAAGAATAAAGACTAATTAATTATATTGATTTAGTAATGAAGCCTGGTAATACTAATATGTTTACAAGTGGTTTTTCTTTTACTACTACTACTACTACAGCTACTACAGCTTCTACTAAAAAAAACATTTACACTCATCACATTTCATATGCTGATCATTGACAAGTAAGATCTGCCCATCAGCTGCCACTAACCATCATATTTAGTGTAATAAAGCAGCTATTCCAGGTGTTGGTTTTTCTACTCAGCTTTATAGTGTACTGAAAACGCCTGTAGGTGGCAGCATAACTTTAAAAGGAGTGCAAAAGTCATCCTTGTTCAGTCAAAAACTTGCTTCTCTTACTCTGTTCAAAAGAGCAGTATAGAAACTACAAAACTGAGGCATCAGCACTCAAAAAACTGTCTTTAGTAGGTGCATTTTTAGGCAAGGCGGTGGCCACAACAGGCACACTCCGACACACAGCCTTCTTCAGCTTTAACAAGTCTTTTTTTGTTGTGCACTTTGAGACGTTTATGTTGGAATATGTTCCTTTTTTGCCGTCTTTCAGCATAAAAACCTACCAAGGAGAATGCAACAATTATCCTACAGCAAAGACAAGAGAATAACACACTGCGTCTAAATATTCTAAATTGTGATTAATCTCTTATTTCTCTCATGATTAATCTCCCTTTTTGTCAAGTTTTTACATTCACACAGTTTGAGTTTCATTATACCATTCTGTATTGTCTTACACTAGGGGTAACTGAATTCCTGTTTGGATACAGATCTGCTTTTATTATGAAAGGAATTAGAATCTTTGGGTGGATGTTAAATTATGATATGAACTTAACGACAGAAAAAATGAAATTTTATGGATTGAAAAAAAAATAAAGAAACTGTAAAAGTGAAAGGTTTGACATCATAGTATACAGATGCCTTTTGACTTGTCCAGTGAGCTGCCTGTGAATTTTTCAAGTGAAATGAGACATTAGGGAGCAATGGTGGACTTATTTTACATCACTGTAGCTGCATGGACACGCTGCAGTGACTTAAACAAAATGTGCTGAAAGGGACAATAAAGCATGCAATTAATTCAATTAAAAAAGCAATATGCACTCATTATGGACATTATTTAATTGTGATCAATGCATTTTGGAGTTGAAATTGGTTGAGCTGTTATTGGGTTCTAATGTTGATATGATCTATTCATGCTACTTTTTAACCAATTTAACCACTTTTTCTACCCATTTGACACTTTTTATTAACCAATTTCTTGCTGCCTTTGTCCTTGTTTTCCACTTTTTGCTAATTTAAACCCATTTTTTGCTGCTTTTCATCCACATTCGGCCCATTTTCTGTTTCTTTTAAGCAATTTAGTTTCTTCCTTTTGCCCATGTTTTCCAGGTTTGTTTGTTTTTTGGCCCTTTACTTGTGTATTGCTGCTTTTGGCCAATTTGATCCTTTTGCTCCCCAAAGACTAATGCATCTACTGACAGCCCTAGTTCATACATATGAACTTCTTTACGAAGTTACTAAAAAAGTTAAAAGATTTGCATTATTTAGCCTGTACAACAGGCTACAAAATGAAAGAAGTCTAATAAATAAAAAGCTCTGAGTCTAAGAACAGCTGAGCTACACTATACAACCATAAATAAGCAACTGTTTTATATTTCTAAGAACACAAACACATTTCACCCTTGAGCGGCTGTATTTATTTAAATTTTTCACACATAACCTTAACTTTCTTTTCTTGAAGCAACATTTGAATACACCATGATAGCATTTTTATTTTTTCTCACCTAATAGTCATTTTACCAACTGGACTTTAAACACATTGCAGTGTAACCATGGGTTGCCTTATTTAATTAGCTTATTAGCTTGTATCCTGAGTGTTTAAAAAATGATTTCAACACTGAATTACCATTTTCCTAACCTGACACACCAGATGGATGTGCTTCACACATCCATCTGGAAAAGCTTCAATAGGAAACGTTTGAAAAAAGGCAGAGGCTTTGAAAAATCCTCGGAGTATGATTGGGTGAACGTTCTGTCTGTCACATCTCTGGGGACCAATCGGAGCAACAAAGCACGTCACGTAGCCGCTAGCAAGCTGCGCGTACACAGCTACTGAGGAATAACGCAAAACATGGCGACTATAGACATGTAAGTACTCGACTTTTGTCGTTTTTGAAAAGAAAACAACTCACTGCTGTTCTTTGTTCTTCTTTTAACGAAGAAATGTGTCAAGTTCTGATAAAACTGGCGCTTTAGCAGAATCCACGCTAATCTCTTCCTCCATAACTGCACCAGCTCTTGCTGCTGCTTGTTTACGTCACGACTCTGCTGGGCCTGAAAGTACTGCCCCTCGTAGCTGATTGGTCCTGTCACTTTCTAACCGGGCCCAAACGGTTCAGATGGGAGCTTTGCAAGACGGATTGGAAAGGATTGGATTGAAGGAAACGGGCGTATCCATCTGCTCTACAAGGTTACCATTTTCCTCAGACAGGACTAACTAAAAAATTTGGGGTATGCTGCCATGGCTGCTTTGAGTGGTGGAGGATGACTGACTCACAGCAGCAGCAGCAATTCAATCATATAATCACACCATACACAGAGCTTCTCTCAGCTGCAGGCACCAGAGTGATACATTCTGGTGATCAGTGACTAGAAGCATAATTCCAAGCAACTAATCATGCATTTTAATGGAAATCAGCTGATAATGCAATAATGATTCAAGCAAAGAAGCAGCCTAAAGTGCTTGACAAAACATGTTCAACATGTGAGGAAATCTAATATTAACTGAAGCTTTGTTAACTAAACTGAGGTTCTGATTTTTTGAATGTATTTTTAGACAAAACTAAGAATTTCTAAGTATTTTAGTAATGTAGTGGTTAGTGCCGACTTACAGAACAGAGTTAGCAGAGCAAGATACAGCACAGATCTGCCAGATCTGATAAGCATTACAGAGAAACCTGTCAGCAGGGCATCATTCAAAGTGGATTAAGACAGAATTTCAACTATAACCTTGAGGCTTCTTTTGGGGCTTATGGCATGACAGCGCCAAAGCTTATATTTTTAGATTACAACAAGAAGAAAGACCTGTGGGTCGGTGGAATTGTCAAGTCTAATATATAATTTTAAATGACAATTGACCTTCAGTGAATCAGTGATGACAGGACACTGCAGCAAACCTCAGGCGCACATGTCACAATCAGCCCACTGACCAAGCTGACTGACATGTTGGTCTACAGCACTTTCAGGTACAAGCAGCTGGCTTCGAAAAACAACTGCTGGCTTCTAGTGGGTCAGTAGCAAGCTTCAATAACTGGATTCCACTTTGCATTCTATCTGCCATGTGCAATCAGCTGATACCTTATCAGCTCTCAGTCGCATGTAGAACAGTGTTGATCCCCCACAGTGTATGAAACTATAAGGCATTATTCCCTGACCTTGACTTACGGCCATACGCTCCATCTATATTCACTGACAACATCTAGTTTGTAGAAGATAATTGGATTTTGCAGCATGCTGGCACGGCAATGGAGGGAGCGTGGTTGGAGAGGATGGGGACATCCTTAGTGGGGGGTCAATGCACACTGTAGTGAGATCACCCACCTCCCAGTCCTGTCGTTAGTTCCTACATGAAGGGGAGGCAGCCACCCGTTATATACAGTCACATGCTGTGTTTTCCCCGGTAAATCTCCTTTAAATATGCAAATGTCTTCAAGCTTTGAGAAGAACTGGACAGGGCTCTGATGTCTCGTTACTTTTTTGTCCTTGCAGCATTGATGAGTGTGTAGATCTCTGACATACTTCACAGGGCCTTTTATATTACTATTGAAAACTCTTCAGTATCTATCATAAGGATTCTGTTATGATTCCAGCATGTTTAATCAGTCTTTTTTAAATGTGTCACCCCGTGGTTTAAACGGCTTGACTTCTTATGCAACTCAAAGACGACTTTCTTCCTTCTCCATCCAGAAAGTAGCAACCTAAGTGTTTTGCTAGATCCAAACACTGTCACATTTTTTTCTGCATAAAGACACTGACATATTCAAAATTAGAAGACAGTTTGATAAATGGAAAAGAAAGCTTCTGAATGTTTCATAAATGTTGATATGGAGAGTCAGCAGTGTAGTGGTTACGTCCTAGTATCGGATGTCCAGAGGCTGTTGTCCTCAAAGCATGCAGCCAGGGTTTAAACACAGTTTCTGACTCCATCCATTGTCCTGCTGCTCCAATGAAAACATAAAAAGCCCAAAAATTAATCTGTGTGTACATTTACATACAGGCCTGCCTAGAGGAATGACTAGGCCCTCCCCTGCACAGTTGACATTATCATTAAAGCCAATAAAAGTGCTAATTATATGAATGTGTGCATGTTGGCTTAGTAGCATTAGCGCTAGCCTCTTTGCTAACATTAGCCTCCTAGGCCTGGCTCTGATCAGCTTTGGAGGAGGAATAATTAAAAAAATGAGTTTAAAATAAGACCTGTAATAATTTGTCTGAGGGCACCATTAGGCAGAGAGGAGGACTGACACAACCCCTGTCGTGCTCTGGATGAGCTTGCATAATATCAGGGGTATGGGAAAATAATGTGTTGAAAAAAATAACAATATGCACACCTTTATGGTGGGGTAAGTGGAGGATGTGGCAAATAAGCACAGCCAAGGTAATGGTCTAGGTGGTTAGTAGGGTTGCCTTAAGCTCCTAGTCATGCTGTGGATGTTCCACTGGCGGTCTCTGGGAAAATTACCAGGGTTGAAAAGAAATGCTGTCGAGCTTGACCATGGCCTATGTGCCTAAAACTTCTGCACACTACTGTAGATATGTGATACTTGATTTGATCACCACGTCACAATGTTTCTGTAAAATTAATTGTTTGCTTCCAAGTCATGTGGGGTATCTAAGTTTGAAATTCAAGGTCACCATTGTTCAAATAAATAATGGACCATATCGTTGCCTGCCTCCACAGCCCCCCTCAACAACACTGAGCCATAGAATGCTTTCCCCTTTTCCCTGTTTGGCCAACCGTGTTAATGTACATGTTAATTTGTCAATTATATGTATTTATATATGATTAAAGGGATGGCACACATAGAATACAAAGACAGCAGACAGAGACAGCCTTTATAGCCACCTGCAGCTGAATATTAAATCTTTTTTTTATCCCAAACTAGTGATAAACATCTCTGAGTTGCTTTTTTCAGCTGCCTGGCTACTTACATACAACCTTTTGTAAACAGCCTTTCCATTGACACTGTTAAAATTGTGCTGAAATGAATTCTGTGATAATTTGTGAACCAGTAGTATGTAGTGGAGTCGGTTTGTATTTTATACCATATAATAGTGATAAGCAAATAATCAGGCACCTTTAGTTCCCAACATAATTCAGGTTATAAGCACCATAGACTGCTGTCTATCGATGACTAAAGAACTGTATTTATCACTTTTCTGACATCATTATCCAAAAGGGAAAATTATTCTTTTCATAAAAGATTGGATTTTTTGCAAGACATTCGCTTGTATTGTTGTGATGGAGCAATGTGTTCTTAATAACTAATGGACAATGTAAGTCGGATAATGTAATTTGACCTCCATTATAAACCGTAGGCATAAAAATGCAGCCTCTTCTGAGCTGTAAATCAGCTTCATTTTCTTTTGCCATCACACATACAGATGGAAACACACTGTACTGAATCAGGCGCTGAATTGAGAGATAAAATAAGCTCAGGGGATGCGGATAAACCGCTAAATCTACAGCTTCATGAGAAAGAGAATTATACAGGCGGTCAGTATCTTAAGATATGATCTTCTAGTTCTCTCAAGTACACATTTGAAATGAGCTCAAAAGGTCACTATAGCATCAAGGATTGGAACCTTTTTTATTAATTCAACAAACACTGTATTGCTTACCTATGCCTGAAGTCTTTATTTCTGTCAGAGTTTGCCAAAAGGAGCAGAAAATGAGGAAGGAAGAGAACGGAAATGTTAGTTGTTAGTAGACAGAATTAGAAAATAGTTGTTAGTGAATAGAATAATAAAGAAACATTACAAGATGGATGCTTTTATATATTTCATCTACTCAACCAAGTCTTTGCTGACATTAGCAAAATGGATCTTTTCTGGTTCTTTTGTTTAGTGTTAACCTCATTAGATCCACTTCAGCCTGTATCACAGACAAACTGCAGCTGATATAGGTGAAGGAGAGTGAAAGCATCATCAATCCTGAGCCTTTAGGGTATTTCTGTCTATCTCAATCCACCTTGATGCTTTATGACCTGTGTGCAAGCCCATCTGAGCTCAGGGTCCTGATTGAATGTTAGTCAGCTACTCCTCTGTTACCTGAGCTCCAGGACGCTGGTGACGTTCCCTGTGGTGAAAATCCTTCTCACATAGTTGAAGTCGCCCACGTACAGACTTCCATCGGAGCCGCAGGCTAGAGCCACGGGGGCCAGCAACTTGTTTCCGTCAGCAAGACCATTACAGCTGGGGCAGGAGATGCTGCGCCTGCGCCCGTTCCCCATCACGCTGCCAATTACCGGAGGCTGCTGGGAGATGAAGACGTTCTCCCCATTCCCCATGTGTAGAATACCTGATGACAGCAAAGGAAAGAAACAAGTAACACCTGCAACCTGTTAAGAGTAAATACAGTCCTGACTGCTTTCTATAGCGCTGATTTGAGATGCAGCAAGAGCAGAATGTGGAGGAAGGGTTTCGAGACTGTTTATTGCTCATTTTGGAAAATGTGGCTAAACAATAAGCAGTGATATCGGTTTTCGATCTTTGAAAAGAGCAGAGTATTTTTGAATAATTCTTGAACATGAGTCCAAGAACAAGAGAAAAGTGAGAGAATATGTTACCAGCTGCTGATGAAGTCAATTTATGCTGCTTTTATATGTTAGGAAGCACATCAAATCCTGCCAGTGTAAAGGAGCTCAGTGAAAGTTCAAGCAGGAAGACTGTGTCTAATCATTGTTAGTCACCACTCATTCATATCTCCCTTCTTTTATTCTTTCTCTCTTCCCACTCTGGTGATCAGCTGACTATGGGCATTCACTTTACTTATGTACTAAGCTAATCAGATTCTGCCACAACCTTTTTGACAAATCATCATGTACCTGTCGTACTTTGAGTCTTTCATCCTTTCTCCTGCAGTCAACCTGTCATTTCAGTGTGGACGCAGCAACCCTCCTCCACCCCAGCCACCTCCATTCAGTTATCATCCCTGCATCCCTCATCAATGGCACCATCAGTGTGTAGACTCCATAGGGGGTATGCTATTCCTGCAATTTGCCTCACTACCCCTCTAAGTAAATGAAGTCAATATGATGGAGTCTAATTGCCAAAGACAATGCACATTTCTCTTTCATTAGAATTTGTAAAATATATTATTAACCTTCACACAACCCTTTAATTTCCCACTCATTTTACAACCCTTTGGACCAAAATGGCTCAAAATTTTTTGTTTTTTGAACCAAACCCTCCACTAATAATAAAAATAAAAAATTCTTAAGTTGAAGAAAATTTAACCCCTTACTATCAAGGTCATGTCATGACAATCCTTGGTGTTTTAGATGAAGAAAAAATGAAAGTTTCAGTTATTTTCAATATCCTTCATGCAAATTCTTTATTTTTTCTGGTTATCAGAGCCTGGCTTATGCCAATGGTTTTCATTTACAAGGATTTTTATGCATTGTTATTTTCTATGCAATTCAAAATATAACAAGACACTATATGGTGGAATATAGTAAAAATGACAACTTTTACAAAATTACTAAAGAAAAATCCCAAGCATTTATTGCATAAATATTTTTTGTTTAAACGGCTCCAGGATTAAAAAAAAAAATCAAATTAGAATGGAAGTAGATGGGACCAAATAGACACTAGAGACACAAACTTTAGGATTTTTGTACACAGTGCATTAAAGGCATGGGGTATGAGTTAAGACACATTTTTTTCAAAATGCATAAAAATACAAAAAACTGCCAAAGTTCATGCCTGAGGCCTGAAAACTCCTAAAATGTCCCGAAATGGTACAAAGGGACACATGAAGGTTAAACCCGTATCAAGTCTCTCCTGATTAAAACGTTTTTTATGTCTTGGGGTGCTGGTCACTTTAAATTGATTTAAAAGTAGATTGGTACTGGAGGAAGATGCATCAGGCTGCAGATGTTTTGACAGATGACTTTATGATCTGTGGCTCTGGATTGGTTGATCCGTGTTTTGTGGTGTTTTTATGTCTATGTTAATTGTTAAGCTGCCTGTCTTGGCCAGGATACTCTTGTAAATGAGATGCTTAATCTAAATGAGGCTCTTCTGGTTACATATATCTAAATGAAATAAATAATAAAATGTGTGAACATTTTTTTATACAAGAAAAACTTTATCTGCATTTATTCCTAGCAGGCATGATATCTTTGCATTAGTTCTGGGTGTGGCTTCCAGTGCCATCTGTCACTGAATATGGGACTGGTGTTTTCCACAGCCCTGAGATGCTAATCCTTGATGTTAGAGCAATACAAAGATTAAAATGTGTGAATGTTCTCTGTTACACCTCAAAAAGGATGATGTGATTATTCCTCTACTTTCTATTATTGAGGCATGGAAGGCCAATATAAAGAAATGGCTGTGAATGACGTATATCAGCATATTTGGCTAACTTTATCAGCTCTGTGCCAGTATTCACATAGTGAACTGCAAATTAGACACATTTCATGACAACACCACTGGGAGAATATAGAGAGCACATTTTTCATTTCACATCAAAAGTTCAAAATTATCCAGCACAGGGCTGACAAGTTTCATAATGAGACAAAAACACAGAGTTTCTCGTAATTGATCAGATTTGATTTAAATGAATATTCATGAGATGCACTCCAACATCTGATTCCAAATTATTTCAGTCTCAAAATTAGTATCATTTGACAAATCTTCTATTTACTCCATGCCAAGGAGATTAAAAAACTCAAGAACCCATGCTTCTACTGAGAAACATTTTGTTTTATGAATATTCCAGTTGGACAAAATAATTCTTTTGGCAGCAAGAAAGGCTAAACCAACTCTTTTACCTTTGAATTAGACATAGAGCCCACTCAGAGCCTTAACATCTCGTATCACCACACTTGGGTTTCACTTTCAGTGATATTTCCTGTCCTTATTGTTAGCTAGTGGCAAACAGGGCATCATACTTTGAAGCACATACGTAGCATGCAGAAAAACACCAAGAGCTGACATGGCTAGCCACTGTCTAGTTAAAAGCAATTTTGATTAAAGTTAAAAAGAAAGACTTAGAAAGTATAATTCAACATTTTAATCTGTGGATGTTCTGAAATTCTCATTATTTCACTAGAAAGTCCATCTTCTGAAATGTGGCTCACTGACAGAGTTGAGCATCTCTCAAACATAAGGTTGGGGGTTCAATTCCCAGCTCCTGCAATCATACATTGATGTGTCCTTGGGCTAGAAACTTGAACCAAAATTGCTCCTACTGTTGCACCAGTGGTGAGTGAATGTGTATAAATGGGGTAAGTTGTTACAAATGTCCTCCTCTGTTAGTGTGTGAATGAGCCACCCGAGAAGTACTTTGAATAGTAGGAGGACTAAAAAAGCACTATCTAAGCTGAAGCCCTTTTTTCATTGAAGTCTTTTTAATACCCATGAGTAGGGACGCTTACGGTTTGTCGGAATGGCTAAATTCAGATGTCAAATTAGCTGGTGAAAGACTCAAAAGTTGGTAAAACTAATCATTTGTCATCTTGTTGGGAAAATGGGCCAGGCTTCAACTCCAGGCTGTAACACTGGATGCTCCAGGCTTTATTCATCATGCTGCAGCCGGTAACTCAAATGCACACATATGGGGCCAAGGCTGTGGTAGTGTTGTGTCATAAGGACCAATCACAACTAAGTATATTAAAGAACCAACAAAAAAGCTTATTGAAAGTACCTGGCTGAAATCTTAATGGCAGCAAATATTGTTATGACATTCTTGTCAGTCTTGTGTTTCTTGTCTCTCTTCAGCTGTCCTGTTCAATAAAGGCATATGCCCAAAAAATAATCTTAACAAATGCTCTTTTACATTCTAATGAAACCTCCCACCCCTAGTAGCAGCTGCAGCTTCAGTTAATGGCTGCCACCTCCTTGTCAGAGATTTCCCCCATCATTTCATTGGATGTAAACATGATTAGCGGCATGGCAGTGTTTTGCACAAGAAAATGAAAATAAAGTTGTATAAAGGCTGCTGAGGGTTATACTCCTGTAACTACTCAATCACAGCAATGATGAACCACATTAAAAGCAATATCAATCTGCAAAGAGGAACAAAGGCTAGCAGAGCTAGCTGCTAACTTTAGCCACACTCCATGGCACACCAGCTTCACATTATATACCCTCTGACACAATGACCCTCGAATTTGTTTTCTGAGCATGTTCTCCTCTTTAGACGGCTCGATTACAAGCAATATACATGCACTTTTAACCGAAAAGGAAACACGCAACTAGAAAAATCCTTCCTGTCAGTCACATGGTCTGATGCAGTCAGACAGATAACAGCAAGTCTAAAACACCACCGTCAAAGCCACCACTGGTTAACAGTGCAGTGATAGCTCTGCTACATCTTGTGCAAACAGCACAACAGGTATCAAAAAACTGAATTTATAAATTATATCTACTTTTGCTGAACATCTAGTTTATAAAATAAAGCAGAATCTGCTAAATTGAGGGTGAATTCCTTTCAAAACAGCCATTGTTGGTGGTACCCACTATGGTTAGCCATTGGCAGAAACATACTTTGTCTATTTCCAGCTATTACTGGAAGTTCCATCCATTCTTATAAATATAGTAGCACACATGGGGATAAGGTGGATAATCACAGGAAGTATACAGCTAAAGAAATATAAAAATGTTCAACATATATGATAACATTTGCTCTTCTTTTCCAGTATTTATGTGTTCACCTGATTGTCCTCTTCAAGGTGTTTCATGCATTCATTCAGCTTCGATAAAGTGCTAATTTTCATCACTGCATTTTCTAACAGCTTCAACTACTCCTGCCTAAACAAAACCTGTCCTTGTTTATCAAACAGAGTTAATTCTGTTTAGAGTTTTGCTTGTTGCTCATTTCTGAGAGGGATTCAAGACATGTCATGACGTTTTCATCTAGACATTCAGGAATTTGCATTTAAACTCCAGTCTGCAGAGAGCATCATTCAGTCTGGTGTGTAGAGATGCATAGAGGCTGAATAAATTTGCAAACTTCAAGTCAGAAGATTTATTAAATTAATCAAGCTGACTGATGCTGCATGTTTAATTATACGCATTCTCCTTAACAAGATTCTGGCAAAGGAGATGCTTACAGTTAACCCTGTCTGCTGGCTGGGTAGATGTTTGCTTTAATATAATGGGATCTAGTTATCCTGGAACTAACCCAGTGCTTTAATGTTGCGAGTCCTTGACTCTCAGTGGTGTAAGATATCTTAATGTTATTAAAAATTTATAGAAAATAAAAATTTTGGCAGGGATTCAAAGTAAATTCAGATATAATTCAATATACTTGCAAATATGTCTGAGTATGCACCTGCAGAGTGAAGCCATGTAATTGCTTTATTTGCAGTCGGCGTATGCTGTAAGAGGTGGTCTGAGGATGGAAACACAGGCACAAATTGATGCCAAAATGGGAACCGGAAAGCCTTTGGCACAAGTAGAATCTCTTGGAGCTAGAATAGCACCAAACAAGCACACAAATCATACAAAATTGACTCACTATGATTAAATGGCATTGGGCTTGCCTGTCTGAAACCACAGGCTTTGCACATGAACAAAGCTTGAGCCATATGAGCACAGTGTACTCATTCAGGCATGCGCCCACACACAAACACTCTCTGCTACCATAAGTTTTGCCAATCTTCCCCTGAATATTACCAGCCATGTAAATTTAGACAGGCTTCTGCTGCCCAATCAACTTAATCATATTTGAAATTCAGCATCTGCATGTCTGCTGTACTTTCACTGCTTCTGATGTCACTTTGTGATCTGAGTTCTCTGAGCATCACAACATTTGGTCTATCAGAAAAGATCAGCCAAGCATCGCCTTCCTGGGACGTGATTTAATCTTAGGGGCTGCTGCTGCTGGGAGCAGCAGACTGACAGCAATTAAATTAGTGACGATTTTAAAAATGCTGGGCATGAACGAGGCATGAAGGTGCCAAAGGAGGGGTAAGGGGTAGTGGGACTGGCAGGAGAGATGGCGAGGGGGCGAGGAGCGACTCTCCCTCCTACAGACTGCACAGTCGGACTCAGCAGGTTTAGAGTGACAGATCAAAGTGCCACCTTCCTAAACGCTTCTCATATAAGTGCGCCTCATCTCCTCTGATGAGCCCTTCCAGACAACATCAGACTGTGAATCCTAGCTAGTGACAGGTGCTGCCCAAAGTTTTTTTTATCTCTCCATTCCTACTCCTTCCTTTCAGGAGTAATTTTCTGGCAATAAGAAAATTGCCCCTCCTTACCTAAAAATGGACAGCAGTATTAAAAAAGTCAGATCTATCTGATGCTACATGAAACAGCTAAATGGAAAGAGCCTCAAAAAGCTAGAAGAGAGAGAAGAGAACTCAATTTTAGACTTAGCACTAAGGCACAGGTGGACATGCTGCTACTTACCAGCACTCCTTTGTACACTCAAGGATTTGTTTTAGATGCAAATAGCAGTGGATATTAAAGACTTAAACCACAAATGTTCTGTTAATATATCACAAAGTAAAATATTAAGCCTTATTCACCAACTGTTCCTTAGAGCAAATCTGACACTGTTTTAAAGACGATTCTGACATTCGTTTGTTTCATTCTCTGTTAGAAACAAAATCTAAGAACACCTCAGAGTACGTTCATACACTTATTTGAATGCTGATATGAAAGGATTAAAAGACAAATTTTGCAAATATAAGCACTAAAGTATACTAAATTAAGAAAGACACAATAAAATCTAACTTGTAATGATATTTACTTAATTTCTAAGTTTACCACTTTTAAATTATTTACTTATTGCATGATTTAAATTTGGTGGACTTTTAATTTAACTATTCAATGCAATGCAATACAACGTTTGGAACTGTAAAATGTTTATTTATCAATACAACCTTCCACATTAAGATTTTTTCTGAATCTATCAAGTGTTTCAGGTATTTCAGCATGTTTAAATCAGTGGTTTTTAACTGGTATTTCTATGGGACCCACCGCAGTTTCTTTAACAACGAATCACAATTTAATGTCTGTAAATTTAATAAAAAAAGTTCCAGTTTGGACCTTAGATTGAACAAAACATACAATTAATCAAAGAAACAGGAAGAAACAAACTCACTCTACTCCATTTCCTGTGATAATATCTACCTTTCAGCAATTTTCTAGAGATTTTGGGGGACTGCCTCATTGTCATTGGAAAATGAGCTTTGTTGTGCCAAGAAACTGAGATAAATGCATCAAAATATGGGGAAAACAGAGAAATTTTGGAAACATTTTTTTCAGAGACATTCCCAACCATTGCTCTGCAGTGCTGCCATTCTTGGTCAGGTATCCCTTAGATTGTTGATCTCAGTGGGACTAACCTGGTTAAATAAAGGTTAAATACATTTTAAACAACTCTTTTGTGTCTCGACCCACCATTTGAGAACAGCTAGTTTAAACGATGACCCAAACGAACAATCTAACGGCATCAGCTTTAAGGATAAACCACAGTTTAAAAAAGGCTACCCCCCTCTTTAAACTATTCTTAAATTCATCTCATTACAGTGTGATTCATGTCATTTATGATGACAGTGGTATCTGAAGTGATACCATCCGATTTATGTACTTGTAGCATATATTCCCTTGGTTCCCAACCTGGGGTCTGGGATCCGCTTGGGGGTGTGCCGCAGATTTTAGAGGGGGCCAAGCTCTATCTGGTCTGAGATTGTTAGAATTAAACTTGCACAAATTAACTAAAATCATGACATAACTCTTATAGATTCATATAATGGTCTTTGGGTAATGAGATTTTTATTTTGGATTGAAAAAAGGATCAAAACTGCCATTAGTTTTGACTACGGTGCATTACTATTTTTTGTGTGTGATATATTCAATACTCAATATTGGTTCTAAATATATAATTACTTTTCTTTTTTTTTTATTTCTGGCAGAACTAAATCCACTTTAGAACTATGTGAGTATTTTTCTTTGATTCAACTGGGCGATTGCTCACTTAAATGTGGAAATTACTAAAGTCTCAATACTTCACTTCTCACTCCCGTGTTTACACACAGCCCTGCAGTCTCATGCTCTTACATGGACACAAAAAAAGGTGTTTCTCTATGCTTTGAGGGAACTTATGACACTCATGGAGCTCACTAAATTAAAAACTAGAGGTGGACCGATTATTGAGGCCTATATTTATAAGTATTGGCATTATTTTATTTTTTGCATAGAATTGATTAAGTCAATAAATCAATAAAGTATGTTACCTTGGCTCTACTACAAAGTTTGCTGTTCCCTTTGGCTTTATTTTCGCTCTCCACAGTCTTCCCAAATATATTTTATTCAATACAATCTGATTGGCTAGATGTCACATAAGTACGAGCCAATCAATACGTAATTTTGCGTGCCACTGACACAGTGAGCATGTGGCATCACCTCCTGTTTTCCTGTTTCTACTGTGTTTTCTGTTGCTTCTCATGCTGACAGGGCTAGGGCTGAATTGTTTATTTTATTCCATTTTTTGATCATGCAGTTCACTTTTTACACATCAGGTACATTTTGCACATCTAAAAAAACGCAAATCAGTTCCAAATGTTAGTTATCTGTCTCATGAGCAACTAGTGATTGGTGTCGGCCCTGAAAAACTGATATCAGTTAAGCCTATAAAGAGTAGAGGTGCAAACAAGTCAGCAGTTCAAGTTGCAGGCTTCACAGAGAAACTTTCTTCAAAACTCACTTCTCTCTAAGATATTAGTGAATGAGGCTCATTGAGTCTTAAAGAAATAAATTCATATGCCCTATACAAGTGCAAATTTTGTCTTTAACTATTATAATTTGCTTGACATTATTACATAAATGTGACCTGTTTTATTACTTAGATAATGAGCCAAATTCTTCAAAATTCCTAAATAACCCACCTCTGCACTAGCTAACAATAGTCTTCACATTTGTGTGATCATTTCAAACTGAACAAAAGGAAATTAGTGAGCTAAATTTAAGAGGTCTTACCGTTTAAATAACATTTAGCGTAGGTTTGAAAATGGCTCAGAATAGAATCTTTAAAAAGGGATTAATGGCTGACTCACCGCTCTGGATATTTAAAGCATGGTGCTTGTCTATCGTCCATCCTCCTAGTTTGGAGGCAGTGGTTTCATAGCCCTGTAGAACAGCAGTCCTCTTCTCCCACAGAATCAGGTCTGGACATGACTCATACTCAAAGCCCACAGATACTGGGAAACAAAGCAAAATCGAAACCAGCATAAGTAAACCTAATGTGCTGATGAGAAAATGGAAAGACAAGCATTATGCAACATGTACTCAATCGCTTACCAAAAGCTTCAGATAAGCCGTAGACTTTCTGGCTGTACACATCAGCCTTGTCCCACACAAAGTCATAGGAGAGGTTTGGGGCGGCAGGAAACCACTTTCTGAAGAGCCTGCCCTCCACAGCCACCATGAGGTGAACCTTCATCAAGTTGAAAGGAATTGTGGGGTGGGTGAGGGTCACCCTCAGGATTGACTTGTAACCTGGGGTCCTGCTGCTTAAATAGCTGAGTTTCATTTCTGTTCCTGGTATAGGCACTTCCTCCTGTAGCGACTGCAGACAAAAACAAAGCTTGTCAATAATAAAGCAAAGATAAATCAGTGGCAGGGCTGACAGGGATTGTAAATAAACTGATAGAAACCTATTTTCTTCGGTGTTTAAGGTAGGGTGAATAACACGCCTTTGTAACACGTCAATGTGACACATTCGGTCAGTAGCTGCTTCAACCTTCGTATATTTATTGTCGCCTTGCCTCCAGCCAAATATATGGACCCACAGGGAAATAAGGAACATTAGAGGACAATTATGTGTGCATTACAGGGAATCCGATGAAAGATATCTTCATTATGTGCTCCTGTGAGTGTTTTTCATAATTGATTTAATAATGGCAAGTCCTTCATTGGGACAATATCCCTCCCTGAAATCCATATGACAAAGGCATCAAAGCAGTGCCCTTGGGCGCAGAGCTCGCACAGTCTTGATAATATGTTAGGTAATAAAAGTACACTGTGGCCTTAGGAAGTTTCCACTGAGGTTAGATCTGTAACGGCTTGATGATACAACAGAAGGTCAGCACTCAGACGTAGCACAGTGTTCATATTGAGAATCAAGAGTTGACATTGCTGGTTTGGTTGACTTACTTGTCCCTGCCCCCACTGAGTCACCTCCTGCTGTCTGTCTTCTTTGAACAACATGTTAAGTAACGATTGAAACAGCTCCCCAAAGCGACATTGGTCAGAGGACGTTCAGTTATGATTCATTTCTGTTTCCACAGTGTGCGGCTGTGTCTTCCTAATTGATCTGAATTCCTTTTGATAAAGGCAAGTATAATTTTGAGGATGTTTCTGTGTGGTGCTCTTGAAAAATATCAAAGGCGAGGCTCCATAAATAGACAGGCTGTGTACTCAATTCACTGATATGCCATAAATCCTATGAAGCAAAGTGGGAGACAAGTAATTAGAGAAGGACAAACTGTAGGTAGACATTCACCTGCACACATCAGAGAATGCAAGCGAGTTCTGGCAGTAACGTGACATATTTACATGCAGACGTACCAAAATATATTAATGCAATATAAAAACACATCATCTCCAGTGGTATTTGAATGTTTAACCAAGGCAACTAGAACCGAGGAAAAATTAAAAATTCAGTTTCTATGTGTGAGGTAATAATCATCACTTTGCAGTGAGCCTTCACAATACAAGCTGTAAAACACCAAGGTCCTGCAGACCAATTACACCAGAAGGATAAAATCACAGCACCACCATAAAACAGAGTCACTATTACACTTGTGCATGATGAATAGTCTTCACATTCTCCCTCAGATGTAGGGAATAAATCATCTGAAGGGGAGCCCCACACAGATCACAACCTGCAGGGCAGCGAGGAGGGAGGGTTGCTGAGCATTCACCTGGATTTCGGGTACGACTGTTCGCCTTTCAGAGCAAGAGCCGGCGAACGCTGTGAGAGGAGCAGGAGACACCACCGGGCTAGGCCGCGTAAAGCTGCTGAGGTCACAGCTAGGGATGTCATTCTCCTCGTGCCGCATCACGATGGTATCCATGACAAAGAAGCGTCCCCATGGCATCCACAGAGTGTGCTCCTGGGTGATGAATGGAGCCCGCTCAAAGCGCAGGGCTACGGCGATGCCCCCATTGGTCACCAAGTCAAAACTGGAACACAGAGATTCACAATGTCTGAGAGGATGGATGCTGATTCACACAGGTGAGGACTGAGAGAAATACTTTCAAATATAACACCAAAAATCCTGTTTGCAGAGCATGAAACCTACTTAATCTGAAATCTAGCATTAATAAAAATACTCTGTCAAGTTTAATCACATTAATTGGGATACCATTAATGTCCACAATTAATGCACATTTTTTGTAATTGCTATTAATTGCATGATTTATTAACCCTTTCAACACATTTTGGTTAAGCCACTAAAGGCAGCCATTGTGATGTAAAATAAGTCCAGCACTACTTCTTAATGTCTCATTTCACCTGAAAAAAACCTCACAGACAGCTCAGAGAACAAATCAAAAGTCATTTGCACTTTGCAACTTTCCCAAGTATTGTGAATGGGATTTAATAATTTTTAAGTTCCTCATCTTATGCATTTCTGAACAAATAAATAACAAATCATTCTATACTATAATAAACACAGTATTTGGTAGGTTAAACTGAGCAATTTGGAAAAAAATATCTAATTGTCATGTAAAATAAACACATACAGAGTCTACTGAGTATTTACCTGCACATTAAAAGTTATTTCAATATAAAATATTTATTTTACAAGACATGCTGGCTACCTTTAGATTCTGACCTCTTTAAGAGACAAGACATGACAAGCTTCAGAATAATGTACAAGTAAAGGTTGAATCAGCACTTTATTACTTTAATTCCTACAGGACCCCTATAATAATCACAAATATTGAATAACTAAGTAAATTTAACCAATAATGAGGTTCACAAAAAAAGTGAAACTGATTTATGTCATTTAACTTTGATACAATCTTTATACAGTTGTAAAACTGACTCAAATCACATATATATCAATATCTATACCACTTATTTTATCTTTATCATTACACCAGAAAATGTGGAAAAAGGCACAAATATCAAATTTACACATTAATTAAAGAAAAAAATAAGGCTAACATGAAAAGTAAAAAATGATTCAAACCACATAAATACAATAAAACTGTTATAAGGTTATAAAACTGTACATGCCTAATATAATAATTATACCTTGAAATTTCTATAAATTAGTTAAATTTACCATTCTTTAATTTTTACAAACCTGTGGCAACATCCAACTACACTGTAGAGTACTATTATCCCACATTATAAAACATTATTTGTCAACAAAATACCCTCAGTATGGTCGATAGATGAGATGGCCACATTTTTATACAGACATCATTTTACACTAAAGTTGTAGTAATTGCTGAAAATCCTGCGCATACAAAATCTATTATAACATTAAGCACTACTGTTCACCTTTATGATGTGTGATTTAATCAACTTATCATGGTTATAACATAAAACAGGAGTAAACTCTTGTTTTGACACAGAGGACTGTAAAGAAAGGATGCTAGTTTTGTTATTTTTTTGTATCACCTTTTAGACTGGCAAGATATAAATAAAGCACAATGAAAAATCACAATTTTTCGATGCATAATCTCATAATGAATGGCACAATCTGAAGATTTTTTAAAGCTGGAAAATAACCGACCCAAGATTTAGTTCTAGTCCTGCAAGCTTACCCCCCATATAAGCGTGTAATGCACTGCTCCTGTGCTCACATTTATAAGTGGGAGAGAGAGATGTGTGCTGCAAGATGGAGGTTGCAGCCACTTCTCTATCGATCCCTTAGATGAAGGCTGTCCACTCTAACATCAGTCTAAAAGCCTGCAATGCAATCCCATCTACTGTTGCATTTTAGGGCCTGAGCCTCTTGTCTGACCTGAGTGGGTCTCAGTAAACAGGCTACTCTCTTTCATCATCTCAAACTGCTGAATGGTGACAACAGCCATCCAGCACCTGCACTGGACTTGTGCAGCTCTTGTCGCTGCTCCTTAAAAGCCAATTAGCACCTGGTCACCTAGAGGCTCCGGGGACAGGGCCTGCTTCTCACACAGGAGGCATCTTTTCTGAATTACAGGTAAAAAAGAAGGTCCAAATAGCAGCGTCTAAACCAGGCGACATCCCTCTTGGTTTGAGCTACTATAAAAAGAATCTGCTTATCCTAACTTCCTCTGAGGGTAAACATCTGATTGGCTTTGGCGATAAACAAATGTTTGTACCGCCCTTGGTGCTCTGCCCTTGGCTGGGTGAGAGCAAAGTGTGTTTTTTTCCAGCAGTATGGAGGCTGCAGAGCTGATGGGAGTTGTGATAATGGTACCCTTGCACTGCCATGATTCATAAGTAGCAATACGACTGCAGCAGGTCAGTCTGTATGACACCTGGCAGGATACGGCTACGCATGCTCAAAACACTTCTGGACAGGTACTCATGGCCGGTGTGGCAAATCGATGAAGTGATTCACAGGCTGTTATCAATCACGACAACAGCCTGAAGCCATGTGACAAAACACATTAAGCTACCTACAACGGCCTTGCCTGCTCATGCCCTCAAGGAATGCATCAAGCTCAAAGAATTAACCCTGCCAATGAACCTGGTGTGCCACATACAAATTATATGCAATCATTTCTCAGCCAGTATTTCCTTCTTCTGAACTAGATCATATCTAGTTAAAATGCATGGATCTCTCTTAAAAGTTGGACTAAATAAAGCCTGTAGATGTGAATGTAAAAGGTGTAGTATCCAAGTCTAGTCCACATTCCCTGCTAAGGGCCTAAACTCTCATAATTAGCAGATTCTACACAAAAAAGCAGAATCTGTTCACAGGGGTTTGATTTTCTGCATGTGAGGTTTTCTGGTTCCTAAGTTTTAAGTACATTTGTAGTTTGAGTTGAATTGATGAATCAACTAGCAGGCTGTGGTGGAAAGAGGTAAAATGGTCCGTATGGACAACAACAACTACGCAGAAATAACCCTGCACTCATGACAAACCAGCTCCAGCTGATGGTGTTCATATGATGATTTTCTTGTCTCTTTAAAAGTGCAGCTAACAACATATTTAAACTAGGACTGTCAGCATTAATATATTAATTGCAATGTGGTTGAGGTCCATAATTAGTGCAAATTTTTTTAATCACATTTGTCTCACATGATAGCGTCCCTTTCAGCTCACTTTGGTGAAACTACTGCAGTGTCTCTCTGCAGCCACACTGATTTAAAATAAATCTAAGTATGAAATATAACAGTATAAAATCAAGTCAGAGGTCATGTCAGCCTTCTCAAACCAAAAAATTCACATTTTAATGTTTCCTTATTTCCTTTTCAATCCATCACACGATCCTTTTTCTGTGGTTAAATTCATGTCATAACCTTCACTCTACCAAAATTTTCTCATTTACTTTTCAAGTAAAGGCAGGTCTGTATCCAAACAGGAAGTCAGTGAAAAGTAGTGTAAGACAGCACAAAGATCTGATTTGAAACACAACCACTTTTCAATTGCAAATATTCTAATTTCAAAATATGACCAAAATTCTGGAAAAAAAAAGAGACAGAATGAGATAGAGAAAGAGTTTAACTGTGATTAACTATAGTATTCCTGAGATTTATTTATTTATTCAGAGATACATATTTTGGGGGCTTTTGTACCTTTACTGAAAGAAGAGGACAGTGGATGGAATTGGAAAAAGTGATGAGTGGGGGAGAGACATGCAGAAACGGAACCATAGGCCGGATTTGAACCCGAGCCGCCTGCATACATGGGGCATAACCACTCGACCATCTGCTTCATAATTTAAAAAAATGTTCATTTCTAATTTAAACTTAACAACACTTACATGGCATTGTGAAAAGCAAGAAAGTAATTTTTACTTGTCACAAACCTACATTATGATATTGATTTTTCAACAAACTTAATTCCCCTTAATTCTGAGTAAATGCCATTTAAATTTGTTTCAAATGCAGCTGCTGCATAACAAAGGCTACTGTCACACTCCAGGCTTTAACGCTTGATTCTGATGTTTTGCTCGGATATGATTTTTTTTGTTTGGCTGTTCACACTGCAGTAGAATTCCAAAAGATCAGATATGTATATGATCTGATTAAGCACCACATAGGAAAGTGGCCTGAATATGATCTGAAAATGTCAGATTCAATGTGACACACAGTCAGAAAAAACAATCTGATATGAGTCACGCTGAAAGGAAGACTGCTTGTTGAAACATGGTCGTGTCGTTTTTACCACCTTACCCAGACTCAAAAGCACTTGACAGGACATTTTTCGACTAAGTCTTTTTTGGTTATAAACCTTAGGAAGTTGGATTGTTTGAGTGTGTTCCTTTTAGTCTTGTTCTGTCACATATGAACAAAAAAAACATCAGATTTGATTGCAGTGTGAACGCAGCCATATTTATTTTACTGTTGATCTAAGACTCAAAAGATGAAAGGTAGCTAATTCGTGATGGTTTACAGTATGGCTGAACATATAATATTGTTATTCAATTATGACTGCAATGTCTGCATGTGCAATAGTCACATCATCAGGATGCATGATGTAACTTGAGGCCAACATGCTGCCTCAATTGCCTTGTTTGACAGAACCCAAAGGCATGACATTTCCTCAACAGATCTAGTGTAAAAGCCAGTTTGATGTCAACATCAGCAGTAACTAATCAAGCTCTGTGCAGGCAGGGTCTGCATGCCCCCTGCATTTAAAAATGTATATGTGCCACAGGTGACACTGTTGCCATCACAGATACACCTGCGTGACATTCGACGCAGATGTCCAATTATATGATGCACAGTCTATTCCTGCTATCAGCAGGAGCTTATCTCAGTGCTCATTAAAGCTGTGGCCACATATATGGTTTGTTAATGGCACATATGCTCTACTGGTGTTTACATTACAGATGCAGCTGTGCAGGGCATTGCGTAAGTTACAGCTGGCAGTAGTTAGCTTCCGTTTAATTAGAAGTTGCACTCATTAGGCTGATCATGTAGACTAAACCTAACTTTAGAACAAAATTTAAGTTTGTTGAATTTTTTCAAGCACACATGTATTGCTCCAAGGTGAGAGAAAAAATGCAGTCTTACTGGAAAACAGAGAACAGAGAAATGTATGTCCATTCCCCAAGGCATACCCTATCTATCAGGTGATGATAGAAGATGATTGCTGATGGGTTCTGAGATTGGTGAGGTCCTAAAGTTGTAAAAAAATTATGACTATTGTGATATTAATTGGAAGTCCTTAGAAGATTTGTCCATTATAGAGCACAATCTTCAGATACTGGGATGGATTTTTAACAATGTGCTATGCTGTCAACTAAGATAATCAATTTACTTCACGGCTCCTACAGAGATCCTCACGAGAAGCTAACAGCGTAATAACCTGGAATCCACATCAACATTTCACAGATGATTGGGGAGAAACATAAAAAGAAACAGGTGTGTCTCAATGCTCAGCCAGTCAGAAAATGACTACACAGCTGTAAGAAACAAAATGAACCTCTTTTGTTTAGGTCAGAAAACTTTTCAGGGTAGTGAAAAGGTAATTTAAAAAACTAAGCCCTTTGACAATAAAGAACACATCATAAAAATGAGTTGAGACAGCTTTTCCATTTCTAAGTGGCTGAACAGGTGCATTTCTGATTTCACGCTGCACTGAGCCAGTTTACAGTGATTGCAGGGGAGTTGCAGGAGAGCGGGCATGTTTACAGGGGAACCTGGGAGATGGAGTAGTGTTTACACATATGCTAGAAGGATGAAAAGGGTATAGAGTTTTGTGGACAAGAACGGAGTGATGCATAAGAAAAATGGGACATGCATAAGCGGGAGAAGGATAGAGATGAGGGAAGGCAGCACAGTGGAAAGGACGTGAGACCTGGAATGAACAGGAAATAAGTGAAAGAGTAATGCCCACAAAGAAAAGGCTTAAGGGCAGTGGGAGATAAAAAGGAGGAGGGGTATAAAGAGTTACAGAGCTGATGAAATAAGTGAGGAAAGGAAAGGCCATATGAAAGGTTTCTGTGAAACCGGGAAGAAAAGTTTAGAAGGAATGAGGAGAAGTGGGAATGATCTGGATCAAGCTTGAGAAAAGATGTGGCCCTGTAGAGCATCAGTAACTGATAAAAGTGTCAGGAGGAAGTGGGGCTTAGAGAGTCAACACCAATCTGTGCTGCTGTGTTGTGATAAAGGGGAAGGGTTAGCCAGAACGCTTCGGTAAAATCAACTTCTTTTATTGAAACAGGGCAATTTGAGGTTGTAAGTGAAGACTGTATGTGTGCACAATCTTATCAGGGTGGATGTAAGAGAAGACATTGCCTAAAGTTTAACTCTCTGGCCTTCTTTGTCACTTTAAAAAACACGTCCAAACCACTCTGGAGATTTGTGTCTGCATTTCCCAGAGCAAATCTCCTGGTGCCAAATGCAGCTGGTTTGTAGTCCCTCAAGAGAAAATAACTCAGACTTTTTAACCATGTTCTACCAGGACACTTTAATAGCCAACTTTTCACTCCCTCCAAAGGCTGTTGTAGAACTGCCATAATGGATCTACATGCATGTTTATTGTGATTACATTATATCAAAACATCCATGATAGTAATCACAATATTAAAAGAGATATCAAGTTTTACAAATATATTAATATCATTAACAAACTAGGAAAGACGGTGGGCTGTGTGCATCCTCCTTTGTGAGTTTCAGTGGTGGTCTCATCACCAGAAACTGAAGTCTAAATTCTTTTTATGCATGTTTCTTTACAGTTATTGTCACAGATTCTTTCTTTATACTTGTTGCTTAGGGCAGTTTTACTACCAAAGTAAAGTATTAACTAAGATAACGTAATCACACACAAAAAAAAACAAAAAACTAGCTAAACATTTCTTGTCCTTTTTTGTCCTTTGTTTGTTTGTTTTTTTTTTGGGTGGGGGGGGCATTTTTGTGCCTTTATTTGATAGAGGAGAACAGTGGATGGGTCAAGAGGGGGGGACAGACATGCGGTAAAGGACCTCAGGCCAGATTCAAACCTGGGCCGTCCACGTATATGGGGAGCGCCTCAACCACTCGGCCACCTGTGCCCGACATATCTTGTTCTATTGATAAGCACCATCCAGGATAAAAAAAATAAGAGAGCCTGCATCTAACACTCCACGTCCCCTGCCTGTGTGCCTCTACTGAGCGCACATACACACAAAAACTCATTGGCATGCAGAGATGTGGAGCTACATACAAATGTTGTATTAATCTAATGATGTGGAAACTTCCTCATTTAGAAGTTTACTCCTGTCACTGCTCCAAAACTGTAAAACATTCCAAAAGTTTAATAATAATAATAATAATAATAATAATAACAACAATAAAACTTGCACCAAATGACATATTGTAATGTATTGAAGGAATAAAAAGGAGGTAAATTCAAGGAAAAAAAAAAATCCTGTTGATATTAAGGTTGATTATGGTTTAGAAATTAACAACAAAAAGCTATTTTAACAGATAGACTGGACCGAAATTACTTCATAACATGAAATTAATTGTAACTAAAAAAACAAACAAACAAACAAACAAAAACATATTGAGAAGTTGTACATTGCTGTACAGTGTTTACCCTGTTAGGCTTAGATGGCTATTTTCCCCTCATAAATGAAACATCGTTTGAATTACATTTGTATGAACTCAGGTTATTTTAGTCTCATGTTAAAACTTGTTTTAAGATCTGAAACATTCAAACAAACAACATTCTAAACAAGAAGAAATCAGGAAGGGTTGAAAGGCTTTTTATGTTACTGTTTGTATTTTTGACAATTTCCATCAACGTGTGCATGGGATTTAAGAAATTCTGCAATATAAGGGTCCCTTGAAAGGGAACTCCTGTTTCAAGGTATTATCTTTATCGACAGACAAATTGACAAAGCTAAGGATGGATTTGACTGCTACCCTTTTTTTGTCCAAGTTACCATAATTTGTTTGGTCACAATAATGGTATAGTGAGGCTCTGGTATTATGAACGTGTATCTATTTGGACTTGAATGATAACTGTTACTGAGATAATGTTTTGTTAATAAACATCCTCTTTAATTATTCTAATAAATGTATTTTTATATGAACTCTTTCAATGACTCACTGAAAAGTCGATCACAAAAAGAGAGGAAAAACTCGAGCTTTTCACATTTGTGCTATCAGAACACTTCAGCTAAAAACTATTGTCGCCTTCAAAAGGAGCTCCTCTGGTGCTGCAATGAAACAACAAGAAACTGGGGGATTAATTTATTGATAAGTTTTATTGTTTTTGCAAAAGATGAAAATACGTAGGATTTCCAGAGACTGATCTCTTACAGAGAAAACATTCTCTTTTTGTAATAATTAATAGATATAGTTTTAAAACAACCACACTTTAGAGCGGAGATATGTTTTCAACAAAGACTTTATTTTGAGTTTATATGGGGGCTTAAACAACAGGGGAGTTGGAGGATAATCAAATTAATTGCAGGTCTGTGGCCTAAACTTAAATGTTTCACTTAATTCTCTAAATCTTCCCTTGTCAAATAAATAATGTCCATCTGCACCGTGTTTCATTGCCCCTGTGAGCTGCTTTGAATTGGCATATTTTATTCTTTCCCCTCCCTGCTGCTACTGAAGCATAACTTATGAGAGTACCAGAAGGGCTTTGTTTGATTTCTCTGGGAATTGAGCCGAGAACTCCAAAATTGGACCAAATGAAAGCACGCAGCAGATCAATGGCAGCACAGTTTGCAGTGGCAACTGTTTTTTCTTCAATCATTAGAATTCAGCACAGCTAAACAACACTATTTTACAACAATATAAGAATCCTTGTCACATCTCTGCTGAGCATACTGAGGTTGTCCTTCGTGGAATCTGAACGTGTGTGGGCCGATAAAAAGAGGAGGGCTCTTACCTTCCATCTTGCCTGGTGATTGTGTAACCGTAGGATGGGTTGTTGATGAAACTGATGTTAACCCCCACTAGAGGTGTCCCATCCGAGGTCACCACTTGTCCACGAATTACACAAGCATGGCTGCATGAAAGCGAGAAAGTACAGCAGTTAGAAAGCAATGCTGGGGAAAAAAAACAAAACAGTAGACCTGCAGTAAAAACTTCAAGTTGGTTGTTGCTCAACTGGGTTTCCTGTAGTTGCATAAATCTAAATTATTTTTCTAGAGATCTTGAGAAATTAACACATTGCCATCAGAACTCCAGGGCTGTGTCTGAAATCCCACCTTATTCGTTATGTGGTGCACTATGTAGTGAATTTGCAGTGTCGTCCAAATTCCGAGTGAGCATTGCTAAACCCATTAAAGTGCACTTCTTGTATCCCTAATTGCATTGTAAAAAGTAGTGAACAACTGATGGTCACTATCCCAGCAATATCTGGGATATCATGCATTGCTGTTCAAAAAAAAAAAAAAAAAAAAACTAGCAGAAAGTAGTGTTTGACTGCTCACATGTATGACAGGCAGACAAGAGAAGCACAATCAGCATGAAAATAGAACGCAGAGACATTAGAAAGTTAACATTTTAAGGCATTTTTACCTAAAAATATAATCTGTTTTAGGGATGCACAGATACATGGGTTTTACATTATATCAGCTGATATGGGCCCTTTGATAAATGTTAGCCATCTGCAGGCATGAACCGATGTCAGTAGCAGATGTATATCTGGTGTGTCGTATCAGTTTATACCTGTGTTTAGCATAGCTTACTTCTAATGTAGAAAAGCGATTTTTTTTATTGAGAAAAAAATATGACCAATTGGGTAAACCCAGGCATGATTTCATGATCTACCATAGTAGAAAAATGACAATACTGTATGAGTATTTCACTAAAGAGATCATGAAAAAACATCAGCATTAGTGTCAGTCATCAGTGAGTGTTGCACTATCAATCTTATCGCAATTGCGATGTAAGGCTGTGCAATTACGTAGTCACATAAAAGGATGCAGTTATTTTTGTATTAATTCAAAACTGGTTTTCAGATAGCCATGGCTTGTGCAAGAACAGGTAATAGAAATTTAGTGCACCCGACAATAATACATAATCACCTAAAAGACTTCAATTATTATTTTTTTAAGAAGTACATTAAAGTTTAAAAAATGCCTGCAGACAGGTCTTTAAGTTTGCAAGTGGACTCATAATACCATTTATGTATAAATGCAAATGCAAATCACAATATTGTCCAATCACACATCACTACCAAATTGTGTAGCTCTAGCATCAGCCTGCATCTTTTACAGTCAGTGCGTCTCTTATCTGCTTTAATGAAGGCCATGATTTAAGATGGAGCAACTTTTTCATCACAACGATAGAAGGAGTAAAACTATCATCTAGCATTGTTTGCACAAGCAAAAAAAAAGTGGCGTGAAAAAATGCATAAATGCATCAACACTCACAGAACTTTTAATTTATTTTAAATTTAAATTTATTTGTGAAAATATGTTGCATTTAGCTTCAGAAATCTAAAAAAAAGGATTTGATTTAAAGAAAACCAAATTTTACAAAATTTACTTGTTATCATAGCAAAACAGAGTAAGGTTAAACATAAAGATTTTTTTGCGACAATTTCTATGAAAGGAAACACAAATATGATTGACTGAAATAAATCTGTGACCCATTTTTCCGTCCTGCTCCACTGATTGAGTAACATTGCTTTACATCACTGGTGGAGCTCTATTGTTCCCATGCTTTTAACAAGTTTTGTTTGAAAATGACCTCCCCAAATTTGAGGGTTTTTAAGAAAAAAACGCAATGAATTTCAACTAAAAACTCTATTTCTCAGCCTCTGCAGCAGATAGAGAAATAAAAAAACAAAAGCTTTAACTATTGGCTTTGCCTGTAAATAACTGCCTTTATGCTAAGGTTGGTTAAAACTCTTTGACATTATGTACTGTCACTGTCATCAACTAAATACATCAGTAGCCTGCCTCTGTGTTACTCCCTTCACTAGGCTTTGACATCGCTCAGCGTTCGCAAAAGGCAACTAAAACCAAAATATTTAGTACCCATCCACATCCAAGCTTGTATTTTAGCAAGTCACATTGCAGTTCCTCAACCACATGCCTTTAGGACACTAGGATCATCCAAAAAAGTAGGAGCACACCAGCATCTCTTCTGGTCATACAGGTAAATACATACAACCGTTGTGTCTGGTCTAGTGTCATCTACATCAAGCATCATGTGCAATTGTTTAATGAATTAAGGGCTGATAAACTATCGCTAGAAAGTCAGAAATTCCAATCCAGATGAATCTGCATTACTCTGATTTGATAGAAAACAGTTCTGTATGATGGGATTTTATGTAAAACCTGTTTTCAGACACCCGTGGCTTGTGCAGATACAGATAATAGAAACCGAGTGTAGACAACAATAACACCTATAAAGAGCACAGTTTTTTCAGCAGCACATATTTACCAAGAACAGTAAAGTGGAAGAAAATATACAGTAAGGGCATGATTAAAATAAAAATACTGTATAGAATAAAATAAACAGCAGAAACAGAACCTTATACCTCCATTTAAGTCTCAAAGGGGTTTACGACCCAGAGTGGAGGGATAATGAGATAAGGAAGGTTTACTTCGCTTTTGCTCTAATTAAAAAAGGAGGATTTATCTTTTCCATTATTGAATACAGGAGAGGGAAATAACAAGGCTGCAGATTGCAAGACTTGCTTGGCTGGTTATCAAGTCCTCGACAGATTTCCAGACTGACATCAGGTCTCCAAAAGCTGCATAAATGAGATCTGATTATCAGTCCCCACCAATCAATAGCGGGAAGTCATCCAAATTCACCTCCCAATCTCACTAACCCGATGAGATTAGACCTCGCTGTATCATGTCTCCTTCGTCAAATTCTGCCCTGGTCATTAGCGATGCCGAACTCACGGTCAGCCATTGTTTCTGTAGTCGTATGCAAAAAAAAAAAAAAAGAAAAAAAAAAAAACAAACTCCCAACAACAAATTAATGCCACTTCTTCATTAGACCATGGCTATTTTTTAATGCATTTGGGTCTTAAACACTGCCACGGACTGGAAACAATTAACACTAGTGTGTTAGTAGCTGCCCTCAACATGTCCTTACCAGAGGCAAGATCATTCACCCCTCACTATCCTGGTCCCCAGGAACCCACTTTTATGTTAATTAGGCCAGGTCCCCTTCAGAAGACCTTGGCTGTCCACCACTGCACAGTAAACAAGCAAGGAGATACTGCTCTGAATCTGGGGGCTTATACCCAAAGATCTATCTGGGTGCATTAACATGGAAATACTACTAAAGTTAACCCAGCGCTGGCCTGGCTGTCAACCATTAATCTTTCATGCCGACAGTTTATTTTACAGACATGTTTGAAGAGGCAATCATCCACATTTTCTTCAGATAGAGCTGTGAGAGTGGAACTATCTCCTTTCTGCCTCTGTGAACCACATGGGGAGATGATTCTCTGCGGCCAAGACAAATGATTTAAATATTGACATCAAATACAACAAAAAGAAGAGCAGCAGAGAAAGCGTTAAGTATTCGCTGCAGAAACCTTCCCTGCTTATTAGATTTCATTCGTCTTAGAGGATTCTCAAAGTCAAATAAAGGACTTCAAAGTGGATTCAACCTCCAGTTTATCGTATTTTATCACAAAGGGTGAAGTGAGGACATGTAAAGAAACAGGTGAGGCCCCCGTAATGCCTACCAATGTAATAACAGCTCAAAAACATGTTGAACAATAAACACAGTACACTTCTGCAACTTTTTATCTCATTTTTCTGCAGATGTAACAGCTATTACAGACCCTGACAGGCTGAAAGTTTCTCCTCTCACTCTCTTAAGAACATTTAAGTTCAAGTTTGGGTAGCATAGGCACAGGTCTAAACACATGTATCACTACTTTTAATGTAGCCTTCTCTTTTATAGATTCATTACTTTTTAGACTGATCAAGTATTGATATAATTAAACCCTGTTATGTCAACTATACATGGTGACTTTTTAGTTTTTATCATTGTTGCTAATGCTTATATTAGAATGATCAGTCTACATGGTTGCTCCTGCAAATGCCAAACACACTGTGTCAGTTACTATGGACACTGATAGCCTGCTGCTGTGAACCCAACTGTCTAAGACTGCTTCATCTATCAATATAAGCCTTGTATCTATTACCATGTCTTTAAATGTTAAAGTGAATCTCAGAGCAGCTAAACTTCAGGTGTTACGATGACTAATTTCAGTCCTCTCCATTCCATCAATATCTTAGTTGGTATGCTAATATCAGAATCTTCAATATATTATGGCTATTACTATTCTTAACATATCATTACATCATCGTTTGTCAGTATCTCACACCCAAAATTTTTCTGCATCCCTCTCTTTTCTTGTTTTACTGCTCCCTCTTCTGTTTTTGGCCTTTCTTTCTTTTTTCTGAATCTCCCCTTTTTTTGTTTACTGCAACTAACCCTTCTCTTTTTCTGCATCCACCTCTTTTCCATTTTTGCATCTTGCATCCCAACTTTTTTCCTCTTCCCCTTCTCTTTGTCTGTGTCTAACATTCTTTTTGCACTCCCCCTTTACTTTCTCTGTGTCTCCTGTTTCTCATTTTCTGCAACCAACGCATCTCTTTTTTTGCATCTACCTCTTGTCTCTTTTGGCATCGCCCTCTTAACTTTCTCGGTGTCCCTTTCGTTTCTTTTTCTACAGCTTCCTCTTCTGTTTTTCTGCATCTTGGTCCCCTGCCTTTCTTTATCTCACTCTCTTTTGCCTCTGTGCACCTCCCTCTTCTCTCCCCCTTTGTCTCTCTTTCTGCATCTTCATCTTCTGTTTTTTCTGCATCTCCCTCTTCTCCTTGTCTGCATCTTCCTCTTCCTTCTCTCTGCATCCTTCTCTTCCCCAGCACAGCTTTGACAGATGGCTGTTTAACATGAGTTTGGCTCTGCTCAAGCAGTAACTTTACAAAATGCTGCTTAGTGCTGTCCTCTTGGCTGGTTAATGTTGGGTCCTAAATAATAATAAAAAAAAGCATACAGTCAAGACCTTCCCTCTTTACTAAGTGTCTTGAGATAACATTGGTTATGAATGATGATATACAAATAAGACTGATTGAGGTTAATTGGGTCCAAAAGGGACTTCAAAATCCACATTTGTTGGAAGTCACTACAATTTTAAAAGTTGACTGTTTCCCCTTTCCAGAACACAAAATATTCATGCAGCTGTAAAAGCTAAAAATCACATATTACATATTTAGTTGGCAACTGCTATTTATTGTGGGATTATTACTTTAAAAACAAAAAAGGTCATCTTGTGTTTTGTTATATTCATGTGCTTGTATTGCTTTGGCATGTGCTGGCATGATCTGATGTTGAGTATTACCGAATTTAAGTTTCTACTCCAATATTAATGTTTAAAAAATCCTGCTTGTACATACGGCTGATGGTAGCTTCATTCACATTTTACTGAAGAAAACTTGACCCCTCATGTTAATGATTTGAATCCAGTTTGCTGTTATAGAAGTAATTAATATAAACAGCAGGTATACAGGTAATTGAACCAGTTTTTCGTGTTTTACTGTTGAGCAGTAATGCTGTATTGATTTATCTCAATAAGTTTGTGTTTCAGGTGAGGAGGTCGTGTAGCTCCAGAAAACAAATGACTTCAAATGAACCTGAATAACCTTTAGTGAGACTAAAAAACACATGGCTTTGAAATAGTGCAATGTTTTATAAATGAGAAATATCTCCCTTAACTTGGGAGCTACTCTAAGTGCTGTCAAACACATGTTTTAAAATAAAATGAGCATGCTAGAATGAAGTAATGAGAATATCAGTGAGTGAGGCTGATAAATGCTACCATCTCCATGGAAGCAACAAAAACACCATTACACATGGAAATGACTTGATTATAGGGTAAACCTGATCGTAAACCCTCATATTTTCCTCCTATGTGTTACTGAGAGGAGAGAGGCTGCACAGTTTGGAGACTTCAATGTCAATTTTACCTCTACAAATATATGCTGCTGCCGCGGCTGCTGAAAGGGATGAAGCACGCTAAAAGCAAAATAAACAAGAGATAGCCTGACACTAATGGCCTTATGCTTATAAAGGAGTTCTAAATAAAATGATAAAAGCGCAGGCCTGTAAATGAAGCGAATGGCTTCTGCCTCGCTTTTATAAGTCAGCCATCAATCTTTACCCAAATTGTTCAATGGACAAAGTCCCTGTTTACTATTCCAGTCATTCTCCACTGCTGGTCCTTGGCGCTCTCTCGTATTATGTGTCACGGCGGAGAGTTGAGACGGTTTATGCAGTGGCAGATGCTTTATTCAGTGGCACCTTTGCAGCTTTCTGTGGTGGGAAACATCAGAAATAGAAGTCCAACATGTCTACTAGCATGAGGAAGTGGTTAATGGATCAATAAAGAGATGATCAGGTGACTGGACTCAGCATATCAGGAAGATGCTGAGACTGTGCCTGCGAGGCTCATCTGAAGCCCTGAGCCCCCTGTCCTAACCGCTCATATCTGTCAGTGGGTGGGGAATGAATACCAAGCATGAATAATAGATCATCCCTGATATTTTTAGGTGAGCCAAGCCTCCAATCTTGCAGCTCATCCCTGGATTCTTTATTTTACTTATTTATGGCTGCATCTTCTTGTGTGAGAGACAAGAGAATTACTCAACCCTGCAGGCCTCTTCCTGTGTCCACTAAAGAACTGCGAAGTGTTGAGTGCTTCTAGAAAAATGTCAATGAGGCAAAATGTCAGAAAGTGTGTTAGGAGGGCTTTCCTCGAGTATGGGCATGAAAAGTTCAAAAGCAGGCAGGGTTTAAGTTTGCTGATGGTTATTGTAATTCATATATGTAGATTTATTCCTTTTATACAGAAAACGGAGTGACCAGTGATGTTTGTTAAAACTCACATAACAAACTAAGGAATAAAAAAGTACAGCATGCTGAATACAGCGATAAAAACATGTTCTACTGCAAACAATGAGGCAAGATGGACAGCATTGGGTTTGCAAACAGCATCATTTTTAAATGTCTCATTCCAGCCATTTTAAGATGTGTTGTGATGCAAATTACACACAAGAAATGATCCTGCTTGAGTGTCATACGACACTATTGAATTAGATAGCTCCTTCAAAACAAAATAATAGCCCTGCTGAACTAAAAATAGGGAAACTAAAATCCTCTGCCATCATTTTGACAAAAATACCCTTTACTCATAAGCTTGAGTTGCTTTTGACACTATTTTATAATTTTCTTACTCATCAGAGACAGAATCTGAAATCCTCTCAACTTATTTTGTTTTGACTGTTTGTATCATAGAGCCAAGATGAGAGGGATCCACGAGCAAGTAGGATGCAAATGAGGTGATGGAGCCACACACGCGTTTAAAGATGAAAAGAGAAGGAGACAAAGGGAAAAGAAGAAGCAGGGAATCTTATGGGACTTTGACAGTCATCCTGCCTGATATGAAAGCATCTCAGATTCCAGGGTTGGGGTGTCGTGAGCTCTGCCTCTGGGAGTGGGCCGCAGATGGATTACAGTAAAAGTAATCACAATACATGAATACGAGATGCCTTTTGTGCCAAGGAAGGCTCCTCGCTTTTTGCCACAGTCTATGTTTGTCCATCATCATCTGTCCATCAAACCCTCAAGCTACGCATGCCACCAGTCAGCCCGATTCAGCATCTGTTGCCTATAGCTGCCTGGATATTCTGGTCTTGGTTAAAAAAAGAAAGTGTTTAACATTCCCTAACATGTCCACTACTGTAACATGCTATTACACAAGCCCACATAAATTATGTAAAAAACAGGAAGCCTTCTAAGTAGATGATTTAAAATGTAAATAAATAAATCCAGACATTAATTATTCAGCAGACAACAGTGTCGCATGAGAACAAATGATGATGCAGAAATGATAAAGCATTTGAGGTCTGTGGTGGGTGTAATGTACTCGTGACTCACTTTCCATCAAAGGGGTTTGCTCCTGGGATGATGTGGGTGCTGTCCCTGCCCACCAGGAAGCGCACGCGGTCATAGAAAGTCTGCAGGTTGCTCTGTGTAGAGGACATCTGTGTCTCCTGGATGATGTCCAGGGGGTCCGGGGAGCCCACACACAGAGAGGTGGTGTGACAGGTTGCCTGCAGACAGCAGTCTGGATCCATGCAGTCCACCAGGCCATCTGACAAGGTCAAACAAGTCACACAACACACACTGTCTCTTTTAACAACAGCCTGGACACACACCTGGCAAAAAAAACTAAACATATGAGTCATCAGGGCTTTACTTTTGAATCTCTCTGACTTCATGGCTGAAGTTTTGTTAATGTTTCTTTATTTTAGATGGAAAAAACACAAGGCAAAGCTGCTGTGCCTTGCACTTTACTTTACTGAAGTGGGTCATTGGACTTGCTACCCTTTGCTTTCAGGAGCCTATATGGCCAGATGGGTGATAAAAATAAACCCTGCTGTCAGGAGTCAGTCAAATCCCCAGCAGAACCCTTTCTTTGCCAGTTAGAGCCCTGGTCTCCCCTGCACTGTGATGGGGAGACAAACAGCCCCTGCATAAATAAGGGATGCTAGTGCCTAGCTCAAGCCCAAAATGAGGTCTGGAAGAAAGGAAGTCACGTCTTTGACTTGGCCTCAAGAGTGGTGCAGCCCCCTGGCTGGCTCTGTGTGTGTGCCTGGCTCTGCTCGGGGCTAGTTAGGGGGCATAGCAGGGACTTCCTCCTGAGGCTGGTGCATGTTGAGACCCTCAGGCCAGCCACTATGCTTTTAATAAAAACCTGTTGTCCATGTGAGCGACTGGACGCAAGTCATGATCTTCACCTGTGTAAGAATACCACTGATCCTGTCAGGCTTACAGTACAGTAGATTCTGAAGAACAAGGGTGGTTTTATTACAGTCAGCTCATGTCTAGTTAAGAGTCTCTGTTTATACTTGGCAAGTGAGAAAAAGCTTTTCTGTGTGTTGTCTGAGATTTTACCTCCATCGTTGTCCTTGACATCACTGCAGGCAGTTTCCATAGAGGTGTCACAGCCAGTGCCCCTCCAGCCCAGCTGGCACACACAGTACCAGCCATTGTTACCCAGAGTGCACCTACCATTTCCATTACACAAACCAGGACAGCCCTCTGTATGACAAAAGAGCACAAAGACTGGGGTTGGTACAGAATATCAAATGAGATGGTAACAGATAAGAACTGTGCTGTGTTTCTGAACAATACCCACATTAAATGTAAAACAATGAAAGCTAGTCAATGACAATGAGCCTCATTCACCAACACCTTCTTAGAATTTTCCTTTAATTTGTTTTTGTACATCAGACTCATGACACATTCCTCAACAGCAAAACTGTCACACCAGCGTTCTTAGCGTGATGAATATCATGTCCTTCTGAGCTGGAGGCTTGTTCTTGTTTACCCTAATTAGCATAGAAAAAGACCCCTTGAATGCCCATATAAGGGCATAAGACTGCTTGGCTGTGTACATACAGTACACAAACAACTATGTTGCACAGGGTTGAAAAGTGAAGAGGGAAAAAGTCAGAAGAGGCACTAATATAAACATTTAAAACAATTACACAGCGGCAATACGGACATAGTTCTAAAGTAATGTAGAGCTGCTTTAAAATGTTTTCTTCAATGACATGGTATTTGACAGCATCTGTTGTGGATAATGAATATAAACTTAAATATACATCTGATTATATCACTTATCCAGACAGCACTGCCTTAAGAAAATTACACACATCACGCTGTAATGAGGTAAGAATGCACGCCAGATAAAATAAAAGATCATTACATCTGGGTAAAAATAACTGGAATATAAGGAAAGATACTGTCCATTTCTCATATTTATTCCATAAAAGATCATTATTTGATGAAAAAATATATTTATTCTAAAAACTGATGCTAATAAGTAAGGAAAATAATTTAAAAACATTTAAATACCAGCATGTGAAGGTGTTTTTTTTATTATAAATGTTTGATGAAAATTAATCTTACTAAAATGCTCAGTTTTTAAAAATTAAGCAACTGAAACAAAATAATAAACTATATCTAAACGATGCATTTGCACAACAAAATGTGAAGTTTTAGAAGAAAGAAATTCTTCATTTCTATATTTAGCAAGACGTGTCATTTTATGGAGTTTGCCATAGGTTGGAAATTCAATTGCCCAAACTCACCTCTGTAACAAGGATGACATACATGAGTATTACATACTTTGTGTTTAATATCAATAATTTGCATGATAAACAAAAATAGTGAAATCAAATTTATACTAGAAAGTTCAATTTCTAATTAAATTGAGTGAATGGTATATGCTGATGCTCTACTGCTAATGCTGCATTTAAAAAAGTTTAATAATCTTGTTAATCCATGAAACAGGTTGAACTGTTAAACTGTCATAAAGATAGTATTTTACTGCCAATGCTGCATGCTCAATAGGCTAAAAAAACTGTAAGTTATCTTTAAAAGATGCTAAAATACTGTGGAAAACGTGGAATTTTACAAGATACTGTTATACTGTTATTTATGCATTGAAGTCGGTGAGTATTATGTGGGAAAGCTGGCATTTTACTGATTATGTTGCATAATGAAAAAGTTAAATATACTGTAAATGATACTTTAAAGTCATTGAGTATTATGTGGAAAAGCTGGAATTTTACTGGTAACGTGCACACTGAAAGAGTTAAATATCCTGTAAACTATGTATTATAGCCATTGAGTATAATGTGGAAAAGCTGACACTAAACTGTTAATGCTGCATGCTGAATGGTAATGGATGTCTGACTGTGATGAAAAATTGTTCATGTATGCATGACAATGAGTGCTAACTAGCTCATCTCTACAGGTACTAATGGTCAATGCTGCTCCGACTGCTGGGTGATTCAGCTGATTTTATTGAGATTTCGATTCAAGACACCATCTCAAACATCAGTCACAGTGCTAAGTCTGTAACCCCTATCATCAAATTGATCACACCATGAGCACCACACGGCGTGAATGAAGCAGTCATATTAAATCTGTGTTGTTAAAGCGAGAAATGTGGCCAGGGTAGTGATAGAAAAGTCCTCTCTTCTGGTGTCCACATGAGATTTCTGCCAAAATTTTACACAGGAGTAAATGGGGAACTTGGTGACAGCAGGCTATGTTCCTGCAAAATGTTAGTCTTTTGCTTTTACTCTAATCTTATTTAAAAAATAACAGAAAACTTTTGGTGAATCTTCTTAAAACCTAGGTAAAAGTGTTTTAAGAACAAATTCTTTTAAAGTCCAGTTGGTAAATGAGATCCAGTGATTTGTTGCAGATATTTTTGGTCGCAATAAACTAAAAAACTGCAGATTTTGAATGGTTGAGGGTGGCAATAATGGCCCTCAGATGAAGTTGATAAATCTGATACACCTTATATGAAGCTTCTAATATCCCTGTGCAGCAAAATCAGATAAGAGGGATCTTCTGAATCAATATTCACTCATTACTATAACAGATTGGCCTCCAGTAGCTCTGCCTCTAAAGCTGGGTAATGAGAGCAGTGCCACACATGCCTGCAAATAATTGGATCCGTTTTCATGTAATGTTCGAATGTGACCATCATTTTGATCAAAGCATTACCACTGCTGTCAAAGGCACAGAAAGAATGAGACTGAGGAAGTTACTCAGAAAAAGCTCTTTATCATTATTTGCCTTCTTTGATCATTTTAATAGTTTTGACTACAGGCTTGTTTTTGGGATCAATAAGATAACCCATTCAGGGAGAATGCATGTCAGGTTAAAGTTAAATTGCAGGAAGTGAATGGAGCTCACTGGCATTATGCACCAGAGAACTTTGCTTGCACTAACTGTTACTTGACATGTGACCCCATGGGAGCTGAAAGTGAGCGAGAGCCAAACGACAGGTGAAACACTCCTCCGTCTCTGTCTGCGAAGGTCCTCACAAGGGCATGGATCAGACGATTGCCTCACCTACTTTTCTAGGGCTGTTTGGCAGTTATCTGCTACCTTATGATTTTTATCCCCTCGCAGAAGCAGAGGGTTACATCTAAAGATATCAAACGCAGAAGTCTGTCACAGTTTGTGTTGTTAGCAAGCTGCCTTGATGGAGAGACTGTTAAGCTGACCCATTTTATCAGCTAAAAAGACTGGGGCAGCTGCCTCGGTGCTCTTACATCACACACACAGAATAAGAGTGGGAGAACAAGAGAGTGAAAACAGAGACAAGAGTGGTGCGGTGGATGGGAGACGTGTAGGGAAGAGAGGAAGATCAGTTAAAGGAGGGGAAAGAAAACAGGTAGGTTTTTAGGAAGATAAAGGCAGAAGCAACACCAAGTAAAGATTTGTATTATACATCCCAGGGTTAGCAGTGTGATGCATCAGTTGTATTTTGTTGCTGCAACACAAAGAGGGAGAAGTATAGAGGCATGAGTCATGGGGTGAACTTGGATAAAGGGACCATCAACAGGAATACAAATATGTATACCTGTATAGAATAAAACAGCTGCACAGAAATGCCTTTTAAATTGTGATTAGAAAATAGTCCCATAAGATAAATCAAATTAAGCTGTCTTAATAAGTGTGTGACTTTGCCTCTCTCTCTGTTTTCACTTTCCACAGTCTCGATCAGAATCAGTCTAAATAAGCTCCATCTTTACCATCTGTCCCATTTCAGAGATGAACACATGAATGCATCAGTAGTTAAACTCTATGAGTACAGTATATTCTTCTCAAAGACAATTTGACTTTTATCACACTAAGTAAATTCTGCTTGTTATAATTATACAAATTAAACTTGAATGCATGACTTCCACATGTATCAGAGTATTTTCATACTTTCCTACTTTTACTTAAATAAAACTGAGAGCATCTGTTCTACTGGTAAATACATACATGAGCTGTAAACTATGCATGATTTCAGACTTAAATTCACTTTTATTGCCTTTATTCATATTCATCTTAAGCCATTTGAAGGACTGTCACATTAACGCATTCATCCTGATGCAATTAGGTCCATAATCTGTGCATCCATATTTATCTAATTGCATGCTTTCTTGTCCCTTTACTTAAAGACCCTGTAAAGTGAAATCCAAAGTTTTTTTTTTCTTTTTTTAAGATTTATCTTGGGCATTTTTGTGCCTTTGTTTTGAAAGAGGAGGACAGTGGACAGAGTTGGAAATAGGGACAAGAGCAGGGGAGAGACATGCGGTAGAGGGCCTCAGGCTGGATTTGAACCCAGGCTGTCTGCGTACATGGGGCACGCCTTAAACCACTAGGCCACCTGCGCCTAAAATCCAACCTTTTTGTCTTCATACACTAGATATGTTGGAATATGGTTGCTGTAAACATGTGAAAACACTAATGTGACTGAATTCTGGATTTGGACTGTTGGAAAGTTTTTCACCTCTTTCCTGGCTTGGATTCATGTGGGCGGGGCCAATATGTGGGCTCATGATGTCATGAGCCCACTCATGATGTCATGAGCCCACAGTGGGGAATGACCCCGCCCCTCTAACGCTACAATATAAAATCACAGAGCAGTTCATTTCAGAACAGTGTGTTGTTAGCTTATGCCAATGCTTTTATTGCAAGAAAACAGTCAGTAAAATGCTGTCTTTTGCTCACTGTGACTTAAATTTGCTGAATCTATTGACCACAGTGGCCTATGCATCATTTAAAGCATTATAACAGAGATTTGAGCCAGAACACAGACTTTGTCTCTTCTTTGGTACAGAGCCAGGCAGCTGCACTCTGATCATAAGGTCAATATTCAGATTGTAACATTTCTTAACATCTGAAAGGATCGTATTTTTCCTGAGTGGGCGTGGCTTCAGCTCATTCAACAGACACGCCCACACCACCCTGGAGAAGATTTTACTGCCTAATTTTTCATGATTTTGAAGCTTATTTTATAAACTTAGAGATGTTTTACTTGACTGAAATTTGATTTAGGGGTTCATAACACAATGACCTGTCATACATCAAACATAAATACAGATTTATTTTCACTTTACAGGGTCTTTAATGTTTCATTTCTCTTTAAAAACTCACAGACAGCTCAGCGGACAAGTCAATAGTCATCTGTACCTTCTGATATCAAACACCTTTTTACTTTCCTTTTATTTCCTTTTTTAATCCATAACATTTTGTGGTTAAGTCGATGTCATTCACTAATTTTCCTTTCCCATTTCTAAATCTCTTTATCAGTATTTAAAGCACTTTGTGTTGCTTTATTTTGTATGAAAAGTGCTGTAGAAATAAAGTTTGATCGATCAGTTCTCCATCCTTAACGAGTTCCTTTTTCCACAACCAGTTTCATGTCATGATCTTCAATCTACTGAAAGTTTCTTATTCCTCTCTTTCAAATAAAAGCAGGTCTCTATCAAAGCAGGAAGCCAGGGTTAGGGATAGGGTTAGGTTATAGGTGCTTCCATCATCTAAAAAGCTGGCTGTGGACACAGGGCCGTATTCATTTGTCAGCCATGATGGTAAATTATGACGAAACCTAGCCTTTTTAATGACAGGTTTATGTCCAATTATGTTCTAAATGTCAAATTTAAAAAACAAACAAACAAAAAATGTAGTTAAGGCTCATTTTTACTGTAAATGCATATCAGTTTAAAATAATCAGTTGTCAGTCTGATTATATTCCAGTTGCTGGTATTTGCCCTTAAAAATGATATTCATGAAAGCGCTGCCTGTTATGGCTGCACAATAAATTTAAATTTTACTGTTTTCAAATAATCAAGAAATGAACCTCTGCAAATTATTAAAATTATTAAAAATATTTTTCTGAAAACTATCAAATGCTTTCTCATTCAACATTTGTAGATTTGACAGTCTTGGACACCGTTTTTATGCCGTCAAATGAAGCTAAATCTAGCTATCAGCTACCATCTGATTTATTTAGTGTTTTTTGTCATTTGTGTCTTGTATTCTGCATCCTTGTAAAGGGTCCTCAGGTCCCATGAAAGGCATTATATAAATCCAAACTATTGTTATTTATCATAACTGTTGCTATTTATTGTGGGATTTTTTTTAATTCATCAAAAACATTTTGTAACTTGCAATAGCTATAGCTCGGAATGATTAATTTGTATCAGTTTATTTATCACACTTTCTATCATTATAACAAAATCCAAAAATAGCACAACATATCACGTACTTATCCTCACTGTGCCAGCCTAAGATAAAAATAGACTTAAAGGCCAAAATAAATGGACTGTGACTGTAAGACTCAGATGCTACTTTCCCATATTTAAACCTGTATAAATTCACTGCAGTTTATGCAGGAAAATTTCCTGTATTTTTTATAACACAATATAAATCCCAGATAATAAACTGTCACTTTTCCCCAGCATCATTCAGACCTACTACTTGCACTTGTGGATTATATTTTTACTTAATACTAAAAGAAAAAAGTGTTTCAGAATGGTTGTGGAGCAGATATGTGGGGTTTTGTTTAAACTGTCTCCCTACAGTCTTTTTCTTAAACTAGTAAATAAAAAGGACCTACTGGCAAGCAGACTATTTAATAATGGGGATAAATTGTGGAGCGTTCCTAATTGTAAGAAAAAGGAATAATCCCGTCCTTATTTCAGGCTCGTTTCCCTGAAGAAAGGGAGTCACTGTTGAAGGCTAATGCCATAAACGAGTGCTTTGCCTCCTAGACACATTTGGGCATTACCCGTCCTTTATTGAGCAAATGGACAAAACAACTCTAGTTAGACCAGTAGAGACAGATGATTAGTAAGCTCCGAATGTTTATTACAAGGATAAATAAAGATCCGCTCTCTGCTGGCACCGGTTCATCTTAATTGGCAGGCCTCTCAGACTGGAGCCCCTGCTAAGCCCTGCCCAGGCCTGCCTGAAACAGCTCCAAACGTGAGGCTGCAAGTGTTCGAAGGACTCCTCTGGCAGCCGCTCTCGTGCCAGGTGGTCCATTACCAAGGACACGGGGAGAGGGAAGAGAGGGTGCTGGAGGCAGAGAGGCAGGGCTGCTGCAGAGCCTCCACCCCCTGCTTGCCCTGCACCAACCAGACCATGAACTCTTTTAATTAGAGAGGATGCGGCCTCAGCACCTATCAGGCTCTACTCACAGCTGCACACTCATCCATAATGCATTGCACAAGTTATGAAGCCCCTTTCCCAACACCCCTCTATTTAAAAAACCCAAGGCCGCACACAACCAAGTATTCAAGACGTGGAGTAAGCAGCACAACTTGACTCACCAGGTGTGAAAGTGCTAAGTGGAGATTACTGTGTGACAATATGGCAAAAAGTTGATGGAAGGTGGGGATCTTTAGAATGACTTGTTCAGGGGCAGCGAGAAGTGCAGAGTGTTTGCATATGTCAATGTAGGGGAGAGCATGGTGTTGTGTGCATGATTTGTTAATGCTGGCTGGGGTTACAATGGGAGGAGGGCAAAATAGAAGGAAGGAGGAATGCCATACCTTTCACTACCTTATCCAGATAGTGAGCTTGGGAGATAAAAGACAGGACATATAAGGGAGGTTTGAACAGTGCCACTTCCATGACAAGACAGCAAGGCAAGGTGTTAGTTTACATTACAAAAGGTAAATAAAAAAAAAGAAAAAGCTCAGTCATGAAGCAAAATCATGCATTACAAGCAACACAACAAACACGATCCAACACAGAGGGAGAGGAATGGAGACAGAAAGAGAGAGGGGGGATTGTGAAACACAAAGAAAGAGAAACCAAGAAAGTGTTAGAGTGAAGGTAAAAAAGTGAAAGAACATTTCAGTCTGTCCCCACTTATCAACTGCAGGGATCGGCAGAATATCTCAGGGAAGTATTTCAAAAGCAACGTGATTGATGCGCATCTTTCCACCCTTAAATCTCTCAAGCAATATCCTACAGGAGGTCAGAGCGTGCAACAAAAAGCACTTTTAATCCTCAAACACCTCCACAGGCGATGAGGTCACCAGAGTCTTTGGTAATGGTGAAGCTAAATTGGAAGCTCCGCAGCGTGGGGTTTGAGGCCGGTGTGGAGGTCTCAATAATGAAAATTGATTTAAATTGAGATCTTTGGCTTCTTAATGGATGACACTGAGGAATATTCTTGTCGAGGGAGTGGGGATCTCAATATGGCACTTATAAAAGGCCCATCAATAATGTAAGGCCAGCATATAAAACATTCACAGACTCAGTCAAGCCCTGTACTCAGGCAGCTCTGCCCCGAGATATGCGAGAAAATACCGCAAGAAAAATGATCTTCATCTGCTTGAACATGGAATAAAGTGTCACCGTTAAGAATAGAACCTTTGCCCCATCTCTGTATAAAGCCAAATGTGTGGGATTTGCAGATTTTGTTGCTGAAAAGCGGTGACAGAGGGGGGAAGAGATGGCCTTTGTGTTCCCTTTTTTCCCTGATGCTTGAGTGGCTGGATCATAGAATTATAATGAGTCAGCTACCGTGTTAGCTGGCAACTGTCAACAAAGCACAGTGTGATGTATTCCTCCTGCTCTTTTACTTAGAAACCCAACAAATGCATGATATTTAAAAGAACTTCCAGATATTTTCATACCAAGTCTTATTAAATCCTTAATATAACATTTAATTAACTCAAAGACTTCTTTCTAAATATATCAAGAAACTTTCACAAAATATTCTCATCCTCTCATCAGGCTGAGTGTGTTCATAATATTTTTGTTGGTTTGTTTGTAAGTTTAATTCCACTGTGCTTAATATTGTACGTTTGATATTTGTTATGGCATTCATGAGAAAGATTCTTATTAAATCTTGTAATGTTGAATGAAAAATAAAGACTGAAATACTTCCCTAGAGCATATTCATTCCAAATACTCTACAAAAATTATGAAACCCAAGGAGACTAGGGATGCAAAATATTGTCTGCATGGTATAGGTATCAGCAGATATTGGCCTATAAATTAATGAATTAGTGGTACCGGCTGATATTGAAAATTAAGTTGCTTATTGAAAATTAAATATTACAACTGATACATCAGCTGTAATTATGGGCCTGTACTGGCTGTAAATATCACTTGCATGTTAGAAGAAATTTGTGGATTTTTAAGGAGGACCAACAGGTTATCCTCATTTACTCAACTTTAAAGTGTGTTTTAAGGACCAAAATTTGTTAGTTTTTTGTTCCTACTTATGCCTGTTTCAGACCAGAAACATGGCGGCCACATCTTTACTGGCTGAAGAAAGGTGCATAATGCTGAGTGAGCCTGCCTGAGGGTGCCATTGGGCAGGAAGAGGGACCGACACAATCCCGGTCGTGCTCTTGATGCCTTTGCTTATTACCGGGGGCATGGGAATATATTAAGGATGGATTAAGAGGTGGATGTGGCAAGGCTCAGGGTACTTTCTTGGCAGGTAGTAAGGCGGCCACAAGCCCCTGGTCGTGCTTTAGATGGCCCGGAAATGGCTGGCAGTCTCCAGGCGTACCAGCAGCGGTGAAAAGGCCTGGACAACAGGAAGGACATCGAGCTTGACCTTGGCTGCACAATCTGTGTGTCAGCTTGAATCAAGCTTGACTCTGGCTGCCCCTCTTCAGCCCCAGGTTGTGGTACATCAGGCCCGTGATAAATCCTTAGGACCCTACATGCCTAAAACCGTATCTTTATCTGTGCATGTCTCTTGCCTAACCTGACATGCAACATAGGCTGTTTCACATATATATGTCACATTTATCTGAACAACAGCCCATTGAAAAGGTTATGGAAGGGCACAACAGTTGAAAAACATGGAGGGTGTTTGGACGTCAGATGTCTGGGTGATTCTGTCCGTCTGTTCATTATGGGCCAATCACAGCAACAAGACACAATGATGAAGTACGCACTGTGGCTACACTGTAGCTACACCAAAGCCTTTGCTACATTGATGGCAGCCATTGCTACCGGCTTGGAATACAACTAAACCCCGCCTGTAGCTACAGCCTCGTTCTCCTCAAACGACACTGATCAGTCCATGCTCACCATCTTTTCTGGCAAGAAAACTTTTAGTAAAGTTCTTTGCTCCAATTCTGAAAACATCGGCTGCTACACTATAGCTACATCCAATGTAAACATTACACTGGCTGCAGCCGTTGCTACTACCTTCCACTACAACTAAACTCCCCCATAGCTACCAACTAGCTCTTCTTAAATGAGGCTGATTGGTCAAGTCCATTCTTAAAACATGTACAGTGGTTTCAGCCTGAAGCTTGGTGAAATGGATCTGCCTGATGACAGACGTGAAATATGGATATAGTGAAAATATTTCTGCAAGCCTAAATGTGTGGCTCCTGCACACAGTCTCATAATTGCTGATTTATAAAAACACAACATTTTAGTCTTATTGACCATCATCCTGTGTGATCGCAGGATTGAAACAGTTCAGTATGTATACAAACAAAAAGGCTGCCTTGGTCTTCATTTATCCATCAGGAGGCCACTGGGATTAGTGATCACCTGGAGCTGATGAACTTGTGTAGTGTGTTTCAATAAATACCAGCAAAAAGTGAGATGGCGTGTGAGAGCTTTTTTGAGTTTTTGAAAGATATGGAATCTGGCCATATACTTTGTATGGTTGTCTTTTTGCTAAAATAGACAGGAAATGACAAATAGAGAGACATATTTACCTTGTCTTGGCAGAATTTTATGTTCACATTGGTAGATATGTTTGCAATGAGGTTTCTGATTACCACAGTTCATTCAACTACACAATTAATGGGTGGTGAATTGAGGTAAAACCCCTTTAGAAGGACAGGGCTGTGATGGCAGGGAGACACAGCTCACCTGCAGCACATACCCACCTAGTATGAAAGCACGGCTGTGTGAGCTGGGGTGGGTATGCTGCAGCTGCTGCAAACTTAACTTTAAATAGTGTCTTAAGGACTGAAGTTCTAGGTCTTAATTACATTTAATTCTCTGCATCGATATTAGATATCAGTTTAAAATTGATTTGGAAACATCTGCATTTGGCAAAAATCCAATATCATGCATCCCAAAGTACACCAATGAGCAAATGCATTCTGTTTTTAATCAGGGCAATTAATAAGAAAGAGAAAAGAGGAGAATATAGAAGAAAATAGAGTAAGAGTACATATGCAACACAGAAACAAAGTGGAAATGTGGAAATCTTGCAAAGCAGGCAGCACATAGTATGTCCTCTAGTTGCTCTTCTCTAATGTTAAATGGAGGTCTGACAGCCCTGATACATCATAGAGCTTATGGCATAAAAATACTCGCCTTAATGAGTTCAAGTTACTTTTTAAATGTAGAAAACTTTCCATCCTCATAAAATCTACTAAATTAACTTAGAAGTACCCCCATCTCTTTGGCAGAGGGAATGTCAAACAAAGAAGTGTCACAATGAAATACCAAGAACTGCCTACTGAGGATAGAACTACTCCACTCTGTCTGGTGTTCTTGTAATTACATTTAACTGTAGACACTATGGAGTGCCATCTCTTCATGGAAGTATCAAAAATTCATTTTTCATATTAAGTGTTCTATATACTTTTTTAACTTTGAGTCAGCTCCATCTCTTCTAACATAAAAACTCTGGAAAGCATTTCAACAAAATCTACAGATGTGACCTTTGCAGCTCATAAGCGCTTCTGGCAAACTTACTTCACTAACAACATAACACTTGGACAATTAAGGCAAGCTTTTCTCTGTTAAGTCGCTGAGAACTTAAAAAAACGTTCTTACAGAGACCCAAGGTTTCAAGAAAACTCTCGAAATTCAGTCAAGGTCTTCTGAATTTAACAGCATTTACAAAAGAACAAATGTTAGTACAGACACAGAGCTTAAAGTGGTGGTTGACCTGCTCACAATGACTCACATGTCAGCATTTGAAATTAATAGATGGAAAGGGAGCAAAGAAAGAGATGGGGAAGAGGATGAGTAAAATGAAAGGACACCTTAGCACATTCCCACATTAAAATGCATGAAGGCAAGCCTCAGATCCTTGAGTAAACCTGTTCATGCTTTACCGAGTTGCACAAATTCAATTAAGCATGCTTTTCCCTCTCTTCTCCAACTTGGACCCTTCCCCTCACACCCAGCGCCTCAGATGCACACAAGCAGACAGACAGCCTATGCTTTTGTTGGCCCCCATCACACACAGGCATACACACATGTATAGAGCCCCCTCCACCCACCCTCACCAAAACCCCTCTCCATCCTACCAATAGTGCAGTGTTCGCCGTTCCAACCCGGGCTGCATTCACATTTGCCGTCCTTGCAAGTGCCATGCTCGTTGCAGCGAGGGTGACACGCCCTCTGGTCACACCCAGTGCCCATCCAGCCGTCGTCACAGCGGCAGGTGCCTGACACACAAATGCCATGGCCACCACAGTCCGCTGCACAAATCTCTGTGGGAGACAGGGACATAGAAAGAGACAAAAAAGAGAGTGGGGGGGAAGACAGACAGAGAGGAAGGAAAGGGGGGTGGGAGGTGGTGAGGGAAGACAAGGCAGTGACGGGACAAGGCAACAAGGGTGAAGAAAAGACAAATCCAGGAGTTATTGTCAAGGAAAAGCGGCCACGCTCCACTACCTTGTCTGATGGCAGTTGAAAAGAAATTCCTGCACCTCATGAGGGGCAATCCTTTTTGACAATACAAATCTAATAAGTCCATTACAAAGAAAAGACATGGATTGTGGCAGCCTTAGCAGATTTATTCTTCCTCTGGCCTCTTCTTCTCTTTGTGAAATCACCTCTTTCTTCCACAGCAGGGTAGAAAGGGAAAATTATAAAGTTGAAATTTCTTATGGGAATGGTAACATCATCATCACTGCTTTTTTTCGATTGAACAGTTACAGTAATGCTTTTGTGGTACACGCTGTGATTCTCCATATGCTTTGGTGAGAGCTGAAGGCAGCAGTTAAGGCTACACAGATTGATTCAAGGCATTGGATGTCAACATGCTGGGTTTTTTTCAACCTAAGTGCAGCCAGTGCTCCAGAGGAACAAGCACATTCATGGAAAGAGAGAGGCACAGTAAACCACGGCTGGCGCTTTTGTGTGGCAGCTGAAAGACCTCCCTGACAGGCTGTGATAGAGCTCGGGACATTACCCACGTCTCACGAACTCGAGGGAATGTATGACAAGATGAGAGCTCATAGAAATTAAACACTGACAGATTTATTATGAATCCCATTGAAATGTTAACCTCTTTATTAAGTATTTTGTATAAAAAAAAGCTTAGCAGTATGGGCAATGGGGAACAATAGCCATGTGTTCCTTGCTTATTAGCCAAGCTAATTCAAATCTGACCACAGGGGATCAAACTGGAGGTAAAATCTTTTAATAAGTCAATTACTGTCTTTTCAGTGGCTGTTTTGTCACAGCTACAAATTTAATTTTAATGGTATTTCTGCCACAAACCATAACATGACATTACCAGCTTAAATCCTGTCTTTGCCCTGCTAATTAAAACCCTGCACTTTGTTAAACTACGGGAACAGAAACGCTACATCTTTATATCAGAGTTAGCATTCAGGTTTGCTCATCAATCCTTCACGTGGCTTCATCTTCCCCACACACGATATCAACACCATTACATAGGAAGTGCTAATGATCATAATGAGCATCTCGAGTGATCCCATTAGCACACTTGTCGAAAAACCAAATGGCAGAAAGTGACCGTACATTTCTCAGAATAATTCACACACATATTGGAAGCAGACTGAAGCTGACTGACACAAGCATTCACTTGGAACACAGGAGAAAGCTTTAACGTGATAAAGATGCAATTACAGCCTGCAGGCAAACCCTCATTATCTACGGCCAGAAGAGCCCACTGTGAGAAATACCCCCATCCCCCTGATGGCCGTTACCATTTGCACTAAAGGGCTGTGTAAACAAACTTTCCTCTGGGTGGGAGAATGGCAAAAATAGCATAAAAACACACATATTAAAGGACATAAAACCTCGGGCATTGTTTTATGGCTTGTAACAATATTACTGCCAATAGTGTACACCCAAGTTCTAAACCCACAGGAGAAAATGACTTTAAAGTATTGGGGAAGGGATTAAAGAATCTTCAAAGATATATCGAAAGCTTTCTATCTTTTCTTTCCCTCAAGTCTGCGAGGTTTTATTAGAGGCTACTTGCTGTGCTACCCTACCATCAAGATTAGACCACAGAAAACTCAACAATGGACAGGATGAAAGCGGATAAAGAGCCAACTCATCATCATTTACAGAGCTTGTTCTAGGCGAGGCAAACTCACACTAACTGCCCATTTCCCTCAGAATCCCAGGGATTACCTAATGGGTCATTGTGTCTGCCTGGAATAGAAAGGGCTTCGTGAATCCAAGTGACTAAAATTCTCATCTCTGAAATAGTCGGTGAGAATACTAATTATGTAAATGACAGCATATGAAGACTGCAAATACCTCTACAAAAACAGAGTTGATGTGATGATTATAAACAAATCAGTGGCATGTTTAAACAGAGATTTTCTCTGTTTTCATCTGCAAGAGTGCAGCCACAACACATGAACAAAGGCTCAGTCCCACTACAGCCCTTACCCATAACCATTAACCCTACCCCTTAGCTTTGCACATTCATGTCTGGATTAAGTGCATAGGGCAGGGGTGCCACATAGGGCTGAACGTTTTGCAAAAATTATCTAGTTGCGATTTTTTTCCCCAAATATTGGGATTATATATGTGATTATTCTTGGGTAAATCTTATGTTTTTTTGACAAATTCAACCAATAAATATTTCCATAAATAAGACAATGTGTATTGAAAACACTTCAGAAGCAATTAATCCATAGTAGCATGAATATGAATATGGGGATGCAACAAACTTTAAGCTATAAAGGAGGCAGCTGGGGTGGAGGAGGTGAAGCTGGCTACCAGCTGATTGCAGCCTGGGTATGACTTTTGTGAAGTAACGCTAGGCGTCATCAGTTTTAGATAGAATGAGCTAATTATTTTAGCTCGTATTGCAAATATGATGTCATTTGTTTTGTTTAAAGGCATTCTCATTTTTATGTCACTCACGTTGATTAAGAAAAACATACAGAAAACACCAAAAGGAGGATTTTTGTAATCCACTTAAAAAAATATTGACACTTGAATGTTTGCATAATGTGCATAAAATCCCTGCCATGGCAAAAAAAAAAAGATTTTTTTTTAATTATTAAACTGGTGTTTTAACACATTGCAAGTTAAAGAAATATTGCAACTCCTGCGATTTGAAAATTGCAGCAGGCCATATTGTGATTTAATCTAATTTGTGATTAATTGCCCCGCCCTAGAGCCACATTTAGAATATCAGGCTGAAATGGCCACTTCAATATCCCTCAACTTTAGTGCATTAAATATAGTAAAACCAATCCAAGATATGCTAAGTGATTGAATATGCCTCTAGGAAAAAACGCTTACATCGCAGCTTTCCATTAATGGCTTAACCAGGCAAACAGCCAATCACTGCAAAGGTTTAAGGTTGGCCAATCAGATTCAGGGGTTCCTGATCAGCCCTGGCTACTACTAGCAAATGAGCACCATTTGGGCTGCTATTTGCTTTTTGGTGTTCAATAAGTTTACCATTAATTGATTAATTCAGTCATGAAAAAAGCATGTCAAAATGGTTGTTCACAGAACTAACACACGAAATGAGGAAGTAGACATACCCAGCTCCAGTGCTAACCTGGGCTTGGCTGACCAGTACTGTTGCTGGTTACAAATGACAGGGCTAGTATTTGGAAAAAACTGTCTAAGCTGGTCAGTAGAAGTACAAAAACATCTCCAAAAGTAAATCTTTCAGTGCGTCTCTGTACTCTTGGTTTTAATAACAAATGTGGGCCACTAAACTAAAGCTACATCCAAGATAATCGTTCCACCGGCAGCTATTATACCGGCTCACAGTCCAACCAAACCCAGCCAGTAACTATCACAAACTAATGCCAAAGCAGGTCTGGTGAATAGAGAGAACATTTTTTCCATCATGAAAAGCTTTCAGTGAGGTTCTTCGCTTTTTATTTAATAAAGAAAAGTTGCTCAGCTCTGATAAAACTACGACTATACAACAGCTACATCCGACCCAAAAACTAAACTGGTGGCAGCCATTGCAATTGGCTATTGCAAACCCCATTCATAGTTCCTGCCTTTTTCTCCTCAAACAATGCTGATTAGCTTGAACCGTTTTTGGACCTGGCACAAATGCTGCATAGCTTTACAATATAGTTTTGCCTGACAACAGGCATGGAGTTTGGCCAATTCATCAGCTCTGCAAGGCAATAATGTTACTAGGACAATGTTTGAGGAGTCACAAAGTTTGAGAGCTAAATCATGGAAAATAAATTATCAGTGACTATGCAGATGCCTGATCTAAACATTAACAGCTAGTTACTCGTACTGTGTGACTTTGCAAAAGCTTTCCTAGTGACACTAATGTTTCAGAAATCTGTTTGCAGTAAAATCCTCCGTTTATGAAATACGCATGGAGGCAAATGCATAAGATGTCATGTAATGGTTGTATGAGGGTTTTGGTGGGCATCGGATGATTATCAAGTGTTAAATCAGGATGGGGAAATGCTGCTCTAGAGGCACACTCCAAACTGAGTGTTAGGGAGAATCCCCCAAAATGCCTTACAAATCTTTAAGATTTGAAGATTGCAGCAATGTTCTGATATCTTATTTACTGTTGTTTCTATGCATTATGGTTCTTTTGATTTCATGTATTTCAAAAGTATGCTGGTAGTAGAACTGTCCAGTATTATTGTGTCATCTGTTCACATGAATCCTGTCAACAACTACTGATGAATTATCAGGTTATTGAAGGGTTCCCTTTTCATATAGGGTTCCCCCACCATCCCTTTTACCTCAGTTTCAAGGAGCAAGGAGGGTACTTAAAATCAAGGGGTAAGAGTTATACAAGGACTGAGCCATAGTTTTATATGATGATTATATGAGTAGAAAGTTTTAAAATCTTCACAAGGATTTTTTATTTCTTTCTTTGCATCTGCCAATAGCACAAGTCACTGAAGTAAGATATCCACATTTGACAGCCCTTTAACAATCTGACACAAAAACATGATTTTTTTTTTTTAGTAAAACATTTTCTCGGTAAATGTAAGGAGGCAGGCTGCTGTCAGATCTGAGTACAAATTGTACAAGACTTTCTTCAGCCTTAGATCCTCAAGATGGTATATTCTAGCTCTAAAACTGGATCTTCTGCTCATTTTATTACTGCCTACCAAGAGGGAACGTTCCCAGTGGACAAAATGAACACAATGGGAACAATCCTCCAGAGCAGACAAAGCTATCATCAGCTGTGAGCCTGGTGCCATCATGAAGAAAGCCAGAACTGAAGAAACAGCATTAGCTTGCATTAGATCATGGCTCTGACAATATCCCTGCTAGGCCTGTTTCCCTCCTCTCTGTGGCTGGAAGATTACCATGTGGAGACGGAGGATGAAACCATTTGTAAAGGAAATAGATTTCCAGGAAAATCAAGCAGAGTTTGAATGCTAGCTGTGGACCTCCAGCTGATCATTGATTTGAATAATTGAGGCTTTTGTCAGAAATTTTCTTTTAACCTAATCGGAAATGTTTATGTCTGGAAGGATCCATGAAATATAAATAGAATGAAGCACTTGGATGGAGCTGTGTAACTGTAAATGGCTGTTATTTTCTTATTTCTTTAATTTACTTTTAGCTACTGAGATTTGTTTTATGTGATGCACTTTCTGAATTCTAAGTATTTAAAAGGCGCAATCACAAATCAACTTTGGGAACACTGTTGATCAGACGACAGAATCAAATAAAACAAACCTAGCCTAATTGACATGATCATTGCAATGGTTTCTGTGAATGCACCGACTTTTTCATGTTTAGTAATCAGAGCCAAATGAGCACTGGTCTGTGAAAGGGAACCCTGCCAATGTTTACTCTCATATGAGGGAGGCACTCACCTGTAGAGCAGTCATGGCCTGTCCAGTTGGGATCACAGCTGCAGGTTCCGGTCTCTGCCAGAAAAGCTCCGTGTCCAGAGCACTGGTCCATGCAGGAGGCCCGGGGACTCTCACATCCCGGCCCGCCCCATCCCACAAAGCAGTGACACTCTCCCTGCACACATACCCCTCGGCCTGAGCATGTCGGGTCCAGGCAGTCCACTGAAAGGGTTTCAAAGAGACATAGTCAGACATTGCTCACCTGCTGTTTCATTCTTTCAGGGAAAACCTGGCGTCTTTATTGAACCTGATTAGAATGACAACTGAAGTGGGCTATGGCAGCTCGACTGCAGCTGCAACGAGCTTAACAACCGTAAAGTGAATGTACAGAGAGAACACACAGGAATGATGAGAGATTTACAAATAAGAAAATTAAATGTCTGTTATCACACAGGGGCTTATGGCACCAACCTACAGGTACTGCCCACACTCCTGCTGGCACTTTCCCATCATCTCATTATGAAAAAGCCACCTTAAAAAGGGAAGTCTCTTAATATGAGCATGTTTCTCTAAAATGAAAGCAACAATGAACTCAAAGATAAGAAAAGCGACACCCACACTCACTGAATGTAAAGGAGAAAATGGGTTACAGTAAGGAAAAGCCTTGGGCAAAAGTTTTAACTTCCAAGGGACTGCAGATCACAAAATCTTTGTACCTGCTTCTCTCTGCTACATCCTTTCTTACACTGTATTCATTCAAAATGCATTCATTTCAATGCAAATTTCAGCTTCTAAAGCATCTTTTCTCTTGAAGTGGACAAGCGGGACATTAGTTGTGCAATTAAGCAATCCCACGGTAACATTCTTTCTATAGGACAATATCTTCATGTTACACGCAGATGGTAAATGGACAGAGCAAAGTCTAGCCACCCAGAGCAGCAGGCCACGCCATGGCAGCTCCCCTTTACCATGACATAAATGGCTATAAAGGCCGTTATAGTAAGACAAACAGGATCTCTCGCCTCTTAGCAGATGGTTTGGGCACAAGGCACAAAGATCAGAGGCTAACTGACAAGAAACTCTCTCCTGGCAATTAATCATCGCGCCTGAAGGTCGCACGGAAGAAAGGTAAAAATGTTAAAGGCCTCTCGTCCACATTCTCCTCCACTCCTTATGGCCGGCACTTCACCCAAAATAGAATGGGCGCCTATGGATGTCACAAACCCCCATTCATCAAACTCTCAGGGGCCATTTTTCATCTTGAAATGAGAGCCTTCAAGAGCTGACAAACACAATGGCTCCTTCAATCTTATCTGGTCGAGCCTTATCCAGCATCATGAATGTAGAGTTCCTAATGGATTAACATCAGACCTGGTGTCTGAATTTCAGACAACAAATGGACTGTTTTGATTATGGTGATGCCTTATATCAATGATTTATGCACAAAAAGTCACCTTGGATACATACTGTGAAGTGTTATGGTTATTACACTCTGCATAGACCATGTCCTGTCTTTACAAGACAGACTGTTAAATAAGCCATATAGAGTTAATAGCTGCTCCCATTATGAGTGTTCTTTTAAATGTCAAGCACTAACAATGTGGTGGTTACAGCAGCCATATTATGTAGGATTTTATGTTCAGGATACATAAATATGACTTATTTAAACAATCACCTTCTTCGCAGTTTTCTCCCTTGTAGCCTGGGTTGCAGATGCAGGTTCCCACGATGCACGTCCCATGGCTGCTGCAAGTGATGTCAATGCACTGGTTTGTGGGAACGTCACACTCTGAGCCCTTCCAGCCGCTGTGACACATGCAGCGACCTTTAAGGTATTGACCATTCCCACTGCATAGCACTGGACAGGCGGCTTTGAAAAGAGCAGACAGCATACATCCATTTGAATGGACCCTTCCAACCATAGCTTCAAAGAATAGTGAGGATGTTTAAAAAGCTGCAATATGACAATGAGTGGTGACCGGACCGGAAAAAACAGCATTAAATGCAGACATGAAGAAACAGGAAATCTAAACTGATTCAAACATGCTAAATTTACTCATGTCGGTTTTGTGACTGATGGAAATAAATATATATTTTTAGCTTTTATTTTAGTTTTTAAGTTAGGAATATAAAATTAAGATACAGTGCCTTTAAAAAGTATCCATCCCCTTGGATCTTTTTCCCTTTTATTGATTTTATAAATCAATCATAGTCAATATAGTTTGTTTGTTTTTGTTTTTTTGACAAAAGGAAAAAAAATCACGAAACCCCTCTTTAATGTCAAAGAGAAAACTGATTTATACAAATTAAACTCAATTTAAAAAATGTAATGTAAAATAAATGACTGCATAAAATATTCACCCCCTTCAAGTCAGTATTTATTAGATGCACCTCTGGCTGCAATCACAGACTGAGTCTATGTGGACAGGTTTCAATCAGGCTTGCACATCTGGACACTGAAATTTTACTCCTTTGTAAAACTGCTTAATCTCTGTCAAGTTGCAAGGGGATCAAGCGTAACCAGCTCTTCTCAGGCCCTTTTTGGGCTTTGACTCAGCCACTCCAGAACATTCCGATGTTGTCTTTAAATCATTTCTATGTAACTTTTGCTGTATGCTTCTCCTAAGCTGTAGTTCTCTTGCAGACTGAATAAGATTTTCCCTCAGGATTTTTCTACATTTACCCTCTACCTTTACAAGCCTTCCAGGGCTGGCTGCTGAAAAGCATCCCCACAGCATGATGCTGCCACCACCATGCTTCACAGTGAGGATTGTGTGTTTGTGGTGACATGCAGTGTTGATGGCCAAAAAGCACCATTTTGGTTTTATTAGGCCAAAGAACTTTCTTCCACTTGACCATGGAGTCTCCCACATGTGTTTTGGTGAACTCTAGAGTTCTGATAAAGCTCTGACTGGTGAAAAACCCAGTCAACAGTTGTTGTATACAGAGTCTCTCCAAACTCAGCTGCCAAAGCTTGTAACTCCCTCAGAGAAGTCAAAGGTATTTTATTAGCCTCTCTCACTAGTCTTCTTCTTGCATGGTCACTCAGTTTGTGAGGACAACCTGATTTAGGCAGATTTACACATGTGACATCTTCCTTGCATGTGTTGATGATGGATTTAACTGAACTCCAGGGGATGTCCAGTGCCTCGGAAATTTGTTTGTATGCATCCCCTGACTTGTACTTTTCAGTAACATTTTCTCTGTGTTGCTTGGAGTGTTCTTTTGTCTTCATGGTGAAATGGTAGCCAGGAATCCTTATTAACCAGTGACTGGAACTTCCAGACACAGGCGTCACTTGAGACACATTCACTGCACTCACCCCATTCCACCAATTTTGACACTACTAGCACCTATTTGACATTAACAAGGTTTTTGGTACATTTTTTTTTGTCAAAAAAGCCTCATTATATTGACCATGATTGCTTTATAAAATCAGTAAAAGGGTAAAACATCCTGAGTATTTTAAGAAGTAACAAGCTTCATTCCCAAATACTGCCTGAAGCTTTTTTATTTCATTTAAATTAGAGGAAAAATGAATTAAGATTCACTAGCATTGATTGAAAGAATGAAACAAGACCCAGCCCATTATCTCAAGCCTTTTTTCTATATATTGTTTTCACTTCTAACATATGTAACACAAGGGGCCACTAAGAAGCTGCTGGTGAAAATAAATCATGAGCAGATTAACTACCTAATTTAAAGAGTATGATCATGAATACAGTGAAAATAAATCCTAGAATATAATTGCTTTGTTCTGGTAATACAGTGAAGATAATTTGGCTAGCTCCCTCAAACGTTCTGTATGCAAATGATGTTGATCAATACAGACATCATGACTGAGGGTGTGACTCACCTCGCCCACAGTCAGGTCCTTTGAATCCTAAAAAGCAGTGGCATGTTCCAGCAACACAGTCACCGTTTCCGAAGCAGTTACTGGGACAGTCGTCGATAGACTCTGCAGAGAGAGCAAACCAGCAGCTTTCCTGAGTGATGGGGTTTGAAAAACACTTTTCCTCCCACTCATTTTCACTGGGTTGATTATTATCCCTTTGCTAATGACAGTGATAAGCACAGGCTCCAATCCTGTCAACATTTCTATTTCACAGAAAAAACATATTCGAGTGTTACTAATGTTTCCTCCAAATGGGAGAATTTACTAAAAGAGTAAACATGTTCTGATCATCTGGGCTTCCAGCAAGAGTCACTAAGCAAATTCTTCAAAGTTGTGAATGCGCTGGATTTGATCTGAGACATGCATCATTTAACAAACCTAATTCATCATTTTTATGGCACACTGCAACCAGACGATTTGAAAGCATCAGCAGCACTGGAACCTGCACTTCCCCACTGCCAAGGGAAATGTTAATGTATCATATTTTCTTGTATGGTCTCATTTTCAGTCTGCTTTATGTGTTTGCAGAGGCAGTGAGCAGGCCAGGCTGATTACTTTGTGTTACTGTTTTGTCAAGTCATCACAATGCTACAAGCTGAATAACCTGCACTCTAGTAAGCTTTGTTAACATGCTGATTTATTGTGTTTAATGGCATTTTGTAGGCAATTTGTTGCAGCTGTGTTTTAATGTGATCTTTGATTATAACGCTGACAGTATCTTTAAACAAAACCAGAGTACAAGTTGATAAAAATAACTGAATAGAGAGTGTGATATTAGAACAATCTCACATTTGGCATGCTTATTTCATACAGTGCCCAGACAAGACTGCTCCCCCTGTCATTATCCCTCGTTGGTCTGCCTTCACATTACAAACATTGTTCTGTGCCCAAGCACACTTGCATTATGTATTCTATCTGATACAGTAGATGGCAGTATGCATGTAGGTGGTTAGCAAATCTGCCAAGAAGTGCTAAGACAAAGAGACAAGGATGGCAACTGCTCAGGTTGACATTTATCTATGCACCATGTGGACAAAGGAGACCATCCTGCAGGCTACTATGGATGTTTTTATTATTTTTTAAGATGCCAACAACAACCTTTTTCCTACTGTAGTATCTGCTGTGAAGCTCAGAGGATGAAATGTGCCTGTGCTGCCCAGATATGAGTATTGGAAGAGACAGGAGATGTCAAGAATTGCCTTTACAGCTCTGCTCGCTGATGAGTACCCAGTACTTACAGTCTACATAAATCATGCCATCTCTACCAGTGAGATTCGGTATGGTGCCCAAGTATAGTACGCTTGTATTCATACAGATGAGTGTAATGTAAACCACTCCCAGAATCTCCTCTAAATATAATTATACTCAAATTTAATATTACCTGATTTGTTCACAGCTTTGCCACTGTTGTTGGTTACCATCACCATGTGCATTGTGCACAGAACAGGCACAGTTAAAAAAAATGCCTTAAATACCCTTAAAAATGATCAGGTATTCCTTAAGATGATTAGTTGCCAGTTTCTTTAAAAGAAGGCAGCCCATTTTCACATATTTAAAACTGTTGGGGTCCAAACTTATTCTTAAAATGTGTTTACCCATGAGTAAAGCAACATGAGAACCCTTTGTACTGATGTACCTCACCCCCAATCATATTTAATTTCTACTGTTGTTGTGCTTTCTTGTCTTTTTTATTTATCTCATTAGCACTTCATTAACCAGCTATTCTTTAAAGTTTTTTCCCTCTTCTTCCCTTTTCTTGGCTCTAACACCTTTAAAAGAAACAACTCTGTAACTCAGATCTGTTATTTATGTTGCGCTTGTATCACCTCGTGCCACAATTTTGTAGCTGGTGTAAAGCTATAGTTGGTTATTTATTGCTCTCTTTAGGTCATGTAGTTAACTGTAGTTCATTCTGGGGAAGATTTTTTTTCCTGTTTTCTGAGCTGTTTGGAAAGAGTTAAAGGTGCAGTGTGCAATACGAGGTTTGGCTATTAAATAGTGAGACTGAGCTTATGAGGATTAAACCATGTGGTTCACAGTCACACTGAGTGTTATAAGGTTAGGTCGTCATGCAAAAACTGCTGTAGGCTTCCAATTAGTGACGTCTTTAGTTCACTGCTACTGACTGAAGTGCATGTGTTTTTCTCCAAGGCGTCGGAAAATTATTCGCTTAAAAGTTGAGCAACGCATTATTTAAGAGTTTTGTTGAAATTTAACAAAACAGCAGTCGAATCTTTTGGTACATGAACTGAGGTGTATGAAGAACACTGCATGTCGCGTGATTTAGCGAAGGCAGGGAGGATGTCCAAGACGATGAATGCTCTGGGCGCCCATGCACATCAAAAACTTCTGAAAACGTTCAACAAATTGAACAAATTGTTTGAAATGATCAACGACTCAATATCAGAATGAGAGCAGAAATGGTCTCCATTAATAGAGAAAAAGTCCAGCCTATTTTGCATGAAAATTTGAAGATGACTGAAGTGTGGACCAAAGTTGTCCCAAAACCTCTGACTCCTGATCAAAAAGGAAAATGCAAACAAATTTGTGAAGACTTTTTCTGGGAAAAAAAAAAAATTAGGAATGAGTACATGCAATGAATATTGGATCTGTCCTGAAGACAAAATGGTAGCTGAAGCACCGGAAATCACCGTCGTCTCCAAGGATGAAGAAAGCCTGACATAGCAAGTCCAAATTCAAGGCCATTCTGGTTAATTTCTTTGACATCAAAGGTATAATTTTGGAGGAGTGGGTTTCAGGAGGGTCAGAGGATCAGAGAAAGACATTTAAAAATGTTTATGTTCAATAAAATTGTGTTACAGTTTTAGTCTCGTTTTTTTAATAGCCATAACTTTTTAGCCTAGTAGCATTTTGCCAAACAAACTTGGCAAACAAAACACACAATATTTATAAATAGACCTATCTAAATTAGTGTTTAATCACCCCAGTACATGAAAAATGTTTTCTTTTTATTAAATGAGAATAAGCCTTTTGTTCACACATAGGGAGGGCCCCCTCTGTGGACTCTGCCATCTTAGATTTTTTCATCTTGCAAGTTTTTACAATACCACAGAAGGGACAAAGTAGAAGAAAGGTGCTTTTTTGTTCCACAGGTTTCCACTGTTACCACCAGAAGTGAGTAATGAAAGCTAGAATCTGATACTTAGATGTTGCTGATATTCCCAAGTTTTACACACTGCACCTGTGAAGACCTGATCCACCTGCAGTCATCCAAAGGCTCCTTAACTTCTGCTAACAAGAATGAAAAGAGAGTGGTTTAGATTGCTGTGATAGCTGTAAAACAACTAATTTTGAGAGCATGGACAGACTTTGTACCAAACAATGAATTATGGATGGGGAAATGACGAACACTTCACACCTTAGAAGACTGAGATTTTAAAATGAAGACAGGTGAAGTGTGTCTGAGAAGGTCTGGGGCCATCAACTGAACTTTATTAATGGTTAAAAAATAATGTGTCAGTGGTAAATCATACTGCTTTTTTTTTCACTAATCTAAGCCCACCTTTTCATGAAGCACTCTGGGATGATTTTTTTATGTATGAAAGAAACTAAACAAATTAAGTTATTGTTCTCTTTTTACAAAGTGAGGTGTTTTTTCCTGTCAATCTGTCACTCTCTTTGCATTTTAAGTTGAGTGGGTTTTTTTAAAAGGTTCATTTTATTTAAAAAAATGATCATGAGACTGATTCAGAGAGTCACTGATGAAAAATATGGGCTCTTAATGTGACTTCCCTGTCAACCTGATAAATGAGCCATTACAGTAAATGTTTTGGATATTGCCTTAAATCCCCTCTTTACTGCAAGTAAGGTAAATGTAATTTAAGGTAAACAATCAGCGAAACAAACCACATTCCCAATTATTTCCTCTACTGATCCATCTACCTTAATCAAACAAATTGGCAAAGTAATGATTTCTACTACCATGTTCCCACACTTGCCTTTATTGGAAATAAGGCTGACCACTGATCTCAAAGCAGCTCAACAGCAGCAGAATCTGAAACATGACGCTCACTGAATTAAGCCTGAAATGGTGCTGAAAAATATTCAATCTTGTTCATTGCCTTCAGGCAGCAGAAGCTCTGAGGCAAAACTTACTGAACAAAGAATCTCTTGTGCTCCACAAAGGGCTAGAAATGTGAGCCATGGATTCAGCTTCCCTTTACTCTGGAGAGTCAATCATCACCGAGGATGCAACGCAAGGCAGAGGGAAAAGAGAGAGAGAGAGGGAGAGAGAGGGGTGGGGGAGAGGCAGACCAGAGATACAGTGAAAAGAGAGAGAGAGGCGGTGAGCAGAGAAACGCTGCTGATGTTTTCAGCGCTGCAGGCTTCTCTTTGCCATGTTGGGTGTGTGTGAGGGGATGCAGGGGAGACTGTCCTCTGGGGTGATGGAGGCAAATCAGCATTTTAGTGGGGATTTGAAGGCTTCCAACAACAACACGGAGCTAATGTAGGAGGCCTGGCATTTTTTTTTTTTTTTGCTCAAAGCTAGAGAAACCAGCACTGTGTGTGGGTGTGGTGTGTGGCCATTAGAAATGCCTCCCAGAAGTACAATTATGAAGGAGAGATGCCTGGCATGAATATAGCAGCTCATGTTTGTAGGGATGAATAAAGCAAGCTGGGGTGTAATCCATTGTTCACCAAGAAAAGCACTGAAAGACACAACTTCTTCTGCTATCTACTAACCTTTTCTAAAGATTTTTTGGGGAATAATTCCTGTTCTGAAGAGAGTGAGATTAAAGAGGGAGACGGGGAATCAGGGGCAAGGATGACATGCAAGACAAGTTGTCAAAATGCCACGAACACTTCAATAAAGCTTGCAAAGTGCTTTGCTCAGGTGGATTAATGTGGGGTCTTTGTAGATAATATAAAAGGGTAGACTTGCTCTTTTTACAAAGTGTTTTCAAGGATTTTCCTGGCTCAATATGAGGTGCTGGAGGTACCTTGTGTTATATGTATACTGGCTCAACCAAATATTTTACAATCAATATTAAATGCTGTTTAATTACTAACAAATAAGCCTGCTCAAATCAAAAATAATGTGTTAATATGCACAGTTAAAAAAGAGGCTATCTTATTAGATTATGTGTAAGGAGGTCTGGAGTCCTTCCTTGGAAAATTTTAGGGTCAAAAGTTTTAATCTCTATATTCTGGTGTATTTTTGTGCAATTATTTGTCTAAAAATGTCTTTACTTTTCCAAATAAAGAAGGTTAGGTTTGTAGCCTAAGCTCTGCTCTCACCTTACATAATTAGACATAAAAACATCATAAACTGTCTTCAGCCAGCACTGACAATGAGCCTAATGAAGACCTGAGTAGATTGCTACATGCAGGCTATTTCTGATTATATTTTACCAACTAAAATAAAGCAATTTAAATTTTTACACAAACCCTCAAGTATGCTTTTTTTTGAAGGAAATGTTCTAATTGAACTCTTTTTCAGTCATGCAATTGCCTCCTCACAATATGAATAATAACTGTAACTATCTTTATTGCTCCTGGAAACATTTGTTTAGGAAAGCTTGTCCTTTATAGACATTTATATCTTCTTCAAAACCATCCCAGGCCTGGAAAAGAGTTTCCAAACTGTCCTGCTGTGTCATTACTTCTTCCCAAATCTTTACAGTGTAATTATGAACTATTCATCTCTGTCTGCCTCACTGACCCTGACTGGTATGTGTGGTAAAAGTGAGTTCTTAAGTTTTCATACATTCATTATTGATGTGTATATTGAGATCAGCTGATCTCACACAAACAAATCAGCTGACGACTAGCTGATATGCTCTTAGCACGCCGTTGGAAAATCACACTCAGACTGCTCTAGCTTCACTGCACTTCCCTGGCTACACTCTCCCTCTCTCTCCACAACCCTCCTCCACCCCAGCGCCTCATTTATTCTGCTTCAGACTTGATCACTGTCACTCTGCCATCAATGATGCCTCCTCTGCTCTGGGCTTTTGCTGCTTCTCTCCCTGCCTCAGGCTTTTCTTGTGGTCACAAGAAGAGCAGGCTTGTGGGAGTGCAGGGGGATCCTAGAACAGCAACACCACCAGATGAGAACGTTTTACTTCCTCTTTGATGTTCACTTTTCTCATTGGTAGTTTGGCGGCACATTTCTGGTACACTAGACTACTCTACAGTCCGATAAATACATTCTGTAAACACTGCAATGGTTAAAAAAAATAAATAAATCACAGTAACGGTGCAAAGTTGTTTTTCAGGCTGTGGCTAAAGTTAGCAGAAGTAGCACCGCTGGTCTTTAAACTTCTGTGCAGATTGTGTACATTCAGGTGCACAATATTGTCACTAAATGGCTTATACTGTATGTGAGCCTTATTTGACATAGCCTTTAGACATCTTTATCTCTGTTTTGTAGATCAAAAATATGCTAACTTGAGCTGTCAGCTGGTGACTGTTTATATTCGATTAAGGAGCATTGTGGCAACACAGCTACTAGTGGTGGGCAGCTGTGTTACAGTTCAGACAGAGTGTTTCTGCGGGATTATGGGCCTGAAATGATAAAAAATGTTAATAAATAGTTTGACCAACTAGTCATACCTGTGCTGACTACACAGGAATCGATTAACCTTGTAATCATGCCCATCACTAGCTATCATGTTGGCAAAAGCTGTAGTTAGAAATGATAGTTCCATTTAATTCTGCACTTGGAAGACGGTGTTCGTCATAAAAATACAAGCATCTAAATCTGAAAAAATACCAGTAAAATTCTGCAGTGATAGCTGCAACCAAAGTTCAAATGCAGAAAGAACCCTGGTCTTTAGATAAATTGTAAATGGAATTGAGTTTGAGTTGTCATGATGATGCTAAAAGTGCTTTATTTTTACCACAGGTCCCCATTGAAGGAGGCTACCTGGAGGTTAACCTGATCTATACATCTCATACATATCAAACGCCACTGATGCAGAAGCGGGAGCAATTGAGAGTTGAGTATCTTGCCAAAGGATGCACTGACACGTGAATGCAAGAGCTGGGGACCAAACCCCTAATGGGTTACTAGAAGACAGACTCTACCTGCTGGACCACAGTCACAGTCACAAACACATAGTATATGCTTTAAATTGGTGCTAAACTAATTAAGATTGACTGAAAGATTGATCAAATGACAGACTGAAAGTTTGTGATGCAGAACCTGCACTGCTCCTCTTCTATAGTGTTTGCTTAAGAATGCAGATACTCTATCTACACACTTAATGAGCAGGCAAGTATTCTACATTAATGTTCTTCTAATTAAAGCTATCTTATCTTTAACTATCATGGGTAACTCTCTGGTGAATGTGAAACCCTGGAGTTGAACATATTTAATGGAGTAATCATGAACTGCTGTGCTTCTGCTCTGAATGCTGTGACGCAGTTTAGCAGACTATGCGCTCCCCATGTCTATTGCCTGTGTTTCCTGTGAGAGCAGCCCGGGAAGGCCATGAATATCTCTTAGCCACACACTCGACATAGGCCAACGCATAAATCATGGATTCAAGCAGAGCTTCATTGAAATTCATTACCCTTCATATCAGGGGAGCTAACTATTGTGCGAGTCTCTCCACTCGGTGAGGACAGAGTAGCATGCAGTGGGCAGGTTTAATCAGCGCCTTGCCATGCTCTCCGAGGATGCTCAGCACCCTTGAATGATGGGCGTTTGTGTACAGAGAGAGCTTGTGCTATACAGTGAGACAGGATAAAGAGTGAGAGACACAGGCAGTGGGTCTCAGCTCCCCTTTGCTGTTCTCCTCTGTATAGGAAGCCGTGTCTGGGTTGAAGAATGTCTGGCACCAGGCAGCAGGGACAAATGGCTACATGCTCCAGAGGGCTGTGATACAAAACATTCAGTAGGACACATTTCACATTGCCATGGAGCCACAGCCAAGTAATGAGGAGCAGCCCAGATTAAAGACAGGAACGCTTCATCCCCCCAGATGTATCATGACAGGGCCGTGTGCAGAAAGCAAACCTCTCATTTAATCACGGTGAGAGCATAAAGCACCTCGATGACAGTAAAACATGACCTTTTTTTCTGTCAGAATCGGTAAAATAATTAACTGTTGGTGCCTTATAAACAATGCTGCTTGTGTCTTTCAATGTGCCTCTTCTGGATATTGTTCACATATATTTCTATGCTTGGGCTGCTCTATTTGAAGGTCAACTCTATCCCTCCACGGCTCAATACAATTCAGGCAGTTGGTGAGATTCAATTTCTGCTGAAGGGCACTTAACCGGTGACCCATTTTAGAAAGGGCCCCTATGCCTCCCTCTGAGCTCCTGTGGGCAGATCAGCTCTGATACAAATGAACAGAGGCAGGATTCTAACTCTGACTAAGTCCACCCCACCCAATCCTATCCCCATCCATATCTGCTGCACAGAATACCTTATCCAGTTGTGTTTTTCTCTGATGCAAACCACAGGAGGCCTTCATGCACACCCGGTCAACAATGAGTAAAAGTAAACATTCTGCCTCGACGCCCCCTCCTTGTGTCATATCATATATTGAGTACTGAATTACGGATGTTGCTGGCGTACTAAGGGGGCATCTCTTGCCTGTCTTCACTTGGTGTTACATTGGTGTTGAGGACAGCTTCTCATCGATCTGCTGCCTGGCACAGCTCCTGTCACAGATGGACTCTGGCCCAGGAGCTTTTAATTAAAGAGCATGTGAGAACAGCTCCCAGCTGCCATCCCTGTGAAAGTCGACACCTCGGGCCCTCTCACACCTTGCGTGATACAGCAGTGCTAATCAAAGGTGCTTTAGGGAGAACAAAGAGGGGCGTACAAAACGAAAATCACCTCGACAAAGAAGGACGTATGTCTGAGGCGCAGCTGTGTGCTACGCAGAGTTAGTCAGGCGACGGAAATATCTCTTCCACTTTGATATATGAAAAGTAGATGGAAATTGGAGCAAATCATGATCAAAAATGGCACTAGCAGGAGGGTATAATCACACTTTGAATTGTATGCAAATGGTTCCCAGAAGCTGGACCCCTGATTCGCTCAGGAGACACTCAGGCTAATGAGGATATTATGATCTCTCGATGCCCTACTCAGGGGCATGGCAGGGTAGCACTGATGTCCTGATTTTTGTCATATTCAACTTCACCTTGATTAACCTGCACTTTCCTTAGCTATTGAAATGTTCCAAAATCTGCCACTGACTCATGCCATAGTCTGGGCTGTTTGCTGTGAAGTGCTTCTGGTTGGTATTATAGGGATTACGTAGATTGCTATAACAGGTTTCAGCAGCAGGTCATGCCCAGGGCACTCACCTATGGCTGTGGTGAGGAAGGAGACAGTTTCAGTTTCTTTTCCATCGTTGTAGATGGCCAGGTGCCAGATGCCCGAGTCCATGTACTGGATGAAGCCGGTGTCGTGCGTGGTGATGGGTACCAGGCTCCGCTGCATAGCCACAGGGCCCTCCAGACCATGGATGTCCTGTGTGAGGAGCCGCCGCCCATCCAAAAGCTCCACAAAGTCAAACTGCAGACAGACCCAGAGAAAGTGAGAAAGACTGATAGTGGGACCGCAGACGCACCATTAGAGTGACACATGAGACTTGAGTGCTTTCAGCTCTCTTTATAGAGGAGCATCATTTGGTCTGCATGAATAACTCATCATTCCAGAGAAGCTGGAGGAAGTCTTGGCATATCATGGCCGGACAGGCTGTGATAATTTCATAGTCCATCTCATATCTTATATGAAAGCCTTGTTTAAAACTATTAAAGTGAAAAAAGAGAAGCTGGGAAAAAATTTAAAGCCAGTGTTTACCAAATCACATCTGCAACAATTTGCTTCATATCAGGAGAGACTCAATGAATACCAATGAGACAGCATTTCCTTTTCATCTGCATAAGGAAGAGAAACTCGACTCGTCTACCACTCTACGTGTAATCAGTCACAGCAGGAAAACTCTACTCTAGATTATTTCTTTTGAAGTACAAATAGAGGAAAGAGACCCATCAACATCACTACATGATATTTTGACAGAAAAATAAATCACACTGGACGGTAATGCAAACTAAAGTCATGCTATGAACAAGGAGCTGAACCAGACTCACATTAAAGGAGACATTTGAACTCTGAGAAACTCACAGTCGGCTGTGATTAATAACATGCTATATCTGACACTGTGCTGCACATAGATGGGAAATTAGTGTAAAGAAAAATCTCCCTGCCTCGGCTCCTTCTGTGTCTTTGCATGATTCATTGATGATATTGAACCTGAAAGAAATTTGCTGTAAATCCTTTCGTGCAACTAAGAAAGTGATTCATAATACAATAGGGAGATTTACAGATTGGTTTGTATTCATGACACGCTTCTACATGGTAAGATGGATTCTTTTTCAAACAATATTCATATTTATAGTCTGAGGAAGAGGAAGTATGGAAAAAAGTAGAATCTTTATTCTCAGCAGTCATGATTTTAAACTGTCCTACAGTTTGCATTTGCATTTACAGTTTATAGGGGTTGCTAGATTATAGCAAAAATCATAATCACTACTTTTCGAATTGATATAAGATCACAATTACTGAACTGAATTTCTCATTGGTGCTACAACATCAGCACAGTTTATTATGATTTATCTGGATCCCTATTAGCATTGGCACATGGCCACAGGTACTCTTCCTGGGGTCAGCAACAAAACAAAACAGATAACATACAAATATCTGGCACATATTTAAACAAACAAAACAATCAAACCAAAGCAACACTTTGTGATTTTACACACTTAAAATTTCAGAATACTTTAAAAAGCAATCAATAAATGAAATTAAATAAGTAAAGAATGGAATATATAACACATTAACATATGAAAACAAAAATAGTGTGAGATAGTGGAACAATATAACAACCCTGAAACATTTACCACACATGATGTGCAACACAACATGCTGCTGTCTTTGATCTCAGATATCTTGTTTAAATGACATTTCGAAGCTTAAATGATAATTCAGATTCAGTTCTGATTGATTGCCAAACACTTTAATCGATGATAGTTTTTAAAACTTTATATACATGACTTCAAAGAAAACCTGCAGTTGACAAGCCGCCATTTCTGTGGTGGGATCTCACTATAACATTTGAGTGTTTGATTTAAAGCTGATTGATGAGAACTTTCTTTTTATGTGACATTCTATTGAACTTTTATGTTAAAAGGCTTTAAGGGGCGCGCAGATGGCCTAGTCCACTTTCTTCCTCTATCAATAAAGGCACAAAAAGCCCAAAAAATAAACCTTTAAAAGTCTTTACGTTTTTTTTGCACCCAGGCTTGCCGCTCCCTACACACAGACCACGCACAGTGCGTAGGCCTTCTCATATATGGGGGGCCTCGCTCTGAGCTTTAATTTTTTGTCCCCCTGTACATCAGGCCAGTGTTTGCATGATGAATATGATCAAGGTAATGTATATAAAGCATTTGCCAAACACACATTTTAACTGGGCATTTCAAATTAGAAAATTAACTCTTAACCCGTTATTTTTGGAGATTGATGCAATCCATGATGAATTAATAAGTGCACAGTGTCCGCTTGCTCTGCCTCTCTCTCTCTCTCTCTCTCTCTCCTGCTGACTGACACAGACTCACTTGTCGCAAAAAAACTCTTATCTTCTCCTGTAAATCAAGTCGTCGTTTTGCAACCTCTCCTGTTAAATGTCAACTTCAACCATTGTTTAGTTTGTGGATTTATGATGAAACACTGGGAAGTTCCCGTGCTGTTTGTGATCATGAATGAATATCAAACTTCCTGTGCAGATCAGCTGTTCTAAAATGAGCTCGAGGGTGCAAACAAATAATAACGGTGTATATTTTAAGGTGATTTAATAAAAGGAAGGCTACTGATGGTAGCTAAAGCAGACACTTAGTGAGGGAGAGAGAAAAGCAAAACTGATGAGCTGCTGTATCTGTGGTAGTATTCAGTATGTTATCCTTGGTGATGACTTAACCCCTTAAAGCCTGAAAACACAAATAATAGCCAGAAAATTCTTATTTTTTTAAACTGAAATGTTCATTTAACTTTCTACTGAAATTTAAAAAAAATCCAAATTTCCGTAAAATTTAACAAATATATTTTTAGTATCTCATTTCATTCATTAGGTGTTTTTGGTAACTGATAATCCACTTGAGGGCATTTTTATCATTTAACAGATTGTATTCTGATTTTTAAAAAATAATTTATTGAGCATATTGATTAGATAGAGGTATGATAGAAGTATGTAACAAATATACAACAAAAGGTGTCAAGGGATTAATTATAACTCAGAATTGTTTCTTTTATTTCACACTATCTCAGGCTAAATTACAAATTGCAAAGACTTTGTATGTATTACTGGGGTGAGGGGTCTGTACCTTTTTTTTGACAGATTTATTTATTACAGACCAACTACTTTGGTAAGACATCAAAAATATGTGCATAAAGAACATTCACAGAAATGTATTTGCCAAAGCTATCTGTCAGTGATGACTGTAAGAAGCTGTTAAATTACGAAGCTAACTAGTGAGTGATTAGCTCTATATTAAGCAGAACTTCATCACAAATAAATGGTGGATTGTCACACTTTTCTCCATTTCTGAAGTAGATATTAGACATTAATAAAAAATGTAAAAATGTTTGAGAGGTACAATCTAAATGAAGATAAGATAATCTGATTAAGGCTCCTTTATTGGTTTTTAACCCAAACATCTATTTCAATGTTACAGTCAGTGGGTGGTACAAACTTGACATGCCAGATAGACTGTTTTAAATATCCATTGCATAGGATACATTTCGTATTAATTGGGAAACCTCCCATGTAAAGTGTTTGGGAAGGGCAGGATTTTCACTGAAGATAATTGGACTAATGTTCTCTCTGTCACAGACACATCGCAGCTCCTGTATGTAATCTAAGACCTACAGCCAGGTGCTGATTATGAGAGATGGAGCTTGCTGGTGGATAAAACTCATGCTGAGGCTGGTTGGGAGAAGTGCTTAACGCCTTTTTCAGCAAGAAAAGATTTCAGTGCAGCGTTTTGCTCTTCTTTCCATAAAGAAACGTGGTTCAGTTCTTATAAAACTGCCACTATACTAAAGCTACATCAAAGCTAATTGCTACATCAGTGGCGGCCATTGCTACTGGCTTCCGCTAAACCTCGCTCATAACTACTGCTTCTTTGTCCTCAAATGATGCCCATTTGTCTGGACCGTTCTCAGACCAGGGTTTCAGATTGGAGCTCTTCAAGATGCATTTGCCAGATGACAGACATGGAATCTGGCAAATGCATCTGCTTTGCAAGGTTAGGGTGGTACTCGACGTCGCAGTTATGGCGGCCAGCCAAGATGCAGCGCCCACAAACAGATTGCAGGATTCATCCATATATACAACTTAAAAAGCAAAACATAGGACGACAGATCAACCGAGCAATGCCTGAATGGGTTTCAATGATTCTTACCTGCGTGTGTGATGGAGGTAGGCCTCTCCTTCCGTAGATTCCAACTAAGGCATCTTTGCTCAGGGACACGTTAAACTTCAGGTACATGGGATGATCAATGAAGACCTGGGACCTCCAGAAGATACCAGGAGGAATCTGCTGCGCGACCTTGCGCCCCACGTCAATCTCGCCCATATCTATATAGCTGTCATCTGGGAACAAGCTGTCCAATTTGCCTGCAATGCGCACAAAGTGAATCGGTCAAAGAGATCACATCATTAATCCAGAATGTGGAGGGTGGAGGGCAGAGGGAGTCACTCTGCTGAAGGCTGATAGTCTGACCATATCACAGATATTCAATCACATCCCTGTCAGCTGCAGAAAAAAAAATGTTATGGATGACCCCTGCCAGCTATTCCAATACCAATTTTACTTGAGGAGAGAGTAAAAAACATGATAGTACACAAATTCAGTCATATCCTGCAGTCTTTTCTTGTTGATTCACTGGAAATTCAAATACAGAAACTTGCTTGAAATTAATGAATATTCATACATTCATTTTTTCATACTAAATTTCTTATGATTTCTTCCTCAGTTTTCACATTCCATAAATCCTTTTCATCACAGGAAGGGTTGAACATATGGAGTGGAAATTATAGAAAATAAGATATGATATAACTGCCTCCATACTGTGATAAGATACAATTAAAGTAAAATCAATAAAGTGAAAATTGCAATTACAGAAAGGAGGGATCTCTAATTCAAGAAGCTGCTCATGTGCTAGCACATCTAATGCCAAAAATTGTCCATATGTTCCATAATACACCTTATATTGGACTCTGCGGAAATGGCAACATCTGTTTGCCCATGTAGACGAGCTAATTTCGGCAGTGATGTCTACTAAAGCAGACGTCCATACACACTACCCTCAGGACTTGGTGGCAGACACGGCTTTTGGTTACACGTGGCACGGCAGATGGCAGTCTTCTCAGAAGTCCATCAGAGACGACGGGTTTTATTAGACATGACAGATTCTCTGTCTCCCAGATCTGGGTCTCAAATAGTGCTACAGCACACAGGCTCATGTTCCACATGTTAGAGTGGGTTTGTATTCATGCAGCACATTAATGCTCTGCTCATCAGGCTGTTTAAATAAATCATAAGCCGAGAGCAGTGATAATGGGCCTCATGGTTAAATAAATTGTTATTGTTGTGGATATTAATCTTAAGCATCTTTCGTTGGTGGAAAAAGGAGTCAGAAGAAGGAAAGTAGTGAATTTCAACACAGTACACATCTGCATTACCTTGATGAAACATCAGATAGCTCATCATTGTTTCTGGTGACAGCACTGCAGAAAGAGTCTTATTTAGACAGTCATGGCTATCGATTTTCTATCCGCAACGGCCGCCATGCAGGGTTTAAGCTTAGCTGATGTCATGCTCGTTGTTAGTCAAACACACTTCGCTGTCAGGTTAATGAAAAAGACAACTGCTGGATTCATCTATATGGTAATGACCCCCATCTTCTACCTATTGTAGTCTGCCACCAGCAAATCACATGGTTAAATCTGGGCCTTTTTGTTCGAGAATGGAAGAAAGCAAACTTTCCTCGAGTCGAGCAGTTGGTACCGTGGGGTGAGCACATGCTTTCTGTGGCTGCCAGGAAAGGCAGCCCAGACTTGGAGATGAAAGGATCACATCCGTTCTGAAGAGGACAGAGTGGCTAATCCCCCTCCAGCCCCTGGATACTCCGTCCCTTAAGCTGTCCCATTCTCTTCCTCCAGGAACAAATAACACTTTCCCACTTACAACAACTTTCATAGGATTACATTCAGATCTCTTTGCATACCATGGAGACCAGCGAACACAATGTGAAACTGGATGGCACAATATTAACAAACTTGCTTGAGCTCTAAAATGTCATCTGTAAACTTGAAGATTTGAAAAACTTTTTTCTTTGCTTTTTTCCCACACTGATGTGGGTGCAAAAGGGTACCGCAGCTAAATGAGATGGCTGCAAAACTCCTTAAATAAAATCTCTTTATGTATGCTTGATAAAATTTCACTTACTGTCATCTTTTCCCCTGCGGTCAGGAATTTCCAAGCCTGTATTGCCTAGTGGTGGCAAGCTTAGATCAGTAGGAAAAGGTAGGCCACTTGTGTTGTCCTCTGACAGCTGGTACATCTGTCTCTGCATGGGCTGCAGGTGCCAGTTTAATCCGAAAAGGTGCATGGCTGAAGAGAAAACACAAGAAAACCTTGATTATAATGATGCATCTGATGGGGTCATGAGCTTCTTGTAAATATACTTGACTGTGCATGATGCACATTACTGGGGGACACCATAAGAGGCATCACCAGAGAGTTCAGGCTGTATGCAACAACTTCATGTATGGGACGTAAACTACAAACATGGTCACACATGAGGTTACTACACTGTTAATTCTGAGACAAAAAAACAACAAAACAGTAACATCAATAATCAACAGTAACATCAGATCAGCTCATACTACCGACTGGTGGTCAGGACACACCATCTGCACTCCGTTTATAAACATTTTCCAACACTGGGAACATAATGCTCGAAGTGTAACAGTTTTAATTAGTGACCATGTTAAGTTGTGACTTCTGGCCAACTATATTTCAGTCAGATTTCTTTGTCAAGAAACAGACATGATTTGCGGCTTTAAATATTCTTTAATTAGCATCTGTGCTGAAAAACATCAAGCAGGGACAGCACGCATTCCTGCTCTTCCTGTAACGATACGGAAAGCCTGAGGCAGGGAGAGAAGCAGACAAAAACCGAGAGCAGGGCAGACATCAATGACAGCAGAATGACACTAATTAAGTCAGAAGCAGATTGAAGGAGGAGCTGGGGTGGAGAAGGGTTGCAAGAGCTGACTGCAGAGAGAGCGGGAGAGTGTAGCCAGGAAAAGGTAGTTTAAATAAGGCAGCATTAGTGTGATTAGCCAATGGCGTGTTAAGAGCAAATCAGCTGGCTGTCAGTGGATGAGGGTTTGTGTATGATCAGCTGATCTCAATGCTCAGTGCTTGACTTCATGGCCCACATTAATTAGTGCTTAAAGTTTGATTTGTATGTGGTTTATGCATTTACAAATATCCTATGCCTTTTATGCATTTAATTTAAAAAAAAAAACAAAACAAAACTGAAAGTCCCCACTTTGCATGGTCACCTTTTTAACTGCAACACCAATCTTTTTTCTCAATATTTTTACTGGTTTAAAAATTGATTTCTATGACAGAATTATCTTTCTCATCTGGTCTGGCAGAAGTGCTTGTTTCCATATTGCAACAACACATTGTAAATTGAGGACTCAGTTTATCAGCTGGTCTTTAAAACTTTCAGCCATTATCATCTGCTGTTGTGTCAACTGTCCAACTCCTCCACCTCTACAGTTATATGAATACTGTGGGTTTAATGATCCATCGATGAATATCGCTACATTGATTGATTGATTAATTATCCAGTCAGATCTACAGAAAGTCAAAACATCACATTTCAGCCACATTTTTATTTTGAAGTTCCTCCCACATGCCTGTTGACAGGTTCTAACCCCTTTGAATATCCTCAATTAGATAGTGGTAGCTGAGTTAGAGATGATATTCCCTCCTCCCTCAGCTGTGTGGACATATTTCAGACATAGGCTACTGCAGTGTGTGCTTCTTGTCTCATTTTGCCGACTATGTCTGCGGTTTGTTCCGTAAACCATCAACTTATGAGATTGTTTATGTATAAAAACCACTCTCCCCTCGTGATTGGTGTCTGATACAGGCTCTACGGATAAACAGAGAGGGAAAAGTCAGCTGCCTTGTGATACATGATACACTGATTGTGGTCTGCTGTCTTATATTCAATTTAAAATTAAAAAATAGAAGCTGTTCGAAGTTGACATGGTTCAAACAGGAAAGCTTATCTCTGTGAAACCCTCCTTCCTCTTTCTCTCTCATTATGAGGCAGCTCACAACAACAGAGATTGTCCATTGAACTAAAACTTTGTTCTAAGCCCTCCATTTATCAAAATCAGGATTGCAATAAATCAAAAACAATGTAAGCTCATCACTATAATACCACATGCCATGGATTTAATCTAATGAGATTAAATACCAAAATGTATTGCAAAATTTTAAATGAAGTACATGTCACATTAATAGATTCCTATGTAAAGTGTGAAGAACATAAGAGGTTTTTTTTAATTAAACACAAAGACCGTTCAGTAATTAAAATGCAGAAACCCCTTTTTTCTGTAACCGTGTGAAATTTGTGCATAAAATCGTCTCATATTAATTGTAGGCTCCTACATCAAGCTGTATCAAAATTGCATAGTGGCAGATTTTGTGACATTGGAAAATACATCGTTGTCCAAAATATCAATATCATATTGTGATGAAACAGGTGATTTAGACCCCTAATATGTACTGAACCTAACGCCTGTGTAGTATCAGTTTTTGGGGATTTATAGCAGATATGATGCATCCACATACATGTAGTTAACAGCAAGTTTATCTTTGGCCAAACAAAGCTTGTCACTCCTACCCATTTACACCCTGTTGACGAAGGCCACTGTATTAGCTAATATCATCTATATGCATTTATACATATTTACACACCACTGAGGGAGCTATTTAGGGTTCGGATTCTTTCCTAAGAAAATTTTAACAGGAGCACCAAATAACATTCTGATTCTCAAACACACTTAGGAAATAATCCGCCACCTAGTTTCTTTTCTAATTCTATGTTTCCGAAATCAACTGCCACCTGAGTACCTCGGTGGGCTGTGCATAGGGTGGTCTGTTTCTTCTAAAACTAAATTCTTTTAAGGAAGTAATCATCAAAGGTGGCAGCTGCAAGATGGGAGGAAGAGGACGTCCAAAGATACAGAACAATATGTTTTGGTTTAATGTTTAATGACTCGTTTTTCAAAGTGCCGAGCAGTTTAATCAGAAGATGAATGCTCCTCTGACCTCACTGAACAACATCTGTCTCACCACACCAACATCGACTCAGACCATCCCCGCTGCCCTAACATCTTTCCAACCCCATTACCCCTCCATTCCCCTGCTAAACTAGGGGACAAAAGGAAAAACACATCAGCAGAGAGACACCGGGGTGTTTCAATGCGAACACAGTGGATGAAGTATGCTGATATTTTACAAGGTCGACAAAAGAAATGTCCTTTGTAACAATGGCAGCGGAGTGCAGGACAGGGGAGGAGGGGCTGACGATGACAGATCACCAATAAGAGAATGGACAAGACGAGCTTAGCGAGGCAAAAGCCACCTTAGAAGTCAGCAGTCAGCAGAAAAGGCCCAGAAACTCAATATAGCTATTTTATTGGTTTGCTGGTTCTCTTAAGCTCCTCAAGTAAATAAGCACACAATTCAATTATAAAGAGTGGAATTATCTGACAGTTTCAGACTGAAGCTGGGAGTAAGACCTCTCCTGTCCTGTCAATGTTATTTTCTTCAAATGTGTTTTCTTTATCCTTTTTTAAGAGCATCAACCTCATCATGTCAGCAGTAAGCCTTTCAGTGACAGTTCAGACAACAAAGAAAATGAATGTCATTACTTGAACATAGAGAGGGAAAACTTGCTTTGTTAGAGGGACTTTGACAAAAGCATCTGTTATTCTAACAATACCTCCAAATATGCATAAATTAAAACTACTTATGATAGCTAAAGGTTGAACACATAAATTAAGAGCTTGCTCACACCTAGAACTTACCTCTTTGGTTAAAAGCCATGGTTGTTTTCTATTTTTCTTTGATTTATTTTGGGAAATTACCCCAGGAAGCAAGTGCACTCTTGTGATGTTTTTGTCTTTTGACATTTAGTTCGCCAATTACCATGTCACTTTGTTAGGTGAGCAATTACTATGTACTCCTGGATCCTTCACATCTAAGCTTGAAGAAAGCACACTTCCTTATATCACACCACGCCAAACCTACTACAGTTTTAAGTCTGCTAAAGAAAGTATATGCCTTCAATCTCCTCAAAACCAAGCTGAGAGGAAAGTGGAACTTGGTTTCCACCATCTGCTTTTCCACCATAAGTACCCAGAACTTTTAGTTCCAGGAACTTCTCTGCAAGGAAAAAAATGGTTCCATTGTTGTCTCTGCTTCCACCAGGGACTAAGGCCCCTGTAAGAAAATCAGTTTTATCATCAAGGCTGCCAAGATTCCCCAAATTGGTCGCAATTTTCTAAAATCTACAGTTTTTAAAATTGCAATTAATTTCACAATTTATTGTCCCTTTCAGCACACTTTAGTTAAGCCTCCTCAGCGTCTCCTTGCAGCCACAGTGATGTAAATAAAAGTCCACCACTGCTCCTTAAAATCTCATTCTACCTAAAAAAAATCACAGACAGCTCAGTGGACATGTCAAAAGTAATTTGCACCTTGTGTTATCAAACATTTACCTTTCCACTGTCCCATTATTTAATTTTTCATCTATGATAAGTTCCTTTTCCATGGTTATGGTCATGTTAAAAGCAGGTCTGAATCCAAACAGGAAGTCATTTAACCTTAGTTTAAGGTTTTATAAAAATCCAAAACAACACAAAACAGTTTTAAATGCAAATTTTATAATGGACAGAAAATCAGAGATTAATTACAATTAAAAACTGTATTTCTTACTGCTATCAGTTATCTCTACTTTTTTATCTTCTAGTAATATTTATTTGTATTTTAATAAAGTTCTGGGTTGGGGGACAGACACAGTCTTTATAATACTATACATTATTACAATCTTATCGAATGCCTGTGCAGATTTGCAGTCATCAAGGTTATTAAAAGCTCGATCTAACTGGGGCAACTGGACTTGGTTAACGCTGAAGACATATCAGCTCTCCTCTGAAAGACTTTAGCTAAAAAACTGAGAGAACTTTAAGCCTTTAATGAATGATAAGGGTGCTATTCGTATGGGTGGTCATCTAAGCGTACTTGGCAGTTTTTCACCATGTTACCAGTCAGAAACTTTTAACACTGCACAGTCAAGCAGCTCCTGGGCCTTTGGAAAATACTACTCCAGGGCTTCTAGGTCTGTTCAAATAGTCCTTTTCACTTAGGAAGGTTCCTAACTGAGAGAAATAACCGGAAGCAATTGAGTGTCAGCCATGATAAGGGCAGTTTAATCCTCCAAAAGGTAAGGAAAGGAGCTTCACTACTCCCTTTATTATCTCCTTTAGCATGGGAAAAACTGGAGCATCTTTACAAAAGGAGAGAAGCAAAGTCTTTGCATCAACTTCATTTTTAGTCCAGCCCCTCTCGATCGTTCATTAAAATCTACAATTAAAACATGCCAATAAAGAAAGAATTGACAGAAGGAGAATTTTACTGATAAGACAGTTTTAGAGCACAAATAGAAAAAAAAATACAAAATTTAAAAATGATGAATAAAATTATAGGTTTACTTATCGAGAAAGTTCAAATTCAGAAATAGCCTATAAACCTGTCAGGTGTCACATATTGTTCATCATGAGAAAAAGTTCATCTGAACTCCAATGTGCTCATATCTATCACCCAGTTTCATGTTTCATTTGAGGTATTAAACAAAAGGCAGATGATTGAGGCCCACTTTGTTGTCCATCAACGGTAAACTGTAGTTTTAAAAAAGTAAACCTACGTCACATCTGCCCACTGCAAGAGCAGTCAGTCCTCATCACTGTGGTTCTCTTTCCTATCCTCTTCTTTGACTGTGTGATGTTTCTCAGCAGTGTTAAGAGAAAAGTGGACAGGAAAGGACTTCAGAGGTTATTTTTTGGACTTTTTGAACAAACCCCTACATGTAGACACTGGCTCCTTCTGTCCAAAAAGCACAGACTTCCTCAAAAAGAGTCCGAGTTGCGGGGGAAAAATTCCTGCAGTCAGGAAGCAGCCAAAGAACCTCAAGGAAAACTTAAACTTGTAGCGAAAAAGTGGTTTTCCTTTCTTTTCCCAGCAATGTGCAGCAGAATAAGGTGCTTCCTAGTGCAAGGACAACAAACATCAGAAGAAAAGAGAGATAGAGCGCACTGATTGATTTTCTGGCTTTAACACAACAACTAGAGCTACAGTATGCGGTCTCTTTATCATCTTCAGCCAGTATAAAACTTAACACCTTCAGTTCCTTCACTGTTTAATGTTAAATCTATATATTGAATTCATAGACATACAACCAACAACAAAAGGAATTTGCTGGGACAGGTTCAGCTGTTAACTTAATATTGACTTAACACCCGACAAATATGACATGTGGCAGATCAAACTAGAGCGTCTAAAGAACTTAATGCACAGAGGAGTCCCAGAGGAATACCATCAAAGAGAGATGCATTGAACACTGCTATGCTTGGATCCTCCTTTTCGATTTGTGTAGTTGCACAGGCTCTTTTTTAAGCAACATAATCCTGCATTATTCAAAGAATCCAGAACATTTTCATGATGAACACATCTACACAGAGCCATATGTTTACTGAAATATAAATATGAGTTTAAAAAACAAGGTAGTGATAGCGTTGTTATCAGGAGAAATGCAGCACAAACATTTCCTTCCAGGATGATGAAAGTTCACTTGCAACACCAGCATCTGTTCTGTGTCCGTCCAGTGTGGAAGTGACTGTGTCAGTGGAGGACAACAGTGAGGAGACAGATGGCTTTATTTGTCATTTTGTTAGCTCCAGAAAGACATTCCCTGTGATTTGTGGCACTACATTGACTTGCAAAAAGAAAAAAAAAAAAAGGAGCTTGTGTCTGTTGCAGGCAGAGCTGCTGCAAAGTCACCGAGCGGGGTGTCATTCCAAGCGTCCTGGTAATCATGTCTCTATAAGCTCTGTTCTTCATCCTGTCCATGCATGAGGCCTCTAATGGAAAACGGTCCAGGGAGATCCCATCCTTAAAGATTTGCTTGAATGCCTTCTTGGTATCTATAATATGCAGAGCATTGGAAGTGAGCCAGTGAAGCGTCCTGATTTTGTTTTGCTCGCTCTTCAAACTTTGCAATGACACTCACAAGGCTGCTGCAATTGGTTGCAAAATGAAGACAGGTTGTAGGAATAACGAGGTACTTCTAATGAGATGGCTACAGGCAGAGACAAGCTGAGTCTTCGCTCCAGCAATGCCACTGACCTGTCAAGAGTACTGCACTTTTTAGCATCGCCCCTTTTTTCCTGAGCACATGTTGTGCCCTCCTTTCGCTTATCTCTTGGCAGGAAGTTGGGTCACACCATGTGCCAATTAGGAAATGGAGGTAGTGTAGTAGTGTACTGTAGTGAAGCCTTCTCAGCCTATCTGAGGAAGTCCGTGCTTATTGCTGTGGGTCATCTGCCAGCATTCCTGAGCTTCTTATCCTCTGATCTAAGGAGCTCTGTCCGACTAGTGCACACTTAAAGAGAAACTATGATGAGCTGAGCCTTTTTCCTAAAATGCTGTGGGACTCTTACAAGGCAAACTATGGTGTGTTTTAAGAAGCCTGCACATAAAACAGTATCATATATGCCTTGGACTGAAAAATGTTTAAGCCATATGGTTAATTAGTCTCAACAAATAAAGAACAGAAAGGTGTTAAGCACAGCTGCTCATTTGTCACCTATCTGCAATCAACACACTCGTTTTTTGAATAAAATTCACTATCTTTGAGGATTATTTACACACATTTTCCAGGTAAAAACTTTAACCAGATGACTGATAAAGCCACACATCACTTAAAGTACCACTTCATTCTATCGCTGACATGATTTATGTCGTAAAAACTAAATCATCTAACAAACATAAGTGAAAATAGGGCACTGGCCTGCTCAACTAATAGATCAGGCGTCTGTATACAGGGCTACAGAGCTCAGCACGCTGGTTAGGGGCTCCTAATCTACGGAAGAAGATAAGGGCCAGTGAAAAAACAGTCCTGGATTCTTTTTTTCCAAGTATGAAAAAAATGGCAAAATTCTGAGATCAAAGCCAAAATTTGAGGTTAAATTCAGAAGAAGATTAAAGTCAGAGATTAACAACAGGATTAAAGACAGATCTCTCAGAATTTAAAGTCGGAATCCTGAGTGAAAGTCAGAATTCGGAGATTAAAGACAAGATAAAAGATACAATCTCTCCAATTCTGAGAATTATGATATGAAAGTCAGAATTATTAGGTGGGAAAAAAATTAACAATTCTGAGATTTGATATCAGAATTCTGAAAAAAAGCCAAAATTCTAAGATTTAAGTCAGAATTTTGAATTAAAGTGAAATTCTTAGAAAAAAGTAAGAATATATTGATTAGATATCAAAATTTTGAGATTAATGTGCAGAACCCATTGATTAGACATCGAAATTTTGAGATGAATTGCAGAATTCTGAGATTAAAGTCAAAATTCTGAGATCAAAGTTGAAATTCTGAGAAAAAAATTGGGTATTCTGAGATTGGATATAAAAATTCTGAGATTAACATCAGAATTCTGAGATTAAAGTCAGATTTCTGAGATCAAAATCAGAATTTTGAGATCAAAGTCAAAGTTGTGAGCTTGAAGGCAGAATTCTGAGACAAAAGTCAGAATTCTGAGACAAAAGTCAGAATTCTGAAACTATAGTCAGATTTTTGAGAGTAGATATAAACCTTCTGAGTTTAAATTTAGATTTAACAGAAAAAAAGTAAAAATTCCAAGATTAAAGTGAAAATTCTGGCATTAAAGTCAGATTCATACAACAAAGATTAATCTCAGAATTCTGACTTTGATATCAGAATTTGAAAATAAAAAAATTGCAGCCGAAAAAAAAAAAAAAAATCTTTTCACTGGCCCTTATCCCCTTCCACACAAGTCTGATCCTGGGGTTTGTGCTGCGGGTTTCCTCTTTCCCCACTTTCTCCCCCATATTTCTAGTCTCTCTGCAGCTGTCCTCTCAAATTAAGCCAAAAAGCAAGTAAAAAAGTAAAAAATAGCCCTCGTTGTTTCACTGATATTTACAGCATCAGAAAGTCGCCGTTTGGGTTTATGTGTTTCTTTCCCTTAGAAATGGGCAATTAGAAGTCTGGTGTGAATTAATTTGGGCAGTTTCCATGTTGGTAAGAATTTAATTATGTAAATTATACATTTCCATGTAAACTGTTGTAGAAAATTATCCAGTTTTTAGCTATGAGACTTATCACCACTCCCAGGCTCTACTTCTCCAACAACAAAAAAACTCTGACTCAGTAATGAGGATGATAATTCAGATGTATCAGGGAGAATTTCTTCTTGTATTCTTGTAGAGTGGAAGGCAGATTTGAAACCCTCCTGCTACCTCTAATTATTATCCTAAAAATAATGACTAACCGAGCTGAACTGAAATGACCCTTAGGTGCATGACTGAATTACAGATTTGAATTTGCTTTGATTTGCCTCTGCACCTTTAGAATTTATTCATTGTAGCCCACAATATCACTGCCAGAATATATTAAATGAATACACCATTTTCTTTGAGCCCTTTCAACATGCCTTTTACAACTATGAAAAAGATCAATAGCTTGTTTAATTTCCAACAAACCATCTACTGCGGCAAGGTTCACATTTTTGCTTAACTGAAAAGATACCTGCAGAAATCATCTCCATTGGGTGCTGATGGCCGAGCGATTAGATTGCATCCCATGTATGGACACCAGCCTTCCAAGTGGGCTTAAATCCAACCTGTGGCTCCTTTCCTGCTGTCATTCCTCACTCTCTCTCCCTGATTTCCAACACGATCCACTTTTCAGACATCTCAAATAAAGTCCCCATAGACAGGCTTGAAACAGGCTGGTCAACAATCTCAGAATCCTTCTGCAAGAATTGTGCATCCCAAATCTGATCTACAATACCAAAATCTGTAAATGTCAAACCAAAGGGCTAGTATAGTAGACATCGTCAACTTCTAAAAATGTTTTTTTTATGGTTTTTTTAATGTTTTTTATGTTTTTATATGTTTAATATGACAGCTTTTGAAACACATTTTAAATGGAAATAACTGTGGGAAAGCCAAAATCATAATTGTGCGTGCTGCTTTAGAAAAAAAATTATTTCCTGTTTTGGATTGTGATAGCTGCATATCTTCTTCCTTTAACCAAACAAATGTATTATGTCATTATGGCATCTTTTGATTATGCACTCCCTAAACAAAACAACTCCTAGAATAATGAAAAAATTCAGTTTGAAAAAAAAAAAAAAAAAAAAGCCTTATCAGTAGATAAATGATGGCAAGCACACTTGGCAGCTCTAAGTTGCTAATAGACTCATTCTCACAATTAGCAGTAATGATACAAGGATTCTGATTGTTGCCAGCAACTTTAAAGTAGATACTGTTGACTTGTTTTCCATCAATACAAACTTTGCAGTCATATATATTGGTACCCTGACAATTGACATTTCCATGAAAAGCAATTTGGCTGACAGAGAGGGAGCTTTATTTTGTTTGTTTTTTTGTTTGAATAACTATCATTACTGACAACGGCTTCAAATACACAGCCATATTGGAAAAAAGTCAAATCAATGAACCCCCCAACTTTGTGAAAAGCATAAAACAGACAAACAGGTAAAATATGTATCCTAGATTGGATGATCATGCAGTGATTTTTTTTTTTTAAGATTTATTTTTGGGCCTTTTCATGATAGAGGAAGGACAGTGGATAGACTTGGAAACAGGGAAGAGAATGGGGAGAGACATGCGGTAAAGCGCCACAGGCCGGATTCAAACACGGGCCGCCCGTGTACATGGGTAGCACCTTAAACAACTCGACCATCTGCGCTCCCCTCATGCAGTGATTTTGTCCTTGTCTGGATACCCAGGGTGAATGGAAGTGAACACAGGAGGGTACCAATGACCTTAAAAGGAGGAACATATAACGAATGTGCTAATGAGTGGGCGACCATGGAGAAATAAGTGCCATCTTACACCCATGACCTTTTTGCACTTCAAAATGTGCCATTTTACAAAGATGTAAAAAAAAAAAGAAAAAAAAAGAAACCATGCTGTAAGTCAAAACATCTGTCATGAAACATAATTGGGTTCATTAGACATCTCACCAGAGTTCCTAATTACAGCCCTCAATAATTAATAGCACTTGAAATTAAATGTATTTTCTCATCAGCCTCTAATTAAACACAGCCCTAGTTCTTGATTGGAAATCCAGATCTTCAGGTGAGGTTTGGTCTCCAGCATGTTTACTTGTGGGGCATCGGGAGATTGTGTGAGTTTTGCAGGGTATAATTACACAGTCTGATTAAGCACTATCAGGCTGATGGGGCTCTGTGGCTTTTGGCTAAGTCACAAGCAGTAAACTGTAGACACATACAGTATCTCTACTTGTACAGCCAAACCAAACTGCTGGCGCCAAAAACAAGCCAAACCACAACTTGTTCACACCCTCTGTCATCGGTTTAAAATTCCTGAACACGTAGATAATTTCCACCAACAGAAGGAAATCTTTTCTAATTCTGCCTCGTTCTGAATCTTAAATGAAACATTTTAAATGGCTCTGATGACACAAAATGAATAATCAGATTTAGTTCATTTGGCCTCAAGGAAAAAGCAGAAATGATAGCTTTTGTGATTGTTACAGCATAATACATATCTATAACAAATGTCCTCAATAAAGGATCCATTTATCTCACTGATGAGGGCTGTGGAGAAGGATCGGGCTGTTCTTTCATCGACTTCATGCAGAAGAACTGCAATGATCTCACCGTCCCTCTACTGGAAAAAAACATTTCTTTGCTCTGTGTGAGAGTGAATCCAACAATGTAACCATTTATATGTTAAACAGGTATTCAGATTCATTTTGTATGGTGAAATAAATAGGAAAGAAATGTGTATCTTCCTCTTGTTTGAATTTCGAACAAGTGACTTGGCAGATTTATCATTATTTGAATGAAAAGGTACAGCCAGATCTTTTATGGAGATTGCTGCATCCTTGAAAGTTTCTGCCAATCAATGCAACAATGATAGGGTTTTTTTTTTATTCCAGAGACCTCCAACAAACCGCTTTGGCATTATATTCTCTCTCTGCTTACTGAATTTTGAGTAATCCCTCCTACCAACTCTCTCTTCTCTCTTTGTTTACTTAGTATAACTTTTGTGAAGTTAAAGCTTTTATAAAGTCAGCATGTGGTTTACTTACCCCAACAACATCCTACAAACTCTTCATTCATGACCTTGAGGCCCCAAAACCTCATCCACTCAAAGAAACCAGCCTCACAATCTCAGGATCGCTGACCTACCCACAATCCTTTCTGTTTCCTGACCTCTCTATTTCTGTGGATGCTGCTGTTAAGGTTGGTTAAACCAAACCAATGAAATCTTTCAAATTTTTTAAAGGAGCCCTCAATTGACAGTGGCTGATCATGATAAGCCAGTTTTTTAAATTAAAAATACATAATCTCAAGTATCTGAAATCATGCCAATTAATCAGATCAGCTGGTTAAGCTATTACTATTTACTATTTCTGACTATAAAATGATTATTTTCCTCATTAAGGGTGAAGCAAACCTACACAGAACTCACCAATCATGCATGCAGCCAGAGGCCAAAACCCTGCAGTCTAGTCCTCCATTCAGGCTCACAGCTGTGATTATATTAGTCCATTTTCTGTGCTGATGAACACTGGACCAGTTTCTGACAAGTTCATGACATGAGAGCGTCTTTAGACCTTATTCAATAAACTCTCCTATGTTATCAAGGGGGAAAAAAGCTTGTTTGCAGGCAGGAACATTTTAATTTCTCGTTGTCTGTGATTTGAACTGTAAGGCTGAGATATGTCTCCGTAGTTGAGGAGAAGTAGATCACATTTGTCCGTTGCTGGGCTGTCTTCTCTCTGACATATACGACTCTGGCAGGAAGTTTTCAGCAAAATGCTCGCGCCCAGGCAAATCTCGTATTCTGGTTCAAGTGTCTTTTCAACAACACTTGGCTCATGTCTTTAGCGACGTGTTGTGATACTGCTGGCGTTGTCTCTGAGACATCTTGCGGTGTATTTTAACGAATAAGGCGAGTTCGACCTCTTCCTTTTCAAAGTTGAATGACTGCTCAACGCTGCAGATCCAGCGTTGTTTCTCGTTAACTGTCTCAAAGTCAGCTAACTCCCCGCTAACTAGCCACGCTGCTCTGTTTACCTTCCTCTTCCTCTGCTGTGAGAGATGCGTTCAGGGACAACGAGGGAAGCGAAGCTCCAGTGAGAAATGCACGCTGACGGCTCAAAACTTCCACATAATTTGAACTCGGATATTCGCGATATAGTCATTTAATACATAGTGGGTGGCAAAAGCTGGGATACATCGAGTATACTCAATATATCGCCCAGCCCTATCATGAACTTTTCACAATCAGAATCAGCCCTGAAGAACCAATGTCAGTTGACCCCTAGTTTCTGGTGTTTCTCAGCAACTAAGATGAATGCCTCCAGCTGAAACGTGTTCATCTAAATCAGCCGTTCTTTAAATCTCTTTAAACTATAAGTGAGGGTTTTCCTTCCCACACCGGTAGAATATGTCAAAGGCAAGAAAAATATCGTACAAGTACACTTCCAGCTTGTGCTTTTCAAAATAAAAGCTAGGTTGAGCATGTCTTGGAGACACTGTCTTTCTTTATACAGAATACTTTTATTCTGAAATGCTCCTGACTCAGTTCAGTTATGCAATGAATCAAGTCACTTGTGGAAAGAGCTGTTGAGGTGAAGTTTATGGAGAAAGTCAGGGCTGTGACAGCAGGGAGACACAGCCAACACGCTGCCAGTATGAAACGGGTGTAGGTTAGCTGACATCACATAAATCAGTAGGTTTTTAAGGTCCAATCAGTAAAATGACTATTTTGGAGGTAAAGTCACATGATTTGTTCACATGTAACTTCAAAAAAAGGAAATTTTGGTTTTAATACAGTTGTTTGGAGGTGTTTTTTTTCCTTAGTAATATAAATTAACTGCAGAAGTTACATAAGGTAACTGAGTTATTGCTCTGAGACTCATTGCCTCTTATTTATTACACCACTTGCACTGTTTAGCCTATTGAACAGGCTTAATACTTTGTCAGTCTATTAGTAACTGTGTGAATTAATTCACATAAATGAACACGCAATTAATGACTCATCACACTGTGTAATTCAGTTGTCCTTACTGTAGGACACTTTTTGCATTACTCCTTGGGAGGTTTTTGTCCTGCTCTGCTTAACAAAAGAAGTAAAAGCATATTGACTGAGTAAGGATGATTTCTGTGCTCCTTTTATGATGTCACTCCTCCACCTGTCTCAGTTCACAATGCAGCTAAGTAGAGAGACAAACTACTAAACAAGCTGATTTATCAAAACACAGAATACGGTTGCAATCATATCGGCCAATTTCACTCAAAGGTGATTAGCTGCAGAAAACCTGATCAAGGGATCCCTATCTTTTTAAAATTTAAGTTAGAAACACAAATATTCTTTTATAAAATCTCTATTATTCTATGTTGAATGATACAGCAACAGTGATTCAGACAATCCAGCTAAAAAATGTAACACTTGTTTTTAAAAAGATATAAGGAAAACTTAATGTGCAGAAAAAATCTCTGATACTCGTAGAGTTGACTTTTAAATTAGTGGCAGAGCAACAGCTTCCTTGGACTATATGAGCAGATGTGCAAACAGGAGCACTGATATCCAGCATAATTGAAAAGACCACAAAGAAAGCCAACATATTCAAGCATGAACACAGAGATATGAGCACAGATTGTAATCTTAAAAACACACAAAAAAAATCATCATAATAATCACTTGAAAGAGCCACTTCCTTTTTTCTAGCTTCGCTTTCTAGTTTTTTTCATTGTAATGTTGTTTGTATGGCTTCTTCATATCATTTCTGAGTAAAACACAGAAACTGTCTCACATCAAGACTGCACAGATAAACAAGGCTGCCTATAAGGAAAGATAAATGGTAGAACTTTGTGGGGCCACTCTCACTATCTCACCACTCTTATGAAAGTAACGCATACTTTTAATGTATTTATGTTGTAGTATGTAGTCTTCTTAAAAATGTATACCTTTTTTGAAACCAATTAAAATGGGTTAAAATGGCCAGAAAAGATGGTAAGTGGGATATTTATGGTAGCAGAAAAGGGTTAAAAGTGCCAAAAAATGTGTTTAAAGTAGCAAAAATGGGTGAACAGAGGCAAAACAATAGGCAGAAAGTGGCAAAATTGGGCAGGAAAAAGTGGTGGAGTTGGTTTAAAAATCACGAAAATTATCTTAGAAGTGGCAAAAAAAATGGTAAAAAAAGTGGCTAAGATGGATGGAAAAAGGTGGTGAAATGGAACCTAAAAGTAGCTTAAATGGGTTAATATTTGCCAAAGTCTGGGGCGAGAGTGGCAAAAAATGTGTGGAAAATTGTTATTAAAATGGTTCAAATGTGGCAAAAATGAGTTTAACATGGCAAAAATTGGCTATAAGAGGCAAAATAGGTGAAAATTGCACAACACTGATGAAAAGCGGAAAACCATAGTGGTATACATGGGTGGAAAAAAGTGGTAAATGTGATTTTAATGGTAGCACAAATGGGTTAAAACTGCAAAAATGTGGTTGAAATTGGCAAAAATGGTCAAAGAGAGGAAAAAAAGGGGCCATGAGAGGCAAGGAGAGGAGGAAAGTGGCAAAAATGGGCACACAAAGTGGTCGAAAGGTTTTCAAAGTTACAAAAAAGGCTTAGAAGTAGCAGAAGTTGGAGGTACAGGTGGTAAAATGTGAAAAAATAAGTGGCAAAAATGGGTGGAAAAAGGTGTTGAAATGGAATTTTAAAGGTAGCAAAAATAGATTGATAGTGACAAAGTGGGGGAAAAAAAGGTGATTTAAAGGAGTTAAAATATGGCAAAAAAGAGGCAACAAAAGGGGCAAAATTGTGCAAAATTGATGAATAGTAGTAAAAATGGATGGGAAAAGTGGTTTGAAGGGGTTAAAAAGTGGGTACAAATAAATCTTTGAAGCATCAGAACCCAATAATTGTTCGACACACTTTTCACCTCCAAATAAAGTAACTGTTAGCCCTGATGCTAGCACCAATGCTAGTGATCCAACATACATGCACTGATACTACCAATGAATCACAACTAAGGGGGGGCATTCTCTGGGTTTGTCAGGGGCCAAGCCAAATCTATGGGCAGGCCTGTAGGTAAATAAGAGACTGTATTATTGAATATGGGTACCACTCCCTATTGGAACAATAAAATTTAAAAGTCACAGAACTGACTTGAAAGCACATTTCAGATATTTTAGCTGGTTGTTTTCATCCAGCAGGTCAGAGGATTTAAATTAAATCAGATGAATATTCAAATTCTCTATTTCACTTGTTTGATGGCCAAATTCTTTTTGATTCATTCCCTATCTGACCTATCCACAGGAGCAAGAAGCTGGAACGCTCATCAGCACAGATTCAGTCATCCCAATCAATGAACGACAATGTTATTTCAGATGAGGTGAGTGGGCGAGGAGTCAATCTATGAGCCCCCATATAACTACCCTCATACATGGCACAGAGTGCGGATTCAATGCTATTAAAAGGTTTGAGAAGGAACACAATGGAGCATGGACTCAGCCTGCGACTGCAGTTAAGTGGGGGGTGGTGCTGTGGGTGGATAGGTGGAGGCACCCACCCCGGTGTGTGGAAGCACAAGAGGTGACTCACCGATGAAGTAGGCCAACAGGAACAGCAGTGTTACTGAGATGAGGATGGCACTGAGAGCAGCACATTTCCAGTTGCAGTGTTTATAGGGTTTCTTCAGGCTGAAGGCAGGTCGAGAGAAAGTGTTTCGAGGCAGGGGGCGTGGGGGAGGCGAGTACACTGTGCTGGAGGTCAAAGGGTATCCTGGTGATGTTGTGCAATACATTGGAGATGTTCCACCTGGTTTGAACAGGAAGTGCCTGTAGAAAGAAATGCATTTTCTTGTTAGCCTTAACAGAAACACTCGTTTCTCTGACATGTCTGTCATCATAATACTGTATGTAACCATCCAAGTGCAGCCCCTTCCACTGCTAATTCTGCTTCTGAGCACATTCAATACTGTTACCATAGTCACGCTTCTGCTAGATTAGTCAGAATACTAAAGCATAGTGGGTTTGCTCATTTGAAACTGTGAATCAATATTAAATCTAATTTACAGGACTAGTGACCGCAGCTGGCTCTTGTTTACGTATTCATGCTGCCGTGATGAAGAGTAATTCCCAGTAACTATGTGTCAAGGCTGTCCAGAGGAGAGATACAAAATATTAGGTTGCAGATTGGAGTTGCACAGATTTATTCGCCCTTGGAGAACACGGTTGGCTATCTCAGAAAACATGTGTAGAGCTGCATTTCAGAGAGCTGTGTGAGAAGCCCATCAGAGTCAGCGGCAGTGGCACTGTTGTCAAGGCTGTTTTACTGACAAGTTTACAAGAAGCTCCTGAGCGACAGTGACATGAACGTGATTGAATGTCACATTACAATGTATGATGTGGAAAGTCACTGAGACCATATTTCATTTATAAATACCAGGACAAATCTCGGACGTATCCTATTCCTGTTCCAGCAATAGGAGACAGCATGGGCGACTGTTTCATAAAGCGGTCATGCTCAGCATTAATCAAAGGTTACACAAGCCAACAGTGTGACTTAATGCAAGCTGTTAGTCGTATTAAACAGGGAAGGGACAGATACAGCGGAGATTTAGCACTGCAGGAGACATACACCGATGACTGACAGCATTTCAAAACAGAGGATGCTGATGGAAAATAGCGCAGGCATCGCTATTGTTTTCATGGCAAAGCAGACTATGACAGCAGTGAGAGCCAGATAGCAGACATGCAACATACCCGTCGTTGTACGCAGCATCATGGCGTGCTGATGCCAGAATGTCCATCTCAATGAGGTTGTCCTGCAAAGTCTCTAGGAATGTCTGCTTTGCTATGTTTCTACACACAGGTGGAAAGATGGATATGAAGCGGGTGTGAGATGTGCGTGCAGAAAACACAGAAATGCCAATACAATAAGTGATCACCAAGCAAGCAACATCAAAAACAACAAATGAAGATCAAGACGGGCGGTGTGGGACAAAGAAACCAAGATCCTTATGGAACTACTTCTACGGAAGTGAGACAAATAACATCTATCTCTCTTGTTCCCCTCCTTTGGGCTCTGCCATACCTTGTTTTGTACGAGCCCTGCCCTTCTCTGCAAGCGTCTTGTTCCTCTCTGATATACATTAGAGTATTCTGGCTCCTTTAAGGTTGTGGTTGGAAGAAAACAATGCATCACTTACAAATAAGAACCTTCAGGTTTCTAACATTAGTCAGACAAAACACTTTAAAGCACTCTTCATTCATTTGTCATCACTTTTCACGCTGCAAGGTATCAGAGATGTTCTATTTAACTCTCCAAAAAACAGTTTCACAAGTTTTCAGTTTCATTTTTCCCATAATGCATTCTCCCCTATATAGAGCCCCAGTCCATGAGAAGATACGGCAGAAATGCAATGGAAAAATGATCTGTCTGCATGCAATAGGCAGGCTGAACACGTTTAGTGCTACTAGAGAAAAGCCTTGTTTTCGTTCTCTGCATCTTCGAGGCCAGTTGTGAAGTCAGTTCATGGTCTCTGAAGCCTTTGTTTTGGAGACGAATGCAACTTTTAATGAAGGGAGAGATGCTTGGCTGAAACTCTAAAGAAAACAGTGAGGCATTAAAGGGGCAACCAACTGCTGGCATCCTTCCAGTGGCGGAGCAACAATGAGACCTACCAGGGCGGAATTGATCGGGGCCATTAAATTTCACAAAAGTGATGAGATAAGGCCATTGTTTTTCTATTAACAAAGTAAATGTGACCAATATTTCCGTGCTTGTCTGGGTAATATTAATAGTTTGAATTGCATCACCAGGATGTGAGGTGTTAAGCTGTCTTCGAGGGAATAGATCATAAAGATTACTTATATGATTTGGGCATCATTCTTGCCTGTTGCAGATCCAGCCTCCACACCATCTGTTTCTGCTCCACAGGGAATACCTGTGCAGGATTAAACTTGGAGCAGGATGACGTGTAATCATTCATTATCCCACTAACCGTCCTTCTACCAGCTGAAATTGATGCTCATTTTCCTGTTGACTGAACCGTTGCACAAAAATTGGAGGAAGAGACAGTAATTCTGCTCATGGATGGTTGTTTCGCCATGCCAAATTAGCTATAAGCTATTCTGTTGTAAACAGCATTTTCATTTAATACAACATACTACTCAGACTATAGATGATGGCCAGCTTTGGGATTTTTTTAGTGGATTGCTTTGAATAGACTCCAGGAATAAACCTCCTTAAAGAATTACTAAACCTTAAGCACACTGTCTTTTTCAGATTAAAACCTGCATATATGCAGATTTAGTAGTACTGTTGATCAGTCAGGGTTTCAAATCTTGACATCTGAGCACAATGTATTTAAGTTCTAGATTTTGTGTAAAAATGTGGATAGCAATTGAATTCTTCAGATTAAACCTGTCTACTGCAACTGAGTTTTTTTTTAAATTTCTACGGCCATCTGCTGTCACTAAAATCAAAGAGCAAACACCCACTTTTTCCCCCGACATGTTAACTTAGCTCATACTTAGCTCAACTTAGCCCCACAGGATTGTGGGGAGTGTAGTGCTTTTGCCTGAAATTGCAAATAAACTGTCTTTCTTAAAATAAGGTTGCTAATATACTTGTTTGTGTCTTCTACAAGATCGTATATTTTCCGATTTTAACTGTCTTTCATTGTAAAATTACAAAGAAATCCAATTTAAGTGTTAGAACCAGGGAGAAAGCAGAAATTAGGCGTGTAGAGGAGGGATCAGCCAATCAGAGATGTTGCTCTGAAACTCTAGGATTGTGGGTGCTGCAGTGCTGTTGACCAAAATTATGTCTTCTATATTGTTTAACACATTTAACTCTCTGAGCCCTAAGCTATTTTTGAAAATATTGTCTTGCCTGGACTTATTGTCTTAAAAAGCTTGTGTAACATCAACCCTGTGGTGCACAGTCAAGCTCAAAGTATCATTTTTTCAGGATAACCTGGGCTTTAAGAATATGAGTGCTACTGTAATGTTAATTTAATTTTAATAAAACTGTGGGACTACACAGATAAAAGAAAAACTAAACAGATATTAAAACTATGTGTGACACACAGTAAACAACAGTGACTAAGACTTTTTGCACAAACTTGTTCTCCCATTTATTGGGGACCAAAAAGAGAAAAAAAGTCTTCAAAATGTTGACATATTAACAAAAAAGTCCTTGCGCTTTTTGGCATTGCCTGTTTTTGTCCCATTAGTCACAGCAGTTCCTGTCTGCAGTGACACAGAGGGCCCCATCACAGGCTCTCTGTCTCTCTTTCTTAGCTATTGAGGGCGTCTCTGCCAGGATTTAAGTGTAAGGACATGGGCCACTGGTTGTCACAGCCAATCACAAAGCATTGTGAGAAAACAATATGGTGGGTAAGCATGCTAAGCTAGTGGAAGAAACAATCAAAAATTGATTTAAAAATCAATTAAAAAAACGCTCAAAGTCAGTGTCATTAGAGTGGCACCAGGGCAGGCAGCAAGAGGGGAAAAGTAAGGGCTATAATCTATGGTTCAAAAGATGTTCAACTTTAAATAACCTGTCTCTTCTTGTTGTATACAACAACATTGGTCTCAGAGGGCTAAACCGTCTTTAGTTGACAAATGACCATTGAATTCATAAGCAGCATCATGACCAGAATGCATGCAGAAGTTTGGTGCATAGAGGCTGGATCAGCTAATTAGGAGGGTTTGATGCAACGCTCTAAATGTGGGCTTTTGATCTTCAATATGACGATATCAGTGTTTAACACTCATGTAGCCTGTCGTAAGTCTACCTTGATTATGGCAAAATGGCTAATAATCAGCACAGACTGGCTGAATAATGTTGTGGCTGATAAGGGACAGCAGGAAGGCGTCTTATCACCCTCCCTCCAAGCCTTTTCTAAGATGTTCTTAAAGGCATTTTTTTTTTTATTCAAGGGTGGATTCACCTCAGCTAAAACTCTAGGGTTTAGTGTCTCTTCACTAAAGAAAAATATTTTTAACAATATTTTGAATAATTCAACTTCTCAAAAATCAAAGTGTGCCTCTATGCTCAGCAGGTGACCTGGTCATACTGTGAAGGCCGTACTTTATTCTTGGTGTATTTCCACAGCTAAAACAGTGATGTTATCGCTCGGAGTGCTCAGATAATTTGCCTCTCCATCCTTGATTTTTCACTGCCTTGCATAAAGACCAGCCAAAAAAATAGCACTGATATTCCCTTTGTTACAATAACACTTGACAGATCTACTTCACACAAGGGCCTCCTATTGAGGAATGTGCAGGAGAACTGAATACTGATTAATATGAAATAAATAAAGTGCAGGAAAGAAGTGGGGAGCTATAAACCTGCTCATGGGAGCCTGAATATAATTTTGCAGAAACTCTTTCATATCCAGTGTGAACATAATTACTCTGCTGTTTAACTCAACAGCTTCCACAGTCAGGATTACTAAAATAAAGCAAAGAACCAAAAGCAGGACTTTTCTGATGTTTGCCTCAAAATCATGTTCATTCAAATAAAGGCCTTGGCCCCAAGCAGGATAGTTTCCTTTTTATTGCTCTGCTTCTTGTTAACACTGCAGTAATTTAATACGGAGCAGACAGCATGAAAACCTGTGTTCAATGGCACCAGCTGAAGGCCAGTCTCATAAATACCAACATCTCCATACATTGTGTTGGAAAAAAAGAAGTCTCACAGTACCTTGTTTCCAGGGGGATGTTACTGTTGAGCAGCCAGTTGTCCTGTGCGCTACCAGAGTCTTGACCACTTGCTGGCCCCTCAGGGGGAACAGAGCTGTCTGTGGGCGCAGGACTTGGGTTGCTCCTCGGCGTATAGTTGCCTCTATTCAAAGAGTTAATGGAGGCTGCATGGTGCTGATGATTGGGCGAGTGGGAGTGGGAGAGAGGCAGAGGAGGCGTCCGCAGCCGAGAGTGGTTTTGAAAAGCTCCGTCTGAAGCGAGAAAGGAAAGAAGTAAGACATGTTACAGAACAGAAGCAGATAAACAATTCTTTTCATTTAATGATTGTTTTTTTCAGACACTTTGAATCTTGGCTACCTGTGGAAGCAGCATCAAAGACACATGGATTCACAGGTTTGGAAGCGTGTCTGATTCTTGTTTTGCCTTATACTAACTGGGTAAGAAGAGCCTTATGTTTTATTCCAACTCCCAAAGCCACAACACTGTGATTGATGAACGATTAGTCATAGCTTCACACGCAGGCCATAAATTAACGCCTGAACTAAAGACTAATTTCAGTGAAGAGCTCCAAAGCCCTTAAGTGAATCACTCCTAAAAAAAGTCCCTCCTCTGCTCATTATTTCTCCAGATCAGTCTCTATCAAAGTGTGCTCTCTTCTTCCCACAGAGACTTGGGACTGTTTACTCAGACCAGACTCAGGCTCCAGTGTAAACACACTGCAGGACTCTACTTAAAACCCAACCATTCTTTAGGCTTTTTGACAAAAGCTAAAGGAGAAATATCTGATCATGTGTTGCTCTATCAGAAAAACTCTGTTTGACTCTGTCAAGAGTCAGATCTGTTTTCACAGCAAACGTTTAGCAGATGGACATCAAAGATATAAGAGAAATCAACAAATAAGAACATTAGCTGGTTTGATTAAAATCTCTCCTGATTTTTTTTCTTTTTTAATATGTAAAATGGAGAAATGGCAATACGAACAGACAATTTACTATAACTTTTAATATCCCCACCTTCGTTTGTAAACCACTGACTGGAAGTATCCTGCCTCCCTGTCTATATAAAACATGGCATTAGAAAAATGTCTAAAAAAATGTCTATGGTATCCATCATGATCTGTCTTAGTCAAACAAAGTCATTCATTCGTTTCACACTGATCTCAATCAAACATTTAATTTATGCCTATAAATCTGAAATTTAAAGTTGATTACTATTGCATTTTTTGTAAATCCATTTATTGACCATTACTTTCTAAAATATAACCAGTGGGTATTATATATCTTTAATATTCTTAAACATTCAATTTTTGAATGCAACAAACTCCAATAGTTAATCCTGACTCATCCCACATGTATAAAATCTGTTTTCTACGCAAAACACAGATTTTTAAGTCCACATTGGCAGTTTCAAAGAATCATTACCAGTGTCCAGTCCTCTGTTGCACCAGCTAAGCCTGAGTTCTGTCTTAAATTATGGTGTAAATGCCAGACTTCAACTGAAACTAGTTCAGCTGTAACTTAATTTCTGTCATTGAGACGTAAGGTTGATCTGAACTAGTGGGGCTTTACACCCATACTTTAACCAATCATTGTTTGTTAGAGCGCTGCCTCTCATGTGTAGTTGTCTCTGGACAGGCTAATGGCAAAAAATAACATCTGCTTACTGCCGTCAATCCTCAAACAGAAAAGCGTATAAATGTGATAAAGCATTTTGCATAGGTGATTACCAGAGATTACATTCTTAACCTAGAGCTAGTATAAAATAACAAAACTGACATGGATGGGTGAAATCACTGATAACATGGGATAATTCAACAGTGATCAACAGAAATGATCTTGGCTCATGGAAAACAACACTGTTACTGACCATGGAGAACACACAGCTGATAGAAGAATGCCAGTAAAATTCTCCTCCTTGGCATCCTCCTATTCCACCAAAACCAAAACTGTCACAATGACAGACATATTGTGTTTTACAGAGGACTTTGTACCTAGTGCAACACCGTAAATGTTAGTAGAGCGTATACTCCGTCATAAGTAAGAACTTGCGTTCAAACTGGTGCAACCTTCACCTGGTTTGTGAATGAAATGGATGCAAGGACATTTATTTTATAAGCTTTGATTTCAGATTCATTATTAAAATGAGTGCTACACAGGCACTGCTACATCAGTGTGCCCTTAAACCATGACTCAGAGGGGTTCCCAAACAAGGGACCCCCAACCCTCACTTGAGTACTCATTACTTACATTTAAGCACAAATATCACTAAATAACTTCAGTTTTACTCCAAATTCAACTCATTTGAAGATTTGTGTTTTTCAATACGGGATCAAATACTTCACTTCAAATCATTTTGTTTTTTGGAAAGTAGCAGCTTAGACCCTCCTCGAGTGTCTCACGCCCCTCCTGGGGGTCCCAGCCCCAACTTTGGGAACCACTAAGAGGTAGGAGACAGTTTTAAAGGGATTATTTTGTAAAATGCAATTGTAACTCTGTTATATATCAATAAATATGTGGGAGTTCATGCACAAAATGACTCACTTGAGTCCAATGATCCCTGGTTAATGTTTAAGGGTACTTTATTTCCTATATAGTTCAAAACCTGCTTTTATTTTGAAAGAAAATAAGGAACTTCTGGTAGATCACATGTAAGTACATTAGCTTAGCCACAGAAAAAATGAACTGGCTACGGATAGAAAAGCTTCTGAAATTAGCTGATGGGAACTTAAAAAAAAAAACAGCTAAATGTTTGATATCACAAGGTGAGGGCTCCTTCAACTTCTCCACTGAGCTGTCTGGGAATTTCTAGGTGAAATAAAATGAAAGGTGCAGCTGTGGAATTTTCCATCACTGAGTGAGCAGCAAGACAGAGTAGCATGCTGCTGCTGGCCTTTTATGGTAGCTTTAAAAGTGCACCTACAAGGAAAAGATAGCTAGCAATTAACTGGATTTAAAAAAGTACTGCATTTATCTATGTGCATCATCATTTATTCTTTAAAACTTGAGTTATTTGAAGTGATTCCAGTGTAACTCTACTACTGCAGAGCTGTTTGTCTCATAAGGCCTTACACTAGCTCAGCTCTTAGTTTACATCAAATGACTGGAAACTATAAGATACAAAGTTCAGAACAACAAATCATATGCAGTGGTCCTATAGTTTTGCACCTTTGATGCACAGGGCACTTTAAATGATAGAAGACCAACATCCTTGAAGACTCTGTATACATTCATTTCCACATCTGCAAAGCCATTCATCAGTCAATGAACACCCAGCTTTACACCCAGTGAAAGAGCTGCCTCTCTTGAAGCAGCATGCCTCCTTTATTTCACACGTATCCACAACACTAAATTGCCAATTTAGAACACAGAGAGAGGAATATAGACACACAGAGGGCCTATTTTGTATAATCAGCTCCTTCATTAAAGAAATACCCGCACCAGTCAAAAAGCTCACAGTCATTTCAGATTTTTTGAAAGGGTTAGGAACAAGAAGCTGCTGCATAAACACATGTCAATCAAGACAAACTGATAAACAGACTCTTAAGCAGCAAATGTGGCTGTACTGTGCTGTGTTCACAGGTAACATGCTAGTGACTCAGAAAGGAAAAACAAGTCAAACATGTATTGTGCTGAACCTTTATCATCAAAACCCTGCTTAAGTGTTTCCCTGGGAGGTTTTTAACACACTAGCTTTACAGAGAGCTTGACAATTCTTCACATTTAGCGTTTCAACTGCTTTTTATTCCTATTTTGTGCACTTTAAGTCATCAAAAGGGAAGAACAGAACACTAATTTAATTTTAAAGCATACATTCCATAGGATAAACCAAAGAAAGGAATCTTCGCTCTCTTCATTATATGCACAGAATGCTATATTATGCCTTTGACGCTCTGGCAGATGGTGTCATGCTGGGCCCTCTTTTGCACAATGCTGCCCTCATAATTAGCCGAGCCACAGAGAGAGAAGAGCTCCACTGTCCTCATGAACAATAGGCTTGTGTGCAGTTAAACCACAAAGTTGTTGATGACCTCCCTCCTGCTCAGTAATGTACCTGACTCCTAAAGCCATTTATAAGGTTATGCTAATTCGATACAGGGACAGCACCGATACACATGGAGAAATACATCACGAGGACAAATGCATCACTGCTCTGGAATGCATTTACTGCTTAGCAAACAAATACTTTACTTCCTGTGACAATCAAGCAAATGTGGGGCAATGCATGTTCTTTCTGGGGACCTTCTTAGTAGTGCTTATTAGGAGTCGTGCTACAGCTTTTAAATTATTCTACAGCATAAAAATAATTATAAAGCAAGCTTCATAGATGTACAGATCTGCAATAATGAAAACAAAATTGAGATAAAATGTGCTGCATGCTGTGTTGCAGTAAATCGAGCACACCTTTCCTTTCTTTCCAGCACAGCCTGTGCCCTGCCTCTCCCACCAGAACAGCTCTCACTTAAATTTAAGTGAGGAGCAGAAGGAGCCACTGCAGTCAAGTTAGTTTGAAAAGCAAGAGAGCTAAAGAAGCTGACAAAAGGCAACTGTGTAGCCATGCGTAGCCGTGTAGCCCAGCAGCCTGTTTGCAGCATAGCTTAATCCTATGCTACATTAGCTTTACTATGGCAGAGGGACCCAGCAACGGATGATGGCATCCGGTGAAAAACAAAGAGAAACCAGTTGTGTTGAGTGGTTAACCAATATTGTTTTTTCAGGGCGGATACTGACACTGGTTATTAGTAATGCATGAGATGAATGGATATTTGGAACTGATATTAGTTCATTATAAAGTACAAAATGCACTTTAAGTGGCAAAAGTAAAACTGCATGATAAAAAAATGTTTGCCCTAGCTCTGTAGGCATGAGAAATGGCACAGAGTAACACAGCAGAAGCAGGAAAAGAGGAGTTGATGTCATATGCGCAGCGTCAGGATCAAAATGTTGATTGGCTAGTGCTCATGTGACATCTAGCCAATCAAGATTTTGCTGTAAACAGGACATTTGGTGAGCCTGTGGAGAGTGAAAAAAGAGGGGAAGACACACTTTGCAGTGGAACCAAAGGAATGCACTTTTTTTGATCTGTTAACTTTGTCAATAAATCAAACAAATAAAATGAAGATTCTGATAATCAGCCAAATGCCACATATCAGAAATAATCCGTCAGGCCAATAATCAGTCTACGCCTAGTAAATCATGTGAATGTCTTTGGAAATTAACTGCCGTACTGAAGTTTGGGAAAGGCTGCTTTCGTTTCTTACCTACCACCTAAAGTTTGCACCAAAGAGCAAATCCCTTAATCCTGGTATCATATCAGTTAAGACACTCTAAGTAAATACACCAACTAGCTTTCTTATGAACAATGCCTTCAAAACAAGGTTAGGCTTTTTGAAATACATTTATTTTGAACTGGATTATTTGATCAATGTGTCATCTCTGTTTCAGAAAAGGCAGAAATAAAGCACTTTTAGATTTCTGTGAAATGTCCATGCAATTTTAAACATCAGAATTCAGAAATTAATACAAAATTATCATGAAACTGTTATTTTTCTCACTATCATGGTGCTACCAAGATTCAGAATCATTGCATCCTTACAACACAATTCAGTCAGGGACACTCTCTAGTCCTGCATGAACTAACACTGAGCTTCAATCCTTTGAAATTCATAAGCAGATCAGATGTTGTAAAATAAATGGGCAATCATGTCTAATAATAGTAATCTCAATATCAGTCAGAATAACCAATCTACTGATTAATGCCATAATCTAACAGACAGACTGCAAGGTATTCCTTTTTTTCAAATCATGAACAAAATTATCAATTAAATTGTAGATCCCCTTTAAAATTGAAACTGTGCTTTTGGGAGATATAAACCTATGTATTTTAAATTAATTTGAATTTTAAAAAAAAAATCCAAATCCCTTATCCACTCCTTTAGTGTTTATTTTGCCATAAAGGACAGTGCCTTGGAGATTTATTCAACTGGAATCTAATAGTCATGTGTCTTTGATTGCAATGTAATCCACATTTAAGTCAAGTTCCTGAATGTACCTTAAAGATAAATCAATTTTAAATCCTGCTAGATATACTGCTGGAAATTCACATGCTTACAATAATGAGTCCTGTTATCCTTTTGCATTTAAACTCCGAGCTCTGATGTTTCACATTTGGAGCCTATAATACAGTATAATTGAGTCTTTAAAAAAGATTGTACATTTAGTATCCTGCACAGGACTGTTGCTAATCTCATTATTCTTCCCCCTGTCTACTTATTTGCATAGGAGCCATCAACCATTTGAATTTTAAAACATATTCTACAGGAAAAGACTGAGATAAGCACTGCATCATAATTAAACTGGAATAGACATGCTTGCCCTTGTTCAACCAAAACCCCCTTCAACAGCCAGGTAAGTAGTCAGAGTTATTTTTGTGGAAATAAACAGAGATGAGAAACAGGAGACAAAGCACAGGGCGACTCGACCCCCACAGATGTGGTGATTCAGCTACAATTATTCACTACTTTCCAAAGGACAGAAAAAATAAATGGTTTTCTATTGACCTGCTTTGCACAACGAAATTGGCAAGAAAAGGAGATTCATTTGTTATCAGAGGGACAGAGAGAGGAGACTTTGCTACAATAGCCAAACTTTCACATGGCATTCAAAACAGAAGTCTAAAGATATCCATTAAGTCTGGGAATGTGAGTTTTTCATTTTTCTTCCTAACAGATGTATGCTCCGGTTAAGGCCTCCTGACGCTATTCTAGACAAGTAATTAACGCAAAACCACTTCATTAGCTTGGACGTCACCCCACCCTGAGAGATAACAGGAATGTCTGCCTAATGGAGAGATGTTAGAAAGGCTGGGAGACGAGCGCCTGGCTCGTGAGCTATCAAAGAGCTGCACTAAAACCGGAGCTTACTTTCCAGAGTTTTCATGAGAAACACTCAGAGATATCAACATTAAAATACTGCAAATTAAACTAAAGTAGGTGATGCAGAAAAAAACAAGTTACCACTTTGGTTTGAGGGTTTGGAATAAAGGGAGCAAGAGAGAAAAGGAAAAATGAAGCAGCACACTTCACAACAGCACACCAGATCTATCCTTAAAGGTAGACTTTGCATGTTCAATCCTATTTTTGTTCATGTTATAATTTAGCAGAACCATGCAACCATGGTGATAAAATTATTGAAATGATATCTGTTCCATAGAGATTTTAAGCGGTTGCGTTGTATGGTGGGATTCCAAACATGCTCCCTGTTAAATTATAAACATGCAGATGTAGCTCATAATTATGAATCACTTGTACGTTTGGACACATATCCCAAACTACATGTAGCATTAAATTTTTAAAAAGCTGTTTTATAATTAAAATAACACATTTACATCCCTGGTTGTTGGATGTGCTGTATGTCCTGTGAGTGCTAACCACCTCTCAACATTTAATTCTGCATTCATCAGATGTTATAGGCAGATTTCAGCACTGAGTGCTGGAGTTACATCCAAAGATAACAGAGATCACCAGATAACAATGAAAATGTCACACATGCTGAGGGTTGGCAATATAGAGCGCTATATAGACACAGTACATTGGCATACTTTCAAACATGATACATAAGGTAAGACAATCACATCAGATGCTATGCCAAATGCTCTGTAAAAACTGTTCACAGTAGGAACCCCTGAAAGTATCATGCTTATTAACCACATGATAATCTATCTGAAATGTGTAGCCTAATTGGGAAATAATTATATCAGTTATTTCAGTTTATCAGAGGAGCAGATTTATTCTACATACATATATATTTATATGTTGTCCCACAAACAGTCTAAAAATCCATCATTAAAAAAACAAAAACCTACTTGCTTGCATTATCTTAACTAAAATGCATTTTTCTGCACTTGTATTTTTTAAGAAGACTTTATTCTACTATTGCTAAGTGTAGTCTGAGGGAAGTATTACATCACAATATATATTACATACTATCTGTTGCTAGGTAAAATATAAAACTTGTATGACAAAAATAGGGCTCAAAACTTTTGTCAGCTATGTGAAACTGGCACATTGTGTGGCTTCTCAACCATACAACGGTTAGTAGCATACAGCATATAGAGAGAATAATTCCATATAGCATCCAAAATTAGCTGTTGTATTGCACATTATTTTCAAGATACCCTTCTGAAGAGTTACTAAATCCCCAGACCATTATTTTGAACCGAGACCTAAGAGTATGGGTACATAACTGGTTGTTGATTCTCTTGGTTCCAAACCTCAACATCTGGATGGCATGTATATCAATTCTACACACTGTGTCAGTAGTATGTTTAGTGACTGCCATTACAGGTTAAATCCAAGCTACAACAACGTAATTTTCCAATTCTGATCTGAAGGCAGGTGCTATACAGCCTGCTTACATCACTAAAGAGAACAATAGTGACACCCACTTTTCTGGTGGCTCTGGTTTGGGAGTCAATTTCCCCATTTACATCCTCCAACTTCTACAGTAGTACCAATCAACAGCCAAAGTCTGCGGGGGGTGGTAAACTTGTCAATAACAGTCAGGCTCTACCAATCAGAGACGCTGCTGTGGCACTCTTTAGGATTGTGGCTTGTGTAGTTCCATTACCCAGTAATGCATATAGATCCTGATTTTCCTAGAGCAAGGTTGATATCGTGCCAATAGAAACAAAATTGTCTTTTTAAAGGCAGATTTTTAAATTCCAGGGTAGACTAACATCACCCAAAACTCCAGAGTTTAGTTACTCTTTAACTTAACATCCCTGCTATAGATTTAAATTGCTGTTTTTGCAGTGTGCATAAGGGAAAGGTTTTGTACTACATCTGGCTTTATCCCCTTGACAACAAAAGTTAAACTCAGTACTCTAAGTGCCCTAAGTAAACTTTAAATGGACTACTTTTGACTTTTACTTGAATAGATATATAGATCAGTAACATTTCTTCTACTAAAGTTCATTTCAATCAAAGTTAACTGTACTGTTCTTGTGTAAAACATTCTTTTAGTCTTCCACCCTTGGTTACTCCAGCTGCCCACTTGTTTAAACTTGGATGGAGCTGTAAGAAAATGCAGAATGCACCGTTTACTGTGTCAGCGCTGTTGTGTGAGAAACTAACTCAGTTAACTCTGTGAAAGAAGCCTGTCTGAGATGTACAGAAAGTGCTTTTAATAAGACAATGGGGAAAAAAATCCTACTTGGACTACATTATGCATAACGGCACACTGACATTCACTTGTCGGTAATGATGCCACTCTACGACTGAAAAGTTCTCCTGCACATCTCAAAACCACATTAGCTTCTTATGTCCTGCAACGGTAGTCATGGAAACAATTCATTACACTGCAATACACTAAAGCAGTAAATCTTTATGTAAAAGACCAAAGCTCATTTCACAAGAGACAGATCAGTGGATCTAGGTATCAGATTGTCAGAAAGACTCACTTTAGATGTTCAGAGCCTCACATGCACTATGTAAAAAATTCCTTTTGTCAAACCACTGGTGGGCGGCACACTGGTAGCGATACCATTAATGGTAAAATTTCTGCCATGGTATGGATTTTTGCATAACCATCATCACCTGTTGTCAGACGTGTTGCGTTATGGTGCACACAAAAGGCAGAAATGATGCCGTCACGAGCATAACAGAGTGATGAGTGAAAGACAGCAGCTCAGTCTGATTGCAGTCATCATCATCATGTTTCAGTCTGACACTAAAGAACAGTCAGATAACAACTCAAACATCAGCCGTTTGTACCCGTATGATGTATGTGAAGCACAGTAATAAGGTAAGAAGGTCTTGTCTCCCCCAAAGTATGTTTTCTATAATAACAGCAACATGAAGCGAGTGTTTGCTGTGCCTGGCATCTCTGCTCGTCTGTCTGAGGCCTTAATATGAGCAAGGCTCAACATGGTTTGTCTTCAGCCTAGCACTGCAGTGACTTGTATTACAAAAGCTTGAACCAGTGGTTTTTTTTTAAACTGGGGTTGCTCAGCGGTTTTCTGTGGGTCGCAAATGTATTTGTCATGTCAAAGCCCAGTGCAGAGACTGGAGCATGTACAGAACATCTCGTTCAGCTTTGGTCCAACTGAGGTGCACACATGTAAGAGCAACTAGCACTCTGACTTCAATGTGTAAGTCTTTGAGAAGTTACATTTAGTCTGATTTCAGTTGGACTATCATGTTTGCATGCAATTTTAGTCCAGTTTTAGTCAGAATTAACCCTTATTTCAACTGCATGTAAATGCACTGACTGTAAACTAGCGCTCGCTAACAAAGTAAATTTCAAACTAGGGGTTTGACAAGATCTCACGCCATGCAATATTTGCATTTATATCTTCACTTGAATAAAAGAAATCATTTCCAGTCATATAGTCTGTTATCAGAGCTTTGAAAAATAGAGGAAAATCTCATCTCTGGAGCAAATCGTCTCATCATACCCCTCTTTCAAACTGTGAATCAATTCATAAAAATCAAACAGAGCGATACTAAAAATGTTCAAAAATCCACTCAGGTTTTAACCCGCATACTAAACTGTTTCAGGTGCATCATTTTTGGCCACATTTAGAGGATCCTGACTTAATGTGACACTCTGCAGCATCCAGGGAGCAGGTTTATTTCTGAACTAGCACACAGGATAAAATCCACAGTACTAATGGTCACACCTGATGAAATAAAGTGATATGACATGCCCGAGACACCCGATCAACGCACTGAGGTGTGAGCTATTCGATACAGAATTAATCAAAAGCTATCCAGCGCCCAGATAAATCATTAAATCTTGCTTACTGCTACAGCCCCTATGGCTAATCACAGGAGCAGAATTTCCAGCTGAGTAGCATTTGTCTATAAAAACACAAATAGAATTTGTCATGAAGGCAGTGAAGCTGCACTCTCTCCTGGCTCCCTGAAGCTGCGTCTCTCTCTGGCCCTGCTGTTTCCTACGCCATCAGAAAAGTCTGAAGGGGGAAGAGCCATACGGAAATATGAGCTGTCTTTCCTGGACTCATTTGAGAGGTAACAGGTACCACTAACACCACATGGTGGTTATAATGCGCTGCTCTTCACCAGCTCACAATGGGAACAAGGGGGGAAAAGACCTTTTGGAGCCTTAACATGAGCTCCTATTCATTACCGAGTGAAAGAGAGAAATCCTGATGTTGTGTTTTGTGCTTCTGAAAAATAAAACCTTTGTGCAACTTGTTACACATCAGTGATGTTTTCTAGGCAGCAGGTAGCCTACTGTACATCTGCATTTGTCAACTCTGCTGTCGTTCTACAGTTTATAGCCCATAATCTGTAATCTGCAGCCTAATTACAGGAATAAGAGGTGAGATAACCTTCATAGCCTTTATAGGTCTGAGGACTGCAGAAGTAGAAACAGCTGTTTCAATAGTTTTTCTTCAGTGCATTTCTGCGACAGCGCTGCATTACGGCTTTGTGGGGGTTCGAGAGAGCATGGCACAACGCGAGCTCCATGTACACAAACAATGAGACGAGGACAAACACAGAACTGAGCTCCCCTGCTGGCTCAGCTAATCCCTTTCTCCCCCCTTTAATGCCTCTGGTAATACCTAAGAAGCCGGCACAGAAGGGGGACCAGAGCGTCCCCCATAATGCCTCAGTGACATTCATAGTGAGGGGGGAATTGCACAGAGATGTAAATATCAAAACATAACGTGAAAAAATCATTTCACAACAGAATTGCAAATATGATTTTTTATAATTTTGAATTGATTCAGAATTTAAGAAAATATAGATTTTTAAATTTACTATATTTTATCCCAGAACAATTTTAATGGCAGAATAATTTGAGCAAACCTGCTGATATTTTCTTCTGCACACCGTCTCTAACTTCCCTGGGAAATGATTGCTGCAGGAGGTGTGTAGACCTGACTCATTAACTACACTGTTAGCATTAGCATCGCTAGCTCTCAACGTCAGCAGGGTATACTTCAATACTCTCAATACATTTGGGCGGGGGGGGGGGGGGGGTTGTGCCTTTATTGACAGAGGAGGGCAGTGGGCAGAGCCGGAAACAGGGACGAGAGAGCTGGGGAGAGAAATGCGGGAAAGTGCAACTGGCTGAATTTAAACCCAGGCCTACTGCATACATGGGGCGCACCTTACCACTAGGCCATCTGCTCCCCACTCTCAATACATTTTTAGACCACTCTGCATCTCTGATTCCTAACCACTAACATTTCATGTCACTTCTCTACACTTCTCAGACAACTTGCACTTACCTATCGTTTACATGCATAAGTCACTCAGTCCCATAGTTATCTCGCTGGCTAGGGACACAGTGGAGCTTAAGCTCAGCGGGCCAGAACATGAACAAGCAGAAGACAGATGTTGGATCTGGAGGAAATCCATCAGAATCTCACTTGTGCTTAAACTAAATGAAAAAACAAAAGCAGAAAAACTAGCCTAAAACCTCTTTGACAAATATAAAGATTGAAAATGGTTACAAAGATGTAAAACTGTGTCATTAAAAATGAAGGACTTAGATTTATGATGATTTTTTTCTCTTTGTAAGGTTTTCATAAATGTCTAATTATCCCGCTTGAGCTCACAGATTTTATTCATTTCAATTATTTTGAAATAAAAGCACTAATTCTTTGCTGTAATCAGCTCACTAAATACAATAAATATGGGCTAAAAGCTGCATTATATTCAACACTAAAGATGTACAGCTCATTTGTGCACAGTAGACTGGAGTAGATCATTAAATAAGCTCCTCTTTCTACTAAACAGAGAAATCAGATTTGACTCCCAGAATCAGGATCAAATCCAACTGTGAGATTTGAAAGATTCACACTCCTATGCACGACTGCAGTTTCACCCTCCACTGTTATGCAACTACCTCTTCAGAATTTGGAGAGAAACAGAAACTGTGCATACACTTCAGGGATTTTTTTTCCCGACAAAAAGTGAAAGGAAATAAGGCCACACATTTCCAAAAGATTTTCTGAATTGCAGAACTAACACATTAATGTTACTTCTTAAAACAAAAAGTCATCCTATTATTCTACTTGTAAAGCATCCCCTCAATCAGTGTAAGATTTTAGCATGTTTTTAACTTTAACTGCTGACACCAAATGAGAAATAAACATCCTCTATATGAAATATTTTATGCAAAAAATGCAAACTCAAACAAAATAATGAAACTTGTGTTTACACAGGAAAAAAATAAAAGTGATATTTTTTCTGGCTGAGGTTTACCACAGTTTGAAACCTAATCCATTAAGACTCGTCCGGGCATATGCTTTCCCCTGCCTTTGTGAGATCAAATGGATTTTCTGTCATTTGTGAGCTGCTTTAGCAAGAACAAGACAAGTGGTTTCGTATGTTCTGCTCTGTATGTCACTCAGCTGCAGATCCATCAAGCGGTTGAAGATTCTGTTAGAGGGCACAGATGGTCTACAATTATCATGGAATGAAAGTAATGTGTCTCAATTTATGTCAATGAAAAGACGATATGTAGCAATGCAAATGCATCATCCATTTTCTCTGTGCTGAAGAGCAGCACGTTGAATGGAATTGGACATATTGTGTGTTGACTTCAGTTCATTGAAAACTGCATCAATATCCAGAGAAACTGATTCTTTTTGAGATGTCAACTCAAAACTGTACTCTCAAATATTCAGAAAAACAAGGGCATGGCTTGGTGCACCATGTGCTGCTCATTAAATTATTATTTAGCCTCAGATAGTTTGGGTCTTCTTGGTGTCTGCGGATGAATTACTTTCTGGGCTGACCTCTTTTAACCACACTTCCCCCGTCCTTGCGAGCACACGGGGGGATGATTAAGCGGTTCAAATGAAGACTTATTTGAATTCACACACAATCACGTCCCCAAGCTTTCTCTCAGGCTCTGCATTCCTGCTTGGTCAGCTGTGAGGTGGTGGTGCGCTGGCCCCTTTCACCAGGGAGCCGGGCAGCACTGAAGCCAACACTGGCCGACCCCATGCGGTTTTGCATTAAGAGATGCTAATACGGGGAGGTTGCAATGTCTCAGATCTTGCAGCTCAGCATGGCAGCGGGCTCCCACTGGCAGTCTCCCCAGGAAGAAGCCCCTCAGAGAAAGCCGAGGGCCACAGTGAAACACATGCTTCACAAAAGAACTGCAGGCTTCAGCGAGCAGCCTCGTCAGCCTCACAGAAAACCCTGGCTCAGTGTGCTTCCAAATGAAAACAGGATCCCAAAAAAATAAATAAACACTACAGCCTTGGAGGCTACTAATGTGAATAACGATGTGCTGCTGAGAGCATTTACTTGTTCAAAATCCAGCAGAACATTGTAAGTCCTGTATGTGGGCTAAAAGATGACCTTGGGCAACTGTAATCTGTAGTGATAAAAAGCCACCTGTTTTCCAGTGCAACAGATCCACTGTGAGCCAATTATTTTAGGCATTCATTGATTTTTTTGTCTTTGTTTGTAGTGACGCTACTGAAGTGAGTATTCCTACAATCTCTTATCTCTGAATTTGAATATTTCTTGAATAACTGACCTATATGTCAAAGTGATCTGATTTGATATTCCAGTCATTTTTACCATGATGGCTTTTAAATTACTTTTTTTGCACATGTAATTCCCACCCAAAACCTGAGATGCATACTTAATCCTAGATTACAACGCTACCTACTCACTTTTTCCCAACCAGATTTTTAACTTCTGCATAAATCAGAAACATTAATATTCCATTTTCATAAATTTGATTACCCAATCCAGAAAATAGGTGATTTTTTTTTCCTTTTTAATCACATAAGCTATGCATCTGTGCACCCATAACCCTGCTCTGTATGCTAGATGTACAGCACAGGCTATCTGCCTCACTCTCATTCTGTCACCTTGAGAAGATGAGGTTTATGTAGCTGAAGGGAATGGTGTTACTTCACATTGAACAAGTTTAAATGAAGTCATTTCATTCCCTGAAATGGTGAAACCAGCCTGGGTTGATGGAGTTATTTAGTCACATATATTATTTCCCACAAAGGCTTTAGGGGCTGAAAATATTTCTTACATGGAGAGGCATTAGATATCTTTCCTTGATGAAAATCTACACACAGGAAAGCAACACAGCAAGAATACAAATCAGCATCTATTGATCATCAACACTAAGCATGCAGAGGGGTTTAGAGTAAATTAACAAAATTCAGCATAGAAATCTGTGTTTGGTAGATTATTTCTTTGCTGTAATAATGATTTTTGGCAATGAATCTTATACTATTGAAAAGCCTGTTTATTTCCCTTTATAATGGTGCCACATTTGTAAGGAGCATGCATTTGTGGGATGAGCAGTAGAGCTGAGTATGCAGATTGCGCCCATAATAAATGAGCCAAATCTCTGCCAATGCCAAACAGCTTTTTCTGCTGTTCTCATTGACTCTTGTGTTGAGCTTCTGGTACCACCAGGCAAGGCTGTCCATAAAGGGGGGATAAAGGGGAGAGCTTTCAACAGCCCAGCCAAATCTGGGGCCCATGGAGGTCAGAAAATCATGGTCCATTGTAGACTTAAGCTGTGATAACCCTTTTTTTCCAACCCGAATAACAACCACTCTTCTCAAAGCAACAAATATTTCTAGTATATAAACTTTAAAATGTAACCCCCTTTTTTAAAAGCAGAATTAAAATGGGTTAAAAATGTAAAAAAAGGGTTGGAAAAGATGGTGAAATTGGATTATAAAAGTGGCAAAATGGGTTTAAAGAAGCATGAAGGGGCACAGATGGCCTAGTGGTTTAAGGCCCCATGTATGTGGGCGGCCTGGGTTCGAATCTGACCTGTGGCCCAAAATAAATCTTAAAAAAAAAACCCAAAAAACAAAAAAAGAGGCATGAATTGGTTGACAGTGGCAAAAAGGAAGGAAATGACAAAAATCGTCAAAAACCTGCCATAACAAACAGTTAAATGTGGTTAAAATTGGCAAAACGGGTGAAACAGGTGGTTAAAAGGGTTTAATAGTGGCAAGAACGGATTAAAAGGGGAGAGGTAGAGAGTGGGAGAAATAGTGGTGGAAAGGGTGGTGAAATGGGATTTTAAAAGTGGCAAAAATGGGTTAATATACGCATGAATTGGTTGACAGAGGCAAAAAATAGGCAGAAAGTGGCAAAAACCAGCAGAGAAAAAGTGGAAGGGGTTACAAGATGCTAAAATGGGTTTAAAGTGGCAAAAATTGGCATAAAAAACATTGAAACATGGTTATAATTAGCAAAATAAGGGTGTAGAAAGTGGTGAAAATGGTTTAATAGTGGTGAAAATGGATCAACATAGGAAACAATGGATGGAAAAGGGCAAAAATGGTTTAAACGGGTAAAATCTGGCAGGATAAACAGTGGAGGGGTTTAAAAGTGGCAAAAATGGCTTGAAAGGGCATAAATTGTTTTAAAATGGTTAAAATGTGTGTTAAAGGTGGTGGAAAAAGGATTCAAAAGTAGCAAAAAATGGTACAAAATGGCAAAAATAGACCAAAATTGAGCAAAACTGTTGAAAGTGTCAAATAAAAGAAGCAAAATGAGCAGAAAAGGTGTTTAAAAGGGGTTCAAAAGTGGCACAAATAAGTAGTTTCACCATCAGAACCCAATGACAACTTGACAATCTTTGGCTCCAAAATAAAGTAACTCTTAGCCACGATGCTAGCACCAATGCTACTGATCAAACACATTTATACTATTAATAAATCACAACTGGGGAGGGCCATTCACAGGGTTTGCAGGGGTTCAGCCACATCTGTTGGCAGGCATGCCCCCAGGTGCTGACAATCAGGTTCCTGAGGGAGATATGGAGAGGAGATTTTGCAACCAGTGGCAATCCCACATCTCCACAGTCTGGGTCCCACATACTCAGCTCTCCTGCTTATCCCAGTAAATGCATGTTCCTTACAATTGTAGCACAATTTAAAAGGGAAATAAACACGCTTTATGAGATTTATTGCCATGAGGCATTAAGACAACAAAGAAATAATCTACCAAACACAAATGTCCTTCCTTTCTGTGCTAAGTTTATGTCTGAGAACATCTTAAATCATAGGAGCTGCTTCAAAGATTAGCTAATAGAAATCTAATGTGTTGCTCTGTGAAGTGAAAGCATGAAATAAAGTAAAAACTAACATGCAAGATTTGAAAAAACAAAAATCTCCAAGCTGAAAAATGATTGGATTTTGAGTGGAAAATGCAGAAAAAGGCATGAAGCAAGCTTATAAGGCTCAGTAGGTGGGTTAAGTGAACAAACAGGGAAGGCTCTTTTCTGTTCTTTTTAATTTTTTTTTTGTAGTCAAACCATGAAGAAGATCAAACAAGAATCAAAGAGGAGGAAAAGAAAAGCTTCGTTTGCATTACTCACTGCTTATTCTAACTACAACAGGGTGAGAGACGAAAATCAATATGACGAGTCCTGGTTTCATGGTATTGAATTTTTAGAAAAAAAGGGGCTAGAGATGGAGAGAGTCACACAAACAGGCTGCACTGTAACATGAAAGGAATCTAAAAAAAACTTGGCAGCAACAGGAACTGAAGATATTACACCTCAGCCCTTACTGACAGCCTGAGGCCGACCTAAATGCTGTACCTATGCAAATCAGTGTCATTGTTATGAGACAAATCTGCTGCGGTAAAGGCCATTCCCCCCCCACCCATGTCCCCTTGAGCGCAGTCATGTCACTGCTGGGTGACCAGAGAGTTGCTAGCGTGGAATTAGGGGGGGAGATTTGCGACAGGATTAATAACTCATTCTGCAGGCTTTCAGAGCAGGCAGCTGGGGCACTTTGGAGTTTGATGTAATTCAACCCTTTGGGTAGTTTACTTGGAAGCTTGATCAATTATTTAGAGCATTTTATTTTGTTTTGTGTTTGCTGCGCCACTGGGATAAGAAAGGAGCTGCTGTAGTTGAAAGACATCGACATTCAAGTAGCAAAAATTCGCTATTCAGCATGCAAATAGGTGACTTATGGGAGATGAGCAGCATAAATCGCTGATTGTGAATGACAACTTTTCATGCAAATATATCCTATACAAGCACCTGAATCCCTTCCAATTGTTGTATTTTCTCACCTTAATAATTAATAACACTCCCTGAAGTAACATGGGTAAACAGGAGAAGCTCTTAAGCTCATGCAGTGAATTTTAAGACGGTTTAAACAAAATAAAATGTGTTAAAGCACCTAAAGAAAAAAATACCGCAGCTACTTAGTAAATCTACAGTACCTGGTTTACTCTCATTGAATTTCTGTCAACTGTCAACACCATGTTTGCAGTTTGAGCCTAAATGTCAGCCTGTCAGTCTGCATGAGTGTTAAGTCAACAGCAGGAGACGGAGTCTGTCCTGAGGTATGAGAGGCTGACGTTTATTAATGAGAAACCACAACAGGACTTTCAAACCAGATCTAACTCAAGGAGCCCTATTAGAGACTGTGATAATATCAGACTTAAAGAGACCAGGGAACATACTGCACCTGAAAAAAAGGCCTTTCTGTGTGCAGAGGATGCATGCAGGCTGTATGTGAAGACTCTCCTGAGGGATTTCTTGCACCAGCATGCATTGCAACTGAAAAGAAACATTTGTGACAAATATCTCCTGCTAACCAAAACCGTCCATCGTTTTGACTGAAGCTGTGAACTCTGCAGACCTTGCTTCAGAGAGTTCTGTGCTTTTCCTGAGGCTACATATCGACTTAAAGTTTCAACTCAGTCTCATGGTGCTCAGAAAAAAGGGACATGTTCTTGCCCATAGCCATCTGCATGACCTATCACACAGCATATCCAGGAGAAGGGGAAGTCTAACCTCCAGAAAGCAACAGTAGTTTGAAAACAAACTCACCATCAGCAGTTGCAGTGGCTGGAGCATACAGGTTCCCTGAGCCAGTTTTAACTAAGAATGAATTGGGGCCAAACTCATCCTCAGAGTCAGAGTCCTGGGCTGGCTGAGCCGCACAGTTACCTAGCAACCCTCCCTGGCTCTCATTGGCTGCAATGGAAGGGGGAGGGTATGGGAGCTGCTCAACAGGGGAGGAGGAGGCGGATGAACAATGCAGCGGAGGACCTGTGGACCACAAACAGAGACAACACATGGGGGGGAAATGAAACACACCCAAACACAGGCAACATCACATAGGAGCAGAGAACACCCACACGCGCGCACATGCAAGAGCACACACACTCTCACACAGGCAAGACTTAACTCTGATACTTCAAAAACAAACAGGGACACATCTGCCTTTGTCTACGCCGCCTCACCCCAGCTGGGAGGAACAATACAAACAAGTGAAATGACTTTGAGATAATAGAAAAGGCAAATGCCTGGCACTGGTTTAGAGAAATGAAAACAAAACACCTTTGTGGGATTTTAAATGCAAAAGAGGAAGCAAAGGTTAAAATGCCCAAACCTTTTTCAGTAGAAATAAAAAAAACCTGAGCTGTTTAGGAGAGATGCCCCAATCTCTCACAATTTTTTTTCTGCCATTATCATACCAATCATCTGAGTGAGATCAACTGACACTGATACCGATGTTAACTGTTCTGATGTACTGGGAAAACCTACAGGTGGCAATGGGATGCACAATATTATCAGCATCATATCAGTACTGGCAGATATGAAGATTTCTGCTGATAATTAAAGTCAGTATATTAGCTGCAAATATAGACATATAGGCTGTAAACATGGGCCTTATGTATGAGTAAGTTAGTAGAGTTTTAGGCAGGACAAACAGACCTTCATCAAATTAAATCATTTTCTTTGTTCATCCTCTTTCCTGAGTGTAACTGAACCCATAGAGCATCTTTTCAGCTAAAAACCAATGTATATCAGTATTTATCAATGCTTTAGTCCAACTCTCAAGTTTTAAGGACAAAATAATTCAAATTATACATTTTGTTTAAGAAAAGTGCATAGTGACTGCCCTCTACAGGTCGAAACCTGGCAACTGCAGTTCAATTTTTTCCACTGGCTGAGCTATTACTCTGTGAAATCACCCAGTTACTGTTTTAGACAGCTATTTCATTTGAAGGCATTTTAAAAGTATCAAATATTCAGAAGATTTTTTTGAAATTCAAAGGTAGACGCACCACAGCCAAAAATATGGGGTTCAGTCGTCCTTTAAACTTTGTTTGTTCTGGACTGAGGTTTTTTTTTTGTCCAAGGTTAAACTTCAGTGTCTGTTTTCAGGACAACTGTTTCAGGTCTGAACTATATCTTTATATCAGTATTGAAACTGGACATATCAGATATTATATACCAATACTGTGCATCCCGAATGTAACCTGCTAAAAGGTCACAGGCTTAAAAGTTTGAGAACCTCTGCCATAGGTTAAGTAGTGCAAATAGAGTAATAAATAAAAAGCTGTAAGTCTCAGAATTCAGTTGCACAATGGAAATGAATTTATTAATTTATACGTAACATTAAATTATCATTTTTTGAGAGTTAACTTACTTGTATCCTGCTTTAATTAAAACATTTAGCTAACGGGACATATGACAAGGTTCGGGGGGTCTTAGATCAGCTGTTTTGTGTGGATGAGGAGGATGGCTGACCTGTAGCAGCAGCAGAATCAGAGAACATTTTTTCAAACTCAGTGATTCACAATGCTTGTTTAGGGAATGCATTGGTTCACAATTTAATAAGCTTGTTTAATAACACGACAACAAACATGGTGTTCCTCTCAGCCTCAGACACTCGAGTATCATCTAAGATAATCGGTTTTGCTGATCAGTGACTATTCCAATCTACTAATCATGTATTTTTAATGAAAATTGGCTGATAATGATCGGTTCCTGATCAATTGGGGCATCTCTTCTGCTCAGCATATGTTTAAAAACACAGTTTCTTTCAAAACAAGACTGTCTAACACAGGTTCATTGGCTCAAACTATATGAATAACCCCAGCAGATTGAAACATGTGTACAGTGAAGCAAGCCCATGAATAATATGTCCCTATATATGTCCTGGCTGTTAATACCCTCTCCTGTAGAAGCACATATAACTCCTGCCAGCCAAGAAATGAATCCAACCTGAACCAATCCTGCCTATTTCTTCTGTAGTCAGTGTCCATCTCAGCTTTCCTACTTGTCAGTAATATAAAATACCACAGGGATTAGACCGGCCACTCACCTTAACAGCACGGAATGAATAGTTTACAGATGTCATTATTTATAGCATCTTGTTATTTCCGATGCACAAACCCTAATGCTTACATAAAAATAACATTATTTCTTCTTTCAAGGCTTATTGGCTCCCCTTCGCCATGCTGTCATGGAATGTTAAATCTCCACAGAGCTCCTATTAATGTGTGATTAACTTCTGATGCAGCTCTATGCACGCTGAAAATGGAAGTACTTAAGTGATGCATCTGCAGCGAACGAAGCCATCATTTTTGTGCCTGCCTCATCTTCCCATCAGTCTGTCGGTCCTGATGTTGAAATTCCTGCTGACTGTATTGTCATCCATCAGGAGAGATAAATTTCCTCTCGCTCTCTAATGATCCCTGAAGAGTATTAAAATACGACTCAGTGACTCGCATCTAATTAGGAAACAATTAGTGATACTAACACATCAGCCATAGCCGCAAATGTCCACTGGTCTGGAGAGTTTGTGCTGCATATATACTTCATTTATCCCTCAATCCTCTAATGCCTGAGCAGGTAATTGCTGCAGAGGTACAGTGGCCATGCTGTGGGTTAATGACCATGACACTGTTGTGCTTGAATGTAGAGCAAAGTACAAACAGGAGGGGAAGAGTAGTTGAAAAGAGCATCATTATGAGCCTTTCCTAGAAGCCCTAAACATCTCAGACACTACATTTAGCTTGTGTCTAAACAACACTCTGCTGCAGCAGCTCCTCTAAGATCGGAGGCAAGTCTGAAATTTCTGACATGACCTGGCTGCAGCTCTTATATTACTGCATTTTCCCCAAAGACAGAATTAATCAGTGCGACAAGAAAAGATTAAAGTCCTCCAAAAATGGTCAAAGTCATAACCTAAATTATACCAGGTATCCATGCTCAGCAGCCATTAGTCTTGTGCACAGAGGTTTTACTGTCTCACTGTATTTAATTAATGCTTGCTAGTGCGATTCATGCCCATGCAGCATGCACATAAAAAGTCACAGACAAGGCGTGGAGCCATAGCATGAGACTGCAAGAGAGGTTTCTCTTGCTGCCACAGTTTATTCCCTTTGCTTTCACTCACTGTTTTCCAGCAGCAAAAGGGTACCTTTACTTAGGAGCTCCTGGACTGTGCACTCCTGCCTGACAGCTCCGGGAAAGTGCCAGTAGCTGCCTGGTTCAGCCTGACTGCAAACACAGTCGACCACCAACTGCATTAAAGGTTTTAATTAACTCATTTGCAGACCAATTATAAAATGGAGATACAGGCTGGTTACTCTGATCTGTAGGTAAGGAGAGGAACTGCTGATGATATTGTAGCGCTTAGAGTGACACCTACACCCAGAAAAAGAGGAATATTTGTCTGGGAAAATAGTTGGAATGGAGGATATTGTTCAACACAGAAGTTTCTGCTAATTTTAAAAGGAATGTGAAATCTGACATCCTGATTAAGATTCACTTTGGATGGGTTATTTTCAAAAAAACTTTAAAAATTGAATAGTTTAACACTGAAAGTACAGAAAAATAAAAAAAACAGATTTTCAGATAACAAATTCACTAGATGGAAACTCCACATCAAAGCCCTTGTTCAAAAAGTGACATTTATTTTCAAGGGAGAGACGATAACAGTGTGTGGTACTAGTACCAGAGAGAAACTGACAGCAGCAGAGGCATGCCAATGTGGGCGGCTAGGCATCAGGTTTTTGCTACTACAACTTACAATAAATAAGGAAGTAGGTGTTCCATGTTACACTTGAAAACTTTCAGAGGACAGCACTGAATGCTGTGAGCGAGCTCTGGATTTTGCAGATGGAGAACGGGTAGCTGGTGGGGTTTTTCCCATCAGTTTCTCCTACTATACCTGTCATAGGCAGTAAATGCAAAATCAGTTCATGTTATAAAACATGTGATAGGAAATTTAAAAATATAAATTTTACATCAAGTCTACAGCCTTAACACAGGTAACATTGCGTATTTTGACATGCATAATTATATAAACCAGACAATTGTGCCTTGCTAATGTTGTCTTATTTGAGGAGAAAACAAGACAAACTTAAAACTCTCTAAATAAGATCACCCTGGTCATTAATGAAGTGACTTCAAAGCATTTTATTTGGTGTAAAACAAAGACTATGGGGGGTTCGACCTCCACAGCACTCCTATGGGGGATTTCTGGGGCAGCTTAAGGCAGTACTCAACACAGAAGGAGCAGACTGTGAACCTAAATCCTCAGGAAGATATTCTGGGTGGATGGTTAAACAACGCTGATTTCAAGCAGGCAGAAATAGGAATGCAAGACATTGTTTTTTTGCCAATATCCAATATCAATTCCAATATTTAAAAGTTAATCCAGATCTAAAACTTCACTCCTTAAAACCTGAAAATTTAATTCTAACATTAAACCACCCCAGTCAGCAATTAGTTATCTGAGTGACTTCAAAGATTTCCCTTGGTTTAATACAAAGACTATGGGGAGTTCAACCTTCACAGCACTCCTGTGGGGGATTTCCAGGACAGCGTAGGGATGTACCCAACACAGAAGGAGCAAACTCAGCCTAAATCCTCAGGAAGATATTCTAGCTGGATAGTTAAACAACACTTATTTCAAATAGGCAGAAATAGGAATGTAGTATTGGATTTTTCCCAATATCCGATATCGTTACTATTATTTTAAAGTTAGTCCAGATCCAGATGCTGATTGGTCCAGCATTCTCTGATGAGGAACAACCATGTCAACTTGAAGCTTTGCTAGATGGATCCGCCTGACAACAGACATGAAATCTGGCCAATCCACTGGCTTTTGCAAGGTTAAAAAACATTAATGCTCCAATTTGGAGATAGTTCAATACAGGCTATGTTTAATTCTATATTTCTGCCTGATGTTATACTTTCTATTTATCTTAAAACTCAATACGCTTTATTGTAATGTCTTATTTCCTCAACGTCATGTCTTTAAATGCTCTTAATGTTATTAATGCTTTATGAAGTCAGCAGAGCACTTTGAATTACTTTTACATCAGTGATGCTCTATACAACTTCTCTTGTCTTGCATTTCAAGGTAATGTTTTCTCAGTTTCTGCATAGCAGAACTTTAGCAAGTATCAGAAAATCAAGACATCTTCAAAGCCTCTTATTTGCAGCACTAAATTATACATTTTTTTTTATTGCCAGTTAATTGGTGGATTATTTGGTCCTCCACATTATCAGTGACACAAGACACAATGGTCGAGTGCCTTTTTAATAAAGTAAAAACCTTAAAAACATTCCATTTAAAATGACTGAAGATCAAACAAACTCTGATTAAAAAGCCAGATCCACCTTCAAAACTGATTCAAATAACTAACAAATTCTTCATCTTGTTTTTTATTTATTTCATGTCACTCATCTAGTCAATTTGTCTGGTAATTGCTTTAGCACTGAAGCTAATAAATAATTACAAACTTCAAAGGGATTTGTGGATACACCTTGTGCCCCAAAGACATTGCTCAACCTCTGCATGTTATGTTAATGTGATCAATCTTGGCTGTGCGCTCCTGGTTGTGTATTTGTGTTGACTAATGAGTGGAGGCAGGAGGAAACCTCAGCACAATTGTTGGGGATGTGCACACCTACGCTACCTGCAGCCATTTATGTGGAGACGGTGTTGCAGTGTCATGCCTCATAAACGATGAGCCGCATCAAGAAGATCAAGTCTGAGTTTGAGAAAATGGCAGGATTGAGTATGAAAACATAACCATTCATTTTGTGCATTTAGAGAGTTTCTCTCTGTAAATAACGCAAGTTAAATGATGAAAAAAAGACAAAATGCAATTTGAGGAAGTTTTCTAACAAGTTAGAAGTAAGAGAGATCTATTGTCAGCATCATGATTGTCGTGATCCCTTACTGCTGGTCTGTTTCTTATCTTTATGATTTAAGGGTACAATGATATGTAATAACTTCATTCATACATTGCCTATGAAAAGTATTCACCCCCTTGGATGTTTTACCCTTTTCTTGGTTTTATAAATCAATCGTGGTCAACAAAATTTGGCTTTTGTTACAAAAAAACAACAAAAGAAACTCTTTCATGTCAAAGTGAAAAGAGATTTCTACAAAGTGATGTCATTAAAATATGTTAAGTAAAGTGACTGCATAAATATTCACCCCCTTTAACATGACTGACCTAATTCAACAGATGTCCAGCCACCTGGTGCTAGTAGTCTCACAGTGAGAGAAATGGGGATCACCTGAGTGCAGTGAACATGTCTTAAATTATTATAGTATAAAGACACCTGTGTCTGGAAGGTCAAGCTAATCTGAATCCCTGGCTACCATTGCACCAAGAAGACAAAAGAACACATCATCCATCCATCATCAAGAGCTTGAAGGAATATAGCACATGTGAGACTAGTGAGAGAGTCCACTAGGACACTCAAGACGACTACTCTGCAGGAGCTGCAAGCTTCTGAGATGGGAGAGACTCTACATACAACAACTGTTGCCCAGGTTCTTCACCAGTCAAAGCTTTATGGGGGAGTGGCAAAGAGAAAGCCACTGTTGAAGAAAATTAAATCTAGACGAATCTGCCAAAAGGCATGTGGGAGATGCCACAGTCAAGTGCAAGAAAGTTCGTTGGGCTGATGATGCAAAATGTTGCTTTTTGGCCATCAGACAAGACGCTATGTTTGACAGAAACCAAACACTGCACATCACCACTGCGATGCACAGTGGTGGCAGCATCATGCTGTGGGGATGCTTCTCGGTGGTGCCCAGGAAGGCTTCTAGAGGTAGAGGGGGGAAATGAATGCGGCAAAATATAGGAAAATCCTGGAGGACAATCTTATCTAGCCTGCAAGAGAATTATGGTTTGGGAGAAGATTTATTTTCCAACAAGACAATGACCCAAAGCATACAGTGAAGTTACACAGAAATAGTTTAAAGACAACAAGGTGAATGTTGCGCAGGGGCTGAGTCAAAGCCCAGACCTCAATCCAGTAGAGAATTTGTGGCTGGACTTAAAAAGGGCTGTAAAAAGCAGTAAAATTGCAACATCCAGGTGCATCTAAATACTGACTTTAAGGGGGTTAATATTTTTGCAGATACTTATTTTAAATTATCTATTTTTATTTAATTTACAGTACTTTGTAGAAATCTGTTTCACTTTGAAATTAAAGAGCTTTTTTCATATTTTTTTGTCAAAAGAGCCAAAATTATATTGACCATTTATAAAATCACATCCAAGGGGGGGAATACTGTTTATAGGTCCTGTAGATTTTCAGGTATACTTAATGAGGAGAAAAATGCAATTCCAACAACAGAGTACATAAGATCTACTGTATGGCTTCCAAAGTTGAATGTACTGCACAATGACAGATGTGTGCTTCTGCGGTGACAGCAGGAATTATTTGTTCTCTAATTGTCTAGAGTTGCAGGCAGTATCTATGAAAATGCAATGTTTCTCCAGATCAACTGTAAAGAAAAAACAAACATCTCAGCTCATGTCCTGTCCCAGCAAGTAATGCCATGAGGCATAGAGGACACAGAAGAGTGTAAGGAAGTCTTACAGTGTCATCATAGCACTGCTGGGAAGGCTATAGGATGCAGATTGTGTTGATTCTCCATGTTACCATAAAGCATGCTGGTCTGCAGGCAGGATGAGTGTAGTCAGAAAATCTTTATTTGATTTTAAAGTCAAATGAACATCTTAATGCTTTACTGTGTGTATACTGCTATGTGTGTGTATTATCACAGTGGCTTGGGCTGTTTGAAGCATCATCCGTTAAAGGCTGACTGAACGGTTGGCAGTGTCTTTGGCAGATCAGAAAAATGTTGCGTAATTTGCTCCTGGCACCATTTTTGTCATACCGTGTAGGTGGAGTGGGATTCACTTCAAAATGTGATGGCATATTTAAAGCATTTGTCAAATTTCAGCTGTTTGACTCGGTTGGATTTTGCACTGAGTGTGACTGCCATCATCAAGGGCCACATAGTTAACATTCACTCAAATCCTCCCTGCTCTTTAAAATGGTTTTACTGTATTTGTAAGAGGAGGTCACATGAAAATGGATTGCTATTTCTGTGGGGGCACATGGTGTATGACACCAAGGGGTATTTCAGAAAGAGCAGTTGATTTCATGTCTAGCCAACTTCTATGTTTTATGCTGGGTGTTTTGATGTAAATCACCAATATGCTGCTGTTTGACTGTGGTACTATCAGTGCCACTCAGTGCGTTTACATGCACAGTTGAGTTGGGTAACAGTTAAACTCGATATGGCCTTTTAATTGGATTACTGGCCTTTGCCCAGAAGACAAGCACTGGGGGGCCTGAAGAATGACTTTATTGATGGGAGTGTGTTACACTCTACTTAACGTCCGCTTTGGCTCATTACTATTGGACCCTCTTTCCACTGACCCATCATGTCACAAACAGTAAGAATATCGACAATCTGAAATTGTAAATTAACTTTACACCAAACCAAGACGGTTGAGAAGCTTTACTGTGACTTTGCCTAAACTTCAGACTTGATTAACTCTATGATTAAATGAGAAATGTCTTCAAAGTGGATCTTTTTATCAAAAATTCAGACAGAACTGAATTTATGTTTTTGGTTATGAGACATGATAGGATAAAAATGATAGTGGCGGGCTGTCAGACATTCAAAATCCCTGCTATTTCCTCCCTTGTTTGTCTTACACAGTGGTTTTAAACCTTTTGTTGCCAAGGCACACCTAAGATCAAGCCAAAATGTCAAAAACATGTTACAGTAAAATGAGTGCATAGCGTTTATTCAGGCAGGCCACGGAGTCCAGCACTTCAATATAATTGAGATCAGCTGATCTCACGCAAGCCCTCATCAGCTGACGGCCAGCTGTTATTCTTTAAAGCACACTATTGGCTAATCGCACTCATGCTGCCATATACAAAGTGCTCTTACCTGGATATGCTTTGCTGCTCCCTCTACAAGCCACTTTTTACAACCCTCCTCCACCCCAGCTCCTCCTTCCCAGATCAGCCACATTTACAACTGTTGATAAAGAAAAACTATTTATGACTGCAAATCATGTGTGCTTCTGTACAAAGTGGTCCTGACGGAACTGAAGTTATTGTATAGTTGCAGTAGTTACAGTATGTATGGTTGTACAAATTGCTGCAGCACATCAGTGTGCCTTGCCACCATTTGAGAACCACTGGTCTAACATGTCTGCTAAAACTCAAGCAAGAGACAGTAGAGATGGGTTTGCGTCGCAGACACAGGAGCTTATGGTTGTGTGTTTGTGTGCAGTTGTGCCCATCAGTAAATGAGGTTTAATGCAACAATATGCATTAACAAGCTAACGATAACTTGGCCAAGCAGTGAGTGACAAAGGTCTGTAAGGTAGAATATCACTGACCCTTTAGGCTATGGCTTCCCTTTATAAAGACATATTAAAGGCTTCTTGATTGGTTAAATCTGTAGCTCTACTGCGGGGGTGTCAAACTCAAGGGCCATTTGGCCCATGTTACGGTTACACCCAGCCTGCAAGACCATATCATATCATTATTATAACTGGCCCACTGGTATGGGTTCTCCAGTATAAAAATGTAAACTCAACACCGATGATTTGAAATATCCTTTTTAAGTCATAAAAATGTAAAAAAGTAAAAAGTAAAATTTATTAGATAGTCAGAAATGAGGGAAAGAAATTATGTGTTGTCATTACATATTTTTAATTTTGCATTTCCAAATCACTACTTTAACTTATGATGTTGTATTTTCATTTCATATTTTGACCTCTCCAATTTATAACTTTGACTATTTATCTCATAATTTGACCTTTTAAACTTATGTTTTTACTTTTTCAACTTCTAACTTCAACTCTGAATTCCATATTTTGAACTTTTAGACTCAAAATTTATAGTTTAAACATATTTTGACCTTTTAACCCCATGATTTCCACTTTCTATCTCACGTATTTGCCTTCTAAAAACATTAGTTTTACTTTTAATTCCATGTTTTGACCTTTTGAACTAATAAATCAGACTTTTTATCTCAGATTTTAAACCTTTTAACCCTAAAACAATCTTAAAATCATTTATCATCGGTGCTTAGTTTTTTTTCCCCCCATAATTCATCACTGGTGAAAATGAAGTTGACTGTTTATGGTAAATGTTGACCCTGTTTGGCTCTCAGGTTAGATCTAAATTCAGAACACGGCTCATGCAGCGATTGAATTTGACACCCCAGCTCTACTGTGATGAAATGTTTGCCAGAAGTAGCAATAAAGGCATTATTTATAAATGCCATAAAGCAGTGCTTCCCAAAGTGTAGGCCCCAGAGGTAGTGTAGGTGGGACATGAGAGGTCATTTACAAAAACCAAAAATCAGAAATAAAAAGTAATTTCATATCATTTCATCAGCTCTGGGATGTCTGTGTTCTGTTTTATTCAAATAAAGGGATATGATTTTTTTTTTAAGTATCTCATTCTTTGATGAGATGGGAAAAAGACGAGTGAATAAAATTCTCCTCAGCTGCAGTCCTAGTCTGCTTTACCTCTGGTACAAATGAGATGCCTGCTGTCCTTAATGCTTATGGGGACATACAAAGGCAGGTGAACATGCTTTCCTGGTTTAAGACCTGTAGAGCATTGCTTCCAACTTGGGGTCCCATACCCCGCTGAGGAGGGGAGGACTTGTTCGAGGTTGTCAAAACTGGATTGCACACATGGACAAAAAACATCACCTGTTAAAAACTTTACATAAAGACTTTTGGTTAGAAAAATGTCTACTTTCTCTACTTAGGGATTTCATCAATGAAAACAATAAAATAATTGTTGATTTCTGACAGCAATACATCATGTTTTTATTGTGTGGGTCTTGGGGTCACTGAGTATTTTTTAGATACAATAAAAAGGTTGGGAGCCACTGCTGCAGTGTATGAGCAGAATGCCTTCACCAGCTTGGAGCTGAATGAGTCAGATCAACCCACTTCTGTAAGCCCAGCTATGACAAAACTCGATTTTATATGTTTTCAATCTGGAAAAAAAAACATGTTTAAAGTCAAATTTTAGTTGAGCTAACACAATAAATCAACCTATTTTCATATAATATATCCATACTGGTTGTTAATCTGGAAGCATATCCCAATTTCAGAGTCAAAATCATGAGCCTGTTTTCATTGGCTGTTCAAGAAACTGGTTCATCTCTGTTACTCTTTGACTAGAATGTAAAATGCACAGCAGCAAACACTTCCTAAAAGACTAGAGGTAGGTGAAAGGACAGTACAGCACCGTGTAGTTCTTTCATTCATGAAAATGAGATTTTTTTTTGCTGTCAGCAAACTGGATTTATTTAGACCAAAACAGCCAGAGAGCTGGGAAATAAAGTAAACATGCTATTTAGAGAGAAACTGGCCTTTTTTAGGACTTGGGCTTAGAAGCACCTTTTTATCTTTTTATCATTTAGGTGCAAGTGAAGTTGAACAACCATCGATGGAAAGATATATTTATCTCGTCTTGTTATTTTTTAAGATTCTTTCCTTAGAAGACTCTTAATGGCATAGATTAAAAAGATGATGATGGTCTGGGCGATGAAGGTGTCATTAAGATAGAAGTTTTATTCCAACCAGCTGTCAGCTACAGAAGCTCTCATATATGCATGCCTTTCCTTTCAGTTGATTAAGTATCTGTGAAGCCACTGGAAGGAAGGATGTATGTGATTATGCACACCAGATTCTCATGTAACCTTGACTCATTTCTCTGCAAACAGCAGCAGGTTATAGCAAAGTCAACATTCAAGCTTCTCTTGCATATATAAAACCCTCAGTTATGTATCTGTAATCTTGGCAAAAGTTGTATTAGTAACTGATATTTTAGAACCTTTATATAAATATATTTATCCTTCCATAAATGTCTGCACATAGCAGCATTTTTTCATGGTAGGTTCATAATGAATCATGAGTAGGTGTACTCAGGTGTTTCCAGCTGCAGTGAAACTTTGGTTAGTGTTGCTCTGATGCTTTAAGAATGCATTTCAAGAGTGTTGTGGTTGAAATAGACAGTTTCATAAATAATCCATCCAAAATAATCCAGTAATTAAAGTATTTTTTTATACAAGACACTTTGGCTGACAGTACCTGCAGATATCAGGATGATACTGTGATTTAGTGCTTGTACCAGTAAATGCTGCTTTACAGTACAATATCACTCTGACTTTCCAAAGACCTATCTCTGCAGCGTTCTGAACATGCCAGGCACTCTTGAACACCCCCCCCCCTCCATCAACGCTTTTGTTTCCACATCATGCACTGAAATCTGTCTCTAGCCCATGCCAGAAGCACTACTCTGCTCAAGATACACGCCAAGTCTATCTCTGACTGAACTGCCTCCAGCACATGTCAAATCAACCTAGATAAGAAGTCTAACACAGGAACTCACAGAGCATCCAGGTGGTTTCAAAATAAAATACCTGGTACAGACAAGCAATCGTATATCCCATCACTGTATCAACATCACAAACCAGGTACCGGCTCTGCTGTGTTCCACCTCAAAAAAAAATATCCCAGTATTCACCATTGGATGGAGCACCACTACAGCACAGATGGATGCTGTCACACACAGCTGCTGTGGGTTTTTGGTTGTAGTCTCTCATTAGTTGAGCAGGCAAGCAGAAGGGAAGGCATGTCAACAGTTTGGTGATAATTTTACATCAACAAGGATGACAAAGGAGGAGCATACTGTAAACTGTGCACTGCTAAAATTTTAAGAGGAGGGATGAAAACTAACATGCTACAGTAACAACATACACTAACATAGGAAAACTCAAGGATACTGCTGCGAGAGTTCACACAATACCAGAATTTGAATTTTGGTATAATAACAGTTATTATAAAATTATAGTGACACCTGTCTAGGCCTGGCAACAGATTAATCTCTGGTTATTTTGGTGATTTCCAGCCCACCCATATGAAAGGTGTGACACAGGGCTGGGCAATTAATCGCAAATTGGATTAAATTGCAATATGGACCGCTGCAATTTTCAAATCGCAAAAGGTGCAACATTTCTTTGACCTGGAATTTGCGCCAAAATACCAGTTTAAAACCTTTTTTGCAGCAGCCATGTTACACATTACATATAATGCAATCATCAAGTGCCAATTTTTTTTAGAATAGTCTATAAAAAGTGTAGGTTTTTCCTATTGAATAAGAGAATGACATCAAAAATCTCACTCCCTTCAATGCAAGAATTCATGTCCAATTTGCAGTACGAGTCAAAGTCATTACAATTAGATATATTATCAAAATTGTTTAGCCCTTGTTTTATCTAATATTGTGTTTTTTATAACATAGAATAATTAATTGCTTGTGTTTGTTGGAAAATACATAAGATGAGGAACTTCAGAAATAATTGCATATTCAATTGCAGTATTGGGGAAAAAAAAATTTCAATTTGATTATTTTCCTAAATTGTTCAGCCCTGGTTTGACATACTGTTTAGAGCAGTGGTTTTTAACTGGGTGGGCATCAGGTCCCACCAACACCTTTGTATGAGTGCACCCTAATGTGTGCACATGCAGCTTCTTTTGCACAGCAGGGAATCAGCATTAGTATCTTGGTCACTTTAGGATGTAGTCCACACACGACAGGATTTTAAGGCAAGATTTGCCTCCCCTGATGATCGTAGGCGGCGTATCCCTAGTGGAGCCTCATCGCAAACGATTATTTTTCTAAATAATCTGCATGTTTGTGTGTGTTACTGCTCCAAATTCTAGCCTCCTAGATCCCAAATCGTAAATGTAAAGCATGCTTGATATTTACAATTCTACGTCATACTGCAGCTGACGGAGTATCCGCAACAACCAATGAGAGTGAGCAGACAGGGTAGCGTTTGCCTTTTTGGCAAACATCCCACATCCCCACTTTGGTAACTACTGCAATAATACATCGTTTAAAATCATTCCAATAGCTGTATAGGTATCATCAGGTAATTATACCTGGTATAGGTGCATACCTAAATATAGGCAATATTATTAGGGTGCGTCCCTAATAACAGCTTGTCAATAGCTTGAGAATCACCTAGTCCCTTTTAAGAATTCAACTGTTAACTCAGTAAACATCTTTTTGCTATAGCCTTAGCGGTTGTGTTTACAGTCAAGCTGTAAATGAAAAGATGCACAATGGCTGGAATTGATTCTGAAGTTTAAATTATATTAGAAAAAAAAATAGATGCCAACAGATCTTTAACAAGAAACTGCACATGAACACTGTGACACTTGTCTCCTTAGGGTTAGAAATAATTTTCCAGTTTAAAGCATGGATGTTTTTGTTATTTCTATTTAAAATGAGCCTTAGGACAGACTTCTACATCTTTGCAGAGCAACACATGTGGCCTGGGATCAAAAGCAACAATGAACTTCACAACAGACCCATAGTCAAGCCTATTGTTATTGATTTGTATAATTTTCACATTTTATATGATGCTATTAAGATGGCACCAGATTTGCATTGGGAGCAGCACTGCCAACATTTTTAGTCTCAGTAATCAAAATTAACTACTTAAATGGTGCAATAAAGTTAGCTTTAATGATCAGAAAAGTGTTTTTATGTAATAGTTTTCATGTATTCTGATAAATGTGCTGATGTAATAATGACCTTTGTCAGACTTCTCCAGGCAATATCAACAAAACGGCGTAATTCTGATCTTTGCATGATTACAGTTTCCAAATTGACATAATTGTTTTGTATTGACATAATTGTTTTGTATTGCACAGCTGAAAGCCATCTCTAGGCTTTGATGAAATTATTACTTGATCGTTGATCTCATCTTAGGAAAAAAAGAGGGGAACAAATGAGACGGCATAGAAAGACTGCTCAAAGGGATTGTGTAGAAAAAGTCCCAAGCTTAATAAAGTCAATTCCAGTAACAAACTGTGCCTCATGAACAAACTTTATATTTTATGTATTAAACAAAAACCCTTAGATCAGCTCATCTTCCATCTTCTACTACAGGCCAGTCTGGATGTTTGTTTGGTACAAGATGACTAGAATTTCTAACCTGTGTTAAAGAGTAACTCCAGAGAACCCTGCACTAAGCATCACTCAGACGACCAGAAGATGGTCAGACACTCTTTGTGAGGAAGTGGGAAATGAGCTTTTATGAGCCAACATTGGAAAAATGATAAAACTTTGTCTGACGCTGCCATTTACCTGCTAGGAATCAATATCATCATAACAGAGAGTGAACATAATGTATGACAGGGTTGAAAACAAATTGTAAATACCCATAAATGTTTTTTATCACATCACCATTACTGAGAAAATGGAAATTATATTTGTGTGAAATAAAAAAGCATCACCACAGAAGGCATGATTCCATTTAAGGCTAACCCACAATGTTTCTACCAGCACTCTAAACCCAGCATCCATTACTTACAACGACTGAATGCTCTTTAAGAGATGTTGAATGCAAAATTGTAAATGGATTGCTTGAGTATATCCAAAAAGAGGCAAAAATCTCTGTCCTGTTACAGATAATGTAGAATGTGTGTAGAACTGTTAAGATGAGAAAAATAGACAAAGTCGAGTTATTTAGATCAAGTTTGCAGTAGTGGTAGGTGAACAGGACACTGACTACTCATTTCTGAACATTTATCCCTTTCTTTATTAGTTGGTTAACCCAGTCACATCTCTAATTTTACACCCCATTTTTAAGTGTACTTTTGCCCAAACAGACAGAGCTACAACCAACCCCAGCATGGCTTTTGCAGATGGCTGTCATGATGAGTGGTTCTGCTTGAGGTTCTTGCCCATTAAAAGGAAGGTTTTCTTCACCATCGTTACAATGCTAAATGGTGCTAGTGTTGAGCTCATGGTGGTTAAAGAGTTAGAGAACACTTAAACATTTTTTTTTCATCTGTCCACAGGTATCTGACTGAACTGTGATAAAACATATCAATGGATTTTACGGCTTTTAATTAGCTCAAACGGACATCTGCCTTGAAAAATCTTTTCTGAAAAGGCGGGGCTTATGTGACGTAGAAACCTGCCATCCGTAGGTATGGCTCCGGCTTTAGTAACGCCGCTGCTGGAGCCAATGGATCGAACAGGTAGTGCTCAGAACCACCACAGTCCACCACCACTCCACAGCCTGCTTCAGGGGACTCTGGAGGGGAAAAAACCACCTCAAAAGTTCAGTATGAGGCAGCTGCTGGACTCTGTCTGTCTCTCTCTGAGAAGGGGACGTCACTGTCACTCCTGCCTCATCTGAAAAACCCTGTCCTTTTCCCCTCCCTCCTCTCAGTACCAAACTGCTGTGCATTTTCTGAATTACGGAGGTGGACGGAGTTAGCTCTGAGCTGGGGGTTCACTTACATCTTAACGTTGGGTCTAGACTGCCCTATTTGTAAAGTGTCTTGAGATAACTTTGATTGTGAATTGCTGCTTTAGAAACAAAGATAGACTGATTGATGTTCAGGCTAGGAGGACACTGCAGCCATCTCAGATACTCTAGCAGGGTGCTGGCACTGCAATGTATGTCAAAGCTCAGGCTTCAGACAGGTGGTTTTGTTTTAATCACAGTCACATGGCTATTCATGTTTTTGTAACACATTAATAAACATCAAGGCTATTAGTAGAGTTTAAGATGATGCTCAGCCCTCCTACTCTATGTGTGCCAAAGCAGATGCCAAAGAATGGGGGTGTGTGATGAAAGTGAAAGAGTGAAATCCCCCAAAAACTTAGAGACCCAAACTATTATAAAAAATTACACTATTTGATTGCAAATTTGATGAATGAACAAAAAAAGACACTCAATTTACATAGTATATTTTTCCTTTATTATAAAAATAAACAAAAAAAGAAAGAAGTATTGCAATGTCAGTTTTTTTCCAATATTCCAATATTCAGCCCTAGTTTGCAGTGTAACTCTGGAAAATCTGTTTAATGGGCCATGCACCCCTATCACTTCAGCCTACCACTTCATTGCGAGAAAAAGTGGGACACCCTCTCTCTAGGCCTGAATTCACAAAACAAGAGGTGCAATAGCATTGAGCCTTAAAGGGATACCTCAACATTTTGGCAAATTCACCCATGGCCATAATTCCTGTAGTCTTAGTAATAGGTCTGTTTCCTTTAGCTGTGGGTGCAAGCTGTTTCTGGATCTGGGGGGACTGTTAAACCACCTGCACCGCGAATGCTATTTTAGCAGATGGAATTTTTGCTTTCCCTCATCAAACTCATCAAATACACAATCCAACAACTCCAAAATGCTCTCGTGGACAAGTTGAGACCTGCACATTCACCATGCTATGAAATAATCATGGAACATTACGAAACAGAGATGTTTTAAAGCTAAATGCAAAGCCAGAACTACACTCCAGACATGGCTGCTGCACTGTGTCACTCCGCCCAGTGGTTCACTCAAGAAATAGTTCTGAGTATTTGCTTCATGTGTCATAATGTCACATAATTATATGTTATTATTTCATAGCGTGGTGAATGTGCAGATCACAACTTGTCCACGAGAGCGTTTTGGAGTTGTTGGATTGTGTATTTGATGAGTTTGATGAGGGAAAGCAAAAATTCCATCTGCTAAAATAGCATTCCCGGTGCAGCTGGTTTAACGGTCCCCCCAGATCTAGAAACAGCTTGCACCGACAACTAAAGGAAACGAACCTATTACTAAGACTACAGAAATTATGGCAATGGGCGAATTTGCCAAAATGTTGAAGTATCCCTTTAATGTTGTTTTTTTCTGTGCTAACCTGTTCATCTCAATGTAAGGGATGAAAAATATCCAAGCATGATTTTAAAAAAAGAAGGCAGAAAAAGGGCAAGTTCAGCACACAGGAGAGTCCTGATGTCAGCTGCTTTCAAGGGTATGAGGGATGGCATTTCTTCTCTGGCTGATTGTAAGACAGACTCCATCCATGGTCATACTCCGCCCACGTCGCCTTCCAGCTCCTGCCTCTCTCATCCACTGAGTCCACTCTCTTGCTTTGTGTCGGAGAGACGGTGTGCCCCGCAATCCAGCTGGAAGACACCATCTGTTTCAACTCCTCTTTGACAAACATGAAAATGAGTCAGCCTGGAAATGTGAGAACGCAGTCTAAGATTAACTGAACAGATATCTCAGGAGGAGCAATTCCTTTAGTGCTACCCGGAAGAAATGCTCATCTGACGCCTATAATAAACGTTGAACAGAGGCGCAGGCTTCTTGAACCATGTGGAGACTACAAAAATGACTGAGTAATCTCTAATTTAACTGTTTTCATGACTACTTAGTCTTTCAGACCCCAGCTCAACATTTTTGAAAGAGTGTTAGCTCTGATGAGCTCTGACATTGCTAAATCCCTCCATGCAGCTCCAACAGGCATCCATGGGGATTTCTTTGTTCTAGGATGAAAAGTAAAGGTTCCACTCTCCTCACCTCTCACTGTTAACAACATCCTGCAGGCACGTGATGGCGGCTGTAAGGGATCTCCTGGTCAACACTAGTGTTTGTACATGACATCAGGACAAGTTATCTTCTCTAACAGTGCAGAAAAAGAAGCATTAAAAAACAGGCTCAGAAATGAATCCGAACAAAATCAGCAAGTCCTCTGCAGAGGATTGCACACTTCAAAGACTTGCACAAAATAATCTGCTTTACATGGATGTTTGTGGGCCTTTATCATAGCCCAATCATCGACTGAGCCGACTTAAACCATGGCTGAAAAAACAATACTAATAGTGGATAATTATCAGCTTTTACTCCGTCTGCACTAGCTGCTCTATTCCCTCTCCCATCGCACACAGTGCTGGTGAATAAACACAATGGCATGAATAAATAATGACCCCACAATCCTCTTAAGGTCCCCGAATGGTGAGGGGGAAAAAAGACAAAAGTTTACTTTTGGTGTTTGAGAGCAAGCGGAGCCTGAAATTGTAAGCGACTCATTAGGGCTACATGTGGCTTGCCTGGGGCCTTGCTGAACAAAGATGGCACCATCCCCATCCTGTCATTCCTCGGCGCACTCTAGGCCTTGCCTAATAAAATTCTAAAGTATACCCTCAAGAAACGGCTTCATACCCGATAAAAGACAGTAAGGAGCTTAAGCACAGCCTTAAAAACCTTAAAAATCCTCCACATCTTTCAAACTTTCTTCTGGAAGTACAGTTTTATGAGACTGAGCCGGGATTGTCTGAACCATGAGCAGGCCACCTTTGCTTGATTTGTGTAGCTTTGCTTGTCTGTGTATAAACATCAGAGCGTTCTGTATACTTTCATGCTAAAGGAGCATACCTCTGTCAAAACATTTCTTCCTCCTCTCATCATGCTCTCCAGATATCTTACATAAAAGCACGCTGTTTTTCATTTCAGACACTTTGTCAGTGTTAAAGAATTGATTTGTGTGTGCCTCCCGACTCCCACTGAGTGCATGACAGTTCAAAGGGCCATCTAAAGCACGTTCTGTCGAGAGGCTTGGGTTTCTGAGAGCTTATATAATTCAAACTGTTAAAACTGAAGCTAGTGAGAGTTTGAGACATTACAAATATGGTTTGTTTAGAATAAAGAGTACATGGCTGGCTGCATCGCTTGCACTGAAAACATCCTGATCTGATTTCTGCTCCTTTTTCTTTCAAGTCATAGATGCTTCCAACACTGTGGTAGCACAAATATAAAAAAAAATAACTTATGCAGAGAGAAAGCACTTTTTCTGGAGTGTAATTGTCGAGACCGAGCAAGGTAAGCCAATTTCAATTCCAAATCTTCGCTGAGGTGATGAATAAAAATGAAGTAGCCTGGGGTACATGGAGTCCTAGCAACAGGAGATGGGAAACAACCAGAGTAAAAGCGCACACAAGTGGAACATCAAAATGTGAATTCAAAATGTTTATTTCCATCGATGAACACTACCTACCTGTTCTTTTTGATGAGCACAAATGTGATTTCTCTGGAAAATGTTCAGAAGGCTTTCCAACTCATTTTTAACCACTTCCTAATTTTCATTTTCATAGTTATTTAGATTTAGTCTTAGTTTTATGATTAAAATGTTCATGAGCTTAGAAATAGAATAAAGAAGAAAAGTGTTTTTTTCTCACCATCTCCATGCTGTTTTTAAAAAGACTCTGGATTTGCGTTTTAGTGCTCTGCTAAGGTTCCATTACAGTGACCCATCTTGTGTTTACATCAGCTGGTCTGCAGTCCTTCACTGATAAACATCACTCAGGATTTTGCTTGAGTCCCCACTGCACTGACTATTTACCCACAATGGCGTTGCGGCACAGTACATGAATAAGAAATGTGATACATTGCTCTAAAACGCACATTTTAATTTGCATTTTATGACGCACTTATTTTTACTGTTTCAAATCAGGAGATACTGGGCTATTCATTTCTGTGTTGCTTTTTATTTTGAATTTTCTTTCTATTTTTTTCTGTTTTTGTCTCAAGTTTAAACATCACAGGCCACCTATCACAGATAGTTTTTGTGCTGCCCTCTAAGGGTATTCAATATCATAACAGTTCTGTATATATTTGAGCCGTGCCTTTAAGGTTTGACCTTTTTGGCCTTCCACAGCAATCGTAGTTCAGTCCAGAGAGAAGCTGTGACACAGCAAAGTGGCAGACTTGAGTTAGCTAATGTCAGCTCATGCTAGCAGTTTTGAGTTCGCTTTAAAGAGTGTTGGAAACATGTGCCTGTAAGTATGCTTATTTTGGATTACTTATGATGTGATGTGATGAGAATGTGTTGTTTAAGTTTCTGTTATTATGGTTAAAAAATAACTGCGATCGTGATGCTTATTTTCTTTAGCCCATAAATGGGATTTTCTTTTATGTGTTAGCATCAAGCGATCAGACCTTTTTTGACTTTGTGTGAGAAGAATGCAGATGGTATGCTAGCTCTACAGAACATCTTGTTGGGACGTGTTATACAGTTTAGGTGTAGTAAAATTTTCAGTTTAACTTTGTATAATGACAAACTTTGTTCTCTGTTACTTTACAGTTTTACAAGAAAGTGCCTATGTGAGTGAGGTCTCAATAAATGACCAAATCAAGGGGAAACAGTCTCTCATTTCACAAAAAAAATGTTTATCTATCTGCCAAACTAAACCGTAAGTTCAGGGAGGGCAGAATAGTTTGAAATAACACTAGGTGAAACAAACTATAAGCTGCACTAATGGTAGTTTTAATTAATAATGACACATTGGGAAACCCTAGAATCAGAAATGTGGGACTTTATGATTCTTTTTCATCGATAAACCAAACCGTATTTAACCTTAACCAAAAAACCGAGATACATACCAAATCAAGCATTTTCAGCTCAGTGGGTAGACTGGTCTATTGTTTTACTCTTGTAACAGAGAAGGCTGATTGCCCATGTGTTGGCTTGACTAGGCTCCTGAAATCCTGTAACAAATTCACCAAACATAGATAGAGCTAGACCATATAAACATGTAAAAACAGCTTTAGATTGCAGTCGCTAATGAAGCTTTCAAAGCTAAGCCTGTTGTGTTTCTCAAATAAAATACAATGGTGCCATCTATGATCTTCTGTCCATGATTTTTCTTTGTTATTTAATGGTCTGATTAGTTTTAAAGTTGTTTGTGAGACTCTGGACAAGGAAGCAAGGCAGTATGTTCAATCAACTTCAACCAATCTTTATTTGCATAGCTCCAATTCATAAGACCAGAAGACACATGCACTCCTCCAGCTCTCCTATTGACAGATTATACACACAGTGGAGGAAAATCATGGATTTTAAATGCGTTTTAGTCTTGTTCAGTCAAGTCTTCTTTTCATCAGAGTTTTTGTAATCAAAGATCTATTTTTAGTTTATCCTCGTGTCTTTCTCATGGAAAAAAAGGTCCTGGGAGTAAATTTCTAGTCATATTTTAGTTGATGAAATTAACACTGCCACTTACCCCTGTAGGAGACATTCATTTAAATTCTTCAGTGTTTGTTTTTTATTGTAGCTATTTTTGAGCTGATTTTGTGTCTCTGATCGGACATCCTGAGTCCATGAGCAGAATCAGGGTTGAGGCCGATCAATATTTAATTGATCCGCAGCAGCTGTACAAGCATGACACATTTTTGGTCTTTGTTTGCTGTACTCCAGTAGTGGGTGGAGCTGTTGTCTCTCTTGTAATGTTCCATTTCTTACACTCAAATTAAATGCCTATTCATAATGCATTCTCCTGAAAACTGTAGCAGACAAGCAGAGGTTTATTAATCTTGGTATATTGTGTTTGAACATACTACATTCTCTCACACCTCTCTTGGAAGAGAATACTGTGAGCAGGCAGAGGAGAAGTATCACTCTCATGTTTATCTCACCTAATCCTTCTTCATTATTCATTTTAATTACACTTTTTACGTTCTAATACCTGTTTTTATCTTGTTTCCACTCGTAAATGCAACATGTAATACCATCTCTTGATAGTGCTGTGTACACAGAGTGTCAACAACCCTCCCTGGACCATCCTGTATAAGTTGGCCGAATTAATGGGAAATTTCTGGCCTTGCAGCATTTTGTGACCCTTAATCAAATCTCTTTTTATTGCAGTGCAGTTGTGATAAATTTGAAGTGAAAGTATTTCATCAGACTCCCAGATTGCACTTGGCTCGAAGGTCTCTCTCTTTTGCTTTCTTGCTTCAATGCTGCATCTTCACTGTCTTTCCAGTAACATTGACTTAAAAAAGGCGATGCAATCCATGACAAGGGCGGCAACTGAATACAATTAAAATACCAAAACAATTAAAGCCTGACCTTGGATCGAAAGCACCACGCATCCAATTAGTGATCTACACTAACAAGCTGTAAGCTGCAGCTTCTTGCTAGGTGAAATATACAGATATAATTCTTTAAAACTTTCACTGAATTAGAATTACTTCTAGCCTTCAGGGAAATCAGAGTTTTCTCTTAAAAACAAAATGCTGTTTCCTACACAAGACTTGCCCATATAGTAATGGATGCTGAAGTATAAGGCCAAACACGGGAGTCAGGGAAAGAAAGGAGACAAGAGTCAGTGAAAAAGCAGTTAGGCTGAAATGTCTCATAATGAAACTGATACTTCCTATGCCTTTGCTTTAATATTTTTCTGCAGCTTTTGCTGCCTACATTGTCTCGTAGTTCAAGACAATAAATGACCTCAACTCATGGATACCCTGATGTCAAGTGAAACATGCCAAAATGCATCTAATGTTATTTGACTGTATTTGATTTAATGCTTTCAACCCTCTGATTCCTAAGCTACTCTTTAACCATTTTGTCTCGCCTGGACTTATTGTCTTAAAAAGCCTGTAAAACATCAACCCAGTCAAGCTCTAAACGTCCTTTTTTAAAGGACAACCTCGGCTTTAAAAATATGTGTACTGCAGTAATGTCACTTATTTTTTTAAAGTTATTGGACTAGAAAGAAAAAAGAAAAATCCAATAAATATTTAAAAATCAAATGCTTGACAGTAAACAAGACTGACCAAAAAGTGAAAAGCAAACATTCTGTGACAAAATTTCCTGTCTGCAGAGTGTCAGTGTTAAGCAATGTTTTGCTTAAACTATTGACTGATAACTGGTTACTTTCAGCTCACTGCACTCAATGGTGTTGTCATTAAAACATAACCTGACACGCCAGATAGACCATTTCATATATCCATGGAATGGATTTATTTCACATTCATCTGTGGAATGTCCCACAATACCCATTTGGGAAGGGCAGGAATTCAAGAGGTGATTGGACAAATGTACTGTTCACTTTCATGATGGGCCAATCAGAGCGACACAACAAAATGAGGCAGCAGACATGTGCAGCTCCAGTGCTAACCTGAGCAAAACAGGCTAGCACTGCCTTAGTGTCTAAATGATGGAGTGTGTCAGTCGGTAAAATTCATGCTGAAGCCTATCAGGAGACGTGCAAAAACATCTTCCCTGCTAATTTAAGCTTCCAGTGGGGCTAAAAAATGTGGTCAAGTTCTCATTAAACTGACGCTTTTCTAGAGAGGGACACATGACTGTCTCTCTGTCTCTCTTTCTCTCCATCATAAGGTGTCCTGGCTTTCTAAGAGTAAAGACATGCACAGCTTGTCAAAGTATGGCGTGACAATGAAACATCCTATTGGTTCTCACAGCCCACATGACAAAACAATATGGTGGATAGCATTAGCCGCTATGAGTAGAAACAATGAAAACATGGATTAAAAATGGGTAAAAAGACTTTTAATGTTGGAGTTACTGGTGTGGATTTTTACCTTTAAAGAACATGGAAAGTCACCCAAGTTCCAGGCTCACTAGAAAAGCTTCCATAAGAGCGATGAAGGCGTGGATAGCATCATTAGAATGACAAAACAGAGAACTGCAAGAGGGGAAAAACATGGGTGGCAATGATTTATGGTCTAAAAGTTATGTAACCTTTTGCAACCTGTGTCTCTTCTCATCGTATGCAAAAACATCAGTCTCAGAGGGTTAAAGACTTTTTTAGGACCAAAATTAGACAAATTAATCCTTTTGGCACCTCTGACATTGGTGCATTTCAGATTTAATGGGCTAAATGAAAATGCCAATCACTTCCTGGATTTAACATGGTGAAACAAATTTCCTTTAACATCCCCTCCATCTTATTTTTCCCCTTCTCTTCTCTGATTGTATAATAAATGCTGTAAAGCTGAAAAATTGCATGATTGGTCACATTACTGAGAAAATCCACCACCAATGATCATTTTTTAAAAATCCTAAAATGCTTATAAGACAGCATAGACTTAACAAATGACTCAAATATCCCTTCATCAAAGTGTCCTCTACTTTTCAAGATCTTTTGCAAGTTAAAACACCACTTTTCAAGCCTTTTTTAACCACTGGGTGCAGATGGCCTGGCAGTTTGACGCCCCATAAGCACAGGTGGCCCAGGTTCAAGCCCAGCCTACGACTCCCTTCTCGTATGTCTTTCCCCCACTCTCATCCCGGTTTCTAACTCTATCCACCATCCTTCTCTCTACATAAAGGCATTCTCTACAAAACAGGAGCCTCAACCTTGAAAAAGTTATCTTCTACAGTGCCACAAAATCAGCATCATTTATAATAAAACTCTTTATAAAGAAGCCTGCTTGTCAGAAGTTAATTTATTTTCCACTACCTGAATCAACTTGACATTTTAAAAACAACAGCCTCAGGTGGCCATTCATTACAAAACTCTAAATGGAAATGTTGCTGGCTGCCCTCGACTTTGCTTCCTAGCACTTAATGAAATGCTAAAAAATGTTACACATCCCACCTGCTGTATCCCACCACAGTGCTCAGCTACGCACAAGTCAGTTAAAACATCGGAAATCACAGGATCAGTTTATAAATGCAGGTTTAAGATGGGGAGAATGCAGTTCTGTTGACCTGCTGCAGAAGTTAGTAGCTCACACGGCTCAGATGAGTGTTCTCAGTCCAACAGTGCTTACTTTGAACTGTGCATAAATGTTAAACCCTGGGAACAAAAGCAGGGAGGCTGCAAATAAATAGTCATACACTTACATGAAATCATCTGAGTTATCATATGATCTTTTATTCAATTTGGTTCAAAGCTGCTGCCATCAAGATAAAAACATAAATTAAAAGCTCAAATGTGCAGATGCTGTCTGTGATTCATGACATCTGCTAGTGTGCTATTTATCTATGTTGTGTTTCGACAGTCAAAGGAGCTTTGAAGTCAGACATGTGTTACTTTCCCACACATGTCATGGATGTAAGCATGTGAATATCATATGTAAACTACAAATTATTCATATATTGTACCTTAAGTGTATCTGTGCATACTTTAATGATTTAACAGCCTAAAAAAGAGGGGAAAAAGTTTGAATCTCTACTTTAAAAAGCATGTTTTAAATTGTGAATCTTTTGTAAACCCTGACAGTTTTGTACCTGGATCTGTATCAGAGCCTTCGATGTATCAGAGGTGAGCGCTAATGAGAGAAAACTCAGCATGGAGGTTCAATTATTCCTATCTCATACTAAGGCAACAGCACGTTATGATCTCTGCTTCCTCGGCCTCAACAACATCCGCTAATTGATTTCACAAGAGATAAATGTTCCTTCGGAGCTATCTGGAATCTTAATGCAGGAAGTGGCTATACAAATTTAAGGACATGAAAAATAAGGGAGGATTTGCTAATTAAGATGTGACAAGATGAGATGTGGTGGGATAAAACACAAGGGTATGATAGCAGTTTTTCTAGAGGTTGCTCAGCTGTAATGAGATCTGGGTAAACAATGATCTGCTCCCTGTCCATTTACATGTATTTGTATGACCACATTGCAAAGTAACTGTACATACAGCACTGGGCAGGACTTTGAGGCATGGTTGGGACAAAAAATGATGCCAAAGGAAGGTGTAGATGTGGCGAAGACGGACTGACAAAACCCCAGCTGTGCTCTGGATGTCTTTGCATATTACCAGGAGCATGGTGAAATATCTGTTGAAAAAATAAAGTTTACACCATTAGGATGGAATAGGGGCTGGATGTGGTGAGTAAGCATGACCTAGGACAGTGTTTCCCAACCATTTGTCCTTGGAGCGCCCCTACATGTACCTTAGAAAAGCAGAGCCTTTGTTTAGTTTACATTATATTGTCAAAAAAAGTAACCCGACATGCCAGATGGATTTATTTCACACATCCATCTGGTAAACCTTCCATAGACGGCGATTGGGAAAGGGCAGAGCCTTAGGAAAAAAAAAAAACCTCGGAGGCTGACTTTTACAGGTTTAAATATCGACTTCTACAGACTTTATCCATCTTAGTTTTACAGGCATGTTTGAAAATAACACATCATAAAGATGTGAATAATCATGGACATGGTCAATCAGTTCATCTTTAAACTTTCATTTACTGTCATTCCTGCTGTGTTCACTCACATCCCCTGTCTCTATCACACGTATGTAACTATGAAAAGAATCAAGCCTTAAAGAGAAATAAAAATCATCAACCATCAGTTGAAAACAGTCAGCCGTTGCCCCCTCTGAAGATACTTGAATATCAAAAACAAATTTTTATTCTATTAAAATGGTTTGGTTAAATCTGGATGATACATGATCCATTTATTAAGGGCTGTATTCATGCATTAACATGCAGAAAATTACACCAGCTTCTTGCTTGCTTTTGAAGAAGGGAGAGTGCTTGCTGAAACTAACACTAATGTAGAATTGACTGCATTGACTGCATGCTAAATGGGTTTGCTGAGAGAGGGACAGAAGCTGTGAGACTGGGTAAGAAGGATCCTCAGAGGAGCAGGGCTCATCCTGCTCCATGTCGAGCTCCAAGCTATAGTGAGGCCCCTGAGCCTTGGTGGTAAGATGGGCCCTGATGTGCTGTTGGTTTAGAAAGTCAGAGGCTCTGGCAGGGAGCGGGTATGCAAGTCCACAGATAACAGACCAAAACTGTCCGCATGGGCCTCTAAAACCCAGCAAATTAGCCCGCAAATGAGCCAGAGAATATCTCTACTAATCCATGATCTGAGCGGAGACTCTGCCAAAAAAGTAAACAAATAAATAACTTCACAAGAAAGGCTGGGGGTGGAAATAACCACGGCTGTGAGCTGGGAAACCACTAGTGATTTCTTTGAAGCATCATTTCGCCTGATATTGTGCTGCTACGACGCCTGTGACCATTTCAGAACAAGCCTCCATGTTGTGCTCGATGTGGATGCAGGGAAATTACAGATCCCAGTGTTGCAAGCTGCACTGACTACAAGCGGCAAATGATCACAGTCTGTGTCTCTATCACGGATGCCAAGAGGCAATGATGCATCAAAATACCACTGTTTTACAAAGGCATTAATATGTGTCTAAATAGGAAACCTGATATGATTACCAATACTAACAATATGATGCGCATAATTGATTCTTTAAAGCACAAAGTCCTGTACATTTCTGTCAGGACAACTCAGATAATGAAAACATATCTGTCACTGCTTTTATTATAGGCTTTTATCCTTTTATCTTCACAATCTGCAACTGTAACGTTTGATAAGTCTGTCAGTTCTGATGGAAAACAAGATAACGTGTTGTAATGATACTTATTCACTATTTTCTATAGTTTCAGTCTGTGCCTTTTATTTTTACAAACATTATGGACAGCGGGGCATTTATGACAAGTGAAAAGAACCACTCCACAATGATATAACAGCACATACAGCACTCCAAACATAGCATCCGATTAATTTCTAAACTCAATAAAGAGATATTTTTGTCCAAAGCCACTTATATGAGAGCATATGACACAAACAGGGACCTTAAAAGAGGAAGCAACGTCAGTAAGTACCAACAAATGCCACTGAGTTCAATCAGACACGGGGATGATAAGCAGAGCACTGAGGCAATGTGGAGAGAAGTAGAAGAAGATATTTTTAACGTTACTGACAACATCAACAGCTGCCACTTTATATCATCACAATGTATATTTCTTTAGAGATGTATTTTTTTAGGGCTTTTATGCTTTTATTTAAAAGAGACAGTAGATTGAGTTGGAAACTGGAGTGAGACAGTGAGGAACGACATGAAGGAAAGGAGCCACAGGTGGGATTTGAACCTGGGCTGCTCGGGACACAAAACAAGTCCTGTAAACATGTCTAGCTGTTCTTTATCATAAAAGATAAAAGAAGAGGTATTGTTTTAAAGTCCCCTTAAAGCACTGATCGTCATCTGGTGGCTCAAGGGCCAAATCAGGCCCCAGAAGCTTCCTGCCTGGCCCCCAGGAGATCATTACATTCAGAAAATGAGGAAAAGAAGATGTTGTGGTTTTAAGAGTATCTTTTGGCTTTAAGTGTCTGCAGCTGTTAAAAACACCCCAGAAACAATAAACATTGAAGTAGATTTAGAATGACTGATTATTTGAAATGTTGCAAAAATGGCCAGATAAAGGGGTGAAAAGGGGTTAGTGAGCAGCAAAAATGGGTGATATGTGTCAAAATGGATTATGCAGTGGCACAAAGGGACAAAAACTGGCAGGCAAAATTGTGAAAAGTGGTTAAAATGCTGCAAAAATTGGTAAAAAGGGAAAAAAGTGGCAACAATGGATAAATGAGTGGCATAAAAAAGTGGATAAAACAAGCAGGACAAGTGGTTTAAAGGAACTGAAGAACTGCAAAAGTTGGGTTAAAGAGGCAAAAACGTGTAAAGAGTATCAAAAATGGGTAAAAAGTGGCAGAAATATAACAGAAAGAGAATCTGGTAAAGTAGAAAAAAAGGGTTAAATGTGTGAAAAGTGTCTGAAATTGGTTTAAAAGTGGTCAAAATGATCAAAAATGAATTAAGAGCGTCAAAAAATGTTGCAGAATTGGCCAAATGAAGCAGTGAAAAGGGGTTAAAAATGTAAAAAAAAAAAAAAAAAAAAAGGGTAATATTGGTGCAAAATCACAACTGGGAGGGACCATTTCAGCGGCCCAGCCAATTCTGTGGGCAGGCCTGTCTCCTTGTGGCCTGCTGCACTATGGATAATAGAGGTAGATCTCACTGGCAATGCCTAAAAATGTCCTGTGCATTGAAAGAAAATACTAAATATTCATTTTATTTTTTGTTTATCTGAAAGTCTAGCCCCCAGAGTGTCTGTCAAGATTAGGTCTGGCTCTTGTGCAATAGACTTGATGACCTCTGCCTTAAAGTGATAAAACATTTGTATTTTAGGTTCGCTTCATGACACTTCACTGTGTTATGAACCTGCAGGCCAAATTTAAGTCATGAACAATATCTCTAAGTTTATAAATTTAAGATTCACAATCATGAAAAAATGAGGCAGTAACTTCAGTTACGATAGTGGGCGTGTCAGTTGAATGAGAAGAAGCCACGCCCACTCAAGAGAAATAGGATCCTCTTAAATAAAAAAAGCTTCTGGTCAGAGTGCAGCTGATCAGAAAGAAGTTTGGGGTTAAATTTACTGTTTTCTGGCACAAATCTCTCTGTTATGATACTTTTAATGACTTGTAATCCACTGTGACATCAGCAAACATCAGCCTGTACTAAACCGTCAGTGATCCTATGTCATTGCAGCATTAGGGGGGCAGGGTCATTCCCCATCAGGACCAGTGATGTCATATGCTCATATATTTACCTATCCCTAATAAAACCAAGCCAGGAAAGAGGTGAACAACTTTCTAACATAATAAAAAATTCAGTCACACATAGATCTCAGTGTTTTCACATGTGTTATCATATAATATTAACTTAATACTGGCATCTAGCAACTTATTCAGAGAAGAGGTGTTAAATCTGGCAGAATAAACCTCATGTTGGACAAACTCTGATCTGTTTCCATGGTCAAACACGAGTGAAAATGTTGGCAAATTGGATTTCTTCCTTTCACCAAAACAAGGGATGAAAATAACACCAGTACTGGCAATCAGCTAAAGTGTTACTTAAAATGTTCACAGTAATATCATCTCTATCAATATCATCCTCATAAGGGCAAAAAAGTCCATGAAAGAGCAGAGTATTTAGATTTTCTTAAAAAAGAAAACAGACTCCACAGATTTAATAGAGTTTGGTGAACCTTTCCCTCACTGGGAGACTACGGGGGAGAAGCTCATGACTTTGAAGTTAGGACCAGGCACCTCTCACTGGTGTGGTGGGTGGAAGTATCAATCTCCATATGTTTGCAGTTACAGTATGCCTGGATAGTCATTTTCTTTTCATTCTAAGACAAATTTATGACACTTAGATTGACTTAAATAAGATGCTATCGCACAAAATAACGTAATCATGGAATGTTAGTGCATTAAACATTGTTTTTTACAATAAAGATTAAAAAAACCTCAGACTTATTTAAGAGGAAAATAAGCCCTTGAATGCATGTTGTTTTTCTGGATTTGGCTCCAAACATGGTTTATAAAGCAGTCTGAGGCTGATAACTACATCGCTCTCCTGTTAGAGCTGCAGAATTAATCACAATATCATCATTATAGCAATATGAGCAACTGAAACAACCAGTTCTCAAGTCTTCAAATCACAAAATTACTTGATGAAACCTGTAATGCTTTGTCACCCAGCATGTGTTCATTTTAGTTATTAGTTGGAGAATCGGGTATAATGGCGATGCTTTCACATCATTTTGATGCTGAAGCTCAAGCTAACTATCATTACACCCAGGACGACTGGTGCTGATACTGAGTTAAAGCCATTATGCACTCTTTAATATTTGTTTATTTTGCACCTGAGGTCTTCATCATAATATTGGACAATGCTGCAAATAACATATTTTCCATGCATCATGAAGGCCTATCATTCTGTATATTTCATGTGTCTTCTGATTTAAGTTTTTATGAAAAATATAAAAGGTTATCTCTTCATTGAGTCTACACATATGCCTGTATAAGTACTTTTGCCACTTCAAAGCTACAATAAGAAAGCCAGACACGGTCCAATCACCCTGCTGTAAAACATATCCTAATGAATCCAGCCCTGCATTCCTGAATATGTCTAATCTAATTGGAAGTCTGACTTCACTTCACCCCACAGGCTCCTGACATTGAGACAGAGCTCAGGGAAACCAGTTCAAAGATGACACAAACTGAAAATCTGGAGGGTTAGTATCAAAGATATTTGCTTATTCATCACAGGGTGTGGCCATCAGCACTGAGACATATTTTAGTTTGCAGGGAATCTGAGCTCGAGCTTAAAACATGCAGGTTTTTGAGTCAAACTGTTAAAATGCAACTTACTCTGAGATAAAAGATGAAGACGATTATGTAGCAGAGGAATTCACTCATCTGTGTAACTCAGCTTTGGTACAGAAGTGATGATCAAAGAATTCCCAACTCAAAAATATTTAACTGCAGGACAAAAACAATTTTCATTTAGACAATGCAGCCTTTATGTTGTCTGTTGCTTTCTCAATTTGTCTTTATCCATAAAAAGGCATGCAATTAGGGACAAAGACTATTAATTGTAGAGCTGAATTATGCTTCTTTTTATCTCTTCAATATTGTGAAATAAAAAACTCATCATTCCAAAAACAACCACTGACTTCATGCCGGCTTTAACATGGGCAGTTAACATGTTAATCATAATTTTATTATTTCATAACAAAGTCTTATCTTAGGTCTGCAGAAAGTGAGAGAACAATGTGATGTGAAATAATATTCATCACTATAGGTATACATATAAAATGCAATAAATATACTTATAATAAAGAGTCTGCATTAGCTTTAGCTATTACTGCTTGCAACAGGTTTTATTGGAATCTAAAAATAGCTGGAAAATAGATCTCAAAAGCACTACACTGGCACAAATTAATCTGATGGCAGCTGATAGCTCACAAAAGCTTCACAAACTGCATCAAGGCCTGAGAGCATGGATGTAACACTCAGGCCTCCATTCAAAAGCTAAAATACACTGTACATATACTGAGTGAAAAAGATTATTCAGACGTTTGCAATACATTTACTGCAAATGCTGACATTGAGATAGGGATTAAAGGGGACATATCATTAAAAATACACTTTTAGTATCTTTACAAATATATTTTAGTCCAGAGTATCAACCAACCCACAAAATGTGACATAAGCAAACCCTCCCTTTCATTCATGGCGCCCCTTTACCTGAAAACCACCCATTTCCAAGCTGCTTTTCTTGTGACATCATAACAGGTGTCGTTATTGCAACTTGACCCCCACCTGGTCCCTCCACCTATGGCCATGGAAACACATGCAGTACTCATGTTGGCATTCTGAGGAAGGCTGTCCAAAGCTTGTTTATACAGGGTCAAAAACCTCCTCTGGTGCTTGATCCATTCTGTATCTTGACCAAAGCATGGCACAGACAGAGAACTGTGTTAAAGGTGAAAAAGGGGTATGATATTTAACATACCATGATGATATCTCTTTTGTCTGGTCCTTTTCACACCTGGTGATACATCCAGAGGCCACTGGTGGTTTTTGGGCCCTTGGGACATCCACAGCACAACCAGGGGCTCATGGCACCCCAACTACCCCCTGACAGTACCCTAGGCCACTCATTCCCAAAATCTGGGTCAGGACCCATGGGTGGGCGCCAAATGTGTTTTCAGAAATTCTTTGCAACAATATCTAAAGGGACATTCATGTCTGCAGTAAACATCATAGCATCATGGCCGAGCTCCACCCATAACACTCACACTATCAACAAAAATAAACACAATTCAAGGCTCTACAAGCCACTTAATGGACAAAAGAGTTGAAGTCACAGTCATGGATGCTTGGCTATTTAAAAAAAACACTGTTACAAACCAGACAGCTTCTGAAAGCTTGCAAATATAATTGCTGTGATGGAGATAAAGTGATGCCTTCCAGACTCACAAAACAGAAAGAACTAGGTCTGGACCAGACTGGGCCTGGAATTAACGTTATCAGGCTCAACCATCCAGCCAAGGGAGGCACAGAAGGCAGACCTGATTAGCAATAATGTTCAGAAAACTAAGTTGTTGGGTCACAATATCTTGCCCTTTCAACCAGAAAAAAGTTTGCAACCCTAGGCAATGCTTACTCCCCACATTCATCCTTACTCCGCTCTAAAAGTGGGAACTTTTTCAACAGATTCTTTTCCCATGCCCCTGGTAACATGCAAAGACATCCAGAGCACGACCTGCATTGTGTCAATCCTTCAAACCTCAGGCAGCTTACTTGCCACATCTACGCCTTACTCCAGCCTCAATTTTTGCCTGAAACATGCCTAAAAAGTATGCACAGTTCAGTATGTGCTGCCCTTATTATAGGTTTAATAAATCCTATCAGAAATATAATGCCATTTTACTTTCAAGCTCACTTGGTACTTTACAATGTAATGAAAATGAAGCACAGTAAAAAGCAGTAGAGACAAATGTACTTTCCTCCACATGGTGAGGGAACCGGCTGCTTTGCTCCCTGTTCAAGTTCAAATTTACAAGACATTCTGCTTTTCAAAAGCTGTCAGTCTTTTGGGACTTTGGCAGGTTTCTGAGAGGAACACCTGTCCCTCACAGACAGTCACGCTTTGTTCAAAGACGGAGAGACTGTAAGCACCACCCTGAGTTCTTAACCTCAATCTTTCAACAATTCACAAGTCCTGGAGAGTCTCAAAACCTCTAGAAAGTATCTGATACAGGTAAGGGAGGAATCCTCGCCATTTAAGTTTTAACTTACTGTAAGAATTTTTATAGAGCTCAAAAAGCAAAGACAGTTTCTTACCATTAAAACTTGAACTCTTGTGCTTTGAGTAGTAAGTTAGGCACCTAACTAGGGGAAACAGTGGCTCATGCTGTAAAGACTTGGGTTAAGAAGCAGAGGGTTTCTGGATCAAGTCTGGAAGCTGGAGGGTGCCAGTTCACTTCCTTAGTATGGCTAAAGGTTCTAAACACCCAACTTATGTGCAGCATGTTCAACAACAGGGTGTAAAAATAAATTTCCTCTTAAAGGATTAGTAAAGTATTTCTTCTTTATCATCTCGGTAAAAAATAGAAATAAAGTAAAATTAAGATTTCGTGTTTTAATTTGTTTCCCTGAAGTTTTAATACAGCCCTAATACTTTAAAGGAAACATTAAAACACGAGGTTATCAGCAGTAACGGAGGCAGACAACAATCTTATCAAAACAGCTGTAAACAAGTGTGTATGAAAACGCAGAAATAGCCTGTGCAAGTTAAATCCACATGAAAGAACCGACCACTTTTCATCTGTCGACTCAACATCAATAAAAACGGCTCCCACCCCAGCTTAAAGGGTGATCACATCAGCACATTAGCCACTATGTGCTTTGAAGGTAAAAATGCTGATTGATGACTTGTATTTAATCACGGCGAACAAAAAACAGAATTGAATTCAGAAACCCGACGATCATTCATCTTCAAGTTCCTTTATTGTCTTCTAACTTCAAATCATTAGTCAGCGAGGGAGCCTCAAACAAGCGTTGTTCTCTGCTTGCTTTGTGTGATAAAGACACAGCTTTGTGAAATGTGAGATAAGGTTCGGACAAACAGAATCTCTGAAGCTTGTTTTAAAGGAAGGGTTCACTGCAGCCGAGAGACAATAAAAAATGCATGAGTTTAAACTTTCTTAATTTAAATGGAAAAAAGACAGAGGTCAGTGTGTTTGAACACCCTGATCTGGCAGAAGCAGGCTCTCTTAGCCTCTAATGTGCAGTCTTCTCTGAAGAGTCATGGTATTTAGTCTGACCATTTGTTCAAATTTGACAGGCAGATTTCTGCTTTTCTTTAGTTGTGCTTCAATCAGCTGAGACTAATATCCAAAGTGAAAGCCGATCTCTCTCCTAATGATTTAGAGAGGCTGATGCATGCATTCATAGTGCTTTGACTTGACTATAGTAATTCTCCGTATGTGGGACTGGACCAGTAATCCATCCAACGCCTGCAGCTGGCTTAAAATCTGGCTGCATGCCTCCTAACAGGCAAACGAAATACAGCCAAATAAATAAATAAATATCTTCAAAAAGAAGAAGATGGACCACATAACCCCCATGCTGCTTTCCCTACACTGGCTTCCTGTTAGCTACAGGATTAAATTCAGAATTTTGTTGTTAGCTTTTAAAGAGGTTAATGGTTTGGCACGGCCTTAATTAAGTCAACTGTTCCACGTTCATGCTCCAGCCAAAGCACTGAGGCCTTCCAGCCAGCTGCTCCAGGATGTGCCCAAAACAAGACTCAAAAGCAGGAGTGATGGAGCTTTTGTGGAACAGTTGACCACTTTAGACAATATTCTCCAGTCACATGTGCTTTAAATCAGTGGTTTGCAACTGCCCTAGTCTCGCCACCTACTACCACATCTATAATGACAAGTCACAAGTCAAATTTGTTTTAAATTTTCAACCAACATGAATAAAATTAGTTGCAGTTTGGACCTCGGATTAAACAAAACATAAATGAACAAAGAGGCAGAACAGAAACAATTTTACAAAGTTACTCATTACAATTACTTGTACAATTACGATTTATTTATAAATCGACTTGACAACAACCATTCTTCTCATAGTTTAGGATGTTGGCTCCCAACCTGGGGTCCAGGTCTCCTGGGGGGATGGGGTCGCCAGAAGAGATCTTCCAAGGGTGTGAGGCTCTGTCTGTTCTGAGGCTGTCAAAATCAGATAAACTAAAACAAACTAAAAATGTATAAAGACTTTTAACAAATGTGCTATGATAAAAGCTCTTGTATGTAGAACATGTAGGCCTTTTCTACTGGCTTTAATTATGAATCTTTCATTTGTGTTACATTTTGACATCAATGTACCCTTTTTTAGGGGGTCCTGGGCGGGGTCTTTAAGGAAATAAAGGTTGGAAAAACAAATTAGTCCACCTGTATTTGCCTTTGGCACAGTCAACCTAAATGCATTCCTCTTTCATTGAAATCAACACATTATAATAACCATCAGGAACACAAAATAAAAAGACAGTTTATTTCTATTCTTTAAATTTTCATTGGTTACATGCTTGATATCCACTTTTATAAGTATACTGTTTACCTTCTGGTGACTAAGGATGGAAATAAGCCTGTTGCTAAAATCTGGCACATTCACATGTTCAATAATGTGCACTGTCCTCTAGAAGAAATAATTAGACTAAAATAAATAAAGTAAATAATACTTTTGGGAACAGTCATTCATCTCTTCATAAAACGAAAGGTTAAATAAAGTTTACATATAAATGTCGCCATACTATCGTTTGTTTTTTTTTATAAGCTAGTATGAAATAAAATAATTTGAATATAAGCTATTGGGGCTGAAAACAGAGAATATGGAACACATTCTTTTTTCAGTAAATTATGTACTGATGGTTTATAATGCCAACATAACACTTTTCATTCAGTATTATGTATTTTGAAGTGGGTGAAAGCCCGAAGAAATTGTTTTAAAGCATTTTTAAATAATCTGTACCATTATTTGCAAAGCTGCTTAATGTTTTACAATGGCTGATCATTGGTTTGTAACTCTTCTATAAACATTGTTTGGGTGTTTAAATGAAGCTACAGAATATAAACTAATTTTTTTATTATTTAAACAGACTATTGACACAATGATGCACAATGTTACCTTTATTTCATTTCAATCCATAACAAGTTCTTTTTTCCATAATTAAGTTAATGTCATAATCTTTGATTAACTTGAAGTTCCTAATTTTCTTTTAAAATAAAAGCAGGCTTGAAAACAGGAAGCAAATCACCCTTAGTTTAAGAGTACAAAAATCAAAAATGAAACAAAACCAGTGCAAAAGTATGCATTTTTAAATTGCTACAAGAAGGATATAACATTTAACTAAAAATCTTAGATGAATTGCAGTTAAAAATGGTAAATGTCAGTCATCAACAATCAAGTTATTTTGTTACAATTAGTGTAGTTTAAACGCAGATGAGGTGCTGTTAGGTCTCAAGCTCCAATAAACATGACAGCCAAAGCCTCTGACTCTAAATTTGACAAAACCTTACCTTAATTCTGCATTTTTCAGAAGTGTTTTGTTCCTCTGCAGCTTAAAATCAAGATAGAGCTCAAAGGTTGTGGAGGGACATTCACAAAAAGACTTTTGCGGCAGTACCTTGAGGCTCTGCCCTGAAGCTATGCTGCTCCCAGGATTTGAGTAATAAGCAATGATAAAAAAAAATAATAATTCTACTAAAATGAAATTACAGGACTGACACACACGGTGGTAATTTCACTCAAAGTAACTGAAAAATAACCCATATTTAAAAAATAATGTTTAAAGAACACTCTATGAATTTTAAGGGAAAATCAGAATACAAGTGACTGCCAACTACATTTAATGCTGATTTGTTTTCAGCAAAGTGCTATATCAGTCAGAAAAGGCATTTTCTAGAAAGGACTGTGTAATCCTTTTCGATTTATTCCTCTCTGCAGGGTACGGAGCACGTATACAACAACTATCCCTCCACTGGGGCTATCTCCATCGGCTCCTTCTGGTTACAGAAATGTTACAGTCTAGCCATGACAGTGGGGGCAGCTGGAATTAGAGCACAGATCTGGACAAACTGCAGTGGGGATAAAGCCCATGAACAGCAGCCCTCTCCCAAACCCAGCAGGTTGGGCTGGCCTCCTCGCTGTTCCGCCCCTGTGGGATGTGCAATGACTCAGCAGTCGCTGGCTGCTGGAGGTGTCCTCAAGGGGCTCCCTCGGGACCAGAGGCATGCTGGCTAGGAGACAAACACATACCTGCATACGCTGCATGAGTGCATTTTAAACATTAAGCAACAAAAAAAATGCATGCACTCTGCATTGTGAGCATGCAAACACAACATGCATGCTCCTACTGGTGGTTGATGTCATTACTCATCCAATTCTCCAGAGCGACTGAGACACTGAATGGTTTATTAGTCCGTAGGGAAACAATTAGTTTACATAATTACTCATCTTTTCAGTTGTTACTTGTCTACACCACATGCAGTGGTTTTGAGTGAAAATAAAGGTAGTAACACATTTTTATCCTCAGCTGGAATGAGTCTAAGAGTATAACACGCAATTATCAGCAAGGGTTTCTCTTCACAGCATTCAATGGAGGCCTTGGAATCACTCGAGCATCAAGAAAATTGTTCCAAATCGCTATCGCTTATTTGCATGCATTAAAAGCAGGGTCAAGTAAGTCACATGTGAAGGGGGGGAGAGCTGGCCAGCAGCTTGAATACATTAAAGGGAAGTAAATGGTTTGTTGATTTAAAAAGATTAAAGCACACACAAGCAGGCCTGCTCGATGGATTTTAATTAACTTGCCATATATAAATTGCATGTTATCAGGCATTACTGAATTAAACGCTAAATACAAGTGCTCTTTCTGCCTGGGTGAGCCGAATAAAAAAGCTATTTAGAATCTTGGTTGCATCTCGCAGATGTAGCATGATGATGCAGCTACGGGTGCTCTGAATAAATTCCAGCATACCAACCCTCTTAACAGTCATCTGAGGAGATTCTCTTTAATTATGTACAATACAGCCAAATTCAAGTCCCCTGGCATCTCAGATGATCAAGCAGAGGGATGCCACGTTCTCTCCCTGAGTCATTCGGGCAAATGGATTCCACTTCCAAGAGTCATTTCTGTCAGTTATAATAAGAAGCTAATACATAATATGACACACTCTGAAATGCAAAACTATTCACAAGGTTCTCGGGGAGGCTGTGCAGGGCAATTAGAGGTTTGCTGCAAGGCCTGTGATGAGTTCTTCTATCTGTGAAATATCCTGGGAACCGTATCATAAATCAGCCGCTTAATATGCATGATTTTGGTTTGGGTTGAACTTTGAAAAGTGTGAAACAGAATTTAAAATTTCCTGTATCGAACATATGAGAGGAAAATGAACCCATTTAGACAGATGTACAGGTAAATAAAAGCAGGAATAAGTGGGCGCTTCTCACACAAAAAGCTAAATGATAGAAGAAGCTAGATTGTCAGTTCCTGCCTCCACACTGCATTAAATTAACTCAAAGAGCTTATTCTCTGTATGTTTATGCTATCAAAGCAATTACTTACTTGTACACTGATTTTCCAACAAATAATTGGGAACTAGGGGTGCAAGATAGGACAATCTCAGACTGTGAAGAAACAGAATGCATTGCTGATCTGCTAATGTTGTTCTTTCTCCTTCGCCCCCTCCCCTTCTGTTTTGTGATGCAGCGGTGATTCATAGCTGGAAATGAAACTGAAACTTAAAGTTTAGTCCTTGTGAAGATTTCTAAAAGACCTATATAGAGCTGTGTTGTGGTTCTCTCAACTATCAGTGTGCAAAATAACATCTATTTTCACAATCTGCACAAAGTTTGCAAACTTTTTTGATGAGCTCAAAAGACAGTGTCCTAAACCGTCTGCTGAGGATCAAACAAGGAAGAGATCCAAGGTAAGCGGCGGAAAGGGTGGGAAAGCTGATACTATTACTTTAACCCCTAGAACCCCTAGCTAGTGATATTTTTGGTCCGCCTTAGGGGTGTGTGATAGGACAATCTCAGATCATTGAAAAATAGAGTGAACCTGCTAAAGCTAAGAGATAGGGACAATCACATTCTGCTTGATTGGACTCTATGTTCACTCACCCCCTCCCCTTTTGCTTAGGCAGAGCGGGGATTCATGGCTGAAAATGAAACTGAAACTTAAGTTTATGTCCTTTAAAGACCCTGTAAAGTGAAATCCAAAGTTCTTGTCTTAACGCCCTAGATATGTTGGAATATGGTTGCTGTAAACGAGAAAACACTGAGACATTTCTGTGAAAGTTTTTCACCTCTTTTCTGGCTTGGTTTAATGTGGGCGGAGCTAATATGTGGGCTCATGATGTCATGAGCCCACAGTAGGGAATGACCCCGCCCCTATAACACTACAATATAAAATCAGAGCAGTCAATCTCAGTACAGTCTGTTGTTAGCTGATGCCACTGCCTGTATTGAAAATTAAGTCAGTTAAATGCTGCTTTTTCATTGTGAGGTAAATTTTCCAAATCTATTAGCCACAGTGGTCTATGGATCATTTAAAGCACCATAACAGAGATTTGAGCCAAAAAACGGATTGTGTCTCTTCTCTGGCAGAGAGCCAGGCAGCTGCACTCTGATCAAAAGGTCAACATTCAGATTGTAGCATTGTTCGAGACATCTGGACATTGGTCGTCTTTAAAATGTTTTCGCATTCATGATAACGACATCGCTCTGTGTCAGCAAACGTTTCCCGACCCTTTTATGGATTAAAAAAAAAAAACATTCTTATATTAAATATAAAAAAAATATGCATGGCTATATATCACAAATCCAATTTTGGGTTATGTTAATCCCTTATAGCCTGAAAACACAAACTATAGCCAGAAAATTCAAATTTTTTGGAACTGAAATGTTTATTTCACTTTCTACTGAAATCCAAAAAAATCAAAATTTCCATAAAATTTAACATATATATTTTTTTTGTATGTAATTTGATATATTAGATGTCTTTATTAACCAATAATCCACTTGAGGGCATTTTTATCATTTTTCAGATTGTATTCAGAAGTTTTATTTTAGTAATTCATGATCATATTGATTAGCTAGAGGTATCATAAAAGTATGTATCAAATATGATACAACAGACTTTAAGGGGTTAAAATTAGCCTCTTTTTTGTAATTCTTACTGATCTAGAAACAAAGCTAATGTAAGGCTGGCCACACACTACAGGATTTTAAGCCCAATTTTAGGCAAGATTTGACTCCCCCGACGATTGTGGGGGTGTATACCGACTGGAGCCTCGTTGCAAACGATTTTAGTACGATACTTGTCTGAGTAGTCTGCATGTGTGTGGTGTCAACACAATGAATTTACTGCTGCGAATCGCATTGTAGCCTCCCAGACCCTCAATCATAAATATCAGACATGTTTGATATTTACGATTCTAGGTCGTAGTGCCGCTGACAGAGTACCCACAACAACCAATGAGAGTGAGCACAACAGGGAGCGTCAACAGACGGGTCATACATACTTTCACCGCTCACAACCATAAACACAACTGCACCTTCATTACAGCCAGGATTTCATCCTGAGTCTTTCCCTTGTTTCATGATTTTTGCTGCACCTGTGATGCACACCAGGACAGCCTGTTGTGGAGAGACAGCAAGACAGTATCGACAGACATCCGTGTTTTTCTTTTTTTCCTGAAGTCACGTGATCAGATGAGGTCATAGGCAGGTCGGCAGGTGTGTAGTCTCCAGTGATTGGACAATCCGGCTGAGTTATCTAGTGTGTGCATTCAGAGGATTAAAGATGAAAAATCTTTGGAAATTGTCCTGAAGTCTGTGGTCTCTCACGGTTTTAAAATTGTTTAAGATTAAAAAATCGTCGTGTGTGGCCGGCCTAACTATCATATGATATCACATATGAGCAGGCTACTTGTATAAAACTACAACTGTATGAACTTTGCTTATAGTCCACATTTTAAATAAATATTACTGTAAAATTGTGCCTGATGATAACTGACGGTTCAAAAACACAACAGAGGGCAGATATTGAATCCTTATTTTATCCTGGTGAATGCAGAGAGGTAAAAATGATAGGTTAAGTATGTTGGAGACCTCCAGATCCACCTAACCTGGTGGTGCCAACTATAAAATGTTTTGCTTAAGAAAGATCTTTTTAAAAGTATAGATTTGATGTTTAAACTCAGTATCTGTGCATTAAAATAAATTTGGAATAAGTTTGTTTGTTTTTTTTTTTGGCCAATTAAATAAAATCAGCCTTAAAAACCAGAATGATAAAGAATTGTGATAAAACTGAGATCTTGATCCAGCCATAAAAAAAATCATAATATGATTTGAGCAACAGCATCTTTAGCAGCATATGCATTATCTTCTGGCATTTTCTGGCACTTGACATGGCTCATTGATACATCCTCTGTGCTTAAGTGACCTTCTCAACAAGCATGCATGCTCATCTGGTCCTTGAGTGAAACACCCCCCTACAGGGAGATTAATACAATTTATATACTTAAACTCCAACTCTCTGCCAGTCCAAATGTCCACACATCCACAGTGAATCACAGTGGTAAAATAAATGTAAAAGTTATGAAACATTTTAGAAATAATGAGCAGACAACCGGAAGGGATAGGAAAATATAGTGATTGCATTTCTCAAGAGACCATATCTTAAATGTGGTGTTCTTCAGCCAAATTCTAAAAACATGCTTACAGCAATGCAAAAAGTAATAATGTGTGAATTCCACTGCCAAAAGTACACAAAGCCATAGCAACATTATGATAAAAGCCTAAGACTGTGCCATGCAGAACAATCCAGCTTGTTTTTTTTTTGTTTGTTTTAGGTCATTCTGCAGAAGTTGAAAGCTAAACAAAACCAACACAAATGTATTCCATTTTATCATATCCACAGGAAAGCAAACACTCGATATCAGCTTGAGAGTAAAAGAGCGCAGTGCCCTACCGTTTTCCGTGTTCTCGTGCTCGGTGTCGGTCAGAGTTAGATTAGAGTTTGCTCTGCTGGAGAGGCACGAGCTGCGGCCTGACTTGGTGTTGCTGCGGCCCCACAATCTGACCGCGTGCTCTGGAGACATGATGCCATCTGTCTCTGTGTCTGCATCTGAGCCCACACTGACGGAGTAGTCGCGGTGTGGCATCCCCATGTCGGTCCTGTATGTGGCCACGTGGGAGGGCAGGGCCTCTCCAAAGCCAAGGTTCCGGAGCGAGAAGTCGGCCCCTAAAGCAAAGCAATCAAAACAAAACTCCAGTAATTAAGCGTCTCGCTTAAAGTGTCACTTGTCATGATAAACCGGAGTCATTTTTGTACAGATGACAGCAATACTCTACTATAAAAAGGTTCAATAATCACTTCAGGAAATGTTCTTTAACCTTGGTTTTTGAGTTACATAAAGGAGCAGTTCTTTAGACTTCTATGAACTGGACTGTTAGGTGAAAAAAGGATACAAGAATATGTGAGTTTACATTTCAGGTCTCCCTATTCTGACAGTACGGAGTGTTCAAATTCTATATTTTGGACTTTTTGCTATTTTGTAGTAGGTGTCTTTCATTATTCAGAAGCAGCAAATCAAGATACCATATTCACAATTTTTATCTCCTGAAATGTATTTCATAATTGAACCATCTGTCGCCCTCTTCCCTCTTTCTATCATTATTCTACACAGAAGGGTCAGATTTGTTCATGAGGATGTGGATTTTCAGCATGGGTCTGTTTTCAGTGCATGGAGTCTGAGCTGTATTGACCACTATCAGCAGGCTTTAGTCTATACTGCTGGAACAATCCATGTGGACAGCAAACAAGATGGAACTCACTTCGCCTATCAACAATAATCTAACAACGATTTAATAATCTCTACAAACAGATGTTCAGATAAGAGTTCAAACATTTTAAGTTGATCCACAAATCTGCTTGATGCTTTGTTTTTAAAGCCAATCAAATTTTAGATTTCCTATCTACCTGAGACAACCTTCATTAAGCTAAATAACATTTTGAAGTTGTTTTCTTCTCTTGAAGTCAGACCTGACAAAGCTTGGCTCTATCCTTTTTACAAATCTGCATCAGGATCTTATTTTGACAAACTTAATCCCCATAACTGCAAGTAACATAATGTCTGGACTGTAAGTCGCCCTGATATTGCTGCAGTTTGTTTTTTCTCCCTAGGGGAAAGAGGTTTAGCTGTCCTCCTGCATGTTCTCATTTTATTTAGCTAAGTCCACACTGTGAAGATTCTGTGCAACTCTGTCATTCCTTTGGTACCATTTGTTTCCACTGTATGGAGTTTGCACATCTACTAGTAATAGTACATAACTTAAGCTCTAAGCCTTTGATGATTGTTGTGAGAAAGACCAAGCCAACAAGTTCCACTGCACTCCTCTGCCTGGCACTCAGCCTTGTCCACATGTAGGCAGTTTTTTTTTTGTGCATTTGACCTTCTGTACACACGCAAACTGCATTTTAGGTCACTGAAAATGCACCTTTTGGAAACTCATTCCAGCTTTATTTCTCCAGCTAAACGCTGGCGCTCCTAGACGAGGTCTGGTTCAGGTTGGTGGAACAACTTTGACAATGAAATGGTCATTGCTGAGGAACATAGAGAAAATTTTCACATCAAGAACATGGTTGCTGTCTCTGAGTGAGCTGGACTTGTTTATAGAAACCAAAAAAACACTCATAGAATATCACTACTGTTGACATGGTGAGCTCTTTACAGCATGTAAATGTGCCCTTTTGTGATTTCATGTGGATGAAGATGTTTTTGAGAAAGTAGCATCTATGGCAGTGTTAATTTGTCAACTAAAACTATGACTAAAAATGTTCGTCAACAGCCTTGTTTTCCATGACAAAAACTAAACTAAGACTAGCCAACGATAGCTCTGTGATGACTAAAACTGACAAAAAGTAAGTTTAGTTTTTGTCAAGATGACTAAAACTAGACTAAAATGTAATCTGGTTTTCATCAGACATTTAAAATCCATGATATTTCTCCACTGTGGGTAAATCTGTCAAAAAACAATGCATCTCTCTCAGCTGTAGAAAGCAGGGACCCCAGGTTTGGCAGAGTGCATAGAACCAACTACCATGATTTGGTCCCAGATTTAGGAAAAAAATATAAATGCTTGGACTAAAATTAAAGACTCAAATGTGAGGACTTTTTATGGACTAAACCCTGACTAAAATATTTTTGAGATTTTGTAGACTAAAACTATGAAGGGTGGAAATGACTAAAATGTGACTAAAACTAAAAGACATGCAACCAACAGACTAAGACCAGATTTTAAAAAGCTGTCAAAATTAACACTGATGTGTGGAAGGTTTTTTTTTTTTTTTTTTTTTGTACAGAGGAAGAATTTTCAAAAATACCTGCCAATGCAAGGACAAGGCCTTCTTGTCTTAACTAAGTAGTGTTTTCTGCCAAATGAACACAGGGTTTATTTTCTTAATGGTATAGCCCCCACTTTCTAAAAATGCACAATTTAGAATAAATAAGGGAGAAAATCAGTTAAAAAGTGGCAAAAACCCCTGCTGGTCTTGTCCGTGTTGTTATATTCCACCCTGTGTCAACAGTGAAGCGGCTGATTGCAATATGCAATCCCATTCGGTGGGGATGCATGATATTACTGGTACAATACAGGTATTTTTAGGCTTAAAAAGTGAATTACTGGTATCTGCAGATATGAAAATTTCAGATGATATTTTGGCTAAAAAAATCTGTCTACATCAGCTGTAATTTTGCTGTACAAACAAAAAAGCAAGTGGAGTTTTAGGCTGGACCAACAGACCAATGTCAGATGAACACTTCTTCTTTATTCCTCATTATTCCTTACACTTTCAAGTGTGTTCTTAGGACTGAAAGCGTTTTAGATATCTATATCAGCTACCATTAATTTGTAAATATCAGCACATCAGATATCTGTAAAAATCCAGTCTTGTGCATCCCTACCATTAGCAGTTGTGAAGTGTGCAACAGTGGCTTGTCCATGCACCTGCAATACTTGTATTGTGGTTGCATCAGTGTATAGGTGTGTATAGGACACAGACAACTTCTTAGATGTAAAAATAGAAATTATAAAATGTGTCTTATGCACTAGATTTCATGGTAAATCATAGTATAGTATATAATCATAGTATAGAAAATTGGTTTCTCAAATTGTAAGTGAGTGAGAGTAAAGCCCTTGTGTAACTTATATCCTGCTGCTGAACTAAACAATGACTCAGCAGGTCAGTGAGCACTCCTCTGGACCTTTAGGGTCCAAGAAACGAGTGTTTACATTGCAGACATAAACGCCACATGGAAAAGGAAGTTTTGCCTGGATGTCATTCAGCGCAAATCACTGGTTTAAACAGAATTTTGGAGAAATTTACAAACATTTCCAGAGTTATACGGTATATCATTTATCAGACAGTGATAGGCAAGGGTCACTGAAGGGCTCTAAGATTGCACTAAGATTATAAGATTAATCACCTTGAGTCAGGAGACTCGAGCAGTCTTTGATAAAAAGAACTTATTTGATTCCATGAATTCTGTAGATAAAGCAGATCTTATCAAGTTTGGCATTTCTAGGTTTTGTACTGATAGAAGGCAGTATCATTATTTTTCCCATAATTTCATTTGAAGCTGCATTGCTAAGCGTTATTTGAGCTGGGTTTATGTCCAACTTGACAGTGCCATCACATCTGATTTGAACTTTGATGTTCAATAATAAATTTGAACAAGCAAGTAATAGTATGCATGTCTTTCATGCACTTTTTAACACTGGCATGGAAAGTTCAATCCATAGCCACCTCTGTTAATAGTCAAACAATGCGGGGTGACCTCTACAGCGACTGAATGTGAATGAGATTTCTCATTAAAAAGCAATGATGCATATATTGAGACCAGGCAGAAAAGTGCCTTTAACTTAATAACCGGGATTTCTCCCTGTCATTGTTCCCTGTTAATATACTTAAAGATGAACTGCAGTGATATCACTTACACTCTTTTATATCAACATAATAGCATTATGTTTCTAATATTAGCAAAGCCAAGGCTAACCTTGCCGGCTGAACTCGTCCACTTCGTGATGAACCATTTCCTTGACACGGCTCCCGTAGGCCATCCTTGAGTCATGGTCGAAGGCCTTCAGCGTTTCACTAGAGCTGTAGGATTTGGGGTTGGGCTTTCCGTCCTCACTGTCAGCTGAGGAGCTGGTGTAACGGCGCTCTGTGTCCTGCCGGGCAGTGAGTGAGCGGTAGGGTCTGCGTTCCTTCACTTCCATGGCTGCCTCCACGCTGTTGTCAACATCAAATGTGGGAAGATTCCAGTTTAATTTGAGCACTTCTGTAAAGAGAAACACACAAAGAGGACACATTTGTGAATCAAATCTAAATTACTGGCACTGTGATCCTTCAAAATGCATCATTAAACATAAATCAACACCAATAGTAAGTAATGTTTTTTTGATTATAAAAAAGTTGGGGTGCTGCGTAAAATGCAATGCACTGCAAAAACAGAATACAATGATCTGCAAATCTCATGAACCATATTTAATTCACAACAGACCACAGCGTATCAAATGTTTAAAACTCAGATATTTTACCATTCCATTTGATGGCAGAAATACATCTCAAAAAAGTAGGGACAGGGCAACAAAAGGCTGGGAAATTAAATGGTGGTAAAATGGACTGAGGCAAAATGGAAAACTGTTCTGTGGCAGATAAATCAAAATTTGAAATTCTTTATGGAAACCTAAAACATCATGTCCTGTGGACAAAAGAGGATAGCGACCATCCCGCTTGTTATCAGAGCACATTTAAAAGCCTGCATCTCTGATGGTATGTGGCTGCATTAGTGCGTATGGTGTGGGCAGTTTACACATCTGGGATCTTTTCCACTTTCAGTCAATGTTTTCTACTTTTAACCAATCTTTGCCACTTTTAACCCCTTTTCATTGCTGTTTCCTCTCTTTTTGCAACATTTCCTTGTCAATTTTTGCAACTTTTTTTCCATGTTTCTGACTTTTTGACAAATATGGACATGTTTTAACTGCTTTTTACCACTGTTTGCACTGATTTTTCGCCAATTTGTCCCAATTTAGCCCACTTTTTTTAACTCATTGTTGGCACTTTTTAACCCATTTCTACTACTTGTATCTGGCTGTTTTTGCAACTTTTTGCATTTTTGTAACTCATTTTTCCACTTATATCCCATTATTGCATTTATTTACCTCCTATCACAAATCTTCCTTGTTAATTTTTACCACTTTTAACCAATTTTTCATTAAAGTTTAAAATTATCCTTTCCATAAAGTTTAATAAGTTCCCTCCATTTTATTTTCTGGCATCCTTAAGTTTGTGCACCTCATGGTGTGGCTATGAAGTCTGACACTGCTTTCCAAGTGGTTAAGCTTAGTGTGCCCGCCCACATTGTTAACATTACCAAAAAAGGAAATTCTGTTTAAAGAAATAAGGTTTAAATTAAAAAAAAAAGGCTTAATTGTACTAAAACAAATAAAAAAAATCTGCTGCTTTGATAAGCGTGGTTATTATTCAGGACTCAGTAAGCTCCCCCCTCTCTCCCCCCTTATGGGTGGCGTTGCACACCAAGCACCAAGCTTACCAAGCAGTTGTTGGAATAAATAGAATTCAAAAGCATGTTTCTGTTCACAGCAGCGTATGCACGGCTGAGCACACGCACAGGGAGAGCATGAAAAACCACCCAGATTAGATTTAATAAAATATGGCACGACAAATCTTGCACCTATAAAGTTTACGGTTCAAGTCCCCCACAAATATTCGGTTTTATGTGTCGCATTGAAACGCAGGGCTTCCAGCGTCTGCAAAAGTGGCAGGTGTCCTTCCATGAATTGTGTTGTTTATAAGGTACAAATCATCAACATGGCTGAAAAGTGAGGAGGCAAACAAATCTGAGACTACACTGAACCAGCAGAGATGATTAAAATCCGAAACATAAAACCCCAACTGTCAAATATCACACCAGCTACAAGATCAATAGAGAGAGGGAGTTTTAGCATTGGGATATGTGCTGCTTTTCATTTTTTTGCCTTGAAGGACAAAATATTGAAGTCAATGAAGGAAACATGCTTTTAAATAATTATAATATATTCAAAAATAATTGTTGTTTTTCATTTTTGTCTTTTATAACAGAAAGAAAAGGGAAAAAAAGCTTTGCTTGTTGAGGTGTGACATCACGGTGCCATGCAATCACTTCATTCCAAGCAGCCACACGTTTTTAGATATTGAGTAGGATTAACATTTGTCAATGTGGATATAAAAGATGATTAAAGGCTTGGTCACTGTTTACTTCGGAGCTCAATAAAAGAACAGAGAGAATTAGTGAGCGGGATACTGCAGCTGTGTGATATATTATTTCCATTCTCCCATAAAATGTCAGTGTGATGAAATGTCATGAGTTTTAAACCTGTCAGTCATGCTGCAGGATGCCACTTCTGTGTAAAATGTTTTTCCTTTAGGATGCGAGTCACTGGATAAGAGAACAGAGCCTTTTTGGAAAAGAGATAAAGACTACTCCTGGCAAATCTGTGAGTTTATATTGACAATATGCCTGTGTTGTTCAGACAAGGATTTTTCCACGAGATAAGCTCTTTATGAATACTGTATGAGATTTGTGCCGGACTCAACAGTAAACAATAATCCCTAGTGAACTATATTTGCCCCGGCATTAAAAAACTTTCCATTAAAGACACTATTGTTGGGTTTGGGGGGTTCTTTTTGTATGTATTGACAGCTGAAAAGATCCCAGTGATTAATGACTTGGGGCCTCAATAGCAGGACCTCCGCCACACAGGGGGGGAAGAAAATGCTTCCACTCTGCACCCGCAAGAGCACTTCAGCTGCTCCTAAGATTTCAAACGCAGCTTGCTAATTTTTACCTTTTTTTTTTTGCTCAGGACTCTTGATGCTATGCAAATGTGAGAGCGCTGAAAACAAGCAGTCTTCTACCGTTTCATGAATGTTCTGTAAAGTGTTTTTGTTTCCAAAGAGCTGGGCTCAGTGCTTTGGCTATCTCTTTTCTGTACAGCCCTTCCTCCTCATTATTAATCAGCGGGTATGCAACGAGATGCACCTTTGAGACCATGGGAAACCAAGAGGAGTTTTTCAAAGACGCAACAGGCCATATACAATGACAGATGACACGGGTTACAAATGTGGGTCCCTGAAAATGTATTTACTTTCAGCGCAGCTGTCACAATTTTCCCACAAAGCACAGTGTAAAACTACACAGCACCACTCTTCATAAATAGGCTACATCTGGCATTATCACTTTGTTTCAGCGCCAAAAAGCAAAGCTGTTGTTCTTGTTCATCTGTCTAGGTCTAAACCATGCAAGAGGGAGCCAAAACAAAGAAAATGCCACCGTTGTTTTAATTTAATGTACTGGTATGTGAAGATAATAAACAGGAGGCTTTATTTAGTCACGATGTCTCAACACTTATTAAGAAACAAGACCAAGACGTGCAAAGAAGACTATTTTTGACTATTAATAGTGGGACACAAGGGACTTCTGGAAGGCACAGCTTGAAACACTGAAGGAGAAGGTTAATGAGGCTGTACTCACAAAGACTTGGTTAGAAAAGTTATTAACAAAGAGCAGTGAAAAATGGCTGCCACAGATTGAAATCTCTGTAACTGAGATAACAATCACATGCTTTTATTTCAAAGACAAAGTTCCTCTAAAAACCCCGGCTGCAGAGCTCGAGCGCTGCCAAAAAGACGCTAACTGCAGATCTATGCAATGATCCTAAATCAATTGAGCTCTCCCTGGATAGACAAAAGAAATGATGGATGGTCTGTTTTAGGCGTTAAAACAACTGCAAACTCTACATTTTTCAATTGCATTGTCTACACAGCCAGGCAGGGTTTCTCCAGGTTTGTCTGTCCGTGTAAAGCAAATGTAAAGCAGCTGTAAGCAGACTAATGATGTGGCTCTGCAGAGGAAGTGCTGCAGGGAGCCAGGAACAATGAAAAGTGTCAATTGTAATCATCACATACAGTCATGTTGCATACATTTTTTAATGAAATGCTCTGAACATTCATCACAGATAAGTTCATAACCATTTGAGCTGCTGAGGAAAGTTTCATCACACTGATTTAAATTGACACTAAAGGAAAAGTGGATGGGCAGCAAATACACAGTAACAGCAGAACATATAATGAGAAGTGAAGGCAAATCCTCTGCCTGGTATTTACAAGTCACTGTTCATGCTAAAGAATGTCAGAGGGAAATAAAGAGTGTAAGAGGGAAATAACCCCCAGAAACCAACCAAAAAATACTTAGGGACTATGATGTCAAACATAATTAACACCCAAACTCCCCTGCTTCTGCTCATTTTTAATAAAGGCTATTGTTTTTTGCCATCATGCTTCCTTTTCATGCAAAACATTCTAACATCATCGCTACTCCTGAATTTATACTTAGCCCTTTATAGGGCACTCATTCAAATGCTTGGAAATTCAAAATTCAAGCCCTATAACATTGTTGGTAGACATCCCAAAGCTGTTGGACTGTTGTTACTTATATATACAGTGTTTAACAAATTTATTAGACCATCATCCAAAGTAAGGTTTATGCCACGGCTGCCCTAAATTAACAACAGGTAATTACCAAAATCATTCTTTTATGTTTCTGCAATGGTTAATACACCAATATGTAAAAGCTCTTTAACCCAAATGATATTTTTAATGCCAAAATATAATTATTATTGTTATCCATGAATTTTCAAATGTACTGATTTACAAATAACTGAAAAAATAGTAAAGCACATTAATATTTCTTGATTAATATGTCAAATTATAATTATTTACTTGCATTCCTGAACAGAAAAATTAGTTTTAGTGGTTGAATGTTATGCTTGATTCATTTCTGACTTCTTAGAGAAGCCCAGTGAGCCAGCTCAAATTTGGGTATAAAACGGTGAATGTAGTTCAAAATTCCTCATTCCTGTTCAAAATAGTAAAATGTGGAGAGCTCACTGAAAATGAAAGAGTCCGCATTAAAGCACTTCATGATGCTGGATGGTCTCTGAGACAAATATGACAGGTGGTCTAATAAATTTGTTAAGCACTGTATAAATATATATATATATATATTTTTTTTTTCATTATAATGGTGAAAATCAAGATCAAGGAAGTGACCACATATGGTTCTTTGCCAAACATAGTGTATGTAATTTAAGATGATAATAATGGACATTAAACACATTGACTATTTACTTGTGCATGTAAAGATCCTTTAAATATGAAAAAGATCATTTTACAAGATATGGTGAAGTTGCCTTCAGATTCTGACATCTTTTAGAGATGCAATAAGCTTCACAATATCACAATACTGTATAAGTAATGGTGATAACACCAGTTTTATCTTATAATTCCAATGGTACATCCTATAATAATCACAAATATTGAATTACAATGTGAATTCTAGCAGTGATGAGGCTCACAATAAAAAAATAAAAAATGATTTATGCTATTTAGTTTTAATTAAAATGTAATACTACTGTAAAACTGACTCAAATCATATATTTCACTATTTGAGCCACTTATTCTTCTTTATAATACCACCATAAAATGTAAAAACATCACAAATATTAAATGTCCAAATTAATTTTAGCAGAAATAAGTCTCACAGTCAGCCCTGTCCACAAAATTAGCTGAGCCCCCGAATAAAAACCAGAGATTGGGCCCAGTTGTGATTTATTAATAATATTAAGGCATGTGTGTTGGATCAGTAGTATTGGTGCTAACGGCTACTTAATTTTGGAGCTGAAAAGTGTGCCACGTTACTACTGGATTCTGATGTTCAAATTATTTATTCTGCCACTTTTAAAACAATTTCATTACCCATTTTACCACATTTAACCTGTTTTTTTCACTTTTTGACAATTTGTGCTACTTTTTAACAGCTTTTCACTATTTTTACCACCTGTTTTTTTTCCACGGTTTTACCTTCCTTAATCCATTTTTGCTACTTTACCTTATTTTGCCATTTCTAAACCTATTTTGACCCATTTTTGCCAGTTTTTGACCACTTTCACCACTTATTTCTGCCAATTTCTTCCCACTTTTAACCCAGTTTTTCCAATTTTTTTGCCTTTACTTTGCAATTATTTAACTGTTGTTATGGTTCCTTTTGTTTTATTTTCTGGCATCTTTACGTTTGTGTACATCATAGCTTAGCTATGAAGTCTGACATTACTTTCCAAATGTTTTTTTCAGTGTGCCCACCCCCACTGTTAATATTACAAATTAAAGGTAATTCTGTTTTAAGAAAAGGAGTTTGCACTTTTAGATGGCTACAATGTACTAAAGCCTAAAAAAAGTGCATTTTTGGTCGCTTTTACAGGAGTGGTAATTATTCAGGTTAGATATGAAATATTGTTATGAAAGATTAACTTTACAATGGACCATGGTTTCCTGACCCCCATAGGTCCCCCACTTGGCTGGGCCCATGAAAGTTTTCCCCTTTATCCCCCATTATGGGAGGCCTTGCTCACTATAAAAATAAAAACTGATATAAACCAAACAAGTATAATGAAACTGTTATAAGGTTATAAAACTGACAACAAATCACACTGTTTTTGATCATTATACTTTGAAAACAAATATTTTCAGCAACATCTACCTGAAACTCCAGATAAAAATCTTATTTCAAGGTACAAAAAGGAAAAATAGGACTGCATTATTTATAATAATTAAAGAAAATGTACCAAAGGGGCAAGCCAGATTTATTGGTTGAGTGTCTTGAAATGATTTGCAGTTTCTGAACTAGCTAGTTCAATTTGAGAATTTGCAGAGTATGAGATTCTTATCTCCGTCACAGAGATTCCAATCAGTGGCAGCCATTCATCACTGGTCTTTATTAATAACCTTTCTGACTCTCTGTGAAAATATCCTCATTGAGTTAGTTTGACTTATTGCAGTGAGCTCTACTCTATAAATGTAGCATTAGTTAGGATAGAAAACAAATGATTATCTTCCTCATGAATCAAATAAATACTTTTTTTCTTCTCAAAGCACATTTTTTTTTCCTTTTGGCAGTGTAAAATCCCCAGAAACAAAAAAGAACAGCTGTGTTTTTATTATTTTGGAATAAGCTTCTTATTCCTGCAGGGATCCAAAATATTGTTGTGGCGCAGAATGGACAGACCATCATTGGCAAGATTTACAGGATAAAAGAAGTTCTGTTTTTTATATTTTTTTTATTGTGTTTCATTAAAATTGAGTAGTTTCTTATTTCCTCAAATCCAGGTAACTCTTGAGAGGACATTTTTGTCTAGTTTGTGAGTGGATGACAGAACTTGGCACTATATCAAGGTTTTAGCTATACTGATATTATTTTTCAGACGAGATATGGGCTGAGACAATATTGTTTAAATCACTGTATTTTATTCATGGTTAAAAGTATGGACACACAGTGTTGGGATTTTACTGATAACTGATATGACTTTCACTTTAGCCAATTCAATGTTAATACAGATATATTAATCTAGTTCAGACATAAACCATCATTCATTAAGACATATTTTAAAATGTAAGGAAAGATGATGAAGAAAGAAAATTACCACAGCTGGCATAGGTCTGTTGGTTCTGCCTTAAAGTCGACAAATTTGAGTGAATATAAAGTCTATATTTACAGGTACTACAGGCCAATATTTATAGCTGATATAGATCAATATTTACAGATTATATAATCCAATATTTACAGACAATAAAGAAAAACATTTACAGATCATAAAGGCAAACTTTCTGACAATTAATTCAGACCGATATTTAGAGCTAATATGGGCTGATATTTAGAGCTAATATAGGCTGATAATTACAGCTGATATAGGCTGATATTTACAGCTAATATAGGCTGATAATTACAGCTAATATAGGCTGATATTTACAACTTATAAAGGCCGATACCTAGGCCTAATATAGGTCAATATTTACAGCTAATATAGGCTGATAATTAAAGCTGATACAGGCCTATTTTTACCTTTAATATAGGCTAATATTTACAGCTGATAGTCTGATATAAACAGCAGATATAGGCCAATATGGACAGCTTATGTAGGCTGAAAAAACAGCAGATTTAGGCCAGTATTTACTAGAGGTGGGAATGTTTAGGCACCTCACAATTCGATTCAATTACAATTTATAGGGCTATGATGCGATTCGTAATTGATTGTTGATGCATTTTGCTACACTTGGGTTTGTTTGTATATTTCTGTTGTTCTCACTCTGCCAAACATAATAAAAACATTACATTTGTATTAAGAAAAACAGAGATAAATTAGATGTCCACTATCCTCTAATTGAAGATGTGTGTAAACTGGAAATTTACCACTGTACTGAACCAAAGGTAGCAGCATCCTATCCGTGTAAAATTTCTGAAACTACATACATAAAGATAAAGGTCATCTAAATCTTGCTGTCACGCACTGCATGTCAGAGTTCCACCTTTTTGTTCCTGCTATTCCACAGTTTTTAAATATTTTTATTATCGATTATTGGACATTTATGAATCGATTCAGAATCTTCCACATCATGATGTATCTAAGAACTGATTTTTTCTCCCACCTCTAGTATTAACAGTATCTAGGCCGATAAATACAGTAGATCTGGGCTGATATTTACAGTATCTGCAGGATGATATTTCAAATACCATCCCTAGTTTAATTTCTTTTACATTTATTCTGGCTCCATCTGGACATTCTGGAGTGCAATGTTGAATTACTTTGTATTTGTTTATCATTACAAAAAAATATTGATCTATATATTGTACCAACATTCTACCAAGTTAATGTCCAAATATTACTTTTGATTCATATCAACCTGCCCTTAAGGAGCCTAAAACTTTTAGGGGAGTTCCCTCACTGCAGCCTTTTACAACACACAAAATCTGTCAGCAAACCCATAAAAAAATCCCCCACTGTGTTTAACAGGTGGTTACAGAAGCCCTTGCTAAAACACTAGTTGAGGTTTTTACAGGGCAGATCGTTGTGACCACTGCTTCAGTGTCAGGAGTTAGTTAAATATGGGATCTAAATACGTGGGAGGCGTCTGGGGTACAATAAAAATGCAAATGGCTCCGTACTATCCATCAAACAATTAGCAGTGTGCTGAGAATTGCTATTCAGTGCTGCTGCATATAAATCTAGCCTTCACTCTGCACACAGCCCTGTTTTCCATTAGAATTAACCGCTTGCTGCTCTTAACGTGTTGTAGATTTTCCATGCAACATCCCACACTGAATGAACTGAACATTCTGAAACAACGCTGCAAAGACAAAGTAACATGCATGCACCATGTTTGGCAAATCCCTCTGAGTACAATATGGCATGATTACAGATTACTTGTCTGTGAAATCACTTAATCACTTACTATTATTACTAATTACTCTCACTACGAGAGAGATGTAATGTGTAACTGATTAGTGGTGACATTTTTAGACACATTTCTGTGACAGTGCATGAGCTTTGCTTTTAATAACTTCATCATCTTAATTCAGGGAAACCAAATTTGTTCTACCATCAGTGTTTTAAAGGATATAAATGGGACTTTATCTCTAAAACAGCACATGTAAACCCAAGCCATTATTTATAAAAGCTCATATCTTGTAAAAATCTGTAAAAACATTTTTTTTTCATTTTTTGTAATTGATAACCTTCAATAATGACATAGTCAAAGGATTAGAGGCTGTTATCTCACAACACTGCAGACAAACATGTACACACAAAGCAGGCTGTAGAGCAACAGAGAGGAAATTTGGGCAGATATCAAGATTATTGTCTACAAGCTTCTTTGAGAGCTAGAAAAGCTCCATACAGGCACCACTTACTGCTATTCTGGAAATCTTTCACATGCCTGAGCTCTATAGAAAAGCCTCCTCGGTCAACAGAAAGGTGTGTTTTCAATGGGGGAAAAAGACTCGGGTAGATGGGGTGGGGTGGGGGGGCTGAATGGCTTGCCAAACAGATTTGAATTCCGTAGTAATAATACGGGCTGGGGTGGGGGCATGGTGGCGGAGGCGGTGGGGGCATTTCAGCAGCCGCCGTCTTCCGGGATCAAAAGCGAGCTCCGCCAGCGAATAAAACCGAATGCGTAAAAGCCTTAACATAAACAAACGTAGTCTGAGACTGCTGCGGCAGCACACTCCCCGCTACTAATCACTCCAAGCAATTCAAGGTTTACTCCTGACAGAGAGAGCAGGCAATGGAATAATGCTATTAAACCAGCCTGGTAAATAACACAGAGAAGCAGTCTATTTATTCACCTTCTGCAGTGATGTACACCCCTGACCTTGGCTAAATACAGCAAAGGCTGAAATGTCTGCTAATCCATTATCCATGTTGCTGCTAAACTATAAAATAGATGTTAGTGTTTTTCTGGCTTGCCACTGCAGTACAGCTGCACACGGAAGCTAGTAAGTTCTTTAATGACTGAGGAAATCTGGACTCTAAAGGTTCACCACAGCACTCAGACAAAATTCATGCAGGCTGAAATGAGGGCCTCTCCACTTGGCTGAAGTGCCTCTGTTCCCAAGTACGGCTGCTGAGTGCAGAGGTCACCCTGGTGGTGACCTGTCTCTCATTAGTCCACAATTAATGCTCATTATCCTGCACAGGCTGGACCCCGGCTTGATTTATAGTTTGGCCTGCAGTCAAAGCAAATGTAATACCAGCTAAGCAATAATCAACTGAATGTAAACTTGCTACTGTCAAACTTGTAACTAATGTTTGAGGTCTGCAGCTATGGCCTGAGGACACTCTGAGGGACTAAGATGCTACAAACTATTAATCCTCTGAACGGTATTAATGGGCTGCTGTGGAGCCGTAAGGGTTGGCTCACTGGGATAACATTGGCACATTCCTTTAAACCATTTCAGTTTCATATGGCAGGTTCTGAGATTTCAGATAATGAAAACATAGATGTGAAGGAAACCTAGTGTGCTATTCTGCTTTAAAAACAAAAGTAGCATCTTTTAAAAAGAAACATCAATGTTTGAATTCATTTTCTCTAACTTTACTGTGATCATTGCTCCAATGGCACATGTCCAGCTCAGCTTCCTGACAGTCTTCACACATCCTGTTTCTAGGCAAGGCAAGGCAGGTTTATTTATAGAGCATTCATATACAGAGCAGTTCAAGGTGCTTCATCGAATTAAAAACAACATTATGAACATTAAGAGAATTGAAAGGCAGATTAAAGATTCGCACTAGGAGTCTGTGCCATGTCAAGACACATTTGAGCCCGTTGGTTTGACTAGCGTGGCACACTCTTGGCCCCAGCACGTGTGGAAGAGGTATGCATCACCATGGTACCACTGCTTATATGAGCTTTAGCACTGATGCACAGCATGGACGAGATCTATATGACTGGTCCTCTCAACAATCATTTCAAACAGTATTTGACTAAAACAACCCCAAATCAGCAACAAAGTGAGGGAAGTCACTGTCATATCGTCTGTGTATTTCTCCATTGGGCCTACTGAGACCACTCGTTTTGTAAACGGCATGTGTCATAGAATGCCTGATGACATGTCTGTTGGTTGGAGGCCAGCACGTGACTGGACAGGGGGCAAAAGCATGCTTCAGCAGGGTATGGGGTACTGGCCCTAGTGTGAGTTCACCCTTAGAGCATAAAAAGAAAGTAAAACATATTAGAAATGAAAAATAAGCTAAGATATACAACAGTAAGAGGACATTTAAAAAGACATTGAGCAAAAATAAGGACTTACAACACAATATATTAAAATATCCTTGAATATTCCATCACTGTGCCACTCTTAAAGTAATAAATGGAAGATTAAACAGACTATACTGGAGGTCCTCTGCTATTTGATAAGTGTGGCTGACATTATTTCTTAGACACTCTGCACTATTGCACATGTATTATTCCTTCTATACTTTTCATTTGGACTTAAAGCTTATACTTGTTTATACATCTTTTTTATTCTTTGTTTCTATTGCTTCCCCCAGGATTAATTAAGTATTTCTGAATCTGAATCACATTCATATAAGAGTTTTAGATGATTGCAAACACTGTTTACATTTTCCGAATCAAAGATCGAAATCAACTGTTAAATGACAGAAGGATAAGATTTTTTGGCAGAAAATATGATGCACATTTGTTCAGATCAAGAGAAGTAAAGAGATGAGAGGTGCCAAGTTATCCACAGGGGTCGCCAAAATCAGTGCAAGCCAAAGTTCCTCACAGGAGCTTTAAAAACGACTTTTTCAATCAGAAATGTTAGTAGCACCAACACTGATTTCTACACTGTTGATTTACTCTCTATTCTGATCTAACACTGCCACTTCCATTTAGCTGGTGTCAACGAAAAAAATCGGTTTTATTTCTAATGCCTGATATGCATACAGCTTCATTAATGTCACTTGCTGTGGTCTGATTATAAAATTACTGGTTACAATGTACACACCAATTTAAATAAGCCACTCAACAGAGAATGCATCAGCGAGGTGGAAGCTAAGTGTCAGTATTTATGCCCACAGCACTCTATCAGTTTTCAATTGAACCATGAGAGTAGGCTGACCGGATTGTTAAAAGGTTTTTACAGAGGAAAGCAGCGGTAGCCATGCATCTGAATATAAATACTAAAGGCCTGCAGCTTTCTAATAAAACACAGTATTTACAAAATGAGTCACCAAAGTGATCACACCTTGATGGCATTAATGATCCTGCAGTTTACATGCAAGAATTGTGTTTAAAGGAATGTAACACTGATGTAAGTGTGAAATACTAACATCTCTGTTCAAATAATTTCATATATTTAACACCTACCTATAAAATAATCAGAAATAAATGGCATGGAGAGAAATGGTTGGACACTGTCCTGAAAACTTGGTTAGACAGAGGACATGAAACAAATACCAAAGAAGGGAAAAAAATGCTCAGTAAACAAACAGATGGAGAGAAGTAACCAAGGCCTCCTAGAAGAGGTGATTGGGGGGGGGGGGGTGCTTTTAGGGGCCCAACCAAACTGTGGGCCCATGGAGGTCTGCAGAATCATAGTTCTTTGTAGAGTTAGGCTGTGATAAACATGTTTCTTTCACCAGAATTAAACAGTCTTATCGAAACAACACATATTTTTCTGTAGCCCTCTTAAAATGTAAAACCATTTTCTTAAAACAGAATTAAAATGGATTAAAAGTGCCAAAAAAAGGGTTAACAGAGGCAAAGAAGAGACAAAAAGTGGCAAAAATTGGTTAAATGGGACAAAAAAACTGTTGAAAAATGGTAAAAAGGGGTGGAAAAGATGGTGAAATGGGATTTTAATAGTAGCAGGAAATGGGTTAAAAGTGGCAAAAATGGACTGACAGAGGCAAAAAGTGGTAAAATGGGTTAAAGTGGCAAAAACCAGTAGAAGAATGGTGAAACAGGTTTGTAAGTGGCAAAAATGGTCAAAAATGTTAAAAATGGGTGGAAAAGGTGGTGAAATGGGATTTATAAAATATCAGAAATGGCAAACGTGTTTTAAGTGCCAAAAAACTGGTTGAGAGAGGAAAAGACTTGAAACATAAGAGAAAAAAGGGCTACAAAAGGCAAAATCAGTAGAAAAAATGTGAAATGGGGTTAAAAATGGCAAAATTGGTCAGGAAAGGAGGAAAGGTAGGTTTTAAAGTAGCTAAAAAAGTGATAATAGGGGATCAAAAGGTGGCAACATTTGTTTGAAATTGCAAAATTTGGTAAAAAGGGGCAAAAATGTGACAAAAATTATGAGAAGGGTCTGAATAGTGTCAACAAGGAACAGAAAAGCTGGTGTGATGAGATTTCAAAAATTGGATATGGGTTAAAAGTGGTAGGCTGTTCAAAGTGTCAGAATGGACTGACAGAGGCAAAAACGTCAGAAAGTGTCAAAAATGGGTTTAAAGTAGCAAAAACATGCAGAAAAATGGTGGGAGTGGGGAACTAGTGGCAAAAATGGGTTAAAAGTAGTAAAAATGGGTGAGAAAGGTGATGAAATTCAATTTTAAAGAAGCTAAAATGGTTCCAAATCTGCAATGAAAGGACAGAAAAAGTGATAATGAGGGGAGAAAAGTGAGCAAAAATAGTTTAAACTGTCACTATCACTATCAATACATGTTTCAATACCAAAGTAAGAAAAAAAGATGTTGTTTGTATCAAAACTGAGTTATTTCTTGTTTTCAATGATCAAAAGTAACAGTCAAACTCCTGCATATTGTCTAAGCTGCACAAATACATTTATAACTGCAGGTTACTGCACACAGTTAATGATGGATTGATTTTTCTCCAGCAGCTGTCTTATGAAATACATGTCATTTTCTCTAAGCTTTGGTACTTTTTTATTCTGTTTAAGTCTTTAAAATAACAGAGAGCAGGTCAGTACAAAAAAAAAAAAAAAATACAAAAAAAAAAAAAAAAAAAAAAAAAAGTTACTAAAGCATCCCAAACTTGACCACCTTAGTCTAGACTGGAACAGCTCCACTTGAACCATTAACTAGTCCAGATCTGTTTCAGTTGTGTCTTGTGACCACAACTGAAAAGATTCGGTTTGGATTTTACTTTCCTGCACGAATGAAAAAACAGCGTACAGCGCTTCTCTTCCTGTTGACCAAAGCAGCAAAATAAAACAATTTAGAGCAATCTGTCACATGCGTCCTTCAAATGCATCAAAGTGGCTCCAGGTTCCTAATCTGAATCTGACTTCAGTTTTTGTTAGCTACATTCACACCTGCGTTTAGAGCTGTAAGTTATTAATCAGATCACCTCCATAACACTTTTCCTTAAACTGTGACCACTTAAGACTTAAAGCATCCTTACAGATGGAGGAAAGCTCCTTCTTCTTTCTTCTGGTTCATGGTTATGAAGACCCATAAATAGACTGAGCATCCCTGAGTGGAAGAACTCCTCTCAGAGACACTGTGAGAGCACTGCAGTGCTGCTGGATACCAATTACAATCCACTCACAATGGGGGTCCTGAGATTTCCTCGAGATCCTATCTTGTATAGGCCCAGAGTAAGGAGGTGCACTGCCAAGATCACAGACTCAGTGAGGACTTCGATCACTATTCACCACAGTGGCAGGCAGGAGCTCTGCCTTACAGCTTAAACTTTCTTTTAAAACGCAGAATCTTTGCTGGATTTTCACTAAACGTTGACACACTGGGATCAACTGATTGCAGCTGACTTCTAGATTAGACCCTTTATTTAAATGGTCTTAGCTGCAGAGTTTGCACCAAGTTAAATGCTATAACGTGGATAATTATATGTTACATTATAATACAAGCTGGCAGAGAAAGTACAAGAAGTACCAGCCATACAGATGGGTCTTTCAGTGCTGGTCTATTCTTTTGCAGAGATGATATTCTACATTTCGAAAAATTTTAGAAAATGTTTTCACATATAAGCAGCCATGTTTGCACAATGCATTCTGAGTAATGATGCCATAATGTTGCATTGTTTTTTTGCCACAACTTTCTAGTTTTACTCACCTCAATCTAGGGCTGAACGATAGGATGATCTCAGATCGTGAATAAACAGAATGTATCGGTGATCTGCTGAAGTAGAGGAATCAGTAGTATTGTATTCTATCTTACTTGATCTACATTCACTCACACTCTCCTCTTCTGCTCCGGCAGGGCAGGGATTGATTGCCAAACATGAAGCTTTAACTTAAACTTTAACATCCTCTAAAATAACTGGCCTGTATGAAAATGCTTTTGGATTTTTTTTATAAAACTATTAGGGTGCAAGAAACAACTGTGTGGACAATCAGCACAATTACTTGACCATGTATTACAGAGAGTGTAGCAGGGGTAGATCGTGTTTTTTAAGTAGTTATTTTGCTGATATTCTCCTGCTCTTTCAGTGTTTTATTAAATTATTCACAAGCATCACCTACCCTCCACATCAGACTAAAGATGTCGGGATAAATGTAACTTTTAAATACTGGAGTCCTTTTTTGTTGTTTTAGGGAAGGAGGCGGTGATGTGTGCGAGGTCCGGACCTCAGTCGTGGTTTAAAAATGTTTCAGGCAGCATTACCGGTTATTTCAATGCATTTATTTCCTATGCTACTCAAGTGAACCTGAGTCTGCAGCTCTCTGTCTCTCATTCAGTCTCCAGCAGGCAGATGTGTGACACTAGCATCACCATTCTATGCCTGTTAAGCAATTTTCCAACCCCTTTATGAATAAAAATCAAGACTATTTTACAATAAGAGAAATTACACCCACCTAGGGTTATGTTTAACTTTGCATGTTTTATCATATTCTATGCAGAAGACCAGTGGTTCTCAAATGGTGTTGCAAGGCTCACTGGTGAGCCTTGAGCCAAGTCTTGGTGTGCCGTGGGAATATGTACAACCATCTGTTATTACAACAACTGTACAGTAGCTGAGGTTCAGTCAGGACCACTTTGTCTACAAACAGAAACAGTTTTTATTAGCAGTTATGACACTGATAAAGTCAGAGGCAGAATAAAGGAGGAGCTGGGGTGGAGGAGAGCTGTAAAAAGTGGCTTGCAGAGGGAGCAGAAAAGTGTAGCCAGGCAAGAGCAGTTTAAATATGGCAGCATGAGTGCAATTTGTCAATAGTGTGCTTAGAATTAATCAGTTGTCGAGGGCATGTGTGAGATCAGCTGATCTCAGTTATATGGCAGCTCTTCACTCTGTGGCTTGCCTGAACTAACACTATACACTTGATTAACTGTAACATGTAAGAGGCTACTTTGTATAGATATTAAAATTTTGTCTTGATCTTAGGTGTGAAAGCCTGTAACTGATCACAACCTAGGATGTGCTCTGGCCCACCACCAAAACGACTCTCATTCAAATTTAAGTGAGGAGCAGGGAGAGCCACAGCTTGTACTCCTGTTAGCTTGAAAAGCTATAAAGCTAAAGAAGATGACAGAAAAGCAGTCATTGGTTAACAAGGTAAAAAAAAAAAGCCTTGGCCACATCAAATCAGAACAATGCAAAATGACCTGGAGGGTTTGTTACACAGTTCGGCTGTCCTTTTAGGTTGTATAAAATGTATTTAATCATGTATAATTCAACATAAAATAGTACATATAATAACTGTGGATTCATTATCAGTCAAAACAGTTGTGATGAGGGTTAGTGCCATAATTTAGCAGCCCTACTGCATTCTTTTTATGTAAAAGTGTCACTTAATTAAATAAATTGGATGCATTTGGTTTCCTCACAGTGACAGTAACTTGGATCTTAGCTGGTCTCTGCAAAATAAATCAGCCAGCATGGTGGGTTAGAGGAGGTATGAATAAAAGTACCATGCAAAAGCCTGATGCACAACAAGCAGTCTGCACTACTGTGTTGTTGAAAGCAATAAAACCAGCTGCTGTTCAATATCAACAGTAAAAAATCAGCACACACAGCAAAGAAAGACAGAGGGTTCCTGCATAATGATCTTACTCTAAGTGCCTAACTGAGTCATCTCTGCAAGCACTGCTCTGACAACCACACACCTCCCACATCTCCCATCTCAGCAGCCTCTGGGTGGGGCTAATCACTCTGTAGCTTCATCATCGACTGGATGACAGCAGCACTGGCTGTAAAGATGCTATGTCTAGAAGGCGTGGCTGCTGCAGTGGCCTACTGTAAACACACAGAGACTGTTTTCTAGAGCCCAACACGCAGCATAAAAACATCACAGGCCCTTTCATGGAGCAGGAAGAATGAAATTCATTTTGCCATCATTTCAGTGCTACAGTAAGACAGGAATCCTGAGAGGATTTTCCCGGGGCACTGAGAGTTGGTGTATGCTGATTTGCCCCTAACTGATTATGACATGAAATGGCTGACGGGTAGCGCTTGGCAGTGCTGAGTTGACCTGCACAATCCCCTTCCTCTGCCTCTAAGGCACCAGAGGTCTGCACTCTGTGATCCCAATGGCTGCACATTAGACAGTGCTGAGGCTCGTAAAAACTCTTATGCACGATTGCCTCTGCAATTTCTTTTTTTGGCTTATCTTCTATCAGCCTCTAATGCAGCTTTTATTCCCCAGTGAAAGCCCCATGTTACAAGCCATGAAAAAAATCAGCTCAACAAAATAAAAGATATGTGTTGTGTCTTTTTTTCTGTCATCTTGATTGTTGATGCAAAGAGGGAAATGCCCTTTCATCTATCAGGGCAGGGCACTGCATCCTTCTATATCTAAATTTAATTCTCCAAGTAAATTAGGATTGATCACCACAGCTCCAGGCCACAATCAGCATCTGTGATCTAATCAGGGCTCGACCCTAGACAGAAAAGGATACTTCCATAAATAAAAACCATATGAGAGCCAGCAAGTGCCCATAACACAGGGGGGAATTTGATTACCCTCTCCCTGTCCACAGGTGTGCTTTTAGCCTCCTTCCTTCAAAGACTGCTGCTCTCACATATAATGCCACACACCATGTGCAACCTCACTGTTGTTTTCCTGCACTCAGGCCTTTACATCATACTTGCATCAGCGAAAGTGAGCGCCGCACGTCGGAGTCAGTGCTAAGCAGGCGGTGCCCACAGAAGCCCAGCTGCGGACCATCCCAGTGAGACGGGATCTATCAGGAGCTTCTTGCCCAGCGACACCCAGGGTAATAAATTACCCAGGATTAACACATCATCCTGCGCTCCACACAGCAGCCACACTCCACTCATGCCATGCTGCTTAATGGATCTATTAACCAAATGGATGCTGGGGTAAACTGCTTTCAGAGCTGAAATTCTTGTTTGGTTTATGCTAAAGACACAGGAGAGATAGAGTCGCTCTTTTATTTGATAGTACATTATTGCTTAAGTAGTAAGAGGTGATTTATTTTGCTGCAGTATGCTTTCTAAATATAAACTGCATATTCAAAGCACAGACATGTATCATTATTCACCCTGAGATGTGTTAGTCCGTGTCCCTGCTGTGGCCCTTTGCCCCATGTCACTCCCCACACTCTTCCCTGTTTCCAAGTCTATCCACTGTCCTTCCTCCATCAAATAAAGGCATGAAAAGGCCCAAAAACAAATCTTAAAATAAAAATGTCAGAATGTTGAAAATAAATTAATCTGTGTTTTCAGTTCATGTTTTCAATTTTGAATTGCAAAACAATGACTAAAACTTATGATTTTAAATTTTTATCTCATATTTTGCCCTTTTTAATTTATAATTTTGACTTTATATCTCATTTAAACCTTTTAGGTTCACAGTTTTAAATTTTAAGTCAAATTTTGACCTTTTCAACTCTTTATTTCAAATTTTATAACAGTCTTGACCTTTTCAACTCCTAACTTTGACTTTTAATGTCATATTTTGACCTTTAAAACTCATGATTCCAAGTTTGATCTCATATTCTGATCCTTAAAACAGGATTGAGACTTTTTCTTCCATATATTTGCCTTTTTTCAAACATTATTTTGACATTTGTCTGTGTTGTCTCAGATTTTGAGCCTTGAAACTTGTCAGTGCTAATCAGTGATCTCAATATTGATCAAATATAATTGTGTCCTACACTACACCATTGATTATTTGAGTCCAAACTGTATGTTACTGTTAAAGAACTATGAAGAAATTGATCTATAATCACAGTGTGGTTAGAATCCTTTTTCCAAATCAGCTCACATTTTAGTATGAAGCTACTAAGGGAGTGACGGCACACAAACACTAAGTACAGTTCTCAGTTTTGAAGTCACTGTTTGGTCCATATTTGATACCTAAGGGAAAAGAAACAACAAACATATTTCTTTACCTTTACTAGAATCTGGAAAATTCCCTTTTGCACATTGTTTTAGTGCAGCATTGACAGTTAAGGCTGTAAGTTTTTATAATTCCATAAATAAAATATACAAATATAAATAGAATAAGAAAGTAGGAGATGCTGCTGACTACCAAGAAGGTCTTCAATAAATAAAAGAGGTTGAAAACATGGCACAAAATATATATTCTTAAAAAACTCAACTTTGCTTTCAAACAGCTGAGACAGGCACTGACACCTTCACCTTCACTCAATGAACCTAAAAAATACATCAGGGACAGTAAAGTGGGTGTTAATCCATCAGTCAAGAGAGCTACAGCAGACGCTCTGGACAAGTCGTGCACAACAGCAGATTTTGCCTGCTCATTAATGACCGGGGGGACTTATTTGCTGAAATGCAGCACAATTCACATCCTTTTTACCTCATAATTCCACTATTTTGCATTTAAAACAGTTTTTATTTCATTTTGGGTTTTCTACTGTCTTAAAGCAAGGGTAACTGACTTCCTGTGTAGATACAGACCTGCTTCTATAAGTACACTGAAGAGTCTTACATGAACCAACCATGGAAAAAGGAACTTGTTATGGATTCAAAAGGAAATAAGGGAACAGAAAAAAGGTAAATGTCTGATAACACTAGGTGAATTGACTTCTGATTGTCCACTAAGCTGTCTGTGAGTTTTTACAGTGAAATAAGACATAAAGGAGCAGTAGAGGACTGATTTTACATCACTGTGGCTGCAGGCAGATGCTGCAGTGGTTCAACCAAAGTGTGCTGAGTGGGATAATGAATCATGTGAATCATTAAAAAATTAATTGTGCACTAATTGTGAACCTTAATTAATCAAGATTAATGTGATTAATCTTGACAGCACTAACAGAAATAAACAGAATAATAAAGTAGAATAATACAGATGCTTATGACCAAAAAAGGTCTTATCTGAAAAAAGATGTTGAACGACAGAATATTTATTTTCAAACAACTCCACTTCTCTCTCAAACGCCTGAGACAGGCACAGACTACTTCACTTTTTCTGAATGCCCTTGGAGCTCAGAACGAACCTAAAAACATCTGGGACACAGTCGTGGCTGTTCATCCATCAGTCATGAGTGCTGCAGCAGACACCTTGGACAGGTCTTACACAACAGCATCTTTTCCATGTTCATAAAGGGCTGGTATGATTTTTTCACTGAGATGCAGACAAAATAATATTTATTACTTCCATTACCTTTGACATGTGTTTAAATAGTTTTCTGATCTGCTTCTATAAAAACCTTTATGCCATTTCTTCATCGTTTTAGTCCACTCAGAACTACCTGCAAAAGGTTGTTCATACATTAAAGGAAGCCGTGTTTGCTTTATGTTTGTGTTTTTCCTAGTTGCAGTGCTGATTCCTCACAAAACGTTTGTGTGTTGTCATAACATCTTTTTTCCTCCTCACATCTGTGTTTCTGTCAGCCTGTGTCCATTTGCACGCCACACAATTGCTCCAATTGTCTTCGATAGCTCTCAGAAGACTTCTTAGGTGTCCTGGTTTGAAACTGGTGCCATTAAAAAAAATTAAAAACATGTACAAATTTCAATAAAACCCCAAATTGTTGCACCTTTCACTTCAGTTTGCCCCTACTCCCCTTCCCTGTGCCCCATTACATCACTTCCACTGTATAACACATATGCTCATGCTGCATTACGTTTACTTCGGATGATGAATGACGTCACACCTGGGTTAAATGCCTTCCGTTTGCTAGGAGTTCGTAACTGAGGGTACTGGGGGGGTCCCTACGACTTTCCAATTTGGAAATCCAAGTTCAGGGTGCATTTCTGAAAACGTATCCAACTGGTGGCGCAGAATTTCTGAATTCTAAGTTTAAATGGAATGTACCATCACTTCGCCACAATGTTGAAGAGGAGACGGCCTTCACTCTCAAACTCACACTAAAACAATGAAACTACACTGGGCTCATGACTCACTGAGAAAGAACGTGACAGAGCTGAAAAACAAACAGACTTTGTTAGAACACGCCCACAGGGAAATGTATTTGGCACAGCTGGATGTGATGACAAACTTGCCTTATGATCCCTGATTAAAATAAGCTCTCTTTAAAGCACTTCTCTATGCTCATATTAAACAAGATAATACAGGAGATGTGTTACAAGTTGGTGTTAGAAATCAGTTTATTTGCTGTTGCTTGTCAGTTGTAGTTGGTGGTGGTGCATCTCCGTTTGTTAAAGCTCCACAATAAAGTGCAAGCTCTTAAAGACTGTAATTAAGTCTAAAGGCACCGCTCTAATGCTCCCCTTATTGTGTTGTAGGCCAATCACCGCAAATATGCGCTGGTGCGTGGAGACGTCAAGTCATTATGCAGTCATTTGGGAAAAAATACCACATTTTTTGCAAATTGGTCTCATTGCATTAAGCTTCTATTGACGAGGTTGATAAGGGCATGGCGTTAATACAGTAAAGATTAGCCTACTGTCTGCGAGAGCTGATTGAAGAGCGCTGCTGTTTTCATGACACGCAAACTTTCCAGAGATCAGGAAACCATTCCCCCTCCGTATGACTTAGAAATAAATTATGATGTGTAAATAAGGTTGGTAATATATTACTTTGACATTGCAATTACTAAGCAAAACCCAAGAATGAGATAACTCTGTGGCCTCCAGCAGTTTCTTCATCCATGTGTGGCAGCGTCATACATGTGAGTGATGCAGTTGTTTTCTTAGAGTTATTCTTCATTCAGGGAGGAAACTTTGTGAAGGTGGTGCTTAAGTGAACAAATTAATAGTACCATTCCTTTAATCAAACACAATCTGCTATCCTGAATATTCAACATGGATTGTAAGAATCCTTGCAGGATGAGGGCGGGATTGGACAGACCTGTTGAGGGTGCAGGCGGGAGTGGATGGCACGCGCTCGGGGAGTGGGCAGTAGTGGGCAGAAACCCAGAAGGAGTGGGCGGGAGTGGGATTGAGAGAAGAGTCCCCATGCAGGGCTCTAGTATCTGAATTTAATCATCTTTTAAGGGCTATATGGGGAGCTTTGTGGGTCTGCTATGGCCCCCGGGCTGCCTGTTGATGACCACTGCGGTACACCATTCCACTTGTCTTTGTCTACTGTTGTATTTTATTTGGAAACCAGCATATTCCCAAACATTTCTGATAGTAGGGGATCTTCAAGGGCTTTATTTTGGTTGCTGACAGTCCAAGCATGCTGAGAGTGCGGTACTCCTCCCCTCAGATTTGTTCAGCATGTATTTTGATCAATATGCATCTGCACTGTCACAAAAGTCTTGCACCTAAACATTTAGGTATGAATTCTTATACCTTTACACCCCTAAATGTGGCAGATTTAAGCAATCAAACTGCTTTTATTTCCATTATAAGCCAAAATCTTACAACTTTACTAATAAAAAGAGACCTATAGACATAATTCACTGCCTTTTCTTAGGCTATCAATGCTCATTTTTCATCAGCTATGCACACGAGCAAACACATGCGCAAGCCTCTCCTCCTTTCTCTCTGCTGCAGACTCTCTCCTGCTTGTTTTCTGACAGAAGGATCAGACGCACAGTGGGGAGAAAGTCAAAAATTCTGGATGTCCACCACCATCACTCCCTTTTTATTCCCTTATCAATATTCTATTTTTAGCATGTCATCATCTCACCTTCCCCATGGAAAATAAGGTCACTGAAGAACCCTTCTGTCATATTTTCTCAACAAAATTAACACTGATTTGTTCCTTCTTTGTAGTTTTGATAACCTGTGCAGAGAGAAAATCTGGGCAAACAGAAAGCCGTGTGAAATGACAGCCTGCTCAGAAACCCCCCGCTGCTCTCCTCATGTCACCTGTTCGAGGATTCCTCTGAGACGTGTCTCTATGACCATTAAAGGCACACTCTCCTGTTGATGCCTGTCACTGATAGCGGAGCATATTTAGGAGAGGATTCAGTCGTGCTGCCTGTATCTTCTCTGCATCTTTGGCATCCAACCAGCACTGTGACTTGCTGACAGCGTGGCACAGAGCAGCAGGCAATTTTTGACCAGTGCTCACTCATCACAAAAGGTAAACACAGATAAGAGAGAGGCTCATACAGTCTCGCATTTCTTTGGACTTAGCTGACAGGTTTGGACTGTTGTGCAGGTGATAGACACTGTTCAATGTACACGTGTGCTTTGAAAAATAAATAGAAGAATGCAGATATCATGTGGGACTTTTAAAACTCCTATTTCCTCATAGGCTAAAACTGGTATGGACTAGAAACACCAATAATCCTCTGTACTTTATCTCTCTGCCATTAGGATAACGGCATCATTTCTTACCCTTAAGCTCATCTTTCTCTTTTTTTCTTTCCACTTCCTGCATATTTTGTCTGCACGAAGAAGAAACTAGACCTCTGAAGCCTCAATAAATTTTTCATAACAAGGAAACTGCAAAAACCTAAAAAGCAACAACTAAGAAATCTGAATGATAAAACCTTTCTGATGGTAGCTGCAATCTGAAAATTATTATTTATAAAATTGCTTTATGCACAGAGCGACAGAGATCAGTCAATTGCCAACCTGTCTGCTTTTTAAAAAATGTTCTATCTCTCCAGCTTATTCCTAGTCCCCATGATACCTTGCACGAGTTCTGGATGTGAGTCCCAGTTTGATGTCACTAAATGAGGAACTGGCGTTTTCCCATAGTAACAAGATGCCAATCGTGATTAGAGCGCATTAGAACGATTCAGAGATTAAAATGTGTGAATGTCATCTGTTACACCTCAGACAGGATGATGTGATTACCCTCAGCCTTCTACAATCTACAAATGAGAGGACAATATGAAAAAATGGCCCCAGTACACAAGCACCAGTGGAAAATTAGTCTAATTAATGGAAGTATATCTGACTGCTAGGTGGCAGTATGCAACCAGACAAAATTCCAGTTGATCTTTCAAATCCTAGTCCAACAGCAAAGACATGAACAATTCTAAAGTCTTCTTACATTCCCTGCACTTAACTCAGGCACAAATATGATTCAAGTGACCCTCGACCTAATGGTGATACCTGAGCATTCGCACTGCTACTACTTGTAATGTTCACGCTGCTCCACTTATGCATCAAAGCCTACCATGGAAACTGTGGAGCATGCACAGCATGCCTCCTCCAATTAGAATCCATTTGAGGCAAAAAATGCAAAACTGAATAAGTCTCCAACCATATTATTGTGTTAGCCTGAGTTTGAAGAATAAACTATGTAATAAAAGTTAAATTTGGAGCCAAAGCAAAGAAATGCATTTTGCCCCAACACCATCGTCATAAGATCAATTACCTTTTGTTGAAGAAGCTGGGGCATAACCTTAAATACTTTAAAGCTGACTTAGAGCCTAGTCAAAGCCTAACAACAGTATGCCTGGGTTTATGATTAGCTGTTAGCTGGTGGCTAACAGTAGTGGTGTTGAAACTGATCATTTCCAGGATGCATCATGATGCAGTCTTGGATGATTATGCATCGATGCAGAAGCAGCTAATAATCGATGCTGCATGTGTATTTTCTTACTGCAGCTGGGCCGACTGTAAATACTCAAAAATGACCAGCTTCCTTTCTAAACGCTGCTGCTTTCAGCGCATACATTTTTTTTAAAATGGTGCAGCTTCTCTTGTCTTTGTGGTAGCAGCAATTACACCTGACGCTACTCAACCAATCAACTCCTTTGTTATGAGTGTGCTGGTTTGTCTACCCTTAGAGTTACGAAGCGAGTCAGGGAGGATTAGAATAAAAGACAGCAAGAAGAGACATTTAAATCGAGGGTAAACAGACTGTAATATTTTTTATTATGTTCATTGTCCAACAGTCTAAAACCAGCGTGTGTCATATATTTCAGTGCTGGCGTGATCATTGAATGTAGTACTGTCAAACATTACTAAAAGACAAATCATTATCAGTGGAGTGAATGTACTGTATGATGACAGGAAGAAATGAACTAAAACTCCATGATCGACTTACAAGAATGCTTACACAATTAAAAACAACCTGCCAACAATGTTCCCTTAAAGTCACATTAGTTTGAACCGTTATAAAAAAAACTTTTAATGATCTTAAGTTGATTTCACTTATTAAATAAGAGTTAAGTGAGAGTGTGGGGAGTGTAGAGAGAAGCAAGTGATAAAGCTGTTTAATTTGAATAAGTAACAGTATTTAATTAAAATGTCTTAGAAAACAAGCCATCCCATCAATCAAGAAAAAAGGTAAATGCATTTGTTGATTCTTTCAGATATAAAGCCTATTTTAATATGTTTTTATTTCAAGAGCTCTTGTTTTTCATGCAAACCTTTTACTTTAAATAAAAGAATAAAATCAATCTATTCTACAATTGCTATTGTCAATATTAGTAAAGTTTACATTGACAGAGGGAGTTCATCAGACTGCCTGTCTCTGTTGATCAAAAGTAACCATGGGCAGTAATCCAGACAATGGAGGATGCATTGGATGAATCCTGACGCATCGTAAAACCGAATTGAATCATTGGCCGGTCTGATAATCACAATCATAACTGAATTGATCTTGAGAACAGTCAGGTGCCCAGCTCTAGCTAACAGAGTATTACACTTTGGTGCACTTGAATAGTCTGCACATAACACAGACAGCTAACAAGGCTCACTCAAAGCTCAACATAACTATTAGCATGGGTTCTCAGAGAGGTATCGTTAAATCTTTTAGACTGCTGGTGTTCTTAAAGTCCTAATAGTGTCACTAATCAGTCCCTCTTTAAAAACACATTTTCTGTGATATCTATGAATAACATGGGTCACCTCTCAGGTCAGTAAATCTGGAATTTTGGAATAATAAAATCTCTAATGCAGTCAAACTGGGAACAGCATATTTAAGAGACAGCTGTCAGAGATACAAATTTAGCTTTGCCTGATTATTAGTACCGCCAAGATCAGCAAACAGGCACCAGAACTCTTAAAGACCAGTTCAGAAAATATAACCATAACTTTTAATTCTAAATTTAATACAGCTGAATATCTGAATGTAAAAATGAAGTGGTATTTGTTGAATTGAGGGTAAATTCCTTTCAAAACAACTGCTGTTGGTGGTTAGCCACTATGGTTAGCCACTGGGAGAAAAATACTTTGTCTACTTCTGCTAGAGTTCCACCCATAATCATATCTACAGAAGAGTCCAAAGAAATGAGGTGGAGACGTGATCATTTTAACAAACAAACAGCACAACTACAAAGAAAACTCCCTCCTCGATGGATGAGCAAAGACAGAAAACAGCAAGAAGAAGAAGGCATGGGAGAAGAAATGAAATGAAACAAAACAACAACAGAGTAATCAGTGCCAGCAGATTAAGACTTTGGGTCATTTTTGATAATTAAGACAGGCATGGTTGCTACATTTTGTTTAAGGTTGCATAAAAAAAAAGTGAAAGTGAAAAAAGTGCATCAGACCATCTTCATATGGAATCGACTGGTCATTTCTTTTGGCCAGATTTTAAAAAGGTACCTCTTCATGTTTCCATGGAGCTAAGATGTTTCTTTCACAGCAGCCCTGCCATATTGCATTACATTTTGCTGCAAGCCAGACAGATTTAGTAGATAGTGGCTGTGGCCAAAATGGCTGTGAAAGGGTCTGGTGTGATGTCATAGTCGTATACGTCAGTGAAGCACTTAAAAATATAGGACCAGAATTTATTTAGTTTGGTTCAAGACCAGAATTAGTGGCCCAGAGTGGCCTCAGCTGATTAAAGCTTTAGGCAGCTGTAGAGACAGGCGGGTAAAAGGAGTGTAATTAGCAAGAACAGTGAAGCCTGTGCAGTACTTTAAATTGAATTAGTTGGTGTCTGGAGTTTATGAAATACTATAAATGCTTTTAAAGGAGCATTCCCTGGTTTCCTTATCAGTTGCACACAAAGATTTCTTGTGTAAGGCTTCCTTCAGGTTTTGTGTGGAGAACGTCCCACGCTTTGTAAAGATCTACAAATCTGGAGATCAATTGTTTTGAGTCAGGGCTCTGATTTAGCAGAGTGTAAAATTCACGCGGGGTGGTGATCGAATGAAAGTTTGATAAATTTGTGCCGATGCAGTCTCTAATCTGGAGATAAGGGGAAAATGTGTGTCAGGTAAAGTGTATTTTTCCCTAAACTGTAAAAAGGGTGGCTGAAATTTTGTTCTTCTACGAGTCTGCTATAGATACAGTCGGCATCAAGAGGAACTCCCACACAAAGTCACATCCACTTTGCACTGAGGGGGAAAGCAGATCATTAACCCAAACCCTAACTTTTGTATTTTAGTTCTACATTACCAAATCCAAGCACAGAGCTGAACAGGAGATGACCAAGGCTGCAGATCATCCAGCAGGACATCAAACTTTGTCTGACTATGGGAGCTAAAATCCCAACGTGTACGATGGGGATTAACTGATACACTATGTATTCAGCCCCACCTGTTAATTATTGAATTCAGGTGTTTCAATCAGACCCGGTGCCAAAGGTGTATAAAATCAAGCACCTATCCATGCAGTCTCCATTTACAAACATTCATGGGTCATTCTGAAGAGCTCAGTGACTTTAAGTGTGGTACTGTGATGAATGCCACTTTTGCAATAAAATGGTTTGGGAAATTTCATCCCTGCTGGATATTCCACAGTCAACTGTAAGTGATATTATTAGAAAGTGGAAGCATTCAGGAACAACAGCAACTCTGCTGACCATGTATGATGATGATGTGTAATCCTTGCCGACATGCTACCTATTCCATAGCTGAAGAGCTCTGAACTTTCACTGACATTACTGTAAGCATAAAAACTCTGCAGCATGAGCTTCATGAATGGGTTTCCATGGCTGAGCAGCTGCATGCAAACCTCACATCACCAAATCCAGTGTCAGGCGTCAGATGGACTGGATGAAAGCACACAACACTGGACTGCGAAGCAGTTGAAATGTGCTCCGTGGTGTGACGAATCAAGCTTGTTGGTTTGGCAGTCAGATGGGGAGGTCTGGGTTTGGTGGATCCTAAAAGAAATGTACTGCAGCTGAAGTTTGGTGGAGGAGGGATAATGGTATGGGGCTGCTTTTCAAGGTTTGGGCTAAGCCCCTTATCTCCAGTGAAGATCAATCTTAATGCTTCAGTACACAAAATCATTTTGGGCAGTGCTATGATTCCAACTTTGTGGCAACAGTTTGCGGAAGGCCCTTTCTATTCCAACATGACTGTGCCCTTGTTCACAAAGCAAGGACTAAAGACATGGTTTGATTAATTTGGGGTGGAAGAACTTACACCTACACAGAGCCCTGACCTCAACCCCATCAGGTACCTTTGGGATGAACTGGAACAAAGATTGTGAGCCAAAGTTCAGATATTTCAATACAGTTTCACTACAGCCCCTAATGCCCTGATGTTCAGGCAGCCAAATACTTTCGCCCATATAGTGTGTACCCATTTAGAATTTAATTCATCATGAGAATTTGATTTTTCATGTCTGTAAAAGTGAGGTTTGTGATGTTTATATTGTGCCCAGTGAGCAACAGGTGTGATCACCATGTACAAAGTGAAGCTGCTTCCTTCTATGTTATGCTTGTAAATACCTTCTTTACCACTCATTTATTGATACTGTAAAAACATCCAATTAAAAGTAGAATGGGACTCCATTGCTTTGTCTACTGTTGTTCTTTATCTATCATGTACTGCCTACTGACACCCCGACACGGGACAGTGAAAGTCCCCCACTATAAGTCATCAGGCAAGTCAGGAGGATTTTAAGAGCAGTTTGCCTTAAATTTCTAGAATTTTTCAAGTGCTTCTAACATTAAATCACATCTTTGAAACAGACTTCAAATAGAGCTCGAGTCTTCTTAAATAATTTGTCAAGTAGAACTCACCCCACGCTCATCAGACACAATTACAAACCCCCATTAAGAGATTATGCTCCCTATAGCATCTGCATTATCAAAAGATAAATCTGCAGGATGGAAACGTTCCTGTGGGCACATCTCTTAAAATCCCTCTGCCTCGCTTGAAAAGACTCTAATCGCTGCTGAAAGAAGACTGCTGCACAAGACCACATCCAATTTGTGACAAGTAAAGTGGGGAGGAACTGACATTAAAATTGAGTATTTTAGAAGTAGAACAACTGCAGGTTTAACGCAGCTTAGAGACCTTGTAAGAGAGCAGGAAAACAGCTTTTTCATATCAGAGTAGTGATAATCTTGTTTCAGTTTCAAGGTTAAAAGGGAGAAAGCAAGTTCACATGCCAGTGCTACTAAATAAGACTTAATATCCCAAACACTGCTGAATGCATCCTCTTCAATGACACCCACTTCACTCAAACTCTGCTGTTTTCTATACAAGCAATGACCGAGACAGTTGATACTGTAGTTTAATGTATTTTTTTCCAATCCACCAGCTACCTTAAACAACAGCACTGATAGCCGGACAAACAACATGTTTAGAGATATAAGCTATGCCAAGAAAACACAGGAAACATGAGGAACAGCTGCAGGAATTCTTCTCAACTTTTAAAGTGGAACAAATTTAATATCTGACAAACCTCCCTTTTACATCCTCACAATTTCTGGAAAATTAATAACGTTTATTATCTGAAAAACTTCTCCTTTATATTCTCACAATTACAGGAAATTTAATAAAGTTTATTATCTGAAAAAAATTCTCCTTTATATTCTCACAATTTCTGGAAAATTAATCATGAGTAGTTGATAAAATACCAGTGAAATAAATTAAAGTTGGTCTTTTTATTAGTCAGGGCTACATCCAGCAGTTTTACCATCTGTAACCTGTGGTTTAGTGAATAGTGGGTACGTTTACAGGCACAGTCAAGACTCGGTAACTGCTTGACGAGGCCATTTAACTGGACTACTGTCCTCGTCATAATTTATGAGCACAGGAGAATAATCAGTTTATGGATGGAAGACTGTTAGACTCTGCTAGCACTCTGTAGTGTTGGGCGATTGATTGCATTTCAATTTCAATTATGACTGCAGCTTCTAGGGACGGGCAGTAAATAAAAATCTAGATTGCATTTCAATATGTCTAGCTGCAATTTTCAAATAGCAGAGGGTGCAATATTTCTTTAACCTAAAGCGTGGCAATATATCAGTTAAAAACAGTTTTTGATGTTATGATCTACACATTATGCAGGAATTTAAGTGTACTTTTTTTAGAATGGTTTACAAAAAATCCTATTTCTCTTGTTTCTTTGGGTTTTCCTTAATCAAAATGAGAATGACAAAAAGATTTTTTCTTGTCCATATAAAAATGTATATCAAAATTTGCAATTAGACTTTCAATGACAGCAATTCAGTATTTTTTCAAAAAATGTTAAGCCCTAGTTTAATCTATATCATAATGTGCTGGTTGAAATACAGACTGATTTACTTCCCTTGTTGTGTTGGAAATATATAAGGTGAGGAACTTAAAATAAATAAATAAATACAATAAAATAAAATGTGCATAAAATTGCGACCGCATAATCAAATAAGATTTTTGCAATTAGGTAATTTTTTTCAAACCGTTTAGCCCTAGTAGGTTCCCACAATCGGAAACACAAAATATCAAATCTAAATGATCAGTGTAGCACTTATTTTGCCCTATGTGTGGTAAATGGAGAACCCTCTGATAAAAGACGGTGGATTTAGTCATTTTTTTCTAAGTCATACTAGCTGCTGATTCTTCTCAGATGATTCCATTTTATGGCTACAGTTCAATTCAGGAGTTCATAACAATTTATTTGATCCAATCTGATTCCATTTTGAAACAATCCGATGCAAACTTGCTTTAACAAAACTGAGAAAAGGGGAAGGGGTTTATTCCAAAATCGGCAAAGTGTCTGAGTTTATCTACAGAGCATATTAAAAGCATTCATCCACTTGGATGTTTTACCCTTTTTTGATTTTATAAATCAGTCATTGATAATATAATTTGGCTTTTTGACGAAAAAAAATCATCTTTAATGTCAAAGTGAGAACAGATTGTTGAAAGTAAAGTCAATTAAATAAAAACAGTACTGTAAAATAAGTGCATAAATATTCACCCCCCCCCCCCCCAAAGTTACCTAATTCAACAGAGGTCCAACCAATTGCTAGTTGTCTCACAATTAATGAAATGGGGATGGCCTGAATGCAGTGAATGTGTTTCAAGTGATTGCAGAATAAAGACACCTGTATCTGAAAGGTTCAGTCTCTGGTTAAACAGTATTCCTGGTAACCATTACACCACAAAGACAAAAGAACACTTTGAGCAATTCAGACAAAAAGGTATTAACAAAAAGGTAAAACATCCAAGGGGGTGAATACTTTTATAGACACTGTGTAAGAGAGAAAAATTCCAGGCTTCCTGTGCAAAGACATTATGTTTATGAACTACAGTCTTCATCACACACCTGCCCAGGTGTCTCAATTTGAAGTTAATTGGGCAGACAAATTCCCCTTCTGTATGTGTAACTTTACTGGATTTACTCTGTTTATAGTGGGGCCCACTCTCCATGGCTGATGGTAGTTACAACCCTGAAGAATGAGTGAGTCCTTTTTTTCATGCATGTAAGGTGGCAGCCCTACATGTCACACACCTGCAAAGCACCTCCCGCCAACATAACTCTCTGAAGGCAGAAGGAGCCAGGACAACAAGCCATAGAGCCTCATTGAACTGATTTCTAACATTGACCAATTCATGCTACTGCTCAGTGATTTTTACTGGTGTAGTCAGATCTCTGACGTCAAGATTGATTATTGATTCAGATCAGTTTTTCTACACCACTACCCGCTGCTGATGGAAAAACAAGAGAATTTGAGAGCATATGGTGCCTTTTTCTGGTTTAAAAAGGACTATTAGAATAAAATTCAGAATATTTTGTCTAATGGATTTAAATTGTCCATGCTTGTACTTAAATGTGTTAAATGTGTGTATTTTTACAACCCAAGTCCCAGCTGTCCCTGAAATAGAACAGTAAATAGTGTCATTAAATTTTCTTTTCAGACTTCAAGTATAGAGCAATGAGGTTCAAAAGAGGGAAGACCTGCTCACGTGTGCTCATTGTCTCCTGTTTAAGTGGGGTCAAGAAAGACCACACCGAGTCATGAGCATTGAGCCTCACCCAAAAGCACCCACTCTTAACCCGACATACCATGCAGCATCTCTCCAGCACAAAGGCGAGCTTTATCCCCCCGCACTTAAGGTGCTCCCCACTGAAACCTCTTATGAGCTGCTCTTACTTAAAGTTTAATGGGGAAGCTCATTCAGAGTGGAGAACATGGAAAGAAAACCTAAACTGGAGGCATGGCTCTGGATCTGACACAGCGTGTTAGAGAAAACATGACAACACAAGACAGGGAGATCTGGAGGCAAAAGGAAGAAGTGAATGAAAATACTGAACAAATAACACTTAATTGAGGTCAGTATGATTGAACGCTGCAAGGCTAAGATGGCTTTAACATAGGTTCCAGATGGCAGGCTGTTATTTCACTGTGCCCTGCTAATACTGCAGGATTCGATGCTGGTAACCTGAGTGTCCCTTGGGCCCCCTGGCTCTTCCACTGCACTGAAATCAGGGCCAAGCTTCCTCCGCTGCTACGAGGCAGGTTTACTCTACTCCATAAAGGGGGAGTGTTTGGATATGACCATGGAGGAGGGGTCTGTCTGCATGTGGAGGTGGGGGTTGTGCACTGGTGTTGAAACAAAGCATGTTAACACCATCTCTGTGTTTAACAAGTTTAGAAACAAGCAGTGGTTTCCTTTAAATCCTCATTGGAGGCTGTTCCACCTCTCCTCGACAGCAGCAGAGAATCCTTCCTGCCTCCCATTAAACTGACTGAGACGACTCATCCTATCATCTTTATGTTGTAGCTATGGTTCAGGTTAATATCTCTTCTCACTGATTCCTCTGAAAATAGGGAAGAAGCACATGGATCAATAATACATCTCCAAGATGTCTTAAAAGCTGTTCCATCTCTGTAGTGTTTCTCTATTGTGTTTGAATAAAAGTACATTTGAAAGCCTATTAGCCGTGTGCTTTGTCAAAATATAAAGGCCTATTCCTCCTCTTAAGTCAATTGCCACTAAAACAAAGCCAACCTATTCTATCAGACACTAATTTATATTCAGACTGTAAACATTTCCCTTTAGTCCCATCATCCAGACTAGACTTGTCTTTTGATTAAACTAAAAGATGGATGGTGAAAACAAGGACTTGAAGTAAATGTGACCCACAGTATTAGCTTCTCCACCTTACAATGGTGGTTTCAGAGTCGCCCCTGCTTTTACCGAGAACTGTACATGGCTTTATGGCACTAGTTCATACACCTTCTACATGCTATCAGTATTGGCAGGTACTGGTTTATAAAGTTCAGTATCTGTAAAGGCAGATATGAAAATTTATGCTGATTACAACCAATACATCAGCTGTAAATATTGCCCTATATCTGCTATAAATATCGGCCTTATGTACGAATAAGCTAGCCTTGCAAAGCAGATGGATACGCTCATTTCCTTGTTTCTCACTGGCAAATTCATCTTGCAAAGCTCCCATCTGAACCATTTGGGCCCAGTTAGAAAGTGACAGGACTAATCAGCATCAAGGGGCAGTACTTTCGGGCACAGCAGAGTCGTGATGTAAGCAAGCAGTAACAAGAGGCTGGTGCAGATATGGCGGAAGACATTAGCGTGGATGCTGCTAAAGCACCAGTTTTAACAGCATTGAGTTGTTTTCTTTTCAAAAACAACAAAAGTCATGTACTGACATGTCTATAGTCGCCATGGTTCGAGTTATGCTGTTCTCTACAGATTTACTCCTCGGTAGCGGCTACATCACATGTTTTGTTGCTCTGATTGGCCCGTAAAGATGTGAAGGACAGAACGTTCATCCAATCACCCTCCAAGTTTTTTTTCATAGGCTCTGCCCTTTCCCAAACGCTTTATATCAAAGGCTTTCCAGATGGATGTGTGAAACACATCCATCTGGCGTGTCAGGTTACGTATAAGCTTGTAGTCTTTTTCTTTGTTCATCCTCATTCCGCAAACTTTAAAGTGTATGTGAAGGCTTGCAGCTTTAGATCTGAACTACATTTGCACATCATTATCGATATCAGTGTTATCTCAAATGAGTATGTCAATGTCGGCATAATCGATATCACCAAAAATCCAAAATTGTGCACTTTTAAATTTTAATAGCCTGATATTTTTCTTCCCTTCTTGAGCACTTTTTTAGAGGATACAGGTGTTTAAACACAAACACAGAACTCCACAACTTTTCTTACATGAGATGCAGGTGTGAACACAAAAATTCTAATTTTTACAGACTTTTAAGAGTTTTTTCAGTCAGTCCCTAAATTCTGTGTGAAATTGAGGTAAGCCAATACATGAACTACTGCAGTAGGTACTATTCAGGAAAATTTACTGGAATCACAAGAGCCACATGGATGATGTTCAAAGTACACCTGGTGGGTACTCTTATCTGCATATAATGTGTTCTTCTCCACTCATTTTTGATACTTTAAAGCATTCAGTGACATGTATCACTGGCGTAAGATGCATTGTGAGTGTAAACATTTTTTCTTTTTCGTATCATGAATACTCAGACTGCAGTCCAGTGTTCTTTTATCTAAGTAAAATTAAATTTTCACAAAACGTGGTTATTATATTTTTTTAAATCTGAAAATCTCCATTCCCAGCTGTATGTCAAAAGCAGTAAAAGGGAAAAAAAGCTCCGTATAGAACTGCCTCAAGATTTTTTCAAGGTCATTTATGCCCTAGAAAATTTTAGACAGTCTTCTTTTGTTTTTATTTTCTCTTTAAGGACTTCTTGTCACTCCAGTCTGGCTGCTGATACATCCTACCAACATGCAGTAGACCTTAAATAACAATAAATGATATCTATTTACATCTGTTCATGTAACTGTTGCTGCCTGTTAATCTTCTGGATGTGTTTGAAAGTATTCTGTATTTATAATGTCTTTTCAATGTTTATGTGATGTTCTGTGTGGTACTCATGATTTTTAGTGATTGCTCCACTGTGATTATAAACGTATTGAAATCCTTTAAGTCCTATTATGGTATTAAAGTTATGACATCAGATAATCATGAACCTCTAGTTTCATACACATGAAAAGCAAATAAAAGGTAAGACAAACAAAGAGGCCTTTTATATGACAGAGGAGTATTTTTTTAAATACTTTTGGTAATTTACCATAAATATATTTTACACTCAGCAAACAGGAAATAGACTCTGTAAAATAACTGATTTGTGAGAGGAACATTTTATGAATCTGACACAAGAGTTTCAATAAAAACAGGTCTTGTTGAGATCAGTCTGATCACTCAGTAAGACTTGATTTTATTTCTTTTTTTGGTAAAAAATGAAACACCAGTTTATTACTTAATGATCCATCATTCTAATGAGGAACAGAACCAAATCTGTATCATTAAAAGGGGGTAAAAGTCAGCCTTTATCACTCCTTTTTCATTAAATGAGTGTTCAGCGTAGCACTATGTTTTCAGGTCAGTCAATCTTAGTGAAAAACTTTCAGACAGATTGTTCTCAGCCCACAGAGCAGCACAGAGTCCTTGACCTGACGTTAACATATAAAAATAAATAAGTAAAACAGGAGTTATGAGCTTTACAGCTGACAGCAATAAATAATCCCCGCTATGGGTCAAGCTGTGTACTATAGCACAGCAGTTTCCTTTTCTATAAGATTCTTCAAACTCAGCACAACAGCAGCCTTCCCAGCCATGATCTAAATCACATAAGCTCCTTCAGTGTTTCTGCTTGTGTTCAGATACACACACAAAAAAAATCACTTCAGGACCATGCAGAGCTCTGCTTACAGCCATAAAAGAGCTGGCCTGAATATTAAAAGCTAAAAAGGAAAGTACAGGTAACATATGGCTTTGAGTCATGCCAGCAGTATGAGAGAGCACAGAGCTTTCCACCTGTGCTAGCGGGGGCTTTTTATACTAGCTCCTGTCTCACTCTGTGTGATGGAGGTTTTTATACATTATTCTCTTAGTCCTATATATTTCACTGTGTTGGACATTTGATTCTGATTGGCCAGACAGGCATAGCAACAATGGGATGGTAATTTAAGCAAAGTTATGAATCTGACAATCCCTAGAGTATAATTCATTAACCCCCCCACACACAAAACAGAGAATCTTTCTCACTTCGCAAACACAGAGCCTCATTCATCATTAGCCTTTAAAAACACTCCATGATAACAGAGAGGAGAAGAAATGCATAATATTTTATTTTATTTTACATAGTAGTATGTAATACAGACATTTAGATACACATTTAAATATGTAGAGGGGACAGACCGTGATCCTTCATGTGAAATTTGAAGGCAAGTGCTTGGTATAAGAGTTGCACATACTTCCTGTCAAATTGGCGAGATATTAACATGTGAGGAAGACATCTTTAAATGAAACCAGTCTGTGTTGTGGCCAGTTATTGAGTCCTTTCTTTCAAAATCAGAGCTTAATAGGCTAAGCACAATAAGAGGAATGAAGATTTGAACCATTTGTTCACTTCCTGTTGCCAGTAGGGGGTGCTATGATTAGATGATTGCATGGTTGCATTCAGCATGATACTGTTGTCCTGCAAGAAAGAGCAGAGGCTCACAGAAAATTGTATATTAAAGTTATAATAGGTTAAAGGCATTTGGCACCATCAAAAATACCTTACTTTGAAATCAAGACGAAGCTGAATGTTTGAAGTTTTTCCAATTTAATGACTCTTTTAATATTCGAAATCATGCCCCATCCCCATGCAGATAGCTGTCATTCAATAGATCACCATTAGGGTCATTTTATTTTTATTTTTATTTCATTTAACCAGGAAAACCTCATTGAGATCAAAAATCTAATTTACAAGAGTTTCCTGGACAAGAAAAGGCAGCAGCACAATGAACAGAGTAACAGATATGAAATATAACTGCTATAAACACAGATCAAACAAATCCCAAATCATAGAGCACAAAGTCATTGGTCAAAACATCTACAACTCGAAGCATCATCCTCCAATGCCTTCAATCTACTTTTAAAAAGATTTAAAGAGACCATCTCCCCTAGACATAGAGTCTCCTGCAGTAGATTCCAGGCTGCAGGAGCCACATACCTGAAACTCCTTTTACCCATTTCAAGACGAACTTTGGGAACAGAGAGCAAAAATAAGTGTTGTGACTGAGTCACAGAGCGAAGACTGTAACTTCCAGAACTTTTCACATGAATAAGATCACACAAATATGATGGAAGCAGATTTAGTAAAGCCCTATAAATAAAGACATGCCAATGGCTTAGCCTATGCTTTGATAAAGAAGGCCAACCAACTCAATCATACAGAGTACAATGATGAGTTAAGGACTTAAGGTTTGTTATAAACCTCAGCGCTCCATGATACCAAGTATCCAAAGATTTAAAGCATTGAGAGGATGCATGCATGTATAAAACATCACCATAATAAACTAAAGGCATAAAAGTGGTAGAAACAAATCTTTTCTTAGCAGTAAATGAAAAACAAGACTTATTTCTGAAATAATATCCAAGCCGCAACTTTAACTTCTTCACAAGTTGCTCAATAAGAAGCTTAAAAGTCAAAGAATCATCAATCAAGAATCCAAGATATTTATAAGAAGGCACAACCTCAATCACATCACTCTGAGACGTGGTAACAGAAGGCAGGTTCAGTGATTTTCTCTTTGAGTTTGAGAACATCCTCAGTTTGGTTTTGTCAGGATTCAGAACCAATTTTAACTCACACAAAGAGTCCTGTACAATATCAAAAGCCCCCTGTAGGCGACAGAGAGCCTGATGCTGTGTAGGAGCAGAGCAATAATGACAGTGTCATCAGCATATAAATGAACATTTGCACTGGGAACATTTTGACCGATACTGTTGATATAACAGTATGTGGGCAGCTTCTTTCCCGCACGTCTCACCCCCTCTCTCTAAAACGCATTTCTGATTCTATCTACGGTCTTCTCTAAAATAAAGGCAAAAAACCCCAAAAATATATCTTAAAAACTAGATCATTGTTACAAAGAGGAATGCCCCATTACTAGGAAAAGAGGACCATTGCCTGTGATACCTCTCTTTCCACAGACCCCAGAGGACTAACTGTAATCATATCAATTCACCAAAAGAGGTCTGGTTAATTTAGTTTCATGTCTTTGCTGTGGAAAAAGAAGAACAGAGACGATAACAGTGATGGAAAGGGGATAAAATACATAAAACTGTATGCTATGTTAGAGTAAAATGAAGATGGCAGATGAAGAAAACACATCAGGGAACACGGTGTGGGATATGGTTTAAAGACTGCTGAGTAGAAAAAGAAAATGTCAGCTGAATGTGACATGACAAGGCAGAAAAACTCAACAAGGTGCTGAGCTGATTCATGCAGATCTGTCTCACCATCAGAGAAATGTTCACTTTAATGTGAGTAATAACAGCTAGGTTAGCACATCTTAATAAAAGTTCAGTTTAACATTGGTAATGGAAGGTATTTTAGATCATTTAATGGAGGTGTAGGAGGTAGCTGAAGCAGCTCCAACTTTTGTGAAGCTGAAAAAATTAATCATCTTTACATCTATAAATCAAATATCAATATTTTGTTTCAAATTGTCCATTTCTGAAGTAGTCATGTGGTAAGTTGGATCATGTATATTGAGCAAGCTGTCAGAGTCGAACCCCAACAGGGTGAGTAAAGAAAGACCCTAAAGTAACTGCTCGACCTGTCATGGTTCCTTTCTTTGATAACTTGCCCACTTTACATAACTGGTTACCATAACTGTGTGCTTGGAGATTCTCACAATTAGATTAGCAAATATTTACTTCAGTCTTCATAATACTTACTGGTGAGAACTGGTTAGGCCTGTTATTTCAGGAAAAACTGGTGTAACTGGTGCCAAACTGGTGTTAATTTTTGGCTACAATGGCTATCATTTTTTACCATTGGTTAAGGAGGAGGGCTCAGCCTTTATGGATGCACTTTGGGTGACTCCAAAGAAAGTTTTTATATCCTTGTTGTACACATTGTTACACTGTCAAGAAATGAGCTATATAAACAATGTTTATGACTCAAACAATTTATTCTCCCTTTGCATTTTTCATAAAAATTTATTTCAGCACCCTAGACTTGAGCAAATACCTATCTGGTGCTGTGAACAACATGAATTCATCAGGGATGTAAAGTACATGTCTTTCACCATCTGGTCTTTATCGTTTCTGGAAGTGTGCCACATTTTAAGTCCTATGGAATCACTGACCTTGGCTTAGTGCAGAGAGAAACTCAAAAAGATGCAAAAGGACAACTCATATCCCCAGCCAGCAGATTAACTAATTAATTCTAAAGAATAAATACATGAAGATATAACACAGAATGTGCAGTCATCTAAAAATCCAGACAGAGAGTACTTAGACGAGTCAGGTCAAAGTCAGATATTTAAACACAAGCAGAAGAGGACAAGTTTGTTCACTAGACTTTATAAAGGGACAAAAAACCTAAAAAGGACAAAAATACAATAATGCAATCATGCATTTTAGTGTAAAGTCATACTAAAGAGATTTATGCCACATTCACCTGCTGATGATTAGCATACATGATAACCATCACTATTATAAAAACAGAACCTTTTCCTGGGGGTAGGAAATTTGTCTTTCTATCAGCCTAGTTGGCCCAAGTACAATAACTAATAACTTCCATGTCCGCTTCTAATTACCGAGAGATACAAACAGAGCCAGAGAAAAACTGGAAGAACACAAAATCCCAGTTTAAAATGAGCCCAAAAAGCAAGAAAGTGTTTCAAGTTGTTCATTTTACACAACACTGCTTTAAACAACGAGAAGCAAAGCAACGGCGACATGAAGCAGTGTGTGGGTGGCACAGTGGGTAAGAGGGAGAGACAGAGATGTGCCAGAGCTGCTTTCCTTCTGATTAAAACACCAGATTTTTTTTCAACCAAGTCAGAAATTATGGGACGAAATTGGGGAAGTTGTCAGCTGAATTAGTTTTCTGACTAAGTTATGCTGATCCTTAACAAGGCGACATGAGGCCACTCATGTTTATACTTCTAACTGCATCGTCTGTGACATTTGGACAATACACTTCTCTTATCAGCTACTGATGGACGTGATTCAGGAAGAGAAAGCCTCTGAAGCTGTTCTGCAGCAGCAGAATATGGACAGGCTTTATCAATTGATTTAAAATAGAAATGATTCAACATGGGAGTCAACTGAGATCAAGAGGCTTACTCACCAGGTATCAAACATGTTACACTGAAGCTTTTGTATAACCAGTCTCAACTGTGACGGATATAATTAGCAGATAGACAGTTAGTTCACCAAACTAAAGCAAAAATAAATCACACTGATTGATTTTGAGATTAAAGGGACTACAAGGCAACAAGACATACATTTACCTTCAAGTATTTCATGTATGCAAGAAGGAGACAAGTGAGAGACACCACCAAGACACCTTTGACTACTCTGAAGGAGCAGATGAAATGTGAGAGACTCTACACACAACAACTGTTGCTTGGGGTTTTCACCAGTCAGAGCTTTATGGGAGAGTGGCAAAGAAAAAGCCACTGCTGAAGAAGAATTACATAAATGTGGACTACAGTTCGCCAAAAGGCATGTTGGAGACTCTATGGTCAAGCGGAAGAAAGTTCCTTGGTCTGATGAGACTAAAGTGGTGCCTTCTAGCCATCAGACAAGACGCTGTGTTTGGTGGACACCAATCACTCTACATCACCACAAACACACCATCCCCACTGTGAAGCACAGTGGTGGCAGCATCATGCTGTGGGGATGCTTCAGCAGCTGGCCCTGGAAGGCTTGAAAAGGCAGAGGGTAAATCGAGTGCAGCAAAATATAAGAAAACCCTGGAGGACAATTTTATTCAGTCTGCAAGTGAGCTACAGCTTGAGAGAAAATTTACTTACAGCAAGTCAGTGAACTGAAGCATACAGAGAAAGCTACATAGAAGTGGTTTAAAGACAAGGTGAATGTTCTGGAGCGGCCGAGTCAAAACCCCAGACCTCAATCCATAAAGAATTTGTGGCTGTACTTGAAAAGGGCTGTTCATCATGTAGCCTGAAAGAGCTTGAGCAGTTTTGTAAAGAAAAACTGAGTAAAATTGCAGTGTCCAGATGTGCAAGCCTGATTGAGACCTATCCAAACAGACTCAGTGCTGTGATTGCAGTCAAAGGTGCATCTACTAAATACTGACTTGAAGGGGCTGAATATTTATGCAGTCACTTATTTTACATTACATATTTGGTTTAATTGACATTTCTTTGTAGAAATGTGTTTTCACTTAGACATTCAAGAAGTTTTTATATTTTTGTGTCAAAAAAAAGCTGAATTCCATGATTGATTCATAAAGTCAATAAAAGAGTGAGACATACATAAATGAAAATATCTACTGTTATTTAATGGTGGTTAAAGCAAACAGCTACAGATTAGCTACAGTTGCATTACAACCAGGCACCAGTAAACATAATGGAACAAAATTATAGTTCTAAATTGAATGGCAGTGGCATGAAATCTTTTAATTATTAAGGACTCTAGGAATATTCCCACCTCACCAGGGTTGAAAAAGCTGCACATCTTTAAAGTACATGATCTGAATTGGAAAAGGCTGTAAGGATACTCTAGCAAGTCAATAGGTTTAAAGTGCATTGAGCAACTCTGATCTACACTGTTAGTCCATGCATGCAATCCCATTACTTATTCAACAGTGCACACGTTCTACATGTCAAATTGCAGCAAAATACTGGAACATGCAAGTAGGATATCTGAAAATGCAAGCTGGCTGTGATATTAAGAGTATGCTCTCTGATCCAAGAATGCATTGCATTATTGAGGAAAAGGTCACACGCCTGTGTGGAGGACCATCAAACAGTTTCTACGCTCTGTAACTTCCTTCGGCGAAACTCGGCTTATTAGTGTTTTCTGTCTAAAGGTCATTTCAATTAATCAAAGAATTCAAAACAATGTTAACACGAGTTTAACTATTAACATCAAACACAAAATAAAACAGAGAAGCCTGTTTAAATGTGAGAGACTCACAAGAGGTTTTCCATGAATTTGGGTGACACGTTTTCTCAATTACAAAGATAATTGATGGTTAAGTTTGACAGTTTTCATTTATTTTGACATTATCAATTAAAGCAGGAGTGTTTTTCACTGATGGCCACATAAAGAACAACATAAGGAAGACTGAGACACGTTTTTATAACTCACCTTTAGTGTATCAAAGCCCGTAAAACAAATTCATTGTAGGTTAACACATTAAGACACAAAATAAGAGCAACCTGCACAAGGCTGCAGTGATGGATCTTAAAGATGATCAGCACTAAAGAAGAATTCTTAAATCTCGATTCATCATAGCGTTATTAAACAAAACATTATTTCTTTGGCTATGGATATGATTACCATTTATGTGTTGCCCCAGTTTAGTTTTCCGTGTAAACAAACATTTATGTATTTTTCCTGTCAAAATGTTTGTTTACATGGATTACAGCAGCACTGCCATGTGGTGAAACTCGGAAGTAAAACACAGTCAAAAATGACTTCATATTGTAATGGTGGCCATATTGGCACCCACCCCCATATTCCAAAGTCTAAATTCCCTGTAAAGTGAAATCCAAAATTTGAGTCTAGACCCACTACATATTTAATTTGGGTGGGGCAAATATAGCACCCCATGATGTCACCGGGTGCTATGGGAATTACCCTGCCCCCTTATGCTACAACAATATAAAATCACTGAAGAGTTTATCTAAACAGTCTGCTGTTAGCCGATGTTGTTGCCTTCATTAAAAAATCATCAGCTAGCTTTATGCTGTGTTTTGTTCATTGTGAGGTAAATTTTCAAAATCTACCAGCAGCAGTGGTCTATGGGTTATTACAAGCATAATAACATAGAGATTTAAGCCCGAAAACAGACTTAAGTCTCTGCTATGGCCAGAGTTCACCATTAGGTCAGAGGGCAGGCTAATAGCTGGGGTGCTTGTCTATTTTTCGGTTGAACCAGGCAGGTTCAAACATCTTACCTGCTAAAGGGGGTTTTAATCCATGTTTCACGTGTCTTTAGTTCTGGATGATTAAAAGAAGAAGACTGTGGCTTTGTCTCTCTCAAAGCAGTTACAGTTCAATCCCTCCTGTCTGTTAGCATCACGATGCTAAAGTTGGGTAAAGTATTTAATAACAGTAACGCTCTGTTCCTGCCAAGTCTGTCACAGTAAAAGGCTCCAATGCTTATTATCATTTAAGGTTTTTATTTTGAAGAACAACATCACTAAATGAAGTGTTTTCAGCAGCAACATAGACGTCTCATAAACGGGAGAGAAATATAACTTCACATAATTCGTGATCGTTTCACTTGTGGTTTATAAAAGAAAGTTTTGACAAAGTAGTAAAGCAGACAGATGATTACTCCATTCAGGTTGTAGCAATTTTTTACATTTGAGAGAGGACCGTCTTTCTCGTCTTTGGCTCATTCAACCGACACGCCCACAGCATCCTGGAGCAGATTTCACTGAATCATTTTTCATGATTTGAAGCATAATTTTGTAAACTCAGAAGTTTTTCATGCCTGAAATTTGGCCTGGTGGTTCATTAGACAGCTGCCTGATACAACACACCTAAAATACTGATTCTTTTAAATCACTTTACAGGGACTTTAAAAAAGAAGATTACTAAGACATAAATCAAAGTTAATTCTTATCCATGCCATGTAATTTGAAGCAGTTAGTCCAAAATATCTTATGCATTACGAGGCCTTTGTGCTCACTGAGATATTATGTTACAAAGTTATCAAAGAACCTTTACTCACTTTCCACAGATTATTAGACATTGAAAATGTTTTAGTACCATGGGGCACCAGTGGCCTAGTGGTTATGTCCATGTGCCCTATTTGCAGAGGCTGTTGTCCTCAAAGGACGCGGGCCGGTTCAAATCCAGCCTATGGCTCGTTACCCTCTCTCTCTCTCCAATTTCTGGCTCTAACTACTGTCCTCTGTTATCTGAATGAAGGCATAAAAGCCCAAAAATAAATCTTTGGGGAAAAAAAGAAAATGTTTTAGTATCACAAGTAGTCCCTCTGCTCTCAAAAAGAGTTTAAGAGAAGAGTTAACAGAACGCCAGTCCTCTGATCATTCCCAATCTCTGCAATTTAGTGGCTAATTGAGGTAAAACTACATTGATTTTTATTAAGAGTGCTCTTATTCTCTCTGGCTGGATAAAACATGCTAGTTAAGAGCCTTAGGCCTGTCCAAGCTGACCTTGGCAGCAGCTATGTCATGTCTTTGTCAGGGAGCCGAGGAACAAATAAGACACCAACAGTTAATAAGCTGCCCTTTGTCTGTTTCTCCTGCTCTCTCCCTTCATTGCTTATTTTTCACTCAGCTGCAACACACAACACACACACAGATTCATACACAAAAGCTCTGTGATTTGCAAACATTGCATCAAGACTGTTGTTGTGAACAGCTTGTTGTACTTCAAACTTTCAACTGTGCTACTTGAATACAGCAGAATGGACCTGTTGTGCTTTTTACTGGAACTGATTCTTTGGATATGACACAAAATATGGGTGGGCTGATTTTTTTTAGCAGCGAACAATCACTACCTGGAGGGCTCAATGCAGGGGAAACGATATTTTTAGCAGTTTAGGTGGGATCTGTTATAAGTAAGGGCACATTTTAAATGGAGCAGAATGGCTTGCATTAACTTAACCAGGTGCATTCTGGGTAAGAGGTGGGTCTCTCACCTTTGCCTGTCACTTTATAAACACATAAAGATTGTGTAAACCTTTTTCTCCTTACTTCGTTTTCATCATCCGTTTTTAATGATGTTCAAGGTTATGTTTAGTCTGCATGATCAGCCCTGTGGGTGTAACCTCTAATTGAATGACAGCTGCTGGGCTGCCTGCTGTGAGTCTATCACAATGGCGTGCACACCTGCAGCTGTAACATAAACAATAACAGGTATCTCTGTGTCATTAACCTGCACCGGGACAAGGTGCTCTTGATAATGGAAATACACTCACCTAAGATCTGCCCCACATAACTGAGCTTTTGCCTGGAGTTTCATGTCGTTGCATCTGTGATGACGGCGGTGTCACCTGTAGCCTTTTAACATGAAAAAGACATCTCTGATCTCAATGGGACTAACCTTGTTAAATAAAGGTTGGATAAAATAAAAACATGCTGAGACAGACTCCAAAGTACTCAGCTCTCTGACTGCTGATGGTGAAATCAATCCTTGCAAAGCTGATAGACTGGGCAGATTTCAAGTCTGTCATCAGACAGATCCATCTTCAGCCTGAAGGTCCAAAGGCCAAAACACACCAGCCCCGGACAAGCGCGTCACGTGATTTGACGCACCTCAATTGCTGTCCCTAGCACACACTAACAGCAGCACTTCAATGGTTAAACACCCCACCAGCTACTGCATGGCCAGGTGCTTGATACCAGAGCTGAAAGCCAGCTTAGAGATCACCTCCCTGCCTCACCAAGTAATAAAAACAAAAACAACAACGGGAGCAGTCGTATTTCACCAGCAGCTCAGGTTTCCTTTATTCTACACATCGAACAAAAGGTGGCACAAAATTTATTTTGCTGTATCATACAGAGCTTCCATAGTGGCAGCTCAAAACAACAGGAACAAGGCAGTGTCCCAAAGTGCCGTGGCACATCCATGGGCATCTGGCCGCCGTCTGTGTGGGTTTGTTTATAGAAAATAATGGAGTTGATTGTTTTGACGTGCGTTGGACAACGCTGGTGTGTTTAAGGGCTAAAAAACAGATAGACCAATCAGCATCAATTGAGGAGAATGAGGAGGTAGCTACAGGAATGGTTTGGTTGAACTGCAAGCCGGTAAACAATGGTTGCCATTGAGCTTTTACATAGTTATGGCAGCAGTTTTTTTCATTACAGGGCATTTCTTTAGTAAAAGAGGAGCAAAAAACCTAATTAAAAGCCTCTCCTTGATGAAAAAGTTGTTTTTGTTCTGGCAACAGGCCTTGGCATGAGTTTGCTTTAATTAAAGTTGTGGTTTAGTTGCACTACAAGCCTGTAAACAATGGCTGTTGCCAGTGAATTGATTCGCTCCAATGTAGCTATAGCGGCAGTTTTATCAAAAAGACAACAACAACAAAAAAGATTCACTAAAAGCATTTCTTGGTTGTTAAGATATTCTTCCTTTTTGATTCACAAACTGGCCCCACTGATAGTGAACAACGACAGCGGCTGCCTATTGAGCTCAGGTTATTTAGCACACTGGGACTATGCATCCAGATCTGTGCGATCAGCCGATCAACTCTGTCTTGTTGTTGCACCTAAATTGTGGAATGAGCTACCTCTTGAAATCAAAATGTCCGCCGCCTTACTTACTTTTGAATTGCGTCTTAAAACTTATTCTTATTCCTTGGCTTTTAACTCAGCATGAGAGTTGTTTGATCTCCTGTGTGTCTTTTATTTTACCTTGACTTGCTTTTATCTGTTTTTATTATCTCACTGTGCGTGATTTTTACCTCCGCCAAGGAGGTTATGTGATCGGGAGGGTTTGTTTGTTTGTTAGTTTGTTCATTTGTTGGCAACATAACTCAAAAAGTTGTGGACAGATTTTGATAAAATTTTCAGAAAATGTCAGAAATGGCATAAGGAAGAACTGATAAGATTTTGGGAGTGATCCGGATCACTGTCTGGTTTCAGGAACTTTATAAGGATTCTGTACTATTGGGAGATAGGGCTAATGGCAGAGGTCTGCGCTCTCTGAGTACTTTTCTAGTGTAAAAATGTTTTTAGTTCCTGTGAAGTTTTTATGTATTTTATGATGTTTTTATGTTCACTGTGGTTCTCTCTTTTCCTCATGTTTTAGTCACTGTGCAGCACTTTGGTAAATGTAATGTTTTGTAAAATGTGCTATATAGTCTAATTAAAGTTGATTGGATTGGATATGCATGTCTACTATGCCATATGTTTAGACCCATAATGATTTGACGAACAGAACGTTTGTCCAATCATCCTCTGAGAATTTTCTGAAAGGTTCTGCCCTTCCCAAACACTATCATGGGGGCAGATGGATGTGAAGTATAGCCACCGCCATGGAGGTGTGAAACATGTATGTCAGGTTAGATGATGTCAGACTGTGATTTAATCATAAAAACAGGCAGATTCCCATTTTTGTTTTTCATCAAAGAACACCAAAGTGGCAGGATGACATGCTTAAGGTCATGTGACCAATATCCAACATCGTACAGTGTGATTATTGTGCACGCTTACTGCAATTATGGCTGTACAAATGATATATCCTTTAGCCCTAAGTGCATGGAAAATAAACTACCTGTTCATGGAAAAATGTCCAATATCAAACAAAACTGTCAGTGGTTTATATTGCTAACAGTCTTATTGCTGAGCAAGTTTCACCCTGTATCATCCTTAAAAAAAAAATACCAATATAACTTAACATTTTGATGCACTACCCTGCTGTGTCACGTATACAATCCACATCACAACTTTGCCGCTGAAGTTTGAGAAGTAGCTGATGATATTGCATGCTTCAGCACCACATTAGATTCTCTTTGCCCTCCATCCTCACAGCGGGGGATGAGCAGCATGCTGAAGATCAATTAAACAGGCCTGGCATGGGAAAAAGGCCAAGTCCTGATGGGTTCCTGCTGTCAACCTAACCCTGTGGACGTCACAGAGATCCGACTGGAAAATGGAGCTATAAATTGTTGTCATATGACCTGATTCTATACATTTTTGTTGGTATGCATTTTTTACTTGTATTGATTCAACTGATCCTGGCTAAGAAAGGGTTTTGTTTTACTCCTGCAATCCTAGATTTTTACCCTTGTCTTACATCAGGAGCATCAATATTTTCTGTTCTCTACTTGTGTTTGTATGTGGAGTCTATAGTTGTGGAAACTAAGAAATAGTCCTCACTGGAAAGTCCCTAGAAAGCTTTTGTTGTGACGTTATGGCCTGATTTGATGAGTTCTGCATATATAAACTGACTCTTGACTCCTTATTTGTGAGATTTATCTACATGAGGATATTCCAGTACTTGTTTATGATCTATGAATAAAAATATCACAAGGGTATGAATGAAAGAAATAATTCTTCTACAACTGCAGCTGATGCAGAAGTGTGAGCACCTGTGATATATTGGACAATCCTAATCTCCATCACATCACATAAGTAAGCAGTGTTCTGCCTTTGTGTGGAAACAAAAGCAGTGCTGTGTCTACAATGTGATCAGGGCTGCTCACTGCCTGACACAGTACAGGAACCCAGCCTGATGAATATCTGCCATTTGAGGATCTGCAAGAATTTGCAGAAAGGAGACAGGGTGGACTACAAAATGGGTTTCGCATTCAAAGAGGCGATTATTTCCTAATTAGCTGCTTAGCTTCACACATAAATGAGCTCAGTTCTATGTACATACAGTTGTGGAGCCTTTGGATTTATTCTGCCAGGGATTTTCTTCATATACTACGAAAGACATTGGCTCCATACTGACTTACTCACCACCTAGGAGACTCTATGTGCAGGTTGCTGTAACTGACATTCATTCTCTGACACATGTAACAGACATACAGCTTTCTTCTACATTTAAACCTCACAGCTGGCTTTGTCAGAGGGAACATTTGTAATTTTTCTCCCTCATCTATTCATTTGTACCATATACAGTTAAGTGCAACTGTGCAGTACAATCACAGTTTCTCTTTAGAGCAACTTGTCAAAGTAAAGATTCCCTGAGCTCTGGCACCCTTCAGCACAACCTGCTGTGTATTAAGCTATAATGAGTCACTGAGGTCATTCACATCCACAAAGAGACTGGTAATAGTTGGTTTGGACAAGTTTTACTGCTCACAAGCCAGTGACCTTGATGATTACTCATATATATAAATATATATAGCACAACATGTTTGAAAGTATTGTATTTACATGTAACAATCCCTGCCTGCTTTTCTTAGATCTTTTCTTTCAGTGATACACAAATTGTCAATAAAATAGGAAACTATAGCAGAAAAATGCAGTATGTATATACAGTTGCAAGAAAAGTATGTGAGCCCTTTGGAATTTCTTGGATTTCTGCATAAATTGGTCATAAAACGTGTTTTGACCTTCATCTAAGTCACAACAATAGAAAAAAACAGTCTGCTTCTGCACAGAAAATGTTATGTTTTCATGTTTTTATTGAACAAACCATGTAAACATTCAAAGTGCAGGGTGGATAAAGTATGTAAACCTTTGGATTTAAATATATATTTAAAAAAAATGCAATCATATTATATTTTATATGTCTATCCTGGTTTTTATGTCCTTTTTGAATGCAAAAACCTGAGTCCAGCCTTTTAACAGCAGCTCTGACACAAGTGGGATGGGGTTTACAGAAGAGAGAGCAGTTAGAGCTTCATAAACTTTAAAAATAAACCTTTGTCTTTTCTATTACATTCCCTAAACATCACTAACCACTTTAAACAATGCTCAAAATTATGTTTCATTTTCATGATCAGCCTCATGAGTGTTACCTCTAATTAAATGAAAGCTCACTGTGGGGTGCTGGGACTCTCACACACCTGCAGCTGTGGTGTGAGTCATCAGCAGCACATCTGTATCATTAACAGACTGCATATGCACCATATATATGTATGCTATATTAAGTGTACAGGTGGTGTTGCAGATAATGAGACTAAGGGACAATGGATTTTGGTTTATCAGGGCAGATACCGATACAGAGTAGTGCATGTGACCAATAACCAATATTTGGAAACAAAACAAAATGCATTTACTATGACAAACAAAATTGACTTATGTGACAAAAGTAAAACTGCATGTTAAAAAACTAAGGAAAATAAATTATTTAGCACAGAGCAGCAGCAGGAAACAGAAAGTGATACCATACGCACCCTGTGTCAGTGCCACCCAGCCTTCAGTGTTGATTGGCTGGTAGTTGTGTGGCATCAAGCTAGTCAGATAGTAGTGTATGCAGGACTTTAGGTGAGACTCTAGAGAGTAAAAACTAAGCCAGAGGGGAAGACACATCTTGCAGTGGAGCCCAAGTAACACACCTTTCGATGATCTGATTTTTGCAGATAATCTGTAAAATAAAATGCTGATACGACAATCTGCTAAATGCAAACTATCTTCATCAGAAGTTAAAATAGGGGTACTGATATTGATACAGATATTCAAATGTGGTTCAAACCTGAAAGTTCAGTCCTTAAAACACACAATTTAAAGTTGAAGCTGAAAAATTAAATTTCAATCCTTAAACAGACTTTAAAGTATAAGGAATGATGATAAATGCAGAAAAGACTTCAGCTGATGAAGATCTGTTGGTCCAGCCTAAATATCAACTAACTTATGTGTCTGTACAGTCAATATTCATAGAAAGCAGTTTGTATAGCCTTGAGTGTTATTTCTAATAAGGAGATAATTCTGCTGATACTCACAGCCAATAGGCTGTGGTACCTTAAATTCATGTTTTAAGCTAATGGCCATACCAATATCCTGGCCATAATACTGAACATCACTGCTTTTAATGTAAAGTATACAGTAGTTTCCAACCAAGAGGATCTCAATCAAAACAATATCAAAAACTATGAGTAGAGATGTGCTGCTAAGATGCTTACTTCCTGTTCTGAACGGAAGGCCGTTGATGAAAACTGAACTGCACATTGTAAATTCACCAAACATTAAACCACTGTTTTTGTTTCATGGATGAATTTCACATTATGTGGGAGAAAAGCTGTTAAAAGTGGTCTAGTTAGTTTAAGCAGCAAACTACTCACAAAGCATTCTGGGCTCACATGGTACCATTTTTAACGGCTTTTCTCCCTCATTATGTCAGATTCATCCACGAAACACACAGTGGTTAACTGTTTTGTAAGTACACCTTAAGAAGTGCAGCTTTTCATTGAACAGAGACCTCAACACAGGATAACGTTTAAGCTACAAAGGTGGGTGGAGCTGAGCAGCGCATCATATCTCGTCGGGCCACAACACTGTGGGCGTTGGGGGGTGGGTGGGTGCCGCAGTTTTTTAGTCAATATAAAACTTTCAGTACAAAAATTCTGCATTTTGAAAATGTAACAGAGATTATCTTGAAAAACTGAAACTTTAAAAAAGGCATGTGAACTATTTCACCCTTTAAGCCACACTGGCAAATGGATTTCTCTGTGATCCAAGAGATGCTTTTGTGATTTTAAAATGGATAAAAATGTAGAGAAGTACACTGCCAACATTTGTTAACTTTGTTTTGTTGGTCTATGCTTTCTTTGAACTAAAATGTAACAACCTGATCTCAGGCCAGAGAGATAAACGTAAAAACTCTCAGAAGCAAAGAGATTTTTGTCAGCTAATTAACACCCTCATCTTGAATCTTAAATAGGGCGTTTAACATCAAAGCTGCTCAATTTTACACCTTAGCACACAGGAATTATCTCCTCGCTGCTGTGAAATGCATTTAATACAAATGCTTTGGATACTATAAACCCAGATAACAAGGCTTGTGCGTAATGGCTGCCATACTGCAGCCATGCCTGCACATGCACATGTTTAATCTTGGGATAAGGATGAGTCAGTCATGGCTGCAAGCAGATTTAAGTGCTAATGCTGGAGCATCCTGACCACTACAGACAATTTCAATGTGCTCTATTTCATACAGGCCAGGGACAGAAATTTAAAATTAATGTTGCAGAAATGTTTTAATGATTATTGAGATGATCACTGATATTATAACCACAAACATACTTTAAATAAAAAACTTTAATTTCTGTTCACTTTAATTTCTGTTCAACAATTTTCAAAGCAGGAGCATTCACCCTCCTGTAATGTGGAGAGATTATTAAATGACCAGCTAAAAAGCCACAGACGCTTTTATTTTGAAACGGTGCTTCACATATATTATGTTACATACTTCCAGAGCTCCACTAGTGTCTCAAAAAAGTTGACCCCTCTGTATCATTAAAATGTACTACCCTGATATGCTTTCCATGGACAAAAAAGTTGACTGTGAAAAACATTTATGAAAAATTACATTTTAAAAATCAGTATATGTATTTTTTTATTAGTTCTTTTCATCAACTTCAGTCCAAACCAAAACTATCAAATATTTGAATATTTTTGTTTATTTTAACCCTTTAAATGCCAGTTTGAAGTCAAGAAGCCACTGTTGTTTAATGTGAAAAAGAAAATCATAGAAAATGAGTGTTTTCTTAATAATAAATGTTGAACAGCTGGGAGAGTCATTTCAAGCATAGTTCTGAATCTGTCAGAGATAAGTAGCAAAACTGATTTTAATGTTTTTTTTCTTTCTTTCTTTCTTTTTTGTGGAGTCAGATTTAGAGACTTTACTACCTAATAAGCCAGTCCTGGACACATATTTTCACTTAAAAACTGTTATGAAAATTTACAGACTGATATTTTCCACTTTTTGGGCTTTAATCGTTCAATGAACCTCAGTCCTGATCAAAACCTCTAAATACTACATTATTTACAAGATTTTAACCCTTTAAACGCCAGTTTGAATACCTGGTGTCACACATAAAACATAATACATAAAAATCACACACAAAAAGTTATATTCTATATAATACATAATGGCTAGCTGGGGTATTTTTTTTTTTTCTTATGAGCTTGTCAGGCCATTCTCAGATGGTATGAGCCAAGTCCTGGTGTGCCGTAGAAATTTGCTGTTATTTACATGTGGCTGTTCAGGGAAGGAGAAGCTAGGGTGGATGAGGGTCGTAAAAGTGGCTTGGAGAGGGAGAAGCAAAGCATAGCCAGGTTAGAGCAGTTCATGGTAGCATGAGAGCGATTAGCCAATAGAATGCTTAAAAGCAAATCAGCTGGCCGTCAGCTGATGAGCATTTGCGTGAGATCAGCTGATCTCAATTATATAGCACTGCTCGACTAGGTGGCCTGCCTGAAATAATGTTATACGCTTGATTTACTACGTTTTAAATAGGCAATTTTGTATGGATGTGGATTTGGTGTGCCTTGAAACTGTAGCTTGATCTTAGGTTTGCCTTGGGCAGAAAAGGTTTGAAAACTCCTGCTATAGAGCCTTAGCTAAGACAGCGCTTCATCATAAAAACATCGATGCTATGATATGAAATTTAGTGTATTTGACTTTTGTGAAAATGAACACAGCTTAGAAACTGGTTTCCCAACTCTTTGGGGGGATCTGAATGTTTTCAGAGCTCGAAACAATAGAAACAGACTAAATGTATTGGCAAAGCACTGTGATCCTGCTAAGTCTCAGTTGCACACAACAAGTGCATCTTGGCAGAGCGATGTTAGCAGCAGCCAAAACCAACTGAGTCTTTCTGCATTGCTGCTTTTAATCGATAGTGTCAGGATAGTATCAAGTCTCTCCAAACATTAAAAACAGCTGTAAATAGCTTTTACTTTGCGCTTTAGTTTCTTATTTTTTTAGAAAGTTTAACAAAGTAGATTGATCACTTTATGCTGTCAGGAGTGTTGTCTTTGGTGGGTGGGAACTTCTTTGTACGTCTTATGTTAGTTTTAGGTGGGATTACAGACAGAAATGAACAACCGGCTTAATCTGGTTTAACCATTTTTAATTTCCCCTGTATGAATAATCAGCATCATTACACAATGTCCCTTGTTAAATAACTAAAAACTAAGCTTTCAGACATGTCAGTATTTCTCTAACATGATCATTGGCATTAACTGAATTGAACAAATGCAAACTTCCTCCAATCATTTATGTGAATGTATTCTGTTATGGTGAATGAAAAGAAAATGAAACCCTGGAGGTATTGTCAGCTGACCGCACCACAGTCGAGTAAGGATGAGGTCAGCGGCCTCAGCTTCCATTTTCACTGATGCACTTTCATATATGAAAAATGAGGCCTGTCACTAAATGTCATCTTACTGCCTCTTTGTCATCTCATCACTCTTACCTCAACCTGTCATACTGAAGCCCGGCCTGTGACATGAGCAAACTGTTCGCTTCTTTCCAGGCAGGCTAGTGGGCTTTATTAATATTTATAGAATAACAGCTTAAGGCCAGCCCCCTTGAGAGCTATCACTCCTTTTCACCGCCTTACACTTGCAAAATATATTGACAACTCCTTTTCAGCACTCCCCTGCCCCTGGAAACCTCCCTGCAGGTGTGCAGAAGGTTTTAAAAATATGACAGTTTTCTGCAGGAACAAAGACTTGTTTTTCACCCCATTTGATTTAATAACTTGCAAAATTGGAAAGCTAACTACATTTTTCATAAGATTGGAAGGTGAAATTCAACACAAACTGGGATTAAAATGTTTTCATAGTGATTTTCAAAAGTGGACTCTCACATGAAGCCATAATTGATGTCACCTGGGTGTCTGATTGGATTGAAAAACAAGCCCTGTTGGCAGCACTCTGACATCTCAGAGTAACAGCCAGTTTGAGCCAGTGTGCAGCCAGATGCTTGACCCAGGACCTTTACAGGAAAAAAGAACACTGAGTTATTAAACCCTCAGACCAATTTTTTGCAGATACAAACATAATATGTGGGGATTTAGTAGTGCTGTTCATCAGTAAGGATGCAAATCTTGACATTTTAGCACAATGTATTTATATATATATTTTTTTTTAACTTTTTATTTACAAGAATGTATTTATATTTATGTTACAAATATGCATAGCATCTGCCTTCTACAGGTTCAAACCGTCTACTGCAACTGACATTTAAAAAAATTCTAATGGCTGATCTGCTGCCAAGCAGTGCAAACTGTCGTCAACATAGAGCTAAAGAGTAGCCACCCACTTTTCCCCGGCCCACTGTGTAACTCTAGGATTGTGGGTAATGTTGAGCTGATTCCTCACTTGTGTCTTCTAAATTACCATATATTAGTGTTGGGTATATAATAAAGTCCCAGTTTCAATTACAATTTTGTCTTCCGGTGGACACGGAAACAAGACATTTGTGATTCAATAATTATTGAGACATATGCCATTCTATATTTATTTTATCCATAGGTTTTGTCATGGAATACCTCCACAGGGAGGCAACCAGGAGGCATCCAGATCAGATGCCTGAACCACCTCAGCTGGCTCCTTTCGATGTGAAGGAGCAGCGACTCTACTCCTAGCTCACTCCGGATGTCTGAACTCTTAACCCCAATTCTAAGGCTGAGCCCAGCCACACTCCTAAGGAAACTCATTTCAGCTGCTTGTATCAGTAATCTCATTCTTTTGGTCATAACCCAGAGTTTATGACCATAGGTGAGGGTTGGGAGGTAGATCAAGCAGTAAACTGAGAGCTTTGCCTCTTGGCTAAGCTACCTGTTCACCACAACAGTCCAGTACAATGCCCACAGTACTGCCGATGCTGTGCCAGTCTGCTTGTCAATGTCACGCTCCCTTTTACCGTCACTTGTGAACAAGACCCCCAAGATACTTGAACCCCTTCACTTGGGGCAAAAACACACTGCCCACCCAGAGGGAACAATCCACCATTTTTCCATTTAAACTTGTTAATTCCTAAACACTTTGGTAAACAAGCAAAATCTACACCTTCTCATGGGTTGTATGCGTACATGTCGAAAGAAGGTTTCTATAATAACACATTTGTCTTTGCTCAGTCACAATTTGTTCAGTCTAAGGTTCAGACTTCATTAAATAAAATCAAATTGTTAGAAGTTTTCAGAAGTTTGGGCTTTGGGCATGAGGCTGAGACCCATTGACCATATACACGCGTGGACAAACTTGTTGGTACCCCTCTGTTAATGAAAGAAAAACCCACGATGGTCACAGAAATAACTTGAATTTGACAAAAGTGATAATAAATAAAAATTCATTGAAAATTAACCAATGAAAATCAGACATTGCTTTTGAATTGTGGTTCAACAGAATTATTCAAAAAAAACAAACCCATGAAACTGGCCTGGACAAAAATGATAACACCCTTAACTTAATATTTTGTTGCACAACCTTTTGAGGCAATCACTGCAATCAAACAATTCCGGTAACTTTCAATGAGACTTCTGCACCTCTCAGCAGGTATTTTGGCCCATTCCTCATGAGCAAACTGCTCCAGTTGTCTCAGGTTTGAAGGGTGCCTTCTCCAGACAGCATGTTTCAGCTCCTTCCACAGATGTTCAATAGGATTTAGATCAGGGCTCATAGAAGGCCACTTCAGAATAGTCCAATGTTTTGCTCTTAGCCATTCTTGGGTGTTTTTAGCTGTGTGTTTTGGGTCATTATCCTGTTGCAAGACCCATGACCTGCGACTGAGACCAAGCTTTCTGACACTGGGCTGCACATTTCTATCTAGAATACCTTGATAGTCTTGAGATTTCATTGTACCCTCCACAGATTCAAGACACCCTGTGCCAGATGCAGCAAAGCAGCCCCAGAACATAACAGAGCCTCCTCCATGTTTCACAGTAGGGACAGTGTTCTTTTCTTGGTATACTTCATTTTTGCGTCTGTGAACATAGAGCTGATGTGCCTTGCCAAAAAGTTCCAGTTTTGTCTTGTCTGTCCATAGGACATTCTCCCAGAAGCTTTGTGGCTTGTCAACATGCAGTTAGGCAAATTCCAGTCTCGCTTTTTTATGATTTGTTTTCAACAGTGGTGTCCTCCTTGGTTGTCTCCCATCAAGTCCACTTTGGCTCAAACAACGACGGATGGTGCGATCTGACACTGATGTACCTTGATCTTGGAGTTCACCTTTAATGTCTTTGGAAGTTGTTCTGGGCTCTTTTGTTACCATTTGTACTATCCGTCTCTTCGATTTGTCATCAATTTTCCTCCTGCGGCCACGTCCAGGGAGGCTGGCTACAGTCCCGTGGATCTTAAATTTCTAAATAATATGTGCAACTGTAGTCACAGGAACATCAAGCTGCTTGGAGATGGTCTTATAGCCTTTACCTTTAACATGCTTGTCTATAATTTTCTTTCTAATCTCCTGAGACAACTCTCACCTTCGCTTCCTCTGGTCCATGTTTAGTGTGGTACACACCATGTCACCAAACAGCACAGTGACTACTTGTCACCCTTTAAATAGGCTGACTGACTGATTACAAGTTTGTAGACACCTGTGATGCTAATTAGAGGACACACCTTGGTTGAAGATGTCCCTATGGTCACATTATTTTCAATCTTTTCTAGGGGTACCATCATTTTTGTCCAGGCCTGTTTCATAAGTTTGTTTTTTTAAATAATTCTGTTGAACCACAGTTCAAAAGCATGTCTGATTTTCATTGGTTAATTTTCATTGAATTTTTATTTATTATCACTTTTGTCAGATTCAAGTTATTTCTGTGACCATTGTGGGTTTTTCTTCCATTAACAGAGGGGTACCAACAATTTTGTCCACGTGTGTATATAACTGTTTCACACAGGTAGGTGGTAGGTCTACCGTGAATGGTTATGATATCTAGGCTAATAATTTTTAAAAAATGATGTTGAGCCTGATTGAGACAGAAGGAAGGAGGGGGTGAGAGTGCCTTATCCCCTCTCCATCCCAGCCTTTTCCATGACGCTTTAAGGGCATTTTTTAAAATCCCAGCATTGATGCACCTCAGCTGAGGGTTCAGTTACTCTGTAAGGACTTGTAAAGCCGACATAATGTGGCATGCACATGGACATAATCAGAGGGCATGGTTTACTTCATGAGATGCTATCTGATTGCTTGGATTAGTGCAACCCAAAGAGGACTGACCGCAAAATTATTTCATCTCTCTTTTGTCCAAAGAAACATTTCCAGAGCCTTTCTCATGGCCTCAGGCGGATTATACAACCCCATGAAGATGTAATCACCATAACATGTTCACCAAGCGTACTTTGGTTATTCTGTTTTGCCTTGCAGACTTTATAAATCTGGAGATTAATGGCATTTTTCTTTCTTCCAAGTACAGGTCCTTAAAAATCTAAAGGCTCAGGTAGCAGTAGGTAGTAGAGCTTCAAAGTGGGAGCTGGCCTATTTCATGACTTTGCAGAGAACTACTTTTTCTCAAAAAACACCCATGCACTAAATTAGCATACCTTCAAGCTGACATTAAAATTATGTGGTGATTGTGTAACTCAGCATGCAGGAAAGAGAGAGAAAAACATACCCCTTTAATCATATTGTGTAATCGTATTACTTATTAACTTCACTACAGTTTGCACAACTTTGCAGGGCATACATAATTACTACTGTGCGATTTGGAAGACAAGGCACTAGCAGATGCTGAAAGGAAGCTGGTGCCAACCTTTTAAAAATAACAGTTCCGACCTAAAAATGTTTTCATGTCTTAAGAGGAGGCTTTGTCATTGAGGGATATATAAGCCTCTAATAGTCCTGCACCTTCCCTTTAATGTAGCCCTAATTTGTATCCATTAAAAAGCCTCTGTCAAAGAAATCGCAGCTTAGGCTCGCAGCAACAAATTAGCATGAGATCTGAGAGGAATTCAGTACCACAGCCAAACCCTATGAAGTCAAACTTTGCAAAAGGTCTGTTATACTGCAGAGAGAAATCCTGCACCCCGTCACACCTGAATGTTTTCTCGATACGTGCTTCGACCTGCTCATCCTCTAGAGCAATCTAGTGTACAACAGCTTCATTTGTTATGCTGAAAACGAAACACATCCATGGTCATTAATGTATTATGATTGTATAAAAATTGCATGTTGTTTGTCTACCTACTGCACACACTGTCACAAGCAATAACTGCAGCCTAAATAGGTCCAATGAAATTACAGGGTGCTGAAGATCTGAATAGCCATGATTTACTCCACCATGATTATACAAACATTCATTAGTTGATTCTGATCATCAAATATAAACAAATCTGTGCGAATAGCTACACAGATTAAGTTATTTATCCGTTACTTTATCAGGGGCTACCAAGTAAATGAGCCCAGATGAAATTTCACACAGAGTTAAGAAGTGTGGAGGGAAAAGATCCTAATTAATTATTACTTTCTATACTTACACTGAAAACCTCCAGAAAATTATTATTTTTTAAACATTTTAAAACTTTCTTTCCCTGTAGCCATGTGATCATTTCCAATTGGTGCTTTTAGTTCTTTTTAACGTCTGTTGTTCGATCTGTTTTTTTGTGCTTGTTGTAGAGCACTTTGGTACCAATCCTGTTCTAAAGTGCTCTATAATTGAAGTTGGCCTTGACCTAGCCACCACTTTATACACACCTGTTTTTTCATGACTTCTTCTGGTGCATGGCTCCCACTATAACAACATTTCCTCTAGTATTTTACCACAAAAAAAGATCGGCGTTTGTTCAACAGGTGACTTCCTCTACCTTGTAAAAAAGAAAAAATCTCCTATTTGATTCAGCAGTTAAGTGCATGATGCAAGCATTGAATGGCTACTGGTTTCTGTTCATGTCATATTCAGCCGATACTGACGTTAAACCAAAGCAACCCTGCTTTTGTCCAAAGTACATTTTCACCAGCAGCCACTTCGAGGCATCTGCTGACACCCCTCCCACCTTCACTGTTAAACTGATGTTGCAGAAGGGTGCAGATCCAAGCTCACCAACCGTGCTTTAAACATCAGAGCCTGTTCTGTTTGTCCAACATACCTGTTCTGCCTGTACCGTCTATGGAGCTACACTTTCAGCCTGTCCCGTCTTCAGCTGCCAACAACTGCTGACCAACGCACACGGCATCACTTCACTGATCTGCCTGCCAATTCTGCACAGGCAAAAAATAGCAAGATCCATCGTCTGTTACATTTCAAAGGCCTGTACTCCTACAGCGCTATCAACAATGAAGGCTTTGATTTGTGATTGTGTAATCTGTCACTGGCAACTTTCTGATTTCTTAGTTTGCAGGCTTTGGCCCATAAATCTTATTCCGATTAAAATATTTTCAAAGTGAAACTCTTATCAGTTTTAATCTGAGGAGTATTTGCAACACTACAATTTGCTGATTAAAATCCTACAAATATTAAAGCTGCATCAACAGACTGGGGTAGATCATGAAAAAGCACCTCTGTGTTAAAGGGTAATTTTTTATAAATCAGATCAAGGGTGTATTTGAAATCACTGAGAGATTAACACCCACAGAATAAGTGAATTAATCTCTATTGCTAAGCCCAGACCAACAGAATCCGAATCAGCTTTATTGGCCAAGTAAGGAATTTGACAACAGTAAGCTTTACTCTTAATGTAACAGAGATCAAAACTTAAAATCAAAGACTAAAAATCTGATTTGTTTTTGAGTTTAAATATGTACAAACTCTAATTAGACATTTTAATTTAATACAGCAGTCAGTGTGCATCAATAGTACAGTTGCAGGAAGTGCAAGGATGCTGAATAAACATAAGCATGGATAAAATATATATTGATGTGGCAGATCAACATGAGGTAGATATAGTTTACATTTAAACTAGGGATGCAGGATCATTGATTTTTGTCAATATCCAATATTCCGATGTTTACAAATTGCTTTAGCTAATTCCGACATCAATACTGATGCATAGATGTCGTCTTTTAAACACTCTTTAAATTTAAGGAATGAGGATGAACCAAGAATAAGACTTCAGCTAACACAGGTCTGCTGGTTCAGCCTAGAACTCCGCAAAATTACTCCTACATACAGCCAATAAAGGCTGGTGTTAACAGCTTATATATGGAAGTGTAAATATCAGCAGAAATGTCCATACCTGCCAAGAGAGATATCATCCTGATAATATCATGTATCCATAGTTTAAGATGTGCAAAGGTGAAGTGAATATGAGGGGAGGGGGGATTCCCCAGTGATTTTTCCATACAATTTTTTAACTCAAAATAAAGTTAATAAGACCTTGCAAAGATATTTTTACATTCAAAAAACAGTGCAAAGATGCATACAAGATGAAAGTAAAACTGAGAAATATTAACATCACAATAATTATCTTACACAGCATTCCACATGACTGAGGTTGTTATTTTTAGAGATGCATGATATTGGATTCTGTAGCTACCTCATATGCAGACTTTAACTAATTTATTAAAGCGGATACCAAAATCAATGCTGATAAATAAAGTTCAGACCTAAAACTTCAGCCCTGAAAACACTTAAAAATTTAAGGGGGAGGATAAATCAGAAAAGACATCTGCTGATGTAGGTCTCTTGGTCCAGCCTAAAACTCTGTAATTATATTGGTACATAACGGCTGAAATTTACAGCCGGTTAAGGCCCATATTTACTCGGGGTGTAAATCACCTGTTTCATCATAATATGATATGAGATCGATATTTTGGACAGAGATACAATATTTCCAATAACACAAACTCTGCCTAGATATAATTCTGATGTGATGTGGTATAGAAGCTTGTGATCGATATCAGATAAAAAGCAGTTTCTGCAACTTAATTACTGAAAGGTTTCTGTATTTAATAATTTAAAAACATAGTTTTAACCCAAAAAAAAGGCCTGTGTTTCACTGTATAGTACTACTTGCTTGAACCACGTTGAGTTTCATTATAAATCTAACATGAGATGGCAGACTACAATCACTGTATCAAAGTAGGCAGTGGACTGTTGCCTCTCTGTTTATCTGTAGAGCCTGCACCGGACACCACTCACGCTACTTCAGCCATAACGATGGGAGAGTGGTTTATATCCGTAAACGATCTCATGAGGTGGCGGTTTTTGGATAGGCAAATCTGAAATCTGAAATCGGACACAAATCGGAAATCTGTCCACACAGCTGAGAGAGGAGTGGATATCCTTTTTAACTCGGCTGCTAACTGTTCGTGACTGCTGCTACTGGTGTCTTGTTGAGGACGTACAGAGGGGCAGAAACTGTCAAAGAACATGCAGAAAGGATTTCAAAATAAAAGCGCAGCAGAAAGTTAATGGTGTACATTGATGTTTTGAGTTTCTTTAATCTGATTGGATACATTATTCATTTATTGATGGATCGTTACACCCCTAATATCAACTACCTATTTTTTCAGTAGCGATGTCTGACTGTATATTGGCAAAAAATGTGTGTATCTACTGGTACAAATTTGAACTTTTTAAGCCAATATCTTCCGACAATGATGTTGTTTTACCTTTATTGTCAATATGGCTGCCTTTCTGTTGTCTCATTTAGCACTCCTGGTTTTCAAACTAACAGGAGTATGGGCCATGCATCCCTCTGCTCCTCACTTAAATCAAAGTGAGAGCTTTCTTGTTGGGAGGTGCAGAGCATGCTGTGCTGTAAAGAAAGAGAGGCATGATGAAATCTGTGCATAAACAAACGTAACAGGGCATGCAGCACAGTAATCCTTTAATCTCAGTTATCTTGTTTTCACCATCGTGGGAAGCCAACTTTGTTATTGAAATTGAAACTCAGTTAATTGCCTAGCACTTCCTAATATCAGCCATGTTTGATGTTGGAGCTTTCACATCAGGGTAGTATTAAGACCTCCCAACAGCAATGTAAAAAGAGCGTATGCCTTTACTAAATGATTATGTTTAAGAACCATAAGCCACATCTTTCAACAAAGTACTTCAAATACAAACTGCAGAGCAAACTACTCCCTAAATGATATGAAGAGAATAATAGCTCATAAAATCCTGTGTTCATGTGATGTGTAAACAGTATGCATAGCACTCCTGAAAACAAAGTCATTATAGGTGTTTATTAAACCCACCACTCACTGCTTTAAGAGGAGAGGAGACGTGACACCCATAGCTAAGTTTAAGTAGAAGATCAAGAGATATAAATTTTCATGAGTTTCCCTCACTGCCCAAAAAATCCTTCTACTGTTTGAGATAAAAGTAAGCTCACACTGTCATTCACAGTAAACAACGTCAGCTGTGATGGTGCTGTATCTGTATTTTCCTTTCAAACATGCAGCCTAAGTGTCTGCAGCCTTACTGTATATGCTGCTTTTCCAGCTGTAAACCACCAAGGCTTAATTACCTGCATATTAACTGCTGTTTCACTTTCTTGCATAAGATTATCCTGGTCATGATGAAATGCCACGAGGGAGCCTGTTCTGATGGGAGGATTTCCAAGATGCAGAAAATATAAGATGCCACTTAGTGTGATAGCCGAGGGCAACGTGACGCCTGTCAGCTAAATCGCCGTCATAATGTGACCTTCAGGGACTATAAGGACATCGTATTAATCCTGTCACAATTCTCAACTTCAACATGGGTGCTGACTCAGTTATTCAATTACAAGGGTTTTTTTATCTGTTGTCCATAGCTGCTGAAAGGCCACAGCAAACTCACAACAAGAAGAGTGGGGCAATTTGTTGCAGTGCATTTAACTCTAGTGGTGTAAAACACATTGACCCGACAGTTGGGCCTAGTCAGTCTGTGAGCAGTAGTTGGGAGCAGTTTGAAATGGTCAGCCTCAATTTCTCTCCATCAGTGGATAGTCTTTTAGTGCATGATGGGCAATCAGACATGAAGGTTTTAAGGCCAGAAATGCCAAATCTGCTCTATCAGAGCAAATTGCTTGATGATGCTTACTTTGACATTTCTTCTCTGAAGCACTTTTTGCCTTTAAAGTTTTTATTTTAACATCATTTATTTCCTTTTTTTTTGGACTTTTTTCAACCAATCATCTTGCATGTTTGACACAAAAAGATCAGTCACACATGCAGTGATGATTTTGCCTTTTCAACTTCTGGTTTAGGTTCTGTAGTGCATGTAAAATCAGACTTGTGTGATGACACTTTAGCACAAATACTATGCAAGCAAGATTTGGACGTATTAGACCCTCTACATAGGAAATTGTGACCTTAATTTCTCAAAATCTTCAGCCACTGAAATTAAGTTCAGACTAGGACAGAGTGATTAATGAACAAAACTTTGGGAGGACATGGATGCAAACATTCTGTTTCACTGTTTTGCCATAACATTTTTTTCAAAATCTCGAGAACATATAGCATTATCATGGGAAGCCCAGCTTTCTAAGTCAAAGGTAACAAGATAGATCATTCAAGATCTCAAGAAAACAACTAGACCTCACCATTTGTCCAGTTACAGAGTAATTATGGATACATGTCTGCCTAGGGCTGCTGGACACTAATTTTCGTGATCTACCTAAAACAGCTCTGTGACCCACTTTTGGGTCCTGACCCTCTGGTTGAGAACCACTGACAAAGACCAGGCAAAAAGTATGATATGTAAAAAGGTAAACACAGGATGGGACATTTCAATAGAGTCTGAGCAGAGTGCTTGTATACACATGTAGCCGCTGTTTTCTATTTCGACCAATCAGTGTTTAGTCTTTTAGTCTTTAAATGCTTTAATTTCGGTTATATCCTCAACCCGCTCTGCATTCATGTTTGGAGGCTTTTTAAAAACAGCGCAGAGATGATGAGAGAGAGTCTTGCTTCTCTCCCTCTCTTTCAGCAGGAGCTTTGTTTTCTTCTTCATGAACATAACTGCCTTCAAGATTAGTGGGTAAAAGTTGTAGCGTTTGTTTGCTTTTCTTAAATGTTTGCTTTTCTTAAATAGTTCATCAGAACCATGACTATTCAGGACAAATACAAATACCGTTACATCCCTAATGCTTATGGAAAAATCATTTGACTCTGGTTAGTTCTGCTCTCAATGAACAGGAATTAAACATTAAGTATTAATAAAAAAAAAAATCAAAATTAAGAGTTAAATTAGGGTTGTAATAGAGAATTGTGATTGCAAATAATTGCACTAATTTCATTTTAAAATGCCGCTATTTCATATCTTAGACTGTTTTGGTGTCATTCTGGACTTTTCTACATTCAGTTGACTTGCTGTTTGGATACGGACCTGCTTTTAGACGTGGATCAGAGACTATAAAAAATAACTTAACCAGAGAAAAAAGAACTTTTTATTGACTGAAAAGGAATCAATACAACATTGATAAGGTTCAGATGACTTCTGACTTGTTCACTGAGCTGTCTGTGAGTTTTAAAAGTGAAATGAGACATTAAGAAGCAGTGGTGGATACTTTATATCACTGTGGCTGCAGGGAGACACTGATGTGCCTTAACCAATATGTTTTGAAAGGGATAACAAAGCATGCAATTAATCGTGATTTTTTTTTTTTTAAAAGTGCCGTAATTGTGGACCTTAATCAATCACGATTAACTCTATTAGTCTTGACAGCCCTAATTTAAGTATCTACAAGCTCTTGTCTGTGTGCATTGATGGTATGGTTCCATGATGTACAGAAGTTGCAAGACTGCCAACTAAACATGATCAAAATGATAAGAATATGCAATAAAAGGGACCAGTTACATGAGGTAGACAAAACAATTTAGTATTATTGACATTAATTTGTGCAAATTGGATATGAGGGGAGAAATTCTACCACAGTCAGTGTTTTACCAGTATTAAGGTAAAGTAGTTAAGAGATTGCACAGGATCATTTAGCATTAAATTTAGCATTAACCAGGGCTAAGGTGCTTATGAAATGAAAGTTCTATTTTCTGACGCTCTGTTGAGTGGTCATCAGAGTGACAGCCTGGGGGGAAGAAACTGTCTCTGTGTTGTGTTGTTTTGGCATGAAAGAGGACACTTAACCAAAAAATACACGGGGATATACCAGGAGACAAAGTTAGCATCACTGAGTACACCTGATCCAGTGAAATGACCTGATACTGTTTTGGCGTTAACAACCGTGAAAGGCAGCCATCATATCTAATAACCCTTCAGAGATGGCTGCCCATGTCATTGCTGGTCCAGAACTATGATTAAAAGATCTTGGGAACAAGATGCTGTTTGTTGATTTCCTTTTCTCTGAACATCCTGTAATTTACAGCAAAAAGAAACGCAATTAACCAATTAGACCACCAGGGTCTAATTTGGCAGCTCAAATGAAACCACTGAGCTGTACAAAACAAAGCGAATGCTCTTTGTAAGTATGCACAATCACCAGCTTTGTGGACGTCACAGATTTTTTTTTTTAAATGTGTGCCATTTATCCTTTTCTTTGAAACAATAGATCCCACTGATGCCACAGACTTATTTGTGCCCTTTTCGCTTTTTGTGCTGTGATACAGTCAAAGACAGGACATATATAACATAGTCAAAATGATTACACTCATTCTTGCAAACCCATGCCTTTGTTAATAAATGGCATTTCAAAGCCGTTGCAATTACTTCCTTCAGTAGTGTGGACACCAGCTCTTCAAAAATGCCATATGATACAAGAGAGGGCAGCCTAGCTCTCAATTTGAAATTGTTCCACACAATGAGAGCAGCAATTCTGAAAGCAGTCTTTTCTCCATTCAGTCCTAAACCATGGTATTTCTAAAGTGACCCAGTTTTGAGATCTGGTTGTATGGCTTGAAATGTCCAGGAGAGAAGTCAGGTGAGGAGAGAGATAACCAATGAGCGTCCTGTATGCAAAGAGAACACAATGCTGTTCCTGGAGGATTCACATCAGAATTACAAAAATTAAACTCAGTCATTCTGAATTGGTTCAAAGTGTACAAAAATCTATATTTTATCAAACATACTTTCTTCATCCCAGTTTGTGCTCAGCAATCCTATATTCTATGCAGCATTAATCCTGACTCTTTGGCTGCACTCTGAGCATTGATAACGCTCAGTACCCCTATGTTTGATACACTAATATTCTGCCTGTACTATCCATGGAGCACCAAGACACTCAGTCTGGGCTGTTTACATCAGAGAGAAGTGTTAGGACTAACTGTTCACTCTCGGGCTGACACCTTCCACTCGGCTGGTCAGTTGGTTGGTTGGTCGATATGCTCTCATCCAACCAAGGTCCTGAGTGTTAGAATGCTTGAGAGACATGCAGCAGAACATAGAGAGGAGCAATGCAGCGCTTGCGCACAGAGAGGCACACAAAGTGACGCAGAACATGTTATATTCTAATTGTTTTAATGTGGCTACACTGTAAATAATTTGGAAACAGCACATCCTAAACTTGATAGGATGATGCGAGATCTTTGTATAGATGTGGTGCTGACAGCGCCTCTGCTCTGCCCTTTGTCAAAGTGTCAACTCATGAAGCCTGTTAAATTCATTGGTCAGAAAATACAAGTATTAAGTCCCTTTATTATCTCATTAAAATGTACACGTCAGCATTAGTGTCTGTTACAGACAGACAGAGAGCAGAGGAGAGAAAAGACAACATGTTATGTTCATTAAGTCCTAACCAACGGACATTTTTCAATTCACCTCAGTAAATAAATGCTGCATGCTGGCTGATTTATCTATTCTATATAACCTTTATTTAAGTCTCAAAAATGAACACAGATTTACCAAATTCAGAGTAAACCCTTGAGACTTGTAATATTAGACAGTAGGGATGTAACGGTATTTGCATTCGTCCTGTACCGTCACAGTACGGCCGACACAGTTCGGTGCACACAATAATACGCCGATTATGTTTGAGTATTAAAAAAAAAGTCGAATTCTCACTTCAATCCAGGTGACAGCAATGAGCCTAAAATCTGCCAGCAACTGTCATTACAGAAGAAGGAGCAGTTACAAAAACAAACGAAGAAGAATGATGGCGTGTGTGAAGTCAGAAGAGCCGCCGGCTTCATTTAAATCACCCGTATAGCAATGGTGCTCTGGCTCTGTGAATCTAATTAACTTTACCTTCAGCCTTGGAGGAGTGAGAGAGGGACTCTGCAGCTGTGCCATAGGTAAAGTTATCCTCAGCTTTCACACGGCTTTAACCTCTTTATCCTTCAAGATGGGCTGTGAAAAGTTCTTCCAAACTTTGTAGTAGGTCCCATTGGTTAAAACAGCAGTCCAGTGCTGAAGTCCATGTTGAAATCGGCAAAAAAGACGCTAATTTCCATACTTAACAAGCTAACTTGCAGTTGTGTGATTATGCGTTCAAGTTAGCTGGGAAATTTTAGCGTTTAAAGAATGGGTATAAATATGTCAATATACCAATGAAAATAACCTAGTTATTCAAAAATGTATTTATCTATTAATATTTTTAATCATTGAAGAACTTTTGGAGGGTCGCAGCATTATTTATAAATTAAATGTAATTTACTCAGCCTATTTATTTTAATACAATTTAATTAAAGAATTAAAATTAAATTTCATTTATCCGCTTCAATCACTGTACCCAAAACGTACCGAACTGTGGCTTCAAAACCAAGGTACGTATCAAAATTTTTCTGTACCGTTACACCCCTATTAGACAGTCAATGGAACAAGTTTGTTAGCTTCCAGTGGTCTAATTCAGCATAGATGTTACGTAGGATGGAGTATATCCAATCAGAATAAAAAGATACAGGTGTTTATCACACCTCTGTGCCAAAGATGTCCAACTTTGTTATACAGAGTACAGTGATGAGTTTTGTAAGAATCCCTGGTTATGAATCTAAGATTAGAGTAATAAACAGTCTAGAGTTTTGAGTCTGTCTACAGACAATATCTCCATAATGCAGCACAGACAGAAAATAGCCTCTAGCTTCTAGCTTCAAAGAACAACATGAATTTGGTTTTGCTTTCATTAAGAACAATTTTAAGAGCCTGATTTATGCTGGTTAACCACACTGCACAGGCTGTAACAAATGCTCCTGTGCTCCATCATTCTGAGCAAATACAAACTTTTTAAAGGTATTTTTTAGGTTAAATGATGCTAAATAGTTATCATGCAGCGATGACTTCATTTATGAGCAGATGCTCACTGATCTACTCTAAGTTAGCTGTTATTTCAGTAAAATGTAGTGAAAAATCATTCATAAAGCTTTATAAAGCTTGCTGTGTTAATTTTTAAGATAATCTAGACTACCAAAGGGTTGCAGTGAGGAGCCTGTCACAGATTAGACTAATACTGAGATTAAGTGAGGGTTTCTCTCTCTCTTTTTTGTTACCTGAACAACAAATCGATTGGTTGGGGTGTGTGTGTAATTTTGGTCACCTAAATTTTTCTTTTAGTTGACTACAGGCCTAGTTGATTCTACAGTGCCCAAGTGAAAAAAGCAATGCTAAGTCTGCTAAATTTAAGAATAGTATTTCAGGAATGAGTCGAAAGCCTGAGTTCACATCAAACATTACCACCTGGAGTCAAAAGAAGTAGAACAACAATCAACAAGTGCTGTCTCAAGGATCTGCCAGACAACTCTGAGCAGACAGTAAAAATGAAAAGATTCACCGTAGGTTTTATTTTAAAAGACTCCAACAGTGTAGTCAACAATGAAGGCTTCAGATTTATGAACCTGTCTTTCTTTTACTACCAAGGTTTTAATAAATACTTAGTGAGCTGGCTTTGGCCCTGTGGTTTTCAACTGGTGGGTTGGGACCCAGACATGAGTTTTTAGTGAGTTGCGAATGTGTGCCTGGAATACAAGAAAAAGAAAAAGTGGAAAAAATAAAGAGGCATCTGGCTGCTGACTTTGACTGCTGGGCTAGAAGTGGTGTAATAATCCTTGTTGGGTTGTTCCTTAGTTTGTGATGTGTTATTTAATTACATCCCCCTCCCCATCCCCCTTACCCTAACCCTAACCTTTAGGGTTCGGGAGCCTAACCCTCTTCCTTAGTTTAGGATGTGTTGAATTTAAATGTATCCCCCTTAGCGAATTTTTTTCAAATTTTTTTTCATACATTTCTACCGTTGTGAAAAATAGCCTCTTACCATATCCTCTGACAGCTAAGTCAGTCATTACATCAAGTACGTCATTCTGGTTCCCGCTTGGCTAATGTATGTCACTTCCTGCCCCACAATCAAGGTCGCCCCATTGTAAAGATCTGCAACAGATGAGCCCAAAATGCCCCACCATAGAGGTCTGCAGCCACATCCTCTTGAAACATTTTATTTTATTCCATTATCCCATAGTAAGAATTTAGGTTGTTTTAAAAAAGCATCAACTTTTTAAACTCCTTTTCTTGGAAGACAAAGTTGGTTCTCTCATTATAATAGAAAAATCCTCCAAGGTTTTCAACCTTCACAGAAAAATGGGTAAAATAAAACTGTATGCATGCTTGTCCTTGCATGGCTGATGTACTTTTAAACATCTGCTTCGTCCTGTTTCTTTGTTCAGTCTTCTTCTTTGTTCCTTTAAAGTAAAAACTGAAAATGTCTTCATTAAACCAGTTAGTCTTAAAAGCATTTTAAAAAATTTGGGTTGCAAATCTCATTTTTAAGGTAGTGGTGGGTCCTGAGGCTAGACTAGTTAAGGACACTCCTCTGGCCCACATATTTTATTCTTACAAAAATGTTTTGCAATTTAAACATAAATTAATGTTAGTTTTAAGGTTTTCCTCTGTGTGTTTGCATTGTTTCAGCCAGCTGATAGAAATGTCACAAACATAAAAGCTGTATTATCTTTAACATGTTATGCTTTTTAAGTCAATAATTTACTGCTTCTTAAAAACACAGCAGACTCAAGTAGATCCTGAAGTAAACACCATTTTGTTACAAATGGGGTATATATTGTCAACTAGGAGTCTGCTGAATCAAAAATCAATTTTAAATCTGACCACGACTCCTGGTATCAAAACTGAACCAAATTAAATCATGATATATCCCCATTCCTAGCTGCTACAGTTTGCAAGACAATTTAGAAAAGACTTGAAACTTATTATGGTGAGATTGTTGGTTGTAACCTTGTAAAATGCTTCAATATCTTCTTTAACTGTTACAGTCACTTTCACAACTACCCTGTTGCCTGCAATTACTGTGCATATAAAAATCACAGCATGACTTTCTACTAAAATGTCTCTTTTCAACCTTTGTTTTTTGTTTGTGAGAAAAACAGCATTTAAACATTTAACACAGCGGCGTGAAATGATGAAAGATTGCTATGCTAAATGATAACTACCTGTCTTGTTTGATTTGAATGCATATGAATGAGGGAATGTTGGTCTGCCATATTTTTTAAACACTCGCTGTCCTTATTATGAGCCTGTTGGAAGTAAATGTATCAAGAATTTCAGATCTGCAACAGAACAGCAGCACAAATGAAAATTTAGGAAGCTTCTGAAACAGCTGATAATTTTAGTTGACAAGACAAATAAGCAGAATAGAGATTTTCTCCATAATAAACACAAAGACCTGTATCCTGCTTTATTAATGTAAATGATGCAGGATTAAAGCATGAAATGAGATTCAGAACAATCAGCTTATTTAACTATCCACCAGTCGGATCTGTGGCTGCTGCTTCTTCTTGTGAAATACTCTTAAATGAACTGGAAATATACAGGAAGGGAAGCTGATTTGGAGAAAAACATGAACAGGATTATGTTCTGCTGCATGTGGCTTTGAGCAGACAAGAATATATCAAAGTAGAGAGTGTAAGGATAATAAGCACAACACCTGCAGCTTGCAATGAGAGTCATCCCAAAAATTGCTACATGCATAACATGAAATGTCGGACACAAAGAGGAGTCTGTTGCTGTGTGTCCAGAAAGAGAAATATTAGCCTGGGGGGGGGGCTGCACATAATTTCCACCTGAGCCTCACTCCTAACGTACTTTGTTTTAGCGATTCTGACTTTACAGAGCACCAAACAGGTGTAAGATTCCAGCTCTTTGAAAAATGGATCTAAAAGATTTAGAGGAAATGTTGAACACTGCAATGCCCCGGGAAAAAAAAGACTGTGAAAACATGTCCAACATATCCACACAAAGACTATAATCTTTAATGCTATTATTATCTCCCATCAAAATGCAGAAAAGACACAAGTCTTAGGGGGGGCTTTGAGATTCAGCACACATAGATGTGACATCAGAAATGCCTCTCTTTCAGCGGTCTGGTTAGGTTTAGTACAGTTTGGTACGGTAAGCCTTGATCTAACTTCTAGCTCTGCAGAGGTGTAAGCCAGTAGTGTCTCTAGCTCCACCTTTAAGGGTTGGATCTGTATGCTTTGTACTCCCACATAAGAGTGCCAGAGGGTAGGATGGTACAGATTGATTATTTATAGAAATGCACTGATTGTGAAAGTTAGGGCTGATATGATGGGGGTTTTTTCATGACTTTTTTTTGGTGCAACACTCCAATTTGCCAATATTCTTTTTTTTGTTTGACCATGAGAACAGATCAAACTTTGTCCAAGAGGTGACCTCTTCTGCCCAGTAACAAATCTCTTATTTGATTCAGCCGTTAGGTATGCAAAAGGGACACAAAACACAAACACTGGCTACCAGGATTAGACTGCATCTATCTCATAATAGCATAAAAATACCATATAACTGCCAATTTATTCAAAATCACATTATACCAGAAGCAGTTCAGCCTCAGCACTTGCCAATCCTGGATCTCCACAAGGGTTTCACACAGTTTGTTGAGAAAATGCATCTAAACGTAAATGCATCTCATCTAACTCTAAACAGTGTTAGCACACTTGGGATTTACTTCAGGAATACTAGAAGTGACCCCACACAGTCCTAAACATCTTAATAATCAAGTATCTGTAATTATTAGTATTTTATAACCCTAGCACTGCACTGTGGGTGAAATTTTATTTGCATATCGTTCCCAATGTTGCATGTAAACAGGGTTACAGGTCTACTTTATGTGGCCCATTAAAATAGTGTTCTTTATTTAGATTTTCAACCACTGATAGTGTTTAATTTCCCAGTAGTCTGGAATCAGAGTAGACTCTAAGTTCATGATAAATAAAACTGTTCTCTTAAGTAAAAATGTTACATGTTCCAGTATTTTACCAACAAAGGCTCAGATAATGAGATGTTTAAAGGAGTGTAAACTAAAATGGTGCATGAATGCTGACATCATTCACCATTGTAAACTATACGTGGGCTTCCAGAAATTTAAAATTTCATAACTGGTGCTTAACAACTGCAACTTGCAGTACCTGTTACTTAAATAGTCATGTCTAGCTGGTGGCCTGCTAATATGGTGATGCCGACCAGTTCCTACCCAAACAACGCCCATAATGCACTGCCCAGTGGCGTCGGATGCTAAGCTCTATAGATGTTCACAAACTTCAATGGTAAATGTAACATTAAGTCAACGGGACCTAATTAAGTTTTGTCCCATTTTCCTCTCCCTTTGTGTGCAATGGCTAGAGATGAGTATCGAAAACCGGTACCAACATGGTACTGGTACCAACACATGTGATACCTCCTGGACTGAATTACAAAGGTATTGATACTTCATTTTGATACCCTGCCACCCAATGAAAGGCAATAAATATTTTATGGAATTTTTGTGATTTACATGTTAAGTTACACCAATTTCCTTTTCTTATCCCATGCTCGATTGGCATCCTGTAGAGATATTTCTGCAAATTGTGTGACACCCAGACAGCTTTTATTCTCCTACTGACTTTCAAGATTGACTTTTATAGATAGATTTTTTTTCTATCTGTAGACTCTGATTCAGACACTGCTTTGTCACCAGTAACATATAAAAATGATCAACTTAGCACTGGTATCAGAAAAAAATCTCAACGATACCCAACCCAAGCACTGGTGCACACGTTCTCTTCTTTTTAGACTTGTACACCGTGCACGAACCTTGGCTGTCACAGAGGGAAGATGACCAATCATGGTAAAACAATGGTCCTATGTTGCACTGAGACAGGTTGACAGACGGCCGTTCTCATGGTCTTACAACCAAAGATAGCCTGGAATAAAATTCTGACAGTGTCAGAAATATAGGATGACCACCTCACAATGTGACTGCTGCTACGACCTACATCGACTAACCAACCAATAGGAACGCAGGGGAAAATTACTAACGATAAACAAGATGCTGGTGCTAACAAACAAACAAGCTAGCATTAGAATGGAGACAATGTCAAAAAGCAGAACTTTGCAGGATTCCAACAAGGAGAAAAATCTTTATGCCAGATTTTTTTCTAAGCATATGAATGCAACAATTACAACGGCTTTGCTGTTTCTTTGCTTCACTATTTACCATGGCACTGGTGACATAGATGGATGACACACACTGACGATGTTTATCTCTTGCATACCAGCATACGTCATCACCTACAACTCAGCAGTGTTTAGTGGGATTTGTTCTTGTGTAGTCTGAACACATCAGACTTGATGTTATATGAGATTGGTGTCGCGCAGTGTAGCATGACAGAAACTACTAAGATTGCTAAAAATGCACAGTCTATAGGAGGCTTTACTCTTGCTCCATGAACACTGGGCTGTGTACAGTATATATATTATTATCATTGAGCAGTAGGGCTGAAACTTAACATATCTGTCTGGAAGGGGGATGAAACATGTTGGTGATTTGAATAAGACCTGCCCTCACTTTGGCAAATTTCATCCTGCTGTGGGTTGTTTAAGCCTTTCATTTACTTTATCATTGCTGGTTTACCCTCAGAGAGGAGAATGAAAGTGTTTCTATACCATACATTACCAGGCAGTGGCCGTTACGGTTGACTTCTGGAAAGATCACAGCACAGTGCCATCACATGACACAAGACTGTGTCTAAATAGGGCATCCTTTTTTGAGAGTGATTGGTCACACATTATTATAAGGAGTTCTTTTTGCTTCTACACCCTCTTCAAACACAGACAGTGGTGCTGCTGCTGGAAATGGACACACAATCTTCAGGCATTTATGATGAGCATGCTCACATTTCAAGCAGATTTCTTTATGACAGTAATGAAAGCACTACTGTGGGTACTTGTAGATACCCAGGGATAACGTATTACAATAACACCGCCCAATATTTAAATGCCACATTATTTGCTGATGGCCGGTGTTTTTAAAACATGTGGATATTGGCTGATACGGATGCATCAGTGCATCCCTAGTCATTCTGGTAGTGGAAACATCAATAGCTATGTACCAAACCAAACTAAACCGGACCTCTTGGCCATCTGTTGTTGTCATATTTGTTTTTATTTCCTACATAATCTGGAGATGAATCAAATAAAATGGCACAAATATGAGAAGTAATGCACAGGATTTAGAACAGAGGTGTATTAGAGCATTAATACCTTGTTTTTTCATGTATATTTTGGATCAAGTTCAAGTTGAATTTTACAGAGGACTGCTCAGCATTTCAATTCCCACTCCTTTTTTGAAATGTTTTAAGGTGCCTGTCAAAATCTGAGTAACCTCTCATTTCACAAGGAACCCATGAAGCTTCTGACACACAAAACACACACTGTCTCAAACTAACAACCGATTTCTATTTTTAAACACAGGTCAGGTTTATGCGCCTCAAAAATAACTTTCACTTCAAATCTGTCAAAAAAAAATTATGCAGCATGAGTAGAGCTTAAATAAGTTGCCACATCATGTGTATGAATACTAAAGGCTATCAAGGATGCCTGCAGAAAGGCGGAAAATGGCACCCACTAAAAAAATCTGCTTTGTGAGAATCGGTTGGTCACTTGGTGGCACAACATGCTTTGATTTCTGCATGGTCCTCAACTTCTCACACGGAGTCTGGAGCTGTCCTATCAACATTTGGGAAAAAAAGGAGTTTATGTGTGTGATAGAGGGTGTGAGAGATCGAGAAGCAGAGAGTAGGGGGGCTCTGCAGTGCCCAGCCTTCATGTCCAATAAAGTGGTGTAATTGTGACAGCTACCCATTAGTTGTATGTGTGATAAATCACAAGATGACAGACTGCAGATTCAACTAAACCTAATGCCCCAGGCTACAAAAATCACTGCTTTTTTCTACTCCATGCTGCTAACCTGAAAAAACAGGTACATTCTAGAAGGATCGCCCACCCATGCACAGTTAAGTAAAGCTTTAGCTATAGCTCATTTACACTTTTTAATTGACTACTGCCAGGTCCAAGTCTACAAGAAACTGGGCAGAATCTTTTTTTAACAGTTTTTTTTATGTCAAGCTGCGGTAAGCTAGGTGGTCATAGTTTGCCCCCTTTCAGCTTGTTATGAATAGACCTTTCTGTTGAGTTAGCAAGTGGGGAACTAGTTGTAAGGAAAACCTGGTAAACTGTACAAGAGGATCTGGCTGCAGAGCTCTTCAGTGGGGCGAACTCAACTGTGGGGCAGGAAGTGACATATGTTACCCACACACCACAAGCTAAGGAAAAGCCCTACTGTTTGACTTGAGGGTCAAAGCCCACCATGAAAAATGTGGAGCACGCTCAGAACAGCTAATCCACTTTGGGGCTGATTGAGGTATTAACATTCAAGGGTTAATAGACCTCCAATCATATCCATCTGGAAGTGTTAAGGCCAGCTATCTAACCCTTTTTTGTAAGATATACTTCTGGGCTTTTCATTCCTTTATTCATAGAGGAGGACAGTGGATAGAGTCGGAAACAGGGATGACAGGCCGAACAGTCCGAACTTGAGCCTGTGCCACCTGTGAGCATGGGGTGCACCTTAAACTACCTGACCATCTGCGTCCTGAGATCACTTGCTCTTATGGAGCTACACAACTACTTTGAAGCTGCTCCATCTGTCCTATAGACTGTAGAAAGATCAGTCCATCTTCGGCCCAGGTATGCTCTTGTAGTCGTCAGTCTTTGTGCCTACGTACGCTACCACAATTGATGTTTACATTTTCTAAAAACTCTATCAATACTCTGTGATATTTCCTTAAAAAATAAAAAATTAAGGTCTGCCTCTTTTCAAGTTATTCTTCTCCATTTTTGCTTTGCAACTCTGGGCTGAACTATTTGCTTCATTGCTCAACACTGCCCCAAAGATTGGCGGTGGTATTGCAATGTTTCATTTGTATCGGGTAGCTTTTAGAGAAAGGACAAAATAAAGTTAGTACAACATGAGTCAAACTGACGTGTTTGCATGCATTCAGAAGTCCAGTTTTAGACTAACAAAATAATTCAACTCTCCTAATTGCATGTAAACATACTGACTGACTGATCAAACAGATGTATGAAATATAAATTAATATCAAACAAAGTTTCCTCTTTAATTTCTGTGGTACTGATTTAAACAAACCTTCCTGACATGCAAAGCCTGTAAATGCTGCTTTAATGGCCACCTTTTAATATTAATGAACACCAGTTCTTTTACCCTTTGAGCTGCACAAGATCATGGAAAACTGACTCTTTACCATCACAGCATCCCATTTCCCTCGAATGCAACCCTTCCCTCCCCAGATGACTTTACAGTTCTCACAACAATTATTACTTGAAATACACAATATCCCCTTGGAAAAGTCCAGAGGGACAGAGGCATTTCATTGTTTCCTCTCTGTTATGGTTCTGCCCCTGAACACTGCCTGCGCTAGTTCAAACACAACAATCGTTTATGGAATATAACAAGGTCCAATTGCAACTTACATGTCATCTTTCTTTCAGCAATCTGTCCTTTAGAGAGTAGGCTATGCATTCAGTTCACAGCGAAACAACAACAAAGGCGGAAAAACAAGCAACAGATTTTTCATTTGTGATCACAAAAGGGGGGTGGGGGGTTCACCCCTCTTATCATGCAGAGAACTAGTGCCGAGGCTGCTTCTCAGAGCTCATCAGCACGACAAAGACAACCGGGGGGGAATGCAGCCTTGTTCTACAAAGGTTAACCTCGGCGGGACCTAACAACTTCAGACTTCTCATTTGATGCCTCCACGAAACACTTGCCATGGAGGATGGAGGGCCCTGGATTCTCTTGGATTTAACCTCTAATATCTGAGGTCACGGATCCTCCTACGACCAACGGTGGCACTTGTGACTCTATTATATGCAGAAAAGGAACCCACACACAGAGTTTATTTATGGCGTGAATTCCTGCAGGATGTCTGACTTTTAAAACTACAACAGAATTACAATAACCACAATACTTTCCTTTCAATTGTGAGTGAAAATTAAAAAAAAAAAAAAAAAAAAAATACCCCCACCTTTTATCATGATCAAGCATTGCACATTTACATGTAAAATCTGTCATTTGCTTATATTCATATTCGACTTACAGGTTTGAAATTCACGGCACTGATTTTTCAGGTTTTCTCACAACTGCAGAAATCTTTGGCATCATCCAAGTCTTTGTTTTTCTGATGTGCTGTATAATTTCACACGGTCTACCAACAGCTTGAGTAGTGTGCATGAGCTTGAATATAGGGGGGGTTCAGCTCTGTAAGACTGCAGAGCTGGTCTAAGCTGTGTAGGGCCCCAACAATGACTCCCAGGGGTCCTACTCACGCTTTTACAGCACCGGTATCAACTCATAGTAACCAGCAGAGCATTCACTTGATGTTTTTCGTTAATTACGCCTAATCTGGCAGGTTTGATTTTGGCATGAGCACTTTTTAAGGTGCTGTCATCTAAATTTAACAAAAACAAATAAACATTTTAAATAGCTGTATTGAATTTTGGTATACTGATAAAACAAGGAATAACAGCAAGTAAGTGAATAGCAGTAAATAGTAGGACTACATTTTATTTTCAGAAAATTAGTGCTTTGATGTGGGTTTTTTGGAGGAGGGTTACTTATGATTTTTCCTCATTAAACTATCACTATGCTAGATAAAATCACCACACAGGTAAGTATTTTCCTCCGTTGCTCCACCAAGCCTCATCCCACCTAAAGCCCAACCACCAGGTCTGCTCTTCCTCCACACCACGCTGCTACAAAGTTAAATATGGACTCACCTGTAAAACACACACACAGGGTGTTTAGGGGGGACTACAGTTCAAATCTCAACTATAGCATGTATACATTGCCGTTTCTACGCCATCAAAGACAAGCGATAGGGTTATTTTATCTGGCTTTTCAGAAAGACTGTCGTGTATGACAAGGTTAGAGCTCACATTCAGTCTCCATACATACAGCAGGGCACTTCATCCTTCCTCTAAATCCAGAAGGCATTCCTCATCCGCCTTCATTCGTTATTTATGTACCTATCTCACATCATTTCGGACGCGTTGCAGCCATTCCTATCCCTCAGCCTGCTCTAAAAGGGCAAGTGTGGACTTTTTTATCCTTCCCCAGCAAACACTGTACTGTTAAGCCCGTCTACGAAAACGGAGGAGCAGAGAGCCGTCCTACCTACCGTGCTGCGCCGTAAATCTGTCCCTGTCCGAGGAATAACATGCGGGTAGAGAGGTAGAGGTAGAGGGGCAGATTCAGAGGAAGACAGCAGAAACAAACGGCGCAAATGCAAAAGAAACCCACATTGTAGTGGAGCTGACCGCGGCTCGTTCACTTCCACTGCCTCCTTCAGCTACTGCATGATGCTTGTGTGCTGCTTTTTTCAGCAAAGCTGACAAAAATTCACATAAAATTAACCTTACCATTCTGAAGAGACGTCCACTGTAGCAGGCCTGTCCCGATGACAATTCACCGATAAAAGCTGGGAGCCCCGTAAAAAGCCCTTTCGCTTCTACTTGGTCTCCGTGTTCCTCTTCCCTCCCTTTCGCTTTGATAGTACCCCGAGCAGGCGAGTGTATTTCCACTGTGCACGACACGGTACGGCGGAAAAATCCTCCTCCTCCTGCTGCTGCTCCTCCAAGGTGCTGCTGCTGCTGCCTTCAGCGCTCTCACATGGATGAGAAGGTGCCCGTTAACATTCACACACCTAAATGAAGGCTGTGGAAATCCTCCGGGATAAATATGTGGAAATAGTCCCCGGACACACAGAGGGAGATAAGGTGACACAGCAGCAGATATGCTGGGAATGACAAGCTGCGTGCTGCCTCACGACTTACAATTACGAGTTTGGAGCAGGGATGACTGTGTGACTGTGCGTGGTCGCCCCCTTCGGTACTACGCTATAGTCCCTCCAAATAAATGCCTGTTTCTGCCTTTCCTCGACGCTTATCTCCCCCGAAAAAGCTGCTAATAATCACGAAGAGTTTGTCTGGACGTTATATTTTTAGCGATTTTTTAATCTTGTGAAATAAACCAGACCTCAATAGCAAAAAATAGACGAGCAAATGAATTTAAATAAAATACACATTTCATTAAACACAAAAACATCAATCCCAAAGTATCTTCTTTAGCTTGCAAATGGGGATACTGCATTATTTCTGAAATTTAATACTGATCATTTCAGTCTCACTTTTTAGCTGATACCAATAAATATGAATATTTTTAACCCTTGTGTTGTTTCATACTTTTATTTGTATCATGGTCAATATAATGGCTTTTTTCACCATGTCAAATGTTAACATATTTATACAAAGCAATGTCACTTATGTAGAAACATGTAATATATACATTTCATTTGCATAAATTTCACCCCCTCTGGAAGGTCCAGTCACCGATTAATCAATATTCCTGGCTACCATTACACCATGAAAACAAAAGAACACTCCAAGCAACTCAGAGAAAAGGTTATTGAAAAGTATAAGTCAGGAGATGAACACTGAACACAGAGTTACGTCGAATCCATCATCAAGAAATGAGACGAATATGGCACATGTAAATCTGCCTAGATCAGGCCATCATCACAAACTGAGCGACTGTGCAAGAAGCAGACTAGTGAGAGAGGCCAACAAGAATACAATGACTACTCTGAAAGAGCGACAAGCTTCATCAGCTGAAATGGGACAGACTCTGCATACAACACTGTCTTCCCCAGTCAAAGCTCTATGGGAGAGTGGCAAAAAGAAATCCACTGTTGAGGAAAAACCCATTATATCTCCACTTGTTTGCCAAAAGGCATGTGGGAGACTCCATGGTCCAGTGGAAGAAAGTACTTTGGTCTGATGAGACCAAAATGGTGCTTTTTGGCCATCAGACAAGACTATTGGCAGACATACAACAACGCACATCACCACAAACACACCATCCCCACTGTGAAGCATGGTGGGGGCAGCATCATGCTGTGGGGATGCTTCTTGGTAGCCAGCCCTGGAAGCTTGTAAAGGTAGAGGGTGAAATGAATGGGGTAAACCATAAGAAAATCCTGGAGGATAATCTTATTCAGTCTGCAAAAGAACTATGGCTTGAGAGAATATTTATTTTTTATTAAGACAACGACCTGAGGCATACAGAGAAAGTTACACAGAAATGGTTTAAAGACAAAGGGGTGGAGTCAAAGCCCAAACCTCAGCCCTATAAAGAATCTGTGGCTGGACTTGACAGAGCCGTTCACACCCGATTCCAACCGCAATATAACAGAGCTTGAGCAGGTTTACAAAGAAGAATGGAGTGCAAATGCAGTGTCCAGATGTGCAAGCCTGATTTAAACCTATCCACACACACTCAGTGCTGTGATTGCAACCAAAGGTTCATCTACTAAATACAGTGACTTAAGCAATAAAGACTATTACAACCATAATAATAATAATAATAATAATAATAATAATAATAATAATAATATTTGATTCTCAATATAGGATTGATATATTCTTCTGTCACATTCATATATTAAGCAATAAGTCATTAAAAGTAACTTCTTCAGGTTATAGTAGTTTAACATTAACAGATACACCCAGATTCTCATGCATTTTTCAGAGCCACAAACAGCACTCTAACAACCTGCTGACAGACGGTGAATGCTGTAGAACACTAAATACAGTTTTGCCCATTTTTAAAGCAGCTGAAACTTTCAAATTACAATCACTTCTCTAAATTAAACTATAAATTTGCAGGGATAGTTCCCAGATATGTTTGTGCAATTTAGACAGTATGCAGGTCTTTCTTTCCAATTTTTTTCCTGTCATATGGAAATAATATTGTTTGTTTAAACTACAAACACTTTTTGATGTCACCATTTAACAACATATTGACATCCTGGTACCAAAACGTCTCCAACATATTTGTGCAATTTAGATAATGTGTTGGAGTTTGCTGGGTATTTTTAAATGGATTAATTTCTCTCCAGAGCATGTTTCTTATGAAAAGATATATATTATTCAAAGTTGTGGCACTTAGGAAGGTATCAATCATCAAAATATATTGTAAACATTTATGTACTGCAATGTTGCCAACGTGTTTGTGCAAGTTCAACAGTGTGAGGATTTTTTTTACCCTCCTAAGGGCCTGTCTTAGTAAGGAGATGTAGTTTCCTTAAGTTTTGGCACTTTTTGACTCTATCATTAATTAAAATAACTTTGATTTTATCATTCAAACACTTGGCACCAAAGAATTGGTTCTTTTGACAACTTTTGAAGGAAATGTGGTGTGAAGTATTCTGTTGTTGATTGTCAATGGGTTCAGGATGTTCTGAGTATTTCCAGATGTGCCACTTAAGAAAACATCAGAATTGCTCTTGCACATTAAGATCTTCTGACTACTAAAATACTTGAGAATGTCTTATTATGTTTTTTTTTTCATTTCATGCTGGTAGGGATTTTCTTTTGTTGGTTTTGTTTAAAATCTAAATGCTTTTGCTTCATTAATGCATAAATGTAACGGGTAAATGTGTAATCAGCTGGGGTTGTTTAACTTGTTTGTGAATTCTTCAATATTTAGAAAGGAACAGCAACATCTGTTGAGTATTTACAAAGATGTTTGTTCTCCATCTAAGCTGTGGAGTTTTAAGTCAAAAAGTCTGACTGAGCATGCTTAAGGATTAAGATATTAACAGTTTTATTTTGGTTTAATACTCGACTAAAATTCACTGCCATATGACTGAGTATTCCAGAATTTGTCGACCTAGGCTGAAGCCTCCGACACCAATGTCTGGCAGGTTAGCAAGGAAAAAGACCATCTGTCTTGTTCCATCTCACTACACTTTTGTCTGGCCAAGTTCTGATCCTAAATCCATTGCCATATACTTATCTCAGACTCCTAGTTTCTCCGTGAGGGTTAAAAAGACTGGTCAAGAGTTCCTGGCCCTGGAAGTGTGTTTGGTCACCCTGAGAACAAGAGAGAGGCCATGTGTGGCCTTTAATTCACTGCATTGTCTGCCAAAAGCTAATCTTGGCCTGGCTCAGAGTCTTACTGCTCACAGGCTGTGAATAGAGGAGTGAAAAGTTAAATATGCTTTCAAATGTAAAACTGAAGACTGGCCTGGCGTGGTCGTGTCATTGTGGGAATGTGAGATTTTGTGTTAACCCGGGCAACGCGAGGAGAGGGGCCGCTTTAAGAAGCTGCATTCAGGCTCATATTTGCAGGTGGTGGACTATAATTCACTGAGTATGCACCGCTCTTCATGTGGCCCCATGTGTGTGAGATAAATTTTGCAGGTTATATCTAACACTGTTTGTCTCCCCTAAGCTATCAAACAGAATTTGTAGAATATGTTTCATCTTATATAAAATCCATGTATTTTAAAGCTGAGTTTAAAAATAAGTGTCGTGACTTACAGACCAAAAATTACCATAAAAGAAGGCTTGTTTAAAGGCAATCTGCTGTTTTTACTTCTCTCAAAAATATTTCAAGCAGAATTATCATTAGAGCAGCTAGTTTTTATAATAATATGTAAATGACACTTTAACTCTGTGAGGTTTTTTCCTGATGATGACTGATAATTATCTGCAGACTTTTGCTGCTCCCCTGGCTTTCCACAGTTTTAAACTTTCAGTATTTATTCAGTAGTCCTGACAGCAACTTTCTTTTCCATTCTCAGTGCTCTCATAGCACTGCAGGCAAATATTCTTTTTATTGAAAAAGCTCTACAAACTTTGAATAATACTGCAAAGCACTTTAAAAGTAACAAACAGTAAGCAATGGTAAAAACAGTCAGCTGCTAAAGAGATATTTCCCTTAGGAGTTCTCAGGAGAGCTACACATTTAATCACAATTTCATCATTATCACAATATAAGCACTCACAACTAAAGCACTGAAAAAATGGGAATGTTTTGCGATGATGTTTTATTAAGACAAACAACGCTATCTCAACTAACAAGCATGCACATACAGTAGTAAGTGAGAAATCTAATGTTTTCAAACCAGTTTGATGAAGCTGAGTAAAGCTAAAGGTAGCTTATCTGCTACCACCATGGAAATCGATTTTCGAGTATGCAATTGTGTAAAAAGCAGTTGGATTTATTTTGGATTCAAGAGGAACATGGTGCAAACACGGGTCAGGTCAGGTATGGGATAGGGATGTTCCTATGAGTCTATGAAAAATAAAATAACAATGAAAACATAGTCATGTACCTTCAGAAGATGCATACAAATTTTGAAGAGAGAGATTAAACAAAACAGTTACAAAAACACTTAATGTTCAAGGTTAGGCTACATGTTCGAAAAGGAGTGGGAAGAAGTGCAAACACTCCTTAGTTTAAAATAAAATTTTCCCCTTAAATAATAACCCCCTTCCCTTTCAGTGAACAATTTTTGAATATTTCGTGGTAATGAATTATATTTGCTTTGAATAGTATTTGGGCTGTTTGAAATTCTACAAGATCTGTAAATTTGAGTAATTTTGACTGTAAGAAAAGTGAATTGGTGTGGTGATATCCAACTTTATGTATGATCCGTTTAGCTCTCTTCTTCAGAATAAATAATTAATGTGTTGCGCTTTTGTAATTATTGCCCCAAACCTCAGCACAGTAATTCAGATACGGTAAAACTAGAGAACAGTAGAGAATGTGGAGTGATTTGTGATCTAAAACCTGTTTGGCTCTGTTTATTATTGCTATGCTTCTTGACACTTTAGATTGTACGTGTTTAATATGTGATTTCCAGTTGATTTGTTCGTCTATTTTCACCCCAAGTAAATTTGAAAGTGGAAGCGATTGGGAATGACAGCAACTCAGCCACGAAGTGGTAGGCCACGTAAAATGACTGAGCAAGGTCAACGGATGCTGAGGCACATAGTGCTCAGAGGTTGCCAACTTTCTGCAGAGTCAATCACTACAGACCTCTAAACTTCATGTGGCCTTCAGATTAGCTCAAGAATAGTGTATAGAGAGCTTCATGGAATGGGTTTCCAAGGCAGCTGCATCCAAGCTATACATCACCAAGTGCAATGCAAAGTATCAGATGCAGTGGTGTAAAGCACGCTGCCACTGGACTCCAAGTGTAGCAGTGGAGACGCGTTCTCTGGTGTGACGAATCGTGCTTCTTCATCTGGTAATCTAATGGACGAATCTGGGTTTGGTGGTTGCCAAGAGAATGATACTTGTCTGACAGCACTGTGCCAAGTGTAAAGTTTGGTGGAGGGGGGATTATGGTGTGGGGTTGTTTTTCAGGAGCTGGGCTTGGCCCCTTTAGTTCCAGTGAAAGGAACTCTGAATGCTTCAGCATACCAAGAGATTTTGGACAGTTCCATGCCCCCAACTTTGTGGGAACAGTTTCTGTTCCAACATGACTGTGCACCAGTGCACAAAGCAAGGTCCATAAAGACATGGATGAGAGAGTTTGGTGTGGATGGACTTGACTGGCCTGCACAGAGTCCTGACCTCAACCCAACAGAACACCTTTGGGATCAATTAGAGTGGAGACTGAGAGCCAGGCCTTCTCGTCCAACATCTGTGTGTGTCCTTTGCGCTTTTGGAAGAATGGTCAAAAATTCCCATAAACACACTCCTATACCTTGTGGAAAGCCTTCCCAGAAGAGTTGAAGCTGTTCTAGCTGCAAAGGGTGGACCGACGTCATATTAAACCCTATGGATTAAGGATGGGATGTCACTTAAATTCATATGCGAGTCAAGGCAGGGGAGCAAATACTTTTGGCAATATAGTGTAGTTCAACCTTTGACAGCCCACATACCACTTTATTTCCATTTATTACTAAAAAAACAGCCATACTGTGCTGTTCCTACCACATGCTAACTGCTAAGCTTCTCAGGGTTGTGTCTGGTGAATTGCCAGGGGGAGAGCTCAGACAGGAAGGCAGCGGCCATTCATTGAAGCTACAGCAGCTTCTAGTGGCAGGAGGTTCATCACAGTTTCAAAGAGCATTACAGACCAGGATTTCAAGCTCATGTTTACAAAAAATTATATGCAATTGGTTTAACCAACTAGTAAATCACATTTTGTTTAATAAACAAATTCAACCCTTTAACCATTTAACCACGTGCAACCCTAGTATAGAAGCATAATATGCCGGTTCAGCACTTTGACACATCAACCTAAGACTGGGAGGACCAAGGACTGAGACTCTGACCTTTGTTTGCAAGCTCAGATACAAGGAATGCCAAACAGTCCTGCTCAGCGAATTGATCGCCCCATGCACAAGTCCAAGACTGAGGTTGATCTGAGCCTCGCAGTCAACAGATGGATGGATTACACTGCCAAGGTAGGTGAACTGCTCCTCAACTTCCATGCTCTCACCATTCACAAACACAGATTCGATGGCAGCATCCAAGGCATCCCCATTTACCTGGATCTTTGTTTTGGCCCAGGACATGTGAATTCCCAATGCATCAGCCTCTTCAGCACCTCCACAGGGACATCTACAGTCTCTGCAAGGATCACAGTATCGTCAGCAAAGTCCAGAATGACACTCCCTGTAACCCACCCCATTATCCAGTCCATACAGGTATGAAGGGCGTAGGAGCTAAATCACATCCCTGCCTCACCTCAGAAAGCTAGGTAGAAGTCAGTCAGTGCAAACACAGATATTGTGTGAAACAGAAGGTACAGCCGACAAACATGAAAGCAGTTAGAAGACCCAACTTTTGCAAACAGGATGGCACCATGAAGCTGTGAACCCCCGCTGATTTATACAGAGCTACATCCTGACAAAAATTTTGATTTTCATGCAGTGCAGCTTCTTTCCACCACCTCCAAAAAGTGTCAGTTATGGTTTAAAGAAAGGTCAACCAATTATTTTCTATTTGCCAGTTCATGTGAAATCTATCTCAAGATGCTTTAAAAAAGGGCAGGTCTAGATTGTACTCTGTTCTATTCTATTAACAGACCCATTATTAATCCACCAAGGGCAAAGCACTTACCAACATTTAGCAAAGTTAGGGTGACAACGAAAAAAACTTCTGTTAACAGGCAGAAATTAAAAGCAGAATCAAGAGTCCTGTTGAACAGCAGTGTGTAGAAACTGTGCTGGGTTTGGAGGAAGGATTTAGAGAAAGAGGGACAAACAGTCAGTAAAAAAAATGAATAAGGGAGATTTAGGACAAAGCTCCTTTTCCACGTCATTCCCATCTTTCTCTGTACCCAGTATCCAGCTCTATCCACTGTCAGTCTGCATAAAGGCGTAAAATATAAACACTAGAATGTACTATACTTAAAAAAATACAACAATTGAACAACCAAATACTACAGTAATAATGGTAGAGTTTGATTTCTTTTTTTTTTTAGCTATCACCTCAGGCTCTTAAATAAAGTACATATCACTTTTAGTTTCTATAGTTAAGGCCTTACAGAGTCTGTAGGAAGTCTACACTTGAATCTGAGTGTCCAGTTAGCAGTATTCACAGATATCAGGCGTGCTAGGCAGAGGAAACTTACGACATAAAAGAATACAATATGTGCTGCATGTTACACAAAGAATATGAAATAGATGCTCCATGAAATGTGCTCCAAAACAAAGTTAATTAATAGAATTAAGTACAAGGAAGTACACATGAACAAATGTATTCATAGCACAGCTGTACAGCTGTTCTCCTCGTTGAAACTCCAGATGGGAGTACAGTACCTGTTCAGAGAGGTGTCAGTTGTGTAACGTAAATGTACACGGTTGTCTGCTCTCATTATCACTGTTATAATTACAACATGCTGTACATATGGATGAGGCAGAAGAAAATCTCTCACCATGTAACATACATCCATATGTATGCAATTAATCATTGCAGGGTAGATTTTTCAAATATCAGATGAATTACATTCAAACCGTGGGAACACTTATTGGAAGTTGGAAAATACAGCATTTTTAAAGGCACTACTACTTAAGTTTTTGGTCAAGTACTTACATAACCTCAAGTTAGGGCTGGGCGATAAGGTTAAAGAATGGAATCTCAGATTTTTTCACACAGAACAGGTCTTTTACTTCAATCAACAATATGTAACAAAATTGAACAGAATGTTCCTTTAAAGGTCGGGGGGGGGGGGGGGGGGGGTGTGCTGTAAATCTGTCTTCAAAAGTGCACTATGGAGGGTTATTTACATTTATACTCAGAATGCTCTGTAAGTTTTTATCTGCTTAAGAAACACACTGAAATGATGCTAATGTCTTTCTATGATGTATGCAACTAAACTAGACCATCAGAGGAAAATCGATTATTTCTGTATTTGGATTTGATTGCTTGTCATCTCTGCCAGAACCAGTGTCAGATAAAAATGTTGGCAAGCAGCCCAAACCTACTTTTAATTTCAAATTCTGAAAAGTATTCAGAGTGTATATGATTACTAAAACTGAGCAGGAAATTTCCTTTGTTTGAGAACGCTGTGGTTACACAGAGCAATATGTAACAAGAAATTATTTTGTTTACAGCACAGGTGTCAAAGTCAAGGCCCGGGGGCCAAATCCGGCCCTTGGAACAGTTAAATCCGGCCTCCAAGATGATCCCATATTTCTGTTATAACTGGCCCATCAGTTTGAGGTCTGCAGATTTCCTCAAGTATAAATATGTGAACTTATCCTTGATGATATAAGATTTCCTTGTTAAGTCACAAAATCTGAAAAAGGAAGGAGTAAAAATATTTAGATAAGAAGTCAGGAATGTGGGAAAAGAAATTAATTGTTTCAATTTCACATTTTCAATTTAGCATTTCACAATGAGGACTCAAACTTAAGATTCTGACTTTCAATTTCATACTTTGAGCATTTCAACTCATAATTTTGACTTTAAATTTAATATTTTGAGCTTTAAGATTTGTAATTCTAATTTTTAAGTGATATTTGACCTTTTAAACCAATTATTTTGTATTTTACCTCATATTTTCAATTCCAAACTTTGACTTCATAATCTCATAGTTTGACCTTTTAGACTAACAGTTTAAAATTTTGAATCATATTTTGACTTTTAATTTCATGATTGCAAATTTTATTTCATAGTTTGACCTTTTAAACTCATGATTTTGACTTCTTTCTTATATATTTGCCTTAAAAGACATTATTTTTCAATTTCAATTTCATGTTTTCACCTTTTCGAATTAATAAATTTACTGTTCTCAGGTTGTGAGCCTTTAAAATGATCTTTTTAACTTTTAACCCCTTAAAGCCTGTTGTATCATTTTTGATACACACTTTTATGATACCTCTATCTAATCAATTTGATAAAAAAATAACTTAAAAAAAACCTTCTGAATAAAATCTGATAAATGAAAAAAATGCCCTCAAGTAAATTATCAGTTACCAAAAACACCTAACGTATCAGATGAGATACAAAAAATATATATATGTTAAATTTTATGGAAATTTGGATTTTTTAAAATTTCAGTAGAAAGTTAAATAAACATTTCTGTTCCAAAAAATGACAATTTTCTGGCTATAATTTGTGTTTTCAGGCTTTAATGGGTTAAATGTCAAAATCATTTATCATCAGTGCTTAGTTGTATTTTTTTTTTTTTTTCATATTTTATTATCGGTGAAACAAGGTTGACAGTTTACGGTTAAATAGGTGACCCTGTTAGGCCCTCAGGTTAGTCCTGAATCCAGAATCCGGCCCCTGAGTTTGACACCCCTGGTTTACAGGGTTGCCAGAATCAACATAAAATTGAAGCTTCTTAAAGTAGCTGTTACTTTTGGTACTTCCTCAGTAAAGTTTAACAGAAAATCTGGATTTTCAATTTTCAAAGTCTTGAATTTCCAAAAACCCAATTTATCAATTTAATCGATTTATTGCCCAGCCCTACCTCAAGTATTTCCAACATTTTTCAAAACAAGAGAAACCATTAATTTTCATATGTGTAACTGTCCATGTCTTGTCATTGCAGCTGTCATGACAGATACGACATGTTAATCATTGCTGTTAAAATGCTAGATGTTTGGTCAAAGACTGCCACATAAGGAAACAAGAACTGCTACTGAGAGCTGCCGTTCTGTTGCTGTGACTCGCTCATGTTTTAGGCTGATTACTTGTGATGGACCATGATACTTTTCGGCCATCAGCTCCATGTTCTGCTGCCCATGCTTCCAACTCCTCTTCCAGTGTGGTCCCACTAGACATTTCTCAGCTGTATAAGAGACACTGCCCAGCTCTGCCCACCACTGCTGCTTACTCAGTACATTAAATTCAGAAGAATCTGTTTAACAAAACTACACTACATGAGTTGTATTTAAAAAAACAGTGAGCTGCTGTATCCCTTTCATGGATGAGTTTAACATAATGAAGGAGAAAAGCTGTTAAAGGTGTAGATTAGAATTTTTGAAAATTAATTGTGGTACTTAACAGTATTGGCATAAGCCTCCAGTGACTTCAGTGACCACTGATCCTTTAAACAGGATGCACTGGAAGAAGCTAGGCTATATAGTGCTACAGAGAGGTACGTATCTCAATGTAATTTTGTGAATTTCAGGTAAAAATCACTGAAATCGCTGGAGGCTAATGCCACTAGTATTGCCTTATACAACCCAACTTCAAAAATATAGAATTATCCCTTTGAAAATGGCCTTCCTGGTTTGAACTGTGAGGGATCCATGCTTTGTGTGCCTTGCAGCATTTTTTATTGAACATAGTCCTGAATTCAAAACAAGTAGGAAACATCGGAGGTGGGCAGAGCTGAGCAGCACAGCTCTACTCTTCATCTTTTGATATTGTTTTGATCCAGAGCCACCTGGTGGGATAATTTACATGCTGTGCATCTAACCTTGCAACATAAATTCATATTTCTGCGATTAATCATTAGATTATGGGCACAGTCATTTGATGTCTGGGACAAACAGTGAGTATTTGAAGCCGTACAAGTCATCACTGTTAATCAATGGCATGGTGGAGTTTTCAGTTTGTTTTTGAATCTTGTACACTGCTATGAACTTTGAGTTTCAGACAGCAGCTCTGTGCTTTTTGAATACCCAGAGATAAAAGAAAAAAAAAGTGTTTGCTTCTGAATAGAGGCTCAGTGCTGTAACTCAAATTATATGCCCCATAAAACTCCTAATTAGGGAATGCTTGGCTATGCTGTACCCTCACTCCCTGTCTTTATTTTTTTCTTTCAAACTCTTTTTTCTTTGTTAATGAACAGGAAATCATTCAAAAACACCAGCATAGTGGATGTGAGATTCGCAATTGTGAGTGTGTAGTAAGTGACAATCTGCTGTTAAACATGTTACATGGCAAAGCACCATATGTTCAGAGGTACTTTACTTCTATATTTAATTTTAGACTAGACTTTGAATCACAATGGAGATCATTTTGTTTAAAAAGCTTGCAAATTCGACACAAGCCTTGATCAGACTGTAGGTCTATAAAGAAGAAAATGAATTTAAAGGTTTAATCAGCAAAAACAAGAAAAACCTCATCATATAATATATAAAAAACACACAGCGATGAGATGAGACAGCTCTGCTATGAGTCACAAATTACATTCTTATGCAGTCAGACAATAGTCAAAATTCCTTTTTAATCCTTCTAGTTTCAACAGCAGCATTTGATACCAGTGACCCTTCCTTTTTACTGGACAGGCTGAAGAAGTGTGTTGGTATTTCTGGCACAACCTTAAGGTGGGTTCAGTCATATTTGAAGAACAGATATTTCAAAGTTTGTATGAATAATCTAGTTTCCTCTTCTGCTCCACTAGTGTGTGGAGTTCCCCAAGGTTCACTCCTTGGACCAGTCCTCTTCTCCCTTTACATGTTAGTGTTGTCTATTCAGTCAGTTCAAAGATATTTCACTGTTATGCAGACTATACTAAGATTTTTTTATGCAAAACCAACCAGCTCTCATTTTTCAATAACTGCTTGGCCGCTATCAAACACTGAATTCCCTTAATTCCCTTCATCTTAACCCTGATAAAAAGAAATATTTGTAATTGGACTTGATCACTTCACTGCATCAGATGAACAGTTTATAGGCAAGTATCATTCAACATGAAATCTACAGCTAGAAACCTCAAAATCATCTTTGACAAACATCTAACCTTTGAAAACCATATCAAAAAGCTTGAAAAGACCTGATTTTGCTCTCATCTTCAGACCTCAAACTACTCATACATGCTTTCATTTTCTCACTTCTACATTTTTATAATTTTCTACACACATGCCCTGGTCAGTCATCCCTAAAGCATTTACAAGCAGTTCAAAACACTGCAGCCTGACTATCAGTTCAAACCAGCCATCAGTTCCATAGCACACTCATTCTTGCATCTCTCCAATGGCTTCCAGTGAAATTCAGAATCAACTATAAAATCCTGTTACTTAAATATGACCTCACACTGCATGAACCTCGCCTCTGGTTACATTTCAGACCTCCTTGTTCCACATATCACCTCTCGCCTGCTCAGATCATCTCATCTCAGCCTTCTTTCCATCCCATCCTCTAATTACAGAACTAAAGGTGATCATGTTTTTTCTGTTCTAGCCCCCAACCTGTGGAATAAACACCCACAGTTCATCAGATCAGCAGAATCATTTGAATGTAAATAAATAAATAAATAAATAAATCTCACCTGTTTAGACAAGCTTTTATCTAATCTTTTAATTGCATTTTGTTAGGTGCTCAGGTCAGCTACATATTTTACTTGATTGTTGTTCATCTGTTTCTATTTTTTTAGGGGAGGCACTTTGTAACTGAGTGTTTTATAAGAGTTTTATAAATAAAGTTTTTTTTTACAAACTTAAAGTCCCAGTAAAGTAATAAAAAAAAGTATTTTAGGTTTGTTGTATGCATTGCCACTGTGTTATAAACCAAATTTCAGGCATGAAAAACATCTCTAAGATTATAAAATAAAGCTTCAAAATCATGACAAATGAGGCAATAAAATGAGAATGGTGGGGGCGTGTCAGTTGAATGAGCGGAAGCCACACCCACTCACGAGAAATATGATCCTAAAAAACTCTACAACCTAAATGGTGGCACCATCTGTCTACTATGCTGCTATGTTAGAACTATTGTTTTTAAGCCATTAGAGAAAAACACATTTATGTCATGACAGGTAGACTGTTTTGGAAATAAAGTCTGTTTCATTTTGTCATTCTGTATTTAACTCTTCAGGTATTCCTAACATCTCATGTTCTCAGTTATATGAAGTTATGTATCTCTCCTGTAATGACACATCTTTGCTGTTAAGTTGCTGCCATTTCCTGATGGTGCTCTTCAAAATTAAAGTCTTCAATGATGATCAATATTGGAAGTATTTATTATGAAAGATTTGGCAGGAATAGAACATGCCTATCATCAGATACTTTACAAAACTTACTAAACTTTGCAACGTTAACCGACAGGAGGGATTGAACTGTAGCTGCTTTGAGAGAGACAAAGCCATAGTCTGCTTCTTTTAAACATTTAGGACAAAAGACAAGTGAAATATGGATTAAACACACCTTAGCAGGTAAGATGTTTGTTCCTACCGCATCTGGTTCTGGTGAAACATAGACAAGCACTCCAGCAATTAGCCTGCCCCCTGACTTTATGGTAAACTCTGATCAGAGTGTAGCTGCCTGGCTCTTTGCCAGAGCAGAGAGAAAGAAGTTAGGGATTACATTTACTGTTTTTTGGCACAAATCTCTCTTTTATGATGCTTTTAATGACCCGTAGGTCACAGTGGCTGATAGATTTGGGAAATTTACTTCACAACGAACAAAAATACACCAGCTTGCTGTTAAATTTTAATAAAGGCAGTGGCATCAGCTAACAACAGACTGTACCGAGAGGAACTGCTCTGTGATTTTTTTATTGTTGTAGCATTAGGGGGCGAGGCAATTCCCCATAGTGACTGGAAACATTGTGGGCTGCTGTTTGCCCTGCCACTAATTAAACCAAGCCAACAGTCTAAATAAAAAATTCAGTCACACATAGATCTCAGTGTTTTCACATGTTAACAGCAACCTTATGCCAACATATCTTGAGTGTTAAGACACAAATTTTGGATTTCACTTTACAGGGACTTTAATGAACTTCCTTTCTTTAAAAAAAAAAAAAAAACCTCTCAAACATTCAACGTGACATATTTTTAGTAGTTATCGTTTGTTACTAGTTGGAGGTAACAAAATGTTTTGTCTTTAATTTCAACATCTGGCAGTTTGAGCCACACAGAGAGATGTTCTCGTCTTCACGACTCACATGAAGTGTCAAACAATGAGGTCTCCATTACTATTTGTGAACAATAGTGATAATAACAGTATGAATCTAACAGTTACCACAATGTGTAAGCTGCTACAGACTCATCTGCAATTTCTTATTCTTACATTTGACTCAGAAATTTCTTTGACAACAGGAATTTGAGGAAGAGCTATGGATACCTAAATTATTGTTGTTTTAATGACATATGTTTCATTAAAATAAGACACTAAAAGCTGTGATAAAAATGTAGGCACCAAACTGCACACAACATTCAATTTTAAAGGCATTCCTAATAATAAGGATGACTAAAATAAATAAATTGTAACTGAAACAAAAATTGTTCAATGCACAATTTCTTGTTTTAAATAAAAACCCCACTTCCCTTGATGCTGTGAGTCACAACTACAGCATTTACTGCTCATTAAAGGACAAAGTATTCAGTGTTTGACTAGCAGGCACTAAGAATGATTTAAAAATTATTATTGTGAAATGATTTGACAGTTATTTCTTCTTTATACTGATGTATTCAGGACATTGAATTACTGTTTTAATAAGAGAGCCCAATAAAGACTTAGAATCCTAATAAGTACGTGATCTAGCAGTAGCTGTAGTACACCTCCACCATCTGTGTTATTAAACAACCTTATTGACTTTAAATCAGCACTCCAGCTCATTGGTCTTTATTTGGGAGCACTTTTGGGCCTAAAATGTTTAGCAAATTGCAAGAGAAACTTTGAACTGTGATAAACCGCTCATTATTCTTCAGATTTGTACCTAAATTGGCCACTTAGGATCAACCTGGCCCGAGCAGACTTTGTAAAGTCAGAGCCTGTTCAGGTTCGCATTTCATTTAGCTTTGCAGCTATGATGATTGCCTCTTTCAGTGCAGCTGAAGAAAAACAATTTTTAGAGCCCTCTCCATTTTTTATGTTCTCTCAAGACCCTTGAGTTGACAGCAAGTGAAATACCTCTTCCAATTGTTTGTTTGCTTTCAATTTTAGCAATCCAGTTTTGGGATTTTCTCATCAAATTGCCAAGCCGAACAAGGCTTCCATCACAACTTTCTTGCATGGCAAACTTTCAGTGCAGTTCTCATGCTTGTCAATTCTAAACTATTCCCCTCAAAGTGTAATAGGATCAGGGCTCCGAGCTGCTTCCACATGATTGATGAAAGATTAAAGGGATTGTTGAGACTGAAGGCACATTTAGCTCCCTGCTGAGGTCCAATTTCTTGTCCTTGTGCTTGTAGAAGGGTTACCACCATGCAGATGAGAAGACCGCTGCAGTGAATGACAATAACATGAAATGGCTGCGAGAAAGTCGAGGAGACGTGGCAACAAGGACAAGAAAGTAATCATTTTGAAATCAAACGATTGTCTTTCCTCCTGTTGATAATGCTCATGGGGAAAATATATGACTTCTTAAAGAAAAGATGAGCAGAAAAAACCTTTACATTCAAACCACTGTTTGAATTGATGTGATGATAGACCTTTTTATAGCTGCTCATATCCACATGCACATATAACCTCTCATGTAATAAATATCAGGCTTCTGACTGAAGACAAAAGCATTACACAAACCTAAGGCAGTATGCACATTTTTCATCTATAACACTCAGGAGCATTCAAGAGCTTTGTCCTTCATGCATGAGAACATTGAGGTTCATATGTATTATGGAGTGTGAGAGAATCTTATGATTTTCTTTAATAAACACATCATTAACAACCACATAGAGAAACTTTGCATAAAAAAACCATATCTTAAGATATTACTTTCCATTCAAAAAAAAAAAAAAAAAAAAAAAAAAGAAGAAGTTAGCTACTCAGATGGGCAGAGCTGAGAAGCACTCCCTCCACATCTTAACCTCTACTCAACTTGAAAATGTCTAGTGGGACCACATTGTTAAGAGAGTCTAGGGGGTCGGAGGATGGAGTTACACCTTTCAGGGGACACTTGGGCAACAGAATGTGCACCCGGAGAGAATAATTGTAGCAGCAGTGTGCTCAGTTATTCTGTTAAATTTGTTCATCAAATTAGCCTGTGCGAGATGAATGAGTCAGCTAAACTAACTGCCAATCATTTTTTATAAACAGAGTCCTGAAATCCTGATCTTTAAAATTGTAATGAAACTTAAGTTAATGGCTGCTGGCCTGTCAGAGATTTCCTCAGCACTCCGCCAGATGTAAACACTAGAAGCTAGGCGGTTAGCATCAGTGGTGGGTAGAGTACACAGTTACAGTACTCAAGTAAAAGTACTGTACTTAACAATAATAATTATTCAAGTAGAAGTAAAAGTACTCATAAAAATAAGTACTTGAGTAAGAGTAAATAAGTACCTTATTAAAAGACTAGTCAAGTAGTAAGTAACTTCATGAGTAACTTAATTTTGTGCAACTTATTAAAATGTATTGCATTACGACATACGTACTACTCAGGAGTAGTAATGTAATTCGCACATTGTCATAAATAGAGTAGCATAACTTGCCAAAAGTAAAAGAAATAAAAAAAACTTAATACATAAAGCAGCAGTCAAATCAACTACGACGTAACGTTAAACAATGCTGTGTAAAATCACATTTGTGGCAGAGTTGCAGAGGTGGTTGGACAAGTGACATCATTTTTCACTGACACAATTGTGTCTTTGCAGTCTGCAAGTTAAAACAGAGATTTGAACTCATAGTTAACTAGCAGTGCAGTCGTTAGCTTGTTTTGCTTACTTTACCATACCGTGCTCTTAGATTTGACGTGTTATTTTCGAAGCTTGACATTTCCACCTTTTTAGATAGACACAGTAGGCAGTGCATTATGTGGCTGTTGTTCGTCGTTGTTTAGAAGGCAAAGAGTCTTGATGTTGGTTGGGATGAACATGCTCACTCCTCCATTTACTCTGTGGTGCTGAGGGTTTTATTTCACGCTGCTGTGAGAGCTCAGCTGAGTGTAAAAAATTTTCTCTTTCCTCTAAGTATTTTCTCCTCTTTCGACTAGTCAGTTAGATGCAATTTAAATGGGCATTTGGCCCAATAGAAATGAGAAAAAGCAGCAGAACTGAATGTAGCAGTCTTTGCCTTAACATTCCATCACAACAGTAAACATGTTGAGTCTATTGCAGCAGCAAGAAACAAGAAAATACAGTCATAAAAATTAAGAATTTCTCTGGCTCTGACAAATGTTGAAAAAGTAATTTTCTTGTGTCTTTCCTTCTGCAAAGTTTTTGTGTCAAATTAAATGAGCAGGAATCGTGTACTCACAGATCAGACTGCTTCATAGGATTGACAGAGTAATCAGTCGCACTCCTAGTTATATTAACTTTTCACAACTTCATAACATCACCTAAGATGCTCTCTCCCTTACAAGTAATCGAAAATATAAAGTTATTTCTTATTTTATCATTATTTTAATCAGCAGATGTAACACACAATCTCTCCGCTTTAAAACACAAAGGTGACACAAGGCCTATTATCTCTGATTTTATCAATACCTGTTGTTGAAAATCAAGCCTCGGCTGCTTGGTTCTCTGCCTTCTGCTCTTGTCTTGAGTGTCATTCAGGGTCCGGGGGTCTTTAGGTTTTAAACCAAAGCTGCAGCCTTGTGTTAGCATGTTGCCTCTGCAGGTTCTTGGAAGGATTTGAAGACAATCTGATGAAAAGATGTCTCGACTAAAACCGCTCAGCTATTTTTTGCTTTCCAAGTAATGTCAGATGAGTGTTGGATGAGCAGACATCAAAGGGACATTTGATGTATTTTTCTGTCCTCATGCTATGCAGACGGTTCAAGAACTTAAAGAAATGCAAATGTCAAGATAATCACGTGTTTGACTGGTTAATTTCATCATTGTGTAATCATGCAGGACATTACATAAATGAAGTGTCTTGAAGTGTCTTCTTCTTGACACCACTGGACTGACTCCTGTAATCTAAGCTCTTAATGTATTTATTGAGTATACAAAGCTGCAGCACCTTTTGACACTGTGGGCACTCTGTGCTTTGTAAGCTAGCACTCTGGCCGACATATTTGTCTGAACACAGAAATGCTAGGTTAGGTTCGCCCTTGAAAATCTGTCATCCTTGTGACCCTCGAGCCATTACTCTGTGGAGGCATATGATTAGTGGCAACCAGCAGAGATAACGACTGCATGTCCGTCAAAATCAGGCTGCAGCTCAGCGCCCTGTCTGTGTTGTCTTAATATGAGCTGAAATGTGGTGTCAGGGTCTGAGGTCAATTCAGCAATTCAGCAGTGCATTAAGTCAGAGCCAAAGCCAGCTCACCACCGCTGACTTTTATTAATATGTGGCCCTAAGCTGAAACTAGGCATAACATTTCACCAGAGACACCTCAGGTAGAAAGGTACTAGAAACATGCAGCAGCTCATGCATTGATGCATGCAAATATGTAACATGACATACAGACAGCATGAATTGTAAAACAGGCTTAACATGCAGTTACAAACACTCAAACCAGGGCGTACACTTCTAGATACATCATAAAGTGCAAGTAGGGCAACATCACTGCAATTTTTTCCCCATCCAATTTCTTTCAAATGTCGGAGACAGACTAGATGCTTGTTGAGTCATCTGCAATTGATAGAGACAATTGAAATGACAATCTTCAGGAAGAGTGCTGCCTCATTCAGAGGTAGAGAGAAAGCCCTTGATCAGTTCCTGCTGTATGGGCTGAATATGAATGTAATCAGGGCTTTTTTTGCTTGGATCCCACTCCAAAGACCACTCAAAGCCATCAGCTATTATCAGCCTGCGAGCCGCGTCTGTGGTCTGACCTCATCCACTGCACCGTCCCTCACAAAATGTCTGAGTTATGACGGGCATAGGGGAGCAGAGCTGCTCCCTTGTAAATGAGTGTGATGCGTAACAGTCTTCATGCGTGTCACGAACTGCCCATCATTACTTTTACAGGGGTTGACTCGAGTCACAGCCTAACATGTGGGTTATGATGCTTCAGACTGTGGACATGGTGTGTATTATTAGAACAGATGCAGAACTACAATATTAGAGTCATTATGTGGAATAAATACAGTGCTTTTAAAAACTATTCCCCTTCTTAGATGTTTAACTCTTTTATTGATTTTATATATCAGTCATGGTCAATATAATTTCCTTTTTTTGACAAAAAGAACCTCTTTAATGTCAGAGTGAAAACAGATTTGTAAAGAGTAATGGCAATCAAACAAAAATATGTAAGGTCAAACAAGTGACTGCAGTCTCACAATGTGTACAGACACCTATATCTGGAAGGTCCAGTCACTGGTTAATCAGTATTCCTGGGTACCATTACACCATGAAGACAAAAGAACACTCCAAGCAACTCAGAAAAAAAGATTATTGAAAAGTAGAAGTCAGGGGATGGATACAAAAGCCTTTACAAGACACTGAACATCCCCCAGAGTTCAGTTAAATCCATCATCAAGCAATAAAAGGAATCCGGCACATGTGTAAATCTACCTAGATCAGATTGTCCTCACAAACTGAGTGACCATGCAAGGAGACTAGTGAGAGAGGCCACCAAAACACCTATGACTGCTCTGAAGGACTTACAAGCTTCAGCAGCTGAGATGGGAAAGACTCTGCATACAACAACTGTTGTGAGAGTGGTAAAGAGAAAGCAACTGTTAAAGAAAACTAGAGTTTGCCAAAAGGCATGTGGGAGACTTCATGGTTAAGTGGAGGAAAGTTCTTTGGTCTGATGAGACCATAATGGTGCTTTTTGCCCATCAGGCAAGATGCTATGTTTGGAGGACACCAAACACTGCACATCACCACAAACACACCATCCCCATTGTGAAGCACGGTGGTGGCAGCATCATGCTACGGGGATGCTTCTTGCAGTTGGCCCTGGATGACTTGTAAGGATGGAGGGCAAAATGAATGCAGCAAAATAGCAAAATCCTGGAGGACAATCTTATTCAGTCTGCAAGAGAATTACTGCTTGGGAGATTTATTTTCTGGCAAGACAATGACTTGAAGTATAGAGACTAAGCTATGGTGGTTCAAGGACAACAAGGTGAATTTTCTGGAGTGGCCAGGTCAAAGTCCAGATCTCAATCCAATAGAGAATTTGTGGATGGACTGTTGTGCAAAGAAGAATGGTGTAAAAATGCAGTGTTCAGATGTGCAAGCCTGATTAAGACCTATCCACACAGAATCAGTGCTGTGATTGCAGCGAAAGGTGCATCTATGAAATACTGACTTGAAGGCGGTGCGTTCACTTATTTTACGTGACATATCTTTAATTCATTGACATAACTTGTAAAAATCTGTTTTCACTTTGTCATTAATGAGGGTTCTTTTATTTTTGTCAAAAAGCTAAATTACATTGACCATGATTAATGTATAAAATCACCTAAAGGGTTAAACACCTAAGGGAGTAAATACATTTTATAGGCACTGTAGAAAAAACATTACCTGTGTTAGGTCAGTATAATCTAGGAATGCATTGCAGTTGCTGTTGTTGTGTCTTTCCTCATTATGCATGACATAAACAATGTGAAATGCTACAATTATAAACATTACTGCATGCTTGTTCCCCTAAGCTTTGACTGCAATATCAGCATGTTTAATTTGCTGGGGCAAAACAGTACGACACATTGCTTGAGGCTAATCTGGCAGAAAAGATCATTTATTTATGCTGAAATTAACATCCCTATGCAGATTTTTAATTTCCAATCAAGTGTCCATGTGATAATTTTATACTTTTCCATTAAATTAAACAAATTGAAAATGTTCATACTTAACCAAAAAAGGAAAGTAATTTCAATTATCTTAACAAAATACAACACAATACCCATTAACCTTTAACACCTATCTTTTTGCCTGCTTATTTATATAATTAATGCAGACAATCTCAAATTATTTCAGCTTCTTCATAACAAAACACTCACAAGGTAAATCATAATTGGCATTTGATAGAAACTGTTTGCAATATTGTGGATGGAGATTTGTTCATACCTACTAGAGGAGATTCATTATGGCATCCAGTGAAGTTCAAATCCGTCTCAGTCAGAAGAGATGAGATGCTTAGCTCTAATTCAGCTCTACTTGGTAGCTTAGGCTGGCAAGATGGTGTTATTCCTGCCAAAAGCAGCTTGAACGCAGCCTCACAGAGTCCTCCTAAATCTCACAGGTTCAGTTATTCTCATGAAGAATTAACTCAGGAACAACCCCTGAGAATCAACAAAGTATGGCAGCTGAATTCAGTCTAATCAGGAAGCCAGGTAGTTGGTTGATTACTGCGACAAATACCAGGATTGCATTTTGAATTAAAACTGAACACCAACTCTTCAATGCAGACACTGCAAACAAACACATCAAATATGTACTACAGGTGCATAGTTATCTAAAGATACCAGCTACATTTCTCTCTTCACACAATGTCAGTGGCAAATGTACATCTTTCATTATGGTTTGTGATATACTAACAGTGGCCATAGAATGCTTCAAGTTACACAAGAACTACTGCCTGGAAATTGTATGCCTCTTAAAGATATACTATTACCACACAGAGGAAGTATAGTGATTGAGTAAATAAGAATGGCTGGTGTGGTAGAGTGATTCAGAGAAATTTTATAGCAAGGAGTGAACATGAGGCCTTACTTTGACTTATGGCCTCCAAAATCTAATCAGGTCATCCATGAATCCAGGTGGACATTTGTGCAGAGACTGAAGAAAATCCCTCAACTGCCATTATTTAGATACTCCATAAGCAAGGAGAGGACATAAGGTCTAATGACCTTGACCTTTTACCCATGGTCTTCCATACTTATCTGGTCATAAAGGAGTTGGAGTTGACATTTGTGCAAAGTTTGAGGAAAATCCCTTGAAGAGCTATTGAGGTATCACATTCAAGCAACAGAGGAATATAAGACCCAGTGTCCTTTACCTCTAAAATGTAGGCAGTTCATCCTTCAGTAAGAATGGACTGTTTTGCAATATAAATCCCCAAAGCTCTTTTGAGATACCCCATTCACAAGCAAGGGATGAACATGATTCCCAATTATCCTTTGGCTTAACCAGGTTATCCATGAGTAAGAGTCCATCTGTTTAAAGTTGAAGAGAATCCCTTAGAGTTCTTGAGATATCACATTCACAAGTAAGGGATGAATATGAGGCCTAATTACTTGACCTCTAAACCTCCAAAATATAATTTCTTCACATTCAGGATTCAAAGTAGACTGTTGTGTAGAATCTAAAAAACAACAACAAAGGCATTCATTAAATATCACCTTCACAAGCAAAGGATGATCATGAGGCCCACTGACATTGACCCCTGGTATCCAAAATCTAACACGTTTATCCATAAGTCAGAGTGGACATTTGGGCAAGCTTTGAAGAAAATCCCTCTTGATATATTATCTTCATAAGCAAGGGATGTACATCTGACATTGACCCTCAACCCCAAAAATCTGATCAGGTTCCTTGAGTCAGAGTGGAAATGTGTGCAAAGTTTGATGGATAATCCCTCTAGGAATTCTTGACATATCTTCAAAAAGCAAGGGATGAACATGAGGCCCAATGCCACTGGCCCTTAACATTTGGTCTCCAAACCCAACAAGGTTATCCATGGGTCAGAGTGGATATTTGAGCAAAGTTGGTAGAAAATCCCTCCAGGAATTCTTGACCTATCCCCTTCAAAAGCAAGGGGTTAGCATGAAGCCTGATAACACTGACCTTCAACCACAAAAGTCTAATCAGGCTGTCCTTGAGTCAGACTGAAATTTGTGCAAGACAAAGGAAGGACCTTCAATGAATTCCTGACGTATCATCTTCACATGCAAGGGATGAACATGAGGGAAAATGACATCAACTCTTAACCTCTGGCTTCCAAAATCTTACATGGTTATTCATGGGAGAGCATGGGCATTTGGGCAAGGTTGAAAGAAAAATTTCCACTGGCCCTCTTGAGGTACTCCATTAAAAAACAAGGGATAAACATGATGCCAAATGACACTGACCTTCAACCACAAAAGTCTGATCAGGTTGTCCTTGAGTCAGAGTGCATGTTTGTGCAAAGTTTGAAGAAAATCCCTCCAGGAATTCTCGATAAATTATCTTCACAAGCAAGGGATGATCATGAAGCCCAATGGCATTGGCACTTAACCTCTGGCCTCCAAAATCTAACAAGGTAATCCATGGATAAGAGTGAAAATTTGTGCAAAGTTTGACAAAATTCCAAAATGAGATCTTTAGATAGCATGTTTACAAACAAGGGATGAACATGAGGCTGAATGACCTGGACCTAACCTTGCAAAGCAGATGGATCCCTCTGTTTCCTTGTTTCTCACTGGCGAATCCATCTTGCAAAGCTCCCATCTAAACCGTTTGGGCCCAGTTAGAAAGTGACAGGACCAACCAGCATCGAGGGGCAGTACTTTCGGGCATGGCTGAGTTGTGACGTAAGCAGGCAGCAACAAGAGGCAGGTGCATCTATGGCGGAAGACATTATTGTGGTTGCTGCTAAAGTGTAAGTTTTATCAGAACTTGATGACATTTCTTCATTAAAAGAAGAACAAAGAACAGCAGTGAGTTGTTTTCTTTTCAAAAACGACAAAAGTCGTGTACTGACATGTCTATAGTCGCCATGGTTCGCGTTATGCTGTTCTCTATGGAGTTTATTCCTCCGTAGCAGCGTAAAGATGTGACAGAACGTTCATCCAATCACCCTCTGAGTTTTTTTTTTTCAAAGGCTCTGCCCTTTCCCAAACGCTGTGTATGAGTGGTTTTCCAGATGGATGTGTGAAACATGCCATGCCAGACATGCCAAATGGATGTGTGAAACACATCCATCTGACATGTCAGGTTAACCTGGACCGTGAACCTCAAACAAGCAACTTATTAGGTCATCCATGAATCACAGTAGCTTTTTTTTTTTTTTTTTTTTTGCAAAGTTTGAGAAAATCCTCAAAGCACTTTTGAAATATCCCGTTCACAAGTACAGTCTGGATGGACAGACAGCAGAACGGACAGTCTGAACTCATAATGCCCACAGCCTTGGCTATAATGGAGTCCTGAATAGTCTGAAGTACAACATATAGGAAATCTACAGGAATCCCTGGGTCTAGAGCAGCAGGTATTTCAATATTTGGAAAAATTCAGCATCTCATATATTTTAAGAGGATTGAGTAACTGATCCAATCATTTGTGCATTTCAGTACTCAGCCTTTGAGGATGATTTCACAAGCCATCTATTGTCCTTGTCATGTTTTAATTAGCTAGCTTCTAAAGTTTTGGTTAATTACCTCAGCATGAGTCCTGGTCTAACATCAGTATTGATGTCACTGTGTGAGCTTTATGCAGAGGTGTAGTGGACTTCCAGGTTTCTTTATTGTGTTATTGTCAGCTGTTAATTGAGTATTTAGGCTATTAGAAAAGTCTTTTTGCTGCACTTGGGACAAAGAAATGTGTGAGAAGTACGGCTTTTTTCATGGTGTAAATCAGGTTATATTCAGTGTCATTAAAGAAACCCTAACCTCAAAGCAATTTTCTCTTTTCATATCCCCATACTTTGAAACTGCGAGGGTCACAGCTAATTGTCACTCCTGTCAGTAATTCCTTATATGACAGCTAAATTACCCATATAGGAGCTCTGTCCTCTTTGTTGCTTACTGAGCGGTTCATTATTGTGAGAGCTTCACAGGGGAGTCTGATATGAACAGACACTGTAAGGATTCTGTTGATGTTTCAGTTTAAGGTGATCTATGTACGATGAAATGCTTTAAATATTTTGTTGAAGTGCTTAATGTTTCAATATTTTTATGTGATTAATCAGCTTTATTTAAACAGGGTCAAATTTTGTTTAACTATTACAAAACTGAATTTACAGATTCATTCCATGGGGATGTGGATTTTCAGCATGTTAATTGTTCTGGTTGTTGTTTGTAGTACATCTGTATTGACTTGTCCTGTATAAGCAGGCTTTGGAGGATACTGGAGAAACAGTCCATGTGGACAGCAAAAACAAGGTGGAACATTATCCATACTAATGATATCCCAGCTCCCATCAGTGGTAATCTGACAATGATTTATTGATCTCTATAAACACATTTCTGGATAAAATTGCAGCTAACAATCCGTTAGACATCAAACATTTCAACTTGAGCCACTAATCTGTTCGAAACTATGTTGTTAAGGCTAATTAGCTTTTAGATTCATAGGAATGGATCAATCCAACCTTTCTCGACAAACAGCTTAAAAGTTGTTTTCTTCGTCTCTTGAGGACTGACCTGACAAAGCTTGTCCAACCTGCATCATAATGTTGTTATTTAGGTAACCTAAATCACTGTTAACTCAAATAAATACAGGATATGGGTTTCCTTTTCTTGCTAATACTGTTGAAGTGAGTCAGAGTGAGGCTGCTAAATGACTTTTATTCTGCTGTTGAACTGGAGTGGAAATCATCAGATGGTCTAGTGTGGCTTCAGAATGTTATAGGCCCAGAAATGACAGCTTTTACATTGCAGATGTTAATGCCACATGGAAAAGGAAGTCCTGCTAGGAAGTTGCGCAATGCTAACTTTGAGCTTTACCGGAATTTTGGGGAAACTTACATCTGTTCCAAGAGGCCTGTTTCTTTAAGTTAGCAAAATATAATTGTTACCTTATGGTATGTCCTAACTGCACACAACACAAGCAAGCACCAGCAACAAAATCAGCTGGATTTCCTAAATTCCTTTTATAATATCCTGACATACTGCAAGCGATGCACTGTGATTTGGCACACCAGTCGTACCGCTATCCCCCTGTTGCTCTTGTCCTCTCTGCTGCTTGCACTGACATGGAGAAGAACAAGGAAAGAGGGAGATGACAAGACACCAGGGGCATATGACAAAAAGATTACCTTGATTTTCTTTCAACAGATCATCTTAACTCATTTTAGAAAACGGCAATAGCTGAACATTAATAATATCCTTACATGTGGAGTTTTTTGCAAATTCCCACAGGCCTTCATGTTTTTTGCACTAAGGAGAGGGCTCTGTCTAGCCACTCTGCCATATGCCCAGACTGATGGAGGGTTGCAGTGATGTTTTTTCCTCTGAAACTTTGTCCTATATCCACACAGGATCTCTCTGTCACTAAGGCCCATCTCCTTTGACCAGCTCTTAGAAGAATGGTTGTGGAAAACTTCTTTCATTTGAGAATTCTGGAGGCCACTTTGCTCGTGGGCACTTTCAGTGCTGCAGATTTTTTTGTAGCCTTCCCCAGATCTGTGCCTTACAACAATTCTGTCTCTGGGTGCTTCAGGAAGTTCCTTTGACCTCATGGCTTGGTTTGTGCTCTGATATGTATTGTCAGCTATGAGGCCTTCTATAGAGAGGTGTGAGCCTTTCTAAATTATGTCCAATCAATTTAATTTACCACAGGTGGACTTTGATCAAGGTGTAGAAGCATCTCAGCAAAGATGAAGAGAAATGGGATAAACCTGAGCTATATTTTAAGTGATTTTGCAAAAGGTTTGACTACATATTTAAATGGGATATTTCACTTTTTCATTTTTAATAAATTTGCAAAAAAATCTATTGCATTGCATGATATATAATTCTATTGGTATCAGCCAAAGATGAATTTGTAAAAATCAGCAAGTTGGATATCAGCAAAAATCAAATATCATGCATTCTTAATTTAGATTGCTTTTCAGTGGTTTTCTATAGAGCAGTTCTGATTCCAGTACCAGTATCAGAAACCCTGCTTAAAATGCAGGTATTGTTATCAGTGAGTAAACATGTATGCATAAACTGTTTTTTTTACTTTATATTTTGCTCTGTCTAGCCACACTAAATGTTAGTGTTATAAACCTGAAATCAATTCATCTTTTCTGCAGAAAAATACTGCATTCACAAGCTATCGTTTTTAATGCAGAGAGCTTAAAGCTAATGCTAGTTTCCATCTCTTGTTCCTAGGCCTTTGAGTAAACACTGTATAAAATGTATATTTTGTAGCTGCTGTTCTATTAAAAATTTATCTTTAATATAACAATGTAAAGGTCATGGATAGCTGTCACAAATCCCCACTTTTTGTGCCATTTGACCTTTAGTTATCCAGAAAAGGTTGATTTTCTCTAATACAAGCTAATTCAAGCCTTCAGTAATGGGCATGTTTAAGATGTGATCAATACTATGGACAATATGTATAGATATCCGATGTTCAGCCATTTTCACCATTTTAATCAGCATAATAGATTCTCTGATGTAAAGTCAGTCGAACACTCAGTGGAATAAGACAGCAGATATTATCTATGGTTAAAGTTGAACTTTTAATGTTTATTTTCTATAAAAGATAGTGTGCAACCTGAAACAAAACTGGAAGAGATTTCTTCTAATGTCTGCTTTTAGATGCATTTCTAATTACAGTAATTTAGTCTGTTTTTGTTTTCTCTTTTATATTTGACTTTCAGAGCAAGGACTCCTACAAAAAAAAGAGAAGAGTTACAGAAAGACTGTCAGATTGACAGAAAGAGGGATGACTTTTCTCTCTTCAATCAGTTTCACCGCCTCAAGTTCAGGTCCTGAACAACTGAAAGGTCCTTGTGCTGTCAACTAGTCTGACGCCGGCAGAAACAACTATTTTCATCTAAGTAGAGGAGCAGCTGCCATCACATGACTTTTGTACCAAATTAGCACCGATGCAGAAGAGCTCTATCCTATTAAGTATTGACCGGTGAAGACTGTGTTTCCGCCCACTCGCTTACTGCCTACAGCCAAGATCGTGTGAGATGACCCGGCGTGTCATACGACCCCATCCAGGTCAGCACCTGTGAGCTTCCTCAGAGAGCGCCGTGTCTGATAAATGAGTCTGCAGCGACCAGCGGCTGATGGAGTGGCCAGCAAAGGTCATGATGCTCGGGGAAGCTCCATTCTCTGCTCTCATTTCAGTTTGGACCAACACCACCTTTTTGCAAATGCTTGATAACCTCGGCCAAAGGTCAGCCCGGTGGAACCAAAATCCATCACTGGTGTCAGACTCCTATTTGCTTAGGCTCAAATGCAACTTGTTAGTTGGAGCAACATTGGTTAAAAGGAGGAAGACATCTAATTTAGTGCACTGTGTGTCTGCCAAATTGGGTTGCATGCTGTTTGCACTTAGGTGTAGCTACTGACTAACAAGGCTCCACAGGGTGTTTGGTAGTAATAGATGCTGGAACCATGCAGAGCATTTGTGTTTCTAGACATATATTACTCTTCACTTTCATGATCCTATTAAGATTCCTCACTTCAACACAGTTGTTAAGCATCTTTTAAAAGAGACTGCGGTATAGAAAAGGGTACACGGATGATAGTTTTTTAGCAACGAGAGGGTGCTTTCATACCAGATAAAAAATGTTTCCTCCGCTTAAATTAACAGACTTATTCGTCAGCCTCTTTCTTTGTATATATTGTTTGTGAATACTTTGTATGCATGAGAAAGCCCTGGAGAAAAAAAAAAAAGAGAAAAAAAGAAGGGGGGAAGCAATTTGTATGGCAGTGCAGACACCTTGCAGCACATATGGACACGGGGGACGATTGACCTGAACGCTGTCTGCACTCACCCATACTCACAACTGAAGATGGCCTTGATAAAATGTCATCTTTCAAATGGTCATGTGGAAAGCTATGGCCCTGTGGCCAGTCTGCGCCCCACTCTGGCTCTGTAGACGGAGGAGGCAGGTGTGAATACTTTGAAAATAATGCCCTTTGCCATCTTCTGCAGTTGAAATTTGCATCACAGGGAACAACTGCAAAATGTCAGTGGTCAATCAATTCAAACAATCTTGGCTGCAGAATATAAAACACAGCATATCCATGGTGTCGATAGAAAATGTAATAGAATGACCCTTTGTCCCCAAGAAAAACAGTGAAAACTAATTTGCTTCAGTGAGTCAGTTTTAGGGCGGAAGAACATGAGGGGCAATTCATCCATGGAAATTAAACCTATCCCTGGGGTAACATATCTAAATATGCAAGGAAAATTGTTTCTTCTTTTGCTTTTAGTGTTTTCTAGTGTTGCTAGTGAAGCAGCATGCAGTGAAGGGTGGGCTGTTCTATTTCCATTTGTTTGCATTTAAAAATACAATCCGACTCGGGGCAGTTGAACATTATTCACAGGATTTACAAAATCACCATAAGCCATACATGATAACAGCACAGAGCTGTTGAACAAAGCCATTTTACAACGGCCTATTGAATTCCACCCAAGTTCAGATCCTCAGGTCATTAGGGAGCCCCGCGTGTGGCTGGCTGCGCATTCCAAAGCTAGCTGGGTACGATTGTTTGGCTCAGTTCTTTACTTCATTAATGCACATGAACTGCTCCCAGGCACCCTCGTCAATGCTAATGAGCATATTAGTCTCCTCCAAGGCCAGCCGCTGTCTTTTGATCAAGTTAATATTGGTTGAAGATGCAGGGAACCTAGCACCAAAAGGACAGAGGGGAGATGAAGATTTTGCATCACAGTCTTTAAGTCAAAGGGTTAGATTCTCCTGCTGTGTTTTTGCTGTATCTGTCTAACAACACCAGGTGATTAAAAACCTGACAGCTCTGGGGAATTGTCTTTGTGCTGTAAAGGAAGATTTTGGGTCATTTCTTCTGCAAGAGAATTAAACAAGCGACAATTTTTCTATATGCCCTTTAGAGAAAAAAAAAAAGCAATCTCCTCTCTGTTTAATGGTGCCACAGTTCATTAGCATTTGTTCTTAAGCTTTTGCAGTCATATCCCAATGCATGACTTCACAGCCTCAAATGTGTTATTTTTATGCCTTAAAGTGATACTCCCCATAAAATGTATCTTAAGAGTGAAACACTCACCGAGGAAGAGCAGGTCCATGCACCTCCTCAGAAGCCTGACGCGGCTGTGCCTGAGGATTAACAGAAAAACTTTCAGCAATGTCAGAAAAAAAAAAAAAGTCGTATGTTAAAAAAAAAAAAAAAAAAAAAAATATATATATATATATATATATATATATATATATATATATATATATATATATATCACATAAAGAGCTGCCAGTGGCCCACTGTGCGTCAGTACTTGAAATAACAGCTTTGAATGAAGTAACAAAGGATGATCCTATCATTGGATGTTCTTAACCCATTATGGGGCACTAATTGTAATTCTTGGAAATTCAAAATTTAAGCCCTGGAATATGACGGTTCGACATTCCATGATTTTCTTTTAGACTTTTATCAATAATATTATTTTTTCACTATTATGGTGAAAGTCAAGGACGTAACCATGTAGTGTTACTTGTCTGTTCATGGTAAAAAAAAAAAAAAAATCCAATAAATGTCAATAATGGAAAATAAACATATAATGAGTATTGAATTGCATATTAATAAGTTATTAAAATACAAAATATTAATTTTACAAGACATGGAAAGCTTGTTTTTAGATTCTGACCTCTTTTAGAGGCAAGACATGGCTGCCATCAGAATACTGTATAATAAAGGTTGTACCAACAATTTTATCTTAGAACTCAAGCAGGACCCCTATAATAATCACAAGTATTGAATATCTAAGTGAATTTTAACTGTGATGAGGCTCACAATAAAAACTAAAACTGATTTATACCATTTAAGTAGATTAAAAATGTTATTTTGTTGTAAAACTGACTATAATGATTAATATTTCAATATTTATTCTATTAATTTTTCCTTATAATTCCCCTAGAAAACGAAACATTTCAAATAAATGCCTAAATTAATTTGAGCAGAAATAAGGCTCTCAGTAAAATAAAAAATGATACAAACCATATTACTTTAACAAAACTGTTACAACTGATCAAAAATTTATCACTGGATCACTCTTTAATTTTTTACAAACCTTTGGCAACATCCAACTACACTATAGAGTAACATTATCCTACATTATAATAAATGACTTAGTATGGTAGCTAAATGAAATGGCCATATGTTTTAACATAGACGTCATTTTACACCTTTAAACAGGCGTATGTCCAAATATGGTTCCTCCATTTTTCACACTAAAATTGTAGTAAATCAAACTCAAACCAAACCTATCTTGACATTTACTTTTACTATTCACCTAGACCAGTGGTTCTCAACCTTTTCAGCCCACGACCCCCAAAATAAAGATGCCAGAGACCAGGGACCCCAACTGTACCTGAAGGTAGTTGAACACAGCCATAAACAATCAAGAATAGTCACGTGCAGACAAGGCCATCAATAAAGGGGGATAAATGGGAGAGCTTTCTGGCGTCCAACTAAACTGGGGGCCCATGGAGGTCAACAAACCATGGTCCACCGTAAAGTTAAGCAGTGATAACCATGTTTTATATTCAAACTGAAAAAAAATCCCCAATCTTCTCAAAGAAACAAATCTCTTTTATTAATCATTTTTGTAGTAAAAGCCTCCTAAAAAGGTAAATCCCTTTTGTTAAAAAAAGGATTAAAATGGTTTAAAAATCACTAAAATGGGTTAATAATGACAAAAATAGGCATATCAAATGGTGAGTTTGGCTCAAAATGGGAAAATCTGGGTGTAAAAAGTGGTTAAAAGGGGTTAATATTAGCAACAATGGGTCAACAGATGCAACATTAGGTTTAAGTGGCAAGAACTGATTTAGAAGTGGCAAAAACAGGCAGAAAAAAAGAAGTGAAAAGAGTTTAAAACTTACAAACGTAGGTGTTAAATGGTTAAAAATGTCTTATAATTTGTTGAAAAGATAATGAAAAGGGTTTAAAAAATGACAAAATTGGTGTAAATTGGCAACAGTGTATTAAAAAAATATTCTTAGTTTTTTTTAGGACAACTGGAGACCCCCTCAGTGTCTCGCAACCCCCATGGGGGTCCCGACACCAAGGTTGAGAACCACAAACAGGAAGGAAACAGGAAGTTTGATATGCACTGTGCCACTGCTGATTGGTCAGATGGTGTGATGTCACATTCCGTGACATTGACTGCTCTCCACTGATTGGCTGAGAACAAACTGTACTTGTTTGACTGTAACCCAGAGAGTTGGGGGAAGACCATGAAAGAAGTCTACTGAAGTGACCATAGATGGTTCCTTCCCTTATAAAGGTTGTTAACCTTATATAAAGAAAACATGAACACAGTGCCCCACAGTATAATGAGACAATCCTAACAACTTCTTTGTATCTATCTATCTATATATGTATGTAGGTATATACTGTATATAGGAATAGTCGTGTTTGCAACAACTCTACACAGCTCTAAGCATCAATTAAAGGACCTGTTAATCTGACATTAGAAAATATGTCACCCTTTTTTCTCATTTTGTAAAATAAAATGGATTCCACAATTAATTTGCAGGTCAAAACTATAACAAACAATTCTATACTTCAATGTATAAACAATAGATTTGATTGCAGCTTGTGGATTAATATTGGAGCTGGGCTGCCATGTCAAAGAAACACTTTACCAGTCTTTATCATTGTGCAGTATTAGTTGCTACAGCCATGTTAAGAGAAAAAAGTCATTCTGGAGGGTGTGAAACACTCAATTTTTTTACAACCACCCACTCACTCTGTGGGTCTCAGAAGAGCAAATACTGCCATAGGTGGGAGAGAAAATCACCCTGAACAGTGAGCAGAGTGTTGAGCCACAACATGACAGATCCATCTCAACTACTTAAAAACACATCTCATTAATAAAGGCAAAAATGAGTGATTACTCACACTGCACTTGATTCACTTTATACACCCTCGCATTCACAGTCGCATGCACACCGGAGCTCCCACACAGAGAGGGAATAAGTGTGCTCGCAGCGATGACCACACAGTAAAACAGATTGTCTGCTTCATACTATCGAGTTCAGGAAAGGCTTGGCTTATATACTGTGGTAGTTTTCTCTCAGTCTTACAATCTTGTCTCCCACACAGCTTCGCAGTGAAACAGGTGAGGACATTGAGAAAAAATAGAGCTATAGTACTGTGAGAAGCTGCAAAGTTAGACACTATGATGTCCTCTGAGTCTTGTAAGAGTTTAGTCTGATTTATACTTGTGCCTTGAAGCTATGCCATAGCATATGCTTAGATCATATAGCACACAGCTCTGAACTCTTGGCAGAAGCCTACGCATGTAGCAGGCATGCACCTCCCCAGAAATGTGATTAAATGTCATTAGGACATAAACTGCAAGCCCTTTGATTGGTCTGCTGGGAGGCACAGGGTGACTGACAGGCTCTGAGTTATCTATACAGGCATATTATAGAAAAGAATAGCTGAAGACGACGATACAAACAACCAAATCTGCCTCCTGTTGAATCTGGAAATGCAGTGTCAGGTGTGCATTTTTTAATCCATGTCTCTCTGAGGCTGGACCAGGGAAAAAAATCAGCCTCAACTGATTTATCCGCTGTACTTTTTATCTCTCCTCTATTTTCTTCTTCGTAATAACTGCACAATAATCAGCTGCTGCTCAATATTTATCCTATTTAACTCCAACATAATGCTCTCATTTCAGTTTCCATGGTTTACTGTACACAAGCAAGAAATATGCCCACCGGACCTAAAACTGGCATAAAAAATAACAATGGCACACAGCATTTAAGTAGAGAATAGCAGAGAGCTTTCTTGGGTCCAGCCAATTGGAGCCCATGGAGGTCAGCAAAATCATGTTCCTCTGTAAGGTTAAGCTGTGATATCCATATCTTATTATTAATCTGAATAATAACCACTCTTACCAAAGCAACAGAAATGAATTTTATTCTTTTATGCTGTAGTACAAATAAACCCTTTATCTTGAAACAGAATTACTGTTTCTATTTGTAATTTTAACAATGTGGATGGCCACATAGAGCAAGACCATTAGGAAAGTAATTCAAGGCTAAAAAGCTCAGCCAAGATGTGCACAAATGTCAGGATGTCAGGAAATGAAGCAATTGGTGGAAAAGGTGGGAAAAAATGGGTTAAAGCTGGCAACAAAAAGTAGTGGCATACATGGAGGAAAGGTGGGAAAAAGGGGAAGGGGAAACCATGGGTTAAGAGTGGCAAAAATGACCAAAAGCAGCAAAAGTGGGTAAAAAGCAGTAAAAATGGACAAAGTGTAGCAAAAATGAGATAAAACTGTCAAATAGAAGAGGCAAATGTGGGTGAAAAGTGGCAAAAAAGGGAGAGGGAGCAGATGCAATGGGTTAACAGTGGCAAAAAAATGCTCAAAACACAGAATAAGAGATAAAATCTCTCAAAAAGTAGCAAAATAATGGCAAATGGCGAAGTAAGTTGCAAATAAGGAATTAAAGTGGAAAAAATAGATGGAAAGCAGCATCAATGGGTAAATTAAGACAAAAAAGGAGCAAAAATTGATGAAAAGTGGCAAAAAAGTAGCAAAAATGGGGGTAATGGCAAAACAGCTGCAAAAAGACATGAAATTACGGGGCAAACAATAGCAAAAATAGGTTAAAAGTGCAAAAAAATGGTTATAGAGACAACAAAGTGGCATAGAAGTGCAAAGAACAGCAGAAATGGGTGAAAACTGGCTAAAAGAATTGGCATACATGGGCAAAAAGTGGCAAAAAAGGAGCAAAAAAAGAATAAAAGTGGTAAAAAGAAGTGGCAAAGAAGTGCATAAGAAGGCAAAACAGCAGCAAAAAATGTCTAATGAAAGGGTGAAAAACAGCAAAAATGGGTTAAAAATGGTACAAAATGGCAAAAATGGTTGCAAAGTGGCAAAAAAGTTCTATGAGAAACAAAAAATGTCATAATAGGGCACAAAAAGCAAAAATAGGTTGAAAGAGGCAAAAAAAATAAGTTGCAAGGATTGGCAGAATTGTGTTGAAAAGGGGTTTCAAAGTTGCACAAATAAAAAATTCCAACATTAGAACCCAGTTAAAGTTTAAAAATTTTTCAAATCCAAAATGTGGGAACTGTTAGCCAGGATGCTAGCACCACTGCTACTGGTCCAACACACATGCACTGATGTCTTCAATGAATCCAAACTGGAGAGGGTCCATCCTCTGGGTTTGTCGGGGGTTCAGCTAATTCCGTGAGCAGCCCTGGCCCCCGTAGTATAGATCCCACTGAGCATTATAAACCAAGCTTTAGGGCTGAAGTAAGTTTCTGAAAAGTTAGAAGAGCACATGTACATTAACCAAACTGGGAAGATGAACAGCACGGATGTACAACAAAGTTCTTCTGTCCAGTTCTTCTTCCGCCAGTGTTACCAAATCACGTCCCGAGAGTCAACAGTCTGGAACAGATATGGAGTGGGGGAAGAGCAAGTTTGAGACAAAAGGAGCTGTGGGCGATGATAGATGGGGGTGAAAAACCCGTATGAATCTGGCCAGGATCACAGACATCCATCCCCACCTGTCAGAGAGTGACTAATTCACAAGTGGGAGATGGGCACAGGCAAGCCGAGCGCCTCAGGTCAAAAGAGCCGCTTGGGTTACAGAGAGGTCCTCTGTACAGGCCGGGAGATAAAGGCCCGGAGCTTACATGACACACCGTGCACACCACCTTGTTACAGAGTCCAGGAAATGGAACCACGCTTCTGATCAATCACACCAAGAGCTGACATCGCTGAAGATACTGCACGGACGTTATATGTCATATCAATGATGCACTTACCCCTGAAAAAGGCTGAGGGACCGCAGTATCCATTTATGAGGGATGCCATTGTATGTTCCTGACAGATTCTTGAAAGATGGCATGTAAGGAATGTGTTGTTCATATACTGGAGAGACTTTAGACAGATTATACCAACATCCTTCAGTCTAACTAATTATAGCATTTATCTTGTGAATGCCAAGCGTGCTGAAAATAATGACAATAAAGGTGGATTTAGCTGAGCTGTTTTCTCTTGGACTGTTTAGTGTTTGGCAAACCCTTATATTTCGTTTTTTTTCTAAAACCATTCCACATACTGTATAAAAGAAGAAACCAGGAAAATAAATTAATTTCCACATTAGATCACCTTCAGCAGGTTGTTGCAAAGCCACAGGGACTACATGGGATAAGATCTGTTACAATGTGTGTGCAGTCCTGAGCGCTGGAGTACAAATGAAATCCCTAATAACAGCATAATGAAGAGCCTCCCGATAGTTCCATCTTTTATTGACTCACCCCTCTATAATGATACGAAAATAATTATCAGTGCTACCAGAATAAAACGGGCTAATGATTCCGCTGTGCCTTGTCTTATGACCACCACAGTTATAAAGTGGAGTATACTGGATTAAAGGTGAGGCTGCTCTCTGAACTGCATCACATTAACATCCACCCCTCCACCTCTTCAAACCTCTGTTCCCTGCTATTATAGAAAAATAAATGTGTCTGACCTCTGCTCTCATTATGAAGGGGTTGATAGAAATCATCATCACCTTGGCAGTACAATTGAATTTTCTCTGTAAATGCTCATAATATAAAAGTAACATATTAAAAACAGATACCTCCAGGTTAGCTTACATGTACTGACTTTAGAAAACAAATGTGAGAAAAATCCTGTTTATACTAGAGGGGGTCTGTGTTATTTTTTCAGGGTAATGCAAGAGTCTTATTGCTGATCCTGGATTTTCTCTTACTAATGAAATAAGGCGCTCTTTCTTAAAAAGATGCAAGAAAAGGCTTACAGAGCAAATTGAATGGAAAGGGTTCTGCTTTAGCAGAGATTGCGTCAACTAAACATTTTCCTTCCTTGACAGAAATTTTATGAACAATAACAGAAAAATCTGAAGGCTGTCCGTCATTTTGACAGACTTGAATACTGAGGACAATCAACCATACCATTCTGTCAGCACTTTATAATGCAGAAAAATCCCACACAAATTTAAAACAATGTTAACAATGCCATCCTATAACAGCAAAAGTTTGCACAGTTCTGTAGCGTACATACAGGCTGAACCAGCAAGAGAAGCCACATCAGCTTGGATCACTCGTACACCAGCTTTTCCTCTCTCCTTAGTGAGTATCTGAGTAAATGTGCAGGTGAAGCAACTGAAGCAGACCAGTTAGCTCAGTTTCAGCCAACATGCATAAACTTCCTGTTTGTTGTCAACTGTACATGTTATGCAACATTATGCAAGATGTGTTGTCTTTTAATTTAAGTTTGAGTTAATATCACCATCTATCCTACACCACTCCTTCATTCCTCAGCTGCATTTAAAAACTGCTCACTAAAAGCTGAAGCTAGCAGACTCCTAAAGGCCAAAAATGGGCCAACAATGCAGCTTGAGCTCATGGCTAGCATACCTGCTTGAGGATACTTACCTTGCAAAGAAGATGGATTGGCCAGATTCTACATCTGGCATCACCATCTTGCAAAGCTCAAATCTGAAACAATTGTGCCTGGTCTGAGAACTGACCTGACCAATGAGCATCATTTGAAAAGAAGAAATTGGTAGCTATGGTCGGAGTTTAGTTGTACTGGAAGCCAATAGCAATGGCGGCTGCCGGTGTAGCATTTAGCTGAGGCCCATGTCATCATATACAACAAGAAGAGAGACAGATTATAAAAGTTAAAGAACCTTTGAACCATAAATCGCAGCCATTTTCTTCTTTCCCATTGAAGCTTGTCAGTGTGCCGTTCCACTGATGCTATCTATGCCTGGAATAGAGCCTGGACTTTGGGTGACATGCCAGGGCATTTAAAGATTAAATCCACACATGCTAACTTCGTATGCTAATTGCCATATTTTATACCAGAATGCTTTGTGAACACCAGCAGCAGGCTGTTCCTTTGTCGTGTCATGCTGTGTCAAACTGCACATGTCTAACTGGGCAGATCATGCAGGAGAAGGCCTGAAATGCTCGTTATGAATAGAAAGAGAGAGAGAGAGACAGTGGTTTGGCCCTCTGTGTCACTGCAGACAGGAAGTACTTTCAATAACAGACAATACAGAAGAGCACAAGGATTTTTTCATAAATATGTGAATATTTCAAAGACTTTTTGTTTCAGGGAGAACAAGCCTGCACAAAAAAGTCTAAGTCATTGTTGTTTACTGTGTCACACATTAATTTTCATTTAGTTTTTCTTTTGTCTTCATAGTCCATTATAGTTGTTTAAAATCAAATGGTATTATTGCAGCACATGTATTCTTAGAGCACAGGTTGTCCTGAAAAAAAGGTTGTTTGGAGCTTGACTGTGCATGACTGGGTTGAGATTTTACAAGCTTTCTAAGACAACAAGTCCAAGCAAGATAAAATGGTTCAAAATAGTGTAGGGCTTGAAGGGTTAAATGAAGAGCATGGAATAGCAGTGAAAGTTTCTCATGACAGAAGAAATGTTCTGGCTCTTCTCCCAAACTGCTTCAGCATGAGTTTGCAATAGTTTTGGGTGGGGTTTAGTTGCACTGTAAGCCAGTAATGGCTGCCATCAGTGTAGCAAATAGCCCAGATCTAACTATAGTTTAGTGGCAGTTTTATCAGAACTGAGCCAGTTTTCTTCATTAAAGCCACACTGCCACACTGAAAGCTTCTCTTGTCCGAGAAGATGTTTACACACTTCTACCGACTGACCTTTGCATGAGTTTTGTCCACCAACAAGCTCTATTGTTCATAAACTACAGCAGCACCCGTCTGTTGAGTTACTATCAGAGCTGTGCATGCCTACTACCTCATATTGTCTTATTGCTTTGATTGGCCCTTAATGAATGGAGCAACACAGACAGGGGACTGAACAAGACATATAACTTTATATAACTTTATTGTCTGTGGATTGTATGAGTATCCAATGACAGGTAATGATACAGAGTGGTGGATTTTTATAAGGCCTTGTCCATCAAAGGGATGGACAGCAGTAAGTCTAGCACAATCTCTGAATAGTTAGTACATATATTTGCTTTAAGTATTTTATTTTGTTAATATTTAAAGTATAAGTGATTTTATGCAAAAGAAGGAGAGAGTTCAAGTATTTATTGGCAGAAAATCTTGATTTGAAAAGCTCCACTCATCCACTCATCTCTCAGACTGAAGTGCCAGTGACTGACGATAGAAAATCAAGAGGTATGTCAGTGAGACTCCTCTTCAACACATATATTCATTCTTTACCATCATGACTGATTTTAAATATCCATTTTATTACAGGTTTTTTGTGTACACAGAAGAAGCTTTGCATATTTCATAATACATTTTTTTTTAATGTATAAATCCAGAATTTCAAACTGAATTAATTTCCACTGGGTTAGGAGAGCCTGTTTAGAAATCCTTTAAACTCCTTTTAGTCTTTATTTTTTAAATTTAATCAGCAGATAAGGTAATTAGATAGATAAATAAAGTGTCCCAATATTCATGTTCATGATTCACCAGGTTAAATCTTAGGTTATGCATGGTACAGCATACTTTTACAGACCGTTAGTCATGGAGTGATCACAACACTACCAATGTGTATTTCATTCAACACCTGTATTATTTTCTGGGAATAGTTTCCAAATGTTTCTCTTTCATTCTGTGAACACAAAAATGTCTTGTGATTATAATTAAAGCATTAGAACATTAATACCAAAGAGGGTCAAGTATTTCTTTAAGGTGTTAATTACTTCCTCTTGAAATAAGCTTCAAACATAACGTTTAAAAATGTGTTCAAGCTGTAACAAGTGCTGCTGTAGACACTGTGTGATAAGGGCTTCAGTGCATTTTAAAGCTGATATGTTCAATAAAGAATAGTGTCTACCACTGAGTAACTACAAACCCAGAGATAATACACATTTTAAAACACCATTTATGGATATCATTTCTTTTACCTGTCACCTGAAGCACGGGTTTTTTTTAACATCATTTTTATATTTTGAGATGCCAGAATTTTAAACTTTATTACAATACCAGTCAAAGTCAAATGATATTAATACCTGTGTTGGTAACATGGAAACGAAAATAAGTCCTCAGCACCCAGAATCAGATGTATCTTCAGCTTCAGGCTCAAGCAAACGCGACAGCAATACTTGCATACTTTTTTACATACAGACTACAAAACAGAGGTAACATGAAACAACACAATAGAAAAAGGAAAACTGTAAAATCTTTTTTTTAAAACATGATTAATACCCACCATTCCCCAAAGTGATACAAAATTAACAAACCTACACACAAAATGACAGAGATGATGCTAAATAGAGGAACCGAAAACAATCTTTTTCATGATGCATTGGGATGCAGACATGGACGATTCTGCATCGGTGCCTCAGCTCTAGAGCTCAAGGTTCTACTAATCTGGGCAGAGAAGAGTAAAGTACTAACTAATAAAAAGGTTTTTAAAAATCATAGATAAATAGCCTTGTGAAGTAAGCCAAGGTAAAATCAAGTTTAAGACTTGAACACTCTGTTCTGCTCCTGGGGACTAAAATCCTCTGTCCTCAAGAAAGAAGCTGAAATTCACTGTTCAAAGGCTGAAAATTACTGTCTAACTTGATTCAGTCTTGAAATTTGCAGGAAAATGCCTTAACATGATCTAAAATCCAAAAAAGTTAGCAACATTTGAGTACAGAACACTGCTGGCACATTTGTACATTTGAGAAAATGTTTAAGAGTTTGTTCAACAGATTAGTTCCTCTTTCACTTGCCATTCAAAAATGATGTAGTTTTATTTTAGGTGCTGTACTATCATTCATTAAAACAGAGAATCTCTCATTTTAAAACACTGTATCAAAAAATATCCAAAATATTGGCAGCCCTGTACTGTATAGTGTTTAGAGATTAACTGATCAAAACAGATATTTAGAACCTCTCACTGATGCAAACCCGCCTTATCAGTAATTTAATTTTCCCCCTGAGATTCTCCCTCTATCAATGCATCATTCCCTGAAAACACACTGGCTGTGTAGCCATGTGACTGGCAGCCAGGTGTTGCAAGCCATATAGGTCAGGTCAGGTATGGGAGTGTATGCCGGTTTGGCACTTCACTGCATCAACCTGTGCCAGGCCCCATGAAAGCCACACAGCCTGCCTGGAAATAAAGTAGTAGTAAAGTAACCCGCCCCATCCAGTCCACTTCACGGAAGTCCCATGAAGGAAAACAAACACTGAACTGACAGTGCAACACAAGCAGCATAGTGTTTCCCATCAATTACCTAAACTATGATGTGGTGCTATAGTCTTATCTACTCCACCATAGTCTAATCTGTCCCACTAAAGTCACATTTTCATAAGGCCGGTGGTCTGCTCAGTAGTTGGTACAAACACACACATGAGCTGTTGCATGCTGAACATACAGCAAACAAACCGCTCGTGACCAATGCTGCTCTGTGTGTGTTGCTCTCACACACACATAATCTAATAAATATTCTTGTAATAAAGCCTCAGCATGTAAGATGATATGATCAGGAACTATCTGTCAGTATTGAATATGATCAGATATAAAAAACCCAATAAAAACACTTTGCACTCACAAATCTCATCTGTGAGGCAGAGAGGAGAGACAGTCAGGTAGCTTAACAGATTTTAACAGTTATTAAGTTTAGTTATTTGTTTGATAGTTCATAATTCCTTCAAGATTCAGGTATTCAGACTACAGCTGCTGTAAAACACAATTTCTTTGATTTAAATCATCCATGAGTTCCATGAAAAAGGTGGGATAAACGAATTATTAAAAATAAGTATAATAAACTTACAGAATTTAAATTCACAGATTATTTAGATTTATTTTTGTTTTATTCTGGCTTACAAATATAAAAGATGTTAGCATAAATGATGGACTAATACAGTAGGCTCAATAAAGAGTGTGACATTTCTGGTGAAGATTAGTTTGAGTTAAAATGAGAGATGGTCATGTGACTTGGTGCACTTTTGAAGATCTTTTCAATAAAAAGTTAACAGAGTGGCGCAGTTGTGACGTAATTTTGTAGGCAAACCCAGAAGTTAGCGTTGCATGGGTTCCCTCGGCGTCGAGCCTATGGGATTGTTCAGTGGGTTTTTGGATTATTGCTGAAAATAAGCTCTGTGTCCAATGAAAGTTTATGAAACTTACACGTTTTGTTCATAAAGATAGTCTTCACAAATTGATAATAAAGCATCATATCTGGTTCGTTAATCTAACTGGCGAAAGTAAAAAGCTAACATCATGCTATATTGAACTACAACACAGTCAGCTGAATTTAACGTCATCACCCGCGGAGACAAGTGAACGGCAGGCTCAGTTGCTTCGGATGACGACGTATAGTACGCTGTAGTCCTTGTTAGCTGTCTTTTAGCAACCACTTTTATTAAGATGTGAAAAGATACACAATTCAAAGGTGGGGCACATTTCAGATGTATTTTATGTTGTAGGATAAAACGTTAAACTCTCTTGAGCTTGTGTTCACCACAGACCATATTTCAGGCATTTAACTGAAAACTCATTCAAAAATCTCATAGACTTTCAGACAAGGGAACCGGAAGTGCTAAAATGCTAACTTACTTCTGCATTTTAGGACTCATTCCTGCACCACTCTATAGACAGTCAATGTTTAATACTCCTCAAGCAACATTTAGTTTGTAGCAACAAGTTATTTTATACTTTTTACACAGCAGCATTAAAAAATATTTGTTATCAAGAAATACACATTTATTTTCTACTTTTTTAAGAAAATTAGACTTTTGTAACAATACACAATCACTCATTAATTGTTATCAAGGTAAAAGTTCAATTAACTGTAAGATTTTGGCCATAAATACCCAGCCCTAGCCCTATATGGTATGGGAACAAAGATAGTAGATAGACACTTGGGGAAACTGCCGTTAGTAAGGGATTTTGCTGGTATTAAAGTTAGACGCAACTTTTTTATGATGTCACTCTCTCTTTGTTTTGTTTTTCTTTGGTCATAGCAACCATGCAGTTTTGTACTGAAACTCACAGAAAGACCTGGAAAATCTCAGCTCAGCACTACACAAACTAGTGAGCTAATGCATGATTCCTTTAAATGAGCTTTGCTCACCCTTTTTTGGGGCGCCAAACATTAAGGAATCAAAAAGTGTCATTACCTAAACCACTTGAGATTTGACAAGCATACTGTAGTGAGCTCTCTCAGTGAATGCAAAGGCCTTCATCAATCAATGAGCCGTACCTTTAATCACCTTGTTCACCCATAAAACAGAATAAAGAGGTAAAAGGAGAAAAACTATAACTGATCCAGGCTTTCAAATTAGGCACTTTCACTGGAGAGGATATGTGCCCATCCTAAAAATAAAAAACGTCAAGTGTTACAAAAATGTTTTCTTTCCTCAAAAACAAGGAAGAAGTGAAATAAGGTCAAAATCTCAGAAGAAGGGTGACCAAACAAGCTGTGTCGATTGTAAGGTTACACAACTCACCTGGGGAGTGCCGGACTATTTTAGCCTCAGACAGAAAATACAACGTCCTTTAAACTGGTTTAGTAAGCATCCTAAATCCATTTGGTTCCCGTGAGTGGAAGCCGGGGGCTCGTCCTGATGGAGGGGGGGAGGTCCTGCTTCTTGTCCACTGCCTGGGGAGGTGTGTATAATACAGCCGGAGCAGCTGAGAAAACATTTCAGTGGAGACAAGCAGTACCAACCTACTCTTTCTCAACAGCTGGAATAATAAACGCACTGATTTAAGATGGTTTTAATCTACCTCTGAGAAACACAAATAATCCAAGACTATGGGGAAAATGTCAGTGCAGTGAAGCCTGTGTTATGTTTCAGCTCTTTAAATCATGCAAAGCCAGAGGCAGTTTTATGTATGAGACATTAAAACTGGAAAACACACCATAACCTAAAGAGGAAATGTATAAAAATCTGCTTTTGGCCCTGTCCTTGATGATAAATCAATACTGCTGCTGACATCTTTCCTTTCATTTTAGAGATTTGAGTATTTATTGGTGTTGTTTTTTCTTTCTTTTTAGCTAAGGCTGTAGTCTCATGTCATGATAACATTTCTGCTCTTTATTCATCTGAATATTTATCTAAAACAAGAAAAACAAGTAGCTGTCAGGGAGCAAGGACGCTGTGTTTGTTTAAAAGGATCAAATTGTCCGACACAATATTGCTGTGATAGAAAACTTCAGTGGCTTCAAGAAAAACCTCCTAACAGAGGCAGAAAGCATTTTAAATGGTAGTAATATACCGTGTTTTTACATGAAGCATGCATTGACTTTTCAGCTACAAAGGTCCAAATTTAGTACATCATCAGATCAGCAGATATGCATTTTTCCTCTAAAATAAAAGAATTTAAATTCTAAATTACTGCAGTTTTATCAAGCAATTCTTCACAGAAGAAAAAGGGCAGTGATGGGAAATGTGACCATGACCCTTGAAACATTCAGGGGATTATCCATACCAAGATCCCAAATCTCCACGTGCTGAGACAACACATTGATGTTAAGTCAATAAAGCCGTTTTCACATATGCACTCCAGAAAACACTTCACAGCGGGAGGCAATCCCTGTCAGACAGGAGGGGGTCTTCAAAGGAAAGACCACAGACTGTACATAAAGAGTGAAGCAAGAATATAGACACTCCCTCTTTCTGATTGGCTGCTGTAAGGCCATAAACCCCGCCTCCACAATCATAACTAACGGTCAAAATATAAAATTAAATACGAGTAAATGATTTGTTCTGAAATCTGAATTCTGCTGTGATAGTTTTTATTATTATGATGATTTATGTCAGAGTGCTCATTTTTCTTAGCTTTTAACTGACACGCTGCGATGCTCCTGACTGACACAGCAGATAAACACTACATTATTCAACAAAGGGAGATATTTGACAATGGGGCCTATATTGGCAGATATCTGCATCAGTGCATCTTTAGTTTTCCTTAGTTATTTGTTATGAAAAAGACTGGACATGACCTCATGATAAACAGCTGTCTTGACAGGTGACCTGCAAGTTCCTCGCCTTATGGATGTGTTTCTGAAGCGATGTGCAGCATAGCGCTAGCCTGAGCAGCTGGAGACGAGAGATCACAAGATCATGAGTTTGCACTGAAATAGAATGTTAATTGATTGCTTTGTCTTTACAAAAATGATTTGCTGTTCACTTTGATTTTTTATGCTTCTACTAGGGGTGTTTCAATATTCTAAAATGCTATATCAATATTTTATTAATTAATAATTTACTTTGTCGGTTGGGTAGTTTAGTGATGTAATTTCAACCTCCTGCCACTATTTGACCCTTCCCTCTTCTCCTCATTAGACAACAGGATCAAGCGAGCCTTCCAGCCTAAGTGAGCCGGTCGCTCGTGCCTACCCAGCAGAGCGACCGGCTCACTCTCAAAGCAGATGTGTGGACGTATTTTGGCTTCTGAAACATTAAAGACGGCACAGACTTAGACAGGAATCAAATTGTTTGCAACATATTTCATGCCAGAGTGAAATATTCAGACAACATGACAAATCTGCAAGCTAGACATCATAGTGATAGCATGCAGCTAACAGCTAACGTGAAAGGAGCCTGCTGAAGCTACCGCTGGTCTCTACTCCTGCAACCATAATCAATACTTTGTTTTATTTCTAAGGACCTGTGCTGTCTAGGTGTCATTTAAGAAACAGTGAACACATTTTTTTTTCATCTATACACTGAAGTATCTGACTGAACTATGATGAAACACATCAATGCTGGTGTTATTTTTGATATTTGCCCCAAAATGATAACTAAAAAAGGAGAAATTTGATCTAGAGCACAATGGAATATGTAGAATTTGAGGGCAAGGCACCTCGCAGTGTGGATAACCAATATAGCAGAGTGGAGGGCAAAAGCAATGAACACTAACACTACTAGTAAAGTTGTTGAACTTTCCATAACTGTGAGCGCTTGCTCTGAGTCGACACAAAAACCTGTTCTGTTGTGGACTGTACCATTTGGGGTTGGGGGGGGTGTCACTGAGATTGTATCGGTGTGTTTAATGTGCATTGTGGTCAGGCAATGGGCCATGGTGTTACTTATACAGTACAAAAAGCCAGCTCCTGTCTGCACATCTCATGACTCCACATCCAAAGGTATTCTGGTATCCAGTTCACAAGAACAGGAGATCAAGAAGAGTATGATGGAAAAAGTTTGACATATTCATAGAATCAACAGGAGTGGAGAGCGTACCAGTAAATAAGAAACACAATGCTCCAACAGTGGGATGTGAATTAAGGAAGTTTTGCAGGAGTTTTTTTTTTTTTTTTTTTTTTTTTTGCCAGTGTGAAAGTACCATAAACTTAAGTAATGGGCCTGTTTTATTAGTTTGTGCTGATGTAGCAACATTTTCTGCTTTCCATTTCCTTTTGTCATTCAATACCAGTATTCCTTTAAATATAAAAAGCTTTCCAATCTGATCAGTTGTCAGCAGACTATTTCTGCATCCACAAATTAAAGACCACATTAGCCAGCTGGAAAATGGACATGGAAAACAGACTGATGGCCCAGAGGGAGAGCAAATGGAAAATCGTCACTGGGTCCCTTGATACAGAAAATTACTCACACATCAAGTTCATCTTCATCAAGATGTTCATATCAAGTGCTAAAAACCTTTTAACTCTGATCTGATCAACAGAGACGACAAAACACTACACTATGTACTTGTCTATGAAAATCAAGGAATTAAGTGCTCTTTTTGGTAAGTACATTACAGAACACTTGAGAGAACTGAAAAGCAAATTAAATGTGAAAACATCGGAGCAGCCCTTATTAATTATTTTCTATGCACACTAGATAGTGGGGAATATATTCAGTGTTTTGCGTTCTTGCAGGTCAGAGGGAGTCCATGGTTATTATGCTGACCAAACAGACATGCACAGAGAAAAAAGGGAAAAATAAATATATGAGAGCAGAGGCAAAATGTAATTAAGGGATAGAAAATGGATTTTTCAACCTTTGTCTTGATCATCTACTGTTTGCCCATATTTAAAGATTTCCATTTACACTGCATGTTAAAGGGCTGAGAGCAAAAGGGGTGTCCGTGAAAATGCATGACTGAATGAGAAATTAGGATCATCGTGTCAAATGTCATTGTAAAAAAGTGTTTAAAACGCAGGACTGGTTTATGAGGGCAAAGTTTAAGGATGTTCAGACAAAAAAATGTTGTTAGGATGAGATGTACCTAATTGGTATTCCACCTGTGGTGTCTGTCTTTGAATCTCTGCACCTCACTCCATCCTTTCTAAATACATATTCTGCTTTGTCTCCACTTAGACAGCACAACAAAGGGTGAGGCATAATACTATTAAGTGCTTATAACTGTGTGCATCTGAATCTGTGTTGCACTACCAGCTACTGGGTAGGATTTTCTTAGGCCTGGACCCATGTAGAGCTTAATCTTATGTGAAACAAAAATCCATCTTAGGATTTTCTGTTTCCAGTGGTTTAGGATAATCAGCAGCCGTGTCTTTGATTGGTTGTAGAGAAATCAGTGATTTCCAAAGCACCAATGTAAGAAGGAAGGGGGGGTGGAGAGGCACAGAGGCAGAGAGATTGTGAGAAAACTCTGAGCATGAGGAGGGAAGAGGAATTGTGAAGATATTGACAGAGTTCAAGGCTTGAAAATAGATGGCAGCAAAAGCCTTCGTGACTTCAGAAAAGCAGAGAACTATTGTCAGTACTGTGGGTAAAGGCACAGTGAGACCTTGCTCACAACAACAGCCCTTCTCCTCTGAACTTTACTCACCTCTGATTGAGTCACTGTCATTGTGTCAGACTAAAAAGCCAGTCCAAAAGCTGTATTATACAGAAGGAAAAACTTTGTATACCATTGCACAAGATAAAATATTTGTGAAATGGCATCCCTGTTTGTTTATCATTGTGATAATTTTGCTGTTATTTGGATTCGGTGGGGTACTGGGATAATTTCACACAATTTTTATGCCACAGCAGGGCTGCTCAGTTGTGGCAAAATCATTATAGAGATTATTTTGATTGATACATTTTGCAACTCCTCAAAATCAGAGCTTCAAAATATCTGAGGTTGAGGTTGGGTGGGTTGGTTGGTTGGTTGGTTGGTTGGTTGGTTGGCTGGTTGGCTGTTTGGTTGGTTGGTTGGTTGGTTGGTTGGTTGGATGGATGGTTAACTGGCTGGCTGGTTGGTTGGTTGGTTGGTTGGTTGGATGGTCGGTTGGTTGGTTGGTTGGCTGGTTGGTTGGTTGGTTGGTTGGTTGGTTGGCTGGTTGGATGGTTGGCTGGCTGGTTGGATGGTTGGCTGGTTGGTTGGTTGGATGGTTGGCTGGTTGGTTGGTTGGATGGTTGGCTGGCTGGCTGGCTGGTTGGATGGTTGGCTGGCTGGTTGGATGGTTGGCTGGTTGGTTGGTTGGATGGTTGACTGGTTGGTTGGTTGGTTGGTTGGCTGGTTGGTTGGTTGGTTGGTTGGTTGGTTGGTTGGATGGTTGGTTGGTTGGTTGGATGGTTGGTTGGTTGGTTGGATGGTTGTATGGTTGGTTGGTTGGTTGGTTGGATGGTTGGTTGGATGGTTGGTTGGCTGGTTGGCTGGTTGGCTGGTTGGTTGGTTGGTTGGTTGGCTGGTTGGTTGGTTGGTTGGTTGGTTGGTTGGCTGCTGGTTGGATGGTTGGCTGGTTGGTTGGTTGGATGGTTGACTGGTTGGTTGGTTGGTTGGTTGGTTGGTTGGTTGGTTGGTTGGATGGTTGGTTGGATGGTTGGTTGGCTGGTTGGATGGTTGGCTGGTTGGTTGGTTGGATGGTTGGCTGGTTGGTTGGTTGGTTGGATGGTTGACTGGTTGGTTGGTTGGTTGGTTGGTTGGTTGGTTGGTTGGTTGGTTGGTCGGTCGGTTGGTTGGCTGGCTGGCTGGATGGTTGGCTGGTTGGTTGGTTGGTTGGTTGGTTGGTTGGCTGGCTGGTTGGATGGTTGGCTGGTTGGTTGGTTGGTTGGATGGTTGACTGGTTGGTTGGTTGGTTGGTTGGTTGGTTGGTTGGATGGTTGGTTGGATGGTTGGTTGGCTGGTTGGATGGTTGGTTGGTTGGTTGGTTGGATGGTTGGCTGGTTGGTTGGTTGGTTGGATGGTTGACTGGTTGGTTGGTTGGTTGGTTGGTTGGTTGGTCGGTTGGTTGGTTGGTTGGCTGGTTGGTTGGTTGGTTGGTTGGTTGGTTGGCTGGTTGGATGGTTGGCTGGCTGGTTGGATGGTTGGCTGGTTGGTTGGTTGGATGGTTGGCTGGTTGGTTGGTTGGATGGTTGGCTGGCTGGCTGGCTGGTTGGATGGTTGGCTGGCTGGTTGGATGGTTGGCTGGTTGGTTGGTTGGATGGTTGACTGGTTGGTTGGTTGGTTGGTTGGTTGGTTGGCTGGTTGGTTGGTTGGTTGGTTGGTTGGTTGGTTGGTTGGTTGGTTGTATGGTTGTATGGTTGGTTGGTTGGTTGGTTGGATGGTTGGTTGGATGGTTGGTTGGCTGGTTGGCTGGTTGGTTGGTTGGTTGGCTGGTTGGTTGGATGGTTGGTTGGTTGGTTGGTTGGCTGGCTGGTTGGTTGGTTGGTTGGTTGGTTGGTTGGTTGGTTGGTTGGTTGGTTGGTCGGTTGGTCGGTTGGTTGGCTGGCTGGCTGGATGGTTGGCTGGTTGGTTGGTTGGATGGTTGACTGGTTGGTTGGTTGGTTGGTTGGTTGGCTGGCTGGCTGGCTGGTTGGTTGGTTGGCTGGCTGGCTGGTTGGATGGTTGGTTGGTTGGTTAGTTGGTACTTTCCCATGGGAAATTTGAGCCAAATTTAGTCAGACATAATCATCTTAAACATGCCATGTTTTGAACAAATAGCAAAGATGTATTATAGCAATCGGTATCAAAACCAATTCTTATATTAAAGCTTTTTTTTATTTCCTCCTTAGTAAAAGACTCCCACACTGCCAACCGTCTCTCTTGTGTTTGACTAAACCCACACAGAGTTTGTCCAACATGTGAATTACTTACAGTTAGGTATAAAAGATCAACATCAAATTAATACAACACAGCATACATATCCAGTTACTGACACTGGTCCTCATTCTCTGTTTAATCTAAGGCTGGTTCTCAACCTAAAAAGACCAAATACATGCTACTACCCTAGAGCTACAGACAATGCTGACCACAGATTTCATACAACCATTTTGAAAGGACACAGCATTGAAAGAGAGTCTGAATATAAATATCTTCCAATATCAAATTCCACATTAACACTGGCCAGAAACTAAAAACAAAAAATCTGATTCCTCCACAGGAACAAAACTAACTTCCTGCTTCTCAGGAGAAAACATCACTGAGGCTGTCTGTATCTGTTAAAGATCATGGTGATGTTGTTCATAGCACTGCCTCTGCTTCCACTCTTAAACCCCTAGATTCCATTTTTCTCTCGGCCCTCAGATTATTTACCAGTAACAATTACCCCACTCACCATTGCTATTTATATGAAATGGTGGGCATTGCATCACAGGCATGACAGGCATCTTTTTTTTTTTTTTTTTTTTTTATCTATTATTAAGTCTTAATGAAGAAAACTCCTTTTAGCTTTTCTGCTGTGTTCTTATAGAACACTTAACATTAACACTGCAAACACTATAGACACTGTAGAACACTTTAGAGCTATAATAAACTATTCTGCCTTTAAATGTAACTGTTTTGTTGATCAGCTTTAATGCATATCTTGTTATTGTTGTACTCGCTACATCATTGAAAATAAGGGTATGGCTTAAATGATTCTTCAAGTTTAAATAAAGGTTAAATTAATGACTGAATGGTCTTTGCCACATTGTTTGCTCATTGGTTGATTTTTTGTCAACAAGTCCAATACTGGCCAGCACTGATGCATCGGTGCATTTCTGTTATTTAGCATCTGTGCATGTGGCATCTTTCCAATCCACGGGCAGGTGATCTCAGTGTTGAAGCAAGAGCAAAATCACCAGAGTTCATATCACACTTGTAATCTTTGCCCCGCTCTCACAAGATTAATCTGCAAATTGCAACTTTTTAATGTATGCACACATTACCGTCTGTTCAGACAGGCTGGCTGTCTGTCGCATTGAAAGTGGGCTTCCTCCTGCCACAGAAGGTTAAAACCTGTCAAGATCTGGGCCAAGCCAACTGTCCCCCATTCTGCACACTGATCCGGCCAATGAGCTGTCCTTGATCAGTTTGTGTTGTTAGTGTTACTGTAACTTTGAGGAAAGTAAAATCCTTCCTGAAAACTTACACCACACACCGGGGTTGGACTTTTACACCTACCTGCCACAGTGGCTAGTGGATTCGAAAAATCTACCACCAAATCTACCAACCACTCACTGTGTTTTTTTTAACAGCCACTTAATTTCTACAAACAGCTTAAGGTATTGAAGTTTAGAATGATAGTGAATGCTTACAGTATTCAAGTTAAATATGTTTGATATATGAAAATGTTTCAAGTATTAAAGTAAATAGGGTCCTCAAAGCAGATTTACCTGCAACTAAACCTAAACTGAGAGGCAAGATAACCAATCTGTTGTTATGAACTTATATTTTGTTTCTTTGTTTATTTCTTTTCATGTCAAAGCACTTTGTAAACCCTTGTCTTAAAAGTGATACACAAATGAAGTTATTTTATTTGGTGCGTTATCACATTCATTAAAGCTATCCTGCAAAGTATGAGCATTAGTTTGTTGACACATATAATAGGACTATTTCCTCATGTCACAGTGTTTACGAACTATTCTGCGTTAGACAGGGCTATGTATATTGAAATGTCAGCCTCTTTATGTTTTAACAAAATTATATGTAAAAATAAAATGTGATCTGTTTTTCTGAATCCATAAGACACTGGCAGATGTCACAATTTAAGTGCTTTTAAACTGAAAATGGTTTGACTTTGGCTTCTGACTGCCTCACACACGGTTTAGGAATTAAACATCTCGATCACTTCTCATATTACTTAATTCTTGTGGTTATTGATATATTACAATGAAAATGATTTGCTGGTGTATACGGATACCAATGCCAGTAATAATGTTTTTCCATTACTCTGAGAACGGCGTTGTCATAGGAATAGGAATGTGGATCCTTATTGATACCACAAACAACAATTTTCTATAGTTTGGGGTAAAGACAACATAAGGACAAATACTTACAATAGAAGTAGTAAAAACTGAGTTGTGTTTGAGTTAAAATGTCATGATTCAGTCTGTAACATCTATTTTATATACCTCAAATACAAACAATTTCCTCATATTCAAAGCTGCATTTATTGAAGTTTCTCATCAAAAACTAAATTTTTTAAATTTTTGTGTGACATTTGAACTTATCACAACACATAGTATACAGTTGTCTAATTTACTGAGGTTACCTGAATGCACCATATTTTCTGTCTTCCAGCTTGTAAAGTTCACTAATTAACTTCAATTCTGTTGATTCCAGCAAGGATTTCTACACTGGGTTAATATTTTTATCAAACAGGACTTGTCGCAAAGTTTGGTAGCACATGTCAGCATTTATTTGAGCACATGAAGAAGAAAACTGTCATGGAACAGCCGAAGAGCTTATGACTGCCTATTACTCCCAGCACAGTCTTTCTTCCTCAAGCTGACAGCTGAGGGTCCCACATTCTGGTTCAATGGGATGCACAATACTGATGTGCTTTTAGTTAATTGCGTGAGAAAGATTATCTAGCATGTGACTTCCTCTGTCCAATAAAAAGATTTTTGTCTGAAGGAGCAGCTACTGAAAGGATTACACACGTTGGTGACTGTCATCGGCACATTTCACTTACTTTGCCAATGTGCCGATGACAGTTCATGAGCCCATCATCGGCCAATTCCGATGTTAAATTGATGCATTGGGGCATCCCTTATATATATATATATATATATAGATAGATAGATAGATAGATAGATAGATAGATATAAATTTTTTTTTTTCATCCAAACCAATTGCTTTAAAAACACTACGTAAAAATAAAGTTTTGACCTCTGTAAAGAAATTGTGTGTTGCATTTACAAACAATTTTTTTGGTGTTGTGCACTTGCACTTAAGTTTAGGTAACATCAGCTACTTAAGTGATGCTGGAAAATAAGTATTTAACTAGCATGTATCAACTCAATTTTCACTTGTTCATTCATGTAGAGTTAACTTACTTTTCTCATCCACTGTACCTTTCACTTAAATCTTTAATATATTTTACTTTCATACATCCTTGCCTTTAAGGGTAGTGTAATTTTTGTGACCCCCATGTTGCAGCACTGTTTACTTAAAACTAAAAGTGTATTTTATCAACTACCAAAAACAGGGCTGATATGGCTTTTTTTTGGCAATTTAAACTATCTCATTAAAAGTTTTTTTTTAAACAATCTCTCACTTGTCAGTCTTACAGTGTAGTAACTATAATAAAAAAAGCACTCCAAACCAGGATGACCTCTTCCATCATGCCTCACACTCCAAACATATTGCACAGAGAGGGGGTACTAAGCGGGACACTTCTAAATGAGTCAGTAACTTCACTCATGGTGCAAAAATGTCTAACTTTTGTCAAACAATTTAAATAAAATGACAAAAAAAAAACATAACTTGAAAACCTAAGCTTTACCCCATAATTTCAAAATCACCAATAGAGCCAAAATAAAGTTGAAATAACAGAAATTTTCTGTTGTCCTCACTTCTGCTTACAGCACAGGCAAACTTGGCTCTAGCACATGCTCAGCCAGTTCAGACTCTGAAACTTCTTCTTTTCTGTCTTGTTTGAGTGTTGCTTTAACCTGGTCATCGCCACCTACTGGACAGTGATGTGAATCAACAAATTAGCAGCTCAGCCCTTAGATGTTGCTTTTTTAAAGTAGACTTAACTTGAAACAACAGTTAAATGGATTCCTTCACCCTGCAATGAAACATTTCTTGATAAAACCAAGTAAGAAGAAAATTTAGTTGATAATTAACTGAAGTTAACCATATTTATGTGAGTCTTGGTAGCTGTCAGGGTTTACAATGTACATGACCATTTGTGAACCTATGATCTACACAGAGCTGCTAATTTAATACTCTTCTACAGAGAAATTCAGAAATAAAAAATTGATAGATTCATGATGAAAGGCTCCACATAATAATAGAATTTTTCATAATCTAAAATAACAGTTACTTACAGGATATAAGCAAACATTTATTCACCAATTGAGCGAGATTAAACTTGCGATGTGGTGGGTTGTGGCTGCAGTAGGTGTTATCTGAACATTTGGTGACAAAAATATCACAAAAAAAAAATCACCAATGCTGACATTCATTTTAAAATTGTTCATATTTTGTCCGTGGGCATTTTATACTTATTCTATACTGATGACCCATCCTGTGGTTATGTATTCATTGTAACTTCTGAGGGTACAAAAAGCTGCACATCTGGTACTATGACCACCTTCTGATTAAACACCAGTAACCAGCTGGTATCCTGTTAGAAACTGAGCAGATTTTCTATTTTCATAAAAAATAGACCACACACTTACAAGATAATTGTCTTGCTTATTAAAAAACAAAAAACAAAACAAAACAAAAAACAGAGCAGATTTTTATTTGCTCACATGAATGCTCCCAACATCTTTTTAAAACTCATATTCTGATTTTCATATCTGTTTTGGAATTCTTCCAGTAGTTGAGAATAAACAGCTGTCACTGTTTAAATGCAGTGGCATGGCCTCTGTGGTGAAAGTCTCCACCTCACACTGAGCAGACACTGCAGTAAGGTGTGCCTGGCTGCTGTGAGTGTGAAAGACAGATGAGTGTGGTAGTATTAATGGGAGTCCCTCTGCCAGGGAGCCTTGCCGACCTTGGTGTTATCTCTGCGACCTCATGCATGATTGATAAATAAAAATGAAACTCAAGATGTCTTCCGAAGCCGAGGTATCTAATCTCATTATGAGCTGGTTCTTCTGACAAAAATGAGAATAGACCTGGTTGGTCCTGGCTGACGGGGCATTTAATTTTGCAGCACTTCTTCTGTTTACGCAGTGTCAGACAGGGACAGGAGATACGAAACAATATCTCTGCGACTTCTCTTCACCTCCAAGACAATTGAATTCACTGATGGGTCAATAAATATTCCATCATCTTTTAATAAAAGCCATGTATTAGCTAGCAGCTCACTCGGTCCTCCATGTACAATGCAAAGTAAAAAAAATATACTTCATTGGGGAATTTAAACATGCATAACCACTTCGCCGTGAGCAGTTTGTTTACAGTTATGCTCATGAATTATTAAAAGAGAAAATACAGTGTTTACCCTTGATATCACACGGCCTTCTGATGCTACTATTCTGCATTCAATGTTGTCAACATCAGTGTCAAAGCTGGGCCACCACAGTAATGTGGTTTTCAGCTGAATGTGCTTCTCCACATTTAAAGGTACAATATGTAGAATTTTTGCACTGAAATGTTGCAAGTGCACTGTATCTCAGTTACTCCTGTAACTCCCACTATAACTCTGCTATTTACATATTTTAGTTGATTACTGACAATACCTCAAATATTTGCAACAGTTGTCAAAGCCAGACAAATTCAAGCAGCTGTTCTGTTGCTGTACCTTAGTCATGTGTTGTGATGGACCAAAATTACCAATGGGCATTTGACACATTTGCAACTCGAGTGAAGTTACTGACTCAGTTAGAGAAGTCCCACCTGTGGCGAGCAACCACAATACACAATGGATGATATACTGAACTGATGATATACTTTCATTTCATGTAGAAATTTAAAATAATGAAGAGGAAAAGCTGTTAAAGTGCCCTCTCTGGTTCATGTTGCGAGTAATCCCAGAATGCTTAGCAAGCAGCTTGCAGTACAAAGGCCACCTTTAAAAGCTTGTTTGCTGTTTTGCTATGAAGTCTTATGGATTGCAGTTTTTACTGCACTGAGTCCTCAGTTTAAAGACAAAAGTAAGCAGTGAAGGTGGGCAGAGCTGAGCAGCACGTCTCTAAACATCATCTTTAATTAGTGATTTAACTGAGAGTCCCCTGGTGGAAGAATTTACATACTGTGCATTTTAAAGTGAGGGCTTTCCTTTTGCTTACTGTTTGTTTTTTTATTAGCTTTACATGAACAACTGCCACTGCAGGAAATATATTCCAGTCATAATATGTAACTACAAAACACAGGACTCTTGTAGCTTGTAATGCTGTTCCTTTTTCTTCCATAGGGGAATATTGTTGCCTCTGTTAGTCAATAATTCTTCTAGCCAATGAGACTGTCTGGAAATGTTTATTCAAAGATTCTCATGTTTCTTTTAAAGCTAACTCAGATCACTGATAACTTCAAGACGAATTACACTGCAGCGGTCTTTATGGCTATTAGTAGTCCATTCATATGACCAAGCAGAGGGTTTGAGCAGGCAGTGAAACATAAAACCAGAAGAATTGTTTTCATGTCTCTGCCCATGGCCTGCCTGTGAGTGATGATTACCCGTGTAATTACTTCCATGAACATATCCACTAACAGAAAAACATGTGCAGTATATTATTTCACTAAAGCCCACTGAGGTGGACTTCTCTGTTTGACTGTGGGGAAGACTGTTGAAAATTATTCTATTTCTGGAGGTACTGTGTAAATGGCATGCTAAAATGAGGCACACTATTAGATGACACAGACTGCTGGATGCTTTTAATTTTCACCGAAGACAAAATTGAGGTTTTCTTTCTCTCATGCTGTGTTCAGACCAGGCATAATCCTTCCAGTGGCTTATTCAACCTCAAAATCGTTTAATTTTGTTTTGTGTGTTTTCGCACATATTAAACACCATTTGAATTTCAGTTGCACCAAATAATCACCTTTACAGAGAAAGAAATCCTTAAGGTACACTAATTTTTCAGCAGAGGGAACATAACCATACACCATAAATCAAAAAGAAGAAGACTTTGTTCAGTAGTTTCTAAAAAGGCCTGTAGGAATCCTGCATCTTTTTATTTGATGTCTATAGTAAACTACCATCAGTGCTGTGGGAAAAAATCCACTCATGTCAGAGTTGCATTTATCAATTCCCGTTTAAAACATTCAAGAAATGATTATTGTCTTTTTAACAGCATGGAGAGAAAACAGCCCTGCACGAGTTCCTTACCACAACCTGTAATTTCCACATACACCAGCTCCCCCGAGCTCTGTAGCGCCATGGTTTCGCTACAACCAAAGACAAGCGATTCCTGACAATGGGAGCAGCCGATGTAGCACAGCCAGATCATCTTAAAACTAGAATGGCCATCTGAGGTGGCAGACCCATGCCTAAGCAGCGCCACCGAGGAACTCACGCTCCCATTGATTACCATGGCAGGGTCCAAAACTAACTCTCGCCACTCACCAATTACGGATAGATTTTGTCTCTGGCTAGTAAATTTTTAAGACCATTCGCCACTCTGGCGAATTATTTTTTTACCAGCGAAAAATTCATTTTTTTGTTACCGGAGAACGATGCTGGTATCGGCTGGTTTCCTGGCAGAGTAATGTGTATTTCAGGCCTAGACGATCTTTGGTCACATAAGTGCGTCAGTCATGACGTCATTCACAGCGCACCGAGGTGGATAGCTGATAGTTACTGTAGCCATACCTCCTTGCAGCCAGCCTAGTGACTTTGTCGCTATATTTAGCGAGTTTTCAGACCCCTCTAGTGACACTTTTTCAAAAAAAGACTAGCGACGAATCTAGCGACTTTGTCTGGTGTTACTGGAGACTTCTGAAGACTCTGACCCAAAGCACTGACAGGCAGAACCACTCCTCGCGCAGCAGTCCCTCTCAGCTGCGGTGAGCAGGAGATTCTTACACCTCCATGTCCAGACTACAGATTAACCGTGCTGTGAAGGCGCCTTGACAGTTTTTTTCTATTATCTTTTTTTGCTCTTTTTGTTGTAGGCTCTTAAGTGGACCACAAGGTTTACAACTAAACCAAATGTAAGAAATTTCACCCTGCTATGACCCTGCGGATCATCACCAAAATCTAATCGATTCTTCCCTGTCACTATCCCAATATTCCCTGAAAGTTTGGTAGATACGACTTTCTGTTCTCGAGTTATCTTGTACACATACAAACAAACAAACAAAGATACGGAACCCTTTACATAAACCCCTGCCAATTTATTCGGCGTGGGTAACAAAAGAGCAGAAATTACAGGGGAACTGCAAGTTTACACAGGAAAGGCATGTCAACAGAGGACTATTTTGCTTTTTTGGGGTTGCTGTTCATTTGACATGATTCCATGATGTTATTGCTTCTGCTATGGGTTAGTACATTACACAGTTAAAAAGTTAATGTCAGCTACAAATACTCTTTATGTAAAATTTTGTGGCTTTTTACTTCAAAAGTTAACTTTTCTTTGTCAATGGTGCAGTTGTAGGTCTGTGACCCCCTGACCTCTCGATGACCATCTGATTGTGCTGCAGGACGCTATGTAAAGTTAAGGTAGTGATGACTTATGATCAGGAGGTCATGCATTGTCATATCTTAAAGTTGATGAGCTACTTTGCACAATTGAACGTGTCCTTTTGGGTCAATCTGCTCTTTGTGGATTGATGTTGTCTGGCAGTAGACGGCGCTGAAAAATACATCTGCAGTGTATCTGCACAAAATATTTCATAAAAACAAGCTATTTCTTCTACATGAAAACTAAAGCCATTGTTCATGAGAGAAAAATCTGCACAAAGTTAGACGCATGCTGACCCACTGCACCACCACGTGCATTCAGTAATCTATAGTTCTCTATAACTGTCAAAGTCAGTTATAGCACCCACAGCCTATGAGACAAATCCTTTTTTAACATATCAGATACAATAGGCGATGTGGACGAATAAGAAAAGGTCTGTGCTTCTGTCTGTGTGATTGTGCTGGCATGTAGGGTCATTCTCATTATTCCAGCTGGTAAAAATGATAGCCTTCAAAATTTTATATCATCCTTTAAAAAATCTGTCAATGATGGAGAATTTTTCACTTAACCCAACTTCTGCTCTCATCTCACCAGCCACTTTAAGCCCAAAGATATTCCTGCTGGTATTTTCAACAGTGCAACCGCTCTACTGTCACTATTACACCATTGCAGCAAGGGGTGCGCCAGTCCTCGCTCATCAGTTTCCCTGCTAATATAAGCCAGCCTTGACTGTAAAATATGGCTTTATACAACATACAAACATATGGCCTGTACAGTGTTTGGAGTGGTAAAATATTCACCCACAAGCATTTGGGTGCACTTAAGAAGCTTCAGTCTGCAGGGTAAGTGGAAGCCTGACTCAACATGTTCAATATGCAATGTCTGCAAAATAAAAGTGAAGAACTTGAGGAAGGAGTGCAAGCCTGATCTCACGTCATATGCCATATTCTGAAGTTAAAATACATGGATGAACAGCAAACAACAGCTGAATGATGCATGCAGCTTCCCTTTACTGACCTGCCAGCTGACTCTGAACAGGCATTTCAAAACCTACATTTCTACAGCCTCATCAACAAGGAAGGCTTTTGATTTATGACCACATCATTTTTTTACCTGGCAAGTTTAAAAAAAATCAGTTAGCTGGCTTAAGCCCAAAAACTTCATTCTTAAAAAGGTATTTTACAAATTAAGCAAAAATAAATGCCATCCTTGTTTTAGGATTTCCTCTGTGTTTACCTTATTGAGATTAGCTGATTACAAATGTCACAAGGGAAAAGCTGCATCATTTTAACAAATGGTAATCTGACGCTTGTTTTTACACCACAGACTGGGATAGATCCTGAAATATATAGGAAATTATCATAATTAAATGGGGAATTGGTTTGAATAGATTTTGAATGAAATTGTGAGACATTGTAAGATTCACACCCTGTTATACTACAGAAGAGACGGCAGAAAATTCAAAAGACTTGGCTAGAGCTACTGAAGCTGGTGTCTGCCGTGAGCAAAGTATCTTATTTCACACCTTTACTGGTTACCAAAACTTCTGTGCTCACAGGCAAAAATCTCATGCATAGAACTGAATATCACAGCAGAGTTTATGTCTGGCCATGATATAGGACTATGGTTTTCAACTTGTGGGCTGGGACCCAAAAATGGGTTGCAAAGCCATTTTCAGTGGGTTGTTGTGGAATGTCTGGCTAGAAAAAGATAGTTCTGTCAAAAAGTCTGTACTTTAACTTTGACAGACATGACTCCATTCGTTTGTTCTGTCACCGATTTCTGCTCAGGTATAAACTGCATCATTTTTCACTGAAACAGACTGAATGAAAGATTTCAGAAACTTGTGTTGCAATCTGTCATTGTGGAAGTAGTGAGAGCCTCTGATATAGGAGAATAAACTTAGAGATGACATGTCAATGCCTTAACACAGTCCCCTGTGGTTTACTCAGAATATAAGATGGATCAAGCACAAGAGGTGGTTTTAGACCCTGTTTAAACCAGCGCCGAACAGCCATTCTCAGAAGGCTCAGTTTTGCTGTATGTCTCTTTAAATGCAGATGAGCTCCTTCTCACCCCACCATGTGCTGTCAAAAGTACAGTTGTGTGCTTTCATGGCTGTGGGTGGATAAACCCGGTGAGAAGCAAGTATTTTTATATTGACACCCATTGTGATGACATATAAAGCACAGACCATCACATCTCAAAGGACTTGGTTTGCTTATTTCACATTTTGTAGGTTGAACGGTACTCTTGATTACACCTGTGCTCAAATAATATATATCGTAAAGTGCACCTTACCAATGTAATAACACAGATTTTGCAGAATCTATATGGCTGTATATGCTGCTGTGACAATAGTCTAAGAATACTCATCCTCTATGACACAGTTAAAAAAAAAGCCAGCAGATGGAAGTAGTCATAAAACTGCATGATGCAACGCATGCCTCTATCCTTACACCAAAACAAATTACTACTCACTCTGGTAACATAGATCAAAGTTTCTATCATCCCCAGTGAGACTAAAAGCAAAGATACTGGAAGTTTTAGGTTTCTTTAAACACCAGAAAGTCAGCAGTTAGACATGAGTCATGCATGCTGTAAGAAGGTAAAACACTGCAGCAACACCAATCTTCATCTACACATGACACCAAGCTAATTAGCAGTTAGCGACAACTACTAGGCTGACCAAGCTAATCTGTCATCCCATCCAGCACTGAATGATGTCAAGTCGAAATTCCCTCAACTTCTTAAAGTGATCCAGAGATGATGAGCAGCATTTAATGCTTTACTTGTAAAGTCATGTGTCTGGCAGCTGTGCAGATTCTTAAAAATACAAGTGTGCTTATGGTAAAGTGAAACCAGAATATTCTGTGGAAAGTAAGGATGTTCCTAAGCATCTATTTACCTGTTCAGCTAAACACTTATTTACATTTTGTTTAGCTGACTAGTCTAAAGAGGAGAAAACCGTAGAAAACAGTCAAATTCCTCACAGGGTCATTGTGTCAGCGGGTGTGATGTTAGCCTGATACACTTTTTACAGCGTGGCTAGCATTAAAAGCTAGCACTGCCCGCCTTCATTCCTCTTTGCAGATTAATATCGTGCTTTGATATTTGGCCTCTTTTCACTTGGGGTAAATTGTTATACACGAGTTCAACCCTTGACAGCCTATATACCACTTTATTTCCATTTACTACTTTAGAAAACTGTTGTACCGCCGTCTTCCTACTACACGCTAACCACTAAGCCACCACTGAGCTTCTCATGTTTACATCCGGTGAAGTGTCAGAGAGGAAGACAGCAGCCATTAACTGAAGTTACTGCGGCCTCTAGTGGCGGGAGGTTCATTACAGCTTAAAAGAGCATTATAGACCAGGATTTCAAGCCTGTGTTCATAAAAATGATAGGTAATTCATTTAACCGACTAGTAATTCCACGCCAGCTAATTTGATAAACGATTTTAACTGTTTTACCGCCTAACCGTGCACATCCCTAGTGGAAAGTATGGAAAACAACCTCAAACATGGCCTTTTAACTGACAAAAATGCTTTCCTTGTTGTGCCTTTTTGGCTTCTCTTAATTGTATTTGTTAAAAGCTTGCATTCTGGTTAAATATTTGTTAGTCCTGCACAATTAATATAATCACAATTGCAATGTGAACCATGGAGTGTCATTTTGTGATGTCCAGATCACTGCTTTAGACTTTACTGATGATGCTGTGATCCTTGTAGACTGCAGATGTCCTTGTGGAGGCTCTTAACTTGCTGACTGAGGAGGCTGAAGTGTTGGGACTGTGGACCAAAACAAAGATCCAGACATTTGTGGATGCCTTGCATGCTTCCATCTGTGAATGGTGAGAGCGTTGAAGTTGTGAAGCAGTTTGCCTACCTTGGCAGCGATCCATGGATCTGCTGAATGTGAGGCTGGAATGAACCTCAGACTTGGACCCGCGCATGGGGCGATGGATTTACTGAGCAAGACAGTATGGCATTTCTGGTATCTGAGCATGCAGATGAAAGTCAGAGTCTTTCTGTCCTTGGTCTTCCCAGTCTTACTATATTCTTGTGAGGCCTGGACATTGACTGATGGCCAGAGGCGCTGGCTGGACTCTTTTGTGATAAATTTTCTTCGGCACATTTTTGGGTATCATTGGCAAGACCATGTGTCTAATGATGACCGGCTCTTGATATGGGAATGGCAGCTATACTTTGATGGGCACATGGTGCTCTCCCAGGCCTGATCCAGCTCAACGCATACTAGGTGCCCAGGACCTGGTTGGTTGGCCCAGACATTTATACCTTAATCCCTTATTTTTGAGGAGCAGAACCCCTTACATCTATTCTGCAACATTACAACAAATAGAATATGACATGCCTGTTAAAAATAGAACATTATGCATATATGTAGTCATGTGAAAACAAAAGCAATAAATATTGCAGGGAGACAAAAGTATAGTATCCATGTCTTTTCTTCTGTCACAGTGCTTAACAGCTGTTAGGAGAGAGTGTGACAGCACAGCAGGCAGTGGTTCAGCAGCATCAGAGTGCACATATAATGGATGATGAGAAAGTTCTCCTCTATACTTGTGACAATGACCTTGTTGCTGCTAACGTTACATGTAGGTTTCCCCCGACCGGCTGCAGATAAAGAGGCTGAACTCACTGACAAACCACCGCCATCGCTCAGTCTTTCCCACCAGAACATCAGCAGCTAGTTGAAGGGCATTCAAGGCTCCAAGAATACAAAAGGCTGTGCCTCCAAAAATAAATGATACCATGAGGTGTCAAAAAGAACAGCGCCTGGGCCGAGAATTCCTGAGCATGAGACTCATGCAGAGACAGGTGTGCACCATAATACATGTAACTGATACAGAGCTTATCATGTCTGCTATGGAGGAATAAAAACTTCAAATCTAAACAGGCTAGTCCATCAATGGTATCGAAAGATGATCCAAAACTTAATGAAACAATCACTGATCTGTTAAATTGAACACATATCTATTACAGGTACCAGGGAAGGGATGCAATGTGTTACTGACAGAAAAGCTGATGTTATGATTGCAGTGTAATACTACTAAATCTTTACATCCAGATGGTAACTCTGACAGACTTTAAAGTCTTAGAAATAAAGACATAAAACAATTTATCTCTAAGACTGAAGCAAGCTTTGCATCGATCCCCGTTTCTATTCAAGAAGTATTTTATAAGCTGAAATTCTTACTTGTCATATGATCTATCTTTGCAGATTTAAACAGTAGACCCCCGCATACATTACATTCCTAACATGCAGGCACTACAATGCTCTTCAAAATAAATTGTGTTACATGGAATTAGGTGATAAAATTAGGTATAATTGCTAACAGATGGCTTACATATTACATGTAGGTTTTGCACCTTTTTAATGACTCTGAAATTTAAGGCAGAGTTTGAGGTTCAATGTATCTTTATTTTTACCTAAAAAGGTCAGTTTGTGGAGCAGAGAGGAGTTTCAGCATTTCAAAGATAAACACAATAATAGCTATTCTACTTCACAGTTCAAGACACACCTAGAGAGAAAACATTAAAAACCAACATTAAAATGTTACAACAAAAGTCAAGTCATGAAAAAGGCTTTCAAAGACATTCAGTCCAAAGTCTTAAGTATCCTTCCAAAGCTGAAGTGCATCATGTTGACCTAAGTGCTGTAGCTGCAAGAACATACAGTAAATGTTCCTGTAGCGTTTTGTCCTCCCCTTAGGAGCAACAAACTGACAGCCAGAGTGAAGAAGTTTAAAGTTATAATTTAGAGGATAAGATCAGTCATAGAGGATAGAGCGGGCCTGATGTGCAGCTGTAAAGAATAAAGATCTGATAGGTTAAGTTGTGGCTCAACCAAAGCACGAATTTCACTGCTGGTTTGTTGGAATTGATTTTAATAATAGCATATTGTATTCCCGAAAGCCTCGCTCTTGTAATGTGGGGAAAACCCACAGAAAATCACAACTTTAAAACCATTTTTTATAGTGCCCTTGTATGTCATGCCATCAACATTACTACAGCTGAGGAAATGATGATAGGTCGCAGCAGATGAGCGACGTCACAGAACGTTGGATCATTAGAGCATCAGCCTTCTTTCTCTCCCTCTCCTTACACAAAAACACACATCCATTTGGTCAGGTGTGAGCGGAGGTTACTGTGTGTCACCTTAGTGTCCTTCAAAGAAGACTACAAGCCTGACAGTGCACAGCCTATACATGTAGCTGTCAACATCAAATTGCTTTTTGCGACTGATAAACTCAACCATAATCTCTTTTTTATCTCATTGCACTCATTAACTACATTTTACATCATGGTGGTGCACCTTGTCCTGTATTTACACACCGTCTGTGAATAAGTGGTGATCTCAAATTGAGTGAAGCGTATCCTAAACATGTTGCTGGCTTTTGATAATCAGATAACTCACACTAAATCCTTGACACTAATGCACTGACAGAGATGACAAGCATTTAAATACAGATACAGATACAGAAACAACCAATAATCTTGGGATGGATTTGTTTCTCTTTAAAGGTCAAATAGAGGCATCAACATTAAATTATTCTGTTTGTTTTTTTTTTCATAAAAAGATAACCCCCCCCCCATTAAAAAAAAAGTGAGGTTCAATGCTATTGGAAAAAGCTTACATTTCAAGGGGCTCAGGTCAAGCCTCATGTCCGAGGGCAGCCTGGGTTTGAGTCCAGCTTGTGGCTCCTTTTTCACATGTCGTTCCCTACTCACTGCACACACAAAGGAGGAGGTGAAGTGGAGAGAAAGAAACTGTAGAGCGAAATATTTCTTTAAAAACGATAAGATGAGAGTTATGCTAATTTGAAAGCTATGTACAAGCAACCCTGAAAAAAATGAGTCAGTACATAATCGTCTGTAAATGTGCTGTACCACCTCCATGGACAGTGGGGTCCCCCAGTATCTGCCACTGCTACTTTGGGAGTTGTTGGTTAAAAATAGGAGTAGGCCGATTATCCACCTAGATGGTTATTGGTGCCAATATTTGGCATTTAGTCAATTATCAGTATTGGCATTTTTCCTTTTGCCATATCAGGAAAATTTCATGAAAAATGTATATCAGATCCAAATATCAGTTTTGGTTGCACTCATGATCAATAATTGGTATCGACGTATAGTTAAAAAGTTCGGGGGGCACACAGATGGTTGATTGGTTTAAGGCGCGCAACTTGTACACAGGCAGCGTGGGTTCGAATCTGGCCTGTGGCCCTTTACTGCATGTCTCTCTCCCCACTCTCTTCCCTTTTTCTGAGTCTATTCACTGTCCTCTTCTCTCTAATAAAGGCCCAAAAATAAAAAAATTAAAAAAAGTTTGGAAACCTCTGTCTTGAAGGACTTTATAATGAATTCCAGGATGATAGAAGGGAAACACTTAAGATCAGCCTCATGTAATTCAGTGTCTACCTGAGTAATGCAGCAGCAGCATCACCTGTGTGATTCTGGTAATGGTGACAAACAGCAGCAGTGGCATGTGTGAGAAAGAGCTTTAACCTCGTTTTGATGACTTGTGCTCCTGCGTTAATTCTTACCGTCTGTTTTTTATTGTTGTGTTTTTTGCTCATTGTCTATTGAGCTTCTTTTATTGTCTTTTATACTGTATTTGTGGTTGGCCTGGTGGATGAATGTTTTATTGCTGACTGGAAAACAAACTGTCCTTCACAAGAATAATAAAGAAAAACCTGAATCTTCGACATGTGTACAACCCTGCAGACACAGTGCTCAGTCCTCGTGGTGATATCAGATGGACTTTTATTATAGATTAGCCATGAAAATTTTTGGTACTGGGTTGCATCAAACAGCACAAAAGTGGCAGTATGCCATGGTTCAGTTCAAGATAAACCTCGTATGCCATTTTTGGTTAGGCTACCAGACCCTGTATCCTACATCTTAATGTTGTTTTTGAAAATAAAAATACTCAACATGCATCAAATGACAGCAAGTAACAAAACTGCCATAGACATGAAAGTTTTGACATAAATTTCAGCAAATGTGTTTATGTAGAAGGATATATCCCCCCAGCACTGGTGGACACACAACAGTCACTTCAGCATTAAACTCTTCTCATCCCTGCTAAGAGGCCTGCAACCCACCTCTTACTGTACACAAGTGTCTTGAAAGATGTATGCTGGGGTCCAAATCATTCTACAATTATAAATCCAATATTCAATCACCAGGCACATTCAGGGGGAATGACATACACCATAACTACAACAGAAGACGAGATGTAGTAAGCATCACGTGCACACTACATCAGCGAACCATGAGGTAGTTATATAGAACAGAGAGTGACACGTGAAATAAATTATGAGTACTGCAGAGCATGGACATAAGTCTTGGGGCTGGAGGTGGCATTGTGTGGGAGGACTGAGTCCCACAGGGTTGCAGATGATGTGAGAAGTGACTGCTTGTGTGTGAGATAATAATATCCAAGTTATTTTTTAGACTGAAGCAGAAAGGAGGCTCTCTATCTACGTTTTATTCCTATAATGATTATAAAACCAACTGTAATGTGACACAATCATTCTGATAGCCCACAATGTGACTGTTGTTTATCTATAAATTTGCTGAATTGAATTTGACTTCATAGAAAGCATGCAATAACCTCTTAAAATATCTGACTACAAAAAAATGCTCAAAAACTCTGGAAAAGAATTGCAAGATAAAAGGGCAAATCAGCCTACTTTGATGGAAAGCAAAGAAAACCCCGCTTAAGAGGAAACCTTACCCATTCAAGCATTTTTCTTGAAATGTGAAAACATTTTAATTTTTACCAGCATAGCTGCAGCTAGATAAAAGCAGTCATTGGAGAGCATTCTTTACCAAATCCTGTTTTCTGTCTTAAATTTCCCTTGGCAACAGATTCTCTATTTCAGAATAAAACTGCCCCAAGTAATTTCTGAGTTAACATATCTGACAATAACTAGGATGTCAAAGTCATGAGATAACAGAGGCAGTTAAACTGGGGGTATCAACACTCATACAATAATGTTTGATCAGTCTCTGTAGTGACCCATACATGCCAATCCTGAAACATTCTCACTGACAGCCAAGTCGGCTGGACCTTCATCAAGAAAATGCCTGGCCTTACATGTTTACTTTTAATAAGTCCAGTAAGTTATTTCTTAGGAACCAGGGGCATGGACCACACATGCTGCAAACAACCGGTGAAATTGGCTGCCTTCATAAGGAGCATTGGGCTATCTGATAGCAAGTCAGTCAATGACATTTGCTGCTAGAGGTGTAAATCACCACTTTCATCACAATACTATAACATTTAAATTCTTGAGGCAATGATACAAATTCTCTGATAACACAAGATCTGCCTTGATATAATTTCAACTTGATTTGATACAGGAGCATGCAATCAGTAATCTGATCCTAATTTTGAGAAATGGAGTGGTTATGGTCCAGACTTACTTGAATAGGCACAGAGCAACCTTAGAAAAGTATATAAAGAGACCAACAGTCCTGCTTATATCACTACAAGCTCACACAATGTATCTGCTCTTTTACCTCCATTTTTTTTGCTTTATTATGGAAGGATAGCTGAAGAGATACAGGAAATATGAGGAAAGAGAGTGAGGAGAAGACATGCACCCAACAGCGCAGAGACTGTGAATCAATCCCACAACCAGTGCACTGAGGCTCTTCGTATGGGCGCCTGCTCTACTAACTGAACTGTTGCCCAAATCATGCACTTCTATACATGGCATGCCATTTCACCACACAGTTATCCACCAATATATGGTTTTCAATATGTCCCAACTATAATTTGCTTGATGTGAAGACATTTGGGAGCTTTTTTGAACCTTGAACCTTGCTGTTGGGGCCTGGCACCCTCCCCATGGGACTGTTTTGGTTAATCAAAATTTACCTCAATGCCATATTATTCACTCCTGACCCCTAATTTACATTCAACATACACAATGTTATCATTAAAAGTAACTTAAATGTATTAATGCACACATGCAATTTCTATATCTGAAGGCTTCGTGGAGCATGAGGCCCTAGACAATTGTCTATCTTGTCTAATGGTAAAACTGCCTACATGCACACAGGTACAAAATTGTTGGTGCCCTTCCATCACAGAAAGAAAACCCCACAGTGGTCACTGAAATAATTTGGAACTCACAAAAGCAATAATAAATAAAAACCTACTAAAAATTAACTAATGAAAATCAAACATTGCTTTAGAATTTTGGTCCAACAGGATCATTTTTAAAAACAAACTAATGAAACTGGCATGGACAAAAATAATGGTACCCAGAATGCTCCAGAATGTCTTGATAGTCTTGAGATTTCATTGTACCCTACACAGATTCAAGACACCCTGTGCCAGATGCAGCAAAGCAGCCCCAGACCATAACCGGGCCTCCTCCATGTTTCACAGTAGGTACAGTGTTATTTTCTTTGTATGCTTCATTTTTGCATCTGTGAGCATAGAGCTGATATGACTTGCTAAGAAGCTCCAGTTTTGTCTCATCTGTCCAAAGGAAATTCTCCCAGAAGCTTTGTGGCTCGTCAATATGCATTTTGACAAATTCCAGCCTGGCTTTTTTATGATTTGCTTCCAACAGTGGCGTCTTCCATTAAGTCCACTTTGGCTCAAATAGTGACAGTGCGTGAGTGGTGCTTTCAGACACTGGAGTTCACTTCTAATAACTTTGGTAGTTGATCTGGGCTCTTTGGTTACTATTTGGATTATCCGTATCTTGAATTTGTCATCAATTTTTCTCTTGCCAGGGAGTTTGGCTACAGTCCTGTAGACCTTAAACTTCTGAATAATACAATCCTGATCAACATTTTAAGGCCAGTTGAAAAAATGCAAGAATTTACATTTTGCACTGTTGGATCTTAAAAAGGTTCTAAGTAGAGCTTCAAAATGCAAAAAGAAGAAATGGGAGTGGGACATAAAATAATGAGCAAGTAATTTATTGAAAACAACAATCTAACTGAAATAGGCTGTTCATCAGCTGATCAAAAGTTTAAGACCATAGCTCAAAAAAAACCCGAAAACACCCTCAAAACAGAAATAAAAGTAAAAAAAAAAAGGACTCAGTAATGAGTAACTCCACTGTTCTTGTTGATCACTTCAAAAATTTGTTTTGGCATACTTGATGTGAGTGTTTCCAGGAGGCTAGTGGGAACGTTGCTCCAAGTGGTGAAGATGGCTTCACGAAGGGCATCCACTGTCTGGAACTGATGTCCATTTTTGTAAACGCCCCTTGCCATCCATCCCCAAATGTTCTCAATTGGATTTAGATCAGGGGAACACACAGGATGGTCCAAAAGAGTGACGTTATTTCCTGGAAGAAGTCCTTTGTCGGGTGGGCATTGTGAACTGCAGCGTTGCCCTGTTGAAAAACCCAGTCATTACCACACAGACGAGGGCCCTCAGTCATGAGGGATGCCTGCTGCAACATCTCCACATAGCCAGTTGCCATTTGACGCCCCTGCACAACCTGAAGCTCCATTGTTCCATTGAAGGAAAAAGCACCCCTGATCATGATGGTGCCCCCTCCACTGTGCCGTGTAGATCACATCTCAAGTGGGATCTCCTTGTCATGCCAGTAACGTTGGAAGCCATCAGGACCGTCAGGGTTACATTTTTTATCATCAGAGAAGAAAACTTTCTTCCACCTTTCAATGCTCCATGTTTGGTGCTCCCTTGCAAACTCAAAACGGGCAATTTTGTGGCATTGAAGGAGACGAGGCCTTTGAAGACGTTTTTTTTTGTTTTTTAAGCCCTTCCCTTGCAGATGCTGTCTGATGGTTATTGGGCTGCAGATGGCACCAGTAACGGCCTTAATTTGGGTCAATGATCGTACCGTGTCTTGACGGACACCCAGTCCTCCCGCTCAGCGCCAGAGAAATTTTTTGGGTCTACCACTTCACTTTTTTGTTCCATAACGGTCAGGATCTCTTAAGGAATTCAAAATGACTGTCTTACTGTGTCCAACCTCAACAGTAATGGCACCTTGCGAGAGGCCTTGCTTATGCAGCTCAACAAGCCGACCACGTTCAAAGACAGAAAGCTTTTTTGCCTTTGCCATCAGGAGGTCATGACAGCATGAATACCTGAAAGAAATAAACATTGAATCCACATTTTTGCGCAGATTTTGGCTTTTAAAGGCTGTAGTCTTAAACATTTGATCAGCTGATGAACAGCCTATTTTCAGTTTAATTGTTGTTTTGTCTCACTCCCATTTCTTCTTTTTGCATTTTGAAGCTCTACTTAGAACCTTCTTAAGATCCAACAGTGCAAAATGTAAATTCTTGCAATTTTTCAACTGGTCTTTAAGTTTTGATCAGGAGTGTATATGCAACTGTAGTCACTTGTCTATAATTTTCCTTCTGATCTCTTGGGACTTGTCTCCTTAGCTTTGTGTGGTCCATGTTCAGTATGGTACTCCATGATACCAAAACAACACAGTAACTACTTTACACCCTTTAAATAGGCAGAATGACTGATTACAAGTTTGTTATTACAGGACACACCTTAGTTTAACATGTCTCTATGGTCAAGTTATTTTCACTCTTTTCTAGGGGTACCATCAGTTTTGTCCTGACCAGTTTCAGTAGTTTGTTTTTTAAAATCATTCTCTTGAACCACAATTCAAAAGCAATATCTGATTTTTATTAGTTAATTTTCACTACATTTTTAGTTATTATTAGTTTTGTCAAATTCAAGTTATTATTATTTCAGTGACAACTGTGGGTTTTCTCTCTATAAAGGAAGGGTACCAACAATTTTGTCTGCATGTGATTATCATAGGACAGCTCAATAATTTTCATTTTACCATTCTCCAAATATAAGCACATTGTTATTGCTAATGTTGACTTTTTAATTTATTGTTAGTTGATACATTTCATATCATTATTGCAACACTGAAGTGTTCCAAACTGCTCCTAATACTGTATTATGAATAGTATGAATAGATTTTTAATGCTGATCAAGCCTTACAAAGTATCCTTCACCATCAGTGTGCAAATGTGGTGTGTGACGAGTGACTAGAGGAGTCCTAAACAAGCTCTAGTCCATTCACAATTTACCCTTTTAGTTCAAGTGACCTAGCGTTAAATATGAGGGAAACTACCCACAATGTGATCTGAGTTTTTAAAATGTAATTCTTAAATGCTCCATGCACTATAACGAATGGCATCTACTTCATCTGTTTTATTAGAAAGGGTCTAAAAAATACATGGACCAAACTTTCTTTATGCGTCATGCTTCAACATTATGTTTTTATATTTGAAAAGAGCAAATTATGTCAGTTGTAATCAAAACACTAGGACACATAGAGCCGTGTTGTGACTTGCAGCTCACAACAACTGAGCACTTAACAACTCTATATGAAGTACCCTGTAATCACTGTATGTGCCAAAGATTCAAATCACAACTCCCAGTTCTCGTATATTTTCCATCTCTGTCAACACAGAAACACTGTTTATCTTTCAGTCTGCACTGAAAACATTTCTCCTTTCCACAGATATAGACCAACACTATTCCTCTCTTCTCAACCATACTCCATTTCAAGCACATACATGAATCCACAGCATGTTAATAAATCTTTATTTTAAATATAGTTTTCATAACTACTGTAAGAAAAAGGATTTCAGACAGACTGACTTAAAAGGCAGGGGGAAATTTTCTTGTCCTAAATCATACAGTATATGCATATATACAGTGCTTAACAAATTTTATTAGACCACCACCCAAAGTAAGGTTTATGCCACAGCTGCCCTAAATCAACAGCATTGGTAATTACCAAACTCATTTTTATGTTTCTGCAATTGTTAATACACCACTATGTAGAAGCTCTTTAACCCAAATGATATTTTTAATGCTAAAATATAATTATTATTGTTATCCATGAATTTTCAAATTTACTGATTTACAAAAAAAATGAAAAAATAGTAAAGCACATTATTATTTCTTGATTAATATGTCAAATTAAAGTTATTTACTTGCATTCCTGAACAAAAAAAAATAGTTTTAGTGGTTGAATATTATGCTTGATTCATTTCTGACTTCTCAGAGAAGCCCAGTGAGCCAGCTCAAATTTGGGTATAAAAAGGTGAATTCAGTTTGAAATTCCTCATTCCTGTTCAAAATGGTAAAATGTGGAGAGCTCACTGAAAATGAAAGAGTCCGCATTAAAGCACTTCAGGATGCTGGATGGTCTCTGAGACAAATAGGGAAAGATATAAAGTGTTCTCACAGTGTGGTCAAGTATGCTTTGGAGTCAATTGCCCAGACTGGTACTTACAAAATGTGCCAAGGAAGAGGTAGGAAACCAAAGTTAACTGAAGCAGATGTCAGACACCTCAAGGTTTGAAGTACTAGAGACAGAAGGAAGACCACTGCTGATCTTCAGGCAGAGATGAATGCCTCTAGATCAGAGTCTGAGAAAGTCTCCAGAATGACCATAAGCAGGCGACTGATGGAACAAGGCTTAAAGGGAAGAATAGCTGCTAAGAAGCCATTATTGAGGCCTGAAAACATCCAGAAACGCCTCAGATTTGCCAGGGAGCACAAACACTGGACTGTTGATGACTGGAAGAAGGTACTCTGGACGGACCAGTCCAAGTTTGAACTCTTCACTCAGCATCGTGGTGTTTATGTCTGCAGAAAAGCTGGAGAACGTTTTGATGCCAGATGCATTGCACCCACAGTGAAACACGATGGAGATTCAATTATGGTATGGGGTTCCATTTGTGGATACGGCGTGGGCAAATGAGTGAAAATGGACGATATCATGAACAAGAACGTCTACCAAAACATCTTAGTGCATCATGGAATCCCTTCTGGACTGAATCTGATTGGTGGTGGGTTCATATACCAACAAGACAATGACCCCAAGCATACTTCAAAGCTGTGCAGAGACTATTTGACCAAGAAAAAGGAATCTGGAGAACCAGAACTGATGGACTGGCCAAGTCAAAGTCTGGATTTGAATCCTATTGAACAAATTTAGGATTTAGTAGATTCAAAGATTGATTGCACAAAAGTTTCATCTAAAGCAAGTCTGTGGAAACAGCTAGAAACTATTTGGAACTCAGTGACAAAAGAGACTGTGGAAAAGACATAAAAACAATGCCAGCAAGAATGCAAGCTGTTATCGAGGCCAAAGGAGGCCATACAAAATATGAAGTTTTTGGGTTATTATGTGTAAAAAAGGACTATTTAGTTGTTTCAGTTTGTTATTTGACAAATAAATAACATTTTTAGTTTTAAACAAGTTTTTGAAAGATTTCTAAAATATTTATGTTTTCTTGTTTTTATGACAGGTGGTCTAATAAATTTGTTAAGCCATGTATATATACAAAAACTGTAACACATCAGATTTGTCCGTGTTATTTCTTTTGTTTTTCAAGTGTCTGTCCTTATTTTCTGCCAGTAATTGCTGTGATGTGTTTCATCACTGCCTGTCGTACTTAGAGTCCCTGTGAAGCGGGTCAAATGTTTTAACACCCTATAATTGCAAATTCGTCATAATTCTGCACTCTACACTCTGACACATGCATGACAGTCTTTAGGAAGTGTCATGTTGCCAATGCTAATTAGAGAGTAAGGGAAAGCTTTCATGAGCAATTTTATTGTACATGTACATCAGTTCACAATATTTACAGACACTTGATGTTGTCACATAATTATGGTGAAACGCACTCTTTTCAACCAGTGACTGGACCTTCCAGACACATGTCTTTATTCTACGGTCACTGGAGACACATTCACTGCTCTCTGGTGATCCTATTTCACGAACTGTAAGACTACTAGCTTTTTTGACTTCTAGTCAAAAAGCCAAATTATATTGACCATGATTGATTTATGAAATCTATACAAGGATAAAACATGAAGGGACTGAATACTTTTCATTGGCTAACTGTTTTCCTGTAAGCAAAGCCTTCCATTTCAGCAGAAAAAAATGTAATTTTTTAAAGATTGGATTTCAAAATTCAGCATTTGGGCTAAAATAACTCTTTACACAGTCCACTAGGACAAAATGAGCCTCAGTATGCATAGAGCTGAGATTGTCCTGAAAATTTGATATAAAACCTTGGGCATTATGTTATTTGCAAGGACGTTGAAAAGGTGAATTAAAAAATAATGTAAAAGTCGAGGAAATACTCTTAGACCATAGAGGGTTGATCTACAAAGAGGAAACGAAGGCTGGTGGAGCTAGCTGCTAATGTTAGCAGGTTTGATGTGAGCCTGATATACTCTGTAAAGCATGGCTAACACAGTGACCCTGTGATGAATTTGACTGTTTTCTAAGTATTATCTCCTCTTTAGACTAGTCAGTTAAACGCAATTTGAATGAGCATTTACCTGAATGGGGAAACAGACACATAGGAACATCCATAGACAGAACTGTGACTTTAGAAATAAACTTTATTTTTTCTCTGTTCTTTAGGCAGTTACATTTCAAGTAAAAACACACCACCACATTTCCCTGAAACACATTTTTTGGATTTCATCTGAATGCAGAAAAGCTCCATTCTGCCTGCTGCGTGTGGCCTCTTGGCCCTGCCCTCGGTCACACCTACAGCTCTTTGTACATCCACAGCCCAGCAGCCCTTTTCTTACTTCTGAGTTTTCAAATACCAATGCATTGTCACGGCCCACTGGCATCTCATACAGACGCCGAGGTACCCTTTAGCATCTGTTGCAGACAGCCTGAGAGCACACAGAGAGATGGAGATAGCAATGTAAGCTGGTTGCTACGTGTTTTTTGTGGGGGGCTGATCTCACATTCTGCATGCTGTTGGCTGAGGGTTACAGAGCACTGCCCAGAGGCTGATGCCCAGAAAGAAGATGAATAACAAATCTAGGCAGAGGGAGGGCCGTGGGTATGTATTCACTAACTTTTCTGTAAAAGCACTGTTTTGGGTGTTTTAAAGAAAGAAATGTATACTTCTTTGTGACTAAAGCTTGACAATCTTTGTAATTCATTCAAAATGGTAAGTTAAATCCAGAATGTAAGTCACACTAGTATATAGGACACAGTCTGTTTTAGGGAGTCCTCTAGAGGGAAAAGGTTTAAACTGTCCTCCTGTTCTTATTACAGACAAAAGCTCATGCTGTCTGTGACTGCCTGACTGAGTAAGTGAAGCCACTTTCAGAGCCATGCATACAGAGTTGCTATGGGGAGGGTTTAGCTTACTGAAAGCTGTCGTTAATGGCTGCCTCCAGTGTGATTACTTCGGATGTAGCTTTAGTATTGCGTCAGTTTTACTAGGACTGGACCACGACAACGTTAAAACCCTAAAAAAACAACCCTAAAAGCTTTTCATGATGTGAAAGATGTTTTCGCTCCTTTGCTGACCTGCTTCGGCATGAGTGTGTGATAGTTACGGTGAAGGGGTGAGTTGTTGTGTGACTGGTTGTTTACCATGGCTGCTAGTGGAGTGATTAGCTCGGACTTAGCCACAGCAGTGTTTTTGTCATAACTGGACAACATTTTTAAAACAAGGGCAGAGAGCAACACTGACGCTTTTCGTGACAGATGGGATGTGTTTGCTCTTCTCCTGGTCCGCTTTGGTATGGGTTTGCGATTGTTGGGGGGGGTTTGCCGGCGTATCCAAGGGCTGCTGCTGTGGGAGCTGTTAGTTCAGATGAAGCTGTAAGAAAGTGGCAGTTTAATCAAAACTGGAAAACATTTCTTTCTAAATCAAGATCAAAGAGTCACACGGACAAGCTTGTCTTGGCAGAGAAGATGTTTTTGCCGACCAGCCTTGGCATCAATTATATCCACTGAGAATCTCCACCGTTAACAGTCTACGGCAGCCATAACCTGTCAGCTCAAAAGAAACACATGTATACAACGTCATTTTGTCTTGTCACTCTGATTAGCCCATCATGAATGTGACAGACAGAACGTTCCTCCAATCACCTTCCAATAATTTTTTTGAAATCCTGCCCTTTCAAAATGCTTTCTATTGGAGATTTCCAAGATGAAGAGAAATACACACATGCAACGGACATTTGAAACCGTCATCTGGCATGTCAGGTTATAAAGGTATAACTGTCAACCTAAGTTAGTGTTCATTTAGTGTTTACAATTGTTTAAATATGTCCTCACAATAAAAATGTAAGTAGCTTATGAAAATATGCTTGGAAAACTGAACTGGAAAAATGATTTACCTAAAATACAGAGGAATAGTTCTTGTAGGTTTATGTCAGAAGAGTGTAACTGTAACTTGTCTGGTTGTTGATGGACTGTTAAAGCACATTTATGTTATCAAGCTTATCATAAATGATGTTTTATGCAATATTTTATCAAACTGTTATCATTAAGCTCATGCCTGAGATGTTTCCTTCCTATTCTGTTGGTCTTTTTAAACACATTTTTATCTTGTCATTTATGATGTTTATGCATTATTGTAAACTGTTATCCTTTATGTCATGCCTGTTATGTGTCTTTCCTGTTCTGTGGGCCTGTTTGAGCACATTTCTTCTAACTGAGGCTGTCATTTATGATGTTTTATGCTATATTTTATCCAACTGTCATCCTTTAACTCGTATCTGTTATGTTTCCTTCCTGTTCTGTTGTCTGTCTTGTTTTACTGTAAGTACACTGTTACAGATCCATGGCTTAAAGGTCAGTTAAAGAATGATTTTTAAAAAATAAATGTCTCTGGTGCTTCTAAATCAATGCAAACAGACTCTTGCATCCAGCCCTCCTTTATAAAAGGCTCTGACACTCTGCTTTGTTTGTGTATTTCACTGATCCTGCTTTCAGGAAATGATAATTACCATCAGGGTCCGTCTTTTAAATCTGTTTACATGCATAGTAATGTCACAAGGGAAATGGTGTGCTATATTCTTGTGTGTATATAACATGATAAATAATTAGACTTAATTAATCCCCTGTTGTGTGTTTTCTCATCCATCTGTTGCATGGGCCACACAGTGAAGAAACCAGTGGAGGAAAACTTCAGTATTTATTATCACTCTCGTGTTGAAAAGACTGATCACCGCTGGTAACTTTTCCTTCTGATAATCCTCCTTAGTGTTTACTGCTTTCAGAGCTCTATATCTAATTAGACCAACACACACCATAGCACAGTTAAACAGCTTAAATCTGAGGAGCTTTGCTTTTAATGCAATGCCTTATTTACATGTTGTATCACTCATTACCGTTAAATGATCAGTTATTCAAATCACGATTCATTGCTGACTTTTAATAATCACATTAAATAATTTTTAATCACATTTTATATTCAGTGATTTTGCATTTAAAACATGTTTTTGATCTTACTGACAAAGTGATCCGGGCTTTGATTGGGGAATCAAATTAATATACAGAGATGTGTTTTGTGATTTTTGACTTTGAGATTCATTGTTGAAATGAGTGCTCCACTGCTGCACAAGTGTGGTCTGAAAGCAGGCCACACGCTACAGTATACGATAGTCGTGTTGATTGTCTGGCTCAATCCCTCCTTCCAACCATAGTCAGCAAAAGCCTGATTATCAGACAGTTCTTACGATAATCCTGCCAGATGATCCTGTAGTGTGTGTGACATGTTAAAATTGAAATTTTTACATATGTTGTGCTGAGCTGATCCACCACACACCACATGAACAAAATTGAAAAATCAATGATTATTTGTCTTCATGTCTGAGGTCACTCACATTTGGAAAAATTGGACACAATTTAAAAAATCTTTAGAGGCTTTAGAGTTAGGAAACAGCATCAAAATCTCTATTTAGCCAAATTCACTGTCTGTGCCTTTAAATATGGAGGAGTGCATGTACATAATGACTTAAAGATGTCCAATAATTCCTGGTTAATGTGACAGCATTTGCATTTTTTCAGGGGTTCACATTTAGTTGCTTCTTTGGGTACTTCACTTCCTGGTCATACAAACACTGGAAAGAAAATAAAGAACTCTATAAAATTTGTTTCACCATCGATCATGGAGAACCTATGCTACAGGTCGAAAAGTGAGTAAAATTAACATGGGTGGCCTTAAAAAAAAAGAAAAGAAAAAAAAAAAGAAGACAAAAAGGCCAGATTACTTTGACTTGTCCACTTAGTCCGTGTGGGAGTTTGAGTGAAATGAGACATTCAAAGGCAAGCAGTGTTCTTTTTCTCATCACTGTGAGAGCAGGACAGAGCAGAGAGTAGTACCCAGCCCCTCTTACTGTAGTGTAACTGTGGTCTGCCTAAGTAAGCATGCAAATCAGTGTTAATTTAGACAGTTTTTTTTTTTTATTTTAGTCTCAGTTTTAGTCTTTACATAAAATGATCTGGTTTTAGTCCATAAAAAGCCCTTAGATTTTAGTCTTTACTTTTAGATGAATCATTTATTCTCTTGCCTGATCTGGAACCACACCATTGTAGTGTGTTCAATGTACCCTGCCAAACCTGGGATCCCTGCTTTTTACAGAGAGAGAGAGGTAGAATAGCCACAGATGGACTGTATTTTGACAGATTAATGCACAGTGGAGAAATATCATTGATTGTGAATGTCTGACAAAAACTAAATTTTAGTCTAGTCTTGGTCAACTTGACAAAAAGTAAACTTACTTATTTCAGTTTTAGTCATCAAAGATCTATTTTTGGTTAGTCTTAGTCTAGTTTTTCTCATGGAAAAAAAGGCTGTCGATAAACATTTTTAGTCAAAGTTTTAGTCGATGAAATTAACACCAATGCTAATAATGCTTGTCGGAAAATGTAATGCTTAAATCTTGGACCTTAATGACAATGTAATAAAGCGTTCACACTGACAGTCCTTACATCAATGACTTTATTACAGGAGATGGGGGTTCAAATACCAGTTAGGGCAATTTTTCAGCGTGGGCCCTTGGCCATGAACACCTGTTAAATAACATTTGAACATATAATCTCAGAAAGTTTGGTCATTAAAGTGTATGTTGTATGTTGTATTTATCTATATTCTATAAAAAATGAATCTATAAATATCCATATTATTAAAATAATAACTATATATATTTAAACATAACCAAAAATCTAATATTAAAACCTCAACAGCTGGTAGCACTCATGTTCAATACAAAGCCAATCTAGTCAGAGTTTTAAGCACTCAGCACCCTGAGCAGAGAAAGACCTATCAATATTAGCTGTTTTTCAGTTCTCGGTTGAAAACAGTTCAACTTCTGTCACTTCTCGCCCACTAGCCAATAAGAACTAAGAAGAGAAACCAACCTGACTCATTTTTTAAGGGGAAATTTTCCGGTTCCACAGCCTGTGTCAGGACAGGATTCCTTTACATTGTTTTAATTTTTTTCATGGTGACATTTCCTTAAAAAGAAAGAAATAAGACACTCAAGGAGCTGTGTAAAAACAATGTTGCAGATACTACAGAGGAGAGCATAAGTCAACTTTCTTAACCTAACGCAGGTGAGAAACTGAGGTTGTGTTTGATTCTTGCATACTTTCAACACCACATCAGTGGTTCTCAACTGGTGGGCTGGGTCTCGGAACTATAAATGGGTCACAAAGCTCTTTTCAGTTGGTTGCAAATGTGTTCCAGGAAACAAAACTGCACCAAAAAGTTCATGAAAATCTTTTAAAAATTCCTGTTTTTGTCCCTTCTCTATGATTTGTCATGTTTTCTACTTAGCCTAGTCCAAACTGTGCTATTTTCAATAATTAATTGGAAAAATATCTTAAACCTGAGCAGCAATTTCTCACTGAGGAGTTGATGCTGTGTCCCGAGGATCGACCAGTTTAGAACCACAGCTTTAAAGGAATCCATGAAAAAGTTTGCTTGTAATTTTTTGTTTTAGAAATGTAGCAACTCATGATTTTTCTTATTTGCAGTCCAAAGGTAACCTTGCAAAGCAGATGGATTCGCCCATTTCAGTGTTTCTCACTGGCCAATCCATCTTACAAAGCTCCCGTCTGAACAATTTGGGCCCGGTTAGAAAGTGACAGTACCAATCAGTGAGAGGGGCAGTACTTTCAGGCGCAGCAAAGTCATGACGTAAACAAGCAGCAGCAAGAGCTGGTGCAGTTATGGAGGAAGAGATTAGTGTGGATGCTGCTAAAGCATAAGTTTTATCAGAACTTGACAACATTTCTTCATTAAAAGAAGAACAAAGAACAGCAGTGAGTTGTTTTCTTTTCAAAAACAACTAAGTTACCTACATGTCTATAGTCGCCATGTTTCGTGTTATTTCTCAGTAGCTGCGCAGCTGGATAGCAGCTACGTCACGTGTTTTGTTGCTCTGATTGGCCCCATAGAGATGTGACAGACAGAATGTTCATCCAATCACACTCCGAGTTTTTTCAAATCCTCTGCCTTTTCTCAAACCTTTACTATTGAAGCTTTCACAGATGGATGTGTGAAACACATCCATCTGGTGTGTCAGGTTAGTCAAAAGGCAATTCAAGCAACAATTTCTCAACAGTAGGAGTGTTTCTCTAATAGGAAGGAAGAGGTGGATTTCAACTATTCAGGCTAAATCAAATGACCTTTTGGAAAGGCTGAATTGATCTGATCTTCTTGTGGTCAGGTGATGTGGTGATAGAGCTAATGATGTCCTGTGTGTCTGCATAGACCTAGTTCATGATGCAAAATTAAAAAAAGCAACAATGTGACCATCCCTCTGCTCTGCAGAAAGGATTAGTAGTTTGCTGTCGGCTGGTCATATCTTGTGTGGCACAGCATTAAAAAGCACATTTTTGTGGTCTATGTTCATCTGCAGTGCACACATGAATGCCTGAACAGAGACTGATCCATTTTAGCTTCTTCTAATCAGTCATTTTCACTAAATTTGGCCTCACTTTCTGATTTTTCCTCTACATGTCATAATAAATGCAAGATGATAATTTGTTTTGCATTATCCACATCTAGTTTCAAATTGAACTTATTCTGAAAATTACATACTTCCATTTGTTGATGGGGCTCAGGCAGTTAAGGGGATTTGCGACCTCTAAGGCTGTCATTTTAACGAGGACTGCTAATTAAGTTACAAATTTCCACCTGCCCCCTTTTCAGAATATGAGTGTCTTCCACTTAGTTGGAAATATAAAATATAGCCTAAAATAAAGCCAAATAGACAAGGCTGTGAAGTCACAAAGACACACACCTCACATTTGCAGAGCAGTTAACATGCAAAATACCCTCCCTTCCCCTTTCCCTTGGCATGAGTTAGAATATTGATCTTTTCTTGTTGATGGCAGGAGTCAGCTGTAACTGATCCAAATCAATTAAAGCACCAAGTTTCCTGATAGCCATCAGGAAACTTCAAAGTGTGAAAGCCAATAGTGTCTGAGGCTACACACACACTTGTGTACCCACAGACACAGCAATGGACCAATACTGAAGCCCAGAGAAGTAAACTTAAAGATAAACAGTTAGTCCTGGACAGTACCTGATTAAACAAATATGAAGCTGTAAAGTTTCATCTCTCTTCACCTGTAGTAGAGTAGCAGAGAGCCTGAGGCTTTCTACATCTGTTAGCTCTTTAAAGACAGGTTTGAAAACACTCTTATTTACTGCTGCATTCCTATAAATTCAACCCCCTCTTATCTTACTTTAAACAACTCTTTTAATATTTATAATTCTGATTGATCTAATGTTTAAAGCAACTTTGTAAATTAAATTTTTGCTGTCTTTATCAATTAAAAATATTGAATATTACAATATGTGTAAATAGTGCCTTAGGTGTGTATTAGGCTTAGAATATATACAAAACTTAGGCTATACTTTGGTTCCAGCATGTTTACTACCCTTCTAAAACCTTTCTCAGCGATATATTCACCTGTACACCTTGTGATCTGTTGAGGGCTTGGCCTGTTGTGGGGAAGTGGGATTGGTAGGGCTTCCTTATGAGTATTTTGGCTTGGTCAGAACTGCTCCTGGTATCTTCAGGAATCTTTTTTTGGGGATGATAATTTGCCAATTGGTGAAGTATTTTACTTTAATTCCTCATCAGTTGTGTCACTGCAGTCTGGCAGAGTCTGCATACTGGTTTTTTTTATCCGTCACCTTTTCTCCTTTCTCATTTCACCAAATTGCTTCAAAACGCAAGATTTAAAAGCAGCTGAAGCCCCTCTCTAAAACTTGTCACTCGGTTCTCCTTTGCCACTGATAGCATCCACCATTTTTGCACTGTTAGATAAAGCCAGTGAGTGGAGCGCAAAGGAGGTGGTCTTTGTAATCCCTGTTTAGTATTGTATTATGTCATGGTAGCTGCTTGCTTTGCATTTCTGTGGCATATTGATCTTGCGAGACTGTTTTCCCCCTTGACAAGAAATTTCATGACATTTCGATCTCACAAGACTTCGTGGTAAACAATCTTGTAACATCCCCTGTGCTCTATAAATAAAGTCGCCCTGCCTTCTCTTATACCAGAGTACAAAGGGGGAGAAAGGGGTAGCGACACCTAAATATGCATCTGAAAGTGTTGTCTCTTTTAATGTCATAATACCAAAATGAGCAAAAAAAAAATTACCCTGATATAAATGTTAGGCCTTATTGCTCAGCCCTGCTGAAGAATGTTTGATTCTCTGACAATACTATAAAACACCCCATACTTCAGTTAGATTAACATTTTTCAGCCATTGTCACATAATCCTTTATGACTGAAATGTAGAATTACCCTAAGGAGCAGACATTCTGCAGTAATGCACTCCATGACAGACAACATTAAGAAAACAAACTGCCTTTTTTATTTTCTGAAGTTCTTAACAAACTGCAAGAGCAGATTTAGTTTATTATTGCCAAAAACAAACTGTTTTCAGCGCTCTGTTCATCCTCACCATATGTTAATAGAATCAGCTTAGACAAACATTCTCACACTTTCTACAACGATTACTCTTAGTGCTCATATTACTGAGGAGAAACTAGTAATTCCCAGTGATTCAGATGCATGATTAAAAGGTATGCACTGATAAAGTTTAATCGATCGATATCTGCCTTTTTGACAAACATAAGCCATTTACGAAAAATGTGGAATATTAGTGGGAGTATCGATACTACAGTATTGATATATCGATATTTAAAAAACACTCTTTTGGTATCGATCCCTCTAGCAAAGTATTGATCCCAAATGAGCACTTTTAGATACGTCTCACCACCGCTTCTCTCCCGAGTGTTTCCCTGCCTCTCTCTCCTCAAGACTGTTTTGGCTTTACTTCTTGTCCGTGTCACATGACTTTGGAGCGCAATCAGACATGTCAATCCTGCTGTACCATATGACTTTGGGGACCAATCATAAATGAGTAACAGATTTCAGCAACTCCACTCACTCGCATATGAATTCAGTTTATAGTCTGATATTTGTATCTTTTGAAAGTTTGCAAGTTCAGTATTTTATTCTTTCTTCAAAAGTATTGGTAACAGTATCAATAAAATTACATCGAAAAGTATCGGTATCGAATTTAAAAATTTGGCATCGCCCATCTCTAATGTGGAATAAACAGATATCGGTAGAAAATGTTTACCTACCACCAGTCACCAATTTGAAAAACAAGATAAATGTTGACATAGTAAGAGCACTGCACCAAAAGAAGACATGAAACAAACGTTGGTATCAAAATGTTTATTTTAAACATTAGCATTGCTATTGGCCCGTTTGTTCCCTCATTGGTGCATCTCTAGTGATTGACTTTCATTTCCCAGAAAAATCTTTGTCTCATCAAAAAACGAGTGTTGCTGTTCATTTCAGAGCAGAGAGGAATGAGGGACAGAGGCAGACCTCGACAGGCTGTCCATTATCATTGTTTTTGGCTGGTTTCACACATCTTCAGCCACAAAATATGTTTCAGGGTCAATCACCTGCCACCTACTCAGTCTGAGTAATTGGAAATGACAACTGTTACATATTGCATTCCCAGCAGAAGGCAAATTTAGTTTGTGGTTCTGTGCTTCAGTAAATACTTATTGCACCAGCAGGGTCCTTTATGCTTTACATAAACATCTGCTTGAACAACCTCAAGAGGTTTTTGCAATGAATTTGCATTAGATAGTGCATCTAAATGTGGCCAATGAATGAGCTCAGAACACTCCAAATTCAAGTAAATAAGCTACTCCAAATCTATGATAGAGTTTTTTTTCCATATAAAACTGTGAAAAAATGGCAGAAAACTAAAACATGATGCAAAAATGTATTTTTTAAAAAGCCATCGCACCACATACAGCCCTCTGAATGCATTTACAACTGATATTTCTAAAGAATGTCAGGCTGACAGCCCCTGAAATCTTCCTGATCTGGTTTTTTCCCACCTCAAAGTAGGGGACTATCCCTGTCAGATGGGGGATCTGTTAAGGGAAGACAAAAAGGATCCATCATTACCACTTCTTTCAGACCAGGCACAAGTGTTTTTGTTTGGGTTTTCACCAATACCAAGTAAAATCATGAATAGTTTCTTTGCAGATAATGTCACAAAGCAGCAGATTAAACCCCTTGGGTGGCAACTGATGATTTCTGCATTGAGAAACGCTACCAAAAAGGCCATGTTTTGAGCAATTTGCCCTTATGCCAATTTTTTAAAGTGCAAAAATAAAATCTGAAAAATTATTGGTGAACAAACAATGTAATGCAGAAGTTTATTTACAGCGCCAATAAAAAAGTATTCACCCCCTTGGATGTTTTACGCTTTAATTGATTTTATAAAATCAATTATGGTCAATACAACTTTTTTTTCTTTGACAAAAATTACAGAAAAAACTTTTAAATGTCAAAGTGAAAACAGATTTCTACAAAGTTATGTAATTAAAGAAAAATATGTATTGTAAAATAAGATTTAATTTTCTTCAACAGTGGCCTTCTCTTTGCCACTCTCCCATAAAGCTCTGACCTGTGAAGAATCCAGGCAACAGTTGTTGTATGCAGAGTCTCTCCCATCTCAGCTGCTGAAGCTTGTAACTCCCTCAGAGTAGTCATAGGTGTCATGGTGGCCTCTCTCACTGATTTCCTTCCTGCACGGTCACTCAGTTTGTGAGAGCGGCCTGATCTAGGCAGGTCTAAACATGTGCCATATTCCTTCTGTTTCTTGATGATGGATTTAACTGAACTCCAGGGGATGTTCAGTACCCTGAACAGACATTTTTATCTTTCCATCCTCTGACTTATACTTTTCAGTAATCTTTTCTCTGAGTCACTTGGAATGTTCTTTTGTCTTCATGGAGTAATGGCAGCCAAGAACACTGATTAACCATTGACTGGACTGTCCAGATACAGGTGTCTCCATTTCACTAACTGAGAGACTACTAGCACCAATTGGCTGGACATCTGTTGAAGATCAGTCACTGAAGGGGCTGAAAATTTATGTAGTCACTTACTTTACATTACATATTTTTGTTTAACTAACATTATAGAAATCTGTTTACATTCAGGCATTAAATAGTTGGGGTTTTTTTTGTATCTTTTGGTCAAAAAGCCAAATCATATTGACCATGATTGATTTATAAAATCAATAAAAGGGTCAAACATCCAAGGGGGTGAATGCTTTTTATAGGCACTGTATGTACACTGAGATTGCACCGGTCGCGTGCATACAGTCTATTGTTTTGTATTGATTAATGAGAATAAAAGTCACCATCCCCTCCCACTCGCTTACAGTGACTTCTCCTAATTATATCCTGCTGTTCTCATATCAGCCTCACATGGATATTCTGCTAGGGGGCCTGCAGGACAAACTCTGGATAAAGTCAGGCCGAGGATTGAGAGCAATACATATCCATCACCTTCCATATTTCACTGCTGTTCTCCTTTCATAAAGAATTAAAAAACATGTTTTTGTCAAATATTTAAAAAGATATTGAATGCATATTTTCAAGGGCCAGAGTGTTTAATAAACACACAAATTAGGCATTAGGAATAAGCAGAATTATAGAGCCATTTGCTAAAAATGAGAGAGGTTTACCACAGTATTTATGCAGGCTTTGGTACATGTAAGTTCAGCTTTTAGAGTAATTAAAGCTAATCACAAAGACTATGTTCGTCCTTCACATTCCTCCCCTTAAATAACATGAGCAGCCCCGCCCCAAGTTAACAGCAGTACTGCTTGTTTCAATTAAAGCTGAAGTGCCATTAACAGAAGTAATGAGAGGCACTCTCTTTAATTTTGGTCCTAATGTACTGCAGGGTAAGAATGAAAACATGAATTACTCTTTTAATAAGATGATTTAATTGTTTTTTTGTTTTTTTTTCAGCAAGTTAACACTCTGGGAGTAGATGCATAAACAGAAAGCTCATTGTTCATAGAAATGATAATGTCCAAACTACAATTCATATGTGTCTTCTATTCGTATTTAAAAGCATTGGTTAGAAGCTCCTGCCAGCAGTAGTGGGCGTGTAGGAGATGGTTAAGCATGGATTAAACTGTGTCAATCAATTGATGCACTTTAAATAAACAAGCTGAGACACTACAGTAACACCAGCGTTGTATACGGCCCTCTTTATGCTGCAGGTTATTTTATACATTAGAACTGAATGCTGTGAAAATGGACTTAAACGAGGCTTGTGTTTCATAACCACATGAAACAGACAAGAACTAATGAGTGAGAAAACAACGGTTCAACTTCACTGAACATCATTTACCATCAGACGTCTCTAGCTATTTTAACACTCAAAACTCAACAGGAATACAGGCGTGTTATCTGTTATGTGCCTGAAGAAATACACTTTCTGGACAAAAGAATTTGGCCACCTGACCATTGCACAAACAGGGACTGTATTGACACTGTATTCAAATGCATTTACTATAACGTGGAGTCAGCCTCCACTCTTCTCTGAAGGCTTTCCACAAGATTTTGGAGTGTTTCTGTGGGAATTCATTCTGTAGAGCAGTGTTCCCCAAACTATATTTCTGGTGACCCACTTTTTACAAAGTACAAGCCATCACGACCCAACAACTTCGTTTTCCGTACATTACTGCTCATCACTTCTGACTTTTGTGCTCTCTTGACTGGTTGGTTGGACAGATGGCTGGTTCTAGCTTGGATAATGTTAATGTTTTTGAGATCATTCTTGTTATAACAAAGCTATCCTCTGAGAATAATTAATGTTCTACTGACATATTCAGCTCCTCCAGCTTTGAATTTCTCATGGATTATCCAGCGCAGCGCTTCCTACTTCTGAGCTCAGCTAAATAAAGTAAAGGAGAACCTTTTCTAAACAATGTTTCTATTTAAGTTTATCACATCTATCTGCTTCTTGGAAATTTTTAGACAAACATCGATCTTTTTAATGATTTAACAGGAAAATTTCAGCCTACCAAACTCCTGTCTCCTCCATCAGCTGTCATCCAGCTAAACAGCTGATGGAGGAGACAGCAGAGTTTTCAGATTGAGATTTATGTGTGAAAACTAAAAAAAAAAAAAAAAAAAGAATATATACAGTCATTTCCAAAGAGCAGATATATAAAGGGAAATAGAAACAACCTTTTTGAAAAGTCTCCCATTCTCTAGCGCTGCGCTTCATGTGATAATCCATGAGAAATCTAAGGCTGTAGAAGCCTGACTTGTTCACGAAAAAATAATAGCTTTCAGCAGATATCTTCATTATGACATGAGTGAGTTAGAAAAGCATTTTTATATTTATATGTGCCGTTAAACTGCGCTGCCGTACTGCAAAACTTCTGCCTTTACTTCTGTCTCCTCCAGCATCACATCAGGCTGATGTGGGGCTCATGATGGGCTGAAGGTTCTGTGTCAACAAAAAGAGGATCGATGTGATCATTTCCAAAAGGCAAATAATGCGATAAATAAATAAATGAAAGGTTAATAAATTATATCATTTGAAAAGGATCTCTCTTTCCTGCGCATGGACAAGACGAATGTGCACTTTATGAGATAATCCATGAGATTTTAACAGGCTGAATGAGCTAGATCTGTATGTGGAAAATATCTTTTTCTCAGCAGATATGTTCATTATGACATGAGTGAGCTAGAAAGGATTTTTGTGTTTTTATGTGCCGTTAAACTGCGCTGCTATGCTGTTAAACTTCTGCCTTTAAACCCCTGCCTCCTCAGGCTTAAATGTGCAGCTGACAGAATGAAGTTTCTGTGCAATAACAACATCAAAAAGGATTGATGTGATCACAACAGGCAAGCAATATAAAAAAGAATGAAAGGTTAATAGATTATATCGTTTGAAAAGGCTCTCTTTCCACCTGCTAACAGACGCACAGCGCTTCATAAGATAGGCAGGAGAAATTAAAGGCTGCCTGCACTAAATATGTTTGAGGAAAAAACTATTTTACTACTACTATATTTTTCTCAGTGGATATCTTCATTATAGCAAGACTGATCTAGCTAAGCATTTTAGTATTCATATGTGTCGTGAAATTGCACAGCTGTTGTTGAGGACTATCGCTCTTGTGCACCCGCATGTGAAATAAAGGCGTGATCATGACGACAAAAACAGTGAATGTGCAGTAGCCTACTTTCCCTCTTATATAGACAGATTTATTGCACACTAACTTAGGTAAATCTCTTTAAAGTGAGTGACTGTGAGAGTGATTGCCATGGAAATGATGGATCGTCTCACTCAATCACAGCAGTGTGAACCAGGAGGTGTTTAGAGCGTCGCAGAGTGGAACGTTGCAAGCAGTTGCAAGTTTCAACTTGTCTCATCGTGAATCTTTGGTCTGAACTGGGCTTTGCTGACCTGGTGCTTTTTATTGACTTCACCTCTGTCACATAGACTTTCTTTGTTTACTTGACCCTTTGGGCCTTCAGCGGCTGTCTGGTCTTGAACAATGTGTTTCTTTTTTATTAGCCAAGCATCAATGACTGTGACTTTTTCCATCCAGTGGCTGGCAGAACCTTGTTTGAGTTGTACTATGGTTAATATTATGGTATGTTATGGTTTAGTGTGATAGGGTGGCACTGATGTTGGACAAGAAGGCCCGGCTTACAATGTCCCTTCCAGTTCATCCCAACGGTGATCGATTGGTTTGAGGTCAGGGCTCATGGGCTGGTCCAGTTCTTCCACGTCAAACTAATCAAACTTGTCTCTATACTGTAGTCTTTGCTTTGTGCACTGGGGTATAGTAATGTTGGAATAGGCAAGGGCCCTCCACAAACTGTTGCCAAGCCTAAACCTGAAAATAGCCCCATACCATTATCCCTCCTCCACCAAACTTCACAGCTGGTACAATGAAGTCAGGCATGCCACTGTTTTTTTTTTTTGGAACTGATTTAAAGTAACTAACTTTACAATATTCCTTGATTGTTTAATTCAAAAGCACTGAACAGACAGATGTGCAGACTTGCTTATGATGTTCTAACAACTAGGCAACCCTAAACCATTAAGCCTAAGTTAATACTGTTGACTGCAGGAATTGAGCAAAATGTTTCTCAATGTAGTAAAACAGTGTCTAAACATGCGCCACACAGAAAGTGAAAGCTATGATATGGAGTAGAATCAGGCTGTTAAATATGACATGTGGAGTGCTGTCGTAGAGTTATTAGGGGATTAATATCTTATCCAATCTTAAAATCAGGACAAGATTAATAGCAACATCAATGTAATAGGATGAGGGTGGACAAGGTCACAGCAACCTTTTCAGCCAAATCCATGCATATCGACTTTTTACATCCAAGGGTGCAGAGATGGGTCAAAGACTAATGTGAAATTTTAATGAGCAGTGTCAACAGGCTAACATCACTGTTAAAATGCACCATGTAGAAGCAATAGGAATGAGACATGTTACTGCAAACAGAGCAGTGGGCTATGTATTTTGAAAGCATACTGTACTAGTGTGCAATTTGTTTTGCTAAGGATATATCTATTTTTGTCTAAAGAGACGCAATCATACTCCATAACCTTGACACTTCTCTACAACTCTAAGGACCTTTTTAAATTTCTGTAGGGCACCCTGCTAAAAAAACTTGCCCTTCAACACTTCACACAGAGTTTAAATGGATTTACTAGTAAGTGGAGCTGAGTTTTACTAATAGATGATTTAAATTCTGATTAGCATTTTAAAGTACTAATAATGGCATGTAACTACTACCCAACAAATGCATAGATGTACTCACATTTCTCATAGCCTTGCCTTTAATGTGTCTGAAACATGCCTTTTCATATTGTGGCCCTTTCCAGCAGCTTTCTAAGAAAGAACCACTAGCCTACAGCGCATACTGTATATGAGGCATCCTAAAATGTAAATGTAAACATTTTCAGCTTCACTTTTCTCATTACTACAGGCACTGCTGGTCAAACATAAACGAAAAGAAGCAACTAATTTATGCAAATTTTCACTTTGTTAGCAGTCTAATGAATTTTAATGCAGGTTATCAATTCTGGAGCAAGCAATTCAAGGGAAAATAAGAGGCTTTGCCTTACTAAGCTGTTGTCTGCAGCAGAAGCTATCAGTCAAAGTGGATATTAACAAAACATGGGGAACCTCTTTCATCAAATTTTGGCATACAAAACACCCAAGATCGCCTGCTATCTTTCTTTTAAATTTTTACCCTAGCTTTGGAACTATTTTTTGTGTATTCTGCATGAACATCTAATGATTGGGTATGAAATCATTAAAGTTCTTCTTAGAAGAAAAATAAAACAAATAAGTTTATATGATGAAATGTGATGAAAGATTTAAAGGTTTTATGTGGACTGAAAGATATTAAATCACCTACAATTGAGAAAAAAAAGCGCTAGGATATCTGTCCTCTTTATATTTTGGTGTAGACATCTCTGTGGATTTGCTTCCTTGAAACAAGCTTGTACACAAGCTAACAACACACCATTTTCCAAACAAAATTTACAGACTACTTTCATTAATTAACTTCCTTTCATAAAAGCCACGAGGGAAGCTGAAGACTTTGTTGTTTACCTTGCAAAGACCAGCAACATGTAAAGACAAACTGTGTGTTTTGGAGGCTATGGTGCAGTGGACCAGAATACTTCATGTAAATAAAGCTGCTAGCACTTAATCCCAGAGGAAAATGAAAAGTGACTTAACTACTCAGAGGCTGGGAAAATTAACCCACCAGTTGTGACCATGCATAATAATCAAGTGTGGATGAGAAAAGCTTTATTGGTGTGAGACTTTATTATTTTTGTGGATTAATTATCAGATTGGCAATGGAAGCCATCACTTGATTTCACTGTGATAAACTAGAAAATTATTTGACTCTATTAATGTGAAATAAACTCAACTACAGAGTTCATATTGTACAAGAAGAAATGTGTCAGATGTGAGTGATGACTTTATGACAGTACAACTCTCAAAGGAAAATGCTTTGAAAAAATGTTTTGTTCCTCAGTGCAGAGGATTGGGTTTGGTTACAGCATGAATGAAAACAACTTTCAATTAATCATCATTCTAAACTATACATCAAGGTAAAAAGAAGATAAAAGTGGCAGCAACTTCAGAAAATGATTTTGTTTATTAAATCACTCCTTTAGCTACACTAAATAGGCATCATGACTTTAATTGGACTGCTGCAGAGCAACATGTTAACATTTTTCTGCCTTGTATGACTTAGAATTTGTTTAAGCAGTACCTAGGGGTGCGGTCTCAGGTTGTGAAGAAACAGAATGTATAGACAAACTGCTAAAGCTGTTTTAGTGTAGTATTGCATCTACTACTGACCTTCATGGAGGTGTGTTATGGTTTTCTAAACCATCAATGTTCCTAAAAACATCTTTGAAGAGCTCAAAAGACAGCATCCTAAACCATCTGCTGAGATTTGAACAGATAAGAGAGATTAACTACACCACAACCAGCGTAAAGAAGTGTGGCAGAGGAAGATACTGTTGTTTTAACCGGTACAGCTGACATTGTTTTGCATTCCACTGTTTTCCCTGGCTTATTGACAAGCCTTTCTACCTCTCTACATGAGGTTAACCTGTCAGGAGAACAGAATCACAAAGGAAACTTAATAATATCAGCATCCTTTTATAGAGGGAGGTGGCGATGTCCATGAGGTTCAGACATTGATCGGTATTAGAAAACGTGTAAATCATTGATTTCCATGTATTTTAGCCTACATGCATGCTGCTGCATGATCTCAGACTCCATCTCCCTCCTCTCTCCTTTATCATGAGCAGACAGGTGCACATAGCCTACGTCACCAATCCATGAATTAACCTTTTGTTTTTCCTTTTTATAGATAAAAGTCAAGATTACATTAAAATGTAGAGTGTTATTAATTTACTGCATAACTGTATGTCTTAAAAATGAATCATATTCCTCTTTATGTTAAGATTTATTTGTTTTGGCAGTCTATAAACAAGGCTAAAGTAACTCTGTCATAGTGAATTACACATTAACATGCAACTTGTGTAAAGCTACAGTTGTAAGAGTTCTGTTTATAGTTCCCATGCCTAAAATGAAAATCACTGTGTTAAAATGTCCCTGATGAACTCTAACATAGATTTTCATCTGGAAAAAGTGGTCTGAGTGCTATGGCCTATTTTTGTCCTTCTTCATCTCCTGCCTTCTCCTGCCCAGTGTGCCAAATGTTTGGCTTTTCCTCATCTCACTTAACATAAAAAGGGACATGTTTTATATGTGGTTTATTTCTCACTATGGAGGCTAGGGTTTGTCAGTCTATGGTAATCAGTAATGAAGAAGCACAGTTTTCATCCTATCATGTTGAAAATCTAACATTTGAATGATTGAAACCTACTACTGGCTCATTTTTACTGTAAATAGATCTGTTTTTTTGTCTCAATCTATTTAACCAGGAAGAACCTCATTGAGTTTGAGATCCCATTTACAATAATGTCCTAACAAAGACAGCCAGCAGCACATTTAACAAAGTTAAAGACATGAAACATAAAACACAAACTCAGATCAACCAACTCCTGAGTCATAGAGCACAAAGTCATCAGAACAAAACACCTACAGACTGATGCATCTTCCTCCAACACTTTTAATGTAATTTTAACAAGATTTAAAGAGACCAACTCTCTAAGGCACAGATGTTCCTGCAGTAGAATCCAGGCTGTAGGAGCAGCATATCTGAAACTCTTTTTAACCCGTTTTAAGAGGAGCTTTGGGGCAAAAGTAAGTCTGGTGACTGGGTCACAGAGTGAAGACTGAAGCTTCCAGCACTTTTCATGTGAATAAAATACCATACGTGTGATGGAAACAGGTTTAAAACACCAGTGATCAGTTCCCTGAATTACTAACTGGTACCAGTATCAGCCCTGGAAAATCTGTCAGTCAATCTCTAGTTAGAAGTGTCAGTGCTGCTCTGTCAGCCCTTCCAGAAAGCTTTTCTCCAATTAAATTATTGGTAGTCATTGTTATCACTTAGTGTTTGAAAATAGTCTTTAACAAGGGTGTCAGTTAAGCTGGATTGGTAGAGGACACAGGTTACAGTCTCAAATCCTGATCCTGGTGCTGTTTGGTGCATGCCTTCCCTGACTCTTGATCCTTAAATTTCCTGTCTCTCTTTAGCTGTCCTATCAATAAAGGCCCAAAGCCCCACAAAAGTCTTTAAAAATGTCTCTAATGAAAAATATCACCTTCTAATCTGACCATTAAAATCATAACAATAATCAAAGATGATATTTTTCATTAGAGACATTTTTAGCTGTCCTATCAATAAAGGCCCAAAGCCCCTCAAAAGTCTTTAAAAATGTCTCTAATGAAAAATATCACCTTCTAATCTGACCATTAAAAACATAACAATAATCAAAGATGATTTCAAACAGGCTTGAAAATGGATAATATAAATCCATCAAAGTTAAACGTAAAGGTAAATTATAAATCTTCTTTCAGGCTGTAATAGTTCTTTACCTTGATCTTTTTTATTGGGACTTTTGTTTTATGAGACTATTGCCATGACAGCAAGAATGACCGGACAGGTGGTTTACTAATTGGTTAGACTGAAAGCATACAAGGCAGCAACACCCCTGGGTGAAATCGTTTGAGTGTGGTCAGACGAATCTCCTGCTGTGATCTAATGACAGCGCTACTACACCAATGAGTCAAAGGCTCAGTTTGAGATTTATCACTCTCCTTTTGTTTGGAGGCTGATTTGTTACGGCACAGATAAAAAAAAAAAAATGTGTGGCATAACTGAGATGCTCTCCTCTGCGTCTGACACAGCACTCACATTTGCCATCAAGTTCCTCCTACTCTCCTCAGAGGACATCAGTGTTTTATGTGTATTAAAAGAACAGTGGTGTGTGGGCAGCTTCTTTGTCTTGGACTCCAAGTAAAGTGACCAAGACAGCTGATTGTACAGATAAAATATAAAGCCATAACCTTTCTCCTCACTGGATTAATACTGAAAGCATTCTTCATCCTGACAACTTACAGTCAACAGAAATTTATGACTTTTTTTTTAAGTCCGACTAAGCAAAATATGCATTTTACTTTTATTGAAGGCATATTTTGCCTCATACTGCCCCGTCTTTTTTCAGAGGAAATGACCTTTTCTAGTATGTAAAGCCATTCATCTGAAGCACTGCTCTGACATGAGGAGCGAATGATAATGCACTGGTAGTGTCAAGCAGAACTTTTTGATATTTAGCTGAAGCACAGAGCAGTCTTGATTCAAGGCTCTAAAAAGAAATGCAGCTCTGATGCAGCTTTTAAAAAGGTTTTCACGTTTTGACACATAAATGTCAGCAGTCAGTGCTGACTACCAGAGTTGCTGTGACAATATGTTAAAGCACCATGGACGAGCTCAACAGCTGTTTAGAAAAGTTGATTTAAAGCTCCAGTGAGGAGTTTCTCACTGGAAACAAAACAACCTTAGATTACCATTAATTATTACCGTCAGTTATTATGAGGACAGCAGATAGAGTTGGAAACTGGGGAATGATACGTGTGAAAGGAGCCATATGTTGGACTTAAATCTGGGCCACCCACTTCATGACAACAGCCTCTGAACATGGGGCGTGTGAACTAGGCCACCACTGCCTCTCTGATGACTCTCATTAACAAACAAGAGCATAAAAGATCATAAGGAAGACTACTTGTCATTATTTCAAGCTATTTTTATACTTGTAAGACAATGTTAATTTTAACAGCTATTTTAAATTCATTCTGCATTTTAGTTTTAGTCAAATTTTCGTCATTTTTGCCCTTTAAAGTTTAAGTTAATGAAAACTTAAAACACATTGTAGTCCAGTTTTAGTCTATGTCAAGTCCTTAAATTTAGTCAAATCTTTAAGTCAAAAGAGTTATTCTCTTTGCCTGAATCTGGTGTAGCTAAATCATACATGTGTGCTCTATGCCAGTGGTTCTCAGCCTTGGGGTCGGGACCCCATTGGGGGTTGTGAGACACTGAGAGGGGGTCACCAGATGCCTTGAAAAAACAAAGAATGTTTTTTAAATTACACTGTTGCCACTTTATACCAAATTTACCAAATTTTAACCCATTTTCATCACTTTTTAACACCAATTTTGCCAATTTTAGCACATTTTTGCCACTTAAACCCCATTTTTGTCCATTTAAAACCCTTTCCACCTTTTTTATTTCCTGCCTGTTTTTGTCACTTCTGAACCAATTCTTGCCACTTTCTGCCTATGGTTGCCTAATTATTGCCAATATTAACCACTTTTTGCCCATTTTAACCACAGTTTTGCCAATTTACATCAATTTTTCATCCCAGTCCACCTAATTTCCCACAATATTTTTGCACTTCAAAGCCATTTGAGCCATTTTTTATCCCCTTTTACCACATTGTGTGCCTGTTTTTGTCAATTTAATCCATTGTGGGTTATTTTTTGCCATTTTTATCTCATTTTTGCCACTTTTAACCCATTTATGTTCCTTAACAATACAATTTCAACACCTTTTCCACCATTTTTTGCCATTATTTACTAATGTAAGCAGTTTTTCACCCATATTAAATATGTTTTTAGACAAAATTTATTTTCATTTTAAGAAGGCTGTTTACTACACACGACTATTCTAGGTTGCACATGGCTATTCAACTACCTTCAGGTACAGCGGGGGTCCCCTGTCTATGGCACCTTTATTTTAGGGGTCGCTGGCTGAAAAGGTTGGGAACCACTGCTCTATGCAACCTGCAAAACCTGGACTTCCTGCTTTCCAGAGTTGAAAGGCAGAAGATCTGGATTCACCCTTCCTAACAGCTTGTGCTTTCTCATATCATGGATATTGAATGTGCCATGAAAACTAAATTACTTTTTAGTATTATTATAGTCTCCTTGATAAAAACCAAACTTGCTTTTAGCTAGGCTTAATCTCATCTTCCTAATGAAACAAAGCTAATAAATGAACAATTTTTAGTCACAGTTTGTAGTCAACAGTTAGTTGTAAGAACAACAGTGTGGTAGGTGTCCGATAAAACATGCACACTACACTACATGCACACTGTGGTCCAAGTTGCTAAAACGGATATTTTGAAGGTTTATGTAATACAGTTTCAAGCCTGTCAAACCACCAGTTCAAATCTGAGAAATCTGTGAGGGGGCTGGTATTCTGCTGACTGAGGTGAACAGAACAAGAACAAGTTAATTGCACTTGGTCTAAGTTTCTAAAGAAACACATGAGAGGCTGAATAGAACTATCAATGAGCTAAAAATGCACATCTAGCTTAACTGTAATGAAAGAGTTTTAAAATTTATTTGCCTAGTAACACTGCGCTGCACCGTTTGGTATTATGTGACTGACTTAGGTAAGATGTACTCAGGGAGTTAGCTGTCAGGCTGGCTGCTGACTGGTAGCTATTCCTGTTAGCTATCCCTGCAGGTTCAACCCTTAGCTCTAAGTTTTAATTCTGTGCATAAATGGAAAAAATTCTCAACTGGAAAAAAAGCCTGATTATCAACAGAAAACAGTGCTTGCTGTAACTTGCTACATCCATTTGTAAATTAATTCGCCCCTCTGGGAGAAATATATTCTGGATCTGAATCTTCTGCAGTCTGCAGTCAACACTAGCTGCTCTCTGAAGAAAAGAATGTATACGGTTCAATTATCGTACAGATTATCCAGACTTCTGGTGCATTTCTACCACGCAGTCCAGCTTGGTTCAGCAGAGTTAGGCATGGTCTGGTTCAGTACACTCTGATCGTACTTGTGTTTCACAGTCAACGTCTATCTAGTCTTGCCTGTTGTGATGGGATTTTTCAGAGATGGACCATTTGGCTCACCTAAATAATAAGAACTGGTCTCCATCTCCCAAACATCTCTCCATTTTGACTTTTTATGGCGCAAGTTCCTGTCATTCATATGAAAGAGCCAGCTCGAAGAACTAACTTCTTTGTGAATCCACTGTCAATTCACTGCCCCACATTGTAAATAGTCTCATTTTTTCCTTTAAAAGCAAAACGAGGGAGAACAGCTGTTCAGCTCAGTATATACATGGTGCGTTATGTGGCTTTCCACAGGTGAGGATTCTTTCAACCAATTAACAGACTGCAGTGTGTCTGGCTCCGCTGTGTAGGGTCAGATTGGATCTACTGCGGTATGCTAGGTCCTTCAACAGAAGGGTGCCAAAAAAGTAGGACAGTAGAGATCAATTATCTTGGTTCCTTTTTTCAACTCTTCACAGTATAAACACAAATGACTGCGTACTGTACCGAACCAAATTGAACCAGACCTCTTGGAGAAAATGCAGTTTTCCATGACATGGGCCATGTCGAGCCCTGAACCTCTTGAAACACAACTGTTGTTCAAACAAAGTCAAGTGCTCAGTTCCTTTTAAAAACTATTCTTAATAAGGACACAGAAGGTGCCATTACTGCTCAATCTGATGGATGAGTTGTTGACTGGAATGTGAAACCACCCGGGTCTCTGCTTTGGTTCAAGAAAGTGTGATTCCTCCAGGGGAAACGTACTGTGATTGAAGTATTTACGACAGGACAGAAATGTGATGGCGTAGAGAATGTGTGTGACAGTGACGCATGACTGAACAGATTACTGTGTACAGACTGTAGAGCGGCCCTTTGAATTGTGATGCCTCACTTTATTGTGCTGAGGTTAAAAGGCTCACCTGTGAGGGAGATGCATTACTCTACCGCCCTGCTCTTTTTGATATCGGAGTCTGCCGAACAACGACCATGTCAGCAAAGTCACACGATCTGCAGCAGACGAGGTGGGCCAAGCTAAAAATGAACTGTGACGGGACATTGACTAAAGTAATAGAAAGACAGTTTCTGCAACATCATGATGTCTCCTACTGCATGATAAAAAAAAAATGCTTGCCTAAAAACACATTATTCTACACAACCACCCAAAGTGTGTTTAATATCTCCAGTGGGAGGAAGTGCTCTCCTCTGTACAAGAAGCTGTTTAAGAAGCAGGAAATACTGCTTAATGCAGTACAGCGCTTTCAGCAAATGCAGATGACTGCCTGAATAAGTGCAGTTTCTCCATCTCTATGGTTAATATTAATCATGTGAGACACTTTTCTGTTCTTGGTTAATGCAAACAGAAAAAAAGAAGGAAAATCTGCCTCCCTCAGTCCCTGCAACCAAAAAGATGCATATTCCACTTCTTAATTTCTATGCTCCCAGAATCACTTTATACAATAAAAACTAAAGATTTTAGCAAAAGAATAATGTTACATCGATATTAGGAAGGGATAAAAACACATTACATTAACATTTAACAGTGCAGCAGCTAATCACATGATACTGGTTACACTTCCTGGCTTTAAAAACATTAATCTGGCTCAAACATTACATGACTCACAGCTGTTGTCTTAAACCTGCAGTATCCAAGGAATCAAAAATGATCCTAACACCATGGTATAATAACCAAGTTAAAACAGATAGGATAATATGCCAAGGGTAATCCTCATTTTATTTGTTTTCAGTCATTTTTTTTGTTAATGAATTAAAATTAGTGATCTTTTCTTCACATAAGAGTCTTTTCTGTGAACCATGTTGCAGTCATTTTCTCTGTATCTTGTAATATTGGCTAAATGTAGAGTACAATACTGCTTTGGCACTGAGTTAACAAAAACCTAGGTAAAAAAAAAAAAAAATTACTGCAGCCACCTTATTCCAAACCTCCATGACTCTTTGAGTGAATTCTGGGTATGACTTTACCATCTGCTAAATGACACTGTAACAGGAACCAGAACTCTGACATTTCAGAAGGTATAACTTTTAACTTAGTTTATAACATTTAGCTTGGTTTTAAAGAAAAATTAAGCAGTATTTGTTAAATTTAAGGAGTTTATTCCTTTCAAAACAACCACTGTTGGTGGTTAGCCCCTAAACTTAGCCATAAAATGTTTTTATTTAGCATAACTATTCAGAATAAGGTGGATTAAGGTTCCATAAATTTATGGCATGTTGACATATTGTTCATGAGGACTCAATCACATTAATCAAGATCTAAAATAAACACACTTCTTAGGAGAAAGTAAAGAACACTTTCCAAAGAGAAATGACAAGTGCTGTCATGGTACCAAAATGTTCTAATTTTGATAAAACACAATTAAAAATCCAACACTATGAATACCTGTTTTGATATCACTATTTTTCTTTCATTGATCAAAAATGCTAGCAAACTCCTACACACTACCTAAAGTGCATAAATAGATTTGAAACATGTGTGATCTATGTGTGCAGAAATATATTTAAATAATTAACACAGCAAGCACTTGCTCTAATGTTTTGTTTTCATTCCTCTCCTAAGCATCATAAGTTAATAAGTTGATAAAATGTACACAGAATGAAATCAGTTTGAGGCTGCTTTTCCAATGCAGTGAACATGATAGTTACTTACTTTAATCTATTTTACTTGCTTATTTTTCAAATTTGCCACATGTTTATAGTTTCTTAGTATTTGAAATTGACATGGGGGCCACACTGAGTTAGGGGCAGGCTGCATGCGGACCCCCCGGCTGCCAGTTGCCCATGCCTGGTTTAAAATAATGATTTTTAAAATTGCATACAAGTGACATAGGCATGATCATGAAATCATGTCTATAAAATGTTTAAAAGCCCCTTCCCCCAACCTATAGATTCAAGTTCTTAGATTTTAACTGGTGGTATTCAAGCAAAGCTAATTTTTAGTAAGAGAAAGAAACAATGAAAGACAAAACATTTACTGCTTTCTGACATGATACAATATCTTCATTACAGTGAATCTGTTGCTGAGCTAAAGGAGGGATCATTTCCCACTGATAAGATTTGTTATCTTTCATGGTAAGAAAAATGGAGCCCGTATTTTTATGCCTACATCTATACGTCTCTCTTCAGTCCATAAGACCCCTACCATCTCTTCATCTCATGCAGGAAAAGATGTGAAGTATAACATTTTACTGCCTTTGAAAGAGCACAATCCTCCATTCAAGAATACAAGTGCCCCTCTTGTGGATATCCACAGCTGCAGACACATATCCGTCTGTTCCATTTGAAAGGAAGCTGATATAGAGTGATGTACATATCAGTGTCAGGATATAAATCCTGCTGTCAGTCTCAGCTGTTGCTATCAGTTTATGTCCTGTGAAAATGAAATGGTTACCTGAGCAGATCACCACTTCTTACACTGATTGTACACACTGTTAAGTTGCTGTGAAGTCATTTCTTTCCTTTACTGCAGGGCATTTTTTAAACACACTGACAGGAATAAAAGATGGCCAACAGGACTTGCAGGCATTTTTTTAGCATTCACCAAGGCCACACCGGCTCTGGACTTCACAGTTTTTACCTGCTGCACAGAGAAGCCTGTTACTGCCTGTTACTGACATTGGTCTATGGTTTCTATAGCCAAGGCTGCTAGGAGTCTGTTTCTTAGATATCTCTGCTGTTTTAGCTCAAAAGAAAACAAATTATCAGATATATATAGATTCAGCAGAAGAATTTACTGATTGATCAAAAAAACAACTGTGCTTGCAGACCTGTTCTTCATCCCTGCACAAAAATAAATCCATGTGAGGACCCTCTTACACTGTTCTATCAGCTATTTGTGATTTTCAGTGCTAGAGCTTCAAAGGGTATTTTTACTGTTGTGATTTACCAGGGTGGCTTATTAACCAACCTACTAGCTTGTTATATAACTGCATTAATGTCAGATCTAACATTTAGAGACATTAGCTAAAGGGGAATTACATGTATGTGGTGTAAAGAGAGGTGTACATTAGTTCATCTCTACCTTGTTGTGAAGCGTCCACCCTGCTGCAGTTATCTTGAGCGAGAACAGCATCCAATCTGACAGTTGCTCATTTCCTTATCAATTATGTGCAAAGAAAAAGAAGAAAAAAACACTAAATGAATGCAGGTACATAAAGTCCATTCACTGACTGCCACATCAAGCAGGACAGCTTGTCACAACACCTTGCTGCCAGTTCACTCTTAATAACACTAGCATGTATTATTACGTCACTTTGATTTTTGGTGAATCTTACCTTGTGATGAAAATGTCAATGAAGCTGCACTTCTGTTCTCATCAGCTTTGTTTTATAGATTTATTGACTGACCTCTATTTATCATGTTAAACCCCCACCGGGTTCAAAATAATGAGTTTAAAAACTGCATACAAATAGACACAGACAAGATAGGCACATGATCATGAGTGGTTTAAAAGCCCATCTTCCTCTCTGCTTGGATCCATGGACTTACATTTTTCCTGATGATATTTCCCTTGGTAGACCCACTGTTTCCTCAACATGCCTTATTTACTTCTGTGAGTGATTTTGTACATTTCCCAGACTATTGACGACCTCCTATGAACCCTGCTTTTTATCTGTTGGTGAGGAATAGTGATGGCCATGATAGCGACAAGGATAGTGGGAGCAAGAGATTTTCTCCAGGAGAATAAGTAAGAGGCATACCCCTTCCTCAAACTGCATTGCATCTTCTGTCTGTATTTCATTATGTTCCATTGAAGCTATTCTCAGTAGAGAAATGCACCACTGTCTCTTCTGCCATGGATTTCTCTCCTGAATGATAGCTAGACATCAGGGAAAAAATATGAAACCAGAGAGGACTCCTTGATTTAATGTGACAGTTATTATTGGTGGCTTTTTGGGGTAGAACAGGCAGCAGTTTTCAGCCAAAAGACTTCCTAAAACTCACTGAACATTGACCTCATGATACAAAACTGCAAAGCTGAAAACTATCTGGGTAGCATATCTTGCCCAGAGTTGTAATGACACCTGATGTTTTAATATTCAGTATGATGCTAGTAAAAATCAAACCATATCAATTCTTGTTTTGACACCATAGCACCCAAACAGAAGTCATAAGCACCCAATTCCAGGTAATGTCTTGTTTCTGGCAATGTTTCTGGGGTTTTGGTGCATTTTTAACAGTATGCAGATGTTTCTCTGTGATATCTGATGGCCACGTTCCTCTGTCCAAAACCAAGCTTAGACCAAAATTTGCAATGATGCAAACTGGCATCGACGATTCATCATTTTCATAACTCTTTCTCTTTCTCACGGTCAATTAAAGTGATTTATTAATGAGTTGACTACATAATAAAACTGCCTCTTTTAGAAGGACAGTACTGCACACTAAGTTTTTTTTCTGTACATTTATCATAATGATAATTTGTGACATCAGACTGTGTGCTGTCGGCATGAGAGCGATTCATCTACTGTGTGTTTATGGGATGCTTAAATTAGCTACCATTTGCTATCATATTCCCCAGAGTTTGCAGGAAATTGAATAAGTCAGTGTGATGTTTTCATTAAGGTGGCTTTTTAACAAACCTACTAGCCGGTCAGCTTACTTTAGCACATGGGTGGAAAGTAACTAAATACACTAACTCAAGGGAAAGTACTGTACTTCACTACACCTTCAAAAAACACAAGTCACAGAAAAAAAAAAACAAACAAAAAAACAAACAAACAAAAAAAGGAATTACCAGCTTTCTGCAAATGACATGAAACTAGCCAGCTGTTTGGCTTTGACTGCATGACGGTCAATAGAAAAGAAATGATTCCACATTATATCCAAAAACAGCCTGACATTTCACTTTATATAAAAGGTGTGACTTTCCCTGAACAACCTGACCAGAGTTTCATACCCTAATGTTGTTATTTCCAGTAAGGAAAGATCAGATTCTACTGCACTACTTCTCAGTAGCTACTCGGTACTCTTAAAATAAAATTCAATCATGTTTAACTGATCATAAAATACTTGATAACAAGTTATTAAGTTCCAGCAGCAACTAAGCACAGCCAGAGGGTGTAACTCATGCCACCTTTTTGTTCTGTCCGATGTATACAACCAGTGTCACAGTTTAACTAGTACTCGGATTAACTGGTGACATTCTACCAGGCCACTTGCTTCCCATTCTTAAGAATTTCTCAGTGTCTTCAGAGACATTAATGCTGCCTGAAAAGATTTTGCTGGGCTACAAAGTGTGTTTGCAGAGATAATGTCACAGAGCTGAAGTAGATATTTCTGGCTTTACCAGCTTCCAAGGTGCATGGAGGATGAATAACGTTCTGGAGGAAACAGAAATTTCCAGCAACACTCAGAGTTTAGGGAACAACTTTATCAGGCCAACGTGTTTCAGCAAAAAACAAAGTTATTTGTGTACTTTCGTATCGTTATTCATTCATTTTGAACCTCATATAAACTTATTTTAATGATGTTTGCAATGTGATTCTTAATGACGCTGATGAAGGCAACAAGCCAAAATGCACTGGTTAAATAAAGTCGTTCTCTGAAATACAATTGTTTACTGAGATAAATATTAGAAAAGCAAATTTAAGTGACTTTGCAGATGCCTGATTAAAAGAAAATAAATGCCAGTGGCTTATTAATTGTACTGGGACCCCACAAATACCTCACAAGGAATGTTTATGTTTCAGAAAGAAAAGCAGTGGCATCCACATTCCCTGTTTATCAATAAAAAATGTGAAAAATAAAAAGTAAATATTTGAGTCTATGTTAAGGTTGTAGAGTTTTAGTGGGTCTCAGAGGATGCTTAGGTCTCAAACTGGGCCTCAGGATACTGAAGTTTGAGAGGAATTACTTTTACCTTTAACTTGAGTAGGTTTTTAGAACACTTGTTTAACTCCTGCTTAAGTACATTTAACCAGAGTAACTGCACTTTTACATGAGCACAAGTCTGTCAGAGGTGGTGCCTTTTTCACCTCTGCTGTAGCAATATCAAATACTGTATATCATTTCCACACTTGTGCTGCAGGGGATTCATGACTATGCAATTTAAGAAATGAGTACCTTCATTTCCATTGTCTTGTAAGGCATCAACCCTGCTGCAGTTCTTCTGAGCAGGGAGTAGCATCCTCTTCAACTGTTGCTCATTTTCCAGGGAATTAAAGGTCCTGAAATGAAAAGAACAACATTTGGTGATCAACAGATTCTCACAGAATGTCTTGAATGATGCTGTTTTACCCATATACTGTGCTTATTGGTCCTACTGTCAGTTCTATTAAATCTGGGGAGGAAACTAAAAGATAACACAATATGTCATGTTTCATTGCAACTTGTCACAATTCTCTTCTCCCCCCCCCCCCATTTCTCACACTATGACAAGCTGACAATGATATTTTTGGCCTGGAGACATATCTCCAGGTAATTGGTTCCTCACCTCTCCCCTAATGGGAGGTGTGAGCTGTTCTGCTGCCACATGCTCACAAGTTTAAGGTAAGCTCCTGTGGGTCAGAAGTGCCTAATATCCTCAGAAGGCTTAAAGCAGCTTTTTATCTCTTTACAAAAATGTGACAACTAGTGCAGATTAGAAGTTATTTGCTTTAAACATAAAAAATATTTATGGCGCTGTCCTATGTGCATGCATTTTAAAATCTTCTGCTCTGAGATAAATACTGATATTAACAGTACATAATGTCTCCAGGACAACAAAATCAGATATCTGACTGTGGCTTACCATGAAATTGTCTACATAAGTGCATCACAGTCATCTTAACAGCATTCATTCATTTTACCAGTCAACAAATCCATTAAAATCCAGCATACAAAGAAAGAAAATTGGATTTTATAACCTATTCATGTGATAATCTAAAAATGGATTTAACCACCTACATTAATTTATAACAGAATATACACACACTTCTGCGGTTAAATAAGTTCAAACTGCAGTTCAGTCTTATCTGTAGCAAAGCCGGAATTGGTTTTGATTCAGAGGCGGCTGAATTTCAACATGTGTTTTCCCTTTTCCTTTTTCATTAGATTGCTTTTTTGCAAGAGCAGAGACAGGCGGTGAGACAGGGGAAATGCAATACCACTGCAAGATGAGTCTTCAAAATATATCCAGTGAGTGTTTCCAGGGAGAATACCTGGTCATGTTCTGCCTGCTGAAAATTCGAGGTAGGAAGAAGGATCAGACCTTTGCCGAATGGGTATGAATGGGTGTACTACTCTTATTCTGGCTCTCAAGCAATGCAGGGATTGAATAATGCATTAGCTCTCAATGGGATAATGCGATAGAAACCACATTCTGCCAAAGTCACGTCTGGTAGGGCTCCCATGTGATTCCATCTTTCAGCGGCTGCCAACAAAAATATCAGGTGTGCTAGATGTAATAGCATTTAGAGGTATTTTGCAAAATGTTTGCATCAGGTAATGCTACACAATAACATCAAGCCACAACTTCCTCCTGTATTAAAGAGTTTATGTACCAACTTTTATATCCACAAGGGTTATGCATAATTAGCCAGCACCCTTCCTAGTCAGTACCAGAATAACTAGTCAGCAGTGGTTTCCATCCAAATAAATCACAATTATAAACAACATTTTGGAAATTTGGCAAAGGAGAATGCAGATTTAAATGTTTTTGAATGCACTTCTGTTATGAGAGTATAAGGAGTCAATAAATCGAGCCATCTGTTTTGCAACTTATATAAGAGACCTCATTCCTGACTGCAGATGAATAATCTGACCAGCTGACTTCTCTTTCAAACTAACTGCCAAGCAGTTAAAGTCTGAGATTGTAGTCCGTGGCATATGTGAGCGTGTGTTTTTGTTCCAAGAAGTTTTGCATCATGTTTTAAATGTACTACTCCTCAGGGTTGAGGTGAAAGTTGATCAGACTCTTATTTGCTCAAATCCTTTGCAGATACTCCTGTCTTCAGCAGTACTTCAGTGTAGTCTCTACATTGTGATGAGAATCTACCTCCATGCATATAAAGAGGTTTCAGGCTCTTACTGAGAGGATCCCACCAGCTGCCTCATCCCAGACTGAATCTGCACAGCCTGCTGGCGTGAGTAGACCACAGGAGAATGTTTAAGGTGTGCCACTCTACTTTGGATGATTTCAACCACGTCAGAGACACCTCCTGCTGTAAACTCAGCTGATCGCAACAGACAGCTGCAGTTGCAAAAACTTGTCAGATTGCTATCAATCACTGCTTTTGTCATGTTTTATCATTGTTTTATGTTTGTCTAATTCCGCATTTGACATTCACCAGCAACTGTTATCAGTGTGTGTTGGATTTTTTGCAGATGGACAGATGAGGGCTCACAAAGCCACCATCAGCTGATGACAATGTTCCACTGATGCACTGGTGCATCAACACTTGGAAGGTGGTGAAGAGATGAAACATTTTAGAACAACCTTTTCTGTGGTTGAAGGGTTATATTTACAGCTCTGGCTGCTTACCTTCACATGCTGATGCAGATTGTCATCTTTTATTTTTCACTAAATGTGTTTCCACTACAAAAAGTTGCCCTGTCCTTTAATTTGGGAAGCAAAACTTTTCCATTTCCTCAAGTGTAAAAATCTCTCATAGGATTTTTTCTTTTCCATTTGCAGTGATTTCATTCATGTTTTCAGGCCCTAATTGTAAATGTAGACAAAACTGGTGGACATCCCCACTCCTTAAATCAATCATTGATATTCTTCTCAATTCAGGCATGCAATGCAGACCAAATGCTTTGTTTAAACAGTAACATAGCTCCCCACCTAGCTGAAGCTGTAGCTCTAATTAATGGCTCCTGCCATACCTCTTTAACACTCTATACGTAAATATTACCCTAAACAGATGGCAACTCATAGGAGCAGGAAAAGTGAAGGGTCAGCACTTTAAAAATGTCCCTGGGTAAGTTGGTACACAAGACACAACAAATGTGTTTTGATATGTAGTCTTCCACAGTCTTTTCATAGCAATGAGGAGGTTTTCTTTAAGTCTTTTTTGGCTGTGCATCTTAATAAGTTGGATCAGAGGAGAATGTGCTCCTATTTTGCCCTGTTTTGTTACTCATAGGAGCAGCACAGTTTGTCAATATTTTGATCCAGAAAACTGCATGATATCTGGCATATAATCACTCGAGTGCAGCATAGGCATGCAGACATTTACCTGCAAAGATGCTGAAGCAACGCTAATGTTAAAAAACAATGATACTGCTTACTCACAAACATTGTAATCATGTGTATAGTCATGTTGAATTTACTGTGCTCATTTTTGTTCTGAGAGCTTTCTTTTAAAGACAAGATGACTGGTCTGTACTTAAAGTTGTGTCTTAGTGACATAGAAAACTTCAGCCCATTAACACTCCTGTCTCCTTCATCAGCTACTGAAGGAAACAGGAGTGTATTTATCTATTTATCTATCTATAAATTAATGAATTCACTTCTGTCTCCTTCATCAGCCACTGGAGGAGACAGGAGTGTATTTATCTATTTATCTATCTATAAATTAATGAATTTACTTCTGTCTCCTTCATCAGCCACTGGAGGAAACAGAAGGGTAAAGGCTGAATTTTCCATGTGAAAAAACAAGAGCCGTAATGATTTCCAAAATTCTTAGCATAACTTTATCCAATGATATGGCTGTATATAGGCTTTCAAAATGAGATTCATTTGCTTGCAACATCCTGCAACAGCTGTCTGCAACCTGACAAGTTGAATCACAGGCAACTGCAACAGATGGCTTGATTCCAGCTGCAATGGCTTGGCTAAGACTTCTGCAACTGTCACCAACGTTGGCTGAAACCGTCTCACTGCATGGTGAATCTTTCATCTGAACTGGGCCTTAGACAGCAGAAGAGAGAAAATCTTTGTCCTAATCCTGACCTGCAGACTTATTTTCAGTTCAGTGTTGGTGGTCCCACTAATTGTTATCATTGTACAGCAAGACAAAAAAAGCTTCTGTTTTTTTAAGTAATTAACCTGATCTAAAGCTAACATCTATCGTCAGTGTGTGGGTGTAATTTTAGAAATGTAGCAATTAAAACGTTTAGCATAGAAAATAAACCCTTAGATTACATTAAGCAGCCATCAGTGACATCTAAAAAGGCAAATTTCACAATCAAATATTTCAATTTTATTGTTCTATTTCCTTCCCTTTTCCCTCAAAGTTTTCACATCCCCTTGCAACCCCTGGGGGTGAGGTCCACCTCCTACAACAACTACATAAAGGACAAGTTAAATTAAAAAAGCATCAGTGGATTCCGTAGCATCAAAATTTCAATAAAGCCCACAGAAGTTTACACAATACACTTATAGCATCAGACAAAACCCTGGCATGACCACAGACTGGGAATAAAATAACACTACAGTAGATAAATTTGTGCAGAAGGTGTGCTTGACACAGAAGCAGTTGCCAGCAAACCGATTAAACTATCAGTAAATTCAGGAATTTTAACTAGCTGTTGTCCAGCTGTGATAACAGATAGGGGAAAAAAACTCTGGCTGAAGGCATTTTGTCTTCCCTAGCATCCTGCCAGTTTTGTTCGACTGCCCATTTGTCAACAGTGATGTCCAATCGCTCAGTGCCAGGCGGGCAAATCAGCACCTTGTCACTTTCAAAATGACAATTTGAGTCTCAGTCAAGTCTGCAACCAGTTTGTGCCTTACAGCCACTTGCTACCTCGAAACAAGTCCCAAAAATAAAGCCAGGCAATCTGAAAGCCCAGCCTTGCATGCAATCGACAGAACTGACCATATTAGAGTTCAGAGGTGACTTTGAGATTGAGGAAATTCCTTTTTCATTTATCAGAAGCAGTAATGCAAAGTTGAATCCGAAGACTGAAAATCTGTGCAGAGGCTTATTGGACAGTGTGACAAAATGTCAGTTTCATCTCAAAGCGAAATAATCTAAAGGCGAGAGGATCTGTCATGGTCAATCAACCATGAAATATAAGCAATCTAAGATGAGTATAGGGCCCCTGCGGTGTTAATGCACAAATTGAAGACAAATACTATTTTACGTGATGCAAACCCAGTCACAAGGCAGGTCTCATTGTGGTAATTACAGCAGAAGCCATCTTATGATTACCATATCAATCATGTCTGAAAGTCATTTTGTCACTTAGTTTTTCATGCCTCTATGACTGTTATGACTTGTAAATATCCCACACACTGATGCAAGCATGTATACTTGAGGGAAAATAAATCCACAGTTTCCCAGTGAAAGGATGGATTTAAACATAGATTGCATGCTTTAGTCTGATGTTGTCAAGAAATGCAAAACTGCCTGATTGCACAATTTCTGATACTCTGATTGCAATTGCATTTAAAAGCTTGTGGAATACTGTATTTTGTTTAAAAAAGAAAGAAAAAATCAACTGAAGGATCCATTAATGAGCCAACATTTCAATCAGAGCTAAAATACTTGATAACCTCTAAAATTACACTACTCGTCTAACTTTCTGCTGTTCTACACTGGTAGCATATAACAAAAAGAGGATTTGACTGCAGGCTTTTCTGCAGTCGATGACTGCTTAGGTCTAAAATTCAGATCTGTAGTCTGCCCCTGCCCCACATCTACATGTACTTTGTAATCCCTGTGAAGCAGCTGGTTTCCATATAGCTCACATTTCTGCAGTGAAAATAAAGTGGGTGTCATTTTTACCACCTACTACAGCCCTGCTCTTGCATTTATGAGTGGTCTCTTTTTGTTTTGAACACACTTGAGCTCCCACTCTACATCACATCTGACTCTCTCTTGACTGCTTTCTATTGTTTTCAATTTTCACATATCAACTTAAAGATACAGTATGCACAATTTTCAGACTGAAATGTCAACAATAATTAAAACATGAATACTCCTGTTATATATAGTATATATTGTGGTTTCCCATACCTATTGTAACAGAAGTGCAGTGGCAATACACAAAACATTTATTGTTATGTTAGAAACTAGGGATGCTCAGTAGTATCATTGACAGAGTATTGGTATCTGCAGATATTAGCTTAAAAAGATCAATATCGGTTTCCACAGATATGAGCATTTCTGCACATATTTACAGCAAGTGTGTTTGCCTTATATATTGGTAGTATATCATATATTGACCTTTAATATCAGCAAAAATGTACAAATGCACCATCAAATAAAGGTGGTAACCAAGGGCACCATAAACTCAAGGGGGGCCCTCATGAGTCCTAAACAGTTTGATAAAAGCCTCAAACCTAAAACAACTACCAGTCTGTCACTTCCCACTCCTCTCCTAGCTCAACTTGACTCAGTCCCTGTTGTTGCACAAGACAAACGTGAACTGAATCTTGATCCACAGGCTAAGATTTGATTCACTGACAATTCATTAAAATTCAGAATGATTTGATGCGGTTCAATCTGATTCATTTCTGTTTGATCCAATGCAAATTAAGTGTAAAATCCAAAAACCTTTACTTAAAAAAACTGAAAAAATGGGGGAAACAAGATCATTTCAAAATAGGCTAAGCAAGGGTCTTTGAGTTGATAAGACAAAAATCCCAGGCCTCTTGTGCAAACATTCTGGCATTATGCTTATAAACTGAAGTCTTAGTTGAAGGGGAAAAATTTAAATAGTTTTTACTGATACATAAACCTTTGTCCTTCTGTGCTTGAAACTTCACTGCCTTTATTGGAGTTCCTAACAGTGAAAGCCAAATATTAACTTTACCCCAGAAGCACAAATTAAAGCAAATTTAACAATTAAAGGAGATTAAACAGTGATACAGCTCAAGTCACTCATACATCTTTTTCTCTCATCTCTAACTTTTTTTTTCTTGTGTTCTTGAATTGATATCAAGCTCAGTGAATACTATGTTCAATATCATGTCAGTGGTTTGAAATGTGCTCAGTATGTCACTAAATGAAATATTCTCAACAACACATTTCGACTGTAAACCCCGGGACTAAACCCCGGACACCTACTGTTAACTCAACACTAGTTTAAAGGTGCAAGGTCGCAAGTCGCACAAGATTAAAGACACTAAACCAAACAACCAAAGCTATAAAAACAAGCAGCAAATCCCCAGTGAACCCATTTCAAGCATTAAAGCGGGCGCATTAAACAATTCACGTTACATTTGTTTCGATCCAGGGCTTCATAGACCGATGCACCAGGACCTTTTAAAGATAGGTTAACTGATTCAGATCAGTTTATCTCTACACCACTACTGAGTATATATCAGTATCGTTATCAACTTCTACATGAAATGGGGTCTATATAGGCCTCATATTGTCTGAAGTCCACATGGCCAATTGCAAGTGGGGCCACAGACAAACCCAACTGGGACCCGTATGCATATAACCCATATGGGGCCAACATGGACATGCTGACTGGGTGGAAGCCGCTGTTCTGTTGCTGTACCTGATTTGTGTTTTATGCTGTCCCCCCATAACATGTAATCATTCTTAAACACCTGACTCCTGTTACAGTGTGGCATCTCTAGGTATTTCAAAAAGAGAGGCACTGCTCAGCGCTACCCACCTCTGAAGCATACGTTTTATTTTGAACTGAGGAGTATTTTAAACAAAAACAAGGCACTTCATAAGGTGTATTTACAAAGAGTCATGGATGTATTTTACATAATGAGGGAGAAAAGCTGTTAAAACTGGCCCTTCTTGTTTACACTGCAACTGATGCCTGAATGTTTTATGAGCAGCTTGTGGCACAAAGCATGAAGTAATCAGGAATATATGTACTGCACATTTAAAGTTAAACAAGTGTTTGTCAAAACTGTCTGATTCTTAAGCTCTGAAAATGTCGATGACAACAGATTTAGCTGAAGCAAACCTCAAAAGCCTTATTTAAAATTAGATGAAATTCAGGTCTGCCAGACTCGCTTTGATTTACACAACACAAATACACAGCAGTCAAAGGCTTAGCCACAAAACATAAAAAAATAATCAAACTCATTCCAGCCTTCAAACAGAAGTATTTCACCTTGTTTCTCAACATAGCTCAATATGTAGGCCATTACTGTCACTTAGAAGCTACGTGTTAAACATGGTCAATTATCATAGACCAAAAGTGACACTCAAACTAAGGCTTGTCTTAAAAAAATAAATAAATCACAGAAGTCACAGTCATTGTACTATTAAGAAACCTCTCCCGTCACAGCTGTTACATTTATATGTCCTTGTTCTTGTGCATATTTAATAAAGGGTTAGACAGAATATGTGAGTGATCTAATGAAAGGTTGATGGTGTCACGTCATAAGAATGAAGTAAGTCTAAGGGCAAAGGTGAGCTTTGAATATCTCACCTGAAATTAGATTTATGTAAATGCAGAAAATGGTACCAAACACTCTACCCGCCTGTTTATCCATCAAGTGAATTGACTGAAAATGCATGATGACAAGTGTGCTGACGGTCAACATGGACCTTGAAAGAGATCAGATGATTGATATGTTCATCACACTTTATTTGATTAGCTTCTGTTCACAGTTTAGAGACAGACCATTGAGGTTTCCCGAAATTTACAAAAGGGAACATTTGATTGAGTCTGTGATGTACTGAAATGACCAGACACATCTTGAAAAGTTGTTTAATCCATTGTGTCACATTAATTTAAGGCCAAATCAGAGTAGCAGACAAGCAGTCGAGATTTGTCAATTTCAATGTCATATGTTTGCTTTATTTCCTAGATTAAGAAATTCTCCTCTTTTTTTATGTTTTAAATATATGGTCTTAAATTACAGTAAGATGTAAGATTTTCATGAAAAATAGGTGGTTTAAAATAGCTAATAATTACTGTTTTCTGTAAATCACAACATTGTAAAACATACAGTTCTTTTTTTTTAAAGATTTATTTTGGGCTTTATGGTCCTTTATTGATAGACGAGTACGGTGGATAGAATCAGAAACAGGGACGAGAGAGAGGAGAAAGACGTGCGGGAAAGGGCCATAGGCCGGATTCTACCCCGGGCCGCCCGCGTGCATGGGGCACACCTTAAACCACAAGGCCATCTGGGACCCATAGCTTTTTATTATCCACAAGTCTTTTCTTTCATTTTCATGTATTAAGTTCATCTCTACTAATAACTGACACACTGTGGGATTCATGCACATCTTTCTGCAACCACATTTCACTGACTTGAAACTACTGCAGACAAAAAACTAGAGATAGGATTTGTAAAAGCATTTTACCAACCTAAATAAATCAGTAGAAATCTTTTGCCTCCGTACATAAAGTTGTGTGATGTTAAAATAGCTAATATAAAGTATTAGTAGGACTAATGCCAGCAGTCCCTGAAAGTGATTTGCTCCACTGCTGATCAGCAATCTAACAAGATATTCTACAAATACAGTACTAAGTGGATATGCTCTGTTTATAGGACTGAAAAATATAGGAAAATAATATAATTAGGATTTTTTTCTCCAATATTGCAATTTAATATGGGATTATCTTTTAAGTTACTCATCTTAAGTATCTTTCATTGAACATATGCAATAAATCATATAACCAACATAATACTAGATTAAACTTGGGCAGAAACTTTTCAAAAAATATTTGTCATTGCAATTACTTTGATAAATATTGCAAATTGAATATGAATCTTTCAATTAGAGGGACTAATTAGTTTATATAATTCACACTTTGATTAAGAAAAATATACAAAATTCATAAAAGTAGGAATTTTTGTAACTGTTCTATAAAAATTGCCACTTGAATATTTGCAGGATGTGTAGATCATAACATCTTTGTTGCAAAAAAAAATATCAACCTGAAATTTTGACACACATTTCAGCTTAAAGAAATATTGCACCTCTAATCTAAATTTTAATTAATTGCCCAGCATTAGTTTATATAGAAAACAAACTTTTTGATTAACAGTTATAAACACACTGCAATTTAAAGAGTAACACTAGTTTAACCTTAAACAGACAACACATTGAAATTTTTCAGTTAAATCCCATCAGGTTGATTAAAATGAGAAAATGCAATCTAATGAACCCACATATTGATTATGCTGTTATAGGGCAAACATCAAAAAGTTGCATTTTACCAATCAAACTTTATAAAAACGTGACTGAAAGCAGAGAGCATTAAATGAAATCTTATTTAGCAAAATGTGTAGTTACTTATGCAGGGCATTTAGGGTGGAGGATATGTTTTTGCATCATAGACTTACCTTAAAACATGATAAATACTGTATTCACCAGGCTGTAGAGTCGCACCTCTTCTGCTGCCTTGTCCTTAACAAACAATGAACCCTGTAATCACCACACGAACCGACACAAACCACAGTAAAATTAAATATCAGTTGTTTCTGGACTTAAATACAAAATATAAGGTACATTAGCGCAGTAAGTGTCACTGTAAACTACATGCTTTTAACCGTTAGGGAAGCTACTCTTCGTTATAGCTAGCTTACATTAACGTTAACGTCAGCACCTTCACTTTAACGTTAACCTGTTAGCACCTTAAAAACGACTGTTTCATTAACAATATAAAACCCTGGAGGTTTTTTTGAGAAATAAAATCTTACTGCTGTTCCAGAGGTACTTTGTCAGTCAATTATTCTTCACCTACGTGGTTTTAAACAGCCTTTACTCCTACAACAGAATCATGACGTTCAAACTTGACTATACTCCATCACTCTCCTCTCATAATCAAAAACCGGAAATTACTTAACTCCGTGAACCTACGTTTTACGTGACTTTTATTATATTCTATTTTATGTAATTTTTATTTCATTTTGTTGTATTTCATCGTGTAACCTTGTTTTTATGTTATATATATCTATTTGATGCCCACTCATTTGTAATTTAAAAATTATCAGGACAATGGCATCTGGAAATACCAGAAAGCCTATCTTTATGATAAAACAAGAATTTTGAAGCTACCTTGTGGTTGTTGTTGATTTTGTTGTTTCCAAATGTAAATATAATCCTTTTTTGATGTTTTTGATCTCAATCAAAAAGGCAGAGCAAATCTGGCTCATTTGTTAGACTCATATCAAACATAGGCACAAACATAAACTAACTAGGCTGTGTTCATCCTAATTAGTTTTGATGCTATATTATCAAAGATCCAAATAGGCACAGCTTGACTGTTACAGCTTACATAAAACTAGAAGGAACAGAGTGATATCTTTTTAAACCTGGGGGGATAAAGGGGTAGTTGTGCGTTATTTTTGAAAATACTTGAAAAGGTTGTCAAGGCAACATTTTCTCACGTTGTAATGTGCACCAGGTTGTTTTGTACGCCTTCTGTTGCATTAGCTGCATTTCCTGTTAGGCAGTTTCTGTTTCTGGTCCAACAATGAAGACAAATGACATATACGCCATAAGTAAACTCAGGCCTGCCCGCTGATTTGGTTGGGCCCCTAAAAAAACAGTGCATGGGCCCTCCCCAGTTTTGATTTATTGATGATATTGATGCATCAATATAAATGATGAATCGGTAGAACGGGCATAACGGTTACTTCAATTTAGAGCTGGAAAGAGTGTCAAGATATTATTGGGTTCTGATGTTCACATTGTTATTAATGTCATTTTTAACCCTGTTTCATCTCTTTTGCACATTTACACATTTTTTTTGTGACTTTTTAACTGCTTTTCACCATTTTCCGCCCATGTAGCCCCTTTTTGCCTTTTAAAACTCACATTTCCATCTTATCCCATGTTTTGTATTTTTAGCACTTTATAGCCATTTTTACCACTCTTTAACAACTTTTTGCTGCCTTGATAAGAGTGGTTGTTATTCAGGTTACATATGAAATATTGGTTATTACAGCTTGACTTTGCAGTGAACCATGGTTTTGCTGACCTCCATGGGCCCCAGAAAGTTCCCCCCTTTATCCCCCATGGTCAGCCTTGAGTAAACCTGACACTATTGCAGTTATAAACATATTTAGAAATAGTCATTTCCAACGGCAATTTCTATATTATTATATAAGTAACAATAAATGATTGATATAACAGTAATTCATGATGGTATCTAGGATCATTGACTTAATTTCTATAAAACTGTGTCTTTACAGTGTGCTGTTTTGGCACAACAAACACAATTCAGGAAGTGATTCATAGACCCTGTGCAGCAGGGATAAAGTCTCCAGACTGTAACTTTTTGGCTTTAATGAGGCCAGACTCACAGCATGTATCTATAAGAGCACTTGATCTCTGAACACATCACACTCCTGTGTGATCGTGCACATCAGAGTGGAGAGATACTCTAAGAGGAGGCAAAGTACTGGAGCCAAGTCGCCTGCTTGACATGCTTGTTATGGCTGGGGAAAGGAGGTAATCCTTATCACCCCAACTGCAAGAAATTGTAGCATTGCATAATTTAGAATTTTACTAAGTCTGTGTTATATTTCTAACTCTTATTTTGTTCATAAACTAAAATGCAGATGTTATCTTTATAACATGGGATGATAAGATTTGGTATTGCAGAAATGGGTTCATCTAGTTGTAGCAAACTGTTAGGGATAACAAGATGTTTTTTTCTGTCTGCAGCCTATATGCCACTATGCCATTACTGTGCATTTATTCAGCACTAGGTGTTCTGGTCCTTTTTTTTTTTTTTTCAAGCAAGAACTCAAATGAGAATAGTATATCTGTCCCCGGAGTCAGGCTCATTAAAACATCACTTTGTTAAATTGGAGAGCCACCAGACAGACCCACAGCCTGGTGAAGGCCAGCGTGGCCTGTCATGTGTAGGCTGTTCACGGCTTGCTGAAGTGCTTTATATCCTTTTAAAACTGAGCTCTGATTCTCATCTCTGCAGTAAAGTGATTCAGCCTAACACCCACAAGAGGACAATGAGTATTTACCTAAAAAGATGAGAACCCATTTCAGGAGTAATCTGTTATTGAACACATCAGGGTCAAACTGATGCTCTTCATTTAACACAAATTACCACCCTGATACATTTTCCCCATTTCCCCTATCTTGTCAGGTTTTATTATATACCATTCAACATGCTGAATCCAGTGAAAGGCATTACTGACATGCTTTGTCTGGAATTAAGGTGAATTCTGATGAGAGCATTATTAATCACATTTTTTTTCATTAACCATTTTCCAGCCCCGTTTGTTACAGCTGATGATTGAAATCTTTGGAAAATGCATTGAATTGACAATCAGCACATGCTGCATACTATAATAAATACATGCACTCACACAGATGGAATGACAGGGCAGAAAATAGGCTTGTCAAGGTGAATGACACCTCATATTTCTGTGTACAATTCACGAGAAATAAGCACCTGAAGCTTCACTGAAAATGAAGACAAAGTGCCTCAGTCTGTCTCATTTGAATTTTAAATATATTTTTTTCCACACTGGCCAAAATCATATGGCGAGTACACACCTTACTGTTAAATCATGATCAAACTTCAGCTTGTTTGCTTTTAAATGCTGCGACAAATGAATTTGGACCTGCATGCAAACTTTTAAATGAGCAGAGAGCTTTATTTGTTTGATATGTTATTGTTTATTTGCTAATCCAGCACCCCTGCTTTTTAGAAAATGCACGGATCTGGAGTGACACCACAATCTGTGCCTCATGACTGGCACATCAGTGTGCTGTCAGTCAGCCTGTCAACAGTGCAACAGTGCCATCTATGGTGTTGGAGCAAATCAGTCTGGTCATCCGTGACACAGTGATTGGACTGCACACAGTTCCCTAATCATTACCATGCCAGTGAAGAATGGTTTGTCCATATTAGTAGAATGAGTGTTTTTATGCCTGACAAAACCTAATGACATGGAGAGGTGTATGTAATGTGCTGGAACCCCATTATGTCTTGGCAACACGTCTTAATAATTTCTGGACGTTGACCCTCTCTTTGCAAAAAGGACGTTCACCCTCAGCACCCTTTATAAAAGACTGCTATTAACCCCCGGATTACAGAGGCCGTGAGCTCTTTTACACCTTTACATAGTACAAGAAATGTGAAATGCTGTTTGGAGATTGGAACCAACTACAAGTAGTAATGGAGCATACAATTTTGCAATTTGCATGCTATGATAGCTACAAAGACGAAGCCATCATAGCTTTTCACTTCTTTTCAAGGTCGCAGAGCACTTCCTGAAATCTGTGCTGGTTAACTTCAGAAAATGAGGGCTTTTGCGTGCTAAGAGATTGCTTTAACACCCCTGCAGACAAAAGCAAGTCAAACTACGCTCCCGTTGAGGGAAGGGTGTTTTTAATTAAGACAAAGTAAAGTAGTGATGTAATTAAAGTCAGAACAATAACACATTCTTTAATTATGAAGTTCACTCAGTAAGGTGTCACTGATTAGAAGCCCATATATGGATGAGATTAACAAGATGTGACAGAGAAAAAAAAATAGGCAGGAGGTGCTGCAACTCTATCAGGAAATGTTCTTTCTCTGGGGTTTATAGGCTTACACGGATTTGAGAGGATATTACTCATTCAATTTTAGAAGAGTGTGAAATCCCTCTTCATGTAAATGAAACAATCAATATCAAATTAATAAACCTTTTAAAAGCATACTTCTTAATGATTTCCTCTAATTCAGGAGAAAGAACAGAATTTAAAATCCATATAAATGCATTGGGTAAAGCCCCTCCTTACACATCAAATCCCAATGTTCAAATCCTATTTGAGGTTTTAATCAGAAATCGCTATGCCTCTATAACCTAGTAATCATCAGTGAAGAACAAAAGGCAATTTTCAGCCGTTCACACATGAAGCCTTTTTAAAGTTCTTTTAACACTCTGATTACATATGAAAACTGGAAATTGCTTTGCTGATTCAACATTCTTTCATTCAAACACAAAGACGTCTTAAAGCTCTAAAGTCAAGACAGTCTGGCTGCAGAGTGTCCATCTCTGACTGCCGCTCTCAAAGACCATTCATCTGAGACGCCGCAGATCTCAGACTGGAAATACACACTAAAACTTTCTAAATAAAACTGGATTAAACCTCCGTCAACATTAAAGTAGGATTAGGATGCCAAAAATTTAGAAATAAACACCTGGCTTGAAAATCCTGTTTGCAAAAAGTTTAACAAAGCTGAGCAATCAGTCTGCTTACAAGAAAACATGAAAAGATTCTAAGTTGACATAGCTTACATAGCTCTGTTAGCTATGTAGCTTCGTTAGCTGCATATGACATAGCTACGTAGCTAAAGTGAAGCTCACTAAAACATATGTAACCTTTAGCCACATTTTCTAAAGTTCACTTTGCGAAAGCTAACTTAGCTATAGATAATGTAGCTAATGTAGCTACATAGTTAAAGCTAAGCTTACAAAGCAGCTATGTAAGCTATGTGGATACATTGTACATTATCTATGTTGCTACATTAGCTTTAGCTATGTTTGCTTCAGTTCATGTTGCCAAAAAGTTAACTTCGCTGCACTTGCCCGTGAAGAACTGTTGATTACGTAGCTACTGAAGCTAAGTTAGCTTTAGCTGAAGCTTACGAAGAAAAGTGAGCCACTGTTAGCGAATAACTTCCAAACAGGTCTTTACAAAATTAAATTTTGGACTGGACCTCTGATTTTGTTTAGTCCAGTGGTTGTGGGTCAGGACCCAAACGTAGGTCATAAAGCTCTTTCGGCTAACCTTGCAAAGCAGATGGATACGCCCGTTTCCTTGTTTTTCACTGGCGAATCCATTTTGCAGAGCTCCCATCTGAACTGTTTGGGCCTGGTTAGAAAGTGACAGGACCAATCAGCAAATGAGGGGCAGTACTTTCAGGCACAGCAGAGTCGTGACATAAACAAGCCGCAGCAAGAGGCCGCTGCAATTATGGTGGGATAGCTTAGCGTGGATGCTGCTAAAGCGCCAGTTTTATCAGAACATGAAGACATTTAAAGAAGAACAAAGAACAGCATTGACTTGTTTTCTTTTTCAAAAGCAACAAAAGTCGAGTACTTACATGTCTATAGTCGTCATGTTTCGCGTTATTCCTCGGTAGCTGTGTACGCGCAGCTCGATAGCGGCTACGTCACGTGTTTCATTGCTCTGACTGGCCTGTAGAGATGTGATAGACAGAACGTTCATCCAATCACACTCCGAGTTGTTTTCAAAGCCTCTGCCCTTCCCCAAACGTTTCCTATAGAAGCTTTACCAGATGGATGTGTGAAACACATCCATCTGGCGAGTCAGGTTATCTTTCAAGGGGTCACAACTAAGTTGTTTTGTTCCAAGATATAACAGAATATTCCTAATGAAATAACCACATTTCAACCAATTTTTTGGGAGGAAAATGTCACGATCCTGATTTAGTTTAGTTTAGCTTCTTTGATGTTATCTGTAACCCCTGTGTTTCTGTGTATTTTGTGCTTTATGTTATATCATGTCCTAGTGTTAAGTTTATGACCTTTTGTGTTTCTATAAAGTTTAACTCCATGTTTCATATTTAGTTTAACTCCCTGTGTTTCATGTTTAGTTTAACTCCCTGTGTTTCATGTTTAGTTTAACTCCCTGTGTTTCATGTTTAGTTTAACTCCCTGTGTTTCATGTTTAGTTTAACTCCCTGTGTTTCATGTTTAGTTCAACTCCCTGTGTTTCATGTTTAGTTTAACTTGGTTCTTTGTATCCTCCTGTGTTTTCAGTGTTTCCTTTGTTTAGCTTCTAGTGTACAGTTTTTAGTCTTTGTGTGCTTCTTGTGAAGTGTTCCATGTTTCCTGGTTTATTTTGTAGTTTCCTTTCTTTGTGTGTGATTCTAGCTTTTCCTCCTGCTTCAGTTTCCCTCCTCTGTGATTACCCTCGCTAGTTTCACCTGAGTCTCGTTATCCACACCTGTCTCTCCTTGTGCAATCACTCCCTGTGTATTTTAGTTTTGTGTTTCTCCCTGTTCTTTGTCAGTTCGTCAGATGTCTTCCTGTGTTGCTCCTAGTGATTTTCCTTGTGCCTCCCATGCTTTTCCTTTGTATGGGATGGACTTTGAGTTTTGATTCCTGTGGATTTAGTTTTCTGTAAGTTCTTTTGTTTGTTTCATTAAATCAGTTTTTGAGTTATCTGCATTTGGGTTCCTTTGTTTTTGCCTTTTTTTGGCTCCGTGACAGAAAATGGAGTGAAATAAGATGCATGCATGTCCTTCTATAATGATGATATGTTTTTTAAACATTTTTGTTTCTTCTTTTCCTTTTTGTTCCATCACGTTTTGTTCTATTAAATACATTTTGGGTCAGGATTTTTCTTACATAGGAGGTCCTGATGCCTGACCAGCTAATACCTCGTACTGGCAAATTACAACACTTCCTTTGATAGATCTACGATGTCTCAGAGGAACCATCTGTGAGAGTGGCTGTCAGAGGTGTATGATCTAGGTCAAGGTCAACTTTATTTATAGAGCACTTTAAAGAAAACAAAGTTTGTGCCAAAGTGCCATACAGGAAAATTTAAAAAGAGTATATTTTAAAACATCAAGTAGAACAGATCATGACATTGCGTTGATCTACAGCCAGACCCCTCTGGTAAAAGTAGGAGACAAGAGGTGAATGCATACGACCCTCGTCACTTGACTCTTACACCTGGGTTCACATGCTCACCTGAATTATTCTGGTAATGAAACCAAGAAGAATTCCCGTTTTGCTCCTATAATGGAATTTCAGGGCCACGGAGGGCAGAGTGTTGCCCACCTCAGCACAGCATGAAACAAATCCTTGACCAAAGAATGAGATTGCTTTAATTCTATCCCATAACATACTGAAATCCAACCCAGCTATCGCTTCCAGTGGGTAAAGAAGTCCATTAGGCTGCAGCAGACGTATTTCAGCAGCTTGAAAACTCCACCAAAGACATCTTTATAAGGATACATTTTTGCCGTGTGTGCTTTCTACCAAATGACCTTCCGCTTGCACTGAGTCCATACTGAGCAGCAGCTTTTTACAATCATATTCATGAGGCTGCTTTATGGGACTCATAAGGCCACCTTCATCCAGGAGCATAATATGTTTGTGTGAGGGGTATAAAGCACATAATGCGCAATAAAGTATGTCCTTTAATGAACTTACTGAAAGATTGAGGCGTCTGAAGTGCTGTGAGTATGGGGAACATAAAAAATAGCTGATGACAACTTCCTCTACAGCTGCTTTTAGTGAGAGTAATCTGAGGGGTCTTCACCTCTGTTCCACCTTTCAAACAAAACATTCAAAATGTAAACATGGTGCTTGTCAGGAATCATATACCCAAAGCCCTCATGGATTTTTTCAATCCTACATCATGTCTGCAATATTCAATTTTCAACTCCATTAACAGTTTGCAATGAGTTTGATCCAAAGTTACCTTATCAAATCTAACCTTCTGAAATCTGTTGCATGCCATGAATCTGGCCGGCACATGATGGATGATAGTGGTGAAGGAGCTGAGAGCACCGGTGGACAGGGCAGACCCTTACACCTGAGCAGCCAGGGATGGCTTGGCCACATGCTGTTCGCATCATTACACAGCCTCAGCCTGGACCTCTGGTGCCGCCCTGATTGATGGGCTCCACCAGGCCAAACGGCCCAATGGAGGCGTTCCATCCCAGCTGTAGCCCAGCCCATCCATCTTGAGTCCCTAGTAGAGAGTCACGTCACTGTACGTCTCATCTGAGGCTGGGCTGCTCAGCCTTAATCCCACTCCCTGATTAAATGGGCCGCTGGGTGCAGTGAGAGCAGGATTCAATATTGTACGCTAAATTGCCACTGACAAAAACTGGAAGAGGGAAGAATGTAATACAAAATGAACAAAACACAAAAATGCCAGTTTATTGTGATCACCACATGCACTATGTAATTCATTGTAGAGAGGATGACAAAGGAAACAAAAACACTTTGCATGCAAAAGTCAACGTTTTTCTCTGGCTTAACATGCATTTAAGACTCTACGGCTGCAAGGTTAAAAAAATGCATCATATCACAAACACAAAACACATATTTAAACAAAAATACAAGATGCTCTACACATAAGGGTATCAGGCTCTCCATGGCATTGACAGGATAGCCTGTATGACAATGCACATAATCTTAGTGTTGTCACCAGTTGGCATCTAAAGCAGAGTTCAGAATCCAAACATTGGCACTTGCCATACGGAAAATTCTCCCAAACCTAAATCCAAAACCTTACTTTTAGTCAACCTTGCAACAGGCAGCTGCAACCCACTTATCCATCAGTAAACTCGGCCAGACCTATACAAGAAAAAAACAATTTTCATAAATGAGCAGACTAAATTCACTTTAGTTCAGACTGCAAACATGCTTATGTTTCCTGTTAAAACAGAAATTTAACATGCCTGTGTTGGGACTTCCAAGGCTTTTGTAATCTACCTGAAGGAGACACTCAAGGAACTGCAGTTGTTTTTTTCTTTACTTTTGCATTGGCTTCATTTTTCACCCCTGAAGGTTCCCGTTTAATTTAGAACACATATGTCAAACCCAAGGCCTGGGGGCCAAATCCGGCCTGGTTCATCATTTTATGAGGCCCATGAGAATTTCAAAGAACATAATTTGCTTATAATACAATTCTGTGCCACCACATAGAAGCATAGTGTAGATATACTACATGTCCCACAATGCACTGTGAATCTAGATGTCAGCTGAGTGATGAGGACTGGGAATAAATATGGACAGGGTGGCAATTCCATGAGAGAGGTAAAAGTGAATACATGTTTGTGTTTAATGTAAAAAAGCTGGTATGTATTTGTTGCTACAAGGAAGTGTCTTTTGTTAAATAGGTTCTTTGCAAATGAAGCGGTGGAGAATTTCCCTTGGGGGAAACTGATTCCTGTATAGAGAAAGCTACCAAAAAGGTAATGTTTTGAGCTGCCAAGCATTCTGAGTGCGTGAATAAACATATTTCCTATTTTTGAGCTCATTTTTTTTTTATCCAAAAAGCAGAAGAATATTCAGGCAATAATAAAAAGTTCAAAAAAGAGAAAACTCATGGAGATATTTTAGCATATTTTTATCTGCCAGACATGACATCCACATGTGAAACTGGCTAAAGACTGGTAACTACTGGCTAACAGAAACTCTGAGTCCCACAGTTGCATCCAGCCCTTTAAGGGCAGGCATAATGCTGATTTGTCCTGGGATGAAACTGAGTCTGACGCCCCTGATTTAGAGAAACAGAAAAAAAATTCTTTAAGCAAAAAGATGATTTCTTTATGTCACATGAGAATAACAACAACCTACAATTCTCTTGGATAATTATATTTGATGTTAACATAATTTCCAGGCTAAACATTTCTGCATATAGTAGAATGGGTTATTCATAAGAGGCTTTTGTTGCTATAAATATGAGGTCGGCATCTTTAAGGAGAAAAGTACAATGGAAGGTTTGGAAAAAGACAGTGATGGAAAGTCATATAACATGTAATTTTTTTATTCAACTTAAAACTTGATCCACAGAAAAATGAAGAAAGAAAAGCCTGTGAATCATTAAGACAAGAAAGTAAGTATCTATGCACACTTATTTTATATCATCTGTCTTAATAATTTTTTTCCTTTGATGCATGTATTTTTTATTCGTAATCCAAGCAATTCATGTTTGTGGTTGCTTGCAAAACACAGAAATACTACTGAAAAATGTCATGATAAGCCATTTTACCAAATAGCAGGTTATGTATTAAGACTAAGCTGATCAAATCCACTTTGTTGAGTGTTGTAGATGGCTTAATCTCAATCGTGTTTTGGAAGCAGCTCATACCAAATAAAGTTAGATTGTATTCTTTCATAAGAAGATTTCAGATCAGTGCAGAGTAAAATTTGGCTTCTCTCTGTGGCTGTTTTTGCGAAAAATAAAGATGAAGATTTGAATCCCATCAGCAGTGGATAATATCTATTTTGTGCTTATATCTTTACGCCAAAGGAGGGACATGACTTGCCCACTGAAATCCATTCCCTCTATTTACCCCAAATGACATCCAGGAAATTTCTGACAGAGCTCTTGGTATCCATAGCAGTGCATGCATCAACACGCAGCCTGTGAGATCATTTTCAGTACATGACAATTACTGACATGCCATTTCTCCATCCACGGGGAAGGAATGGCTATAACAAATGAAAGCCTTCCTGCCTGCCCCTTTGGATGCTCTTCCCCTGCAGCCAGATGCAGCAACCAGATGCACACAGCTTGTCTGCTACCTTGCCGCTTCAATAACTCTCATTACGGTAATTGTTGCTTAATGTTTTCATAATCTGCTGCTTACAGGAAACTGTTTTCCTTTCTCTAATAGCATAGCTGCCTCCCCATGGTCCCACTCTCAATGCTATTTTTAAAAATTACCTCTTTCTTTTATTTTTTTTCTCCCATGCCTATAATGAATCGGGAACTGTCCCAGCTGGCTGCTTTCCCTGATCGAAGAAAGTCTCTGGCAGGGAAGCTGCTGGTTTGAATGAGCGACAGAGCCATCAGAGAAAGGCCAATGGATTCCTCTTTTCTGATTTAATGAGTCACTCACATGCCATGTTGGCACCAGCTCCCAGCATCTGGCACTTGGGTGGCCATGCACATTCACACAGTTTACTTACATTTCACCTCTGCCGTTACTCACAATGAGTGATTGCCTACTTAGGCCTGCTCTACGGGGCGTTTCCTTCCTAAAAACACATACACTCACTTTGGTTGGAGTGATAATCTCAGCCTCGCGAGGTAGAAATGAACCATTTACAGCCTGCATATAGGGCCAGGAAATGCTTCATTTTACATATCAAGATTCATGCTAATCCCAGAGGGTTAATTAAGAGGCAATTATTGTTAAAGCCTCCATTTCCAGTTTACTGAATTAGTCACTTATCACCTTCATATTCTGTGATCCTGAAAAGAAAGTTTTAACATACAGTTTCATAAGGACTGAGTCCTAGTTGGTATATTTCATAATTCAACAAAGATTAAAAAAAAAAAAAAACATGAGGAGGGTGAAATTAAACACTTACAGTGTGCTCTTGATTTATTTTACCATGCAGCTCTTCAGTATTTGCTACTTCTTTGCTATGTTAGAAAACAATTCAGAGAAATTTTATTCCTGAAACAGACAAATCAGGTCAAATGTTCCAGCATTAAATCTACTAAAACTTTTTTTACTCTTACTTATTTCCTCTCGCCTTAGCTTCATGATGACCCATTGTTCCACACAGTCAAATGTTTTGAATGATTTTAGCCTGAGGATTTGTTATACCAGAATATGTAGCCTATGTCATGTCCATGCATCTATTATTGATACTGTTTGTCTCTTTTGTTTCTTTGTTTTGCCTGATTATTTCATGACTTTCAGGACACAAAAGTAGCTTAAGAATGAAGGATATTTATATTTTCACACTTTGAAGGCTTGGCATAGTCGTTAACAGCTCAAAACCTGGGCTTTTATGGCAATTCTCTATGCAGAAACCACTTCTTGCTGCCCAAGGAGAGTATTCTGCTGTTGTATGTTGTTTTCTGCAAAGAACCTATACCAATAACACAAACTCTTATTTCATTGCAAAGAACAAGAAGTGTCTCCAGAGCAAAGAGAGGCTGAGTCAAGCAGAGCTGAGAGAGGTGTGGGGAAGTAGACAGTCAGGTAGTTGTTTTCAGTTTTGGGCTTCATTCATAATCTTCAGGGTTCACTTAGGGCCTCCTTTAGTGTGTGGTGCCCTATGGCAACCACATATACAGTAGGGGTGGGACAAAAAATCGATACACTGAAATATCGCGATACTTCCTGGCGTGAGACTGTATCGCTATTTTAAAATGCAGTATCGATATTTAATCAATTAGCTAATTATTCACTTTGTTGGTGCGGTAGTTTGTGGTGTAATATTACCCTCTGACCGCTAGTTGGCGGCAGGCATCGCTAGCTGGCAGTTGACTCTTGCCTCTTCTCTCTTGAGACAACAAGATCACACGAGACTTCCGGTCTGCGTGAGCCGCTTGCTTGTACCCACCCAGCAGAGCGACCTCTGCTGCATTCATAGTGGATGTGTAGACTTATTTTGGCTTCCAAAACATTAAAGACAGCACAAACTTAGACAGTCGTTTGCAAGATATGCCTCGCCAGAGTAAAATACTGAGACAACACAATGAATCTACTAGTTAGGCATCGTCGCGTTAGCGCTACAGCTAACGGCTAACGTCAACAAACAAGCCTGTTGAAGCTACCGCTGGTCTCTACTCATGCAACCATAATCACAGTCGTATTATTTGTAAGGACCTGTCCCGTGTAGTGTCGTTAAGAATGACGGCTTCAGTAACACAAGAAAGAAATACTGGCCTGTCACGTCATGCCCTCCGCAAAACACAGTCCATCAGTCTTAAAGCTGGACGTGACGATCAGCTCGTCTCCCATAATCTCCCTCCACAAACACATTATGTGATGACATAAAAAAACTGATAAAATATGAAATATAAAGGATTGGAGTACATTCACTCTATAACAATTTATTCCCCTTTTCTTAAAAAAAAAAAATCAGGGTAGCATTTTAATTCAGTGCAACAAATGGGGAAAATCCTCATCTTCAGATTGAACAAAGATAGGTAAAATGCGAGATGATGCAGGACTATATATTTTTTAAATAGCTTAATTCTACATTGTTAAATTCAATATTAACTTAAAATTACATAATAAGTTATACATATATATACTAAACACATATGTATAGAGTTTATGCACTTCATATTCAGTATTTAGCTCAGTCTGTGTCAAATTCTGTGAAATTGATACTAAATTGTTGTGAAAAAACTGAGAAATCCTTCACTTGACCATTTTATAACTATTTTGTATTCTCTAGTTAGACATATTTTGTGATGTATCGTTATACACATGTGATGTGTATTTTTCCTGATATAGCCTGTAGGCATCATTATCATTCATCTTTTTCACTGGTGTTTAAAAAGCTAACTAAAGATTGCAAAAATCAGCAATATCGTAGAATCGCAATTTAAATCGCATCGGCACCTAAAAAATCGTAAAAAATCGAATCGGGAGAAAAGTGAATCATCCCAGCCCTAATATACAGTGGTGTGAAAAAGTATTTGCCCCCTCTCTAATTCCTGAGTTTTTTGCTGATTTATCACACTTAAATATTTCCGATCGTCAAATCCATTTTTATATTTTGCAAAGACAACTCAAGTAAATAGAAAACGCAGTGTTTGAATGATTATCTAGTTTTTTAAAGGGGTTAAAAAATTTAAAACCTATCTGGCCCTGGGTGAAAAAGTAATTGCCCCCTGAACCTAATAACTTGTTGTGCCACCCTTGGCAGCAATAACCGAAATCAAGCGTTTGCGATAACAGGTGATGAGTGTTTCTCATCACTGTGGAGGAATTTTGACCCACTCTTCTTCACAGAATTGCTTTAACTCAGCCATATTGGAGGGTTTTCCAGCATGAACTGCCGTTTAAGGTCACACCACAGCATCTCAGTTGGATTTAAGTCCGGACCCTGACTGGGCCACTCCAAAACCTTAATTTAGTTTTTCTTTAGCCATTGAGAGGTGGACTTGCAGGTGTATTTCGGGTCGTTGTCCTGCTGCATAACCCAAGAGCGCTTGAGCTTGAAGGCACATACTGATGGCCGGATGTTTGCCTTCAGGATTTTCTGGTAAACAGCAGAATTCATTGTTCCATCAATCACAGCAAGTGGTCCAGGTCCTGAAGCAGCAAAGCAGCCCCAGACCATCACATTGACACCACCATGTTTGACTGTTGGCATGATGTTCTTTTTATCAAATGCTGTGTTATTTTTACGCCGATGTAACGGGACTCAAACCTTCCAAAAAAGTTCAACTTTTGTCTCATCAGTCCACAGAATATTTCTCCAAAAGTCTTGGGGATCATCAAGATGTTTCTTGGAAAATGTGAGACGAGCCTTTTGCTCTTTTTGGTCAGCAGTGGTTTTGGCCTTGGAACTCTCCCATGGGTGCCATTTTTGCCCAGTGTCTTTCTTATGGTTGAGTCATGAACACTGACCTTAACTGAGGCCAGTGAGGCCTACAGGTCTTCAGATGTCGTTCTAGGTTCTTTTGTGACCTTCTGGATGAGTCGTGGTTGCACTCTCAGAGTGATTTTGGTTGGCCGACCACTCCTGGGAAGGTTCACCACTGTTCCTTGTTTTCTCCATTTGTGGATAATGGCTCTGACTGTGGTTTGCTGGAGTCCCAAAGCCTTAGAAATGGCTTTGTAACCTTTTCCAGACTGATAGATTCCAATCACTTTGTTTTTCTCATTTGTTCTTGATTTTCTTTGGCTCATGGCATGATGTGTTTCTTTTTGAGATCTTGTAGCCTACTTCATTTTGTCTAACAGTTTCTATTTAAGTGATTTTTTGATTCAACAAATCTGGCAGTAATCAGGCCTGGGTGTGGCCGGTGAAATTGAACTCAGCTTTCCAAAAACTGTGGTTAATCACAGTTAACTCATGATTTAACAAGGGGGGCAATTACTTTTTCACACAGGGCCAGAGAAGTTTGGATTTTTCCCCCCTTAAAAAATTAAATAATCTTTCAAACACTGCATTTTCCATTTACTTGGGTTGTCTTTGTGAAATATAAAAATTGGTTTGATGATCCGAAACATTTAAGTGTGATAAATCAGTAAAAATAACTCAAATAAATAAATAACTCACACCACTGTACCTGATATTACAGTTGTATAATTACAGATGTTTAAGGCCGATAAATGATTTATACTGCTGATATCTATGACAGTACATCATCTGTAAAATTTTTATATCTGCTGGTATTTATGTTTTTTCAACTGTTATCTGCTGATTCTGATATCATACCAATAATATTATGCATCCCTAGAAAGGGGAAAGCTTTCATTTGGGGTCTATGGAGATTATGAAAATGGCTCTCCCAAATGCAGGCTATCACACATGAATCTAACTTTTACTTATTAAAGCAACAAAACCACAATTAATTTAAAGTTGCCTCAGTAAGATGCTAGCTGTTTTCTGAAATTGTATAAGCCACTTAAAAAGATATATTCTTAAAGTTGTGGAGAGCAGTGATTCCTAAAACAATAGCTCTAAGGGGGCCTTCAGAGGTCATTTACAATAAACGGATGAAATCATGTTTAAAATCATCATAAAATGTTTCAGAATTAAATAAAAAATGACCTGTGAACTTCAGCCATGGAGACAGTCATGACACACAACAGGGGACAAGCAAGGATGGAATATTTTAGAAGATTTAGAGGATGACAATCTTTCAAGAAAAGGATGAAATGTTTTTTTAAGATTTGAAGGTTAAAATCTTTCAGAGGCAAGGATGGAACTTTAATAGCTTTACAGGGAAAATTCAAACTTTCAAACTTTCAAACTAACCAATTTAACTAAATATTTGAGTCTAATCAACATATTACTCTATTAGTATTTGTATTTCCATCTATTTTTAGGCATTAACAATGAGATCAGGCCCTAGCATCTATATAAGCCAGCCACAAGGAAGCAATTGAGATATTTTAGTGACATTTTTGTGGAGTTTTTCTGTTGTCCATCACTGGGTTTGACACTACTATGCTGTGTCCTGACTGTTGAGGAATACACCTTTTCTTTAAAACTCTGGGAGGGAAAGTTTCACTCTCCAGGAGCCTGAAGTGGAAAGTTGACACATAAACCTGAAGGTCTAACTAGGGCTTGAATCATGTGTATGTGTTTTTCATGCATTATATTTACTAATGATGGCTGACTGATGAATTTCGTAAAAATGGGTTAAATGTAAGTAAATCTGGATAAAACTGGACCCAGATGATTGGAAGTAGTGCTGAAGGCATGCAGGATGCATGGAGGAGGTTGACACCAATGAGATGTAATGGAGGTGGCTGGGGAGGAGGAGGGATGCAGCGGTCACACTGAAACAACAGACTGACTTTGGAGGAAAGAGAACGGATTTAAAATATGACAGCTGCAGAATGATTGGATTGAGAGAGGTCGTAGCTGAAAGGGATTGGCTAAGTGAGTAGAAGCCCATACCAGCTGATAACTAGAGCAGGAACAGGTGCGGGAAAAGGTAAACAGGTGAGTGAGTGATTACTACTGAATGAAAGGATGAATGAAAATGAAACAGTCTTTCTGCTTGAACTTAGGCTCAGCTTCATAAGGACAAAAGATACCCTATAAACCATATATTTTCTGAATGTATATGTCTTTTTGGGGCCAGATGGGAAGCTTTGGGGGGCCTGATATGGCCCTCAGGCTACCAGTTGATGATCACTGGAGTATGATGATTAGTCAGGATCACACTTGGAGTGCTACCAGTCTGTCAGCCAAAACAGGACAAGATTATTGTTGCATAGTCTGACATGGTGCTAAGGCAAAAGACAAAATAGTGTAGTCTGATCTGTCCATTAGAGCCACAGGGGAAGACATAAGCAGAACAAATAAGGTACAACCTGAGTGAACTCAGTGGCAATTGTTTTGCATCTCCAGTAATAACTAAAATATTGTCTGTGCTAAAAAATGATCTCTGTTTTGAAATCTGATCCAAGAGACCTTTGAGTTCTCCACCAGCAATAATGATGAGTGACCAATCCATGTGGGGATCATTTATTTCTCTCTAATTATCTTACATGTGCATTCTGCCTGACTGTGACATTTAGCGAGGGCTTTTTCACTAAGTCAAAGGGTGGGCCAAGATGCCATTAGGTGATAAGGTTCATTTATTGTGGGGCTCTCATCAGCACATTTCCCTGCCTTAAGGCATAAAATACAACCCACACTGATTAGCATCAGGCCCATATCAGGAGAGCATAATAGCTGCAGTCTGAAGGTGAACCTTTTGAGGGCACAGTCTTTACTCAGAGCAGACAAATACCACAGATTTTTTCCCAGTTACTGGATTATCTCTGGGGCTTTGTGTCCTGAGAGGTGGTCGTGCTGTGGGGGGAAGGTGTTGTTTTGTATTCATAGTATGTCATAGAGGAATTCAACCATTAGGTAAAGGCATGTCCTTCATACTTACAGTTTGTACCTTGATGTAATGTTGCTGTCAAGGTTTATTAATTGATATAAAGACAAATTACAATAGAGGCAGCCAAGTGTTTCACCAGTCTCAGTAATTGATATGAACCCGCCCTGTGTTTGCCCTTGAGAATGAGTGCCTAAAAGAAAACACGGTGCGTTTGTTTTCACCTGAAGCAGCGCTGATAAGCTTCTTGTATCTGTTTCCCATTTAAATATGGCATTGCAGAGCATATAAAGATAAAATATGCCTTTTCTTCCACGATGCTTTGCTGGCTTAGTATCAGATGAGATCCATTATGAGCAGCAGTGACAGAATTTAATGATGAAGTTGATTATGTAAGAGAAAGCACCTCCAGCGGTTGTTAGTGGATGTAATGGTTAGGATAGCTAATTAGTTGGGTTGGTTGTCTTTGATTTATATAGTCTTTCCTATCATTCCTTAATCAGCTGAAAGCAATGATCCATGAGCAGACAAAGCCCGTTTAATTACAAAGCGTGTGATCGTGACAGAAATGCCAAGCTCTGAGAAGGGTGTTTAAAGCTTACATAAGATTGTCACATTTTCTACATTGATAATTCGGATAATTGAGTTGTAATTTGACTCATCACATTGTTTAGGGAGTATCAAGACAACATGCATGAATCATTTACTAAGAGTGGAAAATTTAAGAGCTAGACAATAAATCAGTTACGTAACTAGTGTCTGCTTCAGATGCAGCTTTGTTTACCACTGCAAATGTAATATGAGCCACCTAATGTGCTGATAAACACAACAAAATAATCTTTGATTATTGCCCAATTATGAGGGAGACGACACGCTTTTTATACCTCTAAAGATGAAAGTGTTAAACGCCTGATTTCCAGACTGGCATATAGACGAGCGTGTTTCATCCTGTTGCAGAGCCGAGATCATTTTGCCTCGACAAACACAAAACAAACAGAAGAGCAGCTGCCTGTTAGTGTCTAAAAAGAGCAGCCGATGAGAGGTCAGGAGGGACGACGGTTCGATCAGTGGCAAAGGAGTCGAGAAGAGACAGAACATGAAACTCGAGAGATATGTTGAGAAAATCAATAAGCAAAAGAACTGCTATGAACAAGTTATGACAGATGGACACACACATGCACAATCTCTCTCACACAGACTGTGCAAACATCGCTCTCACTGCCGTGCTGTTGAGCCAAGCTTTGTTTGCTGTTATCCCTTTGGAAATCACAACCATATGAGAACAATAAGCTGAATTAAAGACAACTTTTGTTTTCAGAATGATCTGAAAGGAGACATAGATGATTTCTGATGAAAGCTAGGTTTAAGAAAACAGTGAATTTAGATTTCTTAGTGCACAATGAAGCTTTGGGACACAGTCACATCGCACCTGGCTGCTCTCTACGTTTCTGCTAATTGGGACACACAACACGAACACGATACGTGTGGGATTACACACATGTGGGCTGAGCTGAAGTAAAACAATTACTGTGTGCTGTGTGTAATTATTTAACAAGAACAAATCCACATTACTAAAATATCACACTACCCTTCAATTAAAGGCAGGACACTCTGCTTTAGAAATACATGCAGTTTAGTCATTTTGTCATTTTCAGAGTGCTGACCTTGGAGAGTAACCTGACACACCAGATGGATTTATTTCACACATCCATCTGGTAAACCTCTCATAGACAGCATTTGTGAAAACCTTTGAAAAAACTCAGAGTGATTGGATGAATGTTCTGTGTGTCACATCTTTACGTGCCAATCAGAGCAACAAAACGCCACGCCCGAAAGTACTGCCCCTCGTCGCTGATTGGTCCTGTCACTTTCTACGGGCCCAAACAGTTCAGAGCTTTGCAAGATGGATTAAATGAGAAACATGGGAACGGGTGTATCCATCTGCTTTGTAAGGTCACTCAGAGAGAGGACCCTGGTGAAACTGAAGGAATTCTTATTATTATCATTATTATTATGGCTAATAAATGGCTTATTTGGAGGCATTAACATGCCACCAAAACTCAAGGCATCAGAAGAAGAATCCTTCAATCCTGATGAAAATGTATGTATTCAAGTACAGTGGGTCTCAACTGGTGGGTCATAGAGCTGTTTCAGTGGGTCACAGTTCCCTGAAGAAAACAATACGAAAAAATATCAATGATATCTGTACATCAGTCCGTTTCTGAACTCTGTTTTGCTGGACGAGGAGTAAATTCTGGTAGTTTTCTTGAGATCTCAACGTAGGTATCCTGTTAACTTGGACAGAACTTCAAAACAGTTTATTTTCCTACGATAATGTCTTAATTTCTTGAGACGTTTTTTTAAAAATCCACCAAAATTTACATTATAAAAGTAAAACAGACGGAAATAAAATGTCTGAATGCCTGTCCTTCTAAAATTTTGTCCCGTCTCTTTTGTTCTGTCATATGTTTTGTTGCATCCAAGGTCTCAACTGTGACATTTTTCATCATACTAATTTTTTAAAAATTCAGAAATATGGATCACAGTTCACATTACAGAAGAGGTGGTGGTGGGTCCTATGGCTGGTATGACCAGTTGAGAACCATTATTTCTAGTGCTTTTGTGGATGTCCGTACAAAATGGCCCCACAAGGGCTCCAAATGTCCCTTTTTCAAGAGTCCTGAACAGAGTTTCAGCTACATAAATGTCAATTCATACACATATGTATCACATTAAGACAAACTAAAAACTAATTTACTGTTTTAAAAAAATATGTACAGAAAGTGAGATCATAAAGTGCAAATGTCAATTTTTTTCCATTTTTTCTTTTTTTTTCTATTTTACAGGTTGCACATTTTAACAAACTAGTTGAGGGATTTTATCTGATGGAGAACAGATTTTTTTTTAAGTTCATTTTAAACAAGTTGTAGATCTAAAATTATCAAGTGTGCTGAAACTATCAAGCTCAGATTTTGAAATAAAATCCTCAATAATCTTCGGTCCCCTACTGTTAGAGGCCTCAAACACCTCTAAAATAAAATGTCCCATCTTCTTTTAATTCTATGTGATAAAATATCAGTCCTGGCCCACGCACTCCTACATTTTAACATCTCGCTTTGTCATACTGTCATCTACTGTTGGCGGCCAGTTCTACCTCATATTCAAAGTGCAATTTGCTTGTTATTTTCTATTCAATGATATCTCTGAGCAGTTCACCACACTGCATGGGTTACTAACACCAAACTATTACTACACAACCCATGGTTGTGAGACATCTTGACATGCACTGGTGTACGAGGGCCCTATCACTGATGTTACAAGTCAAAACATTAACAACAGAAAGAATGCATAAAACATACAGAGACTTTAAACTTTAAAGGTGCTCTATCAGACCACTTTTCTGTCGTTTAACACAGTTGAACACTATTGTGATCTAAATGAAATGTCTGTGCCTTGCTTCGGTTCAAATTATAATATGGATCAAGCACCAGGGGAGCTGTCTGACCCCACATTTCTAAGAATAGTCGATTTGGTGTTTCTTTAAATGAAAATCAGTTCCACTCTGCCCCTCTCATCCCTGTGGTGTGCTGATACAAGTGCAGCAGTTTGCTTCCATGGCCATTGATAGAGATACCAAGTGAGGAGCAGGTATCATAATAAACAATATGGAAAAAAGTATTTGGCCACCTTACCATGTTAACTGACATTGTAACATGTACTTTAATATAAAGTTGGCTCCCCTTTTGCAGCCAAAACACCCTCCACTCTTCTTGGAAGGCTTTCCACCAGATTTTGGAGTGTTTCTGTGGGAATTTGTGCCCATTCATTCTATAGAGCATTTATGAGGCCAGGCACTGATGCTGGACGAAGGCCTGGCTTGCAATTTCAGTTTCAGTTCATCCCAGTGGTGCTCGATGAGGTTGAGGTCAGGGCTCTGTGTGGGCCAGTCAACAGTCATGTTGGAATAAAAAAGGGCCTTTTGCAAACTGTTGCTACACAGTTGGAAGCATAGCATTGTCCAAAATAACTTTGTATACTGAAGCATTAAGACTGACCTTCACTGGAGATAAGGGGCCTGGCCCAAACCCTAGAAAACAGCCCCATACCATGGAACAGAAACCAATTGTATAGGGCCAAAGAAACCCTTTCCATGATGCTCCTGCTGCACCGATTTTGTGCTCACATTAGTGCCAATGGAAGTTCAGAACTTTTCAGCCATGGAATCAGCAGAGGGTTGGTGACTTTTACACATCATACGCCTTAGCAGTCATTGAACCATCTCTGTGATTTTACGTGATCTTCCACTTCATAACTGAGGTGCAGTTGTTCCTAAATGCTTCCACTTTCTAATATATCACTCACTGTCTTATTGCAAAGGTGGTATCCATCACAGTACCACACTTGAAGTCACTGCGCTCCTCAGAACAACCTATTTTGTATCCCAAATTTTGCAAATGAAGACTGCATGTCTATATATTCGATTGTACCTGTACAAGTCTGATTGAAACTCTTGAATTAAATAATACACAGGTCTTGTCAACTTTGTTTGTCCATAGATCGTAACTCAAGGTGATGCCACAATGAGTGCAGATTCTAAACGAACTGCCAGATTTCACGTTTTCAGACATGGGGGACCCAACAAAAGGCCAGCGTGGCTTATTTTACATTTTGTAGGTCAGCAGATACTCCAAATATTCCAATATGCAAAATCTTCTTTAGTGATATGTCCCCTTCAAAGCTCAGCGATGCAGAGCTGTGGTAGATTAAATGCACTTGCCATTTAAGAGGACTCTGGGTGAATGAAATCCCACACCTCTCACATAAAGTGCATTATATCAGACATTTGCCATTTTCCAGGGCTGTCTGAATACTAAGTGAGCATCATCAAACCATGAAACCATGTAAGTAATGCACAACCCATGGTGATTGAGGCAATATACAATAATACATTGGACAGAACAATTAATGTCTGCTGGCATTATTATGAAAATCTAGAAGTTGCACTTATTAACTGCTGGAACTCGTATCACTGGAAAACATTCGCTCTATCTTAAATGACAGACAACATGAGACCATGGAACAGTGCTTGTGTTTTTAAACTGTTATTGTGACTCCTATTCCTGCACTTTAAAATGTGAACTAGCTCTAATTCTTAATTATTGTTCATTTTAACATATTATTATCAGTCTCTGAATATGTATTCTTCATTATGACGTATGCTGCTGACCTCTTGGCTAGGTCACCCTTGTGAAAGAGATCTCGATCTCAATGGGTCTTTATCTGGTTAAATAAAGGTTAAATACATAAAATAAAAATAGAGAGTAAAGGATTTTCAACTGAGCAACTTTAGAATCTCCAGTAGGAGGTCCAAGACCACAGTCTATGGCTATGTCTCAGTTCAAAGGATGCAGCTAAGATTTTCCAACGTCAATCAATCAGTCTTTGTCGTTTGTATAGAACCAATTAATACCCGAAGTTATCTCAAGACCCTTAACAAAGCGGGCAGGTCTGGACTATACTCTCTGATGTGGCCTATTATGATACAGACCAGCATGAATCAGCTTGAGCAGAGCACTAGCAGCATTCGGCCAATGGTGACGGCCCTCCATCGAAGCAGTGCTGGGGTTGGAAATGGGTAGGAGAGAGAAAACATGAAGAGGAGAGGGACAAGAGAAACAACAAAACAACAAAATGGAGACAAATTTATGGCCAGAAACTTATCTCCCATTTTGTAGGATATGGCATTAACATCAATAATGATGCTAGCAGTATGTGAAAAATTAGCAATGAAAGCTATGATTGACAGAAAACAGAACATGCAATATTAGCATTAGCAGTTAAAATGACATGGCAAATGCTAATCTCATTCAAACACATCCATACCCATTTACAGTCCACCAGTGTAGCAGTGGGAGCAAATTGGGGTTAAGTGTCTTGCCCAAGGACAGATCTACATATGACTGTAGAAGATGGGTCTACCTACTGAGCTACCTCACATTTGTTTTGTGAAAATACATTCAGTATAATATCAATAACAGTGAAATTAATGCCAGTATCCCCAGGTGATTTTGCAGCATTTTAAGGGAATAGATGAGTAATGTCATACACTGCTTACATGTTGTAATGCAAACATTACTACCCCACCTGCAGCTGCTGTGTCAGCGTTCTTTGTGACTCTTGCCTGCAGTTTGTTTTATTTTTGGGTGCACTTTGGTATCATACCAGCTTTAAAGTCACCCACTGTGTTAATCCATGGTCTGCTCCCATTGCTTTGCTCATGTAGCTTCACAGCAGGTGAAGTCAAGTATACAGTTGTTTACTGTGCAGTCTGTCACTGCTATTTCATTGCCTTAAATAAAGCTAAAAGATGGATTTGAATAAATTACAAGTTAATCCCCTCAATTAAATGCATTAGATTAAAATATAGCAGACATGTCGATGGTCATACCATCCTCTCTCAGTGACCAACTATCTACCCAAGGTTTATGTCCTAATTTTAAAAGACAATGTTTTTTAATCACCAAGTACACATGAATTAGCATCATTCTTGTAAATAAAGCATAAAAGAATAGTTTTCCAACTAGTCTTTATTCACAACAGAGACATCATCATCACCATGCCAGAGTATCTCTCAGTCCCTGCAGCAGGAACCAGCAGGGCATGTGAAGATCAGCCGACCACAATTCCTCCCACTGTCTCACTGCTGCTCACAATACAAGGGCACCTCTGACCAGAGGACGCCTAGCCAGAAAAACCTACAGAAAACAGGAAAAAACTGCTCAAAAAACACAGCTATTGGCAATCACACTTTCACACCTCATTCTGCTGGTGCTGAAGCTGTGAAGCAATGTAACACGTACAGTACATAGCTATTAGAATAGGTTTGCTTTGCTTTTAAATGATTGTAAGACTGTTTTGGTTGCAAACATATGGTTTTTATATCCAGAAGCCACAGCGACTCTCTAGTTTAACCCATCATTCACCTTAGGTGGAGTAATCACTACAAGATAAATTATTCTGATTTCGGGCCTGATGATTCCTTCCATTGCACAAAAGTCAGTAAGGGCTTCATTTCTGATGGTTCTGAATCATCTTAATAGATTTTCCTGTGGTGTGAGATGTGTTTAGAATGATGTTACCCTTTCAGTTTTGCACAAAGGCAATCAGGGCTGCCCCAGCTTAAAATCATAAATATCAAATGTCAGTATTTTGGTCAGAAATCCTGTTGTGAGGGGAGAACAGCCAGATAGAGGATATCCTCTCCTCCCTCAGCTGTTGTTTCGGACTACAGCAAGGCTTATTTTGCTGACTATGTCTGTATTTTTTATCCGTAAACAATCCTTTACAGACATAAATCACTCTCCCCTCTTTGTGGCTGAAGCAGCACTAGTGGAGTCTGATACAGCCTCTACAGATAAACAGAGATGGATATGTCAGCTGTTTCGTAGCTCCTATGACACACTGATCGCACTCCGCTCACATGTTAGATTTGTAATGAAAGGAAAAGCTGTCCAAGCTCAACATGGTTCAAGCAGAACAGCTGCTCTCTTTATGCTCTCTTTCTCCATAGTTATGAGGCCGCTTATAACAAGAGAGATTGTCTGTTAAAATTAAACTTTCTCCTCCTTATAATCTCAGTGTCTTAAAAAACTAACAAATGAATTACATTAATAGGCTCCTATGTAAAGTATGAATGACTACAGTAGAGCAGAAACAACGATTTAAGTTCAAATGTGTGTAAAAGTGTTAAAGAAAAATCTAAAACAGGTGACCAGACACCAAAAGATTTGGTCATGATAATGAAATGTGGCAGAAAAAGCTAGGATTATCGACCTGGTATCAGTTTGGGCAGATATTAGCTTTAAAAGGCAAATATCTGTATCGGCAGATATCAAAATTTCTGCCGATATTTACATCCAATATTTTGCCTGAGTATGTCAGCATACATCGACTGTAAATATTGTCCATATATACTGATAAATCAGTGGAATTTTAGGCTGAACTAACACACCTACAGTATGTCAGGTGATGTCTTTTTTTTCTATTTATCCTCATTCTTTAAACTTTAAAGTGTTTTTAAGGACTAAAGTTTGTTTCCTTGGTCATCTTCGAACCTTAAAGTATGTCAAAAAGGACTGAAATTTCCTGTCTGAAAAGCATATATTCAAATGCCGGCATCGATATCGGTATTGGCTAAAATTAATCTGCAGATATCGGCAAAATCCAACATCTTGCATCCCTAAGAAAAAGTACATCTTAGTGCTTTGGAGTGATCAAAGTAGGAGAGGAAACAAAAAGTTTAGGCATTTAAAATGTTTTCTGTTAAAAAATCTACATATTTCAACACAAATATCCATATCATGATCCTAATTTAAAAGTAATCAGGGGCCCTAAATTTAAAAATAACATGTAAGGTAGTTAAAAACATCTGCAACATAATAGCACAATAGCATATCAATCACAGGCTCCTTTATCGAATTGGATGTGAATCGTATCCTGGTAGGTTTAAAGATATCGGAAAAATATTTCATCTGATCCAAAATATTGATATTGTATCATCTCGTATTGATGTGAGAAACAGAGGATTTACAACCTTTGCAAATGGCAGCTCATTTTGCTTGGCTGCTTGGCTGCTTGGTTAGCTTGGTAAGCCATTTGAACATATTCAATTTGAAGCCCATAATAAGATCAGTTTTACTCACTTTAATGCACTAAAAATAAAGAATATCAAAGTGACTGCTGAAGTGGATAAGATTGATTATTTACATCACAAGATAGGCTGTTTGATCATGATCAAATGTAAAGTTACATTTTGTGTCCATTAATGATCCAGCTCCATCATTAGCTCTTGAACACACTCCAGGTTAATACAGTTAAATAGTTTGGAGTAAATAACTCCTCTTCCTTATAAACCTTTAACTCAATCACAGCGGACTGAAATATTTCCTCTAAGAAGCTAAATCTTAAATTCATTTCCTCATGAGTTTCCTCTTTTTTTCTACCATAAATAACTGCAAATTTTTCTGCTTAAATCTCCCACGATATTTTCCAGTTGATATAACAGTGTACAATAGAACTTTAATAAATACTGAAGGCAGCTCATCTGTTTTATTTTTATACCCAATTGAGAAAGAAACACTCATTCATCAAATATATAAAAAAAGGAAATCAGCTGAAATCTCTTGCATTATTTAAAAAACCTACAGGATTGTAGCGCTCCCATTTGCGTATCTATTTTTAACCGCGGGGGGAATTGTAACCAAACAAGATAGAGCAAAAATTCTTTCTGCATATAAAACCAGAGGAGTATCACACATTCAATGTGTTCCAGAGTACTGTGTCCTTCTAGAAACATCCTTCCTTCTTTTGCAGAAATGTAGTATACCATTTTGAACAGGAATGAGGGATTTCAAACTGAATTCACCCAAATTTGTGCCGGCTCAATGGGCTTCTCTGAGAAGTCAGAAATGAATCAAGCATAACATTCAACCACTAAAACTCATTTTTCTGTTCAGGAATGCAAGTAAATAACTATAATTTGACATATTAATCAAGAAACAATAATGTGCTTTACTATTTTTTCCATTTTTTTGTAAATCAGTAAATTTGAAAATTCATGGATAACAATAATAATTATATTTTAGCATCAAAAATATCATTTGGGTTAAAGAGCTTCTACATATTGGCGTATTAACCATTGCAGAAACATAAAAAATGATTTTGGTCATTTGCAATACTGTTAATTTAGGGCAGCTGTGGCATCAACCTTACTTTGGTTAGGGTTAGGGTGGTCTAATAAATTTGTTAAGCACTGTATGCTCAAAAGTATCTGGCACACTTAGAGATTTGATTGCACTACTGTAAATAGTTCTTTTTTTTTTAAAGATCCTGTCTTTTTGCAAATTGAGCACAATTTCATTTGATTTTCATATTTGCCACAGTTTAGAAAGATGAGTGTATTACAAAAATGAAGTCATGACCATACTCAAAATAATGTTTTTGTGGTTTGAAATAATCTTGTGTAACTTTTTTACAATCACAATTTTAAGCGACACAGCTATGGCATCTCTGTATTTATGAAAATATGTTTAAAAAAAAAAAAAGTTTTTCATTTTTCTTGTGTTTTTTTTGCACTTTTGGGCAATTTCATTTGTTACTATAGACTATTCACATACATATCATTAAAATTTGGGTTCTAAGGGTTGTAGTGATGTATAGCCAATTCAAATACTCAAAAAATGGCAATACAGCAAGTAAAAATGTAAAGATATGCTCTGGTGGACTTGTATTGCTCACAGTGATTGTGGAAGCTTTGGTTTAATGTTACAGTGCATTTTAAAAGTCATATCTGATCTAACATCACCAGATTCATGCAGCACAGTGAGTCCACACGGAGTAGAAAACGTGAGTACACAAACTCTGACCTGGTGTGGGATTTTAAGCGTATCATAGACTCACATCCAGATTGATAAATGCCAATCTGTGCTTTGAAATGAGAGTACATCCACATTTCTGGTGTACACCAGTTGTTAAATAAGGGCCCTTGTGTGCATGTTAACATACCCACTATTTGTTATATGTGAGTTTGCTCACATTTTCAAAATTGGTTAGGATCTTTAGGCTTCAAATGGGTAGGAGTTCAGTCTATAAGCAGCTGAGATAACCACTACCAGTAGCCTCACAGAGCAGAATGCAATGCAGCCACCAGACCCTGCATTTTGAGTGGGGGAGTGGCTGCAATCACACACAGGCTCATGAGCTATATTTACACTCCAGGCCAATGCAAACAAATCTGATTGAATGTAACAAGTTCACTCCAGAGGTTGTTTCAAGTCCTGCAAGAATCATAAATTAGTCACTGAAGCAGGCATTGATGATACACATTGGAGGAAAGTGGGTTCACTAAAAATAGTGAACTCGTACCAAGGATTCATCATTTCAATAATACACTGGGCTACATAAACCGCTCCTATCAAACAACACAAGAGTGTCTGAGGGTGAATTTTTATCTCCTTTAAAAGCAGCACTCCCAGCCTGCTCCCTTGATCATTCATTTTCATCGGCTGAGTTGATTAAGCATTATTTTCTTCATGCTATTATTAGTCCACGCTTTCAGTTTCATCAGAAACTCCAAAGCTATTTCATGATAATCTCTGAGATGACATTGAGATGATATTACACAGTGTGTTGCATGCCTGCACATCGCCAAAGCCTCTACATTCAGCAGCACAGCGCCCGATGCATTACAGAACATCTAATATAGCAGCACAGCATGGGCATCAGTGAGAGATATGTGGCTCATTAAATTGTAATTTCAGATGTATTTGGACTGTTCTTTGAGGGGAAACTGTCGACCTCTGATATTGTCCTCACCTCCTGGAGCACAGGTTTGCGCGAGAACGCTAATGGTGCGTTACTCTGATTTAAATCTGTGTGACAAAAGCACCTTTCCTGTTATTACCTTCTCCAGAAATATGCAGTGGAATAGTCGCCTGTCTGCTGTAGCTGTATAATTTCTATCAATCATGAGAGAGGGAGTGTCAGGATGATATGAGAGAAAGGGATCAGGGCAAATCCTGGGAGAACAACGACATGTTTATTGCTTTTATTTTGTTTCTTTAACCCACAACACGTCAAGCATCACCTGCAGTGAAATACATCACAGAAATACAGTGCTTTAATGACTTTCTATTTTCAGAGTTTGTAGCCTACTTCAGACATTATTAATGGAGGATCTTGTGATTTTCATTAAAGGAAAGGCTTGTTCATTTGCCCTGCCCCCTGCATTTATCAGACAGAGAGTGAATCGGGTGCATCCCATTTCAGTTTTAAAATAGCTCTTAATTAAAATCAACGCAATTCAATTAAGATGAGCTTAAGATTCATGTATGTTAATTACTAAATTAAATGGTAGGTAAGCAAAGAAAGCCTGGAGAGCGGTTCTGTTATCTGCCTGTACTTTGTTAACTGACATTAAATGTCATGATAACACCTACACAAAAGGCAGAGTCAGTGTGCAAATATCACATTATCACATTATCAGGAGCAGGATGAGCCACAACAAAGGACTCTCCTTTGTTATTATTAGGAAATACTCTTTTATGAGGTTGACATTTAACCACAATGGTTGCAACTTTCCAAATTCTTTTTTACACTACCAGAATGGTTAGTTTAGTGTAAAAGGGCTGAAAATAAAATTAACTGTGGTGTAATATGCTCCCATAACACCTCTGACCATGTCTGCAAGGATGAAGCCATCACAGTACAGTTAATCCTTTCTGTCATTACTGTCAGCTTCTTAATGTGCCTTCTTTCAAGTTCATTAATTGAATCCAACATGAATGTAAAATTGTACATCTAGGTGTTATGTGTGAATATTCTCCATAACACAAGTTTTACATTCACACCCCGTGGATGGTGACACAGAAAGTGACTCATCCTGTCATGAAGGGAAATTATAGGTGTTGCAAATGTGACACATCCCTGAGGTTGTGAAAAAGTGGCGCAAAAGCTGCCAAATGAATATCGGCCAACAGATGGCGTCCCGTTAAAACAGTAAATGAATGGATGTAATGTGTGACTGGATTTTCTTAGCAGAGAATGAGAGGTAAAGTCTGGCGCAGACTAAAGGCAGGATCATGACTGCATGATTTTTCAAGACAGCACCGTGTCAGACTACAGGACAAGACTCTTGTCCCGTCTTGGCCAACAGCCTGGCCACACTGTGGGATCTCGATTGCTCGTCGTATGCTGGTGCCGCCACCATCCCACAGGTCGTCGGGGGGGACGGTCAAAGAAAATGAGACAGACTTCTTCTACATCAGATGTGCTGTGTGTGATACTGGCAGTCTTTTGCCAAGAAAAGAAGAAAAAAACAAACAAGAAACATAGGCTGGGCGGGGGGGCTTATGGGGCCTCAACCCTGAATGCTTTCTTAAATCTTTCAGGTTGGTTAAAAGCATGTTGTTTAGTGTTATGATAGATAAATGCAAAAAGAAATAAGCCTTAAACAAACAGGCCTTTCTGATCACAACATGGAATTTAATTCTTAAGGCCAAAAATAATACATATACATATTTTTTAGGTCAAACAGCAAGATTTGTTGGCATTTTAACATTACTTTTTGTCTAAAATTGCATAAAAGCAGCACATACAACCCTCCTCGACCGTCCTTTGTTTGGGCTTAGTCCCGGATATCTAAGATGTCTGGCTCCAAGAAACAAATATGGACTTATCTCGATGTATCAAGAGGAGAACAATATGGACTGGCTGTCCTTCAAATAGAACCTGTGGCATGAAAATGATGACGTCAAGACAGTTTGCCTAGTTAACCTCACCAGTTTCACTGTATGTCCACATAAATCCCCAAGGGGAGAAAAAGTAGGAACTGGTATGAAGTTAGTCAGGCCAGAATCTGTCTGGAGTGGTGTAGTCTGAGCTGGCCTTAAAACAGTTATAAAATCTTTACTGGTTTTAAAAATGTTAGAGCACACCTTACGGCAGATCATGACAGATTTAACTGTTTTGTTCTTATTGAGTGTGTTGTGCAGCAAAATGACTAACACAGCACTCCGCACACAAAGAGATTCTGTTCCCCAACAACCAGTCTCCACAACAAGATCACAAAATGACTTTATGACCAGAGCTGAGCAAACAGCTCTCTTGTTTTATGTCTGAGATAGAACAAGTGCTGAATTTCACCTGATAATCATTTTATCATTTAAAAATTCATTCATCTGGGATAGGAGATTATTTCAGTTTTCTGTCTAGTATGTAGACCTCATAAACAGACAGTTGTGAGAGGAAACCAGACTCAGCTGTTTACAGATGTGTTATATTGACAGCTGCCATTCAAACATACACATAACACCATGACCCACCCCCCAAAAGTTGTAAACCTAGGGGAAACACTGAGATGCATCACTAATGTGATCAGTAGGAGCACAGGCAGCATAAATATGGATGCAGACCCAGTGACATTACTTAATGCTTTCAAGAGCAGACGTCTCAAGTCCATAGGTGGCAGTCTTAGAAATATCATAAGGCTATTAGAAATCAAGCATAAAGCATTAGTTTAGGTAGGCCAAGGAGTCCAAGTGGTCCTAACTCAGCCTAACTTTAGATTAGCCTTCAGCTTTCTGACCAACAGCTACAACATATGCACAAGGGACAAACAAATGACAAGGTAAAACACCACAACTGAACATTTAAACTTGACAACAGAGATGATTCACAATTGACCACATTCTGCAAATCAAAAGGCATTAAAATACTCAGCAATGTTAATGCTACTTTAAAAACTCTGAGCTAAAAAACAAACTCTTATAATATTAAATTCTACCTAAGTATCTAACTGACAAACGAGGAAAATTTAAATTCAGTCTTCAGCCTTAGGCTCTTCTTTACATATTTGTGTTATACTTGCCTGGACATACAGCAGCAGCCAGTTCAGCCACTGTTTTGCAATCACTCTAAAGTCCCATAGAAATTAATTAATAAGGTCAGAGCTGGGGTTGTTATGAGTTCAGCTTTACCTGACCAGAATTAAGTGATGAGTCAGAGCTCTCTCGGTTTGATGGAGCAGCTGCAGGCGAACAAAGATATTTTTTATGAGCTGAAAAGAGGCTGACAGTCTGGTGTTAGAGCAAAGAAGGTGAATCACAGCAAGTCTCTAGTCTGTTACTGAGTTTAAAACCTTACCTTTTTCCAAACAAGCTAGTGAACAAACTGTCACTAAGATTTGCTTTCTTTTGCAGTCTTGTTCTTTGGAGGATCTGAAGCAGAAAATTGCAATTTTAAATGCACAGTATGCAAATTCCACTGCCGGGGGGCTCTCAATCGAAACAGTACACAAAATGACAAGTAGAGATGAGCTGCTCAGCTCTGCCCACCATCGTTACTTACTTCTTGTTCTGAAATAGATTGAGAGCTCTGTTTAATAAAAAGTGATCTAAAACCTTAAAAAGTGTATCTTAAAAGAGAATTTTTGAGAACCTTTAGTCTAGAGAGCACCCTACCAGCTCACATGCATTAAGATTCTACAGAACTCACAGACCTGGCTACAAAATTCAATCTTTCACCCTCCCATCTTTTCAGATATTTCCAGGTGAGGAACTGTGCAAAATCCTTGTCCTCCAACTTCCTTCCACCTGAGCAGCCATAGGGTGAACTTTTACAACTTAATCCTTTACAAAGGTCTTTAATCTCAAAAATCTATAGTTCTATTCAGTCATATGATGGTTATTTAACCACCAACATAAAAGTAACTTGGGAGCCTTAACTAGGATTGGTTTTTGATAAACACTGGTGGGAATCCATACTGAAGGTTTTTCACAAAACCTCTATATGTGCCCGTTTGACCTTGATACAGTTTAAAGTTGTATTTAGATGTCATTATTCAAAGACTAGTCTGGCACAAATTTTCCCAAATATGTTTGATGTTTGTGACAGATGTGGAGGCTCACCCTGCAATCTTACACGTTTTTTTCTTGACCAGTCCAGACAAATGTATTTCAACACCACGTCCAAGGTATTCTCAAAAACTTTGACACTTCACCACATATTGGTACTTTTTGGTCTTCTGGAAGAATATACCCGATACTCTACTAAAGAATTGGAAGTTAATAGCTTTTACCTCAGTAATTGCTAAACGCCACCTCCTCCTTAACTGGAAATCCACAACAGCTCCCTCCAGCAATGGATTAATGAGGTTATGTCTTTTGTAAAAGAAGAGAAAATTAGATATTAAAAAAAGAGGACACTTGAACAACGGACTATGTCTAAGTATTTTTTTCATTGTATTGTCTATCTGGTTTTATTTTTTTGTAATCATTATTTGTCCTTAAAAATACGCGAATCTAAATGTAATGGTGTATACAAACATGTTTAATGCTGACATCAGTGTGCCCTCATATATGTAAGTGCCTTTGTAAGTGCCTCCTACCTCCTTGTGTTGTAATCTTTGACATACAGTGTCTGTAAAAAGTGTTTTTTGTTTGTTTTACCCTTTTAGTGATTTTATAAATCAATTATGATCAATAGAATTTGGATTTTTAACAGAAAAAGTCTTTTAATGTCAAAGTGAATACAGATTCCTACAAAGTTATGTCAAATAATAAAAATATGTGGTGGCACAGATAATAAGTGTGATCATCCCTTTTCAAGTCCAGCCACAAATTCTCTATTGGGCTGAGTCTGGGTATTGACTTGGCCACTCCAGAACACTAACCTTGTTGTCTTTGAACCATTTCTGTGTAGCTTTTCTGTATGCTTCAGGTGACTGTCTTGCTGGAAAATAAATCTTCTTCCAAGCCATCCAGGGCTGGCTGCTGAGAAACATCCGCACAGCATGATGCTGCCACCACTGTGTTTCACAGTGGGGATGGTGTGTTTGTGGTGATGTGCAGTGTTTGCTGTCTGCCAAACATAGGATGTTTTCTGATGGCCAGAAAGCACCATTTTGGTCTAATCAGACCAAAAAACTTTCTTCTGCTTGACCATGGAGTCTCCCACATGACTTTCAGCGAACTCGAGTCCATATTTAATCTGGGTTTTCTTCAACAGTATTTTTCTTTTTACCACTCGGAGTAGTCGTAGGTGTCTTGGTGTCTCCTTGCACAGTCACTCAGTTTGTGAGGATGGCCTGATCTTACACGTGCCATATTCCTTCCATTTCCTGATGATGGATTTAACTGAACTCCAGGGGATGTTCAGTGCCTTGTAATGTTTTTTTGTATCTACCAATGACCTTTTCTCTGAGTTGCTTGGTGTGTTCTTTTGTCTTCATGGTGAAATGGAAGCCAGGAATACTGATTAACCAGTGACTGGGCCGTCCAGAATCACGTGTCTTTATACCGTAATCCCTTGAGAAACATCATTTGCACTTAGGTGATCCCTATTTCACTTACTGTGAGATTGCTAGCACCACTTTCAAGGGGTGAATATTATCAATTATTTTACATTATACATTTTTATCTGAGCTACATTACTTTGTAGAAATCTGTTTCACTTTGACATTTTGACAAGAGGGTTTTTAATTTAGGGGGTTCATAAAAAGCCAAATCATATCAACCATGACTGATTTATAAAATAAATAAAAGGGTAAAACATCCCAGGGCACTGTAACATACAACAAAAGACAGGAACCTTTATGCTGTGAGGCGACAGAGCTAACCAACAAGCCACCAAGCAGCCCTAACAAAGACATTTCAGCACAAAAACTCTAAATGTTCTACTTTTAAGTACACATTAAAGAATGAGCTATGAATGCTGACAACATTCATCTCTTTTAAGACTATATCTTCACAAACTTATATAAGATTGGAACCAAAAAAACAGTAGACTTGTAAGGTAAGTCTCAGTGACATTCATGACATTTTGATTGGGTGTACCAGGTCAAAAGTTCTGCCTTAGCTAACAAAACAATGCCTTTGTGACGTTCATCAACATGTTTCTTAACCCGTCCTGTAATATCTAAATCACAGCAGCTCACATTTACCGGGTGCAGAGCAGACACTGGTTGACCTTCTCACTGTGTTCGCCATCATAATACGATGGGAAAAGGTCACAGAGGACTGTACTCATACTAATGACATTTGTCTAAAATGATAGGGCTGGAGTTGTCGTTATACATGAAGCTAAAATGTTAACCACTTTATATTAAAAGAGAGAAGATCATCTTTTCCCTGAACAGCACTAATATCATGTACATAAGAATCTTAGCTAGGCTGTCAATTCTGTTATTCTCTGTACTGATGTCAGCAGTTATTGAAAAAGTCATCTGCTGTAATTGTTCTTGACATGTTTTGCTTGCCATTTCCATATTTCACTTGAAAGCTGCAGATAGACCTTGACCGAAGCAGCTTTCATTTGGCATCATTTGTATGCATATTGGCAGGTCTGTGTTAATGTCAATAGAACGCATTAATGCGCCCTCATGTTTTGGATCAGACACTGTTGGTTCGAGGTTTTATTTGATTAAGCATCTGACAGATTTACTGGTTTGGGATAAAGATTAATTGATTAGTCAATAATTATCTTGCTGTGCACGTGAATAAGTACCTTGCTCTGCTTCCCATATTATTCCTCACTCTTTGACCCTTTTGTACAGGCATGTTGTCTTTGGATGTGCTGGGCTGCACGGATACTAGAGCAAGGAATTTTTAACAGCTTTTCCAAACATCCTAGTTTTATTTTGGATGCTTACATTATTTTACTTTAGACACAGAAACAAAAAAATACCAAGGTCTAAATAATTAACCCTCCTGATGCTAATAGTCAGTTGTGTCTCCTTTTTGCTGGATATTAAAAAGAAAGAATTTCTCAAACTCCTCCAGATCTGATGTTCTTCTGGCATGGACCTTGGTCTTTAGTTCACCCAACAGATGATCAATGTGGGTTCAAGTCAGGGCTTTGTGCAGGCCAGTCAGTAACGTTCCCTTTGGTCTTCTGGAGGTAGTTCTTCACCAAGGAGTGATGTATGTTTTGGGTCACTGTCATGTTGGAAGACAAAGCAATGACCCAGACCCAGTTTCGCTGCTGATTGCTTGAGGTTTTCTTCCAAGTTCTTTACATATCCTTCTTTATCCATGATTCCTTACACCTTTACAAAATGCCAAGTTCCAGCATCCCAATAGCATAATACTCCCATTGCAGTGTTTCACTCTGGGGACGGTGTTCTTTGGGTGATACGCCTCTCCTTTTTTCTCTCTGTGGCCAAAGAGCTCTAGTTTGGTCTTCTTTGAGACTTCAGTTCCTGACTTGGCTAATTCATTCACCTGGGAGGCACTGGTCGAAAGACCAGTGACGTGCTTGGATATGTGGAGGATGTCTCAGGCAAGGGCTTCCTGATCGTGCCACCTGGGACACCCTCCCTGGTCCACAGAATTTGCACCTTTGGTACAACGCAGAGGAGGGCTGCCATCTCTGCGATTCACACAACCCAAGTCTGCAGCACATCCTGTCTGGGTGCAAGACAGCGCTGACGTAGGGCTGGTACAGGTGAGGTCATGACCAGGTCCAGCAGGCTGGATGCAAACAAGACCATCCCAGCACCATGACAGCAGGGCATCCAGTGTGTGAGGCAAGGGTGTGAGGTCCACGATGGCAGTACAACCAAGCTGTCTCTACTCTCACCTGGAGCCGAGTCGAACATGGCAGTAGCTAACCATCTCTTGGGAAGAGGAAATGGAGTCTGAAAAGATCTTGCATATCTATGTACCCAAGCATGATGGAAAGCACATACTAATGTCTTGGCAGTTGTTCTGGGGGTCTTTAAAAACATCTCTGACTAGTTTTCTTTCCAGACTCTTCGAAATCTTTCTCTTCCTACCTCTGCCAGGCTTGTTTTGTACTGTGTGGCTCTCTTTGAATTTCAAGCACATAATTAGGTTTTTATACAGTGGGAAAATGTGAAGATAACCCTCAGTTTTAACTTGTTTTGAATTTGGGGCATTATAAAGCAAAGCACATCATTGCACAATAGTGGTTTGTGCTGTGGATTAACAGAAAGGTCAGTTCTAAAAGGGGGCTCATAATTTTGACCCTGGTAGTTTTTCAATATAATTTTGTTTCTGTGTACAAGCTAAACAATATAAGCATCCAAAAAAACTAGGATGTTGGAAAGCTGCTTTAAGAAAAAGCTCTGTTTAACAGCACTTGGGAAATACTTAAAAAATTAAAATATCATAGGGTGGCTAATAATTTCATCCTCATCTGTACATTTTTTTTCAAACCACAGTGTTGTTGGATGTGATTGTATCATGGCTTTGAATGATCCCTGTTTTTGAGCTTTCCGGTAGCTATCACACATTTTGACAAACTGATGTAAATTACAGTCCTTTGAGGCGGTCTAGCCGATGCAAACAATGAGAAAGATAATGACGTGTCGCAGTGGAGCTTTATGTTTAAATGCATTGTCTTCACTGAAGAATACAGCCACTAGATACTGTAAGAGAATGAAATGCACCTCCTGAGAATGAGACCGCTGCTTGTAACACATCTGTTTGTCATTTGTCTTTGTATGGTCAATGAACCAGCATTGAATGCAGCTGCTTCAGACGATTTCACCTCTTCCACACATCTGCTTTGGCGCTGCTCCTTCACTTTGTAAGTCACTTTCTGTGGATGACTGTGAGGTATTTGCAGGCTTTTCAGAGCATGCACAGTGCTTGAAGAAGATCTTGCAAAACTGCAGTTGGACATAGAGGTAAAATAAATAGAGCTTACTTCCTTTTTCTTACAGTGAGAAAACAGATTCTTTCACAAACTGTATTCCACAGTTCTGCACACTTATGAGGCATATCTTTCCAACATGTAATTGTGTTGTCGGAAACTGGTAATAATTATTGATATCGCCCGAGAATAGGCTGTCTGGTTATTTGGAAAGCCTAGAATTATTTTTCGAAGGAAAGCTAATGGAACAATTTAACAGACGGGGGAAAAAAACTTGGCTGAGCTATATGATTTTTTTTTGGCCCCAGAAATACAATCAGTACATGAAGACATCTCCTGGGACAAAGATGCTAATGGACCCTTAATCTGCATACATTAGCATATCAGAAAAACGAACAAGGACATGAAGAGGCACCGTGTCTTTATAACTTTAAGCTTCAACTCTGGAGGGAAACAGTGATTGAAAAAAGTGGGACTGAACATTTATAGAAGACACATTAGTCCAGTTAAATTGCACTTTCACTGGAAAAGTATTGATAAATTATATGATTAGATTGCCTAATAATAGTCAAGTATGTGTAAAAATCTATCACTTTAGCGACACCTCTTAGAATTAAATCTGTGCACTTAGACCAGTAGGTACTGTAAATTGGGCTACCAAGTGGCTCCCAATCACAAAAATAGCAATAAAATAAAAAAAGATGACACGTGTTGATGTGCTGCTCAGCTTCACCCACCTCCACTGCTTATTTCCTGTTTAAGATTGAGGAATCCATTCAATGAATGTGCACTGTTTCCCACACATATTTACAGCCACCCAAGTTTATCTCAAAACGATTTCTTCTTTTTCTCTTTAAAAATCCAAACATAATCACCATCCATGCCATAGAGGGGTCCACAATGCACTATTGAAGGAGTGCCTTTATTGAAAATTGAAAATGAAGCTTTTCACACCACTGTTTTAACTTTTTTCTGCTGCTATCATCTATTAATATGTGTTTCATTTGCACATGCAGCTCACCCGCTACGAATATTGAGGGAAACATCACAAAAGCTCAGTGATGACATTTGAGCATCTTACACATCGCTGATGAATACTGTCAAAAGAGCAGAAATAGAGCAAAAATAACATACACACTTAGGCAAGTGGGATAACCCCATCTGCCACTGCTATCACCCAAGTAAAGTGTCTTCTGTCAGAAAAACTGGTGTGGGCATACTGAATTTGTCCAAGCCGCATAGTGATGGAGCGTTGCCCTCAGCCCACCTACATTGCTACGTTGCTTACTTGCTTTTTTGAATTGAGGCAGTGGTTCCTAATCTTTTCCTTGAAAGGACCCCCTACTTGTGTCGTAAAAAAGGTAAGATGTGTAAGGTAATGTAAGTTATGTAAGGTAATGTAATGTAAGGATGTCCTCTCCCATGCTACCTCAGTAGGAAGCATTCAGTCGTCTTCTGTTGATCAGGCAGTGTTCCATGGCAGTTACTGGCAGTTGTTGTTAGATTTTAACATAGCCAGGAATTATATTTGAGACTGAGGTCTTCTTTTCACCTTTTTGGGTTTTTCTTGATGGAAATTTCCCATTCTTTCTTACTCAAAGGTGTCCTGGACCATCCACCTTCTTTGTTTTCATGGGTTTCAACATACACGTTATCAACTTAATTATGAAAAAAACACTACAAGTCCAAGATATAACTCAAGAGTGCATCGTTCTTGCTGCCAACTGCTCTGGTTGCCCAGCAACAGGTAGGTAGGTAACATAAGGAAATGTCTGGTTGCGTAAGGTAACTTGAGGTAAGGTAACAGTATGTCAGATAATATAACACTGGTAGACTGAGTCCTGTAATTGACTGTATGCCTACCAGAAAATAGTTTTCTATCGAAAAGTAATGAACATAGAGCCATCCACCACACTTTATCACTTCACAGCCTGGACTGATTCAGTATGACCGTATTTTAAGGTATAAGGCTCTTCTGGGTCACACTGTGAACTACTGTCAGAGCATTCTGAGAATGCCTGCATCCAAACAGCGTTTTTCTCTCATTATGTGAAATTCATCCATGAAACAAGAACAGAGGTACAGAACACAACTTATGGAGAGTCCTTAATTTAAAACAAGAACTAACCAATGGAGACAGCTGAGCTGGGCAGTGCATCTCTACCTGACTTGGAAATGTATGGGAACGCAGGATGGGAGGATGTAGTTAAGTGTTACAGAGGACACAATGTACAGCTGATGGCTATGAATAATCATGATCTATCACAAGTTATCAGCACAAAACATGAATGAGATAGAGCATCAGGAAGGCAGCTTCCAGTAAGAGTTCATGCTTCCTTATGTTGCAGTCTTTGAGTAATATCAAGTGTCTCCCAGCAACTCCAGACATGTGGTTGCTGTCCCATTACAACTGTAAAAAGAAGGCTTTCTCTGGCTTTGAAAACTTTGATATTATTTGAGGTTATTTAAGAACGAAACAAAAAATTACATAACAGAAGCAGTCATCTCTATTTCAAAGCAAAAATCTACATGTTGTACCAAAACTTGATGATAACAAACTTGAATTTCCCAAACATGTAAAAGGTTTTTAGTGATGCAAATTAGTTCTGTATCAGTAGACTATAAGTATGCTATTGCTGCTGTATTGCATGTGCCATCTACTGCTGCATTGACCCAGTTTCTCCTCGACAATCAGTAAACTTTATTTTATCACCCCCAGGAAATGTACAGCCTCACACTGAGAGACGACCTAACCTGCAGGCGAGGTCACAGAAGACTCTAAAATACATCTAGATACCCTCCGAGTCGATGCTTTCCATAGCCAGATTCCTATAAATTATTAAGCATTTTAAAAAAGCTGTTCCTACTTTTGTCCTTTTATCTTTTGTTGCTCTTTTAAACATGCACATGAAGCTGCAATTTTCCAAACGACAGAAAGCCTCAAAGTTTCTTTCTCTGTGTGTGTCTGTCGCTCTGTGTCTCTGCCTTTTCATGAGCAAACATCAAACATTGGCAGCATCCAGACAAAAGATACACAGTTCATTAAAAATGGGGGCATGCCATCGCTCTCAGAAACACACCACTAGACCTGCACCGTGGTGCAGAAGAAAGAACGAGGCAAACAAACAAAACAGTCTCTGCCACAGTACACCTGGACAGAATTATTTCTTCAACATTAGTCGGTTCATCAGATAGATGTGAGGATTAATTGAAGACAGACGTCAGAAATGAGCTGCAGCACAGAGCAAAGAAAGACTAACATAAGAGTGTTGTTGCATGAACAAAGACAGCACAAATCTCATCGCTTCTACTGCCACATCATACATCTGAACAGCTTGATAAATTATTTAATAAATCTGAAATTGCGAGCAGAGACTGGTGCGTATATACCAGCTATGATTCTTACATAACAAAGATGATAACAGACTTCTTTTTTATTTCCAACTGAACTACGAACACCAGATCCTGTTTCTGGAGAGAGAAAAACTTGTTTATTTTGTGGACAAGAAGTCCACAGGTATTGTGATACTCCGTAATTGGGTTGACTTGGATGTAAGGCTGAACAAACGGAGCTGGTGAAACAGCACAAACACCCGTGTGGACCGTGTGATCTTTGGTGACAGAGAGGACAACGTTAAGTCTGTGATGTCTCACTGAGGCTCAGGATTTATGCTGTTGTCTGGGGTTTCTTCTCTCAGAAGTTTCTTTTAAAGTCTTTTTGCACAGCTGTGAGACAGCAAATACAGACGATGCTTTGTAGCACTGGGAGTGGGCCCGTACAGTCTTAAATAGAGAAGTTATATGTGTTGAGATCTGTATTGTACTTGTGTCATTAATTTTCCAAAATAGGTAACCCTGTGATATCCAGAAATTTAAAAAGTTAATTCTTCTTACGTACAGAGAAAAATGCATCAAAACCAAAACTATGACTCTACTGTCTCATAAACACAGTTACAGGGTAGAAACCTCTATTAAGTTTAATTTGACAAAAGACAAAGATCCCTCTATGCACAGGATTTTTTTTTTTTATTTTTATTGATGATCATTCTCACTCCAGTTCCAAACTTGGAAATGCTGTGATAACTTTGTAGATGCTTCTCCTGCTTTGTAAGCATCAACAACTCTGTTTTCTCAAGTCTAAACTGATTTATTCTGTTTTTGCCATGATGCTTTCTCGTGTAGCAGCTCAAACCCTTACTGTAAATTTTAGCCTGGATGATAACCATCAGTTTGAACTTGATTCTACAAGCTTTGGGAATTACAAAGTTAAAGCATGTGGGCGGGGCAAATATGTGAGCACATGATGTCATGAGCCCACAGTGGGGAATGACCCCACCTCTCGAACACTACAATATAAAATCACTGAGCAGTTTGAGACAGAAAACAGACTTTGTCTCTCCTTCTAAGGTCAACAAAAGGTCAAAAAACAGGCTAACAGCATGAGTGCTTTCCTCAATTCAGACTGTAACACGTTTTTAACATCTGAGATGACTGTATTTCTCTTGAGTGGGCGTGTTTTCAGCTTATTCTACAGACACGCCCACACCACCCTGGAGCAGATTTTACTGCCTCATTTTTCATGATTTTGAAGCTCAATTTCATAAACTTAGAGATGTTTTTGATGACTGAAATTTGATTTAGAGGTTCATAACACAGTGACCTGTCATACAACAAACCTAAATACAGATTTATTTTCACTTTACAGCGTTTTTAATATATTTTCCCTGACTGGACCTCTTTGAATTTTAGTTGATTACCCCTGATCAAGACCCTGGTAGTTTTTTTTTTGTTTTGTTTTGTTTTGATTTTTTAAATAATTTTGTTTCTGTGTTCAAAGTGAAATAATGTAAGCATCCATAATAAAACTAGGATGTTTGGAAAAGCTGTGTTTAACAGCACTAAGGATATTACTAAAAATTGAAATGATCATTTTTGGGGGATGGGGGGGGCTAACAATTTTGTCCTCATGTGTAAATGATCTTTTATTCATCCTCAGCAGGTTCAGACATGTCTAAATTGTCTTGTGTCTGTGTTCTTGGTCCAGGAAATTACTCCAATCTAATCTAAATTATATCTTATTCTGTAGTATTACTGATTTTTAATGAATTCTTGATTAGATATATCACATTTGTATCTGGGACTGAAAAGAGTCATCTTTTAGCTGCTCTCATTTAACATAAAGTGTTGGGCTGTGGTCTCATTGCAGCAATGTTTAAAACTCTTTTTCGGAGGGTTGAGAAAGGCCAAACCTTGCTATACGGGGATGACAAGACGAAAATAGATGTCCCCTAGATTTTTCCTGAAGATAGTCTGATATCGGCATGTGTGGCGTCCTTCACCCCCCATCCCCCCCAAAGGGAAGACTCTGGCAATTATGGGAGACGAAATCTGTGACAGGTAATGGGATTTTCTGTGCTTTTAAAGATTATTATGCTTCTCATGGGATTTACAGGTAGTATAATATGACTTACTCTCCTTCAGATGATAGGCACATCATTTATATCTTTAGATGAGATCCTGCTCTCGGTATGATAAAGACAGAGAGGCTGCATAATGGACCCCTGATCTAACATCCTTGATCATTTGCTCCAAATAGGAGCGGCGCATTTTTCTTTTCCACATCTTTTTGTGAGTCAAAAGTTAAAGCTTAAGAGAAAGATAATTGCAGCAAATTATGAGCATCTTTGTGAGACTTGTTTGCAGACAACTTTGATAATTTTTCACAGGTAACGTCTTTTCAGAGGTGAGAATGTTACTCATTTTCCCACTTTGCATGAAGACAAGGATTGACAAATAGAAAGTGTTATCATGCTGTGTGCAATGGCAGGCTTGGATGCACTCATTTTCAGACAGGCTATACATATCCAGCCCTCGGCTTATGTGTTATACACCACTCTTGTTTTCGCAGTCTGTTGCTATCTAGAGCGAGAAAGTGAAAATAATGGATATAAAATGCTTTCTGTTGTTGTTTTGTTGTGTCCTCTAACTTACTGCATACAACCATAAATGGACTGCATATCTGATTAAAAACTAAACATGCCTGCAGGGGAAGTATGAGTTTGCTGAGTAAGTGTCACCGCTAATTTTGTTAGCCTGTGCAAATTATGGGGGTGCTTTTTTAATGCTCAGAAACTTATAACAAGGACACAGCGGAAGAGTTCAGTGTGAACTTATCCTAAAGAGTTTTATGATTTTAATCTTTATGTGAGCATCATTATGCTGTTTTTCCTTTGATTTAGAATAAACACAAGATACTTGTGCCCTGAAGAAAGGAGAAGCACTCTGTGAAGACACGCCCCTATGCACTATACTGTTAGGTGACATATCTGTCTTCATGGCCCTTAGCAGCCACTGTACCGCCACCTTCACCAGACTGAGGCTCACATGTAAGCTACAGGAAGTGACAATGCCAATACCTTACCAACATGGCTCCTCAGGGGCCCCCATGTGGACTGATGGAAAGGAAGAGCCAGGACATCACCAGGGTTTCAAGTTAAAACAGCTCTTCACTGCTTCACAGGTGTTTCATCTAATTAGTTTGACGACACCTTGGGAAGGCTGGCCTAGGGATAGACATCATTAATTCCTTTATTAATAATGGTATCCTGAATCTAATCCTTATTGATCCAAGTCATCATCCATAATGAACTGAGTAGAGGTTCAGTTAAAAAGTTGGAAAGTTCTCATCTCCACAAGAGTAATATTTAAGTTTCTTGTCAAAAACTTAATTTTCAGGGCACCAGTTAAGCTCATCAGGTAGAACAGATACCCATATGCAGAGGCTGTAGTCCTCAACACACTGGTTGTGGGATCTATTCCCAGTCTCCACGCTGATTGGTGCATGTCTTCCATCCAATCTCTACCCCCATATTTCCTGTCTCTCTTCAGTTGTCCTATCTGAATAAAAGGCAACAAAACCCCAAAAAAAGATTTTCTTATGAACACATCATGGCATTTTATTTACATTTGCACAACAGTCATTTGTACTGAACTTAGAATACATAATCATAAGGATGTAACTATCAAAATCCCACGCTATGATAATATCTCAGTAAGTATTAAAAAAAAAAAACAGCAAACAACCATGGAAAAAAGTTGTATCGCCACTGATTAAACAACAGTTTCCCTTTGAATATTACAAACTGTGCCAAAAAGTACAGTAGGTGTATCCTTACAAAGCAGATGGATACGCCCATTTCCCTGTTTCTCACTGGCGAATCCGTCTTGCAAAGCTCCCATCTGAAATGTTTGGGCCCGGTTAGAAAGTGACAGGACCAATCAGTGCCGAGGGGCAGTATTTTCAGGCGCAGCAGTCGTGACGTAAACAAGCAGCAGCAAGAGCTGGTGCAGTTATGGAGGAAGAGATTAGCGCCAGCTTTATCAGAACTTTACAACATTTCTTCGTTTTAAGGAGAACAAAGAACAGCAGTGAGTTGTTATCTTTTCAAAAATGACAAAAGTCGAATACTTACATGTCTATTGACGCCATGTTTTGTGTTATTCCTCAGTAGCTGCGCACGCACAGCTTGATAGCAGCTATATCACGTGTTTTGTTGCTCTGATTGGCCCATAGAGATGTGACAGATAGAACGTTTACCCAATCATACTCCGAGTTTTTTCAAAGCCTCTGCCTTTTCTCAAACATTTCCTGTTGAAGCTTTCCCAGATGGATGTGTGAAACAAATCCATCTGGCGTGTCAGGATACAGCAGGTGTGCATAAGGCTTAAAATAACTTGGGCTTTGGCTCCAGAGTTTACTACCCTTCAGTGTCCACCACTGAAATCAGCTGAAGGTCGTTGGCAATATATTCACCAATACTCCATATGAGCCTTTGAGCCCTGTCGGGGGGAAGTGGGATTGTGGGATTGGGACTGGGATTGGGAATGCACAGTTGGAGTCCTTCTCCTTCAAGCCGACACTACCCTACTTTGGTTTAACAATGATATGCTTTGAGCTTATATTGCCCCCTGCAAGAACTGATATAGGCGTATGTTTTTGCACCAGTGAACAGATACATCTAGTGTTACATCACAGAACCTGTGAGACTTCATAGCAGTATCAACAAGTCAGAATGCAGATTCAGTTAAAGGCTACTGCCATGTAGCCATAGCGCTTGTTAAACTATAGGTTACAAAAACATCTAGAAATGGTGGTATCTCATAAGATTAGCATGCAATTTTGAAAATATGGATAAAGATGCTCCAAAACTGAGCCCTCAATGCTCACATATAACCAAAGCATTGATTGACAACAGTGAACACAACTTCAACTTTATGCCATTTTCCAAGTGCCGGTGTTATGTGTTAATAAATAGTGTTCAGTTTTTGCAGTTTCTGTGTGTTTTCTTAACCTTAAACTAGTCAGCTAAACACAATTCTGATTTGTGTAATTGGAAATTTTTCAGTGAGGAGCATCTCGTGTTATCCCAGAAGCATCCCCCTCAATGCCAGCTCTCACTGCACCATGCAAACATAAAAGCATCCTTTATTTTACCTACTCTACCACATGGACATCACCACCTTCAACAGACCCAGCCTCTATGCATGTCTGCTCCAGGTGGTGACAACGCCAATACTACCCTACCACATGGCCCCTGACTCTGACCTAACCCAACTATGTGAATCGATGGGGAACAAAAGCTGGGACGTCACTGAGGTTAACAGGTGGGAACCTCCCTTCGTCAGTGTTTCATCTAATTAGTCCCCTGACACCTTAGGGAGCCTGGCGAGTGAGTTTCAGTGTCCCCTGCCCACCAAACAAACATCAGACCTCTTTATCTTAGCTGACACATGGCCATTACAGCCCAAACAGCAACAACCCCAGACCCCACACATGCAGGCTCCAGGTAGTGTTGATACTACCTACCCTGCCATATGACCCAGGCTAGCACTCGCTCCCTCCAGATCAGGGTGTTTGTCTTCCATCCCACTCCCTCCCTTTCATGAGGGAAGAGAGGATTAGAAAGTAGGTTTCCTCCTGTTATTATTGTGGCCCCCTGCTGGCATTACTAATACCATTTTTTTCTTTATTGGACCAGAGGGGACGGCTAGAGGGGCATGCTGAGAACTTTAAACAACATCAGTATTTTTCAATCTGTAATTCCAGTCATTGTTGGAAATATGTAGCTGGAATCGGCTCAACAAGCCACTTTGCATCGACTGCAGATCAAATTCATTTTCATGCAGTTAACACTGGTGACTGCAACACAGGGCTGGAATACAGCAGAGAAAGAAAACAAACAAACAGTAAACAAATAACCAGTCATGATTTGTTTTATCTGTAAGCAGTCAGGCGAGACATGCGGCAGAGCAAGGTTTCCTGGACTGAATCATATTAAAAGAGAAGTTACATAGAGACACCTGCTTTCTGAATGTAATTATGAGCAATTAATGGAGAAAACAATTTAATGTGTTGGTTTTTCTTCCTTAGTTTATGAGAGCCCATCACTGTCTAAAACAGACTGGTGTGTAAACGAGGGGAGAGAGACTATTTCTGCCTTGCTTAAAGAACACAGACATGCTTTTTAGCCTCATGAGGAGTCTGGATGGCTTATGGGGATATGTAAATCCAGTCCATATGTGTTTGGAGGATTTGGGAAAAGCTAATGACCATGCTCCCAGCAGTACTGCATGGGTATTACTACTGAGCTCCCAGTTACACTCTGTTCTTCTCCCGTTTGAGACATTCAGCGAGAGAGAGACATTTAGAAGAGTTTGGGGAATCAGCGCCCAGCATGTGATCAGCTCTATAATAAGAAGAGATGCCAATCTGCTGTTTGCTGTGAGTGATGATGTCCTCTTTTCTATTTTAACCATCAATATTAATGCAAAAGTTATTCCACAAAAAGTAATAGAAATGTTCTTTTTTATAGCATTGGCTTTCTCTTCCATAAAAGAAAGTTAAGGCTGATACAGTTCGGGAGTTGGACTGCCAGTTAGGAGCAAAGCTGCAGAAGCATAGGCACGATGTTGGTGCTGGAGCCAGGTTAAGGTTTTTGAATCAAGAAAGGAAAATGAGGAAATAATGTTTGTGTTAAATAATTCTATTTTGAATAACTGAATATTCTTCTTAAATGAAATAATCTGTTTGCTACCCTTGGTTTTATAAAAAGATGGTTGCAACTCACCTGATAATTCCCTGATGTCTGCTCGAGCTCCACCTGGACTCTGTAAACACAGCAGTGCTTGCCTTTAAGGACATCTTTACAAAAGAAACAATCCACTGTTACTCATTTTCAGGTTTTAATAAAAAAAGGTTTCTGTTTCAGACATTTTCTGACAACAATAACAATAAACAGCTATGCACAGAGACTGACAAAAACTGCTTGAAGCGCCGTAGAAGTTGACGGTCTAGGTTGTAACCAGGAAGGAAAAGTAACTGATTACATTTACTCAAATGACTGTTCATGAGTAGATGTTTTGGGTGAGTTTCTGCAGCTCTGTCATACTGTAAAATATTCTAAAGTGTAGCTTAACTACATGTGGTGCAGACCAATACAGACCCATTCAAAGTGTTAAATTTAACTCTTGTGAGTTGAATTAACACTTTAATTTGCTGTGTTTTTTGACTTTATTATAAAAGTGTGACTGCTACTGAAAAACCTGGTTGGAGATCTACTTTCTTGTTCTTGCCACTAAGGAAAGCTCATATTTTACTGTACAGTTCTTTAGAATCTACTCAATACTTAAAGCAAACATTAAATCAAATAATTTCTGTTTTCCCTTGAGTAGATTTATAGCCCAGCACTTTTACGTCATTGAATTTTAACCAGACTAATCATACTTTTACTTGAGTACAAAGGTCATGTATTTTTCCCACCTCTCTGTAACATTAATGTTTTATATCAGGTGTGACATACATCCCAGCCAGTGAGCAGCATTCGTCTTATCCACAATGTATTTTCAGGAGACAGTATCTTAAAAATGATTGCCTGATATTTTCATTAATTAACAATTAAGCATAATTGGAGTGAAATAATGCACATTTTCCATCATATGGCATGACATTGCTAAATTCAGCAGGTTAAATGAAGCCAAACTGGTATCCAAATGATGAGCTGTTTTGAGCCGAAAGAGCTGGCCCTTCTTGGAGGCAAAAGACCCAGATTACTTAAAAGAGATGAAATTCCCATCTATAGTTGTCATTGCACATTAAGGAAAGATCATAGTTCACTGTAAAAGCTCCTTAGGTATCAACAGGAGTGACTCAGTACTTGGAGTAAATGTTGAATGATCTATTTTTACTTTTTTTAAGGGGGTTGGGGAAAACAGAATTTTGGAAAAATTTCACAGTCCAAGCTATCTAGATGTTTAGGTTAAATAAAAATAAAAATAGAAATTTAGTTGAGAAGATTTATGAAATGGTACTTTTACTTCTACTTTGGTAAATTATAACGAAAGTAACCCTACTTTTATTTTAATACAATAGTCATGTTTCTTCCACCTCTGGTACTGTCTTTGCCAGTTTTATTGTTTAGTTTTTGTTGATGACGTAGCTGCACTATCTGGAGAGGAGACAAGGTTGCTCTAAAAGCCCATCTGATAAAGAAATCCAGAGAAGTGAATGTTGGAATAATGCTTTCAGACACTCCGCTGTCTTTGTAGGTTATAAAAGCACCAAACAAACTTCTCATCCTGCTATCAAATATTGTGTTAACAGAGGTGGAAAAGGTGAAAGACTATTGTCAAATAAAAGTACAGTTGCTTTCTTAGAATTTACCTAAGTAGAAGTTTTAAGTTTTATTTTTATTTTTATTTAACTTGATCCCTTTTAAAATGTACAATGTACAATGTACAATACAAAATGTACAATACTTACCCCAAAATATACCTAAGTAACATTAAAGTTACTTATCAAAATGTTCAAAAAATGCAAGTACCCCAAAAAAGCAACTCAATAGTCACAATTTGAGTAAATGCAAACAGTTCATTTCCATACCTGGTACCTAGATCAAAATATGGCAGCTCTTTACCAAACATTACAGCGCCAAAACTATCCACAGCTGGTTCAAGATCCTGGTTCAAGTAACATAACTAGTTAATGTTAGCTAATAATACGGAAACTCACCTTTACTTTGATGATAATGACGATTTTCTTGCCCTCCACTTCCCAAACAGCAGCATTATTCAGCCAACCTAAGCGAAGTTCTAGAAAGTCTCTTTCTGTCTTTAAAGACTTAAATGCTGCCCTGAGTATAATCTAAGGATCAGAAGTGACAAAAACCTACAGTTAAATTTTTTCACCTTTCTCTGCTGTGGTCATCTTGTTAAATGCTATCGCTGACGCTGCAGCGCCCCTCTAGCTTTAACGTTCTAAGCTTTGATTGGTCCGCCAGGCCTCCGTGTGAATCATGTGACTCACGTAGCTAGCGGTGCCAGGTGCAAGTTTGTAATGAAAGAATCCAAAAATTACGTGTTACTTATTTACTTTCCACTGTTCTAGTAGCCTAAAGCAGCGATTGAGTCATGCTTAATTATGATTATTTCGTTTTTGGTTAAACACGACGTGCACGTCCTCCCACCACCAAAAACATGCTTGTTAGGTCAGCTGGTGACTCGTGAACATGAGCGTGTCTGGTTGTTTGCCTCTGGCGACCGGTACACGGTGCTCCCTGTACCCCGCCTCTCGTCCAATGCCTGCTGGGATATGCTCCAACCTTCCGCGATCATAAGTGGGATGAGCGGTGTGGAAAAAGGACGATGTGTCCAAAATAAAAAGGCTTGACAAACCCTCCTTTCACAATCTCAAAGCTTCAGTTTTAAAAGTGTCCTAACTGAAATTTTGAACATGATAGATAGATAGATAGATAGATAGACTATTTATTTTGATTTTTTTACTCCTATTAGCAGACCCATTTTGTTTGGTGTTGTTTTTCTTTCATTTCCCCTTAATTGTTGCTGTTAAGTTTTTGTGTTATTAAGTATTTTTATTTGTTATATACATACTTCATAATATGCCTGCAGCTTGCATGTATCTGAATGCTTTGATGAATACTGAAAATACTTATAAAATTAAACAACTCATGCATTTACCACCTTCTTTTTTCCTTGCCACATTTAGCCAACATGTCCATGTGAGTTCCATATAAATCCTTTATGGACTGCAAACATAGGTCCCTTGTAGAGTTTGTCCCCAGGTTCCATGGTAGCCCAGCTGTGATTGCCCATGTGGATCTGTAAGAGTGTCATATAGGATGAGATCAGCATGGGTAATCAGTTGGGGTCCTTGTATATCTGTGGACAAACTCCACCAAACTTTATTAGAGGTGGCTGAAAGAGGCAAAATGGGCTGAAAGTGGTGAAAAGGTGGTAAAACAAAATAAAAGTTTCAAGAAAGTGCAAAAAAATGGAAGCAGAGTGGCAGAACAGTGCAAAAATTGGTTAAAATGTAAAAAAAAAAGCAGCAAAAATTGGTTAGAAGAGGCATAAAGTGGCAAAAATGTGTTAAAAGTAGCAAAATTTATTAGAAGTGGCAAAAAAAGGGGAAATGGTTAAAAACTGGCCACAAAAATGTCTGGGATGTGGCAAAAATTGGTGAAAATGGTTTGAAGAGGCAAAAAAGATCAGATAAATTGAGAGCAGTGAGATGTAAACATCCAAAAAAAAGCTAACACAGGTAGGCTAGTTCATGTGGATGGTTGATGAGGCGGGGCTGTTGCTCCAAGTGACAGTACACTACTAACACTGCAAATTTCAAGAACATGATAGAATTGGTGAGGCTGCCATGTAGCATATCTCATGGTGCACGTCTCAAATTTTTAAAAACTGAGCATTTTCAGACGTCAACATGTAAATATACAGCCATATTACAAAAGGTGGCTGTTTTAAAACCTCTTCCTAGGTTTCTGGGTTAGGTAGCAGAGAACACCTGTTTTCTAACCACATTTATGATCAATCAGAGCAACTACTGTGCATTTTTGACAAAGAACAGTCAAGTGGAGTTCATCACAGCTAATCGCTCAGAGTGTGCTTCATGAAAAGTGTGTGCCAGTTACTCCACACCAGGCAGCTCCAGCAGGCATGCTTGATTATCCATAACAATTGGAAAAATAATGAAGCACAACACTAGACTCTTGATTTAGCAGCCGTGTCTCTTTCTGACCTTCACCTGCGGTTGCAGGCTTTCAATAGTGACCCAGTGGCAGTGACAAATGGCTGAAATTGACAGCATGAGGGGGTCATCAATAAGAGTCGACCTCAGAAAGAGGCCAGAGTCACCTCTCTTTTAAGGTGCACAAAGGACAGCACTATTTGGAGGGGGTAACTCTGAATTATTCAGGGTTACCATCGCTGGATAGGTGGGGTCTTGAGTGATTAGGTATTCAGTGTGTTAAAGGCTCTGTTTAGCTGTTGTCAGGGTACCCGACATTTCTATCTGTGGCTCTGATGGAGCATGACCGGCCATGAGGAGAGGAAGCTGCCTGGGTGAAACACGCCTTCGGTACTCAGCCCACCCGAGCATGACCCAGAGATAAGCAGCAAAGAGATGGAAGGATGAGTTTCTCACGGTGAAAGAGACTCAGCAGATCAGAAGTCGGAAAAATTAATGTATATATCATATTTTTCAAGTTTCCCTGGAGTTTTTAAATTTTCAGTTCTGAACTCATTCTAACTGTAAAAGACCATGACCAAGTAAGACCTGTCACTAGCAGAGGTTTTCAGTTGAGAAAATACAGTTTGCTCCAGGCAACATTGGCTGTAACATGCAGGTAGATATATTTACATGAGTGCTTGTGATGTAGTTGGACCAATAGGCGAGTGCACTGTCTATAGTAAATGGCTATCCAATAAAGTTGGGACGCTGTATTAAATATCAGTGAAAGAGAATGCAATGATTTGCAAATCTCATAAACCCATATTTTATTCACAATAGAGCATAAACAACCTATTAGATGCTGAAACTGAGACATTGTACTATTCGTAGGAAAAATACTAGCTCATTTTGAATTTGATGGCTGCAACACACCTCAAAAAAGTAGAGATAGGGCCATGTTTACCATTGTGTAACATCCTCTCTTCTTTTCACAAAAGTCTTATAAACATCTGGGAAGTTGAGGAACTGGCTGCTGGAGTTCTGGGGGTGGAATGTTGTCCCATTCTTGTCTGATGAAGGATTCTAACAACAGTCCCAGGTTTCTCTGCTGGATTTTCTGGTTTATGATATGCCAAATGTTTTCTGTTGGCAAAAAGTCTGGACTACAGACAGGCCAGTTCATTGTGAAGCCATGCTGTTGTGATAGATGTGGTGCTTTAGCATTGTCTTGCTTGGAATATGCAAGGCTTTCCCTAAAAGAGTAAGTAAAGTAAAGTATTTGTCTATCACTTTTCACAGACAGCAGTCATAAAGTGCTTAACACAGACATAATATACAGAGAATAAAAAGTGATGATCATGAAATCACCACATGACTGCAGTAACAACATAACATAACAACAGCACTTTTCAAACAGTTCATATTATATAGTACGGATTTTGCAGAGCACAAAGACGGGGGCATTTCATTCCAGATTGTTGAGGCAATGGTTTGGAAAGCAATATCACCCTGAAACTTTAAGTAAGTGCATGGGACAGAGAGATACTCTAGTATGTTTGATGTGAGGGGGTCTGGCAGGGGTGGATGGCCTCTGACAAATAATCCGAAGCTTCACCATGCAGTTATCTGTAAGTGAGTGTGAGGATCTTAAACTTGAGTCTGAATGTAACGGAGAGCCAGTGAAGGGATCTAAGCAGGGACAGACGTCTAAAACCTCCATCTACTTTCCAGCATTGATAGTATCCTTCCAGATGTGGAAGCTGCCAACGCCAAGTTGTGTGCTGATAACAAGCTGGATGGTCTCTCTCCTCTTTAGTCCATAGGATACAGCATCAGTGGTTTCCAAATCCAATTTCACATTTTGATTCCTGTGACCACAGAACAGTTTTCCATTTTGCCTCAGTCCATTGTAAATGAGCTTTGGCCCAGAGAAGATGGTGGTGTTTCTGGATCCTGTTCACATATGGCTTCTTCTTTGCATGATACAGCTTTAGTTTGCATTTGTGGATGGCACAGCCAACTGTATGATGGAATGAGTCGTTCATGAGGCCATCAGTGATGTCCAGTACAGAATCATGACTGTTTTTAACCTTTTCATCATGAGAGGCTCCGGTATTGGGGGAAAGCCCCTCCTACTCCTGAAAGACACACAGAGCAGTCTAAATGTGCACGGATGTGACACGCTGTTTTAATCCCAGAAGCCTTGGCTTGGCATTTCACAGGAGATATTTATACTAAAAGTGATATTTTTTCAGGTGGACAAAATAAATCTTTCATTTCTGCTATGTTCCATCTTTATTTACTCAGTCCCAGTAACTTCTTCTGGGATTTTTACACATCTGCTGAAAACTTTAAAGAGTTTTCTTTACATTGATGCCAAGCTTATTCATGTAGATCTTGAAGCTGCAGAGAAATATTCAGTTGTATTTGGGTATGTCATTTTCTAGCTTGAACACTGGAAAAGGGCCTAGGGATGCAAGGGTTTTAATGCAGTCCCACCTGAGGACCTGAAGATCACAAAAATCCAATGCTGACCTTCAGCCTTGTCCCTTGCACAGAGATTTCTGCAGATTCTCAGAATATTTTGAAGATATTATGTACTGTAGATGGTGGGATATTACCATTTTTCACAATTTAACAATGAGAAACATTTTTCTGAAATTGTTTCACAAATTTTAGACACATTTTTCATAGAACCCCTGCCCATCTTCACCTCTAAGAGACTCTGCCCCTCTAAAGTGTTTCTTTTATACCCAGTCATGTTACAGACAAAATGCAACATACTCCTCCGGCTATGTTTTTTATTACGTTTCCAGCTATTTGCTGGAAAAATAATAACTCTACTTTATTGAGATGTGTTGCTGCCATCAAATTCAAAATGAGCTCATATTTTTTATAAATTCTTAAACGTTTCAGTTTCAACATCTGATATGTTGTTTATGTGCTGTTGTTAATAATATATGAGTTCATGAGATTAGATGAGATTTTACAAAGCGCCCCAACTTTTTTGGAACTGGGGTTGTGCATGCTAGGTCAGTGTACTTCCTGGCAGTTCACTCTTATTTCATATATGAAATAAGAGTAAAAGATTTTTAAAAAGGTAGTAACATTAGTCCATTAAATTGCCAGTACATTAACAATTTACATAATTTACCATATGTTGTATAGAGAGCATTTTGGCCAATAATAATACTGTAAAATTCAATAGATGGCACTTGTTTTAACATGGAGGCTTTTATTTTGAAATGCTCACCTTTCCCATTGGGCAAATGATTTCATTTTCCTCATATTTTTCATTAAAACAAGGAAACAAAGAAAACGGAATTGAAAAAACAAAAGTGGAAAAATGGAAAAACAGAAAAGCCAGAAAACGAAAAACGGAAAAATGTCTCGTTATTCATTTTTCCAATTTTGGTCAAAAACGGAAAAATGGAAAAACAGCTCATTTTTTTTGGTTTTGTCCAATAGTGGTCAAAAATGAAAAAAAAACAAACAAAAAAAAAAAAAACGGAATGAGGACAGTTTCTCCCGTTTCTTCAGTCATGGTTTCAACCAGGAAACTAGGAAATGGAACTGCCAGAAAGTACACTGACCATGCTAGTTGACAGCAGCTTTTAAAGTTCCAAACTTATAAAGCAAACATGAGGACTGGCACATGTAACAACTGGCTGGTTCAGTAAACCCTTGACCCTGCATGATGAATTATTTTATCATCTGAACAGAAACCTAAGACTTCTGGTCTGTTCAGATGGCTGGTGACAGTAGTTAACATGTGCCTTTAAACTAGCTGCATATTGCAGCTTGTAGTCAATATGGGTTCATATTGCATGTGTGCATAATAGCCCCAGACATCGTCTCAAACAGTGCCAAGATTGGCTAACTGGCTTCTTTTGAGCTGAAGGTTGGTGTGTGAAGTATGCTGTAAAGCCATTTATGTTTCTTGTGCTTCTTTCTGCCAAAGCTACATAGTGCAGAAAGCAGGCAAACTGGGTGCTCTGTGGAAATGGGATAGCCGGCCTTCTCTGAAAATATTTTACTGACTTTGAAGCTACTTTTTAAGGTGAAAGAGTTAGATATTGTTGCTGTACCAACAGTGCTGGAGTCTATTATAAAGCCTGTCCTCTAAATAGGAAAAAAAAAAATCAAATCAGATTAAATTTCCTTTGGTGACACTTTCATTTGGCTTTCCTCGACTCTTCTATTAGTTCAGGTTTGTTCATTCAAGCATACTGGAGTAAAAGGAGTTGTCTTTGTCACAACAGTAGCAACTGCATCTTAAAGAATGTGTCATCTGAGTAGAGGATGGCTTACAGACTGATAGTTTTAATTCGATTTGCATGAGAGAGTTATGTCTGTCAACGTGGCGTTCATTTACTGGAGATGAAAAATCTCCTGTTGCATTGTCTTTAATCTAGCCAAGACTTTTGTCAGCTGCACAGCTTGCAATTGTTATCACACACTGACAAAAACACACAGATGTAAGCAAGCATGCCCACAACACCCCCGAGGAGAAAAACAGTACATCATAGCTGCTGAGAATGAATGCATACTTAAATGGAAAGCGGTGAGACATGAAATGCATACAGAAAGGAATATACTCTGTAAGCAAATTGCCTTTTTGGGTTATCTCACTACCATGGCCAGACGGAGCAGTTATTAATTTTGAATTAATGTTCACTGAGACTAACTGCTATCACTGGTTGGAATCTTCAGTTCATCTCACAATAAGAGCTACCTGATGGGTAAGAAGCAGCCAACAACACTCTTTAACATGAATACCATTTCTAAAGTTAAGGGTTTAAACTTTTAAGTCAAATTTGGTGATGAAAAAGGACTATAGTGAAGGTTTCAAGTAGAAATCTCTGAAAGGAACCAAAAGATTTTCAGCTGCCGTGTGGGCAGAATACAGTGCTAATGTGTGAATATTGAATAGACATTGAATTACCAGCCGATATGAGTTATGAGAGATGCGTTTTATTAGCATGTTTGTTGGCCAAAAGAAAAGTCAAATTTTAAAGATGAATGCAGTCTTCAGAAGAAGGATAGATACAGTTAACATGAGTGATCTAGATATGTGTTTGGCAGGAGATAGCCTAAAAGGGGATTGACTGCAAACTGCAGATCTCAGACAGCCCCTCTTGCACTTTGTTTATAAATTCAACTTTATAAACAAAGTCCGGCATTCCATTCATTATAAACATAACAGACTAAGAAACATGTCATCAACAGAACAGAAAAAAGGCCCGATGTCTAATCCAAAATCAGTTATATACAGTACAGACCTGTTTTAGAGGTAGTTACAGACAGTGGCTCACATTAGCTTTGCTAGCTTTAGCTAAAGCTAACAAAGCTCCACCTGCTCAAAGAAAACATAACTATGTAAACCAATGTAGCTATGGTAGCGTAAGCTAAAGCTAATGTAGTTAAAGTGAGCCACAGTCTGCAAAACCTCTTCAACGGGTCTAGCTTTAGCAAATTGCACAAGCTAACATAGCTAACATAGCTTTGTTTGCTTCAACTTTAGCTACATCAGTTACGTGGCTAGGTTTTTTTTATGTAACTTACCAGCTATTGCTGCGTCATGAGATTTAGATTTAGCTTTGTTAGCTACATAGCTTTGTTAGCTACATAGCTAACATTGCTTTGTTATTAGCCACAGTTTGCATAACTTTCTATGAACCTATCAAGCTTTAGCAAACGTAGCTAACAGCTAAGCTAACACAGATATTTTATGCTTTAGTGATATAAGTTATGTGGCTATGATACCTACATTGCTTAGCTTACATAGCTAGCACAGCTTTATGGGCTTTAGATTTTGCTACATAGCTACACAACCCTCACAACTGACACAGCTTTGTAATCTTTATGTGAAGCAATGTTGGCTAAATAGCTTTGTTATCTACATAGCTAGCATTGCTTTGTTAGTGTTAGCCACAGTTTGCATAACTATCTATGAACCTCTCAAGCTTTAGCAAATGTAGCACAAGCTAACACAGATATTGAAGATTTTTTGCTTTAGTGATATCAGTTAGCTATATGGTTATGTTATTTACATAGTGTAGCTTACATAACTAACATAGCTTTATGGGCTTTAGATTTAGCTATGTAGCTACATAACCCTCACAGCTGAAATAGTTTTGTAAGCTTTATAAGAAGCAATGTTAGATACATAGCTTTGTTAGCTACATAGCTAACATAGCTGTGTTAGTGTTAGCCACATTTTGCAAAACTACCTCTAAAATCAGGCAAGCTTTGGCAAACACAGCACAAGCTAACAAAGCTAACATAGCTTTGTTTGCTTTCGCAGTTATGTGTTGATGTTTCCTACTTAGCTTCCTTAGCTTACTTAGCTAACATAGCTTAATGGGATTTTGATTTAGCTATGTAGCTACATAACCCTCACAGCTGACATATCTTTGTAAGCATCTTTATAAAGCAATATTGGCTACATAGCTTTGTTATCTACATAGCTAACATAGCTTTGTTAGTGTTAGCTTCAGTTTGCAAAACTACCTCTTATATCAGTCAAGCTTTGGCAAATGTAGCACAAGCAAACAAAGCTAACATAGCTGTGTTTGTTGTTTGCTTTAGCTACATCAGGTATTTGCCGATGTTTCCTACTTAGCTTACTTAACTAACATAGCTTAATGAGATTTAGATTTAGCTACATGGCTACATGTTAAGCTACATTGCTTTGTAAGCTTTTATTAAACTATGTTATCTACATAGCTATGTTATCTACTCAGATAAGGTAGCTTTGTTAGCATTAGCCTTATGTTGGATGTATTAGTGTTTTCATGAAGGATGAGCTTCTTCTATGTTAGCAGACTGTAGACTTGTCTGTATTAAACCTGTAGTAATAAGGTTGTGCAGGTCAGGTTTTAGACATTTAACTTTTGGTATCCTAACCTTTACCTTAACCCTAACTAATCTGATTGTATTTTGAAAGTTGTAGCTTGTATTTCTGTTCTGACAGAGGTGGTGTCTCACCGTAGTGGTCTGCAGGGGGATGTCTGATATCAAAACAAGTATAAAAAACATCAATAATCAATAGGAAAAACAGATCAGCTCAAAAGAAAGCCAATGTAGTCCAGCATCCCCTGTAAAAAACTGTCATGCTTTAAGAACATTTCTCCCTCACTTGCCAATCAAATCAAGAAGGGAAAGTTTAAGCCGGTTCATTGCATGGTACAAGACGGATTACACAACCGTTACACTTTTACAGCCTCCCTGTGAATTATTTACTATTTGTTTGCCACAATATTAAAAATAAAACATGTAGAAATCATCCTCCAACTTGTATTTGAAGACAAAAGTTGCATGTCACAGAAGAGGTCGCAGGGGTCCTGTGAATATCATCTGGTAATGTGTTTCTACTGCGGTGGTGTTAACAAGGCACTGGGACTAGCTGTGAAAGGTCAGAGAGAGGGCAGGTGTGGATGGATACTCAATTTCCAGACCAGCACAATGACCCGAAAATGTTAAATTATCCCACAGTGGAGCTCCAGACAGAACTGGTTATATTTTTAAATGCATTCAGTATATGTGAGTGCATACAGGACACATTATATCACTTAGGGATGTTTTATTTTTTGCATTATAGGACTTCACACACCATGCCAAGGAAAAAGCTGCTGTATATTATCTAGTTTACCTAGATGTCTGCCCATTGTTATTCAGGTCTGTTCTAAAGCAGCTCTTGTTAATCGCTTTGACAAACACAGCATCTCCAGTGTGCCATAAATCAAAGCAGCATAGAGTTGTGGCTCCATCAGTAGGGCCTAATCTGAATGTATCAGCTGGTATCAACTCAGGGACAGAAAATCCATATGCCTTCTATGTGTATAGTTTGCTGTGCTGCAAATTGACAGCTTCTGTTTTGTCCTGTGGTTGGCATGTAGCGTTGACCGTTCACCACACAAAAGCAGCAGGGAGAAGGTAAAAGAGAAGACAATGTAAGATAAAAGAGGATCATTTATAGACAACATCACATAATATGCTTACAGGAGTAAGCATCTTAACACCAGTAAATGGAACCATCCTCAAACCCACTCTGATACAGACAGGGAGGTTTAAAATCACAGTTTACAAGCATGGCCTCCTCTAGAGATGACTAACTCTGGGAGATTCATTTTTATGTAAAGACATCTGAAAACCACTCACTTGCTGCCACACAAGGCTACCATTTCATGCATAATCTCCAACATCATATAGAAGTGCCTCAGTCTGGATGGGAGTGGTGGACAGTGGGCTTACTGTGGATCATTACTGCCATCTAGTGGGAGTGCCCTGATTTAAAAAAAAAACATGCTCAGCCGTGGTGTACCTGGACTTTTTTATTCAAATATCCTTCATGCTTTCACTTTGTGGATTTCAACTAATATATACAGATATCCAACAGATGTTATAATACTGAGAATAGGCCCTGTTTTTATGAGACACAGCACAATAGAGTAGCACTATGTTATTTTTCTGAGACTAATTTTTCAAGTACTCAAAAAAGACCTTATGTAATTTGACAAGTGCAAAAATAATTAGATCAGTGTCTAGAGATTTTTTTTGCTTCATAATTGTTATGGACTCATTCTCCTGCAGTCTTAAGAAAGACTTGCACAAGGCATGTATCTACTTAACTGCTATTATTAAAAAAAATAAAGAAATTTTTTTAAAAAAAATCTGCTTTATACAATTTTTAGACTTCCTAAGAGGCCATGACAGAGAAACCTCTAAATTATCATGTGTTTGAAGTAGGGCTGTCAAGATTAATCAAGTTAATCCTGATTAATTAAAATCAACAATAAGTGCATTATTTTTTTAATCATGATTAATCGCACCCTTTGTAGTCCCTTTCAGCTCACTTTGGTTGAGGCAGGTCAGCACCCCCCTGTGGTCACAGTGATGTAAAATAAGTCCACTGCTGCTCCTTCATGTCTCATTTTACTTTAAAAAGCATACAGACTGCTCAGTAGACCAATCAGAAGTCATCTAAGCCTATTTAATGATCTCTTATTTCATTTTTCAATCCTGAACAAGATCCTTTTTACGTGGTTATGTTCACGTTAAAATCTTTAGTCCCTGTTAAAGCAGATGTGTATCAAACAGGAAGTCAACTACCCCTAGGTAAAAAACAAAAATGACACAAAAAAGTTTAAAATGCAAAATAAAGGCAGTTTAAAATGCAATAAAAAGGGGGCAGATTAATTGCAATCAAAAAGTTTAGTCTTTTAACAGTCCTAGTCTTTAGAGATGCACTGATACCAGTATCGCGTATTGGTCCCATCCCAAGCCTCAGTACTTTTCGTTTTGTTTTTTTTTTTTTTTTTTTTTTTTTTAATTTTTTTTTTTTTTTTTGCTTGTTTTTTGTTTTGTTGTTTGTTTGTTCTTGTTTTTTTTGCTTGTTTGCTTTGTGCAAGAATGTAAACATTATTATGTTTTTTTACCTAATGCATTCATGTTAGAAGTGTATATACAATTGTGAATATGGGGTATGTAGTACCCACTGTAAAAAAGATAAAAAGCATAAAAAATTGTAGGTACTGTCCTCGGTATCATTTATAGCCTTGGTTCTCAACTGGTGGGTTAGGACCCGAAAGTGGGTCGCAATGTGTGCTAGATGTCTTAGATAAGCCACTGTGATACATAGCTGTCAAAATCAACATCAATTGAATTTGTTTTCATTGATACAATTCCAACATAATCTGCCAAAACACACTTTTCTCACCAGAAATGCAACAGAGTATAAATGATCCATTACATTATCATCATCTTTCATTCTTACAAGTAAATCTTATCATTGCAACCTCAGAGCAGGAAGAGCCTCAGGTCCCCGATGAGATCTATGGTGTACTCCCTTGGGGGGCCAGGACCCCTGTTTGGGAACCAGTGCTCGAAAGCATTGGTTCTTAACTGGTCTAGCCTCAGGACCCACCAGTTTCTTCAATAATAAGCAACACAAACTTCCAGAAATTTTCAGCCATGCATGTTTATTTCATGACTGATGTTTGGATGGGACAGAATACACAGCCGTTTTATTTCTCCATAATTACCTGCTTGCCAATTTCCAGAGACCTGAGATATTACCTCAGACAGGAAAAACAGCAAGAAAAAGAGATAAATGATTGAAATATTGAGAAAATATTTAAATGTACCCATAGTAAGATAGTATCATACAGTCCCCACCATAGTATTGGAATGGTGGGCCCAATTCCTTTATTTTTGCTGTAGACTGAAAACATTTGGGTTTGACACAAAAAGATGAATATGGGACAAGAGATCAACATTTCAGCTTTCATTTCCAGGTGTTTACACCTGGATCGGATAAACAACTTAGGAGATAGCTTTGTTTCTAATGAAACACCAAATTTTTAGCTGAGCAAAAGTATTGGAACAAATAGACTTAAAATAGATCAAAGTTGGAAATCCTTTTCTTGCAGTAACTGCATCGAGCCTGTGATCCACTGACATTGCCAAACTTTTACATTCCTCTTTTGTGACGCTTTTCCAGGCTTTCACCGCAGCCTCTTTCAGTTTTTGTTTGTTTTGGGGGTTTCTCCCTTCAGTCTCCTTTTTAGCAGCTAAAATGCATGTTCTATAGGGTTTAAGTCTGGATTTTAGACTTGGGCAGTCTAAAACCTTTCATGAACTCCTTTGTTTTGCCAGTGTGTTTTGGGTTATTATCTTGCAGCATGATTAAGGATCTCCTAATCAGTTGGGTTGTATTTTTCTTTAAATTGGCAGGTAAAATGTTTCTGTATGTTTCTTCTGAGTTCATGTTGCTGCCGCCATTATGTGTGACATCATCAATGAAGATTAATGAGCCCGTCCCAGAAGAAGCCATGCAAGCCCAAGCCATGACATTACCTCCTCTGCGTTACACAGATGAGCTTGTATGTTTGGATCATGAACAGATCCTTTCTTTCTCCAAACTTTAGTCTTTTCATCACTTTAGTAAAGGTTCATTTTTGTCTCATCAGTCCATAAAACTTTGTCCCTGAATGTTTGAGGCTTGTCTCTGTACTTTTTGGCAAATCCCAGCCTGGCCTTCCTGTTCTTCTTGCTAGTGAGTGGTTTGCATCTTTTGGTGTAGCCTCTGTACTTTTGTTCATGAAGTCTTCTGTGAACAGTAGATTGTGATACCTTCACTCCTCCTCTTGTTGCTGATGTCACTAACAGTTGTTTCAGGGTCTTACTTTACAGCTCTCACAGTGTTTCTTTCGTCAACTGATGCTGTTTTCCTTGGTCTATCCATTTAACTGTTATTGAGTACACCAGTGCTTTCATTCCAAAAGGTTGTACTGGCTATGGTCAATGTTTGTGACATGGCTCTGATTGATTTTCCATCTTCTCTCAGCTTCACAGTTGCTCATTTTTCACTCATAGACAGCTCTCTGGTTTTCATGTTGGTTACACCTTTCAACTGTAAATGCAGTCTCCAAAGGCAAAATCCATTCAGTGCTATTTATTGTTGGAATAATCAATGTCATTGGACACACCTGGGCAACAAAACACACCTGTTAGTCACATGTTCCAATACTTTTGCTCAAATGAAAAATGTGTGGTTTCAAACAGAGAGTGCTATCTTCAAAGTGGTTCATAGGATCCAGATGTAAACACCTGGAAAAAAACATCTTTAACAGACTTTCTTTTTCTTTATGCTTTCTGGCCAGCAGCACTGCACAATAAAGTGACTTCTAGTAAGGGAAACTGGATTTTTTTTTTGGAGTGAAAGGTTGTAAGGATTGGTTTTTAGATCATATTGAAAACTAGTTTAAAATTAATGCTGATGATAAAAAGTTAATTATGAACAGATGTGTGCCTAGCTCAGAGTTAAAGAAAAGAAAATGTGAAATGTATAAATAAAAATAACAATGCTTACATGGGTGCAGGTTGCCTGGCGGGTTGGGTTGCATCTTGTATGGAAGGGTGGATCAGGTTCCAGTCCAGCTGTAGTTCCTTCCCTGCATGTCTTTCCCTGCTCTCTCATCCCTGTTTCTGACTCTACGCTCTGTCCTTCTCTGTCAATAAAGCGATAAGAATACCTAAAAGATGAATCTTTAAAAAAAAAAACAACACTTGCACCCTGTTACATCACAGCTCAAAATGTTGAATTCAGCTCAAGCCCCATCTCTGACTTGGCAAATGGCCATAAATAACTGAGGATTTGGGGCTGGCACCTGGAGTTGCTGGTCAGATTTCAAGGGGGGCCCATGTCACCCATCCTGGCACCCTCCTAATGACAAGGTAGTTAAAACCTTTTTCTGAGCCAAACTACAGGCATTTATTTATACCTCAGTACCTGTGATGGTGTGATTTAACATCACAGCTCAGATGGTCTGTTGTTATTTCCTGGATTCAGCATGCAGACTTTATTTTAGTACCCAGGCAGAAACTTATGCACCCTGATGCCTCCATGTTTTGTGTGGCGGTGAAAAAACCCTCCACGGCCAGCAGAGGGAGATAACAAAGTGCACTCTCACTGGGGTCACAGTATTCAAATATCCAGAGAAATTCTCAGAGAAAAGGTTAAACCGTTGAAATTCTGGTCTTTTAAAAGCTGCAGGACATGAGTCATGTATTAAATAATTACCACAGGCCTGTTATTTGACATTAAGCACCCGTGTGGACCAGAGGAGTGAAGAGCGGGCCAAAAGTGTGATCTTGACTCTAATTAATGCTGCACTTTCTTCATGGCTCTCATTAGAGGAAACAAGGACTTGTTGTCAGAAACTTGAGAAGATAATTGAGGGTAATGATGTGGAGAGGTTTATCATTAACATGAACTTTTATTTTTAATCACAAAACACTTCATAGCGACATTTTTAGATTTTACTCCCTGATCTGTTGTTCCTATCACAGATTTCTCTGCTTTAACCTCCCGAGACCCCAGCTTCTGTTTGGAAGGCATTTTTAGTTTCTCACACTTTTGGGGGGTGAGTGGAACCTGATAATTATAAAACCCAATCCTGGTCTTTAAACAGGAAGTAGTTTTCACCAAAAATGATGCATATGAGGACAACAGGCTTATCAAAATGGATAATGTCAATGACAAATGGTGTCAGTCATGAAGAGACATACAGGCTTGTCATTTTTCTGATGATGGATCACAAGAACCTGTTAAAGATATTAACAGAATTTCTGCTTAAAGTTCTGGAGATTGTGGATTTTTTTTTTTTTAATTACTACAGATTTCCAAAACATAGAAAATCCATTCAAATTCCCTAAAATTTCAGAGACTGTACCAAAAACATTCTGACAATCATCAAACAGTAAAAAAATCCCATAATATCCACAAATGATTCAGTGAAACTTTCTGAAATAACTCTGAGATTTAGATAAAGATTTCACTGAAATTTCCATGAAAATTACTGAAAATTTCAAAGCAAATTCATCCAAATTTTCAATCCCCAAATATAACCCAAATTCTATGTGAAATTGAAAAAAAAATCCAGTCTCATTCCTTAAACATCCAAATAAATTCCTTAAATTTCTAAGACTACCAAATTATGAAACAGATAAGTAATGCCCAAAAATATAGACAATAATGTCCTCAAATATTTACCCAAACATTTCATTAAAACTCTCTGAAATAACCTTCTGATTTTAGACTTTCACCAAAAATTAAAAAAAAAAATCATATTTTCCTTAACTTCTAATCCCCAGATACCCCTAAAATTTCACTTAATAATAATAAAAAACAAACAAACAAACAAATCCCCTAAATTTCCAAGACAATTTTAAAGGAAATTTCAACCCCAAATTTCAACAAATTTATAAAGAAATCCTCCAAAATACCATGGAAAATTTCCACACATTTTGTAAAAATTTCAAAGCTAAACACACTCAAAATTTGATATCAAACACAAAAAATAATTCAGAAAAATTTTTACGAATTACCAAATTATTGAACGATTTAAAAAATCAATAGATTCCAATAATGTCCTCAAATTTACCAAATGTTCTAATGAAACTTCCTGAAATAGCTTATAGATTATCTAAATGGAAAATTCCTGAAAATTTCAAAGCAAATTACATCCACCCCCCCAAAATATCCCCAAAATTCCAAGGAAAACAGAAAAAATGTCGACTAATTCCCCCAAGCATCCAAATAAATTCCCTTAAATTTCTAAGACTTACCAAATAATTAAACCGTTTTAAAAATCCCAACAAAAAGACTCCATAATGTCCTAAAATAATCCTCAGATGCTTCAGTGAAACTTTCTGAAATAGCTTACAGATTTGATTTAAATGGTCAGCAAAGTTTCCAGGAATTTTTTTGTGTTTTTCCACCCAAAATTCTAATCTCCAAATGTTGACCAAATTTCTTGGGAAATTAAAAGAAAAAATCCAGACTTATTTCCCCAAACATCTAAACGCATTTCCATGAAAATTCAGGACAATTCCAAAGGAAATTTGAACCCCAAATTTAAAATCAAATTCCCAATAATTTATGAATTAACCCCCTGAAAATTCCATGAATCTTCATGGAAAATTCCAAAATAATCTAAATGGCCCTAACAATTTTAAAGCAAACCAACCCCCCAAAAGTTCAAATCAAACACTAAAAAATATAAAACCTCTGAACATTTTTTCATGAAATTTTCTGACAATTTTAAAACAAATTTCTTCAACATTCCAAGCAACTTACTTACCCTTCCATCTACCAAAATTTCACAGCAGAGTTTATTGAAGTGTTGCAGTAAAGCTAAAATGTAATGTCCTCGTGTGCATGTTGGGACTTAGGAGGTTAAACGTGCCACACCTCAGGAACAATAATCACTGAATCAACACAAAAACAGAGACATTTGCACAGTAATAAAGGCCAGCTTTATTTTTTCTTCTTCAATAGATACATTAAAGTCTTTTTCCACAACAAACAAAGGATACCAGTGGTAAATCTGACATCTAAAAACCCTTTCTGAGCTGTAAATGTGAAACAAACATGGCGTCAAACATGAACATAATCATCTTTTCAGCAAAATGAGTTTTCCCCTCTGAGCCTCCACTCACAACAGTTTCTATCAGGAACAGAAAGTGCCTCGCTGAGATTGTTGCAGCATATTTTGTCAAGTAGATGTGACAAAACACTGTGATATCATTTTCTACAACAGGCAATGTGAAGTGGCAGTGACCAAACAAAAACTTTTGAAGCTTGTGTGCTTTTAGTAAAATATGAAACAGAAAGCATGAGCATGACTGAACCCTGGTGACTTTTCATCCAATCAGAGCCAAGTGTTATACAAATGAACATTAACCAAACTACAGCAGAGTAATAAAGTACAGTCTCCAGATACTGAATAAGCTTTGGATGTTTTTTTTTTAATGAAAACAGCTGACACTGCTCCCGGGGAAAGTCAGGTTTTGTTGTTCTATGATGTTTGAATCCAGCTGCAGTATTTCTTATACATACGGGAAATCAAATACAACATCAAACTGGTAATCTAGTGTTAAAGTCATCCTCTCTCTTCCAGCACTACTACACAAAGTTTCTCATAGAGATGAATAATTAGCTCTGTTATAACCACCGCTTAAATCATAGGAGACCTGAGGTATGGAGCAGTCTGTGAAGAAGTTAGGGAAGGCCAAAGTGCAAAGTGCACTGTCCTCCACGGCCCCAGCAGCTTCAGAGGGACAGTACACAGGAGGCTGGGCCGGGCCTGTCCGCAGGCTGCCCCCTGCTTTTTTAGAGGGTCCTGAGCAGCTAGTCCAGGGCTCAGAGTACAGAAGACCACCGACTAAATGGTGAGCATCGTACAGAGCAGGATCTGGGCCTGTCATCTCTGGCTGCACTCGCAGAGGCACACTTTGATAAAGGTCCTGGTCACTGACCATGTTGCTGTAATCGGGCCCCAGGAGCTCGAAGAACTCTGCCGCCTCAGGATTTCCTCGTTCCAAGTCCTTCAGCGTCATCCCAGATGTGGAGCTGACTTTGGAGCAGTTGGCAGGCTCTGTAAAGAAGGAGGGGGGCAGATTGCGATGCCTCAAGGGCGGTTTCTTGGCTTTCTCACCCCTTACATCCTTCACAGGGCTGAAGAGAGCTGCCAAGCTCTTGCTTTGCAAGTTGGCCTGCACTCCGTCCCGTTTAGGAAGAGTTTTGCTCTGCAAAGGGCTGGGCTGAGCCACGGGGGAGCTCTGTCTTTTAACTGGGGCCTCTGCGGCGTTCCCCGGTGTTATAATGCCGGTGCATCTTTTGATCTGCTTCTGGAGATACTTCCGGTGGTTGACTTTTCTCTTGGATTTCACCGGCTTGTCCAGAGCCAGCTTGATGTTGCTGGAGGCTGAATCTATGAAGCTCAGCAGGTCCCGGGTGGTCTCTTTGTAGTCCTCATCATTTTCTGCCTCTCCAAGGAGACTCCCATCAAGACTTTTCTCCATGTCGTACTCCATTACAGAACCAGGGAAGCAGAAATTCATGAACTGAGGGTTCATGATTGCAGTCTGAACAGCCATTACTCTGTTGAGCCCAGCGGCTACACCTGTGGCATCCGCTGTGATCCCTGAACCCAAAGTTTCCTCAGAGCATTTCTTTTTATCTCGGATAAACACTTGGTCCTGATGCTGCTCATGGAGTTCCTGTAAACATTCCCGAGTTGAAGTGACGGGCTCTGAGGAAGGCGAGGAGATCTTTCAGGGGGCCGGGCTAATGATGTCAGAACATCAAAGAGGAGGGGCAAAGGGACCGCAGGACTTAACTCTTTGCTTGTGGCCGACCACCTGCATCTAAGAGGGATTTGTCTGAAATTCCCTGCTGAGTTGAAGACAATAACCTCCGTCAGAACTCTCCCCCTCAGTTTAACTGTTTGTGTGTGCTTTGAACCAAAAACGCTTTCATGAATCTGGGGGCTGTTACTGTAACAGTGAGCTGAAAAAGCTTTTCAAATCCTCACAGGGTGAGGACTTTAGCTGGACACAATCTTTTAAAGTTAAAACAGAAGCAACAGTTTTTTCATAAAAGTCCCACAAATCCTGGGAATCACTTTTTTACGTCTCAGTGTTTCATTCCTGGACGACTACACAGAAGTCAGCAGCTAATCTAATTACTGCTCTCTTTAAGGTGCTGAAACAAACCCAGCTATCAAACGGCGGCTCTACAGTAGACAGAAAGGCTTCTTTTCTGTGGGAAAATCTTTGTGCCCAAACAGATGCCACTATTTGGGAGAATCTTCCCAACTGCTTGCTTGTGTCTTAATCTGCTCATGGCAAAAGTTGATTTCTAGCGCATTCCCAGGCCAGTGGGAATTTCTGCCCTGGCCTGACAACTATTATGGGCTGCCTTTGACATAAAGCCCTACAGGGTCTAAATAGCCTCTATTCTTCGCCCGGCAGTGAAAGGGAGCTTTGTGCCAGAGATTCATTAAATTGCACCTCACAGCCCCTTCGTAAAATGGGTCTCAATAATGAACAGTCGATTTAACTAGAAAAGCTGCCGGAGCTGTTAAATTAAAGGGGAATAAAGTGCAGTTCAGGCTTAGTGTGCTAGAAGAAATGTTGACCTGAAGAAATCCTGGGTATGAAACTTTTGTTGTAAACAATAACGTATTTACAGGAAGTTTCTTGGACAGCAGTGAACACAATGAAGGATGTGTGCGAGAGCCAGGCACTTGTTGCCAGCACTTATCCCTCTTTAAGTGGGAATTCAACCGGATTTAACAGAACAGACCTACATGCAATGTGCACATATTTTTCTGTTTGTTAACAATAGAGGTCTCATATTTTTTTTAAATTCTTAGTTAAATTTGGAGCTGTGCAGGTTTAACATCACAGCAGAGAAGTGCAAACTGAGGTGAGGCACAGGCTCATTTAAGAGCGAAAAAAGGTTTGAAGCAGCAGAGGAGTGAAAAAAAATTCTTTCTTATGTTAATTCCTGAGGAGAAAAGGGACAGTGAAAGTGATAGTACTGATCTAATTATCTGTGAGCCTGTGCAGCACACTGACGGAAAAGGAGCTCAGGAAAACTCAAATATATGAGCAGCAGTGCTTATGAAAATACACTTTCATTTGTGCATTATTGTTTAACAGTGTCTGGCTGTATATGTGTAACATACTCTGGTAAGTTTCTGTATGCATGCCTCACTAGCATCTGTTTAAAAGGGTTTTAATGTGCTGATGCTTGCTAGCCTTCATCAAATATAAATTGGTAAAATAAAATGTAGCTGTTTACCTTGTTGTACCACCTGACATGGACAGTGTACTCACCCACATGTGGCTGAAAAGAAATGTTTCTGTCTTTACTTAAAAAGGATCTACAAACAATTTCACTTTGCCAAGAGTGTCAGCTGGAGTCATCCATCTGAACCCTAGGGTTGTTTTCTAACCATTGTGTCTCACCTGGACTTACTGTCTTAAAAATCTTGTTAAACATCAACCCTGAGGTGCACAGTCAAGCTCGGAACGTCTTTTTTTTTTTTTTTTTTAGGAAAACCTCAACAATTAGAATCTGTGTGCTGCAGAAACGACATTTGAATTTTAAAAAGTGATCTAAGAAGTATGACGGAACAACCTGCCATTGGTTGTCACAGCCTATCACAAAGCATTGTGGGTTACAAAATGGCATTTTGCATTAGCTGCTAGCTGAAGAAATGATAGAAAATTAATTCAAAAATGAATAAAAAGACGTTTAATATCAGATTTACTGGTGTGGATTTGATCTTTAAAGACCCTGGGCAGTCCCCCAAGTTCCATAAGAAATTAAAAGTCATGGTAGTGTCACTGGAACAGCAACTTTTTATTAACTGTGTAATTTATTGTATCATATAACAACCTTGATCTCAGAGGAGTTAAATAAATTATGCTACAAACTGTTTTTGTCTCTGCATTTCAAAATAAAAGTCCCTGAACTTCATGTTGGATCAGTAGCACTGGTCACAGTTCTTTATTTTGAAACTAAAAAGTGTAACGCCATTATTGGGTTCTGATGTTGAAATTATTCATTTCTGATGTTGAAATTATTCACATTCAATACATTTTTGTTGCTTATCACACTTCCCACCTATGTTTACTGCTTTACTGACACTTTTAAACAATTTTTATCACTTTTATGCAGTTTTTAAATATTTTTGCAAACTTACACCCATTTTTGCTGCTTTGTTGCTTCTATATTTGCCCTTTTTGTTGTTATTGCCACTTTTAGCCCATTTTTCCACTTTTTTTTGCCAATTTTAACCTGTTTTTGCTGCTCTATGCCATCAGTGCCACTGCGATGCCACTTTCCTTGATTTTTGCAACTTATTTTTTGCGCTTTATTCCCATGTTTGCAAATTTCCACCCATATTTGACACTTCACACCCATTTTGACCACTTTCACCCATTTTGGTACTGATATTGCCACATTTAACCCCTTGTTGGCATTTTACTTCAATTTTCCAGCTTATTTTGCCGATTATTTTGCCATTTGTTTTGCCACTTTTCACCAATTATTGCCACTTTAACCCATTTATGCTGCTTTTTGCGCCTTTTTGCTACTGTTAGAGCCATTTTAATCCCATTTTGCCAACAGTTTTTGCCACTTTCTGCTTCTGTTTGTAGCCATTATTGACACTTTTAACCCATTTTTTGCCATTTTCCATCTGGTTTTACCCTTTTTTCGCTGCTTTTTGCACATTTTTTTCTTGTCAATCTAATTTTGCTTCTTTCATTGCCCCTTTTGCAACTTATTTGCCATCCTTTTGGCCACTACTTTTTGGCATTTTAATCCTATCTTAGCCATTTTTCCACCCACTTTTGCCACATAACACCTATTTTACTACTTTCTGTCACTACCACTTTTACCATTTTTCCACTTTTTTGCTGCTTTTTCATGTTTTGTTTTGTTTTGTTTTTTTGCCACTATTAACCCATTTTTGCCCTTCTTTGTCTTTTTTGTTGCCTCTTCTTCTGAATTGATTTTCCATATGTTTTCTCAGTTTCTATGAAATCTGGCATTTCATTCTTAATTATTTACTTCAGTGTGTCCATCCACATTGTACACAATAAAAAGTTAATTCTGTTTCCACAAAAAATTTGGCTGGGTCCCAGAAAGCTCTCCCCTTCTCCCCCTTATGGGCAGCCCTGGTCATGTCATTGACCCTCATACAGCTGATACTTAAGAACTGAGTTACTGTACAGAAAGCAAGAGTTTAAGAGGGCTGCTCACATTTTTCTGAATATTTATGTCCTGAAAACTCTCAGGAAAAACAGTGGTGCGTTTTAAAGCTTGTTTGCTGCAGACGTGTCACAACATTTTATGAATTCAGTGGAGGATCCTGAGTTTTAACGCCTGCCTGAAGTGATTCGACCTCTCTCTCTGTGCGCAGCGGCACAGTTTTGGCAGTGTGACATCATCACAGTCATGGCAGCTGAACCCCCCTTCTTTTTTTTCAGTAAAGGAGCTTTGGCTTTTGTGCTGGTGGGTCATTCACATCACAGAGCCTGACGCACGGACCCCGGAAACAAGTTTCTATTGTTGCATAAAGGCTGAGAGGGTGAGAGGGGATGGGCTGAGCCAGAAGAGCTGGAAAAAAATATACAAACCAGAGGCACCACTGCTACTCTCAAAATACTAATGTGGAGTTAATTACTATGGAGTTTTTTATTTAAATAATAGACAAGTGTTAATCACAGAGGTCAAACTACTGATTGAATTTTAAAAATTTGTTATGCATGGACCTTTGGGAAGTTTTTCGTTGTGGAAAATAATTAGTACACTGTGCCTTTTAAATGCATGCTGTTAAGATCCATGTTGTTGAGATGCTGTTAAACATTACCACCACGCCCTCTGTCCCTGAAATTTAATTATTCAACCCTGAGGGATCGGCTGCTAAGTGCAGCGTGATGTGACACACACAGGCTTAATCTCTTCCTTTTAGTGTGTGGTCCCTGTCTAAGCAGGGACATACTCGGAGTTTGGGGTCGAGCGAATACTAATAACACCTTTGATTGATGGCCGGTGTCAGAGACGGAGAAAAGGCAGGAAAATTAATGACCTCTCAAAGTCCTGAGAAAACTTTAAGGATGGTATTTAGAGGCACAGACCCCGTCCTCCCCCATGTTTAGCTGTGTTTCTTTCTGCTGGGGTGCCTGAAACCAGTCAGGCCTGTGACAAAATGTGGAGAAGTGGGGCTTTGTGTCGCCTGGTAGAAAATCAACCCACATACCAGTGTAAGACATGTTCCCCATCTGCTTCACAAAGTCGTGTCATGTCAGGAATTTCCCTTTAAAGACAAGGGGGGAGAAAGAGAATCGGCCTGAACAGTTCAAAGCAAACTACAAAGCTAGAGGAGGTGTCATCTCCAGTTTTTGACTCATGAGATTTTTGTTCTTTTATCTTGATATTTAAAAAAAAAAAAAAAGGAAAACAGATAAAAAGTGACTTCATGTTGAACTACAAAAAGCCTCTTGGCTCCTGTTGATTCTCGCCTTCACTCATTACTTCTCTCTTAACCTTCCATCAACTCTTTGCAACCTCTCCAGCACCCCAGGAGTTGTATTAATAATATTCCTAGCAGGGGGGACAAACCAGGCTCTACGGTCCGCCTTGGTACCACAATTTAGAGCTTTAATGGATGCCGGTGAATGAATGCGTGTCGGGGGGAATCCCACAGGTCGGTCCACAGGGGCGAGGTCAGCAGGCGTAGCTGCAATAACCTCCCACCACTCGCTTTATTGGCCTCCTCTGATTGGGTTTTTATTAAATCTCCAGCACATGTGATCGCTCCAGCTAGACTGAAAAGCCTCATGACAGAGTGTGCTCATACAGAGCCACAATTTCTGATTAAAAGACAACATAAAAGACTTTTTTTTTCACTTTTTAATCAGAGAGGCAGGTTCATTGTGAAGTAAAAGAAATAAAATCACCTAACTGGGAATGTTTAAAAGTGATAAAGGCACAATAACACATCAAGATCATTATAGCACTGTTCAATTGATTTACTTTTGGTGTCAGACCTTGTTCCTGAGAGTGCTGGGAGTGTAAATACAAAATTATTAGCCCCTATCTTTTTTAAAACAGTGGTGTTAAACAGAGCAATGAACTTTAACACCCCTTTTTGGATGCGTACATCATTTTACTTCAGACACAGAAACAAAATTATTTAAAAAAAAAAAACAAAAACTACCAGGGTATAAATTATAAGCCCACTTAGAACTGACCTTTTAGTTGAGCCACAGAACAAACCACTGCTGCTCAATGATGGGTTTTTACTCTGTGATGCTCAAAGCTTTAAAATCAGCTTCAAACTGAGTTATCGTCACATTTGCACACAGAATAAAAACTTCAGTGAGGGTCTGAGCTGTCAATGAGAAAGCATCATGGCAAAGACAAAAGAAATCAGTTTAGACTTGAAAAAAAATTCACCTTTTTTGCAACTTTTAAACCATTTCTGCCTTTAATGCCCAGTAATGTCACTGTCTTGCTGCTTGGCATTTAAATTCCTTTTTGCGACTCCTCACCCCCTTTTGCTACAGCTATTGCCACTTCAGTTCCATTTTTCTAGTTTTCTGCCACTTTTAACCCATCTGTTATTTTATTGGCACTTAAATCCCATTTCTGTCATTTTTCCACCCATGTTTTTTGCTACTATTCACCCATTTTTCTGCCTTGCAAACCTTATTGCTACTTTTATTGCCACTTTTGACCTTTTTTTGCTATTTTCCATCTATTTTTTCCACATTTTTGCCACCTTCAAACTGTTTTAGCTGCTTTAGTTCTCATTCATGCCACTGGTTGCCACTTTTTACCATTTTTGCCACTTCTCTGTGACACTTTTAACCCACTTTTTTCATTTTCCACTCACTTTTCTAGTTTTCTGCTACTTTTCACCCACTTGGCATTTTAGTGGCACCATTTTTGTAATTTTTCCCACCCATGTTTTGCTACTGTTCTTGCCACTGTCAACCTTTTTGTTGCCATTATCCATATATTTTTTTCACTTTCTTGCCACTTTTAAACTGTTTTGCTGCTGTATTGCCCATTAATGCCACTGTTTTTCCACTTGTGACTAATTTTTTCCACTTCTTTTTTTGCACTTTTACCCCATGTTTTTATCCACTGTCAGCTTGTTTTTAACATTTTTTTTGTTTGACATTTTCCATCAATATTTCCGGTTTTCTGCCACTTTTAACCCATTTTTGCTGCCTTTTGCCTTTGTTTTACCACCATTGACCAATTGTTTGCTGCTAGTCACATTTTTTTCTTACTTTATTACCACTTTTTTACCAACTTTTGCTACTTCATTTTGGTATTTTAATCCCATTTTAGATATTTTCCCACCCATTTTTGCCATTGTTCACCCAGTTGGCTATTGTTATTGATACTTTTAACCAACTTTTGCAATGTTACATCTGTTTTTCCACTTTTATCCTGTTCAAAACAATTATTTTTCTCAAGTTTAAACTGATTTCCTCTGTTTTTGCCTTGATGCTTTCTCAGTGACAGCTCAGACCCTTACTGAAGTTTTAATGCTGTGTGCGAATGTGAAGATTACTCAGTTTGAACCCGTTTTTAAAGCGTTGAGCATCACAGAGTTAAAGCACATCACTGAACAACAGTGATTTTTGCTGTGGCTCAACAAAAAAAGACCAGTTCTAAAGGGGGCTTATAATTTAGACCCTGGTAGTTTTTGTTTTTTTTGTAAAATAATTTTGTTTCTGTGTCTAAAGTAAAATGATGTACGCATCCAAAATAAAACTAGGATGTTTGTAAAGGCTGTGTTAAAGTCCCCTGCTCTGTTTAACACCACTTGGGAAAAGGTGAAATCATCATTGGTGGGCTAATAATTTTGTCATCTGTTAGTGCATCAAAGTGAAAACTTTTATTAAAAAACAAAAGCAGCTGAATGATGAAAAATCAACAAGACAGACAGCAGAGAGATAAGAAACGTCTTGATGAAAGTTAAAACACAAATATGAATTTGAAAGACTTGAATGTTTCCCTGATTGAAACGCTGACTTTGAGGCAGAGAGCCGCCCTGATTGTGTCTGGAAAAACTTAAGAAAAAACGAGGCACTCCACTCTTTTGATGCTGACAATGTGATTACACGAAAAAAGATGTTTTTCCCACAACAACACTGTTTTTAACAGCTTTGACTCAACAGCAAATGTCACTTTTGATGATGTTTTTGTACCCTTCTGTCTCTAAGCTGTTGGAAAGCCAAGAGCGTTTTTGTGAGAGAAAAGAAGTGCGTCAGCAATAAACATGGATAAAAACAAGAGTGAGGTTAATCTTTTTAGAAAGTGTAAACTTTGGCTTGATAACATTCCCCCTGTGAGATATTAAGCTGATTTCATTAAAGCTGGATATTCCTGTGTGTCCTGATTGTGTTATATTGTCCTCTTATTAGAGACAGGTGGGCTCATGCAGGATGATGGTTCTTTCTCGCCTGCTTGATCCACTCTCGAAAATACTTCACCTCTAACGCCCGGGCCTGGCGGACAGAAGGCGGGTCATGATCGTTGCTGTAGCGGAGGTCCAGGTGATGCGCTCCGTCGGGAATCATAATGGAAACTAGAGAGTCTGATATGTTGTGAGTCACTCCGCCGGCTGACCAAGGGTCAAGTCCTCCATTACTGCAAAAAAGCACAAGAGCAGACGCAGGGCAATGGAAATATCTGTTCAGACACCTGAGAGGAAAAAGGTTTGCATTCAGGGCGCTATGTGCCAGCAACAACACATTTACATAAACGGTGATATTTCTGGTATTAATTTTTATATTCTTGTGATAAAACATGAAAGAACTTATAAGACTTATACAGTCAATTGTAAATCTTGAATTTCTTGTTTTAATGATCGTGGGAAGCCAAAATTGTAACTGAAATTAAAACTTATTAACTCCTGAGACCTGAGCTGTTATTACAATGCAATTTTAGTTTCTCCTACTTATCTAGGATACACAGGAGGCCCTGATGATTTTGTTCCCACTTGGTCAAAATTTCCACTAAAAGTTCTATATTTCTCAGAAATTATCATTTCCAAAATCCACACATATTCTCTTAAATTTCAAAGAAATTACCTAAAATTTCTGTAAAAAATTCTTAAACAGAATTTTAAAGTATTCCATAAAAAGTACCCAAAACCATTCCCACTCCCCAAAATTCCATGAAAATTATGGAAAATTATCCCTAAACATCCAAACAAATTACCTGAAATTTCCATTAAAAATCTGGAAAAAAATCAAAGGTTTGCTCTTCCGAAGTTCATGATCAAATTCCAAAAATTTCAAAACGAATTCCCCTGAAAACCAAAACAAATCCCCAAAAATGAAAAATACATTTCTAAAATAATCCATAAAATGCATAAAAAATTTAAAACAAATCCCCCCCAAAAATACAAACAAGATTTCCAAATTCAAATGAAAATGCCCCAAAACTTTCAAAACAAATTCCCCTAAAAACCCAAATCAAATTCTCCAAAATTACAAATGCATTTTCGAAATTTCTATGAAAATGGCTTCAAAATTTTGGACGGATTTCCTCAAATAGATTTCCCAAATTTCCATAAAAATGCATGAAATATGAAAACAAATTCTCTAAATCTTCTATGACATTCCTGAAAATTTCATAGAAAATTTACTTAATGCAAGCAAATAACTTCGCTGGATGTTAGGAGGTTAAAATTCCCAGCATGATCAAATGTCCTAAATAAAAAATTTGGCACAAAATAAATCTGTAATAGTTTGAGAAAAGCTTCTGATTCTTCTGGTATTCAGTCTGATGTAAGACAGATGTTTGGATTGAGCTACAGAGTCCGTTCTATTTCATTTAACTTTCATGCACTTCTGTGTAACTCGTGTTCTGCTGCCCTCTCTGCATCAGAAGACACAGATCTTCTCACTTTCTGGCATTTTAGTAGTGATGTTTTACCTGAAGATGATGTTGCTGTGAGAGGCGATGTCCTTCCCGCCGTAGACGATGCCTGCCCAGTCAGCTCGAGGCTTCACACCAAACATGGCGTTACACTCGGCAGAGAAAGCCTGAAAGTTCCACTCCTCTGGTTCAAACATGTCCTGAACGCCGTCTGTACACATGGGCATGACCATCTCTGTGCAGGCCTGTGGATGAAGGATTGGACAGGTATTCAGTGTGACAGGTAAAGCTGCTCGCTGACACATCTGGTCTGCTGTTTATTCCACATGTCGAAACCAATCCCTGCGCTTTGTGTCAGCACACCTGGTAGAACCAGCCGAGGAAGCCCAGGCTGCTGGTCGCTGTCTGAGATGTGTTGAGACACGGAGAGGTACCAGTGAAGTTGTAGTACACCTTTGCTGCTTGGGAGACTCCGTGAAGCAGCTTGTCGTCAGACACAGAGGAATCAAAAGCAAGATGTTTGCACACCACCTTAAAAACATAAAACATCCACGTTATCAAAAAAAAATTGCCGTTTTACTCTTCCCGGATTTTCCTTCAGTCCATAACAAGTTACTGTTTTTCTGTGGTTAAATCAGTTTTATAATCCTCAAAGGAGGAGTTCTTTATTTTCTTTCAAAATAAAAGCAGTAATGTGTTAAAACATGAAGTCAATTGCCTTTAGGACAGAAGAAAAGTCCAAAATAGAACAAAAGCAGTTTTTAAAAACACACTTCTACTTTTCTTTTGGCTTGCATGTCATTATTTAGAGAGGAGGGCAAAGAAGAGAGCCTGAAAGAGGGATGAGAGAGTGGGGGAATGACATGCATAAAGGAGCCACAGGCCGAACTTTAACCCTGGCCACCCATGTACATGGGACCTAACCACTAGGCCGTCTGCACCCCAAACTAAGAGATTCAAAGGCAGCATATTTGAATTGCAAAAATGCAACACACAAAAAGTGTGATGCATCACAGTTAACTTCAGAATATTATGAGATTAATTGTGATTAAAAATCATTCAACAGCCCTAATATTTACTAAACAGTAAATCCCTACTTTTGCTCTGTGGCTGGATCTCACATGATGAGGGAGAAAAGCTGTTAAAAGTGCCCTTCCTGGTTCACACTTTGCAAGTAGCTCATGTCACAAATCAGGAAGACCAAGAATAAAAACAGTGGTTTAATGTTTGGTTAAAACACCGTGAGGAGTGCTGTTTTTGTTAAAGAGTTCATAATAAAAATTATAATCATATTAATAATGAAAAATATATTTGAAAAGGTAAGCAGCAAATGTCTGCCTGTCTGCTCTGTGGTCATCAAAATTAGACGTACATATATTTTTTTTATGGAATCATGATTAGCAACATCATGACTATTAAGTTGTTTATTTACAAGACAAAGACTCTGGATTTCAGAGTTTAACCTGTAGGATATCTACTAGAAAAATTGCAATTCCTGAGTTTATAAAGTCTTAAAATTTGACAATAGAAACTCAAAAATGTCACATTTTAAAAACCCTACATTCACAATGGTGTTAGGTCAAAAATGTACAAGAAACCAAAGTGAAAATGGTGGTTGGATTTTTGACTTTATAATTCTAAAATCACTAAGTTTTGGTTCAGTTACATTTACAGCTTTTAAAGTAAAAATCCTTACTTTTTCTTGTAAATAACCAACTTTTTAAACTTGAGAATTTTGAGATTTTTCTTAAAATCAACGAATCCTCTTTACTATTTTTTTTTCAAGAGTGGCCCTAATGCACTCATAATAATGTGTAGTTTATACATTGATTTTTATTAAGAACAAGTGTATGTGGGCCTATTTCATTCAGATTTTGTCAATAAAAACAATTAACATTGATTTGAATTGTATCAAGTGGGTCCTGGGGGCTTAGCTTTTCTCAGACCCAAATTGGGGGGTTAAGGAAAAATGGTTGGGAACCACTGCAATAGAGTATGCAGGAGTTTTGAAAAGTGAAAACAAGAAAATACCCAACATTGGGCTCTGATGACTTCTATTTTTGTTGCTGTGGTATGAAATAGGCAGTGGTAGACTTAGCAATTTTGGTGCCCGAGGTGAACGCCAACATGGGGCCCCGGTGTCCCATATTTTTGGGAAGACTGGAAGTAAAATAACCAAATTAAAAAGAACACTGTTCAGACGTGACAAACAGAAAATGCTGGATAAAAGCAATTTTTATAGTGCTTTTTATCATTGAAATTTTGAGCTACTGTGCTTTTGGGGACCAAATGAAGATGCTGTGAGTTTGATGTTGTCCTCACACTAAAGGGCTGGTTTCTGTTGCTGTGTATCTGTGAGCCATTTGTTAGAATCTTGAGATTCTCTTATTACTAAACAGTCTATAACATGACTATGTTTACTTCATATTTTGTGTTTTTAATGTGTGTCAACCCCTTAAAATACCGAATGGCCAGAATATAGCCAGTCCAGGAGAAAGGGTTAAGTTATGTGTTTGCTGGGCCTCTTGTAGCCCAAGGTCCCAGGAAATTGCCTACTTTTGCCTAATGGTGACGTGTACCTCTGAAAATGACGTCTTTAAGTCTTACTAGTACCATATCATAGTTTAAAATTCCAGTATCTTTACAACCCTATTTTAAACAACATTAAAGCAAAGGATCTAAAGCTCTGAATCTGTTTTGTTTATCCAGCCATCTCTAAGACTGAAGATGGTTTCTTATGGCCCATAAAGTCTTTCCACATAAAAAGTGGTGGCGCCTGATTTGCATATGAAATTCCCTGGAATGAACTTGAATTTATTGCTCTCATGTTGGCACAAGAGGCAAAACTTCTATTACCTAAAGCCAGTGATCTAAATGATTTCAATTTAAAAGTACTTACTTCTGTTTTGTTTGAGCACGTTTGATTTCTCTGAATTAATAGCGTGGATGATAAATATTTGAGTTTGAGCTTTTGTTTCACTTTGCTGCGTGTTGTTATGGTTGCAGCAGCAGAGTTGGCTGCGGCTGTTGTTCTGCGCTCTTTGTGAGGCAGGGAAACTGGGCTTTCTTGTTTAGAGGTTGGAGGGGAGCTGCGCTGGTGTGGAGTCTGTTACTAAGGCTTTTGTCTGCCGGCCGGGGAGGAGTTGGTGGTCGATGGATGAGGAGGGCCACAGACATGTCCAACCAAAGATTTATACCGTGAAAAAAAACACTGCAATTGCTCCAAAGCATCTTCTCCTTACTTTTCAGATAGGATTAGGCTTATACATTCATCTCTGCCAACAGATTTCCCTCCTCTAAGCCCTCAATACCCCGTTCTCACACTCACTCAGATAATCACATTAGCTTTGTCATTAAAAAAGCTCCTCTTTGCACCCACTGCCTAAACCGCTTAAACCACCCATAGGGGTCGCATACATTAGAGGCAAGGAGCCAAAAAACTCAAAATGACCATTTAGTGTTTATTACACCTTACACGGTGCTGTGGAACCGACGAGGTGGTGAAATGAGAAACAAAAAGCAAAAAAAAAATGGATCACATGAGTTAAAGCTTTGTTAGGAGATGCAGTTTGGGGCACTTGGAGGGAAGAAGCAAACAGAGCTGGGGTCAAAAGAAGGGCTCGGTTTATGCACGTGACATGCCAAGGTGACTGGGAGGAATATACTGCAGTCCATAAGCCCCCCTGGAAAACAGTCGCTCCACCTTCTTTAGCTCCTTTTAAGAAATCATATAGTTTTATAAGTCTGAGACACCCTCTTAAATGATGGTACGTTTTGTATTTTGGCAAGTAAAGCAAATACTTTTCCCATGAAGTGTGTGGTGAAGTATTTGTTACAGTCTCATTCAAATGAGAGTGGTGATTCTTTGTTTTAATGGCCTATGAGCCGCTCTGGGCAAATGCCCTCTCTCTGTGGTGCCATGTGAGCGTCCTAAGAGGAACACCTCAGAGATCTGACGGAGTGTGCAAATGAAAGGACCATTGGTGCCACCGAAGAAAAGAACGGTGGCTTACTTGTAGCTTCTCATCTAAAGAATACTTAAAATCTAAAAGAAACTAGATCCTTATGAATATTAATGAAGCTAATTGACAGCTGTTGTAAACAAAAGCTGAGGAGACCACAACAAACACTTGAAACACAATCGGCTACATCACACATTCATTTTAATTAAGGACAATCTGTCGGGCCAAATCAGCCGCTTAACTAAAGGCAAACAAAAATTAAAGTTCCATTTAACTAAGACTTGGAGTTAAATCAATATGAAGTTAAACTTGAATAAAAGATTCTGGATCTCTTGCTGATACTTCAAAAACACTGGCACATTTTTGAAAGCCTGCTTTTGCATATTAAACACAGTATTTTACTGTACTGTCAGGTGCCTGGCAAAAACAACAGGAAGGCCACTTGGAGTGTCTGGGGACCATAACCAATAACACATTTTCATTCAAACCAAACCAGCATGTGTTTGCTACAGTGCTAGGAAAACTTTACGCTCATCCTAATTTCTTAGCTTTATTGCACATTTGTCACACTTTAATGTTTCAGATAATCAAACAAATTATAAAATTAAACAAAGATGACCTGAGAAAATACAAAATGCAGCTTTTTTCCATTCTTTATTAAAGTCATTGTAAAGTGAAATCCAAGCTTTGTGTCTAACAACACTAGATATGTTGGAATAAGGTTGCTGTAAACAATAAGATCTACTGCCTTATCTGTCTGACAGGATTATTGATTTTAAAAGTTTTTCACCTCTTTCGTAGCAAGGTTTAATTTGGGCAGGGCAAATATAGCGCCCCATGATGTCACCAGGTGCAATGGGGAACTACCCTGCCCCCTTAACACTACAATGATTTAAAATCACTGACCGGTAAATCTACATAGTCTGTTGTTAGCTGATGTCACTGCCTTCATTGAAAATTAACAGCCAGCTAAATGCTGTGCTTCGGTTCATTGTGAGGTAAATTTGCCAAATCTACCAGCTACAGTAGTCTACAGGTCAATGACAGAATCCTAACAGAGAGATTTGAGCCACAAAACAGACTTCTGTCTGCTCTGGCATAGAGTCAGGCAGCTGCACTCTGGTGATCGTTCACCATAAGGTCAGGGGTCAGGCTAATTGCTGGAGAGCTCGTCTATTTTTCACTTGAACCAGGTGCAGTAGGAACAAACATCTTACCTTCTGAAGGTGTATTTTAATCCACATTTTACATGTCTTTAGTCATGGATGATTAAAAGAAGCGGACTGTGGCTTTGTCTCTCTCAAAGCAGCAACAGTTCAGTCCCTCCTATCTGCTCGTGGCGCCATGCTAAATGTTAGTGAAGTATCTGATGATAGACACGTTCTTTTCCTGCCTAGTCTGTCACAGTATAAGTCGCCACAATAATCATCTTTTGGGATTTTTATTTTAAAGGGCAACAGCAGGAAAGTGAGCATTTTCAGCAGCAACTTAACAACAAAGATGTCTCATAAAGGGTAAAGAGACAATGCAGAAGAAGAGATATAAAGAATACCTTAAGATTTAAATACAGGATGAAACTGACACCTTTAATTTCTGAACTGTCTGTCATGACATAAATGTGATTGTTTCTCTGGTTGCTCAAAAAACAGAGTTGTAACATGGCAGCATAGCAGACAGATGGTTCCTCCATTCAGGTTGTAGCTTTTTTAAAATTTTGAGAATATCCTATTTCTCATGAGTGGGTGCGGCTAGAAGTTTTTCATGACTGAGGCCTGTGGGTTTTTTGATTTATTGGGTTCCTTTGTGGCCTCTGGGATGAGCTAACAATGCACTCATGGAGTAATTTTGGTAGGCCTGCCAATCCTGGGAAAATTCACCACTATTGCAAGTTTTCTCCATTTGTGGATAATGGCTCTCACAATGGTTCTCTGGAGTCCAAAAGCTTTAGAGATGGCTTTGTAAACATTTCCAGAGTAATAGATGTCACTGACTTTGTTTCTCATCTGTTCTTGAATCTCTTTAGATGGCAGCATGATGTGTTGCTGTTTGAGATCTTTTAGCCTACTTCACTTCATCAGGCAGTTTCTGTTTAAGGGAATCTTTGATTCAGTGGGTCTAGCAGTAATCAAGACTGGCTGTGGTGACAGAAATTGATCTTAGCTTTCCAAAAATGTGGTCAATCACAGTTAATTCAGGACTTAACAAGGGTGGCAATGGCTTTTACATGTAGGGCCAGGTACGTTTTTATGTTTTTTTCCTTTGATAAATTAAATCAACATTTAAAATCAGCATTTTATATTAACCTAAGCTATCTTTGTTAATATTAAAGTTTGTTTGTAGATCCAAAACATTTAACAAATATACAAAATAAGAAATCAAGAAGGGGTAAATCCTTTTTTTGTATTTAACTAGAGAAATAGTGTGTGGATGTACCTGTATTGGCCAAGGAGGAAGTGGCTGAAGGAAATTAGCCTCGTAGGGATAATCCACCATGGCCAAGTTCACCCAGGTCTCCTGAAGCCAGTTCTTGAAGCCCACAGCATCATTCTTGTTTTTCAGAGGAGCACATAAACTGAATTCTTCTGACAGCCACTGAAGACCGGCAGCTACTCCAGAAAGGGCAAGAAAAAAAAAAAAAAAAAAAAAACAGAAAACACATAAGATGTGAATTCATCATGTTAACTGCACCGTCCACATCATTTACAGCTACTGCTGTCTCTCTTGGGTATTTAAATCTGACGCTGACGTAGATTTTCACAAGATAAACCACAGTAAACTGCATTTAATGACTACAGCTCCCATGGGACTTCACAGAAGTGATACTTACAACCTAATGACAGCTTTAGCTGCCAAGGGCTAATAAAGAGGCATCTGTTTCTGTGGGCATCTACACAGAACACTTCAGCACCAGGTTTTATGTCTTCCATGAAAGCATGGTCACAGAAATCCTCATGACAGAAACAACAATAAAAAAACAACCTAACAACTTTAAAAGTTATCAAATTGTGACTTTACCCTTCTTTTTATGAAAAATGACTGAAGCTGCTTCATTTTTATTCATACTTCAGGTGGTCATAAAAATATTCCAGTACAATGGTACTGCAAAGCACCAGAATTTGTGTGCGTGTTCTTCAAAAAAAGCTCAACATACAGTACTGTACAGAACATTTGGGCATATTTGGGCCAAAAACTGAGACTGGTGTAAGGACTGTACTGGCGAAGAAGCCCGCCCGAGGGCAGGACTGTGTGGGAAGAAGGATTGACACAACCCCTGTCGTGCTCTGGATTTCCTTGCATATTACCAGGGCCATGGGAAAATAATCTGTTGAAAAAACAACAAAGTCCACAAATTTTGGGTGGAGTCAGGTGTGCAGCCTAGAGTACCATTCATGCAGGTACCATATGCCGCTAACCCCCTGGTCACGCTGTGGATGTCCCAAGGGCCCGATGGTCTCTAGGTGTATTACCAGATATGAAAAGGCTTGGACAAAAGAGATGCCATTGAGTTTGACTTGAAACGCATGTGTTTAACTGTGTCAAGCCTGAGTGGCCATCCTCCCCCCTCCAGTCCAGGTTTGTGGCCCATCAGGCCCCGTGGTGAAACCTTAGCGCCCTACATTGTTTAAACTTAAGAACACACATACGACACGTCTATGTGAAATAATAACATTTCCTCTACATCATCACATAGATTTTCTTGATTTTGACTCTCTCTGGTGAATTAATCACACAACAATATAAATTTTCTAATAATTATTTATTAGGGTTTTTAACGTGATGTTAAAACCCCTAATAAACATGATGAACTGATGTATGATGGATAAGTCATGCCACTTTTTATAAAACTGAAGTAGGTAACTCTGGCATAACCTCACCAACTCTGAGGTGCATATAGGATGAAGAAATCCTTCATGCCTCTTTTTTAAAAGGATTTTTTTGTTAGTTTTTACCTTTATATAGATAGGACAGCTGATAAATTAGAAAATCAGAGAGCTAAAGCAGGAAGTGACATGTGAAAAAAAAACCTCACTGAGTTTGATGCTATTACCTTATGTCATAACTGCTGTTTTGGAGTTGCTTTAATAGCTAAAGAAATTTCAAAAAGATTACCTAAATACCCAGACATGTTTTTTCTCACATTATCTGAAATTAAAAGTATTCTGGGGCCGGATGGTACGCCTTTGGGGGCCAGCTGTGGTTCCCAACAGTTGGTGATTTCTGCACTAGACCATCAGCGCCACTAGCTATGCCACTGATAAGAACAACTTCTACAAGATTGTGGACAAACAACATCAGAATCTTCCTTTGTTTTTTTAGTAAGCTGTAATTTTTTTAAATGTATGTGTGCCTTTTTAGTATTCATTTTAAAATTCTTATCTTTTGTTCAGTTAAGGTTTTATTTGTTACACTGGGGCTGAAAGGGGAACTTCTCTTTGAATTCAAACTTAACTAAAAGGCAAAATCAGGATCATGCTGGAGCAGGATCTCCTCTCACTCCAATGCCGTCCTATTTAAAGCAGATGTGTTTTCAATAAAGCATTTAAACATAATCAGTCCAATCTTTGATTAAAGCTTCCAGGAAGCCTGTAGAAAGATATCTACTTTTTTACTGCTGTTTTAAAAACCACTGATAATAGAGATGGAAAGTGCTTCTCTGTTCAATAAAGCTTACTCTTACAGTTTAAGATTGTGATAATGGAAAAAGTATCAAGGCACATTTTCTTTCTGTTATCTGAGCAGAATACTAAAGACCGAAGATAATCTGAGATGTGCAGGTTTTACCTCAAAATCTGTCATCTGTGGAGAATCTCCAGACTTTATACCCAACAGCAGTGCAGGTTTTTAGCATCAGTGCTCTGATTTCAGGCTTTAATAGATTGCTAATGAATCTGTGCACCATATGGGAAGCATGAGGAAAATCTTGAAATGTGCAAGACTTTCACATTCGAGATAAATCAGCCCATCGAGATTGCACCACTCACCAGTGGAGGACATATTATTGATGGCTTTCCACGACTTCCTGATGTTTGCATCACAGTTGTAGCCACTTTTGGCAAAGTCCTGAGTCACTACTTTGTAGAAGTCACCGCATGGTACCATACCCGGGAACTGCCATATTGGTGCAGAGGCTGCCAGAGCCCTTGGAGACCATAAGAAGTAAACTTTTAGACCATTTTTTTCTGAATAATGTTTGTAGTATGTTTGCAGAACAGTTACAAAATCTGTATGGGAGTCAACAGATCACTACAGTCTTACCCAACAACTATATTGGGGTATTTCATCCTGAACCAGGCAGAGAGCATCCCACCGTAGGACCCTCCCACAGCGATGACGGGACTGTTCTGAGCTCCAGGTAAAGTGCTCTTCAGGCTCTGAATCAGCACTGCAAAGTCTGCAAGGGCCTGCTCAGAGGTCAGGTAGTTCAGGTGTTTGCTGTCCTGCAAGAAGAAGACAAATTTTGTTGTAAATTTACAGGATGACTTCTCCAAAAGCATTAAATCATATACTCTACTGCCTGTGAGACTGAGATTTCTCCACTACTTCACACTCTCTTTGGAAATCAGACTACTTTAAGCATATTTTAGAGATTCATAAGTGCATCTTCACATACACTGTAAGACTCTTGTCCAAATGGCAGAGATTCTCCATAGTAGCGATGTTCTGCAAAAACCAGCATGGCTCCCAGCTCCTCTGCAATTTCCCACATAAAGCCCTGCAGAGAAACGATGACAGGTGTTGAATCAGTCTGAGGATTATGAACGGTATGAATGCAGTGTAACAGATGGGATGTTTACAGTATTGTTGCAGAACCAGGCGATGTCGCCTTCATTTCCAGTGTAGAACAAAATGGGTCCTCCCGGCTGCTGCCAGTGTTTGTCAGCCAATAGATATCTCTGTTTGAAGGTGCCGTCCTCAAGGAATCCAAAATGATCAATCTGTAGAGAGAAAAAAAAAGAACATTTATGTAGAATCTAACAAATGACCTGAAACAGAAAGTTATGGCACAAAGTTTAGACAGCTGAGCTGGACCAGAACCCAGTATCAATATAGCTTAGTGGATCATATTTGACACACAATTTTGAGACTGATGTGTCCTCAGTGGCATTTTTTACCCTGAAAATCCTTTTGGAATCAACACTAGATACCTGCTGCGTACAAATAAACCTCCAAGGGACAGAAAGCACGCCCCATAGGACTTTAATATAAAACATCAAAAATGGCTGTCATCAGTCAGTTGAAAAAATGTGGTTTTTATGGAAATGTTGCCCATTTTCAAATGCTAAGGAAAGAAAAACATTAAAACTACTAGACTGAGGTGATAAGAACTACCGCCACATATCACTGAGAGGTGTACAATTGCCAGACAGTAAAGTGGTGGATCAAGATAATAGGCTGGAATGGATTTTTTTTTAACATGGTACCGCCAAAATGTGTTCACTTTATTTTTAAGTACACGGTTTAAAGAAGATCCCTCAAAACAGTCTTTAGATATTGTGTTCACAAGTAAAGGGTGAACATGAAGCCCAATGACATTGAACTTTAACCTCCACAATCCCCAAAATAATTTCATCCTTGATTCAGAGTGGACATTTGAGGAAAATCTCTCAAAGCTTTCTTAACAAACAGTACTGTGCAGAACTTTCAGGCATGTTTGGGCCAAAAATTGAGTCTGAAGTAAAGGCTTGTAACAACGAGTATCAACATAACCCCTGTGGTGCACTGGATGTCCTTGCATATTACTAGAGAAAATAATCTTTTGGGAAATAAGAAAGACCGGAACTTTAAGGCAAAGTAAGGGGTGGATGTGGCAAGTATGCATGGCCTATGGTGCTGTCCCGGCAGGTAATAGGATTGCAACAAGCCCTTGGTTGTGCTGTGGATGTCCCAAGAGCCAGAAAAATGCCGGTGGTCTCTAGGTGAATCAATAGGGGTAAACAGGCCCAGGCAGAACAAATGCCGTCAAGCTTGACCTTGGCTGCTGAGTGACACCTGTGTCGACATGTTTCGAGCTTGACTCTGGCTGCCTTCCTCCCCTCTCCAGACCTGGACTGTGGCACATCAGGTCCCCTGATAAATCCCTGTGGCCATACATGCCTAAAACTTATGCAGATGACTGTATTTCCTAAACAATAAAGGCCTGGGCTTAGAAGAAGACAGAAACATGATGCCTCTGGATGTGACTACAACCAGCATGAAGGCATACATTTTTTCTATAAAATTACACAAATCAATTTATTTTCTTATGAGTATTTAAGAAAAAATTAAAGGCAAAAAAACAACAAAAAAAAACAAACACATGCAACATGTCTTTTAATTTCAGCTTTTTTAAAATAATGTCTTCAGATTTCAAAAAAATGGACAATAATTTGATGGTTCAGGCCTTACATAGTAAAACATACCAGAGTTAAACTATATTTTAAATGCTATCACGTGAACATAAAAAAATGTAATTTAATTCCTGACCTCGAGAGAATCAGACACAATTTTAGTCAAAAATATTATGTGGCAAAAAAGTTTATTACCACTAATATCTAACCAGCCAATCACATGGTAGCAGCGTATGCATTCAGGCATGACGTGGTCAAGACAAAGTGCTGAAGAAACCACGGTTAAGTATGGAGAAGAAAGGTGATTTAAATGTCCTTGAATGTTTCAAGGTTGTTGGTCCTATTTTTCACAAACTGCTGATTTACTGCCTTGTTGATGGCAGAGGTCAGAGGAGAATAACCAGACTGGTTCAAGCTCAGAGAAGGGCATCAATGCCTGAAACAGTTGTTAAAACTGAGACAGCAGAAGGGCATCTCTGAAAGTGCAACATGTTGAAAAAGCAGATGGGTGACTGCGGCAGAAGATCACAACGATGCCACTCCCTTCAGGTAGGAACAGGCAGGCTCACCTAACACCTAAGGACAATAGAAATGATGGTCTGCTCAAACGTCAGCAGAACTTGACCATGTCTACATGCCTAAATGCATTGCTCATTGCCATGATTGGCTGATTAGGGATTTGAAATAATGAGCAGTTGAACTGGTGTACCTGAAAAAGCGGCTGGTCTATTTATCAGTGTTAAAGCTGCACACAATGCATTTAAGAGAATGTACTCCAACTAATGCAAAGTGTTCAGAGACCCGATGTGATTAGTGTTCATCTGGCCCTGTACCAACTGTAGGCGTGTGAAGTGACAGTCCCAAGGTTTGATTTTAGGGTAATTAGCCCCAATTTGTATGAAAATATGTTGGAGCCTGTTTAAGGGATGCCACATTAGTTCCACTTTAGATGAGCTGTGAGATATCCTTTCATCAAACCTCGGGGATCCTGTGTGCGTTTTCTTCTTTTATGTATTTTCCCTGCATTCTTTAACAAACAAAAGCAGAGAGAAAACCAACAACTTCAGAGAGCAAGACGACCCCATGAGGGTGCTTGGTTATCCCATCCTTGAAACAGTCCCAAACACTTAATACAGAACCATTTTTGTTTTGTTTTTATTTTCTTTTTCTCCCTCATCACCCACTTCCCTTCTCAGTGGAAACAAAGACGGCAGCAATTTTATGAGCCAATGACAGCAAAAAGATTCTGGGGCCTCAATGTGTTTATTCAAGCCTCCTCTTTAGCTTTTGGCAGAGTTTTTAAGTGTGAGGGAACCATGAGACCACTTTATGGGAAAGTTCTCCAGTTTGGCTGCAAAATATGCACCAGTGGTGATGAAGAAGCAAGGGTAAAGTTATAGTTTTTTAATCTAAGCACTGAATCAGGGCTATTTCATTAAAAACCTTAAAAAATGTATTGTTGGCTTTCTAAGGATTACCCATTAGTAGATCCTAAAGCAAATAAATCAGAGCAATTTTCTCTTGCCATGAAAAACAAACTCCCAAATTTAACTATGTAAATGCCTGAATAAAAGGGGTTCAATATATATAGTAATTCACCAAAAGGACCACCGGTGAGTTTTCCATCACTCGCACCCACTCAGTATGCTCCTCACACAGCCTATGAGACTGCTTTCATAACAAATCCACACCCTAATCAGTACTGCCACCTTGTGGCCACTGTAGGCATCACTAGAGCCGTTCAATTAAAATTCATTTCACATCGTGCACATCTACTGGAACAGTGCTTCAACTTTTTTATAAGAGGGAAGAGAGAGAGAGAGAGAGAGAGAGAGAGAGAGAGAGAGAGGGTGTATCTGTCGTGTTACACTTCAGCAAACAGACATGAGGGAACAAAAAAACAAAGCCCAAGCTTCAGTAAACGCCAGCAGTAAATTTAGAGGATGGTAACAGACACTTCCATTCATTGTCCGCAGGCAAAAGCAGCAGAGAGGATTTCCTCTGGGCGACTGGAAGATCACTTGGTGCTCTCTTCTCAGCAGCTCGTCCCACAGAGAGCGCAGAAAAACGCGGCATGATTGATCTCTCTTTTGTGAAATCTGCAGACTTGTTGCTGACAAAGAGATGTGGATAACAGAGAATTTTGTTGCTGTGCTTGTCCAGAAGAATCACGCGGCTTCTTTTTGATAAATAAATGAATTAGAGATAAACATCTGATAAGACAATGAGGGTCAGAGGGGAGGAAATGGTGTTTATCTTGATGTCAGTGTGGCTGATTAGACAGGAAGCCGTGGGTTGGACCAGGTGTGGAGCATTGTCCCCTCATCCGAATGATATCAGATCAGACACGCAATATAACAGTAGGTCAGTAGGATGTCAAATGCCACAGCTAAAATGTCTCGGTTATTGTGCTGATGAATGGATACTAATTCAATCCACAAAAATATATAAATGTATAAACAACGAGAGCTGCAAGCACTACTGAAGGGCCCTCAAATTCCAGTGCATGTCACAAGCGCAGGTATGGGAATAGTTGAGTGTGCTGCTTCAGATTCTCCTAGGATTGCTACTTTGAATGAAAAATTTTTAAAAAAGGACAGGACTTTATATATAAGAGGTGTTACAGACTTCTTCCGGTAGGTGGCACAACAGCAAAACGTGTAATAAACATTTAAATATGCAGAAGGGTGGACCCTGATAGTGCATGTGAGATTTGAAGCAAATCAGAAATTTCATTGAGACTATTTGTGAAACGGTGCGATAATAAATTGCTCTTCCATTGTCACTGAGTTGTCCTTTGATAAAATATGTCAGTGTTGTGGAAAGACACAAACAGATATTTAACCAGAGGTAAACTTGTTCTTTGCTTGTCTGGACATGATACATATGTGTACCAATTTTCATGCATGTAGCCCAAACTTTGTGGAGGGTTCTCAAAAACAGGACTGATATTTCTGCAAAATTTGGTGATTTTTTGAGCCTCTAAGACCTCCAAAATAGCAATTCTTATGACAGAAAATTAATAGAAGAAAAATACCTACAGATACAATAGGCTCCTGTGTATCAGGAATCTATTTACCATCAATGCTGCAGAAATTTATCTATTCACTGTAACTCTAATGCTATAGGAAGGCTCTCTGTGGTAAAATAGTTCCCCTCTTATGCATACTTGCAATAATTTATCTATTTACTTTTAATAATAACAAATTTAATCTATTTACCATATTCAGATAATGCAAGTAATTAATCTATTCACTTTAATTAAATGTGTTAGAAAGCTCACTGTGGTAAAATGCCTCAGTTCATGCATAATTGCACTAAATTACTCCCAGTGCTAATGATCAATTTAATCTATTTACCATACTCAAACACTCCCTTGTATAAATCTGCCCTTTTTCTTGCATTTTTTTATACTCTGATCATGTCTAGTCATCATCCTCTTACCCGTTGCACATCTTACAACCACACTATTAATGCACACTGACTTTTATATACTAGAAATAATACCTAAAGAACTGGTACATAATTACATGTTAATTTTTCATACTTTTTTCTTGTATTTAAAGGTCACATATTTTACCATTTAAAGACAAGTTTATGTTGTTCTCAGAGGTCCCCAAAACATGCCTGTGAAGTTTCTTGCTGAAAAAACACTCCAGTATAGGATTTTTGAATGTCTAAAATCCTCTCTGTTTCAGCCCTGCTCAGAATGAGCTGTTACTGTGCCTGTGGCCTTAAATGTTCATGAGCTGTCTGACTCCGCCCCTCACAGGAAACAGATGTGGCTCTCCTGATCCTCCTCCCAGGATCAGGAGAAGAGGGCGGAACTGTCTTCCAAGCAGCGAGGGCCAACCAAACCTGGGGGCGGTGCTAACTCCTCACATGACATCATGAGGGGAAAATCTGAGAACGGCTTGTTTTAGCACACATTTTCTGAAAGGTGGAGAAAGAGAAGGGGGTGGGGGATGGATTTTTCTGGTTCTTGGGGGGACTGAAGACAGACCAGTGGCACATATTTTTGTTAGACAAACCTGAAAAAGTGTATTTTGCATAATAGGTGACCTTAAATGCTTAATTCCTGTACTCTGAGGGCAAAGCTATCTGGAGTGAAATTCCTTGTAAGCAGACTTGGTCATTAAAGCTGATTCTGATTAATGAGAAAAAAAAGAAAAGAAAAAAAAACTTCTACTTTTGTATGCAAGCACATTCAGAGTCTGTACTCCCTTACTTTTACTTGAGTAAAGGAGTTTAATCAGTACTTCTACTTTTACTGGTCTTATTTCATACAAAGTACCTGTAATTCTACCTAAGTACAGAATGTTAGCACTTTTTCCACCTCTTGTATATTAATTCCTGTCCTTGACAATTAAACCATAAATAAATAGTCTAATAAAGTGAAAGAATGTCCTCTCAGGGCTTCTGTGATGGTGCACTTTGTTCAGGTATGTACCTGTAGTGTATGTAGTTCCATCAAAATGTCTGAACTGCAACATTTTTCATGCAATAAATCTGACTGGCTGAAATTTACTAGATTTTGGTAGGGTACTCATAAAGTAGGTGGAGATGGGTCCTGAGGAATGCCAGCTGAGAACCACTGGATTAAATTTTAAGGATAATTGTTGATTAATATTGTGATGTCTGTATTTTAGACTCAACATGTTCAGTCCCTGAATATGAAGCACATACAGAAGGAACTCTATCAGAAATAAAGCAGGGTTTGGCTGTAGTAGGGTTGTTACAATACCAGAATATTTACCTCAGATTTGATACTAGCAATGCTCAAGGTATACTGATGTAGGTTTCAGTAGCATACTGACAGAAGCAGAAGTCCTCTGCACCTATTACTGGGAACCTTCCTGTTTTCAATTACCGTTAACAACAAATTTATGCAACTTTTGCAGAATGTAGGAGTTTTCTTTAAATGTCTAGCACTGATTCATTCCTTTCCAAAGCACCTGTCTGATATATGCAAGGATTTTTAAGGGTTTGGATCTTTTTTTAATACTAAAGCTCAATGAAGAATGGGAATTTGATTTTTTTTAAAAAGCAGTATCCTGGCACTGATGGCTCCATTTTTAGGTCATGCTCCATGTACAGACGCTTGTCTTCCAAGCAGGCGGCCTGGGTTCATGCCTGACCTGTGGCCCCTGTTCTGCATGTCGTCCCCACCTCTCTCTTCCTGCTTTCCTATGCTCTCTACTATCCTGTCCTCTCTGAATAAAGACAAATAAAAACCTACAATAACTCTTTAAAGAATGTCAGGAATATTTTGATAACCTCAGACTGCAGTGCTACCAACTTGACACAGATGCACAAGTTTCTGGAGCATGTAAAAGCACAATCATGACCTCTGTTTAGACTTAAATTACTGTTTACAGCCATGGAGGGTGGAGTGCATGAATGAACTTTAACTGCTTATTGACCAGGTAAACAGTTGCCCCCACTCATTGTCTGATAATAGTAAATAATTAAACTCTACTGTGTTTACTTCTCACACCAACATCAGGACAGTAATAAAGACACAAGCTCAGTCTTGTGACAGTGTGAGTCAGCTTCACAAATCACTGAGCGTGATGCTATGATAGAAACCTCTGCACACCCTCAGTGTGCAATTTGATGCTCCATGAAGTAACAGTAAACGGGGAAGGTAAAGGGCTGAATGAAGATCTCTCAAACCTCCCTGAGGTAGAGCGTTTCACATTCACTGGGCCCTGGAGACCCTTTTAGGCCTGGAGCCAGGAGGGACAGCTAAACTTGTGCTGGTAGGAACAGAGCCAGCTGTGATGGTTTCCCCTTCACTACAGGAAACAAGGGGGAAACACCTATTGTCTGCAGACACAACACACAAACAGCTTTTACAGAGTTAAGTGCATTTTAGAAAGTGTATGCAGAGGCAAGTGATTATGGAAATAACAAATCCAAATGATGCAGTCAAAAATAAAACTAAAAAAAGGCAGGAGTCATGACATACTTCAGGAGACATCTTGAAGTGTTTAGTTCTGCAAAGAGTTAGGATTATTGCCATGCACTGACATGAAATGTAGTGTATTTTTGTTTATTATAATATGTTTTATAAAGATAAATAACTTTTTTTTTATAAGGGAATGGATTAGGTGCAGTATCAGTGTCAACACTGAGCCTAAGTGCTTGTAATCATTGCCAGTACAGTGGGCTAAAGTATTTTGCATCATGATGTTGGTCACTTATAATTTGCAGGTTGGCAGAGTTAAAGCCATGTCTGCAGTTTGGTGATGTTCTACCATAAATGAGGATGACTACAGTAGAGCACACTGGAAAGTATGAGCTGCTAAAATGTTAAAAAGGGGGGTGAGGAACATCTGACGAAAATAAACCTTTTTAATTAAGTATTCAGATTTCTTTTCAGGGACAATAGAGTAGCAAAATCTATCTGTGCATCCATATTTTTCATTAATACGACTGTAAATCTTCACACTAGGAGAGGTTGAATTAAAATATACAAAAGTGAAGTGAAAGAGAAAGAAGCTAAAGAGGGAAACGTGTAGCAACACAACAGTGGTGTGATATATCATTTTTCACAGTCTTAAAAATAATGATAAACTCACCCTCTGGTCAAAATAAAAAGTCTCATAGCTGATGGGGGGCTCCGTGGACTGAGGTAGCCCACCATGCCTGGTGAAAAGTTGTGATTTGAGGGCGATCACGTGCAAACAGCCGAGGCACACCGTGAGGATGCAGGTAACCACAGCTCTGTTCAGGACCTCCATCCTGCCTCAAGCCTTCACTCCTGATCCTGTCAGACACTTCTCACAGCAAACTGATCTTCAGCTCCAGATAATCAGGTCGCATGATCTCTCCTCCTGCTAGCTGTGGGAAGAGGAGACCTGTCCCGTCAGAGAGAGGAAGTGAGACTCGCCTGTCAGCAGATCCACTGAGGTGTAGTCAGACAGCGTGTCAGCTAAATTTAGCAGCAGAGCCGAGGACGCTCTCTGGCACACACTTAACATCAGATTTAACGTCTTTCAAACAATACTACAACTTTCATTTCACTGTGGTCGGCTAGTGTTTGGAGAGCAGATGGTTCAAGCTGTAAATAAGCTCGCAATGGTCGATGGGAGTCGGAGTCTTGAATGTGGATCAGGTTTCAGCGGTCTCTAAAAGGAGAAGGATCAATCTTACTTCAACAGGCCAAAAACATCGTCCATTAAAGGGGCCTTGATGTTCACACAAGCTTAAAATGCTATGTCAAATCACAGTTTCACCTTAGCTTAACTTAATGTTTTTATTATGAAAGTCTCTACCGGAAATGACATAGCCACGCTGGGAAATTGACGATTGGTGCCACAT